>NW_023501023.1:2752866-4129299 GCF_013390195.1 Colletotrichum siamense | reverse complement strand
CCCTAACCCTAACCCTAACACTAACCCTAACCCTAACCCTCACCATAACCCTAACTAACCCTAAACCCTAACCTAACCCTACCCTACTTCCTTATCTAACCCTACCCTTTCCTTTCATCTATCCCAAACCTTGTTCTTTTATTCTATCCCTTAACCCTTTCCTTTTATCTATCCCTAACCCTTTCCTTTTATCTATCCCTAACCTTGTTCTTTTATCTATCCCTAACCTTCTTCCTTTCTCTATCCCTAACCTTTTCTAATTCCCCTGTCCCTAACCCTTTCCTGTTGCTCTCTCTCTATCCTCTCTTACTCCTAACCCTAAACCCTCTTAAAACGCCTTTACTATCTAAATTCCTGTTTTTGTATTTTCCCTTGTCTCTGCTTCGCTCCTGCTTTGTCTCTATCCCTCTAACTCTTGCTTTGTCACTAACCTCTTTGCTATATACTAACCCTACCTTTTTTTTTTCTCTTCCTTCTTCTTTCTCTCTCTTGCTCATCCTTTATTCCTTCCATCTGTATCTTTCTCCTCCTAATTCTTTCCCTTGGACCTCTGCTTTAATTCTCGTTCGTCCTTTATATTGTAAACTACCCCCTTCTAAACCTTACCTCTTCCTTTCTACTATCTCTTCCCTTTTATATCTTCACGCCTTCTCTTATCCTGAACTTATACTTACGGTTTACCTTACTATATTTTTATCTACCTCTTTTAAACTTGAACTTGTTGATTATTTTTACTCCCTTTCTTCCCTAACCCTTCTGTCCTTATGTACTGAAATATTCTCCTTGCGATGAACTCCTTACTTTGATATCTCCTCTATCTACTTATTATCAACCCCTCCCCTATCCTAAACTGATTCCCCTGTACTCCTGCCTACTGGTAAAATGTGTCCTGCTTCCCCTTCTTACCATGCCCCTGACCTTATGATAAAATGGTTGTCTTTGGAACCTTATTCGGCTTGTTCTGTGTTAATTTATCTGGTGCTTACTATTCCTCTATATCTTGGTGTTATATAATCTGTATATATTATGAACTTGGAATTCTCTATAATGCTGCCCATCCACTTGTATCTGAATGGGAACTTTTGACTCTGGCTTTGGACTGGAATCTCTCTCTCTCTCTTATTTATGCCTGCTTATACTAACTACCTTACTTTATTAATATAAACACCCCTCTTGTTTTTCCTTTACTTTATCCTTAACTTTTATCCCTACTCTATTTTGAACTTTTTCTCTACTCTAACTCTTACTTTTATTTCTGCTCTGTTTCTAACTTTCTATTTCTACCCTATCCTTAACCCTTTTCTTTTAACCTATCTCTAACCCTCTTCCTTATTCTAACCTTTACCTTTACTTCTGCTCTAACCCTAACCTTACTCTTTTAACTTATCCCCTACCTTTTTCTCTACCCTATCCTTGACTTTTATTTTTACTCTATTTCTAACTTTCTATTTTCGCCTTGTCCCTTACCTTTTCCTTCATTCTAACCCTCACTTTTATTTCTGCTTTACTTCTAACCCCTTTCCTTTAACCTATCCTTTATCCTTTTCTCTGCTCTAATTCTGCCCTTTATTTCTGCTCTATCCCTAACTCTTATTCCTGCTCTATCCCTCACCCCCTTTTTCTTTTACTCTATCCTAACTTCTAATCCTGCTCTATCTCGAACCCTTTCCTGTTGACATATCCCTAACCTTAACTTTGTACGATCTCTGACTTGCTTATGCTCTCCATCTGTGGGTTGCTATATGAACCTTCCTCCTTCTTTCTTACCTAACTCTGTTTACTTATTATTCCTCCTTGTTATCCTGTCTGTGTATGTTTCCTTTCTCCCTCTAACTCCTTTCTTCCCTTTCCTACTCTATTATATATATTAACTATCTACCTTATGAATCTGCTATCTTTCGTTTGTTACTTATTAACTTCTCCTCTCTTACTTACTCTTCTAACCTTTTGGTTTATAACCTTTCTCGTGGTACATAACCCTTGTTTTGTGAATAACTTATAACTCTTTTTTTACTATCTTACTCCCTTATCTCTCTCTCTCTATTTACTCTCTAATCTTCTTTATAACGACTCCTATACTCTTACGAACTCGCCTCTACGGACGAACACCTTACTACTCGGCCCTTTTGTTATACTATGCTACTATGCTATCTAATCTAAAACTGGTCCTGTTATCTTCAACTCTGTATCTGTCTATATTATGCTTATATTCCTATGTTCCCTTTTCGCTCCTCTCCTTGCCCTCTTTACTTTTGTCTCTTTCTCTGCTCTTTATATTCCTCCCGTCTTCCCTATCCCTTCTCTCCTCTCTATACTTTACCCTTCTTGCCTCTACTTTCCTCTGCTCCTTGGATCCCCCCTTTCTTGTTGCTTGCTAATTGTATGTCCCCTCTATTATCTGTTTCTTAACTCTATCCCTCCTGAACTTTGCTTTATTGCTGACTTCTATTTCTGCCCTATTCTTGACCCTTCTGTTTGCTGTATTCCTGACTTTGATTCCTACTCTGACCTTAATCCTTCTCTTTAACCTATCTCTGACCTTTACTGTGTACTAACCCTGGCTCCCCTATACTCTACCTCTATGGGCTGCTAAATGAATCTCCCTCCCTCTCTTTTACTGAAATCCGTTTTTTTACTTTTCCCCCCTTGGTCTTCTATCTGTTTGTATTTCTATTTCTCTCTGTCTACTTTCTTTCTACCTCCCTTTATCTTTAACTACTGTCTACTGTATAAATCTGCTATCTTTGGTATGTGATTCTTTAATTCCCCCTCTCTTGCTGACCTTGCTACCCCTTTTTGGCTGTAATTTTTCTCGGTGTACTCTGCTCTCTTTCTATAACAAATCTTTTACTCTTTCCTATTATCTTAATACTATTCTCTTTCCCTCTGCTTGCCCCCGAATCTGCTTTATTATAACTCCTATACTCTTACTAATTCGCCTTTGTTAACGAACCTCTTACTGTTCTGCCCTTTTGTTCTGCTATGCTATCTAACCCTAAAACTGGCCCTGAAATCTTTAACACTACATCTGTATTATATTCACGCTCTTACATCCCCTTTTTACTTCTTTTTTTTCCCTTCTCTCCGGCCCCTTTCTCTGCTCTTTCCATCCTTCCACTGTTGCCTATACCTTTTGCTGCTCCTTGTATTCCCCCCTTCTTGCTCCTTGCTCATGATTCATCCCCTCTGTTACTCTTTGTCATCTTCCACCTCCTGCTCTCTTGTGCTATTAAATCTTTCTGTGTGAAAAAACATCTGATGCTCTGTTTTCTATTATCCTTTACTACTATACTTCCCTACTCCCTACCCTAAACTGTCGTACTCCTATGTACGGCCCCTACTCGCCCCGCCTTGCCCTGCCTGATCACCCCTCTGCTACGCCCTCTACTGCCTTCTGCCACAACTGGCTTGTCAACCGGCACAACTTGCTTGACTGCACCCCTCCCCATTGGATCATCTGCCCTAACCACTTATATACCTCCTTCTCGCTCGATGCCCACTCCTCTAACCCGTCCGCTCTGCGCATCGCCCTCACCGTCTCCTCGTACACCCTCGACCCCACACCGATCGTTGCGACGGCGAACATCGTAACCATCAACCCTTGGTACTGGCATGAACCGCCCTCGACCTCCGTGAACCGCCCGCCGTCCTCGCCCAACGGCTCCCATCGCCGACACCAACCCTGCGGCAATCCGCAATGGAAACAACTGCTGAAATTCTCCATCATCCGTCCGTCGAACATGGCCTCTTCCATCTGCCTCCTGTACTGCGCCGTCCACCCCCACGCCTGCTCCCCGCGGCCTGGGCAATCGTCTAACGTGTGCCCGTCGCTCTCTCTCCGGCGTATCCCGCAATACGTGCACCGTCCCGCCCACCGCGCCAACTGCTGCTTGAACGTCTCCCCCTCCTCCCCTAACCCTGAACGCTCTGCCCTGGCCTGCCACTGGCGGAACTGCCTGGCTTGCTGACTGGTCTCGAACGCGGCCCTGATCTCTTCGTCTTCTCTGGCTCCATGTCCCTCTCTATCCCCGTCCTTGTCCCTATCCATATCTCCATCCCCGTCGTCTACCCACATCACCTCCGACGCCCTCTGCCGGCATATGTCGCATGCCTCTTCGCCCTCCTCGCACCCTGGACGGTCCACCCGCCCGTCCATGACCTCGTCTAACACAATCCGCCGGCATACCTCTCCCCTGATGTATGTCCTTGTTGACACCTCCCATCCCCCTCCGGCTGCCCTCCCATCTTTCTCTGCCTCCCCTGCCTCCTTCTCCTTCTGCTTCTCCTTCTCCTTCTCCTCCACGGCTGCCCTACTGCATATAACAACCGACCGGCTTGGCTGGCCGTCTCGCCCGGCACGCCCGCTCTCCTGGACGAAATCCCGCAACCGCCGCGGCATGCCCGCGTGGACCACCAACCGCACGTCCGGCACGTCGATGCCTAACCCCAACGCGTTCGTCGCCACGATGACGCCCCCATCGGCGCCGTCGCCCATCCTCCACGCCTCCAACCTCGACGCCTTGTCCTCCGTGCTGCCGATGCTGCTGTGGAACGCTGCGCACCCCAACGCCTCGGCCATCCGCTCGACGCCCTCGATCGTGCTGCTGTACACCACCGCCTTGCCGCGTGGCTGCTGCCGCAACCAATCCCTGACCTCCTGGCAACCGCGCTCCTCGACGGCGCTCAACTCGCCGTCCTCACCCTCCCGACCTGACCCTAACCCTAACCCTGACTCTGCCCGGCGCCTGTGGCTTGCCGCACCACGACCACGACCACGACCCCCACCCCCTGACCCTAACGCAACGACAACAACCCCATACTCGATATTCCTCCGCGTCGTCGCCTCGCGGAACACCCGCACCCGCTCCTGCCGGATCCCCGTCACGGCGAAAAACTCCCGCTCCTCCGCCGGCGGCAACGTCGCCGTCAAACACACCAACTGCGCCCCGAACTCCTGCACCGTCCGCCCCAACGCCCGCAACGCCGGCCGGAACCCCCTCGACCCATCCAACACGACGTGGCACTCGTCCAACACCACCCGGTCCAACTGCTGCCGCCGCTGCAACCGCCCGACGAAATCCCGGAATCCCTGCGTGACGGCCGACTCGGGCGTCACGAACACCACCGTTGCTGCGGCCGTGTTGGCCCGCCCGCCGCCGCGCCACGTTGTCGACGCCAACCCCGACCTCGAACACCGCGCGTCCATGTCGGTGCGCAACGCCACCAACGGCGTCACGACGATCGTCACCCCGTCCGGTGCGCAATACGCCGGCAACATGAACGACAAACTCTTGCCGCCGCCCGTGCCCGTCACCTGCACGATCGGGTCGTCCCCGCGCATGATCGACCGGATGACCCGCTCCTGCTGGCCGCGGAACGCCGCCCGCGGGTCCCCCATCATCTGCCGCAACTGCCCGCCGGCGTTGGCTAACTGCAACCGCGTGAACCGCCGCCGCCGCTGCCCTTCGAACTCCTCGTCCGCCGCCGTCGTCGCCGTCCGCCGCCGCTTGGTGGGTGCCCCGCCGCCCCGGTCCTCCGCCCCGAACCCCAACAACCGGTGCCACTGCCGGCTGACGGCCCGGAACCTGTCCCGCAACGCCGCCGTGCCGAACGGTGCCTCCTGGTACAACCGCCCGTATATCATCCCCGCCACGTGCGTGCCGTGCCCGGCCTGCAAATCCAATGCGCTGTCCTCGACGCCTATGTCGTCGTCGTTGTCGTCGTTGTCGTTGTTTTTGTCGTCTGCCCGTCCGAACGCCTCGTTCAAATACCGGTTGGCGATGGCGACGGCCATGTGCCGCCACCCGCTGATGTTGATCTTGCTGCCGACCAACCGCTCGCTGTGCTGCTGCATGATCCGCCTTGCCTTGTCTGACGTCCACAACCGTTCGTCCGTCCACGGCGCCCGGCCGGGGGTGGCGTTGGCGCTCTCGTCTGTGATGGTGTTGTCACGGGCGTCGTCGTCCTCGGTGTTGTCACGGGCGTCGTTGTCCTTGGTGTTATTGCGGCGCTCGTCGCCCCTGGTGTTATCACGGCTCGCCTCGCCCGCCGCCCTGCCCCTTACAACCACGTCGTCCGCCCATAAAAATGCGCTCTTCCGGTCCGTCTGATGGATGATGCCTCCTACCTGCTGCCAAAACGGCAACACTAACCATAAATACCACACCAACAACTCGCCGACCTCGCGCGGCAAATACCGGTGTATCACCTTGGCCGTCCCCGTCTGGCGGTAATTCTTGTGGTACGACGTGACGAAACATATCATGCCGTCGTGTGCGAACACGTTCCTGACCCCGCCGTTGGCCGTGTTGCTGTGTCTGATGCCTGCTAACTCGGGCGCCCGCGCCGGCTGCCCTGCCACCATGTGCATCAACATCCACAACCGCTCCCGGAACGATTCCAACGCCTGTCTGTATGCCTGCACCGTCCTCTCGCGGTATGGGTGGTGGCTATCGCTGCGGTTGGACGTGACCTCCTCCGCCTGTCCTGCTGCTGCTGCTGCTGCTGCTGCCACTGCCGCCGCCGCCGCCCCTCGCGTTGGGTCTAACCACGCCCGCCGCCGTGCCTCCGACTCTGCGATGCGCCGTGCGATCCACCCCTTCCCCTTGCCCACCCACGCCTCGTTGCGGTCGTCGTGTAAAAACGAATACCCCGGCCGGTCCTGGCTGTGGTCGTCGTGCATGCTGTCCCACCTGATGGCGGGCAACGCTGCTGCTAACGCTGATCGGCCTCCGTACCCATCGCCGTGCCCGTCCCTGTCGGGATCATTATCCCTATCCCCATCCCCGTCCACCACCGCCAACTGCGCCAACAACGTCCGCGCCTCCTGCGCTACCCCGTGGAACATCTCGGCCAACTCGCACACCCGCACCCGCACCCGCCGGAACGATATCCGGTCGCCGCTCCAATCCACCATCCCCGGCGCCACCGTGTTAAACCGGATATGCATCCCGTACGTGCGCGCGTCGTAAATCCAATTCATCGCCCTGGGCTCGTCGTCCGGCCGCCCGGGCATCCGCGTCATGAACCGCCGCACCTTGTCGCGCACCAAATGGAACACGCTGCTGGCCTCTTCGTACGCCGCCTCGGCCCCTTTGGTCGCCGTCAACGCCACCACCTCGTCCTTCCGCTCCAACCACGCCTGGTACACGACGAACATCTTGGCCACCTTGATCACGGCTGAATAATTCGTCGTGTACTCCGTCGCCTGGTGCCACCCGCCGTCCTCGCGGATGCCCAACACCGCCAACGCGCCGATCATCGCGCTCTCCTTTTGGCTCTGCTTGTACGGGTCCTCGATGATGGCGATGATGGCGTCCAAACACATCCTCTCGACCTCCTCCGCCTGCGCGGCCTGCCTGCTGCCGACATCCGCCTCGACACGGCTGGTGAACGCATCCCACAACGACCCCTGACGCATGGTGAACCGATACGGCGGCCGCTCGCGCTCCGGCCACTCGTCCATGCGGAACCATATGCTCACCATCTTACGCCAAACCTCCTTGTACCGCTGCCACGTGTCGTCCTCCATGCGGTTGTCGAATGGCCGCACCGGCTTCTGGCCGATCTCCTTCCGCTCCGCCTCGAACAACACGTCGTGCCCGACCTTGTGCGGTGCTGCTGTTGCGCATGCCTTGTCGGCGACGCTGTTGAACACGGCCCATATGGCCTCTAACGTCTCCTCGCCATCCTCAATTGGTCGCGTGGCCTCCTGTAACTGCGTCTTGTTCAACCCTTCCAAATCCCTCGTCCACCCGACGCGGTACAACCACCCGTTCGGCTCCAACTTTTCGTCCACTGTACTGACCTCCTCGCGCGCGTCGGCCTCGAACCGCTTCTCTTGGTTCTCGTGCAACGTGACGAACCACGCCGTGTCGTCCGTCCCCGGCCCCGATGGCTCGCTTTGAACGGCCACCCCTAACCCCCGCCCGACCTCGAACCATCCGCTTGCGGCCCGTGTTAAAAAAAAACGCTGGCATGGCACGCCTGTTGTCCACGGCAAATCTCTGACTGCCGTGGCTTTCTTGCGCACATTGCCCCCCTTCTGCCAATCATTCGCCCACCGGTGTTCTGCCCGGCAATGCTCCTGCATGTTTCGCACGCGGCGGCACACATAACGGCATGCGTGGCAACGCAAACCGTCCGCCCGGGGCGGTGCGATATGGGCAACTGGCTCGACCGTGGGGTCTGGGTATTGAAACGACTGCAAATCGGCCTGGCTGCGGATGATGCCGGGAATATCGCCGACTAATCCGGCGACCTTGCTCCTGGCCTCGGTGGGGATTGACCGATGGTTATTCCGCAAATGCGCCGTGGCTTCGTTGGCTAATACGGCGTACTGACATAATGTGCATATCAAAATGGAATACTGCGTGTTGTGGACGAATGGCTCCATCTTTGGCATGTATTGGTTACTTTCTTCTATCTACTGTTTATGACTGGTTCCTCCTGTCCTCTCTTTATAAACTCACCTTCCTGCCCCTTAATTCCATATACTTTCTCCTTGATCTACTTTCCTCCCTGCCTACGTTCCATCGCTCGGTCGGGCTTTCTGGCCTGGCTGATGGTCCTGTTATATAATTGGCTGGTTAATGCGGGGATTCGGACGACATCACAAAAACATCTACTACCCTATTCACCTATTTCTGGACTCATATCACGGAATAAAACACTGAGAACTGGGTTCCTATAATTATACCGATTGTGGCTTTAATTGCATGCTACTTTTACCTATTTTACTACGGAAAATCTCAACGGCTTCCACCTTGCTGTGAACAACGGTTTCCGCCCTTGTCTCAACGGACCCACCTAATTCCATGGTGGGGCGTTCAATGGCTTCCGACGTCAGCCATCGTGGACGTGATGTTAGGTAAGATGCTAAAGCTTATAGTAAGCTATAGTAGGTATACTTTTTAGGAGTACTTATTTTTTAGCGCTATTTTAAGGGTTCTACTTATTAGAAAGTTATAAGCCTTAAAGGTTATAGTAGTTAAGTATATATTATAATAGCCTATTTAGTACCTTTTAGTATGCTAATTAACTATATATAGATAATCTAATGCTTATATAAGAATTATTAGCTATAGGGGGGTTTAAAGTTAGAAAAACCTATCTATAGAAAGGTTAACTTAGAAGTAAAATTATAATATAAATATATGAAATTTAGGCGTTTCTAAGGCGTTTAAAAGTAGTTTTTACCTCCTTTATAGCTTAGCTATAGGGGGAGAAATCCTTAGATTACCTTATTAAAAACTTAGTTAGATAATTTTTTAAGGGTATTTAGGAATCCTTTAGGAGTATTTATTCTATAGAAAGGTTAGAGTGCTAAAGGTTATAAAAGGCTATAAGACTTATTATTTAGGAGTACTTATTTTATAGAAAGTTAGGGTGCTAAAGGTTATAGAAAGCTATAGGTATAACTATTTAGAGGTACTTATTTTTTAGTTACTACTTTAGGGGTTTAACCTATTAAGAGGTTTTAAGCTTTTACTATTAAGGTAGTTAAATATATACTATAATAACTTATTTTAGACTATTTAGCGCCCTAAATAACTATATATAGATAATCTAATGCTTATATAAGAATTAGCGCTTATAAGGAGGCTTAAAGTTAGAAAACTTTATCTATAGAAAGGTTAACTTAGAGTGAGAATTATAGCGTTAATCTATAAAATTTATAACTTTTTTAGGCTTCTAAACGTAATATTTACCTTCTCTTTAGCTTTATTATAGATAGAGGAATCCTTAAATTACTTTACTAAAAACCTATTTAGATGATTTTTTAGGGGTATTTATTCTATAGAAGGTTAAGGTGCTAAAAGTTATAGAAGGCTATAGGTATTATTATTTAGAGGTACTTATTCTATAGAAAGGTAAGGCGCTAAAAGTTATAGAAAGCTATAGGTATTACTATTTAGAAGTATTTATTCTATAGAAAGGTAGGCGCTAAAAGTTATAAAAAGCTATAAGTATTACTATTTAGAGGTACTTATTCTATAGAAGGGTAGAGCGCTAAAAGTTATAGAAGGCTATAAGTATTACTATTTAGAAGTATTTATTCTATAGAAAGGTAAGGCGCTAAAGGTTATAAAAAGCTATAAATATTACTATTTAGGGGTATTTATTTTATAGAAGGGTAGGGCGCTAAAGGTTATAGAAAGCTATAAGTATTACTATTTAGAGGTACTTATTTTATAGAAAGGTAAGGCGCTAAAAGTTATAAAAAGTTATAGGAGTTACTATTTAGGAGTATTTATTTTCTAGTAATATTATAGAAGTTTAACTTACTAAGAGGTTTTAAGCTTTTACTGCTAAGGTAGCTAAGTATATACTATAATAACTTATTTTAGACTATTTAGCACTTTAATTAACTATATATAGATAATCTAGCCTTTATATAAGAATTAATACTTATAGGGAGACTTAAAGTTAGAAAACCTTATTTATAGAAAGGTTAACTTAGAGTTAAAATTATAGCGTAAATCTATAAAATTTACGCCTTTTTTAGGCTTCTAAACGTAGTTTTTACCTCCTTTATAGCTTAGCTATAGAGGGAGGAATCCTTAGATTACTTTACTAAAAACCTAGTTAGACTATTTTTTAGGAGTATTTATTCTTTAGGAGGCTAGAGTACTAAAGGTTATAGTAGCCTATAGGTATTACTATTTAGAAGTATTTATTTTATAGAAAGCTAGAACGCTAAAGGTTATAGAAGCCTTTAGGTATTAATATTTATAGTTAGGGAGTTTTTAGTATACTACTTATTTAAAAAGGAACCTAACTTCTATTAGTATAATAGTTAAGTATATACTATAATAGCTTATTTTAGACCTTTTAGCGCTTAGAATAACCTTATATATATAATCTAGTGCTTATATAAAAACCTAAGGCTATAAGAGGTTTAAAAGTTAGAAAACCTTAGCGTTAAATAAGGTAAGTAAGGGCTAGAATTATATAGTAAATATAGAAAATTTATACTTTTTTAAGGCTTCTAAACGCTGTTTTTACCCTCTTTATAGCCTAGCTATAAACTAAGTAACCCTTAGATTACCTTTTAGGTAGTATAGTTTAACTATCTTTTAGAAGTATTTAGGAATCCTTTAGAGGTACTTAGTAATAATTAACTTAAATCTAGGGGTATATATGCAGGCGTTAGCAGTAAAAATCCTAAAAAATATATAATAGAGGTGCTATAATGAGGTAGTTCTAATAAGCTAAGCTATATACTAGCGTAATATACTATTAATAAGATATCTTTAGTTTTATTTAAACCTAGCTTATAGTAGGAGAGAGCTTAAGATACCTCTATATAGTTTACTAATTAGTATATAAAAGTAGCTTAAGTTACTAGCTTAATAACCTTAAATACACTATAGCCTTTATTTTATACTAAGCTGTTTATATAGCTATAGCACTTTAGCTTAGCTATATATAGTTTTTCTCTATACTAAAGTGGCTATAAGTATATTTTTTTATTTTCTTATATAAATCTGATTTATTTAGGCTAGAAATCCTAAGTAGAACCTTAATTAGTAAGGTTTATACTAAAAAAGCGTTAGTAGGCCTTTAAAAAGGATAAAGCTTTTAAAAAGCTGCTTATTTATAGATACCTAACTATAATAGGAAAACTAATTTAATAGGTAATACTACTTTAGTAACCTTAGCTATATAGTATAGTATAGTACTAAAGGGGCGCTAGAGGGGTCTATAAAAGAGGTAGCTAAGGTTACTATTAACGCTTTAGTATTACTTTTAGGGGAGGTGTCTACTTATAGCTTTAAGGTTATAAGCTTTTTAGAGGCTAAGAAATAGCTTACTAAGGGGGGTATCTACTAAGGCTTAGCTATTTTTAGCTTCTTAATAGTTAGTTAGACTTACTAAACACCTTAAGTAAGGTATTATAGATAGTACTTATAGCTAGTGAGGACTAAGGTTTAAAACCTAGCTAGAGGGGTAGTAGCTTTAATATTAAGACTTTATAAATATTAGACTACTTAAATATTTCCTTCTATTTAATTATATATATATAAGTATAAAAATATATCTTATAGGAAGGTTATAATAAGCTAATAAGGTGTTTATTTAGAATATAGATTAACTTAAAATAAATAGAGATTAAGAAAATATATATAAAGAGCTTATTATAATACTTATAGATAAAATTAAAGATAGCTATAAGTTAGATTTCTAGCTTTTTAGGGTAGTATAAAAGCTTAGTATTAAGAGATAGTAGGTTTCTTAAAGCTGCTGAGGTAGTAAAGTTAATTTTATATTAATCTTTCTAATTTCTCTTATAATAGGCTAGCTATAAAAAGAGTAAGTATAATACTACTACCTCCTCTTCTAATTAACTTAAGTGAAACTAAAGAGTCTAAAGTTAAAGAGGTAGAGGATAAAAAGTTAAGAGGTAAAAAGCTAAACCCTAACTAAGTCTAAAGTAATATAGCTTAGTAGAGATAGGTATTATAATAATATCTTAACCTCCTCTTATTTTTAGTAAATATATTACTAATATTAAGTTAAAATATAATACTATTAACACCTTTTTATTAAGCTATTTAGGCTATAACTATAGTTTAGTTTATAATTTATTAGACTAGCTTTAATAGGAGGATAATTTCTTACTATATTACTAAATAGCTATAATTAGTAGCTAGAAAGATAGAGAACTACTTAATTTATACTCTATTTCCTAAAGAATAAACTTAAATAGTACTAATACTTATTAAGCTAAAAACTTACTTTAAAGTAATAAAGAGAACTAAGTAGCTCTTATACTATATATCCTTAATAAGTAAGCTTTTATAGAGAAATAAGTTTTCTCTATAATAAGTATATTATATAATACTAAGATATAAGAAAGTACTTTTATAGTATACTTTTTAGGAGTAGTTAACTACTAATAAGATATTTTAAACTACCTCTATAATAAAGCTTAATATAAAGTAAATATTAACCTAAATATATATATATACTTCTATTACTTCTTATAGTTTATAAAGGAGTAGCTTAAAGTTAATATTACTATACTAAAAAATTAGCTATTCCTCTTTACTATAAGGGAGGATAGTAAGGCTTAATTAGTAGGAAATAAGGCTAATAATAGCTTTTAGGTCTTATTAGCCTTCTTTTACTTTTAGATCTTAAGAGGCTATAGTAATAAGTATAGTAGCTACTTTAACTAATATCTTAGTAAAAATATAGAAATAAAGAAAAGCTGAGGCTATATTAAAATATTTCTTTAGTAGCTTAAAATAGAAGAGATAGACTACTAAAAGCTTATAAAGAAAACTAAAAAAAAACTAAAAAAAAACTAATAAACCTATAAATATAAAAAAAAAAAAGAAAAGGGAAGAAGAAGTAGAAATTCTTATATAAATAGCCTTAAGACTTAGTAATAAAGTAGGAGGAATAAAAGTTTAAGTGTTATAAACTATACTAAGCCTAATTACTAATAAATATATAATAAATTTAATAAGTTAGTACTCTATCTTATTTTTCTATAAATATTAGCCTTTCTTACTACTTACTTTTATTTTAATTTAAAGTATAAACGCTTAAATAAAACTAAATAAGTTAGTATAAGAAAGGTTAAAGTTTTAATAACTTACTAGCTAGCTACTACTTATTAGTTTAAATAAAATAAGCAGTAAAATATTAATCTTAAGAAGCTATTTATAGTAACTTAAGAACTTAGCTAATATTTAACTAAGTTATTAACTTAGTCCTTTTAACTTTAAAGTAGGAGGTTAAAATAAAAGTAAAATAGACTTCTCTACTATTTATTTCCTTAAACCTAAGTAATCTATTTAGCTTTTAAGTATTAAAGAGGAATAGAAAGCCTAAAACTTAACTAATAAAACTAACTAAAATTACTTAATAACTAGTTAATATTTTATAACTTTAAATATATATATTAAGCTTAATAAAACTAATTAGGGGCTAATAATTATTATAAGCTCTATTAGCTACTTAATTAAGAGTAAGTAAGCCTTAAGTATTATTACTTCTTAAAAGATTAGCATTTTAGCTAATACTACTAAAGCTTTTACCTCTAACTCTACCTCTCTTATAGAGGTAGAAGAGGAGATAGCTTTAAGCTAGCTTATAAAGAGCAGCTTTTAGTATAATATATAGTATTAGCTTAATAATAGTAAAGCTTATAAAGTACTAATAGAGATATTTAGTATAAAGATAGGCTTTTTATTTTACTTATTAAGCAACTTAAGCTTTAAAGAGTTAAGATAACCTCCTTAAAGGATACTATACTAAAATAAGCATTATACTTAGAACTAACTATAGAGATAGAATAGTAGTATTATAAATAGTAAAGCTAAAGAGATATTAGAAAGTAAGGTTTATAATAAGTAATATATCTTAGTATAGTACTTATAGTTTATAAGTAAGTATTTACTAAGTAGATTAATAAAGCTTTAAAAAAGGTTAATCTATTAAGAAGCTATATTATTAAAATATAATAAGTTAAAGCTTAGCTAGAAAGTAGAAATTTAGCCCTCTCTTCTTACTACTTTAGTAATAAGATACTAACTTTAGCTAAGCTTACTTCTATTTATTAGCTTAAGTTCTAAAAGCTTTATTTTAAATATAGAAATATATTTAAACTAAGTATCTATAAACTACTTAGCCTCTTTTTTAGAAGTAGTTTTAAGGTACTTATAGTAGAAAGTAAGACGCTTAGCTAAAAGAAGTAGTAATATTTAAGGCTTAAAACTTAATACCTTTATAGCTAAGCTTAAGGAGTTAAAGAATACTATTAGTAAAAGTAACTTATTACTAAGGAGTTAGCTATATTTATATCTTATTATACTTAGTAGGGATATTATTCCTACTAAATAGTAAGTATTTAAAGCTAAGCTAATACTAATAAGAACTAAAGTTAGCTTAATATCTTACTTATTTTTATAAAATCTATAGCTATAAGTTATAACTAGAGGGTTAGGTATAATTAGTAAGCTACTCTATTTAGTATAGAGTTTAAAGGGGACTATTAGCTTAGAAGTCTTAATAAGGTTTCCTTTTAAAGCTACTTAATAGAGGTATTATAGCTATAAAGATAGGAAACTAAATAAGATTATAGCTAGCTAAGAGGACTATTAGTATTAATAGCTATATTATAGCTTATAAGGTTACTATCTAAATGCTAAGGCTAATAGTAGTAAGGCGTTATACTAGCTAAAGCCCCTTAATAGCTTATTAAACTCTTAGTAAGTAAGAACTATAGCTCTCTTAAAAATAAGATATATATACCTCTAGAGTAGTTAGGACTTAATCTTATAAGTAGGACTTAAACTATATAAGCTAATAAAGCTTAAGATACTAAACTAACTAAGAAGATAGAGCGTAAAATATAGTATTATATTACTAAGGGGGGAATAAAGAGAACTAAAAAAGATAAAAAAAAGAGGGGGTAGAAGATAAGTAGCCTTATTAATAAGAAGTAAGGTAAGGTAAGTATAAGTATATATTATTATATATAGTTATACTATTATAGCTACTATAATTAATACTTTATTTTATTTAGTATTAAATACTACTACTTATTTTACTTATTAATAATATAGTAGAGCTATAAAAAGTATTATCTTTAGGTATTATATTAGCTTTAGCTAGCATTCCTTAAGGCTATTATAATAAAGTATAGTGTAGTATCTATCTTTAGCGCCTTTTTATTATTATAATAAGTATTATTAAGAGAAAATAGTATTAAGTAGCTATAGCTATAATATCCCTTATACTTTAAGGTTATTAAGAAATATCTAGCTATTACCTTTATTAATACTTTAGCTAGTAAGAGAGCTTAGCTATAATATAAAGTATTAAACTAGTTTACTTTAGTAATACTATACTTTTAAGACTACTTTAAACTTATTCTTTCTACTAAGTAAGGCTTTCTAACTAGCTCTTTACTTAGCTTAAATAAGCTCTTATATTTCTAACCTTTAAGGAGGCTAGCTAATAAAGACCTTAAGTAGCTACTCTTATAACTTAAGCTAACTAAACTGCTAATAAGCTGCTATTTAGTAAGTAGGAGGTTAAAGTAAATAGAGTAGTATGTTATAGTTAGCTTTCTAATAGTAAGGTCTGCTAATAGAAGCTAGGGATTAATACGTTCTAATAGTATACTAAGTTATAGTCTAAGTTAAAAGTTATAAGCTATAGTAGATTAGATCTTTAGAGACTAAGGTGATTAATCTTAGGCTTAATAAGTTATTTATAATAAAAGTAAGCTAAGAGTATCCTAAAGATAAATACTAAGTTAATTACTAAAGAGCTATAGAAGTCTAACTATAAGCTAAGCTTAAGGTTATACTATATATAAGTCTAATTCTAAATATATTCCTTTATACTTTAGGTCGTTTTAAATTATTCTAATCTAAAACGATTATTTAGCCCCTAAGTTATATTAAATTATATTAATCTAATATAATTATTATCTTATTATTATATAACTTATACTATAGTTTTTCTATTCTTAAGTAAGTCCCTACTATTCCTATAATCTAGCAGTATAAATATCCTATCCTAGCTACTTAATACCTAAGTAGGTTAGTTAACTATTATCTATATATAATAAGTTATAATATTAGGTCCTCTCTCTAAAGGTCTTATCTTTAAGACCTAATATAAGTAGGTTATTAATCCTAAGTTAGGGTCTTATTAATTATACTTCCTAATTTACTTATAATGCTAATATTATATTAGGTTATATTTAGAAATTAAATTCTTATAAAACTTATTATATTTAGATTTAGCATAACTATAAGGCTCTTAATGCTCTAGTTAATTACTATAGTTATAATATAATACCTTATTCCCCTTATTTTTAGTATAACTAAATGTATAAAATAGATCTTACTAACTTAAAGCGTTATAATAAATATATAAAGTAAGGTTTCTTAAACTATAATAATAGTGATATAGTAAATACTTATAGGTATTTTAGCACTTTAGTTTTTTCTAGTGTTATTAATTTATTATAGTAGTGAATTATTATTTTAATAAGTAAAAGAAAGTAGAGTAAGAAGAAGAAGAAGCTGAGGAGGTATTAGAGGTATTATAAACTTAGCTTACTACTACTTTAGGTTATTTATTTTATCTTTAGAGATAGAAAAAGTTCTTAAAAGAGTATAGTTTAGATTTAATTTATTAAAGAATATAGTTTATAGATAAATAGGAGGCTAAAGAGTATACTTTAGAAGCTTAAGAGTCCTAAGTAATAGAGGATTTATTACTATAAAGTACTTAGAATAAGTTAGATTAGTTTTCTCTAAGTATTAAGGTAGTTAATTTAAATATCTCTCTAAATATAAGTTCTTCTGAGGTTTCTTAACTAGCTTTAAATATTCCTAAGTAGATAAATAGTTTTCCTTACTGCAGTTAATCTGCTTTAATAAGTAGTTTAGTAAAGTAATATAAATATTTAATTTATTTATATTTAGTATTCTTTTAGATTAATATAATAAGTGTTAATATAACTTCTTATTCTTAGTATTATTACTAGTAGATTATAAGTTCTTCTACTATATTAGTGATATTTTTAGCTAGTTCCTATATATTATCTTTATATTTATATCCTTTCTATTTAATAAGGTATTAATATCTTTTTAGTTCCTTAAGATAATTAATAATTTATTTAACTTTATATTCTAGTTTATTATCTTCTATAATAATAATATTATTTATTTATAATCTATATAATATTAGTTTAAGAAGTAAGATATAGAATATTAAGTAATACTTTATAGTTTCTAAGAATCTAAGTTTATAGTTAACTAGTGAAATTACTTATAAAATTTTAAAAAGTCTAAGTTTTTTATAGTTAAGTTTATTGTTTAGTTATTTTATTTTAATATTTTGCTATATAAGGTAGGTGCTATCTCCCTCTTTTAAGGTTAGTCCTTTAATCCTTTATTTATTACTGAATTTTATTATCCTTTATTATATAAATTTAAGTTCTTTATATATATTTTCCTAGATATCCTTAATTTATTATATAGAGGTGATAGCTTTAACTACTACTAAGCTTAGTTATAGTTCTTTATAAGTAGTAGGTTTAAATCTATAGTTAAAATAGAAGGGGGATTTCTTAATACTTTCTCTAATTATACTATTATAAGTAAACTAAGCTATTAGTAGTAATATAACTTAATTATTTTAGTTATAATTAATATAAGCGTAGAGATATATTTTGAGGATTTAGTTAATTTATTCTATTTATTTATTAGTTTATAGGTGAAATACAGTAGATATTACTTATTTAATACTAAGTTATAATATAATTAACTTTTAGAATTTAGAAGTAAATATCTTATCTCTATTTAATATAATTTCCTTAAGTGTTTTATAATTAGTAATAATATATTTAAGAAATATATAAGTATATTCTTTAGTATTACTTAATTCTTTATATAAGATAAAGTAGGTATATTTTATAAGTTAATTTATAATAATAAGAATGCTATTATAGTATACTCTTATAAGGGGTTCTTAAGACTTTAATAACTTAATAATAAAGTTAAGTAATATAGATTATTAAGCAGTTTATAGTATAAGTAAAAGTTATAGTATATTATAAAGTTAATATTAAGTAGGTTTACTTTTAAAGTAAACTTTATAATTCTTAATTACTTTTACTATATATTCTTTAGTAACCTTTTCTCTATATTACTATTATAGTTATTTCTAAGTTTTTATAATTCCTTAGTAACTATATATAAGTTAAGCATAGAACTTTATAATTACTTTATTATCTAATTTACTAAGTAAGCTAATATTAAATTATCTAACTATTATTAAGAGTTTAGTTACTAGTATTAAGTCTCTATTATTATTTCCTTTAAGAATCACTTAGGTTTCTTTAGGTATTAAGACGTTATAATTTAGTTATTAGCTAAAAGTATTAGCTTTATTATTATCTAATCCTTTTTAATAGATAATTTAGAAGTTAAATTTAGAAAGAAATTCTAACTATCTAACTTATTATTTATTTAACACCTTAGAGGTAGTAAAGTATAAGAGGTTCTTATAGTTTAAGTATATAAGTACTTTATAAATTATTCCTAAGAGTTTAGGTTTTTATTCTTTAAAAGTTTTAATTATTACTATAAGTTCTTTATTATAGATTTAATAGTTAAACTTAAGTCTATAGAGTTTCTAAGAGAAAAAAATATATAAGTATAGCTTTCTTTTTAAGTCTTATTATAATAACTACGCTTTAAAGGTATAATTTAAGGAGTTTAGTTCTACTTTAAACTACTTAGTGAGGTTTAGTATTATTAAGATTAGTTTACTACTAATAAGGTCTTTAATTTTCTAAAAAGCTATTTATTAAGGTTCCTCTTATATAAAAGAAGTATCTTTATAGCTAAGGTTAGTAAGGGCTATATTAATCTTACTATAACTTTTAATAAATTTTTAATAAAAATTAATAAAACTTAAGAATCCTTAGATTTCTTTAAAGTTCTTAAGTTCTAGCTATTCTTTAATAGCTTTAATCTTATTTTTTAATATTTAAACTTCTCTAAGAGTAATAGTAAATCTAAGATATTCTACTTTTTAGGTATAAAATTTACTTTTCTTAAGTTCTACTAAAAGCTTAGCTTCTTAAAGAGCTTATAAGATATAGTAAATATTCTCTTTATATTTCTCTAATATTAATAAGAATATAAGGATATTATCTAAATAGATAATTATATAAATATTAATATATTTATATAAAACTGAATTAATTATGTTTTAGAATATTATAGAGGTATTAATAAGATTAAAAAGCATAATAAGGTACTTAAAATATCCTTTTTAGGTCCTAAAGGCTATCTTTTATTCTTCTCTTTATTTTATTCTAATTAGGTTATAAGCCTCTTTAAAGTTAAAAGCTATAAATTAGTTAGTTCTATAGAGAAATCTCTTTATTTTATTAATAAGTAGTAATAAGTAGTAATTCTTAACTATTATTTTATTAAATATATAATAGTTAATATATAGTTATAATTTTCTATTTTTCTTTAGTATAAATAAGATTAAGCTTCTTATTAGTAATATTAAAGGTTTAATATATCCTTTCTTAAGATTTTCTTTAAGGTATTTATTTAGAGCTTCTATTTCTATAAGATTAAAGCTATAGATTTTATTAAATTATAGTTTTTTTCCTTTTTTAAGAGGGATTTTATAGTTAAAGCTTATATATTTAGGTAGTTTAGTTTCTAACTTAGCTATAAAGAGTTTTTTATAAACTCTATATTCTTCTAAGATAGATAGAAGTAGATTATTCTTAAGATCCTCTATTATCTATTATTATAATATAACTTCTTTTACTTTAAAGTAGTAGATATACTATTTTACTATTTCTTACTATATTAGTTTATTTAAAGCTTACTTTCTATAAAGCTATTTAGTAACTAAACTATTATAATCCTACTAAAGTTAGCCTTTACTTTAATCTATTTATAAGTTATTTATTTATAGCTAAAGTAATCTTAATATTATGTTATATATCTTTATATTAATAATATTAAATTAGATTCTTTCTTTTTAATCTAAGTAACTTATTTTAAGGGGCGTAGTCTTATTATAAATAATACCTCCTTTATACTTAAATTCTTCTCCCTCTACTATATATAAGAGGTATAGTTATTTTTTTCCTCCCTATTATATTTCTAGCTTATTAATAGCTTAAAAGGTAATAAAATTTATTTTAGCTCTACTATTAATTAGTATAAATACTATTTATTTATTAATAGTAACTTTAAGTTCTAAGTTCTTCTTATATCTTTATAATATTTAATAAATAGATCTTTTCCTTATTACCTATTATAATCTATTATTAGTAAGTAAGTCTAGTTTTTTAACTACTCTAATTATCTTAAGTAAGTAATTTATTTTCCTTTTTATACTACCTTAATAAAGCTATTCTTATAAATTCTAACTTATAGGGGTCTTAGTCTATTTTTTATAATTCTCTATATATAAGCTTTATCTTAATAATAGACTTAGTATTTATTACGCTAGTATTTATCCTATTTTATATTATTATTATATTAGCATCTTATAGGGAATTATAAGCTTAATTAAAAAGTAGCAATCCTTCTATTAAAAGCTATTATAGTCTATTTAATTATAATATATATAATATAGATATTCTTAATAGGTTTATTATTAAGTTTTTTAAAGTAGAATTAATAATTATACTTATCTCTTATATATTCTTTATACTTATTATAGAAGCACTAAGGCTAAAAGAAGGTTTAATATTATTAATAATTACTTTATAGAGTAGGATAATCTTCTATATATAGCTAGAAAGTATAATCTTAGTTTTATTAATCTACTAAAGTACTATAGAAATAGCACTATTATTTATCTTAAAGTATATTAATCTCTTAATACTTTAAGAGTTACTTAATTTTATTTTCTTAGTTATTAGATTCTTCTCTAGAGCTAAAGTTATTTATACTAAGAGTGAAACTATAAGTAATCTCTACTTAAGTATATTATTAAATAATATTATAAGGTTTATCTAAGTTATAAAGTAAACTTTTACTTTCTCTAAAAATCTAATTATTAGTTATACTAAGGAGTTATTATTCTATTAGTAGGTTATATTAATATTTTAGTTCTTCCTCTAACTCTTCTTATTAGTATAGTTATATCTATCTAATATCCTCTTATTAGATTATTTCTATTTCTTTTTAGATTTATTATTCCTTATAGTAGAGTTATTAAGAAGTTATATATAAAGTAACTAGCTTTAATTATTAGATTTATAGTCTTTTATTAAGTAGTTTAGCTAGTTTCTTAATAATTCTACTATTACTAGAATATATTATTACTAAAGTCTTAAAATAAATATTAAAGATAGTTATATTATATCTAGATTATCTAAGGTTACTATCCTTTAGATAGTATCCTAATATTTACTTATCTTTAAAGTAGATTTAATATTTATTATTATAATATCTAGTTTATAACTAAGATATATATAAAGCTTTTATAATTATATTAACTTATTAAAGTTACTCTACTATTAATCTCTAGGGGAGCTTCTTAAGTTATTTATAATCTCTAGTAATATATCTTTATTTATTATAGTTATAGCATTTAAGGTTCTAAGGTTTCTTATTATTAAGTTTAATTATTATACTGAGGTTTATAGGTCTACTATATTATCTATAAGTAATACTTTAGTAAGTATTATTCTAGTTATTATATAGTTTATTATTATTCTACTAGTTATTAAACTTATATTAAGGTTACTATTAGTATTTATATCCTATATTAAAATTTAGTCTTTTTTTTCCTTTTTCTTTATAGCGTTTAAAAAGTTAGTTATTAATCTTAATAGTATATTTAATATAATCCCTAAAACTAAGGGGTTTATTAACCTTAGCTATTTCATCTTTAATATTATCCTTAAGTCCTTAATAGAAAGTAAAAACTTTACTCTTATTAATTATATTAAGTTAAGAAGTAATTTTTTAGAACTTAGCTATATAGAGAGAAGTAGACTTAGTTTATCTAAAATAAGCTAAGTTATACTTAGTTTATCTCTTTTTATTAAGTTCTAAGAAAAGTAATTAGAGAGCTTTAATATATCTTATAAAACTAAAGAAGATATCTTTAACTTCTTAGCTATATTTTTTAATAAAGTTATTAAGCTATTCCTACTAGAGGGGTTTAAATTAAGCTAAGGCTTATCCTCTAAAGAAAGTAGCTATATATACTACTTATTTAGTTTTATTTTAAAAGGTACTTATATAGAAAACTTAGTAAGTTTATATCTAAATTAGGTATCCCTTAAGTTATCCTAAAGTCTTATTAAAAGTAATAAGAGAGTTAAGCTTAAGTTATTCTTATCCTTTAATTAAAGCTAAGATAATATTAGTAGTAGTTTAGAGAGTAGTAACTTCTTTTTCTAGGTTTTAGTTCTTATAAGCTTATTCTTAGAGTTTACTAAAAGCTATAGTATTCTAATTAAATATTTTATATATTACCTTAAAGTTATTATTAATTTTATTAAGCTAGTATTTAAGTTCTTTAGTATTATCCTTACTATCTAAGTTATCTTTTATTTTCTAGTCTCTTAGTTCTTAAGCTAAATTCTAAGTAGCTTATCTTCTAAAAGTAGATAAAGGTCTAAAAGTAAGTAACTTAATAGAAGTATAAGAAGATATTATTATTTATTACTATTAGTAAGAATTAATAGTTAACTTATTAAATAAAAGTAATTAAAATATTATAGTTAGCTTTCTAATAATAAGGTTTACTAATAGAAGCTAAAGATTAATATATTTTAATAGTATACTAAGTTATAGTTTAAGTTAAAGGTTATAAGCTATAATAAATTAGATCTTTAGAGACTAAAATAATTAGTCTTAAGCTTAATAAGTTATTTATAGTAAAAGTAAGCTAAGAGTATCCTAAAGATAAATACTAAGTTAATTACTAAAAAGCTATAGAAATCTAACTATAAACTAAGCTTAAAGTTATACTATATATAAGTCTAATTCTAAATATATTCCTTTATACTTTAGGTTATTCTAGATTATTCTAATCTAAAACGATTATTTAGCTTTTAAGTTATATTAGATTATATTAATCTAATATAATTATTATCTTATTATTATATAACTTATACTATAGTTCTTCTATTTCTAAGTAAGTCTCTGCTATTCCTATAATCTAGTAGTATAAATATCCTATCTTAGCTGCCTAATACTTAAGTAGGTTAGTTAACTGTTATCTATATATAATAAGTTATAATATAGTAGTCCTCTTTAAAGTTAAAGATAGCCTATAAAGTAAAGTGCTTTAGCTAAGCGTAATATTAATAGTATAGTAAGCTATTAAAGTAGGTTTATATAATCTAAATAAAGTAGAGAGACTTAAAAAGAGGTCTTTAGAATATATTTCCTCCCCTCTACTAACTAACTTATCCTTATATATTCCTACTAAAGGTAAGCCTTAAGGCTATAATATATATAGTATAAAAGAGGGAGCTTAAGTAATAAGCTAAAGGAGCTAAGCTAATAAGGCTTCTTAAGTTATCTGCTAGCTATTATTATAAAGGTAGGCTATAAATAGTAAGCTAGTAGTTCTAATAAAGTATACTTACTTTATACTTATTACTAAGGGGGTATTAGTCCTACTAATAGCTAAAGAGATAATCTACTTATTAGATATAATAAGCAGAATAACGCTAGCTTTAAGGGTTATATTAAATACTAAATAGAAATAAGGACTATATAAAGATAGATATTTAATAACTAAAGCGTTAAGAGTTAGCTTCTTAGGCTAAATATAAGCAGATATAGGGTAAGAATTTAGTCTTATAAGGGGTAACTAAGTATAAGTATATAGGTAAGTAGTAAGCTTAATATTTATACTATACTTACTTATAAGCTTATAAATAGAAAGCTATTTATATTTAGCTACTTAGTAGGAGGTTTAAGCTTATTAGAGGATATACCTTTAGCTTCTAAAATCTGCTTTTATAGCTTAAAGAGTAGCTAGCTTTCTAAGTAATAGTTAAGTAGAACTACTTAAGTAAAGCTTTAGAAGATTAATAAGGCTTAGAGGTTATATAATAGTATAGCTATTAGTAGCTAAGGTAGTAAAATAATAGTTCCTTAGCTTTATACTACTTTAACTTTATACTAATAGCTTAAAGGTTTAAAACTACCTATAAGGGTAAGATATAAATATAAGCCCCCTTAAAACTATTAAAGCTTTAACTAATAGGTATATATAAGTATATAAAGTAGTAAAGCTACTAATTAGGACTATAAAGGTATAAGAGCTTATTATATATATAATATATAATTAAAGTATTTAGCTAAAGTAGGGCTAAGCTTTATAAGCCTTCTTTTTATACTTAGGGGTAGCTATTTAGGGCTATTAGGATACCTAAGTAAACTTAAGCTTATACTAAGTAGTATTTTTAGGCTTAAACTTACGCCTTTAGCTTTAATAATACTTTTTCTTATATTAAAGAGAGAGAGGAGATAAGAGGACCTTATTAAGGGATAAATAAGGTTATATTACTTTCTATTTCTATTTCTCCTCTAAAGAATAGATTAATCTTAAAGATATTTTACTTTATAGTGTAGACTCTTAAGGGCTCTCCTAACCTTAAGTTATTAATAAGAGGAAAAGTTTATATTACTCCTATAATTTCCCTCTTTAAGTTTATTACTTAAGTTAAAGCTTAGTTTATATATTTATTAGAGAGTATATAAAATATAAAGGGGACTTATTTAACTTATTAGCTTAGAAGTAGTAAAGTAGAGGTATAGATAGATAGATAGATAGATCTTATATAGATTTAAGAAGCTTTTTAAGGTTTTACTAATATAGTATAACTTATTCTAAACATAATAAGTATTAATCTTAATATTTAAGCTTATTCTATATATAATAAGTACTATCTTAGTAAATAAGCTACTTAAAATAAGGATTAGGAATATTATAGCTAGCTATTAAGCTTAAGAAGAAGCTAGTAGAGAAAAGTATAAGTATTAATAAGTATATTTTGCTCCTTACTTCTCTTTTTAACTTATACTTAGCTTCCTTTTTAAGGCTTAAGGGGGCCTTATTAAACCTCTAAGTAGTCTTTAGCTAGTTTTTAATAAGAAGCTAGAGGTAGCTATTTATATTAAGGCGTTAGTTATTAATATTAATATTTTTTCTATAAGTAGTATTAGAGACTAGCTAGCTAGTTTTAGCTTTATTATTATAAGTATTAGCTTATAGCTAGTCCTCTTTAAGCTAATATTTCTTACTTTATTAAGGCGCTAGCTTATTAGGGGGCTAAGGATTAATACTACTTATTTAGGTGCTAAGTATTAATATTAAGGGCTAGTTATTAGTATTAATATTTTAATACTAGCTAGCTTAGTAGTTATAAGTAGTAGTTTATATTAGTAGTTAGTAATAAGTATTAATAGGTACTACTAAGTATTAATTTAGTTTAGTAGTTATAGCTTCTAGCTAAGTAGCTATTAATACTAACTGTTAGTATTAGTTATTAATATTAGTAGCTAATATTAGTATTAAGCGTTAGTATTAAGCGTTAGCTTTAAGTGCTAAGCTAAGTATTAGTGCTAAGTTAAGTATAAGTGCTATTAAGTATTAGTTATGCTAATATTAGTGCTAAGTGCTAATGCTAGCTGCTAGTGCTATTTAGTTATTAGGTGCTAGCGCTAAGCGCTAATACTATGCTTAGATATTAGCGCTAAGCGTTAATATTAGTGTTAAGCGTTAGTGCTAATGCTAAGCGTTAGTGCTATGCTTAAGTGCTAACGCTAGGTGTTAGTGCTAAGTAGTGCTAATACTAAGCGTTAATACTATACCTAAGGATTAGCGCTAAGCGTTAATATTAAGTAATATTAATATTAGTAATAATTAGTATTATTAGTTAGTGCTTTTAGAGTATTAAGGTTAGCTAGTTAGTTCTAAAGCTAGGTAGGCTAAATATTTATTTATTAGTTTCAGTCTTAGTTAGCTAGAGCTAATATACACTAGCTATTAATATTAGTTATTAGTGCTATATTATGCTATGCTGTAGGTTTATTACTATAGCTACTAATGCTAGTTAAGCTAGGCTAGCTAGCTAGCTACTATTAGCATTACTATAGCTATAGCTAGCTAGCTAGTTTTATTAGTATATATATATATATATATATATGTGTGTATATAGGGGGGGGGGGGGGGGGTAGTAGGTAGGTAGGACCTTAAGGTAAGCTGTATACCTACCTGCCCACCCTCTACGCCCTGCTGCCTACACTAGCGCTAACGCTAACACCTACCCTGCATTTATATAAAGTAAGAATCTAATTACTATATTAAATTATATAATTTAAGTTAAAAAATAAATATATAATTATATATAAAGTTACTTATAAAAAAGAAATATATCTTAAGGACTATTTTTATTATAAGCAAACTATTTTTTTAATATTATACCTTTTCTAATAAGAAACTAAGACTATATATAGATTTTTTTAACTAATCTTAACTAATTATTAAACTAAATTTAGTTTAAAGATTAAACTTCTAACTATTAGGTTATTAGTATTATAAAGCTTATTATTACTATAAAGATTATTAATAAGGTTAAGATAGCTAATATTATACCTCTTATATCTATAGCTAAGACTTTAGAAGTATATAATAAATATATTAATATTATTACTACTTTACTTAAAAGTCTCTATAAAGCTTATAATAAACTTTACGCCTTAATAGTCTTTAATAATATTAATAACTTTAATAAAGTTAGTATAAATATTATTAAGTTTATTAATACTATTAATATTAAAAATAAAGTAATAAAAATATCTATACTAAAGCTTATAGTTAACTTAATACTTAGCTATTTAAGCTTTAATACTTTCTTTAAATATAAGTATATAGTATCTAACGCTAATATTAATAACGTTTTTAATACTATACTTTCTAAGAAAGTTACTATTACTATAAATATTAGTAATACTTAGATACTTATTATATTTAAAATAAGTTAGATATCTAATATTAAGGAAGTTTTAAGCCTACCTAATAGGGGTTTTTATAATAAGGGAAAAAGCAGTAAAAACAGCTTAGTTAATACTTAATCTAATAGCTTCACAGTATATATACCTAAGGGTCTAAAATAACTACCTATGCTAACCTTAACTTACCTATTATAGCTATCAGCCTTATTAATAATAGCTTTATTACTAGTAAAGTTAATAGCCTCACCTATATAACTTATATAGTAATAGCTTTATAAAGTCTTTAGCTATAGAAAAGCTTATCTTAGCTATATACTTAAAACGCTGCTTACTAAGCCTTAAGCCTATCCTTTATCCTTAATCTTATATTAATACTACTAAAGTAAACTACTTAGATTCCTTTATAATATATTCTATCCTATTTAATTTATAAGGCCTTATACTATAAAGCTTTACCTAAAGCATACCTTAAAACATAATAATTAATACTAACTATAAGTCTAAGCTTATTATAATTAGTAAGTTAACACTTTTTTACTTATAGAGCCTTAAGGATAAGATAACTATAGCTAAGTTATACTTAATAGTCCTAAAAGCTAATATTAGCAGTATAGCTATAGGAAGCACTTATATACTTTAGCTAAAGGATATAGCTATATTTACTATTAATCCTAATTATTATGCTTACTTTAATAATATCCTTAGTAAGGTAGTATAGCTAGTAAGCTAACCTAGCTAAACTGTAATATTATAGATATTACTAATAACTATAGAACTAAGGTAGATAGCAGAAAAGAAGGCTAAGTAATAAAAAGTATATATAAGACTTAGAAGATAGATTAAAAAGTTATAGAAAGTCTGCTTCTATAGTAATTAAGTTTAGTTAAAGTTGTGAAGTTATTATTAAAGTAATATTAAAAGTAATAAGATTGTTAATAATAGCGCACCTTAGCGTGCGTAGGGGAAATAGGGCTAAAGGATTATATAATTAGTAGGCTATTAGCTAAAGGGGGAAGTTAAAGGTTGTTATAGTATAAGTTCTAGGTAAAAATCATAGTAGCTAGCTAGAGGCTATAAGTTAGATATCTAATATATTTATAAATACTATTACCTTAAACCTTAATACTATATTTAAAGCTAGTAGTTACTATTAATTAGCTAAAATACTTAATATTACTATCTTTAACTAAGAGGTGTTCTATAAGTATTAGCATAATATTACTATTATTACTATTAGTAACCTTATTCTTTATACTACTAATAAGATATATATACTCCTTTATAATACTTATGTTATATTTAGCTTCTATATATATATTAAAGCGCTTAAGGTGTTTATTAAGAACTATATTAAAACTAATACTATATTTAGCTCTATTAACCTCTAGTTTATTATAAAAGTTATATTAAAAGTTAAGTTCTTAGCTATTTAATCTAATAAGTATTTAACTATTAATATAATTAAAGTATTAAATACTAACCTAAAAGTAGCTTATAAAATTATTAATATTAATAGTAATAAAGTTAAAGTTATATTATTTATATAGTACTATAAAGGTATAGATTTAAATATATTTTATACTAAAGTTATTAACCTTACTACCTCTATTATAGTAATTAAGGATTTTATAATTAAATACTTCCCTAAAGTTACTATTAATACTAAAGCTATATACTTTAAGGTATTTACTAATAATTATAAGCTAGTTAACACTTATAATATTAATATTACTAACCTTCCTTATAATATTATTACTATTAAGGATAATATTAAAAAAGAAGAGGTTATAGATATCCTTACTTTAAACTAATATAGTACTATCTAAATAATATTTAATACTAAGAATACTTTCTTTAAGATATATATATTTAGACGCACTAATAGGGAGTTAACTATAAGCTATATTAATAAAAGTAGGATTATAAAATAAAGTATATAGGAGTAAGGTTTAAGTTATATATAGTTATATTAGCTATAATAAGCTATAAATTGAAATTATACTTATTATTATAGATAATATTCTTTTCTTTTATTTATAGTAATTAATATATAACGTAGTAAAAGTGTTTACTACTTTTAGTATAATAAACGCTTTAACTATATCTAATATAATTAATATAGCTAGCGCGTTAAATATAGTAAAGATCCTTAAGGCCTTTAATATAATAAATACGCCTAAAGCTTAAGATATATATTACAACCTATAAATAAGGATAATAGCTAAACAACCTACTTAAGCGTTAAGTAGCTAGGATAGGATATTTATACTATAAGATCATAAAGATAATAAGAACTTACTTAGTATAGAAGAACTATAATATAAGTTATATAATAATAAGATAAAGAAATAATTAATAAAGTATAGAATAAAACGCTTAGTAATTAGTTAGTATTACTAACTAATTATAATCACTTTATATACCTAAGTAATTACTCTTAAGTAAATAGAAGAATACTATTTAGGACTTATATATAGTATAACCTAAGCTTAGTTTAAGGTTAGACTCCTATAACTTTTTAGTAATTAACTTAGTATTTATCTTTAAAATACTCTTAGCTTACTTTTACTATAAATTACTTATTAAACCTAAGACTAATCACCTTAGTTTCTAAAAACCTAATCTACTATAGCTTATAACCTTTAACTTAGACTATAACTTAGTATACTATTAGAACGTATTAATCCCTAACTTCTATTAGCAGACCTTACTATTAGATAGCTAACTATAATAATATAGTTAACCTTCTTAATATATATATTACTATAACTATATTTACCTTATATAATATATATTAATAAGGTTTTAATAAATCTTATTTTTAGTCTTTATAAACTTACTCTTTTTTAAATAATAGTTTTAATAAATGATATAATTATTTATTATTACTAATATATTAAGCTAAAAATTTAGCTAAAAAGAATACCTTACTATTATCTTTAAGTATATCTATAGTATAGATATTTTAAGTATAGAAAGTTTAATAAGTAATACTTAATAAGATTTTAATAAATCTTACCTTTAGTTTTTATAAACCTACTCTTTTTTAAGTAGCTGTTTTAATAAATAATATAATTATTTATTATTAGTAGTATATTAGGAAACTTAATCTATATATAGAATTTTTTAACTAATCTTAACTAATTATTAAACTAAATTTAGTTTAAAGATTAGACTCCTAACTATTAAAACTTTATATAACTATATAGCAGTTACCTTATTTATATAGCTAGGGCTTATATCTAAACAGTAGCTTAAGGTGATTATAGCTAGCTTGCTAATAGCTGTGCAGATTAGTCTTATGTGCGCTGTAACAGCACACTTTCTAGCGCGCACACGCATGTCAGCTGTGGATAACGCCTGGCAGACGCTTGCACAGGTGGTCTCTCTAAGCATGATGAACATACTTAAGCAGGTTAATACTTTAATAGATAATGAAGTAAATGAGCTGGGTTACGAGCAGCTCCGCAAGGAGAAGGCAACGGCGTATTGGCTTTTGAGACTTAATAAGAACTCTAATGGAAAGGCATTCTAAATCTTAGATATCATACCGCTCTTGAACCAGTCCAGTTCGGAGTGCTGTGCCACGCTCGTTTTCCCGCCTAGCTCATTTCTGTGTTTGACTTGTTGCTGAATGCGCGCGGTACCCTTCCAGCCCCATGCTTCGTCTTTTTCGATTCCGTTGCTCTGACCGTTGAGAACGTTACATATGTACCAGCCGACGATAGGCATAAACCTGTGACATATTGTAATCAGTCTCTGAGTCTTATTATACAAAAGATGGCTCACTTGTAGCTGCTGAAGTTCCCCCCAGCCGCGATATGCAAATTCTGGAGCTGCGCGTGTGGATGTCTGGATAGCAGCCAGTCGCCCGTCGGTGTCGCAGCATCCCAGCAGATCCGCCATCGATCTGGCTTCCGCTGTGATGAGAAGGCTGGTATCATTGCCTTCAGTAAGCTGCCCATCTCCTTTTGAAGCTTTTCTGGGACATTCTTTTGGCCCCGTAAGTCGGGGACAGAGATCCGCTGGCCGGAAGACGTCGTTTGGGTATTCACGAACTCTGTGCGGAGGTCGTTGACCTTCAGTGTACGATTGTCGGGAGAAGGTGGAGTCAAAATCCCCCAGCCTTTGTATACCAAGATGGGCAAGTTGTCTGCACACATCATTTCCGTCTCTTGCGATGTCAGCGTGTAGTAGGCCGACACCCTGCCCACTGCTTTCAATTGTTGTTCAACGCGGTCATCGACCGCGATATCGAGAGTGTCTTCAATCGGCGCGAGAAGCTTGCTCGTCCAGGCGCCGGTTGCCAGTACAATTTTGTCGGCTGTTATTTGCTTTCCGTCTGCTGTACGGACACCTATTACTCTCGTTCTTCCAGTGTCAAGTTGGAGTTCCTCGACGTCGGCAGTCACTCTTTGCACGCCTCTTCTCTCAGCAGCTGCCATGAAGCTCGAGGTGGCAGACGCAGCATCGCACCATCCGGCTTCCGGATTAAAGTAAGCATCGCCCACGTCAGCAGTGTCTATTCCCTGGAGCATCTTCCAAGTATTCCCCACGCTGGACACATCCACGTCCCTGGTATAGTCCGAGCCTCGCAGCCGAAACGTCCGTCGGACGGCTGTCGTAAACTCGCTGTTTTTCTCATCAATAACCACCCAACCCGTCTTGTGAAAATGATGGCCCAAGTCAATGTCCCAAAACCAAGGATGGATGGCTTCGTTGGCGAGATTACAGTACAAGGGGCTCACGTAGTCTGTGCGAATGATGCGGTTGACGTCTATGGCGGCTGCAGGGCTGGGGCCCCGGGACGAGGCGTTCCAGCGGTCGATTACAGTAATTCGGCTTGGGTCATCGTAAGACTTTGCCAGGTGATACGCAGTGGATGTGCCGAAGGTCCCAGCACCCACAATGAGAACAGTAGGCTCAGTCATGCCTAAAGTTCGTGCGTGAAGTAATGAAGTACTATAGTATGCAGAACAAAAATGACGTCGCATGAAGAAATTCCCCGCTGGAAAGCTGCCATAACTTTATAACCCCCAGGTCGTACACATTTCTCGGAAATGCGGCATTCGGCTTCTTAGATTCAAGGTCAAGGGCGTCTTCCCCGCGTTTGAACCCTGAGATCTCCCGACGTCCCCGCAGTAAGATCGCGGGGTCAGTCCCTGAGCATCCAGTACCAATGCGGCGGGGTAGCCTAAGAGAGACATCATCGATTCCAAGTGAAAGTTAGTGAAATCTCACTGCCATCGCGGTGTCCTTAACAATAGGTAAACTGCCGATTGTCAACTGCATGTATCTTTCTAACCGTGTCACTTTGGATCATGAGATGAACCTCAGCTACTATTGTGAGATGTTTCCAGCTGAAGAAGTGAACCGGTGAAAACTCGTGTTATCCGTAGGCGTTTGCAGAGGGTTTATCTCTAGTCACTAACAATTCCCCACACCTATTAGGGTATCATTTAACTTAACATTCACAATACTTAGGTAGATAGTATTAAATTGCAAAAGCACTAGTGCAAGGGATTACTTCATGAATGTTAGATCAAACCTGAATTGTGCTATGTCACAGGCGAACATCTCCCAGACGTAGCTCACATGAAACAGGACTTGTCTTTGGACTAGACATGTTGTAGATATCCGCGCCTGGTATTTGTGTTATCACAGCGACCCAACTATGAGTTTTCCAAGCGCGATGTGACTACCTCAGTAAGCAGCAGAATATCATACATAACCTGGTTAAGCATTAATGCGATGGGAGCTGAGGTTTATATCACTCATAGTAGCATTCTAGAACGCCAAGGCAGTGAGCCTTTGTGTTTGAATATAATGAATTCAGCCATACGATTATCGTGCCTGAGATTGTCACTTCTCGCGCAGTTACGTGGCTGTGTCCGTCAGCCGCTGACAGAAGCCCAAGTCCTCGTAGTATTGCCACGTATCCCGCCTCAAAGTGTAATATTTCTATCAAAGAATTGCTCCGTTCTCAAGGTGACGGGCGGCCGCAGATGTGTCTACTGTATACGAGCTTACCTGCATGTATTGTCTGGTATTAATTCAGAAAATGACATGGCGGTGGATTGTATCTCTCTCCAGATGACCAAACCAATGTGGGCACCGTTTATCAAAACAGGGCGATCCGCATGCGTGATTTCTTACCGCAGAAGAGTCATTTCCCCGTTTCTTTTATCGCTGACAGTTTTCTTGTCAGCCTGTACTAACCCGTCTGATTCTCAGTCCATTTCGGGTAATTCTGCTCGTCTCGTCATGCATGTGGTCATCCTCAACCCGTTCACCGGTTACGTGTTTGGAATGGGCGTTGCATTCGATAGGGAATCATGCAAGACGTTCGACTTTATTGATCCATACACAGGTTAAGACGTTTTTGATTGGACTCGTCAACTCTTAGGTTACATAGAACTGCAGGCCCCGTATATCTTAATCTGCATGTAAGCGCTCTCGGCCCTTCGTGATATCTTGATGTGACCTCAACAGTTGAGACGCACCATTTATCCACCGTAAATACTATTCTCATACCTGACAAAACACATAGGTCAGGGTCTGTGATTACTGCATTGTCGATCTCGACGGACGAGCTCGGGATGACTGCATGCGCGTACCCACTGAGGGCCCATGAGTGGGGAGTTAGGTAGCCTCGTAAGACCGCTGTCTGATAACGGCATTGGAGCCTTGTGTCGGGATCAGAGTGCCTGTCTGCCACAATTCTCAAGCGCCCCTATATATCATCATGCGAAAAGTCTTTGGAGAGAAGGTCTCTGAACAACCACACAGATTGTTGCTCCCATCCTCCCAGCCGTAGAGATGGCCCCGCCGAAGAAGAGAATCATTTTTCTGACAAACAGCGACTATGGACAGGCTAACGTTGTTCTATCCGTCGCCCATGCTCTGGTTCATAAGTCTCAGGATGTCGAGGCTCACATTGCATCGCAGGCTCGTTTGAAGGGACCGACATCCCGCCTAGTCAAACAGCTGACTGCGGACCTCGGCTCAGTGGCGGTGGACGCCGTCAAGTTTCACGAGGTGGCTGGTTTGTCACATTTCGACTCTGTCGATAGACCTGGAAACCCTACGATGGAAACTTGGCTGGTGAACCCAAACTTCAGCAATGTCACTCGCAATATGCTCAACATTGCCGGCCTTGCTCTTCCGTGGAGCCCCGAAGAGTTCGTCGAGATCTATCGGGATCTCGAGCGCATTTGGAACGACGTTAAGCCAGATGTCACAGTTGCAGAGGCATTCTTCGCGCCGGCACTCACCTTTTGCAACCGCATCAAGATGAACTGGATTGTACTTGCTCCAAACACGATCAAGGACTTTGCTCTGCCACTTCAGCCAAAGATGGCAATGCTGTGGAAGTATCCTGTGTAAGTAATCATCTTTCATGCTTCTGTATGCATTCTAACGACGTTGGCGTGAAGCATATGCTCGAGCTTGCCGTTCCCAGTCCCACTGCACCTCATTCCTTTCAATGTTTTCTACAACGTGGTGGCTGGCGTGACAGTTTCAACCAATAAGCGGCACACTAGAGTCTCTGGGTATCTACATAAGGTCATTGGTCCGGACACTCAACTCTTGACGATGAACCAACTTGGTTTGGTTAAGGCACCTCCCGAGGGTCTTCGTCTTCTCGTGGCCAATAGCCCAGACATCGACTTCCCTTTCGAAGTGCTCCCGGAGTTCATTACCCCTTGCGGCCCCATTACTCGCGCTGCTCCAGCGATATCAGATACCACCCAGGATCCCGAAATGGCAAGTTGGCTTAGCAGAGGCCCGACAGTCTACATGAACCTAGGCACGCATCACTTCTTTGACGTTCCATTAGCCAAAGAAGTAGTCCTAGCATTCCGTCGCCTGTTTGATCTTGCCAAATGTTCCGAGCCTTTGGGTCAGGGCAACTTGCAGGTTTTATGGAAGATGCCTCGGAAGACTTCAGACGGAGATGATACCGATCCCTCAAGCACCGATTTCCTGGGTCCTTGGAAGGAGATCAAATCTATTCTGAGCCCAGAAATGGACAACGATCAAATCCGCATCTTAGACTGGATCATCGCCGAGCCGAAGTCTGTCCTTGAGTCAGGAAACGTGGTCTTGTCCGTGAATCATGGCGGCTCGAACTCATTCCATGAAGCATTTTGGTGAGTCTTGTTCAATCCCCGATACATAACACTTCCAGTTGGCATAGCTGGCTAATGCTTGCAAACATAGCACCGGTATACCCCAGGTTGTTTTACCTGGGTGGGCAGATTGCTACGACTTCGCTCAGCGTGCTGAGATTCTTGGCATAGGGAAATGGGCCAACCGTAAGGCGAAGCCATACTGGAAGCGCGATGAATTTGGAGACTGTCTCGAGGAAGTTCTGTTTGGTCCCCATGCCAAGATGATGCAGGCGCGGGCAAAGGATCTGAGCAAGCGACATCCTGAAGGCGCCGGTCGGTTGAAGGCAGCAGAGGAGATTCTTGCGCTGCTGGATGGGCCGAAGTTCGGGGCGTAACACATCGTTCCGCATGAAAAACGTTTTTTGTGGAAAGGAGAGTCGTAATGTAACTCGACACCTTTTCAATCCAACGCTTGTTGTATTGTCAAGAAACGAAGCATTTTCTAAATATGAACCAAATCAGATGCTAGTTTCACGGACGATGACCGTCGGCGTTTTGGATGAGCATATCTATTCGGTATGGCTTTAACAGGCCGAAAGCCATGGCAGCGAACGTCCATCAACGCGCGCCGGTTGTCCAACACATTACGCCCATATATACGCCTGGCGAAATTCATACAATATCATGTCGCTAATGCGCAGGCTTACAGTACCATGCCAATCGTCATATTGTGAATGTTGTGTCTCCCAAATTTTGGATATTTTGTGGTGATCGTGAGCTGCTTAAGCTACGGCCTCGTATCCCGAGCGGGTGTTGTGTGCGGCGCGGTTCGAGAACAGCCAGTAGATGATCATGCCGATGATGGGGAAAAGGAAGACTACAAGACACCAGAGGACCTTGTGGCTCACGGGACGGTTGGACTTCAGAACCTCGACTGGGAAGGGAGTTGTGAGTATCTTGATCGACCCGTATCAAAGACGCACGTGGAACAACTTACTGAAGACAATGATATCCAGGACAAGCACAATGAATCCAATCACACCACCACCCGTTCCATACTGCCAGCTGTTCTGCGAAGTCGTGGACAGGGTAGGGTCAAGAGGGGCGGCTGCCACCAGCAATGCGAAACAGAGCTGGAGGAAGAGGCTCGGGGAGAAGACGGTCTGAAACATCGTGTCGGTTGACCTTGATCTGAGTTATTGGGATTTTCTGTCGTTTCTGGGGTCGAGTATTGGCTGTGAAGGCGGGGTAAAGGCGAGAGATATGGTGTGCAGCTCGTGTCGAGTTGAGTGTTGCAGAACAACGCATTTAATACCAGGCGGCCGCTGAGCAGCTCGTGACGTCATGCGCTGGCGTTGCGCGCTGTCGTCTGACCAGCCTGTTCTGTGCGCTAGCCCCAGCCAGGCATCCTGTACCACAGCGCAACGGCCAGCGATAGGCGGAAAACGCTCTGCTGACCCAGCCCCCAACGGCTTGGGCTGGAAAGTGCGTCAACCGCGCAGTTCGCTTGGCCGCAAATGGCCGTGCAGGTCTCAGTGACGTACCTTGGCATTTCGACCAAGCAAGATCGAGATTGAGGCGCTACGATCCAATGGGGAGCACAGCAAAGATTCAACAGGCAAGTAGTGGTAGCATTAAATAAAAAAGAAAGTCAGTTCCATTATTAAGATTACGATGAATGATTGTCGTTATGAAAGATTGTCGTTAGTAGCTTCTCGTCGATGCGTTATTCCCAACACCAGCCTATTATGTCCCAGCCAAATTCCCATATTAATTTTCCATCCACATTAATTCCTTGAGTCGTTGCCGAGAGAATCCAGTCTCCTTATATCGCGTTCAGAAGTTTTGTTTTGCTAATTGTTCGATTAGGCGCTGTAAACGGTGACTTGGGCCCGGATGAGTCCCTGAAGAAGGTCGGTAACCTGTTGAAGAGTGGACTGGATTGTAGGCTGCACTCGCTGGAGAATAGTGCCGACTGCACCGAGGAGGTTGCCGTTGTTGTTGAGGGTAGTTGAGAGCCAGTTTTGAACAGTGCTGACCGGAGTAGCGGTGCCGCCGGTGCTGCCGACCAAGCTCCCGCCGAGAAGGTTCTGTACCAACCCAAGAAGACCACTTCCCGATGCCGTAGTAATCGCAGGCTGGGCGGCCTGGAGTTGACCCAACACCTGGGGCAACAGAGTCTGGTAGGTGGTGAGAGCGCTGGCAACCTGAGCAGCTTGGGCTTGCGGAAGAGTGATGCCTTGGCTGTTCAGAGTGGCAAGCTGGCTCAAAGCAGTGGTGTATGCAGTCTGAAGACCACCATTCCCAGTGAGCGATTGCAGAACAGGTCCAAGAACTTTGTTGACTAAATCGTTGACATTGCTTCCACTACCAGTGGCCTGAGATTGCAAGTTTGCTGAGTTGAGCCCGGCAAGGCTGACGTTCAACTTAACAAGCTCGGTGTTTACAGCTCCCAAACTCTGCACCAATGAGTTGGCCGTTGGGCCAGTGCCGAAGAGACCATTAAGGATAGAAAGCGGGAGTGCTGAGGTTGCAGTGGCAGATGCAAAGATGGCGAGGACGTTGGTGAAACGCATTTTGATGTATTCGGCGGTTATTTCGAGTGTTTCTGGGCCAAAGAAGATCGGAGTCAAAAGTATCAGGGTAAGATAGTGCAAAAGCTTGGATGTGATGATTTATTGGTGTTGAGTTGATTGGATTGTGGTGCGATAAAGATTTTTTTTGAAGTGAAGCATTTGGTCGCTATTTATTATTTTTCGCTTGATGTATGTTGTCTCCAAGTCGCTACCATCGTCACCTTTACCATTGAATCCTTCGCCGCAATGTCTCGCCGTGTCTCACTTGTCACTGAATCACTTCAGCGTTGGGATTTCTGACCCTGAGTTTACCGACTACTCGGTTGCTGTTTCTGGGCTGGAGGGGCCTTTTTTCCTACGCAAGAGGCGGCCCGATTGGGGTCATAACCGTTTTCAGATTACAGCCAAGGGATTGAAACCCGCATTCAGCCATCCGTAAAGCAAAGTCGAGGTGTGGAGTATCCGACCCATAGACAGGACTTAGCGTTGAATTGAGTCTAGATCTGTCTAGGCAGATGAGAGATTCCAGGTCGGGGTCTTCTCCCCCCGTTGTTCGTTTGTCGTTGGGGTCTCAGCCTGCCGTTTTCGTTTTCCAGCCCACCGCCTCGATCCTTCGGCCCGCGAGGGTTTGGCTCCCGATGCAAGTCAACGCTAGTAGTAATTTGCCTCTGCCGTCATTGCGGCTAACGACATGCTGCTAGTTCGCCAACAAGAAGACCGTCGGATCCGTCAAGTGATTGATGGCGATATCATCACGTAACTGGCTTTGGACTCCTAGAGCCGCAAAGCTAAACTCTCTTTGTTGATAACTCGGCAGAGCGACTTGAAAATGCTTTGCGACTCTTATTACCGTCTTCGTCCATCCATCTTGGCTCTTCCGACAAGTTGATAATATGCCATTACGCAAATCGATTCTGCATTCAGACAGGTGCCTGCTATCACATTGGCTCGAAAGATCCACTTTCGAGCAAAGGATTGCTGTGCTTGGCATAGTCGTCTATAGTAGCTGAACTCCAGCGTAGACTGTGCTGTGTTCTACGTCAGCAGACGGCAATGTCATTCATGGATATCTAGGTCTTTCCCAAAAGTTCTCTATGAAGACCCTATGCCGGGCCGGACCACCCTCATTCTCATTTTCTTGCGATTGATCACACTCAGGTATTGCTAGCAACATGATGGATGTTTAGCTGGTGCTTTATATCGTCTTTCACCATCCTACACACCAAGTCGTCAATTTCTTAAGTTGTACTGAGCTCTTTAGCATTCCAATGGGGCAAATTAAGTTGAAGTTCCTCAATTGATTCGGAACATAGACTGAGGATGAACTTCTACAACCCGAGGCCTCGCAATCACTTAAATACCAACAGGAACCGTGCGGTCGAATACAAACATATGCGCTGCAACGATGAGAGCCCCAAATGCTTCGTATGCACGGACGGCTGGACAGGATGCTTTCGCGCAACTAGGAAGCTCAAGGGGTCATGCTGGTAAGGCGCCCAAGACTTCAAAATATGCACACGACAAAAGCCCCGGTGAAGTGAAGATAGTTGGTTTTCATATGACTTGCTATTTGTATTACATTAGACTATATTAAGCAATAGCTTTTCTCAGAGTGTCCATGAATCTCCACACATCGTGGAATGTGCAGTAGAGAGGCACTGGAGCCACACGAATGACGCCTGGCTTTCTCTTATCACACACCACGCCCGCGGTCGCAAATTCATCAACTACACGATCCAACAGCCCGTCCTTGAGCAGTACGCTAAGCTGCGCACCTCTCTCATGTGCATTGCGTGGCGTAATGACGCGGAATGATGGCTCACTTCCAGTGTCGTCCGCGAGAATGCCATCAAGCAGGTGCTCTGCATATGCCGTAAGAACAAGAGACTTTGTCCTCAGGTCAGACATGGACGTCTTCTCGAACACAGACAAGGCGCCAGAGAGCGCGGCAAGGTCGAGAGCCGAAGGGTTCGACACCTGGAAGCCACCGGCGCCTACTGTGGGCAAAAAGTTGTTGTCCATGTTGAACCGCACCGACTTATCACCTCCGTACCATCCCGTCAGTCTGTGACGGAACTTGGGCTTGCCTTCACTTGTGTCAACCTTCCCATGTCTCTCATGGACGAATGCACCAGCCATGGCACCAGGACCCGCATTCTGGTACTTGTAGGTACACCATGCTGCAAAGTCAACGTTCCAGTCGTGGAGCTTCAGCTCGACGTTGCCCGCGGCATGTGCCAAGTCCCAACCGACCACGAGTCCCTTTGACTGGGCGTATTCGGTAATGCGGGGAATATCGAAAAGTTGGCCACTGTAGTATTGGATTCCAGGAAGTAGAAGCAGGGCTGTCTCTTCGGCATGCTCATCAATGGTCTTCAGTATCAACTCCGTTGAGATGTAGAAATTCTCGTCGGGTTGAATCTGCACCATCGACTTGGCCGGGTCCAAACCATGCCACTGGATTTGAGACTCAATAACGTACTGCTTCCATGTGAGTATTCACCTGACAGCTGGGTTTTAGGAAAGGGAAGTTTCTTACATGGTCGCTGGGGAAAGGCCTCCATTCCAGAATTATCTTGTGCTTCTTTTCTGTCGGGCGGTAAAAGCTTGCCAGCAGGAAGTGCAGGTTCGCCGTCAAGGTGTTCATCATGACAACCTCCTCGGGAAGACCGCCCACGATAGGGGCGCTCTTCTTCGCAACATCCTCAGCCATGTCCTGCCAGCAGACCAGAGGTGAGTTGCCAAGTCCATTGAAGTGGCCATTGACGCCTATCGAAGCCCATGTCTCTAACTGAGCATTGACATATTCCTTAACTGCCTTGGGGGGAACTCCTAGAGAGTTTCCGCAAAAGTAGACAGATGAAGTATCGTCATCATTTGACGAGGGAACACCATTGACGCCGTTTACGTGGCCGTTCACGGCCTGCTTGTCTGTCGAGTTGGTCAGAGCCCTGTCTCCCACAAAATTCTCAAATGAAAACTCACTAGGATATGTGCCGTTCAACTCCTTCTTCTTCAAAGAACCCTTGGTTGGGATGATGAACTCATCGCGGAGATGCCTGAGCTTGTCTTGTGCATCGAGTTGCTGAGCATACTCGGCAGTGTTGGCATTCGTGGGGAACTTGGCCGGATGGCCGGACCGGATCTGTTCTGCAAAGGCGGCAAACTCCATGGCGAATCGTACGAGAGAGTATGCTTTTGACTGCTTGATGAATCGAGAATTCGCAATTGTGGCACAAGCTGCACGGTAGCCTGGGCGTTTTCCTCGTCTTTGTACCCGACGCCGCCCCAAGACCCCCAAGATAGCGCGCATCGTCATTCCGCAAACTTGACGCACGGCCCCACCCTGTTCCGCGATCCGTTTCCGTCTCCGATTCATTACTTCCGCATGTAGCCGACGGGTCTCGGTTTGGCCCACTTACACCGGATAGGATGACGAGATCCCTCAGTCGGGTCCGCGACAAATGGACAGGTGATAGGCGATGGGAACAGGTTTGTGGAAGACGTTGAGGAAATACTTCTTCATCTAGTTGTTCCCTGACTCGCATTGACCTTGTCTCTCTTCTCTCCATCACAACCAACTTACTCACACTCTAGTCAGCCATTCTTGAAGCTTTCCATTTGACTTCCGTCTCTTCTTGTATCGCTTGTTTCACAGCCTTCGCTAGTTGCAATGTCGCCCCACGCCCTCCCAGTGTCAGCAGAACAATCGCCGGAAGACGTGTTTTCATTCGAGAAATATGCTATTACTCAGAACGGTTTCCTTCCCGCAGACGCGCCGCTCAAAGTGCTTCCGAATTCGTACTATACGCCATGGGAAAAGATCATCCAACATCTCCCGCAACTGCTTAAGGCTGGGAAGTTGCGACGGGAGGTCGATGCTCTCTCAGTCTTGAGCACAGACAAGCTCATGGACGAGGCCGAATGGAGGAGAGCATACGTGATCTTGACATTCTTCACGCATGCCTATGTTTGGGGTGGAGAAAAGGCCGAGGAGGTAAGGAAGTCGTGGCATCCAAAACAGGACCTTTCTAATGAATTCCTAGATTCTGCCCCCCTCAGTCTCGATTCCCCTCTTGGAGGTTTCCAGGCATTTGGAAGTCCCCCCGGTTGCCACCTATGCTGGTCTCAATTTGTGGAACTTCTTGTCGACTACCGACGACTTTACCGATCTCGAATCATTGGAATCCCTTCACACTTTTACCGGTACCAAGGACGAGGCTTGGTTCTACCTAGTGTCGGTAGCTATGGAGGCACAAGGCGCTCGCATTATGACAGATATGTTGAACGCCCTGGAATCAATCAAGACAAGAGACTACGCCACAATCACTACGGCTCTCGAGGGCTTGTCGGAAAATATCCGAAAGATCGGTGCTCTGCTGGAGCGCATGTACGAACATTGCGATCCGATGGTTTTCTTCTATGAAATTCGTCCATACCTTGCCGGCAGCAAGAATATGGCAGCAGCAGGGCTACCGAATGGCGTATTCTACGACGAAGGAGATGGTCGTGGTAGCTGGCAACAGCTCAGAGGTGGCAGTAACGGCCAGAGCTCTCTCATCCAGTTTCTCGATATTGTCATGGGTGTGGAACACAAGTCGGAAGGCAACAGCAACCCTCATGCGAGTAAGACCGCACCCGCTCAGAAGGGTACACCCGCATTCCACGAGGAAGTGCGTGACTATATGCCGGGACCTCACAAACGCTTCTTGGAGCATGTTACTCGTATGGGTAGCATCCGCGAGTTTGCCAAGCTCCCTGCGTCCACGCCGCAGCAGGAGAGATTTCGCGACGCATACCAGAACGCGACAAAGACCATGACGGAGTTCAGAAACAAGCATTTGCAGATCGTCACACGGTACATTGTTCTGCCATCCAAGAAGGCCTACAATGCCGCCAAGGTTGACTTGGCCAGTGCGTCTGCTACCAAAGATGACCAGCTTACGGGGACGGGCGGCACAGCATTGATGCCGTTTTTGAAGCAAACGAGGGACGAGACCTTGCAGGCAGGGCAGCTGGACCAAGGGCGGAAGAAGTGATTTTTGCTTTGAGACAAAGTTTGTGATATCCATATAGCGATTGACGACATCAGCATGGCGGTTTAGACAAATACCAAACTAATGCAAGGGGATGAAGAATTCTGTTCCGCGTGTAACCTGGATGCTCCATTCAGGAGCTGACTGATCCACTAATGGGGAAAGTCGCATCCGAGAGGCGTTCTAGGTTGAAATTTGTGTGTGCGGAAGAGAGTGCGGATGTCGGAAGTGTCTGTGCTCTACACTGTGGTACCCATGCGAGCCCACATGATCTGAGCGGCATCGGGTTTTTCAGGAATCCATAGACGCCGAATCGCTAACTACACCAATATGACATCTATCATCATCATGACCAACCAACTTGTTCATTGCCTAGTATTAGTGTGGCATGCCACGTCTTATTTGTTGATTAAAAGGCATAGCTGTCACGCTTAGCAAAGGTTCAAGCCTCGCCAATGAGCAGGAGTCTTTTCACTCATTACTAATTACTGCTCCATCGTGTGAATCCTGACAAGCTCGCCATACATGAACGCAGCAACTAATGGCCATTTCGATATTCGGTTCCACAGTCCCCGATGCTTGTGAATAGCCGCCTGGTTCTCGTACGATTCGATCCCAGTGCCATGACATTGATCCTATCGAGATCCCAGTCGCTCAAGTTAAATCCGAACGTCGCGAGGTTTTCCTCGACGTGGCTAGAAATTCCAAGCCGTGTCCCTACAATGATCGCTCCAACAGTCGGCTGCTGGAGAACCCAGCGAGCTGCTATATTTGAAATACTCACCCTGTGCTCCTGGGCCACCGTCGAAAGAATCTCTAGCAAGTCCTGGAAGTCTCGCCAAGTTCCCCAGTGCATGATCATGTCGTGATACTGATGCAGCGATGGTATGAGCTACATGTAAAAGACCACAGCGCAACTCGAGTCCGAACTTACGTCGTGCCAGTGAAGCTGAAGCAATTCAATCCTGCCTCCAAGTCGTCGATACCTCTCTTTTACAGCATCCAGGACAAATTTCGCTGTGACAGCCTCCGTAGGAGGTGCAAACACGCACCATTTTGTTGCAGCAAGAACCTGTGACCTAACACTTGGCGACAACCGGTTCCTGAAGGCGCCGTAGACTAGCTCAGCATCACCCTAGAGATATCCAGTCAGTTTAGGAAGTAGGAAGACTCGGAATAAAACGAACATAGTGGTCAGCCATGTCTGCTGCCGTGAAGCCCGCCTGCACAAGGTGGACCAGCTCTTCTTCTTGCCTGCTAGTACTTCCGCTTCCCCACGCTGCGGATGAAAGCTGCCACAGACCATTCAATACTCTGGGAAACTCATACGGCCCAAGATAAAAGGTCTCAAAATCAGGTTTGGTTGCAATCTTCAGTGACATGAGCGTCTTGGCGCGTGACCTAGGAGCTGTGGCCGACATGCATTCTGGGAACAGCGCCACAAACGCGTCTTTCACCTGCCGCTCACTGCGATTAAAGGGGTATTCCGCACACTCAGAGTCCCTACTATCATGCACCCGCTTGTAATTCTCCAATGCAAGAATCAGATGGCGGAGTTGGTGCTCAAGGTCTGGCTCGGGACTTGGTTGAATCTCCTTCAAAGCCTGTATGGCCTGGACGATGTCGCCATCAATCATCTGCAACGATAATTCTAGAGCCTCTGCTGGGTTCGGATTTTCATCTTTCACGACAGTCATTGCTTGGATGATTTTTGCGAGACTTTTGGCAAGTAAGCAAAACCTCAACAACATACACAGCAGGTGAAACTTACTTTGGCAGCGACTGCTTGGGTAATTTGGCAGAGAAGAGGCATCTGTTCCAATTCAAATACTCAAGAAATGACCCAGAAAGCCCGCCGTCATCGCCCAAAAGGGCATGTATACGTGGAAATGACACAGGAGATTCAGCTAGTCTGGTTTGCACATGCTTCACGAAGATATTCTGTATCAAAGGGCCTTGGGAAATGACTAGTCGCAGGGACGATCGAAGCAAGGCCGGTGTTACTTGGGACGGCTGTCAGCACAGGCGAAGCTATATTCCACAGCCTGGCGTACAATTTGAAATAAGGACGTCGTCCATCATGTCCCTAAAAGCACGAACTAAGTTAGTTTCTTCCTGCTCTGTACCTGCAGACAGTGGAGGCACAAGAAGAGTATCGGATACACTCACACATGTCCAGCCATGGTGGGCCGTCTTCCGCCTCCGGGCGGTTTCGGATGTGCTCACGTAACAGAATGCGTCGACGTTTGCGGTCTACGGGTCACGAGAGCCACACAGCATGCGACTGTGAGCGGCCGGGTTGCTGGGAGTACGGATATTACAAGAGTAAGCCGAATTGTGTGTGGGCGGCCAAGGAATCGCAGGATCCGAGGATCAAACCGGGGGGTTCGCGTTTAGACATGGCAAGCACAGTGCATCCGATAACGTGTCGTTGGGCGGAACTACTGTGAGCACTGGCGTCATGAGTTGCTCACGTACACCCTCCCGGAAGCCCGACAAGGTTTAGCGTCACCACAGTTGCAGTGCGGAAAACCTTGACCCCTCGGTAATTGGCTTTCTTGCTCCGCGTCCGATCTTCCTTCTTCCGCGATTCGACTTTACTCCAAGGGATATCGGCGGTTGCACCAGAATGGATGATGTCTCGGTGCGGGAGGCATCGCCGCACACTTATGTTCGCACAAGGGTCGCGAATGCTTGCGACAGCTGCAAAGCAAGAAAAGGTACCTGCCCCTAACATTATTCATACCTGATGCTGCTCAAGTCCTACGGCGAGCAGCACACAGATGCAGATGGCAATTGCGAATGGATTCAACGGCTGTGTTGCTAGGACGCACTCTGCTTGAGATGTTTTCTCCGATAAATCAGGGCATGTATCTAACCACGAGAATAGTCAAATGCGATGGAAAGTTGCCATGTAGCTACTGTTTGAGACGCCAGCGTCCAGCAACTTGTCGATACTCACCACAGCAGAGACGACGAGCTCCGGCGCCAACTCCGAGAACACCGTCACCGTCTGTGCACAACGGCGCCGATCAGGCCAATGTTGCGACGGAGGCTGGCCACGATTCTTTGGCGGAGGAGGAGACGGAGGTTCCTCGTGAAGCGCGCCTGCTGTGTGATGCTCAAGGCAAGCTAAGTATGTCTCGTCTCCCCTAATTTGACGTCTTCGCGAGTTAATGAAACCTCGCCAGTCTTTATTGGAGATTGTGCGCCATTATCTTTCTTCCAAACAGTACGGCAACTTGTCAACACTCGAGTAGACCCTCACGTCTTCGCTCATCAAACGGAAAATCCGTCTTTTAGACCACCTGCGCATTATTCCGGCAATGGCGAGCCTGTCCTTCACCCGGGTACCATTCCTCAAGCGATTACCACGTACCGTGCCGTTGTAAGACGATTTGAACTCCACCAGCTTGACTTCCAGTTGATCAATGCTTATAACTCCAATGTAGACTAGTGGTTTGGTTGACCTATTCGATGACGCTCGCCTCGTGAACGAGGTGTGTGCCTGGGCTCAACGAGACCATAGATCACAAGACGTTGCTTCCGCAGCTTTCTACCTAGTTCTTGCTATAGGATATCAGTCTGCAGAAGAAGATTTGGCATCTTCTTACTTCGAGTATGCACGCAACACGGCACTCACCAATCTCAGTGGCAACATCAACGTCCCCACTATCCAGACCTTTATTCTGGTCACTCTGTACATGTTAGGCTCTTGCCAGATGAATGGGGCATTCTTGTTCTTTGGTTAGATGATCTTAGGTATAAAACTTAACGAAGAAGTCTGGACTGATACTGTGAAAAGGAATCGCAGTAAGGGCAGCATACTCTATCGGAACACACCGCCAAGAAATCAACTCTCGTTTTGGGCCCGACATTCAAAGACAGCGGTAAGGCAGCTTGACAGGATCTGTCTCTTTGACGACTTGTTGCGCTGACAAGACATGACCACAGAGATCGTTTGTGGAAGAGTTTGCGTGTGCTGGATCTCTTTCTAAGTACATCTATGGGCAGGCCGCCAGCAACGTCTGATGTTGACTGTAGCGTTCCATACCGCGATTCGGATGATACAACTGGACAAGAGGCATTCGATCTCCTCAACGCCTCAGCTCAAATATTTCTCATTACTGAAGGTATTGTCGTCGAAGTGTATTCGCGGAAAAAGGTCTCCTACCAGTTGACAGAGGGTATTTCAAGACAGCTGCGGGATTGGTCTGTCCGGTGGCTTCAACGATTGAAAGACGTTGTGTCCAAATCGGCGGACGGGGAGGATCCAAGCAAGGTCACCGGTGCTTGCCAAGTATTATGCTCATACTATTACGGTAAGCTCATCGTCCGTCGACGGCTGAGTCAGTTCACCGCTTAGCTCACACTTCTCAGCTGTGATTCTAGTCTCGCGACCGTTTCTTATGTATGAGCTTCACAAGCGCTTGACGGAAGGATCAGCCGGTGGCTCGACCAGTCGATCCAGTCTGGTCTCCGGCAAATCGAAGCTCGCCGATGCTTGCATAGATGCAGCAAGCTTTATGGTCGACATACTGGTTGGCTTGACTGAGAGGCAATACCTAAATGGACAAATGCCACTCATCGTGTGAGTATTGAGGCTTGAATAGATTGTTGCACGACGCTGAGTTTGACTAGGTCGTGGCTCTTTGCTTCCTCTCTTATCCTGGGCGTTGGCTTACTGGGGTCCTTCGGCCGCATCCTCGAAAAGTACACGCGGAACGCAATTATGGTACTAGAGCACTTCGCAAAGAAAGATGCCCATGCTTCGCAGTACTCTCTCATTGCAAAGTCGCTTCTAAATGCTGCACTAGATTACCTCGAAAAGAAGGAGCTTGAGGAACGGCTTCAAAGGACGGAAAGCTCGTCACAGTTGTTTGGGCTAGTACCGAGGGATAACGTGGAATCTGAGCAAATCGTCCATTCTTCTGCTCATGATGTTGTTCCGGGACTGGGCCAAGACCGCCAATCGGCAGTCAAGACAAATTCCGTCTCTGGCTTTTTGGGTCTAGGCTCGCCGTCTTTCGCAGACATGGATACTTCGTTTTTGACTCTGTCAAACTCGCTTCCGAGGACACCAGATTTGTCAATTCTTGACGGGAGGAATGACGGAGATCATGGATTTGGAGACCTTAATTTGTTCCAGCTTCTCGATGGGGACGGTCACATCGATCTTGGTCCCTACATATAGACTCATAGTTTAGGCCTTCCAACCTGAAATGTCAAAACAAGCTATTATTACACTCTGCTTTATGTACGGCCGAAATTAGCACGATTTGAGCATCAGATGACCTTGAAGGGGGGGCTCTCAACTGATGTACGTATTGGCCAATTTCCGACTTTGGCATATCTTGGCTCAGAATCTGGGGTTTGGAAAGGCCTAGGCTGCAATGTCTACTGTATTTTAAGTACATTTAGTACGAGCAATACGAAAAAGAACACCCAGCGTGATTGGATTTGCTGATGTCGCAAGCATGGCACTGACTCTGTAAATTTGAACAGAGTTTAAGCGAGACTGCGAGAGAGAGCTTTTTGTCCGACGAAGTGGGTTTTTGCCGATCAAAGACAAGCCAGAGCAAGGCGACGAAGCCGTGAGCCCTGCCACGCATATCGGAGCACGATTGACTCGACAGCATGCATAGCAATGGCATTGGCCAGTTGCAATTAGTGTCCATAACGAACGAGAGGCTTGGGAACAAAGTTCAGACAGGTTTCAAGTTGGCTGGGTCTTTCCCATTCGTAGGTGAGTCGTACGCATCAATTACGGTGATTTCTCGCTGTTCTCAGACCGCCGGCGGAATGGATTACAGGCAGTTAAGTAAGGCAAAGTTTTCGTGCTTGCCTAGCAGTTCATCTGTTAGGCATGTTTCGCCTAGCAGTGTGGACTACTGGACTTCGAAGACAAGCAGACCTTGGACAGTCGACCGCCCTGTGGCCCACGGACCTGTTGCAATCCCATGCGCCGTTGGGCCCTCTACGCAGCAAAGCGCTACAAAGTGCTAGGTTCGGTTCTGCTCTATGGCTGCCAAAGACCAGGCGTATGATCTAATTGGGAATTGCGCCATAGCGTCACTGTGTCGTACACGCGCCTGTACTGAGACAGGCATTCGAAGCCGAGCGTGCCGCCGAGCTAGGGCACAGATTGGATCTTAAGGTTCCCAGCCCCCTTTTCACAGATACGTCTCACCGGCTTGTAGGCAGCCAATGTATCCTACTGCACTGCGTGCACACGACAGCAACGCCCAAAGTTGCAGCTTCTAATGATACGCACACCTACAAGTGCGAGTGCAGGACCAGCAAGGAGGGATTCCTGCCTTGGGAAATATCGCCTATCGGACGATCTGTGACCGACTCCCGACCGGCCTGCTGTATATACCCGTCCCCGCTGTTGGCATGCCGGATTACTCCAGATTTTAATCGGTGTACTCCTTTCAACACGTCGCTATCATCGTTGACATCCTGCGCGCCATGTCGGCATCTCCATCGGAAAAGTCCTCATCCAAGTCATCGCGGCCCCTGGCGTGTGTTTTGTGTCAACGCCGCAAGGTCAAATGCGACCGGAAGTATCCATGCTCGAACTGCATCAAGGTATGTCACTCTTGTCCTCAAGCTTCAGCATATTACGGCACAAACTTGCGGTTCGCCAACGACGGCGGAGCGCTCTCTTTTGCCCACCTTGATGCGCGATGATCCCGCCTTGTCTTGTCGCCGCTGGTCTTTCCTTACCGTGCCCAAAATCTTCCCCTGGCGATGAAGCTTACCAGTCACGGCACCAGTCCAAAGCAACGTGCAGCCCTAGTATTCCAGCCCCAGTGCGAAAAAGGAGACGTCCAAATGCAGAGCTCCAGGCGAGACTTGCGCGATGCGAAGAACTCCTGGCCAAATATGCTGCTGCTAGTAAAGAACCCCTGGACCACGAGAGCACCATAGCACCGCCTCAAGCGTCCAGTATTCCTTTCTATGAAAACAATCAGATCAACTGGAAACCCGCTGGCAAGGTAATTGTTGAAGATGGCTCTGTTCGATTCATTGACAACTTCCTCTGGGCAACGGTGTACGAAGAGGCAAGCTTTTCCACCATCGTCTGCTCACAACACTGGCTGACTGATGATCTACAGTTGCGTGGGATGAAGGAGCTCGTTGAAAAGGAGGATGAGGGGCAAGAGCCTGAGCCACAGCATGAATGGGACCCTGGAGCTTCCATGCCCGATTACAGCGATTACTTGCTTGTAGGCGGCGATTCTCCTGTTGATCAGCACCCCGACGATTTGTATCCCACCGCGAGCCAAATCTTTCGGCTCTGGCAGACCTTCTTGGAAAGGGTGAATTCCCTGACGAAAATCGTACATGCCCCAACTTTGCAGCCATTTGTGGTGGAAGCCGCGAGTGGTCCTGGACATCTTCCGAACAATGTGGAAGCTCTGATGTTTGCAGTTTTCAGCATGTCAATTGTCACCTTAACTGAAGACGAGTGCATGGCGATGCTTGGCTCCTCGTGCAATGCTGCTTTCCGGAGATTTTCGACCGGCGTCAGGCAAAGCTTGCTGCGCGCCGACTTTCTCAAATCACACGACATAACCACTCTTCAGGCGCTCGTGCTTCACATGGTAAGCCGCTCTTCAGTCTCAAGCCTGATGCTTACTGACTTCGGCAAGATGTCGATCCAAGGTCGCTGTAACATACACGGCGCTTGGATCTTGAACGGCATATGCGTGCGGATCGCGCAGAAAATGGGTCTCCATCGAGACGGAGAGCTTCTCGGCCTGCCCCCGTTCGAGACAGAGATGAGGCGCCGCATTTGGTGGCAGATATTCATGCTCGACTGCAAGTTTTCCATGATTTCCGGTTTGAGCCAATCATTGCTCCCTCGTCCGAGCGACTGCAAGCTTCCGAAAAACCTCAACGATGCAGACTTGCATCCGGGCGCTACAGACAAGTATCAGGAGCGTGAGGGTCCCACGGAGATGGTGATACCGCTTTTGGTCTTCCAGATCGGGCATTGCATCCAGCAACAACCTGATATCGAGGCTCTGATGCTGTACAACGAACTCAGTACCCTCAGCTCGGGACGCAAGAGCAAAGTTCAATCGGCGCAGATCAGCTCGTTCATCAAACAACTCGAAGACCGGTTGAATGGAGTTTTGGAGAAAAACTCCGACCCATCTGCAGGCCCAGTGCACGAATTCGCCTCGCTTTTGAAAGCCCTAATTCTCCAGAAGGTCAAAGAAACCACACGCCCTCCTCAGGAACAGCCAGAGTGGGGAAGTGAGATCTTAACACCCAAAGACAATCTTTTCAAGTGGTCAGTCATGACTACTGAGCAGAACGTCAATGCCTACAGATCAAATAAGCACCAAGGATTCCATTGGTTTCTGAAGCTTCTTTTCCAGTTCGATGTGGTAATCTTCATGGTCGGTCAATTGAGTCAGCGGACTTCAGGGAATCTGGTTGAGCGCGCCTGGCAACAGATCCCGGCGGTTTATGAGTATCACCCGGAGTTCCTTGATCCCTCGCAGGAGTACAACATAGCACTCGCAAAATTCGTATTGAAAGCGTGGAAGGTGAGAGAAGACTGTCTCTGTGCCGAACATGGCATTCAGCCAGACGAACCCGCCTATGTCACTAGAATCCGCGAGATCATGGTGCCTCACTGGAGTAGGTCACGGGCTGGTACGGAACCTCCATCTCATCCCGAGGGAAGTCGTACTGCCGCAGACCATCATCAAGGAGATCATCCTCCAATGGAACATCTTTTTCAACGATATCTTGGTGCCGGGGCGTCGTCTTGGGACCCTTTGGCGATGCCAGATCAAGAGATCGTCAATCGCCAACTTTCTTCGTTCGAAGGCCTTGACATGACAACTCCAACAGGATGGTAGCGAATTGCGTTGATAACCAATAAACCTTTTATATCGTTCGTCATGCTGGTGCCCAATGAATGATTCAATTGCTAAGCTGCCCATCAACTGCTTCGGGGTAGAGGTTCATGAATCTGGCAAATTATTGCGCTAGAAACACATTTTACACCAGTCGTACGCAGATTAACGACACGTAGGCGAGTTGGCGTTTATATGTTGAAATTTGTGACCTGTATTTTTGCAAATTACGTGATTTGAACGGCTCCTTATTGCCACATAAGGCCGAACCTTTCTGAGTGAGAAGTCGGCTCGGTTGAGTTTTAGATTCCGATCGGTTCTCGGGTCAGTTTGACAACCCGAGGCAACGGAGCCGGGCAAAATCTTGGACACGACCACATGGCCAAAGCTTATCATGCACGACATCAAAAGTGTTTGAGTTAGAATAGACATCCTTCGGCAAACTCTTTATGGATTCAGCTACCCAAATATAAGTTCTTCAGACCGCGGGCTCGCTTTGCTCCTAAGGTGGTTTTGACTCTGTCTCACATAGTCTTTTACTATTGCTCCTCGCAAACCTCGCCTCTGTGAAACAGCTCCTCGCCTGACACCTGATGTGACATATTCCAGGCCAACTTTATTCGCTGAAATTCGTGCAGACCTAGATATAACACGCAAGCAGCCCGTCTGGAAGCCAAAACGAGTAATTCATCAAGGCACTGTATTGTTAATTGAGGACTTAATGGGTCTTAGCGATGATTTAATAGTCTTCCTGAGTTTTGTTTAGGGATAGCTCAAAAGCGACGGTATCGGCCTGTCACACACTATAATTTTATGTGAAGAAGAAACATTCGTTCTTGCAATGTGTGCTTTGAACGACCTCAGCATGTATAAGTGCATGCTTGTAGACCACATACATGTAATGTGGTGTATGGCGCAAATACAACGTTCTCGTTCATCTCAGCGCCTGTTTCAATCACTCTACAGTAACAAATGGGCACATAAGTGCTTCTTATGCCTGCCTTGGTTGCTAATTCTATCTGAGGGATTACCTGCAAACGCGCTAACTACCTGCAATACTGAGGCTAGAACAAAAGACATCAAAATTGCTTTAATACCTAGCTTGAGATATTCACTCCTTCTATCCCATTGACTGCCGAATGACGCCAAAAACCCCAACCCACAAAAACGTCCACTTTTTCCCCTCATAGAGGTAGTATATCTAGAGACGTCACTTCTCTTTATAATTTTATCCTTACTTTTATACTAAAATTATTATTTTAATTAATATTATAATAAGTTTAAATAACTCTAATACTTCTATAGGGTTTACTTTATTAGTCTAAAGCTATATTACTATTACTATCCTATTAGAGGACTTTATTATTACTTATACTTTAGAGTATACTTTAGAGTATTATAATAACACTATAACCTAGCCCTATAAAGCCCTTAAAGCTAAAGCTAAAGCTTTAGGTTCTTTCTAACCCTTTAAAGTGCTATCCTAAGACGCTAAGATATAAGATCTACTAAAAATACTATTAGACCTCTTCTTCTATTTTATCTCTTAGAAGCTTATAAAGTAGTAAGCTAAGTAGATAAATAATATATTAATACTAAAATCTTAGAAATATTACTTAAGAAGCTATAATTAATACCCTACTTTGCTAAAAGAGATCTACTTATACTTTAGTATTCTTTTTTATATAAGAAGCTATATAGAAACTTTAATAGAGTAATATTAGTCTAGCTAGGTTAAAAAAGAGGATCTTATCTATTATTTTACCTAATATATCTCCTAAAACTAGTTCTAACTTCTCTTCTAGAGGCTCTATATATTTAATATAGCTAAATTTAAAGCTACTAACCTTATAGTGTTAATAAAAGGTTAAAGTTAAGGCTAAAGCTAACTAGCTAATATAGAGATACTAAAGATATATTAGTAAATTAATAGCTAATCTTAATATATTTAAGAGACTAAAGATAACTTCTATTACACTAGATTAAACCTTATTATTAATAAAGCTATAGTTTAGTTTATAAACTAATTATTAGAGATAATAATAATATTAAATAAGCTAACTCTAATTAGCTTTAAGGTTTAGGTTTTAGCTTAAAAAAAATACTACCTCTAGTAGCTATAATATATATATAGTAAGGGGCTATATAGATTAGTCCTATAAGCTTAGCTAGCTTAGAACGATAATACTACAAAATAGGTAGTATTAACCTTAATATAATAGGTTATAATAACTTTTTTAACTTTACTTCTAGTTAGTATTTACTATATATTTCTTAATAATCTCTTTACCTCTATTTAACTTCTCTAGGCTTTTTAGAAAGTAAATATTAAGGCTATAGAGACTTACTAGAAGAATAGAGGTATTAATAAGATCTTTATAGCTAAAAAAGAGGATAATAGTAAAAGTATTCCTTAGAGTAAAGTTTATTATATCTTTACTTTAGATAGCTAGATATAATTATAGAACTACTACTTATATATCTTCTTATATTAATTAGCTTATTTATTACTTTTTAAGTTAATTAGTTTATTTAGAAAGATAATACCTTTATATTATTCTTTATAATAATCTACTAAGAGACCTCTAAAGTTATCTAGAGGTAGTATTAGCTTACTAGAGACTTTACTGTAAAAAAGGCTATATATAAGGTTTTTAGGCCTAATATTTAGAAAGATCTTTTAATACTTATAATAATTAATAATTATAACTATAATATAAATAGTATTAATAGGAGTAATTAAATAAGGTTATACTACTTATATAGTTATCCTATTTATTATAGTAGCTAGTAGTTATTAGTTTAGAACTTTTTACTTAAAGTTATTATTATAAATACTTTCCTATTATAACTATAGGGGTAGAGTAACTAGGATATAATTAGGAGCTAGATATAATAGCGTTAAGTGTTTTATATTTAGCTATTTTAGCGTTTTAGGTTATTAATAGAAGCTTATAAAAAGGGTTATCTTTATAGAGTAACTAATTAATATAATAATAATCTTCTATAGTAATATTATATATAGGGTAATTATAAGGTTAACTCCCTTTATATAGCTTATAGTAAGGTTTTTATTATAAAAGATTAGATAATTATAGCTGAGATATTTAGGAATAGCCTCATTTAGTAGCCTTATCGTAAGTATATAAGATCTAGTTATATTTATTATAATATAGCTCTATATACTAAGGGAGATTACTAGTATAACTTCTATATTTAGAATATATAGAGAATAGAAGTACTAAATATCTAGCTAGTTTAATTAGGTAGAAAAAAAAGAAGGCAGGCTTCTGATTAGTACTACTCTGCGCGAGGGGTTTCTGGCGTTATTCAGCAGTCAATGGGATAACACTGAACGACTAATTAATCTTGATCTATAAGATTCATCAGATGGCCCCAGGTCTAAACGCTCGGAACACATCTCAGCAGGCTTCTTAGTTTAAGACACTATATGCCCTATTCACTCTCTATTAGAAGTCAGGTGCAATTCAGGGAATAAATAACCATCTGCGGTCAGTTTAATACAATTCTCAGGTTCTGTATGTTGCCTCCTAGATCTCCTATTCAACTTCCGACTCAAATTGGAGCCTCGGTTTGAACCGCCACAGGGGCACAGCGCACCACAGTGTGGTGCGAATTGAAATCTGAAATGAATTGATTATGCTGCCATCAAATTTAGGGCCTCTACTTCATATTCGCAGCAGCATTTGCCTCCACAGACTAATTTGTGGCTGGGCAGCATTTCGCTCACACAACGGTTTTAAATCGAATAATGTCGACGCCTGCCGCTAAAGTCTCTTCTTCGGTTGACCTTCCGCTACTCATGATCACTTTCCCGCCAAGACGTTTAAGGCATCCCTATTGGGAGTAGCTTCCGCATGTCATGTATTCTACGTCACAACTCTGGCATTCATTCTCTTGTACAAATCCCATTCTTGTGTTGATAAGCATATCCGTCGAGTGCGAGCGAGTTTGCCGATAGCACACGGCTCTTGCGAGAAGCTCTTTCGGAATCGGCGATTGGAGACCAATTAAACCAGAACCAACTTAGAGACCATTCACTTAGATGTGGCACCCGCCTAGATCGACAAGTCTCCCCTCCGGGATCTGAGGTTGTTGATGCCTGGACGAAGTGCCGGACAACCGCTTCATGTGCACAATGGCAGGATTCGAGGTCATCGTTCGTCACGACGGAAACTTGGTTGAACGACGTACGACTATGGAGCGCCAGCGCCACATTTGCGGGCTCTAATGTTTGGCACCGGGCAATACTACATACCAGGAATAGTTCAACAAAGGGGCATGGACGGATGTTGACTCTCATGTCGAGAAGGCCTGGTGCTCGCGGGCGAATCGAAGTTTCGAACTTCGGGGTGTGCAGTGAACCATCTTGCAGACTCGGTCAGCGCCTTTCCTTTCCTCGGGTGGAATTATATTGCCTGACGTAGTCCCCCGGCTCGACATGGTATTCCGGGGGCGGGTCGGCGCCGCTAGCGAATGCAGCCGCGGGTACGACGTCTCTTCTGGGATCGAATCACCGTTAGGTATCCACAACCTTGTTTAAGTCGTCAAATCAGATGTGCATGTTTCTCACGTGCACCTTGATGCCAATGTTACATTGGGTGCACCGGCACGCTTGTCCGCGCAAGTCCACCGAACGTAAACAACACGATAACAGCACGTGCCCGGTAATGACCGGGCCGACGCTGAGGGAGACATAGTATAATTAAAGAATGCCCTGCCTTGACTCCAGACGCAGAGATGATCGTTTCCGGCCAGCCCTTCGTACCGCCAGTCAGGGAATAATTAAGATCAAATGGCCATCTCAAAGCTCCGTCTCATTTGCTTCGCCGCGAGCTTGGTGAGCGCCAACTCGCGCTTCCTTGCGCCGGTTCAAGACATTAATCTTCCGGCTAGCGAGACTGCTGAACACCCGTTGGAGCACCTCGGCGCTAATGGCCCTTGGTACGCAGGTATGTTGTCAACTACCTCGATCGATGCCTTCTCAGGCGTTTTCATGTCACCAGACACTGACCGTTTAATGGTCCAGGACCAAATGTCAACGGAATTTCATCGGATATTCCGGAAAATTGCTTCGTCGACCAGGCAGCTTACGTCTCTCGGCATGGCTCACGTTATCCCGATCCCGGCGCTTACAACGGCTGGGTGTCTATGCAGGAGCGAGTCAGTCAACTGAATCCTTTCCATCCCCACCTACGACTAACAAGCTGTTTCGTAGTTTCAAGCTGGAAACTACACGGCCTCTGGTAGCCTAAGCTTTCTACCCAATTGGCGTACAGCTTTAACGAATCCTTCGTCTCAAATTGCCAACTTGAGCCCGACTGGCTACAAGGAAGCGCATGACCTGGGATACACTTTGAGAACAAGGTAAATGCCGCAGTCTTGCACGCAAGGAAAGTTTGCTGACCCCGAAAGATACCCAGATCTCTACAATGAGGGCGAAGAGTTCATGGTCTGGGCCAACAACTATTCCCGAGTTCTACAGACTGCGAAACTTTTTGTCCGTGGCTTTTTGGGGACCAACGCCACCTTGTTCGGAGATATCGTATCAGTCACTTCAAAAGGTTTTCCTGGCGGGATCGGCGATTCTTTGGCCCCGTCGGATATGTGTCCGACGTTCGCTGATACGGAAGGCGGCGACTACGTCTCTCAATGGAACGATGTCTGGATTCCCCCCGTCCTCGAGCGCCTACAAGGCTTGATTACCGGCAATCTCACGCTCACCGAGAACGATGTGTCGCAAATTCCATACTTGTGCGGATATGAGAGTCAGATCACCGGTCGCCTATCACCTTGGTGTGATGTATTCTCGGACGAGGAGTTCCTCCAGTACGAGTACTTCCAAGATCTGCGCTACTACTACGGAGTTGGTCCCGGTACGGATATTCCATCCAAGATGATGACGCCGTACTTGAACGCGCTTATGGCCCTATTTGGCGAAGGCCCATCCGTTACGGGCAAACGTGCCGACGGAAGCACGTTTACGTTACCAAAGCTCATTGTCTCTTTCCTCAATGATGGACAGCTCAATGAGCTTGTGACAGCCTCGGGAGTTATGGACTCCCAAGCCCCGCTTTCTCCGACTGAGAAAGACGATAACCGCGCTTGGGTCAGTTCTCGGTACACCACGATGCGAGGTACCATCGCCTTTGAGCGACTTAATTGTGCTGTTTCTGGCAATGGTACGCATGGAAACACAACACGCACCTCTCCCCCAGTCAAGAGATGCTCTAATTCGACTGCGCCATCTCCTGGTGGATCTCACAACGCAACCTATGTTCGTATCCGTTTGAACGACGCTGTTTATCCTTTGCCCTCTTGCAAGAACGGACCCGGATCTTCATGTCTACTGGAAGACTACAGGAAGTACGTGTCCGACAAGCTCGACTTCGAGGGCAACTGGATCACGAACTGCAATGTTACTGCTGCGGGGGCACCATCAGTCGTGAAGGGCGCAAGCTTTTACACCGACTTAACCAGCCCGTGGTTGAGTCATGTGGCTCCTTGAGACCTTCCATATTTCAGGGCGAGTACTTTCGTTGACATGAGGGAGTGTTACCGGGAGATAGATATGCCGCAACAGTAATAGTAATTATTTAATACCACGCTTGCCATCGTGTTAGACTATACAATTTGAACGCTCATGGAAGGTTGCTTCATGAGCAAGACATGGCAAACAATGACCACGACACCTCTCTACTCAATGCGCTACATTGGTCAAAAGTCTCTGGCGTATCTACAACCTCCAACAGTAAAACCCGCATGATTAGAGAGAGACACCATTGTAGTACTGACGTACGGAACATAGTGTATTGTGGTTTGGTAAAAGCAAGCAAACCCCGAAAAGCAATGTCCTCCGTTTGGGGTCAAACGCCGAAAGCTCTTGCCATGGTTGATTGATACGCCTGCGCATAAAGCCCAGCCACTACCGTATATTTGTAGGTAGGAAAGGGCTGTCGTTGACAGGGGCCTAGCGACTACATGTCAGCTTTTCCCGGTCGAGAACGCTAATTGTCTATCTAAATGGGATGCCAACATAGGTGCGCATTTCCATGCGAAAATCCTTCTCGGTTCACGCCAGAACCGACGCGACATTGCGCGCTAGGTCACTCTGACTGGTAGCCGGTGAAGCTCTTCTATGTTTTGTCTCTGCCATGGGAATAATGTTCTGCCAACGTTCGCTGATCTGCTGTGAGGAGCCAGCAGCTGAACAGTACGAGATCTAATTGCGTCATTGTTTACATCCTCGTCATTCTAAATCACATGAGGTCGCAGCTTGACGGGGAATCAGAATCCCAATGAAGTAAAATTGCTGTTGATCACGACGACATTGGGATTTTGTGAGATGACTGACGTATTCCACGTTCCAGTTGGCTACAGATTATCAGACTCACCTAGATTCAGACCCGTCTTTGACACACCAATGCCAACAAGCGGAACATAGCTTCAACTCGAGATAGGAATGTTCAAAGAGCACATTCATTGTCAATTTACGAGGACTATCATTCTGCGCCGTCCAGTCCTCGGTTTGCGAAGGCTGGACTCGTACACGTCCCCTACACCTTGCGTTATCGACATGTGGCATACGCCTGACTCATCAAAGTCTTTACAGACCTTCGTCACCGAGAAGCAAGTGCAAAACAAGCTCAACTCTATTTGTCTCTTCCCATGATAGGGCGAGAAATTTGTCTGCGTGTGGATGGAAGGTGGAAGCGACGGTTTTCCGTCGAACTTGGCAGGGTTGATTGACAATTGCACGTTGGCGCCAAGACGGAGAAATACTCCTTGGATGGTGGGAACTTCTTCCGATTAGCTCCTGGGTAACTTCGGTATGGGTTTCCGTGAAGTATATTTCGCGGTCCTTGAAACGCCGCAGGAGACGTGATGCAAACCGTGACTTTTAAACTTCGCGCTGCGCTCCTGGTCCCCTCGAAAACTAACCCGGGCGGGATACTTCACACCAGCATGCCCTTGTTGAACTGAAGCTAATTTGTCTCTTCCCCTCCCAAACACCGAATCCAAAGACCGGCCAGCAAGTTATTTAGCCCATCAGAGATACAAACTGGGCAGAAATCGCCTGATCTTGAGTGCAGTACGGGGCAAGGTTTTGCTTCCTCAGGAGTTCCGTGGGGTATCTAAGCTTTGCGAGTAGCTCGCGTCTAGCCAATTCTACGAACCACAAGGCAAAGGCTTCTCAATTATCCTATGAGACTGACTAGTTCACGCTCTCTCCGCGAACCTTGTCCATCGGTAGAGCGGAGGGGTCTCCATCCGCCCGCCGCAGCCAATATCCGGCACCCAATTCGCAGATCTTCAAAAGTAGACTGCCCCCTTATGTCATAGCTTGATCTTTGACACACTCTGTTTTTTTGTGCCAAGCACTCGTACACTTTGCGCCTAATCGTCATATCTTTCCATGGCGTACCCACGTGCGCAGAATGATGGATTGAACTTCCAGTGCTCCTGGGACTTGGGGACGTGAAGTGCCACCATTCGAGAAGCGACGAACGCCTCTTACGCGAAACTGATCCATCCGCTCGGAAACTTCCCATGAAATCCAGAACACAGTAGTGGAGTGGCGGTGACTGGAGCCTACCAAAATGGCAGACAGCTTGGTGGAACCACTCATCGGTGCTACTGTAGCAATGATGTGTCTTACGACGCTGGTCATATCCGTACGCGTAGGCGTCAGGGCAAGTCTTAGGACATATGGACTCGATGATGGTAGGTGAAACCATACTCTGAGGTCTCGAAGTGCTCTCTGACAAATCGTCTTAGTCCTTATTGTTGCAAGTTGGGTACGTCGGCTTGCGAGCGCGGCTCTCGATCAAAGGGGAGGTAACGATTGATTAACGTATTTCCAGGTGTTCACCATGGCCATGTGCATCCAGACTCTTGTGTGTACGTAGGGAGTGTTCTTTGCTCTTGGTGGAGCGGAAGCTAATTCTGGGACAGCGGCTCATGCAGGCTTTGGCCGCCATCATCAAGACGTCGACCCAGCAAATTACGAGCGATTCCTCAAGGTATGTCTAGACCATTAGAATTCAAGCAAGTGGATTCGTGCTGACTGCGGTGCAGTTAACGATATCGACATCTTCAACGTACAGCTACGGTCTTGCGCTGGCTAAAATGTCTTTTGCCGTGCTGTACATCCGAATGCTTCCCGAGAGACGACTAATCATCGTCAACAAGACGATCGTTGTATTCCTGTGCTGCCAAGCGATTGAAGAAAGCATGATTCCAATTTTCCAGTGTCATCCAATTGCGAAGGCCTGGAGTCCGAGCATGGTAGGAACCTGCCTGGACCTGCCTGTGCTGTGGTGGATTGGCGTAAGTGTCCGCTTGCTCGTCAGGATGATCGCTTTATGTCCGGATGCTGATGAAATGTTTAGTTTGCTTTCAACCTTTGCACGGACTTGATCCTTTTCATTCAACCGATACCGTTCCTTTGGAGGCTTCAACTGCCCATCATCAAGAGACTTGGTCTTATTGCTATGCTATCACTTGGCTTGATGTGAGTCAATTATCCACGACTGTCGGCCTTCTGCGTCGATGCTGACAAGTTTCGCAAGGGTCTGTGCGATTTCTGTTATCCGCATGCACTCCGTGACTGAAATGGGTCTCGATGATACCCACGACCTTGCCGTCCCGATTATATGGTCAGAGGCTGAAGTAAGCACCTTGATTATCTGCTCCTGCGTGCCATTTCTACGAAAGCTGGCCCAGAGGCTTCCTTGGTACCAACGAATGTTTGAGACAACCAACCACGACTCGCAACTGCCACCGGTAGAAACCATAGGCCATGCTAGGAGACGCAGTCCGTTTGGGTCCAAAGAAAATGGAAGAGGGAAAGACGTGTTCGGCGACGATTCAGGGTTGACGGGATCAACTCTCACATATCCCATGAGCGTTCTGAGCCGGCCAGCGAAAGTATCAGATCCGACCAGTGACAACATGGCAGAGATCCAACGCATTACGTCGGCAAACATGGACAATTCTACCCCCTTGCCAGATTTCAACATTGACCTCGAAGCGAATGCCGAAGTCATACAAACGCCACTGAAACTACACAGTCCGATCAGTCCGATAAGCGACTCAAAAAGCGTCGAGGCACCATAGAATAGATATCTTTCACTAGACTTGAGTATAATCTCAACATCAATTCAATAATGTGCAATCAGGTTTCTGTATTCAATCCATGATTGGACGCCCCTAATACCTACGCACATGGGACTGCTGTGTGGTTAGAGCCCATAACATATTCATACTGCCGGGGACTGGCCGTCTCGGGTGAAGGACTTTCGGAGTGGGGCCGATGAAATCGGCCGGTCATCACGGGCCCCATCGGCGCTTGTCTTGACCCCAAAAGTCAATGACGTAGGACACTTATTTGGCGACGTAAGTGCACAAAGCCAATCAATCCGGCCAAAATCATGAGCTCATGAACCTGTGTGGTATCCGGGAGCGTCGGTCGTCGGCCAATTGGGAACACCGAACGTGTCATCGAGATACTGGCGAACTGAATAAGACCACCACCATTACCCCTCGACTTTTCCCGACATTTCGCTACGTTCTTCGTCGACCACCCAGAAACATTACCATATTCACCTAGTACTATACAATAATCTCAATGATGGGTATCTCACTCTCAACCGCCAGGTGGCTCGCGCCCCTGTCGTTCATCGTCGACTTTGCCGCCCAGAACTATGGCATGCTTAGCACCCCCAACATGAAAGATGTCCATGACGCGAACCTTTCCTTCTTCTCCCCGCAACCTTTTTTCATCGCCGGATTCTTTTTCCCTCAGCAGCTGTTCCAGCTAGCGTGGCTCTGGCGCCTGTACAAGGCCGATCCGAAGGCGGAGCAGATGGACGCCGACGTATCCACAATGGTCGATTTTGCACCGTTCTATGCTATCGGGAACTTTTGCATTGCCAGTGAGATTTGCTCGTTTCCGATTATTTTGAGAGCAAGACTGATATAAAACAACAGCTTGGATGATATTTTGGAACAATTCGGATCTGAAGACGGCCAACATCTTCGTCGTCATCAACAGTCTCGCTCAGCTTTACTTCATCTCCAGCCGCTTGCCGAAAATGAACACCAAATCTGTCAACTCCGTCCTTACTCACATCGTAGCGAAGACCTTTGCTGGAATCGGCGTGCTGGACCTTCTGCACAATGGCTCCGTAGCCTATTTTGTCGGACAACAGCCGTCTACTGCCGTGAAAGTGCTTACGGGCGTTGGTTTTGGCCTTCTCGCGACTGCCAGCGACTGGATATTCGGCGGGTGCCTTGCTTACGACTTGGTTGCCCTCAGTGTCGGCCAAAACGCATACGGAAATATCAGCTGGAGTAGGCTCTTGGGAATTTATGCAGGGGGCACGGCGGCCATCGTTGGAGCCAAGAACCTGTTGAAGTAAGTTGAGATCGTAACATTATCCGTCTTGTGCATTCCATTCGAGGGTCGACTTGCTGATGATCTCAGACCCCCGTACATTAGCCAAAACACTGAATACCGTCCTTTGCAATAAGGAGGAACGATTTCACAGGAGGCATGTCGCACTGCAACCTTGGATCAACTTCGTGTTCCCGGATGAAATTGAAGGGTATTTCAAAACCACAGGCGGTGGAGTTTTGCAGGCATTACAAACAAAGTGATCGAGAACGTATACTTTCTAATTTAGCTCTTCATCATTTCCCACATTGTGACCACCGCCCTCTACGTAAAAATGGTATCATGCTTCGCAACCTCTTTTCTATACCAGAACGCCTCTCGTACATCTATACGTCAAGTTGCTTTTGTCGGCGCCCAGTTGCCAAGCCATTCCCTGGCCTTGTCAAGATCTCCCGAGGCTGCCTCACAGGCCGCTACACACCACTCGAAATCCCACACTCCTTCGCCAGCCAACATCTCCGCCAATTTCCTGCGTCTCTGGGACCCTTCGTCGACGCAGAAATGCATTGGCTCTTGCAGGTTCGAAATGCTCTGCACCAGAGGCTTCACGAGCGGAAGAGCGGCTTGCGCGCTGGCTCCCTTGGCCTCCAGCCCTAAATTGGCTCTTCCTGCACGACACCACTCATTCCCACACCACTTTTTACCACAGCCGGTCATCAACTGGCTGAGATACCTTCGCTCGATACGACGCTTGAGCGCCTTCCCCTCAGGGTCGTGCATGCTCACATACAGAGGCCCGAAACATAGGGAGCAGAGGCCGAGATCATTGCCTGGGCCTTGTCCCATTGCGGTTCCTGCTCCGACTGTACCCGTTGTGCCCACCCCATGAAGAGTCCTGCCACAGTTTGCGTTCCTGCAGATGTCGGGCTTGGGACGAGAGACTTTGTCCAACTCATGATGCTTCATATGCGCCGCCATGTCGCGCATACGAACAATCTTCCCGCATAAGTGGCAGTCTGTTGTGCGGGCACCGTCTGCCAGCTCGTGAGCCGTAAGACCGGATAGAATAACCTCTGCAGACGGGTTAAAGGGGTCCCCCTCTTGGGGCACTTCGAGATGGCAGAATTGGCAGAGGATGAGTTTTCCGGGGCATACACTCGTGCGATGCAGTGCTAGCTCTACTAAGGACGGGGCCTTGTAGTTACATGCATAGCACTCCCGTTCAGTGTGTTGGATGTCTTCGTGCTTCGCCCGGCTGAATGGCGAGTCACCGAAGGCGTTGTCATTCTCGCAGTGCCAATGCGCCTCCCAATCAGGCGAGCCCTTCTTGAAAACGCGTTTGCATTTTGGACAGGTGATGTTGTTTCGCAAGCAGAAGTTCTGATGCAAAATGATCGTCTGCTTAGGAACCCATTGCTGGCAGTTGTTACATTGCTCCTCGTCCGGCGACCTGACATCACCGTTAGTCAAATCAACTGGCCCATCCCGAGATCCGTCTTCTGAAGCAGCCTTTGCCCTTAACGAGAAACGGACCGGCGAGCCGGAGGCGCTCGATGATGGGTACGCATGCACCGAGATGAGGAGTTCCTCTGCGTTCTCGAGCTCAATGTTTGTGGGTTGAATTGTGATTGACTTTTTCCCGTCGACTGGAGGATCGAAGTTTCCAAAGACGTGCTCGGAGTCGCGCGGGAGAGCACGTTGCCGAGTTGACTTGGGACTGACGAACAAATCCACCGCATCCTCGTCGGGCAGATCCGCAAGCTCGATTGTGAGGGGCCGGTTCCGGTCCCAAGACGGAAGCTCGTAGTCGACATATTCGTCGGGCAGGACCTGTCCATCGACATTCTTCCACACGTCGATCTGACCACCTTTGGAGCTGCCATTATCTGTCCCAGGCTGGGCTTTGGCCATGATCTGGCGCATCGTTTCCCGCGCCTGCTCTTCGTTCAGGGCTTCAATATCAACCTCCAAGTCTGTATCAACCACGCATATACCGTCGCCGTCAGGAAGAAATTTGTCGACTAAGAACTTGAATTGCTCGCCTTTGACTCCGCGGACGGATAAGATGGTGTCTTTGGTGAGAGTGGTGTAGCTTTCACGCAATTGTCTCTCGAGTAAAGACTTCCAGTCATCGGGATTATAGCCAGCTTCCAGAGGTCTGAGGCGAACGTAGGTGCCCTTGGGCAACTGCTTCGCGTGGACAGTGACATGAGGTTGAGCATCGTGGTCCATCTCGACTGTCAAGTCGACCGGTTTGCTTCCGGTACCATCACTGTTGAAGTCAGAAGGGAGTATGCCCAGCGCGTCCATCAGATATGATGCAAGGGCGATCTCGCCTTCCTCAGCCGAAAACTCGCGGATACCGGCATAGACCACGTTTCCATTCTTTTGGTTTACCAGGCGGAACATTAATGGATTCGGCAATTGCTGAGAGGTATCTCGATAAGCGGCTTGGTGCTGGCGTGCGTAAGGGTTAAAAGGATCGAACGAAGTGAAGGACGAGTTGGAGGGTGCCGGGGGTCTCGGAGAGGCTGCTAGCAGTTGCTCGAGGGCGCAATGTGGGAGTAGGATCTTGTCGCCGCGGAGATCCTTGGAAGCAGATTTGATGGGTGGGAGTACAGCGAAGGGCGCCGACCACTGCAGCTCGGGTAATGGTTCGTCCATGATGGCTCGTCGAGTCGTCGCTCGGTTTGTTATCTTTTCGGGGAGGACGAGGTATGGTCGGGATGGCGAAGTATGAGTCGGCTTGTTGTGTGTTTGGCGGGGTGGAGGGGCAGAAATCGACAAAGTGGACGCAGGGGATAGTTGTTATTGCGGTTCGACATGACCGTGACAGGAGGGCTTTTGGCAAAGAGAATGCGCGACCTTATCGTCTTCTTGGGCGGTCCATCCGAGGCTGATTCAGGTGGTAAACAGCATGGTGATGCGGCGAGATGATTCAGCACGATGATGGGTTTCTTTGGGATTCCACCACTGCAGAAATTGGGTGCCATTCGTTCGGTCCTGCCTTCTGGAAATTGCCGAGCGCAAAGACAGGCGGCAGCAGGCACCAGCCACATTACGTCAAAGGCCAGCCGCGCCATTCTCTTTCCCGTCTGGGCCAGCTCGCGCCACACCTTATGTCCTTATGTCCGTGGCTCACCGCCTGCGACATCTGGACACGACCCCGCCCAGTCAGTCAGCATGGACCGTGCAGCATGGAGCACAGACTCCCTCCTCGGATCCGGGGTGAGATTGTGCCGGACGCCGACTTCCGTGAGGTCCAGTGGCTGCCCGGGAAGTGTGGAAATTTAATCGACGCCACTTCCTCAAGCCACAGTAGACTGGTGCATCCATTGTCCAGAGTCTTGTCCAATCAGACTCTGGCGATAACCACAATGTCTGTGACACTCACAGTTCACTGGGCATTGTGGTGCAATGACAGCACCGCAACACCAACCCCCTTCCCCGAGGACTCCGCGGCGCACGTCCGCTGCCCAGCAAAAATAAAACCAAACAAAACAGATGTCACCTTGCTGGTGTCGACGATTGCTATCTTAAGCTGAATCATGATGCGCAGTTGCCAAGAAGCTTCACGTCCGAATCCAGCTACCTATCCTCCACTATCGACCAGAACAGAAACACTAGAAACATCAAAGCTACCGAAACAAATGTGGTCAAAAGCCCCGACTGCCCCGACTCCGGACTGCAACTCCGTGACCCCCGGGGCAGGCCTGGCTAGCGGATCAACGCGCCGAAACACTCCCTAAAATAGGCATGGCGAACCCCCAACATCCACTGAGGATGCCTTACACGTCCGTCTGGCGGCTGCTGCTACTGCTGCAACATGCCGCTGTGCCCGACACCTCATCCCACTGAACAACGGCGCCGCCCAGGGACTCATCATCCTGCTGCTGTATCCGTAACAACACTAGGAGCAACGTGATCAAACCCGCCAGCAGATTGAGCAGTTCGTGTCGACAACCGAGCAAGGGGCATCCCACTGTGGCGTGCCGCTTACCCCGGTTTACTGGAGTAGGTTTGGTGTGTTGTGGTGGTGGTGGTGGTGGTGGTGGTGGTTGTCGTTGCTGCTCTGGGGTGCAAGAGAGATGGCGCGAGACATAGTCTGCCCTCAATTCCAGAGCGGAGCGGCGGAAGCCTGAAGACCCCCATGCACTCCCCTCTTTAGTCCGAGTCAAACGAGTTGAGAGGCCAATCAGCACTTGAACCCTACTCGACATGTTGATCTAGGTAGGTAGTTCCGGCAGAGCTACCCATCGCCCGTCACTGGCTGCATGACATGAATCTCAAAGTCAAGAGATTCCCCAGCCGCCGCTGCATGTAGGTATTTCGGTCGCCAATACCGAATAGCGAGCGGAGGAACCTTAACTACGGGGCGGAGGGAGAACAGCGGACTGACTTGCCTGCAACCACGTCAGCCAGGGCAGGTTTAAGCGGTTGGAGCGGCTAATTTGGACATGTAACACTTGCAAGACACGCCCAGCTCGAACACCTTCATTGGAGCTTGGATCTCGTTTTTCCTTCTTCTTCTTTACGCGGCATCTAATAAGCCTCAAGGATCCGATGGGACGAGAAGAGTGTAGGCGAAGGCCAGTAGCTCTAGCCTCCACAGTCTACCAAGTAGTTGAGATGGGTGCCCAGCCGAGCCAGGGAGACCTGTCATCCGCTCTCTCCAATGGTCTCTTTTAGCCGTACGAATCTCATCTTCTAATGGCAAGCGGCCTCTGGTTATCTCGGCCCATCATTCGCGGATATGCGTATCTGGGCTCACTTTCTACAGCCGCCAAAAAGACAGATGCTCATTTTTGATGGGATCTTTGGGTGCACCGCCGCGCCGCCTGACCTGATGCAGCAGCATCTGCTGCTGCTGCTGCTCAGTGCCGCCTCACCTCATCTCAACAACACACCTCACCACCTCTTCCCCCCTTTTCTCTCAATGGTCCATGTTTGCCCATCCCATCAGTCTCATCCACGCCCATCCTCGCCAACTTTAGACCACCCCTTGCCGTGTCCCCCCATCTGTTGCCTCACCTTTCGGTCCGTTCCATACTCTTGTTCTGTTACCGTTGCCGCCACTCTCCTCTCCTACAGACAGCGACTCTTGGCAGCATAACTATGAGCATGCATGGCACGGAGACTCAGACAGAACAGCTTCGACCTCGACGTGCCAGCGCAGCGGACCTCCTCTGTTGCTCTGCATCTGCCAAGACCGCACCAGACGGCGGGTTGAAGCTCTTCCGTTTCAACCGCACTATCCTTTCCCCCCTTCTGCTCCAATGGCCCTCAATGACCCCATCCACTGGACACGGCCGATCCTTCTTTCAGGGTCCGACCCAACCGGGCCAACCCCAGATACTACCACGCTACCACTTTCTGCCGACGACAACACCTGCCCTGCTGAGGAAGGCGACATGTCACTGCCCGTTTGTACCGGGGTACATGTGGAATCCTCCCCTGTTACTGATGCGCGCCTCTCCTACGTACTCACTCTCTTCCTCCCCCTCCCTTCCATGGAGCTATTTCAGCGTCTTTGCGAAACACAGCAAACGAGAGTACAGCAGAGTGGAGGGCATGCCGAGTAGAGTACATCAGTCAGGGTATCATCTGGGTGGGCAACTTGGACGTTCATCCACTTGGATCTTAGACCGGTCTAGCCTGCTGGGCTCTAGCCCGCCCGTGCTGCATCTCTCGGCGCATCTTACTGACGGTGCGGTCGACCCAAAGTTCAAGGTCCAAGGTCCCTTGCTCGCCGTGTACATGGCCTTGCCTTGCTTGCGCGCTTCACGGAGTACCTCTTCACCGCAAAGCTACCACCCTCACCCTCACGGTCCAGAATAGTAATTTACCGTAGCAGATGGATGGACACTCCCACGTTTCTTGTCTTGCCTTGCTTGCCCCGGACACTAGCCCGCCGTCCGCATTTCCTGTGCCTGGCAAGGTTCGAATGGCGTAGATATTTAGACCGACACGTCTTCCCTCGAGGATATGTCTCTTGACATGGTCCTTCACGTCAACTAACACTAAGCAAAGCTCTCAACACGTTCAGCCCCATGTAAACAAGTCGCCGCCAACGTCACCGTCCAGAAGCCGAGACCGAGAGATTGCGCGCCAGCGATCCCCCCCCCCCCCCCCCCCCCCCCCCCCCCCGATCACCCTTCGAGACGACGGACATCTTCAGCTCTGAGGTTGCTGTCGCATTCTCTTTCTTTCCCTCCAACAAAACACCACAAGCAACACATCTCACCCTCCAGTCTGATCGCCGTAAGCCCTCGTGGTTTCCGGCCGTCGCATAACACCCAGAACCTCAGCTCCCCCAAATCACCCCATCGCGCGCGTTCGCCGTAACATGCTCCAGGACGTCGACGACGCCTACACGCTTTACGAGAACCCACCCACAAGTCTCATCAATCTCCTCTACAATCCTCTCATCCTCGCCCACACAGCTCCCCATCTCTCTGCCCATGATCGTCTGAGTCTCGCATCCACGAGCCGAAGCTTCCGAGATCTCGTCACCCACACTCCGGGCGTGTTCAGACATCTCGACCTCACCCAGGTCCGCACAGCGCAGTTTGACATTGATGGTATCGACCGCGGTGGCGAAGTATGGCGCAACGTTCAACTTGACGAGAATCTGACCGAAGATGAGTGCGTGGTTTTTTTTTTTTTTTTCACCTTCCTTTTCTCGTCCTTTTCCCAATCCAGCCCCATCTTGAGCTTCCTCCGAAGCTCCGAACGGCTCTTCAACGGCCGTTCAACGGCGTCATTACCGGTCGCAAAGCGGCCTCAGTCTCCACTGCGGAGGATCGCATGACACTTGAATCGCAAAACTCCAATACTGACGCGACGATGCCCCAACAGCTTCTACTCTGGCCCGCTGAGAGGCATTTTCTCGAGCATCCGCCGCCGAAACATCCTTCAAGATGTGCAGACGCTAGTGCTTGACGGCCTGTCCGTCACCGCCGAGCTCTGCCACGAAATCATTCACGACCCGAGCTACAGTGTTCGCATTCTATCCGTCCGCGGCGCAAAGAACCTCAACGAGCGCAGGCTTTGCGGCTCTCTTCAACATGCCTGCAGGCCCTCGCGACCAGAGGGTATGCCCCGACTGAAGGGCCTGTACATCTTTGGAGCGCCAGACAGCAAGCTGCCCCCGATGACGGCATCAGGCGTCTCGTCTGCCGCTGCGGTCTCGGCCGCCGCGCAGATCAGCGCAGGGTGGAATGCCAAGTCGCAGCAGGCGTTGAGCTCCTCCCTTCGCAGCGAGGGCGATGAGTGGTACCAGAAAAAGGGCCGCATCATCACTCGCCCGCTCGTTGAGGAGTGGGCCAACACCCTGGTCGACTGCCACGGTATTATCGCCTTCGATGCCGTACCGTGTTCCGGACCTCATCATTTCAACTCCCCGGCCTACGGCAAGGTAAGGGTTCCGGGCTCGGCGCGCCATTGGGCCGTCGCGACTGTTGCTCTGGGCGGTTGCGCCGGCTGCGGCGCCGCCCCCGAGGGAATGACTATTCACAAGGACACGCCGGCAAGCCATCGCCCGCTTCTGGCCCCGCCGCCCGTCTTGACGTCTTCGATCAAGGCGGCAACGACTCCGCAAACCGGGACCGGCTCGACCTCGACCGACTCGTTCGTTGCGCGATGCCTCGATTGCCTCCGCGAACGCTACTGCGCCGGCTGCAACAAGTGGTGGTGCGAGGAGTGCTATCAAACGCCCAGTACCGCGATCGAGCTCGCCGAAACCGATGTGATCATTGTCGACGCCGAGGGAGGTGCCTGGGTCCAGCATGAGGAGCAACAGAGCCAGCCCAAGATCAAGGTACGAAACGGCATATGCTTCCCGAAATGCACCGCAAGCGAGGTCACCGATGCGCTACGCTAGGCCGGGCCGGACGGTTTTTCCTATTCTTGTCCGGCGTAGTCTGCTCCAAAGTGTATGCCACAATGCTGTCTATGTTCCTATGCATCTTGCGCCTGCTTGCTGAATTTGCCACCGTCCACAAGATCGCTGGATATTACGACGCTGACCGACATCCGACATAGGCTCGTATCACTAAGAGTTGCTGGGAGTGCGGGAGCAATGTAAGTCGGAACCGTCGTCGTCGAGTCTAGACTTGAGACTTCTGCCGATCATGGACCCCAACTGACGACAAGAAACAGTGTCACGATTGCATCGAACGCACCCAGAGGCTCTGCAGAGGCTGCTGTGGCGGCTACTGCCTAGTTCATAATGAGGGCTCGACCTCGACTTTCGTAAGTAAACCCCTCGGCACTCGTCGTTGTGTGGCCCTGCTGACCTTGGATATCCAGTGTGACTGTACAACAACCCCCCACCTCGCAAAATTCTAAGGAAGCAACTGACGTATTTGCGCAGGGTGCTCAAGCCGAGGACGCTTCTTGCGACACCTGTAAAATCATCCATACGACCCGGGCCCTGAGCCCCTTGCCGTGTAAGCGGCAACCCATTGAAGGGGAATGCTTCCCAACGGAACCAACCCGAAAAGGCCTGCGGTTTCGGTCCTGATCTTTTCCCTTCTTTCCTGTGCCAAACAACTCCACTCCAATATGTCACTGGGACGTGACACCGTTCTCCCTCTCGTTTTTCTGGCTCATCTCAAGGCTGGGCCCGTGAGCCCGGGCTTTGGCGAATGCTTTCGTACCTGGCTTAGTTCCCTCCGGCGGTGGTTGCAGAGGACGTGGGTTCTCGTCAGCGAGCGGTGATGTGTTTCTCGTGAGATACCCTTCATTGATGCGAAGCGTTTTCAAGGCGTCAAATGCCAAGACCTATCGATATAATAGACTATCTCAATTATATTTCGGTCATATGTGTCTAAATTCTGACTAGTATCTCTCCCTTCTTTTGCAGCGTGACAGTCCGGGATGGTAGGTTTGTCGGCATTCTTCTGGGCATGAGATGGTACTCGGTTGCTTCGACCCTTCCTCCCCTCGAAAGGATTGCAAGTGGCAAACAAGGCAGACCTGGGTTCGTCACGAGGTATTAGGAGATGTCTCGGGCATTTGGCTCCAACTGACAGGTGCTTACTGGGTGTGGACTCGAATGACTCGGAAGTCGTCGCGGAAGGTCGGCGTAGCGATATGGATGAGGCTTATACGATTATGCCCTCCGCCATGTCTGTCACGACCAGCATCACGGGGTGATTTTGACTCATATCGCTGCTGACGATTCCTATGATGGAGAGTCGGTGAGGATTGAAGATCATATATCGCATCAGCCTGACAGACCGGCGGCCTCGGAGACGCCGGAGAAGGTTCCTTTTCATATCCACGTTACGTGGCGGGTAGCCTCATCCGCACTGTTAATTCAGAAACAGGGAAACGGCTCGCCTCAGACACCATGCTCTCAATGTCACGAGTGGCAGACCACAAGGTATACGACGGCGCCTCAGCGTGTACAAATGCTCATCTCGCCAGGAATGGGTAACCTGTCAACAACACTAGACACACACTGATCAGAAGGTGGAGTCTTTCGTACTCAACATCTTGCACTCCCCCACAAACAAATTGCAGCCGAATACCGACTTGAGTTTGCTTAGCAAAAGACCCGTTGGTTACACCATCTGACCCGAAGAGCACCTAAGTATCCGCTTCCAATTCACCTTTTACCGAAGACCGAGTGAGCTTATCAGGTTGCCCTAAGATGCATTTGCAAGGTAATGCCATCAGCTGGTTCAAACCCTTTTCTTTCACGGTGTCATCAGATCATTTGCTCAAGGGCAGACTTATCTGCAGTACTGCGCAGCAGAAAAAGCAGTGGAACAGCTGTAAAAGTAGGGCGTGCACGGCTGTATCATCTCCAGGCAGCTCGGCCGCACATTTTGAGCTACATACCGGGATGTGACATGGCTAACCACTTTACCATGGTTCCCGTGTGCTCCTCGCCGTGCAGATGGCGGGGTGGCGAGTTGCACACTCGCCTCGTACTGAGCACCGAGAGTTTCAGGGATCAGGCGTCCAGAGTCCTCTCTACTTCCAGGGTCTCGCGTACGACAGACCTACAGGAGCGATCGAGATCTCTGAGGAGAACTCTAGAGGATCGGTCATCCTCATTCGTCAGCAATGGATGGATTCCTTGATCTTCAAAGATACAGAAGGATGGGAAAGTAGCACCTCGTCGCCCGAATGAGGGTGTCAGTGGGTTTTGTGCTCCGTCCGGAAAGCGTTCCGGTGTTTTGATTCGACGTCATTGAGTCTGCTTGAGTCTCTTCGATCCCCGCGCTTCTCCCCCTCGCGCAGCTTCCATTGCTGAAGAGCGCCTCACGAGGCCAGTTGGGGCTCTAGTAACAACACAAAGCCGTCTGGGACATAGTCAGGGATCGGCTGATAAAAGGTCGCCTCGTCCTAGTCCGCCAGAGGACGAACGGTCTAGACGGGATATTCACGATTGAGTTGGTCGCCTTTCTGGTCGCCTTAACCTTGTTCACTTCGTCCAACATGATCGCCGCTTCAATGTCGCCAAAAACAGTCTTTTTTATCATTTTTGGGCTACTCGTAGCGAGTGCCATCGCCACTGACGAGGTTCTGTACCCGGATGTTGTCAAATCTCTGAAGTCCAGCCCGACAGAGCTCGACAAGCTCAAGATACTGCCAGACGACAAGGATTGGACCTTCAACTACTTTTCGCATGCATTCCACACCAACAGCCCCGGCGGTGTGGTCAACGCCAACGCGGCCACTTTCCCAGCAACTGTTGGCAACGGCATGAGCATGGCCTGGATCAGCCTCGGCCCTTGCGCCATGCTGCCACCTCACTACCATGCCAGGGCCTCCAACTACGTCGTATCGGTTGAAGGGACTACCGAGACATACATGACTCTGGAAAACGGCGCACGCGTCGTTAAGACGCTGCTGGAGCCTGGGATGATGACTCTTTTCCCGCAGGGGAGTCTACATACTATGTCCAATACTGGTAAGTTTCCGCTACTGAGGCAATGCGAGAACAGAGACTAACCATGTGTTCTTTAGGCTGTGGAAACGCTACCCTCATCTCAGCTCTCAGTTCGGAGGATGCCGGGACACATAACGTCGCGAATGGCTTGTTCGATCTCCCTCAAAGTGTGGTTGCCGCCGCATTCGGAGGGAATCCTCTGTCCGCCAAGTTCGTCCAGCTCAGACGCGACATTCCGGCTGTCGGTACCGGCGCCTCTATTGGGTCTGCCGAATGCCTGAAACGATGCGAGGCTCAAGGCTCCAAGTAGGTAGTCTGTAGTATGACCTCAACCCTTGTTACCATTGAATGCTTGGACTGACGATCGCGCTAGGCCATCCATCCAACCCTCCATCAAGTTCTTTCCTCTACCGCATGACATCGGAGGGTTTACACAGCACCAGAAGTCTCTTTGGGAGGTATTGTTCGGGTGGTGGCGCATTTGATATTCCCAAGACTGTTCTCTTTGTACACGCATAGCAGTTGGTTGTTTTTGATTCATAGACTTATGCATCGGGGGTATTTAGCAGCTGGTTTACGCCAGAGTGGAATGTTCCTGGGGCGGTTTTTTGAGAGGCATGTCCTTTTCGACAGTAGGGTTACCGTAATGTATCGTAGAGCACAATGATTTATTCGGCTGTGCTGCCTGAACCGAACTTTCGAGCGATCCAGGCCCCGCCGTACTCTTCGTACTCCTGTTTTGTGGCAGAGTACTTCAAAATGTCGGGGTGCTTCGCCAGGTTGGCACCGCCGTACCAGGTGCTCGTGATGGGGTCGACAGGATTTGCGACGCGGACAATGCAGGCGTCCGGAACCCTCTTAACCAACTCCTTCTCGAGTCGCTGGATGAAGCCCGGGAATAAGGCATTGCCGCCGACAACCACAATGTTGGCCAGCAGACCTGGCCACAGGCCAATGGGCAGCTCGGAGAGCGATTGCATGACGACATCGGCAAGACCGGGCTGGCGGAGGCCAATGTCAGAAGGTTGGAAGAGGAGCTCAGGTACGGAGAAGCGTTCGTTGCGCAAGGTAAGAACATCCTCGTTGTTGTCCGCTGCCGCCTTCCTCTTCGCCTTGGTATGATTTGCCGGGTCAAAGTCTCGGACGATGCCATTGGTACGGGTGTGAAAGTCAGGCAGGACGTAGTCCTTGGCGATGCCCGCCCCGGTCATGTATGGCTCTCTTTTCTCGCCCCGGGTTCCCTTCCATGTCTTCTCGAGGTCACCATTGAAGTCTAGCGAAACGTAGCTGGCTTGTTCTTTGATCTCGTTGACGATGTAGGTGTCGTTTCGCATGTCGTAGTATCGAAGGGAGAGAAGGCGGGTGAGGTAGTTCGTCAAGAGCTTCCCCCCTACGTCGAGTCTGCGAACGGCCGACTGGAGGGGCCGACCGTTGAGGAGAGGAGTGACGATGGTGTTGGAGTAGCCCGAATCGATGAGGAGGACAACTTCGGCCGGAAGCTGGGGGACAGTGTTCGGGTCTCGAGGGGTTTGGAGAATGCCTTGGATATCGTGGTACGCATTGAACGAGGCACCTGAAGCATGGCAGTTAGCTCATGGCCGACCGACGCCTTTGGGCGAGACATGGAACAGTGGAGGGACTTACCTGTGCCTCTATAGAAGCTAGCGAACTGGTACTCCTCGAAGACAACCTGGTCGCAGTTTGACTGCAAAATAGGCAGTGAGTTGGGCTGTTCTGTGAGCAGCAGCCTCGTCTCGGTCGGGTCGCACTTTTGCGGCGCCTTGTCATCGAAGAATTCGTGGTCCCAGATTTCCTTCTGGGCTTCCCAATTGACGATGAAGCCCTTCTCGACGGGTCTGCGAAACTGAATTTCTCCGAAGTCTCGGCATTTCTCGAGGTCTGACGCGACGTAGACCTTTCTTGCTCGATCGCGGGCGATGCAGTTGGGGATGATTCGCGGGTCTTCGGTGAGCTCGTCGGAAACGAAGCCAGCCTTGATGGTGGACGCGCCGTTGTCGAGGACGAGCGTTCTTGATGGAGGCGCGGGGCCCGAGGATTTGCTTTTGCGACCACCCGCCATCGTGACGATGTGCGTAGTCGTGAGACGCTGAAGCTGGCTATCGGTCGACGCGCCGCCTTCGACGGCAACCTGGGTGGGCTTAAGCCGGGCGTGGAGAGAGCCGTTCGGTGTTGGAACAGTTGGAACAGCGAAAAGTTCAACGTCGACTCCAATTGGTCTACTCACCGACAGGTACCGGTGTGGAGCTCCGGAAGTGTTTCCGGACTGTCGGTGTGCCGGTGAGCGTGCCACAGCTGGTCCCAGCTGTCCGGGCTATCCTGACAGATGCCCGTGCCCGGCATGGATGAGGTGAGGTAGGTAGGTATCACATAAAACTGAACCCAATCCATCGTAGTGCCATGGTATTCGTACAACGCATAATTACTGCGTATAATTCGACGATATTGTGCACTTCGTTCTTCCTACGGCAAGTGGGCATTATGTAGGGATCTGGCACCCTGGTAAACTTTCTTTATGCTCGCGCCGCGGATTGGGCTCTAGCAGATAGTCTTTTGTAACGGAATGCAACCCTTTTTAACGGAAGCCAAGCCTTTTTCTCTAAAAGCGAGAGCGAGAACCACATTAAAAACGTCGGACGGAACTTTTCCTGTCCGATGGCAGGCGATACGTCCGTCTGTGTCTTTCATGTTAGTCGGCAGGTTCCGAACATCCACCATCTACCCATCTTTCCACTTCTCAACAAACCACTGCCGAACATTTGACCGTCGAGAGCGCCGGAACACATGTTCAATCGCAGGGCTTTTTTGAATGTCCTTCCGAAGCCCTACTACGATGCAATCCCAGCATAGACCGCAAGTCCCGGAAGCCGACTCTTTCACAGCGGCCGTGAGGCTTCCATCTCTCTCGTGCTCGTCATGCCGACGTCGCAAGGTTTGATATTAGCCATTCTCTCTTTTGGTACGCTCCATGTGCCAACTGAATGATTAGGTAAAGTGCGACCACCGGAAACCAATATGCTCCACCTGCGAACGATACGGCCAGGACTGCGTCTGGCCTCAAAGAAAGAAGAACAATCCTCGGAAAGAAAAGACGTTAGTCACCAACCTGCCTGCCTGCTTGCCTGCCTTACTTTCCGCGTATCCCAAAACCACAACCAACCGACTAACCTTGATCGCCCCTGTCCAGAGAGAGACTCTATGAAAATGTCACCGCAAGACTAGCTCAGATAGAGCGCTTGGTCAAAGACCTGCAGGAACCACAATCGGTTCAGGAGGCCCAGCCTCGGGCCATGAGCGAGGCCTCGTCAAATGGCGCCACTACTGACCATTCCACATGGATGAAGACGTCGCCGGCACAGAACCCACCACAGCCCGATCCGAGTCTGACATCCCCGTCAAGCACAACTTCATCTGGGCCGAAGCTGTTCCACGCTGACGCTATGCCCGAAGCTGCCATCGGCGCCGGTGGTACGTATCAACTTCATGAACGTCAGCTTAGCTACATGGGAACTAGTAGTTGACCAAGCCAACAGGTTCTTGTTTGCTTTTCTCGGCCGAGGGCATGGAGAAAATTGACACGTTGGTTGGGGACAAGCGTTTCTCTGGCGTTGCCCGTGGACTTCTAGACCAAATCAATAGCATCCCGCCTCAAAGAACCCTCAATTATGTTTCGACAGCCACTGACTCCTTCCCATCGGACTTTGTTGTGGCGGAATGCATGAAAGGTATGCTGCCTTATTCAAAACCAAACAAGTCATCAATTCGACTGATCTGTTCGCGTCCTAGACTTCTTCCTCACTCTCAACCGGCACATCAAATTCTTTGATGAGTCGTCAGTCCGCGCCGCGGTTCAGTCGTATCTACATGGACAATCGTCAAGCAGCATCGGTTGGAAGATAGCCCTATACACCATCCTCCTGCACCCTCATCGAAAACGAGATTTGCTCCACGGCACACGAGAACATGAGAAATATTTGCATAATGCCATGGCCCTCATACCTACCGCCATGCTGCATTCACCCTGCCCCATGACCATAGGGGCTCTCCTTGCGCTGGTGAGTCTGTTATCCAGCGGTATTGAGTTGCAGTATTGACGATGCAGGTGTCCCATTTCATTTTTACCGCCGAAAACCACATTGCTGTTTCTGTTCTGGCTCTAGCAACACAGTCTCTCCTCCTAGGAGGTTACTACCATAGCAACCATCCCGGCCTAAGCGACTCGGAAATCCAACATCGTCGGCGTCTGTTCTGGCAAGCCTACATCTTTGATCATGACTTAATGCTACGGATTGGGAAGCCGCCTCTAATCACTGATAACTTCCTCGTTGACTTGCCCGAAGAGTATCCCTTGGACTGCTATGGCTTCTTTTACTATCCGGGCGACGTCGTTCTCAACTACTTTCGGCAGGAAGTCAAGCTAGCACAAATCCAGGGCCGAATTTACTCAAGACTGTATCTGAACAGCCCGACGTCAGCGACTGCCCTAGAATCTGAAATTGGCCTCCTGGATAGAGAGCTTCAGGAATGGCGGGATAGTATCCCCGAAATGATTCGCCCGAAGCAGTCAGGTGCCTCTCTGGATGATGACAATCATGCTAGGTTGATGGCATTGAGTGTCTTGCACTTCGTGTACTTCCAGTTGGTGGTAGCAGTTCATTCGGCGGCGCTTAGAATGCCATTGTCTGCGCAGGACATGGACTTTCTGCGCCCCAGCGTTGCTATCTGCGTCAATGCTGCTCGTGGGGCTGTATCACTCTTGAACTACCACCACATCGACCATCCCTTCACAATGTTAGTAGCACCTCAATGGATAGACTGCCCGGCCATACTGACTCAGGCCAGATACCTTCTTTATCAGGTAGCTTGGAGCGTCGACATTCTCTTCATCAATATCATCGAGAACAAGACGTCCGCCACAGCGGCACAGGATATCGAGCTGATCAAACTCGTCCTCTCGTTCTACGAAAGGTATGACGTGAACCACCAGAAGATTGCCTCCTACCACATCATCAAGGCATTGTACGAAGTAGCAGTATCTGTTGTCGTGGATCCACCAAACGCGGTGCAGGAACCCCTCGGCACAGCTCTCAATGGTCTGAGCTTGACCATGGACAAGGGTAATGGAAATGAAGAGTTTGTGCCTGTTCTCCCGGTCCCTGAAGCAATTGACCAGGACAACTGGGAGGGCATATCCCACGGTAGCCATAACTGGCTCTCGGCTGGATTCTTGCAAATAGTCGATTGGAATTTGCCACCAGATAGCATGATTGATGGCAATCTGTGAGGCAATCATTTACGTACATGTATTATCGTAGCTTTATGTACAAATACCAATGTAGTATAATTCTTTCGACCACCCATAGTCCATCACATACTTGCGCATTATAATATGCTCCTTCCCATCTACGATGTCTAGTCCGCCACCTTGCATGGGGCTACGAGCCAGACACCTACAAAGATTTCACCTCAGGCTCCATAGGCAGCTTTGACCGACGGCCTGGCATTGAGGCGTTCATGCCATGCCAAGAAATGAGGAAAGCGAGTCTTAACCTCATGCTTCTCCCAGAGCTCGTCTTTGAAAAACGGTGCTCCAAGAGCCACCCGGTTCCACGGGATGAAGGATAGATCGGCGTAGGTGCTAGACTGGTAAGCACCTTGTAGCAATGTCGGGGCCAATGTACCTACCATTTGCCACCAATGAGATACTCCCTGTCCTTGAGAATTCCGTCCAAGACGCCGAATACTCTCAAGACTTGCTCGATGTACCTGTGCTTGGCGGTTGGGATGTCTTCGGTCTGTCGGTAAAACCACACCGCCTGTCCGTAATAGGGGCCTTGTCCCGACATTTGGAAGTGTAGATACTGTTGCAGCAGCCATCTGCTATTCTTGTCTTTGAGGGTCAAACTCCCCAGCGCATCGTACTTCTCGACCAGGTACTCGACAATCGCGCCAGACTCCCATAGTGTGAAGTTGTCATTGTTGGGATCTGTGATTACTGGGGTACGACCGTTGGGGTTTAGCTTGAGAAATGCTTCGCTCTTAACGTCCTCGACCTCGATTTTTTCATATGGAATGCCAAGCTCTTCCAGGGTGATCAAGACCTTGAAGGGGTTCGGGCCACCTCCTACAACCTGTTAGCCCACAGTCTTCCATCTACGCGTGTGCCTAAGGCGTACCTAGGACATATACAGTGACCGGCTTAATCAGAGACATAGCTGCGCTGCGTATGGTGCCGTGTTCCAAAGTGGCCTGGAGAATGATAATCTTTGGTATCGAGACAAGTGTTGTTGGTAGTACTGTTGAAGATGGGAGTCTCATAGCCATGCACTTTAAATATCACACTTTGCGCCTTGACCTATGCCTTGAGCTCCGCAGCGAGCTCCATCGTCATGAGGTGTTCGGATGAAAGTGGCCAAGAAGTCCGTGTCCGTCCTGTTAGAAGGTGAGCTGCAACCATTGGTAGATTCCGGCTTAGAAATGCACCCTTGGTTTGAAATCGATTCTCAAATCCTTCTGTGATCCGCTCTCCGGCCATCTCCGACTCGAATATTGACCGCATCTTGACAACTACGGCCAGAAGACGATCCCGCTTAGTCAACCGGAAGACAACCAGCGGACCGGCCTAGATACGGCAGCTAACGCCACACTACGGAGCTTCAGGAGTAATCTTGTTGCGATGCCCAGAAGTGATACCTTGCAAGTGCAATTGACTTCGCGAAGTTCCTGCTTTGGCCTCGCTGCGATGCTTGGTCTTGCGTCAAGGAGCTTTGGAAGGCACAGCGGCGAGTCGCGCATTTCGACCATCCGAAACGTCCGAAAAGTGCGCCCGAAGTGGATATCGAGATGCTCTGGTGATGACTCTGCTGGTTTACCGGAGATGGACGAAGCATTCTAGCATGTTAGGAAGTAAAGATCAAGTGTTCAGCATCTGCGACACATGGTATCTCGGAAAATTAGCTATAAGATAGATTCAGGATCCTCGACTTCGATATGCTGAAGTTTCGACTCAGACTCATTGTCTGCAGTTTAATCCATTCATCTTTCCCAAGATTCTGTAACTTCCTTCCGAAACGTATACTTCAAGCTTCCCATCATGGTCCTCTTCAACCGAGCTGTCTGCGTTGCTGCTGGATGTGCTCTGACTGCACCGAATGCCAGCGACCCGATCCCGACACCTAAGATAACCTTCCCCACCAACGCAACCTGCGGTGAGGTGAACGTGTTCTACACGTGAGTTGAACGAGAGAAGGGTTCCCTCGACTTTCTAACGTGTCTATAGCGGACTTACGGCGTACCATCCACTTGTCCTCTCTAGAGGTTTTGATCCGGTTCAAACTGACATTGCTTTGCGCAACGACACTGCAAACCTCGTTAAGGCTGGATTCAATGTCTATGGTGCGTTATACGGGAAGAATACATGTTACTGGAACTAAAAGATGGAGCACAGTTCTCTTCCAAGGACCCGACCAACCGGCTTCCAACATTGCAGACCGCATGAAGGGCAGACGTTGGGGAGTCACCGGCGTGGGATGGGGTATTAGGAACTCGACCATGCTGGAGCTTGTCAACCGCTTTGAAGGTATCATGCTGCCGCTTCCCCTAAACGTTTTGGAGTCGAGTGACTGATCCTTGACACAGAGAACATCAACCAATACCGCGAGGCCGAGCCACTCGCTCCTTTGGTTTTCAATTGGAGTCCGACCTCTCTTGCTGAATCGGTCACCAGGCACGTACCTCTGAGAGACGACTGCACCGGAAAGCCTGGAACGTTATATGTAAGCATGATCTAGAACCGAACGTATCATGTTGTTGACTAAAATTTCGATAGGCATATGAGGAAAACTGCCCCCCTGAGCTGTGTGAGAAGACCACTGTGGTTACCTCTGGTAGCCTCGAGGAACTTCTTCAAGGGATCCCCCAGTGACTTCTCGGTGGAAACCCCTGAAAACTCCCCGCATGCAACTTGTTCAAAATCCCAACTCTGCGCATTTTCAGATCGAGAGCATGGCGAAGTATTTCATAGCAGAGCGAATTTCATTTCTTTGGAGGACATTGACCCAATTTAGTTAGCTGCACTCATAGATCTACAGGCCGCGTTTGGGGGCGATCTTCATGCTTTCCTGTAGGTTACAAATAGACTAATTCAAGTGCCATACTTCGCGTTGCTCCTGATGCTATTGTCTGTTGTAACTGTTCCCTCGCTCGTCTCTGTCAGAAAGTTTGCTGCATCCCTGATGCCAAGACGGTACTTTCGGACATTTCGTCGCACCGTATCCAGATCTTGGTGTCGCGACATCCCGGAAAGCATGAAAGCTCGGGGCAACTAGAACCAATAGCATCTATCAACGCGGCCACTCTCACTATTTCAATCCAAATCATGGATCTCATCCAGAATACCTGGACTTTCAATCACCGAAACTTTTCCAAACATTCGCCCGCTCAATTCAAGAGTCGCTCGAAGCAGGAGATCAAGGGTTGTTGTGCTCAGGCCCCTTGCCATCTCCCAAAGGTGAAAGAACGTTTCTCCTAAATGGTCCTGCGACAACATTGACGATAAAAGTTCTGAAGCCAATATAATCCTGCGCCCCGTGACTTTTAATGAAAACATGGCTAGTGAAAAGCTGGCGGTGACACGTGGCAACCCAGCTACCAAAGAAGTTTACAACATTGAATCAGTTGGCAGCAGGAGCCAATGTGCGCATTCGAAATGCCGGAGAGACGCTTGTTGCCCCGAGGCTCGTGGGTGATGGGGCTTGTATACCATCCATCACCTTCTCCAAAGTATTGCCATTAGGACGGTTGGCGACGTTCCCGAACCAGCTGATCGCCCTCCAAGGCCAATTCCTCACCCAATATGCGGCGCTGGAAGCTGTCTTGGAGAACAGCAGCCATGGTAACCCTCTCATCCTCAGTGATCCCGGTGAACTGAGGTCACTTTTCGTTGTTATCGCGTCGCTCCGAGTCGTCATCCACACTCAGTACCCTCAGACGAGTGGTTAATCTACGATCACTAAGATCTAGGCGGTGAATAAAGACCAGTCCTCTGCGACTCATGGCGTTCATGGTTCGAACCTGTGTACAGTGGCGCATCCGACCTACCAGGCAATAGTCTCGGGTCACAAGACTGCATTTCCTAGACCCTTGGTCATTTAATATACTGCGGCTCGGACCGCATTGACCGACGGGTATTCGTCAAAGATGCCGAAACGCATCATATACTCGGAGCAGAGTCCCCATTCCTCCTACCTGGCGTAATGGGGAAAATCGGCGCTTGTGGTTCCGCAACATGTCCCGGCTATTGTGAGTGTCGGCTGTTGTCGTCTTGGCAGTAAAGACTACCATGGAACCATTTATTGGCATTTATTGCAACTTCCAAAGACGAGACACCTGGAATTGAGATCTGATTTGTGCTCTGCAATGGTGAAAAACGGATTGAGCGACTTCACCGCCAACAGGAGGAAGTCGGGTGTCAACATTGTTACCTTAACTCCCCCATGCGTGTTCCTATTTCTAGCTATGATTTAACCAGCATGAACAGCTCCCCCTCTTGGGTGTTATCGCTAGCAACGAACAACCTCGAAAACTGACGGTCCCAAGTGATACCAGACGGCCTAAAACACGTCGCTCCAGTACAGCTGCCCACATTCGTGCTCCAAAAGATATCACTGTAGCCGTTCTTTGAGTCTGGAGGCGCTACGGGGTCATATTGACCATTTGAGAGCTTTGTGAATGGGACAACAGACACCTTGAATCCCGTTGCAGGGGACCTATTCCAAGACCCGTGTAGCGTGACGTATAGGTTCTGGAAAGTTTGGTCAAAGACGGACCCAATGGGCGCACTGTGGGCTTGTATTGAAAGTCGAGGCGCGATGGAACGAGACGTGCAGGTGTCATCGTTGAAGGTGCTGTTCGGCGCAACGACAAATTGTTGGCCGACCCTGAAAGACTTATCCGTAATGACGGAGGGCTCCCAAACAGTGAAGCAGGTTGGGTAACCGTACCAGTCATCATTTGGCTTGGAAGGGTCGCCAACTATCGGTGTTAGCGAGATAGAAGTATAATGGATTATTAGTAAATAAACTTACGGAAGTTCAGCTCCTCTGCAGGATTATCGTTGTGAATGTCGTAGCTCCTGCCATTCACTGTGCGGGCGAAGTCATCTCCGCTGTTTTCCACACCCCAGATCCTACATCACAGTCAGCGTTATCGGATAAAGAAGACATACTTCAAACACACATATTGTTTCCGTCAGCGGCGAGGGCCACCTCGTTGCGGAGACCCCAGCCCAGGAACCACCCTTGAGTGTTGTATGTGTAGCCTCCGGAGGGCACGCTGCGCAAGTCAAACACCTTGACAACGGCCCGCGCAACGCCTTTGTTAAGTGATTCATAGTCAAAATTGCTGTATGAGCCTTGCTGAATCACAAGCAAGTGTGGCGTGGCCGGGGGGATAAGAAGCGCCCTCGTCGGGTGTCCGCCCTGCTGCATGCCCTTTACGACCACGGTTTGCCCACTTACAGTCTGCGATTGGGCATCATACGTGAACGACCAGGCCGTAGTCATGGAGCTGACATAGAGAGTCTTCCCATCTGGCGTGAAGCCGATTCCATGATTGAGAGACGGGTTGTTGATCAAGGTTTTGGAGGACGAGATGCAGCCGTCACTACCGAAAGTATGGACTGTAACACCTCTTCCAGACTGAACCACGAGAAGGTTGCCCTGTGAGTCCACCGCAACGCCACGAGGACCAGAAAGAGAACCGGCGAGCTTGACAGCTCTCCATCCGCTGGCGGTCTGGAACCCGAACCTGAAGGCGCTCACACCGGCACAAGAATTGGGAACAGGGAGCGCGGGCTCTCTGGACACGATAGACGATGTTACCGTGGCACGTGAAGATGAGACAGTTGATGCTGCACTACTGGGAGGGACTCCGGTTCTGGTGACTGTAGTCTGGAGGGTGGTAGTACTGTGGACCGTGGTAGTTGAAGTTGCTGTCGCTAGAGTGGTCACAGTTGTAGTGCCAACAGGTGGCTCACCCCCGCTGCTGCCGCTTGCCCACTCGTCAAAGTCAGCAGCTTGCGCCGGCTTGAAGTCATGATACCAGTGTCCCGTTCGCTCGTGAATCCCAAAAGTGGTCTCGTTGGATGAAGGGTCGTCGACTGGGACACCCGAGTACGCAAAAGCTAGGTAGTTCTCTCCGTTGGGATCCAGAGCAGTTGGATCATTGCCGAGGGGCGCAAAGTAAGTGCAGCCTTTGCAAAGAGCGGTGACCGAGTAATGGGTGTTGTTGAGAACAGTGCCTGGGAGAACTGTGTACTCGGCGTCCTCGTACGGGGGTGGCGTGAAGTAACCACTGGAAATAATGAACACTTGATTCGTCTCTGAGGGTAATTGTGGTACCTACAAGGCCATGCGTGAAGAAACGGTGACTTCGTTCCCGTCTATCCATACAATGGTGAGCGGATTGTAGGTCATGGAACCTCCCCATGCCAGTCCAGCCCAGCCCACCGCGATGGGAGCTGTAATTTGAACGATGGCATCGTAAGATTGACCCACGGAGGCACTCTCAGGAATAGCAATACCAAAGGTAATGCCGCCTTCGTTGGTATACGATGAGAAGCAACGACCTAGGCTGTCACAGTATGTCGACTGCTCTTGGGCAATAGCTAACATGATTTTGAGTTGATATTGTTGCAAACTAGAGAGGATAGTGCTTACCAAGGCCAGCCAAGGCAAAAGTGCGGAGAGGGGTCAGCGACGGCCGCATGTTGGAGACCTGTTGGCATTTGACGTCAAAGAAACCGTGCCGAATCTCATTGTGGTATGTGAAGGAATGCGAGGTCTCTTAATATTCAAATAGCTTTCTCGGGGAGACACTCAGCTTGGAGGCCATATCGTCCTCAATTGGGAAAGCGGAATCATGGAGTGGCGCGCGTCAATACCATTTGTCGAATCCTCCTGTGCTTCAAGATATGCCGTGATAATGGGCACATCTCAAAGTCTCTCTCGACAATCCTGACGGACACTGTGCAATCAGAAGAGACCTGAATGTAAGCAGACGAGGTCATTGCCAGCATATCGTGTCATGAGCCATGATAAAAGTATGATTTTAATATGGGTTTCCAAATGCCAAATATTGGCCAAGGCGGATGAAATGGCCTAGTAGTATTGCCAGAACATCTTTTTGAATCCGGAGGCAGCTTAAGAGGGTGATAATATCTTGCCGGCATGACGGACGACGACATGAATGGAGATGATGCCGCACAATGTCTTTCATAAGGAAACGGTCTGCAGATTACAACCAATCCATCGTTTACGGAATCACGTCCACTAGACTTCTTCTACTCATGAGGTGGTCATTTGTAGCAAATGCAAGAGAAATTAAGTAACACCCAGGTCATCGGTGGTGCAGTTCGCTTCTCAAACCAGGCATTAATTCGAGAACTATTTAGGCGTACCTAGTAGAATTACATTGTGGCGACATGGAAAGAAACGGCGGATGCAGCTCGCCCTGACTGTAATCGGCATCAAACTGATGATTAAAACGGCAAGTGAGATATATCACAATTTTCGGATCACATCCTCTTGGGTAGAAAGGCATCAGGGACGAAAGCCGAACAGGTTACAGGTCTAAGTTTAGGCTGTTGATCCGGTTAAGTGCACGGGAAGCGGTAGGCTATTCGGGACTTTCGTTCAATGACTGCGAGAGACTTGACGAATGCTCTCCACAAGAAGAGACCTCAGGATTGGTCACAAATAAGACCCGGCGGAGTTGACCACCATGGGTAGGTATGGTGGAGGTTGTTGACGTCCACGAGCATCTCCGTGTTTTGTTTGATCTTATCGATAAAGAAGCCAACCAGGGTGATAAGATATGGCAGACAGAAGCACTTACATAAGCATCGATGGGAATGACGCGGAACACGAGATCCAGCTTGGCTCTTGTGTGACTGGCTGTCAGGGTCGAATGATCGATCCTTCATATTCCCCTCATTGCATCTCTTCCAGAGCATACCCACGTTCCTGGATGCGAGACGTCCATTGCATCTCCATCGCGCCCAAGCTCTTATCATCACGATGCTAACCATGCCCACCATCACTCACCGCCATGACCCCGAGCGGCGCCAACGCGACAGCCCCGCGTCGATAACACCAGGCTCTCCTAGATAAACCAGCTCAGAAAAGTCACTCGTCCAGCCGAGTCATGGCGTCAGCCCCATTCCCCCAGATCGAGGATGCCCCATCGCGATGTAGACACATCAACATCACCAAGTCACAGAGGCACCTCCGTGGTCAATGAATGGCATTGTTCACAACGGAAGCAAACAGCATCCAGCCAGCGAGCGAGATATGACAAACATGGCCAATCACGCGTGGTAATGAGCGGCGTCTCGGTCCTCGGAACTAGCATCTCTCCTCCGTCTGTCCAGCACAACACACCTGCCCGCCGGAGCTACTACCAGCCCCAAGAATGCGCGACCCAGCCCATTCCGCTTCAAGCAAAGCAAAGGAACACTGTCCGAACAGAGACAGGATAAGAGAAGATTAGAGTCCCTCCCCCACCTTTCCGGCGGGGCAGATCGCATTCGGGGCACTCGGACACACGCGGGGTCCCTGACTATCCATCTTGGGACCCCCAGAAACTAATCATTGACGTGCTCGATCTTTTTGATTTTGCGCCGATTTCTGCGACAGCCTCGCTTTTTTGTCAAAACACTGTCGACGCCCCTCAAGGTTCTCTTTACTACCTTGATAATAGTCACATCAAGTTTTGCCAGTCAATTATCTCCCTAACGTGTAGTAAAAAAATAATAATATCCCCAACATCATGGCCAGCCCGCGCCCCCTGTCCGCCGTCCTGCCGCCTCTGATCCTCGGCACGGCAACCTTCAACTACCAATACGTCTCCGACCCCTCGCAGATGCCCTCTGTCGAAATCGTCTCCCGCGCCCTCTCCCTCGGCATCACGGCCTTCGACACCTCTCCCTACTACGGGCCCTCCGAATCCATCCTCGGCGCCGCAATGCGCACCCTCTCCCCGCCGCGCGAGTCCTACTTCCTCGTCACGAAAGCAGGCCGCATCGCGCCCGCCGAGTTCGACTACTCCCCCTCCTGGATCCGCGCCTCCGTCCTCCGCAGCCTCGAGCGCCTCAACACGTCCTACCTCGACCTCGTCTACACCCACGACGCAGAGTTCGTCTCCCCCGACGAAGTCGTCGCCGCTGTCCGCGAACTGCGCCGCCTGCGCGACGAGGGCCTCGTCCGCTACGTCGGCATCTGCGGGTACCCCGTCCCCGTCCTCTGCGAGCTCGCCGAGAAGATCCTCCGCGAGACGGGCGAGCCCGTGGACGCCGTGCAGTCCTTTTCGCACTTTTGCGTGCAGAACAACACCCTGGGCTCCGACGCCGTCCTCGCCCGCTTCAAGGATGCCGGCGTCAACGTCGTCACGAACGCGAGCATGCTGAGCATGGGTCTCTTGACAACGCGCGGCGTTGACGACGGGCCCATGGCCAGCTGGCATCCTGCCCCGGGCCCTTTGCGCAAGCTGTGCAAGAGCCTGGTCGCCTTTGCCGAGGGTGCTGGCGAAAAGATGGAGGACGTCGCGTTGTACTGGGCCATGGCCAACTGGGCTCGCGTAGGCGGTGCCTTTGGCACCGAGTTCCTGCCGCCCACTTTTGCCGGGCCTGCCAGGGTCGGCGTGAGCGTCATGGGTGTCACGTCTGTCAAGGAGCTAGAGGAAACGTGGGCCGACTTTCAAGCTGTGCTCCGCGATCTCTCGGGCACCCAGGCCGAAGGTGAAAAGAAAGAGTACCAGGGCTCGATGGTAAGTCGCTATGAGAAGATTCAGCGCCTGGTAACGGAACAGATGTGGCCTGCCCTGGGAGAGTGGCGCAACTACAGCTGGGCCAGCCCTGACGAGGGCTTTGTGAACCAGCGGGCACAGTCTGCAGTCGACGCAACTCTTCCCGCCGCAGAGCCGCATCTGTAGTAAACACACTTTACGTGTAGATGATGTCTGGAAGGAAAGGTTTGGATGCCCGGAAAGCTTTGGCATGTTACAGCGTTTGCATAGATACATAGAATTGTTAGCTGCAGAGATCTGTCTGATCCTCGCAACTCGTCTCACTTATGGTAGAGTACAATGAGCCGGCCATTCACATGGCATGAAGAGAAGAAAAAGAAAAGAAAAGGAGAGACCACGTCTAATCCCACCAGGCCCCCAAAATCACGCTTTACGCCTTTAGTGTTCTCAGTTTCCCAACCTCCGAGTGTATGCAAAAGTGCCCGTCACCTCGCCATGCCAAGATGCTGCCGTTGAGCAACTCGTATCGGGTACGTTCCTCATGGTCGTCATTTTCATTCCCTCACTGCGTAATCTCCGATGAACGTTCCACCACGTTCTCATGCCCAAGCCTCTTCGTCTCGTTGTCTTCCTCTGTTGCAGGGGCGGGAGTGACTGGCGTGATCATCACCTCGGGAGTTGATGGCTCATTGCCAGAGGAGATTTCGTCTGCGCTGATTGAGTTTCTGGGCTCCTCGGGAATCGTCGGCGGTGGCTTCAGGGTGCCAGCGTTGGTTTGCACCGGCTTCTCCGTGTGCGCATCTTCGATTTGCTCAGCCTCCGGTTCGTCCTCAGCATCGGCCTTCTTCTTTTTCGATGCAGCGCTCTGTCCCTCGCCGGCGACAGCTCCCTCTTCCGTCTGATTAGCCTCGCCGTTCTCGATATCAACTCCGACCATCTCTGCCAAGCTCCTAAAGTTGTACAGAGGCTCCGTGTTGTCCCGGTCACCTTCGTCACTCCGACCACCGACGCTGAGCTCGCTAGCGCGAGGGTCAAGGTATGCCGGGTTTGTGTAGCTCCCGTTGTGGCTATCAGCAAGCGACGACGAAATCGACGACGCATTGCTCATCTGCCTAAGATGAGAAGGGCCACGACTAGGCGCGGGAATTGGGAGCGAGGGCGTTGATGAGGTACTCTGGAAGCTGCTCTCGGATGACTGCGTCTCGACGGGTGGCCGCTCCACTGCCTTGCCTTTGGTGTTGGGGGCCGAGGTAGGACCTGGACTGGGGCTGGTGGATGCTGCCACGGGGGATGTCTCGGCGCTGCCGGCCGCGGAAGTGGACTGGGCTCCTTGGACCGTTGCCTCCACCCGGAGATTGCTGGTCGTGCTGTTTCCGCGTCGTCGCCCGAGACCAAGGGACAAGCTACTACCACTAGCAGAGCTCTGTCCAGGGCCGTACACGCTTTGGCGGTCCTGCTTCTTGAGAGCCTTGCGCTCCTCCTTCTCCTTCTTCTTGGCTTCCTTGCGGTCCGCCTTCTCTTGCTTTCGTTTTCTCTCCTCCTCCGCTGCCAGACTTAAGCGCACAGCCTCCATGAACATCATATCCTCCAATTCTTCCATTCTGCTGCGCCTGTTATTGAGTGGTCCCCGCCCCGAAGAACCCCGCGGTCCTGGCTCAGGTCCCGTTTGAGCGGGTTCATTTTCGACATTGCGATTCGGGCTTCCTTCGGCCTGAGCGTTGGAAGGACCAGAGGGGGTATGGTTACCCGTGTTGCGTCGGCTGAATCTGCCTGGCCTGGTGAAGGCAAAGCCGCGCTGCTGTTCGTTGTTACCCATGAGAAACGCAGCGGTATGCAGGGCAGTCGCCGCAGCCGCCCTGCGAGCTTGGTGCGCTCGTTGCGCAGCCAGCTTTGTAGACCAATCTGGACGAACGCGATCGGTGGTGATGACGTTCGGTGCGTTGGCGGACAAACTCTGTGCTCTGCGCCTGCTAGCTGTAGTCGGCGAGGTGGGCGAGAGCGTAGAGTTCAGAGAGCTTTGAGACGACATGGCTGTGCCCTGCGATGGGTATCCCGAGATGGCATATGAAAGACCGCGGCGGAATGGAGGGGCATCGTAGGTGACGCCAAACTCCGTCTGCTGGCAGTAGGGGCACTGCGCGGGCTCGGAGATGAGCATTTCGGGGGACTCTTCGGGGTTCGTCGGCGGCTGTTCGTTGGGCTCTCCGTGGTGCTCGGGATAGTGGGGGTCCGCGCGCTTGATCTGCACGAAACACTCGCTGCAGATCGGTTGGTCACAACAGCGGGTGCGGTTCAGATACGGGGGATATGTGAGGAAGCAAATGGGGCATTCGGTAGCGTCCTTGTAGAGGAAGACCTCAAGAGGTTGGCCGTTGACAAAAGGGTCGTTGGGCAGTTGTATCTCGCGAGGTGCGACTTCGGTGGCGGAGCTGTTGCGGGAACCTCCACTGAGAGCTGCGGCAATGGCCTTTGCCCGCGGCTTGATGCTGCGCGACTGCTGCTGAGCCGCGTTGGGCGAGGTTACTCCAGAGGCCGGGCCGGAACCGCTACGATCTGAGCCGACTGATAATGAGCGGGGGCCCATGGGGACAGTCAGGTTCGCAAGGTTCTGGGAGGAGTCGGTTGGTGAAGCGGGGGTATTCGCCTTGGGGATGAACTCGGGAGGAGGCTGCTCATCGGCGGCAGGGATGTCGAGGCCACGTCCAGCACAGATGAGCTGGTATTCGGTCCAGTTGTCTGAATAGTCGTTGAGGCCTCTCCAGAATGGGGCGAGGCGTCTCTCGAGCTGCAAAGCATGCATGTCAGCAAGGTCGAAAACACCGGTGTTCTAGCAGGAACGCTTACCTGCAGCTGGCGGACAATGGGCTTGCTGAAGTCCTCGGGGCCAGTGTAGGTACCGAGAGTGACGAGGTAGCCGCCGTCGACATGTTCCTCCCTCATACTGCGTTCTCTTTCCTTTTCTCTGGCAACGCGCTCCCTCTCCAAGCGACGAGCCTCTCGCTCTTGCCTGGTCTCCCTGCGCTCATACGGGGCATCTTCTCTGCCTCCCGCATTTGAAGATCCGGCAGCTCCGAGACCCAATAAGTTGAGGTCAGCGCGGCTGAAGCGGCTCTGTCTCCGCGAACTGGGGCGGTCGGTGTGTGCATCGCGAGAGGAGGAAGGGTTGAGGTAGGCGGCCTGGGTTTGACGGTAGTCGGTCGCCGGATCGGACGCACGAGACTCTTTGGTACTTGAATTTCCCATGGCTATTGCTAGTGATGTACAATATGTGGCTTTGCTGTGAATCCGTCGGGGTTGACCACGGTCTGTTGGATCGTGGCGATAAGCAGCAGCAGCAGCAGCAGCAGCAGCAGCAGAAGCTGGGTTGCGGCTCAGGGAGTGGCGGCAATGGCGGCGAGAATGACTGTCGACTCAATACAAGATGTATGGACGGGAGACACCGGGAATATAGACGGTAAGAAGGATCGGCTCGGTCGGAGGGACGGACAATGGAGGTGAATGTGTTGTCGTTGTCGTCGTCGGTCGAATCGGGGTCAGAAGGTAGGTCGATAGCTTGTTCGTGGGGGTTGCGTTGCTGGGAAGGAAATTACCGCCGCGGTGGTGGATGAGGGGGAGTTGATGGGTCGAGTCAACAATGCATCCTTCAGACGAGGGCGAGAAGGAGTGCGGGCATTGTCCAGTCAAGCGGCAGGTAGGTCTAGTTGAGGATGTGGCGGATGGGACGGATGATGTGCGTCGCCAGAACTGGGCGCGGTGCAGTGTTGAAATGCGATGTGCTGGTTGCGTTGCTGCGGTGGTAACGGGGGGGCGGCAGTGGTGGGAGGCGGGTAAGGTGGTAAGAAATGTTGTTGATGCGCGAATGATGAATGACGGATGCTCAGCAGGTTGCAGCAGAGGTTGGCGGTGCAGCGTAGTGAGGTAAGGTATGTGCAGCGAGTAACTGGACGGATACAGCGCAGCGGCCGGCGGAGCAGGGGTTTGGAGGAGTGAGTGATTGATTGATGGAGACGACAAGAAAAAGAAGGTCGGGCTTGTCGGGTCGGGGAAGCTTGTGCTTGTGCTTGCTTGTGCTTGTGCTTGTGCTTGTGCTTGTGACGGGGCCTGACGGACGGGGACGGTGTTGAGGCCAGTGGAAGACAGCACCAGGCCTGCGGGCGGTGCGGCGGTTGTCGTACGTGCGTGGCTGGTGCGCTGGGCGGCCAAACTCTGATAGACTGCTTCTGTTCTGCTTCTGCTTCTGCTTCTGCTTCCGCAGCTGCTTCTACGTCGCGTGGGTTTGGGTTTTGGGTTGGGGTTGGTGCAGTGACGCCGTCGCCAAGTCGATGTGACGTCTGCAGAGAGGGACGACGTGGAGGTGACAGGAGGCGACGGGAGCAGCAAAAGATCAACAACCATAAAAAAAGAATTGTGGAAAGGGATATGACAGGAGGCAGTGGGAACACCGCGACTGAGTGTGAGTCCAAGAATCAAGGCAGGAGGGGCCCAAGAGGAAATCCGGATCTGAGGTCAGGTACGGAGTAGGTCAGGTACATCCAGACGTCGGGGTGAGGTGGTGCTTTCCAGAGAGGAGCGAACCGAACAGTGCTCTACCTTGGGCAGGAAGGGCCATGTCTCCCGATGTACTCTTACCAGAACTGGGTGGGCTCCAGTATGGCTTGAGCGGCCTAGGTACTTTGTCACTGCCAGATGGTACATGGGCCTTGGTGGATGCGGAAAGAGCCACAGTCTGGACCGAAATCGCTGGCAGGACCGGCCCGGGCTGGTCTGGGCAGCTGAACATGCGACGTGGGCTCTGCGGTTCAGCATAGCATTTCTCTCCCGTCCTTTTATTTAAGGTCCTGACTGAAGTCTACCTTTTGCTAGATCATCGGGGATGGGAAAGCGCTCAGATTGATTCTCCATGTCATTGCTGCCCTGTGACTTTGGCTGAGTGTACGCAGTAGACGTTTCGCTCTTGCTCAAGACAACGGGAAGGTGCCCTTGGGCTGGTACGTACTTCCTCACTGCTCTGCATCACTGCACCTGCATCAGAACGGGTGGGCAGGCAGGCAGCTGGGATGAGGAGGGGACACTGGATAGGTACCTACCTTACCTACCTTAGGTAGGTATTGAGGGGGGCGAGAGGCTGGCGTGGAAGGTGGGGCCAGGCGGGACCCCTCCCCTCCACGTCCTCACAGTGACTGCACCTTCCACCTTCCCCGAGCTGTTTTCACCGTGTGCGGAGGTACCCCTCCACGCCTACCCCCCGCAGAACAGTACATGATCCCGCAGTACGCAGGACTGCCACGGCCACTGCCCGACCGGACCTGCGCGCTGTCAATGCTCTCACTCTCTCTCTCACCTTCACTTCCAGGTTGCTTGCTATCCGTTCACACACTCAGTTGCCGATATCGTGAGGCATTACTTGTGTTCGCACCTTTCCTTGTGGCTTCACTGCAACCGCATCTCTGCCAATCGACGCTGGACATCCAGCTGGCATCTTCCCTAGTTGTGAACCACAACCTGAGGCACGGCGCTTGATGCTCTTAGCCTTTGGACGGCGTCCTGTGGCTGCATCTGACTGTTAGGTTGGTTACCTTAGCCTCCGGGACCTAGACAAGTTGTTAGTGAGTTGGTGAAGTGCTATGAGGGAACCTTGGAACTTCACTGCATCGCCTGTCGGTACCTCATCCCAAGTCCCAGCCTTGGTTACCTAAGGCCGCCTCAATGTACAACACCTCCATCAAAGACTTCAGTTCTTTCCCATCTCAGGCCTCACTAATCGTGAAGCCCAAGATGCTGCTTCCGGTCGTCCCGGCCTTCCCGCAACCAACCAACCAGCCGGCTGTCAGCAAGCCTCGTACAATTTGTTAGCTGCTCCGGACCGCTGGCTTTCCACTTGCCAACCAGTCAGTCTATCCTTAATTCTTCTTGTTTGTCTCGAACCCCTATCAGCTCTCATTCCCTCACTCAACTCAACTCATCCCACATGGATCTCATCCCCTTCCACACCCACAATATCCCGAAGCACGTACTCCTCCTGTCTCATCTCACCCTCCGCGGCCCCTTGCCGCCTAATGCTCCTCTAAAGCCGCAAATCGCCCCCAAAACCCTCTCGGGACTTCCTCTTCAACCATCTTCCATGGATCCACGCCGTCGGCCCTTTCATGCACACCCTCCGTCGCAACTCGTCCTGCAGAGCTATGATGCCTCACGGGCTTGAGCGCCTGCTGCGCTGCACCCAACGTCCCAAATTGATCCAGGTCCCAAGGTTCCAGAATCCCATTCCACTGCCATTCGATCGCCGCCCATCCACGTGTCAACCACTGCCGACCCAAGCATTACGCTTGGCACCCTCACAGAGACAGGCCCTGCCCTGCCCAGCCCAGCCCAGCCAGATACCATCCATCTCCTATTGCACCACACCACACCACACATCTCTCACTTCTCCGAGCGCCCTCGCCGAGCCCTGTCATTCATACATCATGCTACTGCAGAGCCTGCTTACTCATTCATCATGGGCCTGTCCAACCAATTTCGACTTTACACATTCAGGAGAAGGGCTCTCATATGAGCACGTCAGGATTCTACTGCCATTGCTACGTATGTAACTGCCCATCAAATGTCCCTTGATGCTCCATTCAACCGCTGATACAACCAAAGATCATGCCTCTCATCTTCAAATGTGTCCCTGCATCTCCTGGGGGTGTCTCATGCCCGCAGCCACACACCCTCTGCGCTCCGTCAAGCCCTAGCCGCCTGTCGGCTTATCTCTGTAACCAAGGAGATGACGCTGTCACGTGATATTTCGAGACACTCATCCCACCATGTCCTCGGCGGTGAACGTCAAAACGCCATCTGCACCCCACGTTTGGCCATCTGCAAGTTCAACGGCTGGCCTCAATACCTGCCAGGCACTACCTCACCGCCGACCCCTCCCTCCCTGTCTTGCTCCGTTGCCTGGTCCGGATCATCGCCCATCGCTTATCGGCCTTCCATGCCAGTGTAGGACACTAATACTGGCTAGCGATACCCACACATGCGAGCTTGTTTCCCTCGACTGTCGATCAGCTTCCGCCAGCCTTTACTCCGTCTTCATCCCAGGTCACGGCAATCGGCTCGTGATTCCCTGAGAACTTCTGTCCACCGAACCACAGCTCGAATCGGATATCGGCCGGCGCAATTATTACCCGCACGTCAAAGTTCAAGATGTAATATGTCGTTCCCTTGGAGAAGCAGCTTCCACGTTTGTGTTTGAGAACGAGCTGGTTTTGCTGGACTCCGGTCAAGTTGCTCTTGACGTCGCATAACTTCGTTGCTCCCGCTGGTCCAAGTCGTCAGTCACTGCCCGAGTTCTTCCGCAATCGCTGTCGCCATCTGTGTGTGGACTTACCGTGCTTCAAGCTTCTCGGGAGAAAGGTTGGCTCGTTGTGAGAAATCACAATGTTCGCGTCCCATGATCTCTGCGTGTCTCCAGCGCCGAGGGAAATCGCTAGCGAATGTACGAGTGGCGCATTTGGATTGACAATGTCGCCCTATGTCGTCGTCAGCAACCAGACTCTTATTACCAAACCTTGAGACTCACCTTCCTAATGAGCCATCGGATCTGGTTGACGGCCCATTTCTTCTTCGGGTCGAACGCATCATTCTGGATGTCCTCGTTGAAATGCATCTGGGGCGAGTACACCTCTTTGATGACCACGCCATAGCTCGCCCTTGCAATCCGCGTCGCCAACACAGACAGTCGCCCGGTTTCCATCCTCTGCTGGTGGTCGAGGAGCAGCCCGCGAACCACCACCAGCTGGGGATCCTGGCATGGAATCACCGCGACCTTTTCTGCATTTTGGTGCGAGTAACTCTGGAACTGGTGTTGCAGATTGTCCCGTACATATGCTGAGCCGCCCAACCCTCCCGATAATACCATGTATTCCTGACGTTGTCAGTCTTCTTCTCGCCAAGAGGGTACGGGTATCGCATACGATGGCTTGTGGCTGCTGCTTCTGGATGAGCCTGTCGAGCTGCTCCCTGATACAGCGCATTATGCCCTCAATTTGGACATCGAACAGCGCCTGGATCTCTTGCCTGTCACATGTCAGCCAACCTCTTGTTGGCCAAGCTCGTTGCAACGCCAACTCACATGGTAAACAACATTCTCCCGTCCACGATCCTCAAGCCGGGGTGGTTGAAATCATGCGATACACCTTCCAGCTGCATCTTGAACACAGGCTGCATGTACGCCCTCTCTCCGAACTTGTGCTTCACCGTCTTGAAATGGTGACTCCTCGACATCCTGAATGCGAAGTCGCGTGGAAGAAAGCGCTGAACGTCCGGAAACGCAGACAACCGCTGGTTGACAAGATGGATAAACGCAACATCAATCAGCGACGCCCCGATGCCCACGCCCTTGACCTCCGATATTTGCGACATCTGGGGATATTGCGGGTCAGTTGATGTGATCTGCATCACCGCGAGATCAGTCGTGCCGCCGCCAGCGTCAACGGTAAGAAACAAGCTCCCCATGTGAAAGTTGACGGCGCTCGTCTTCAGGGTCGCCACTGCAGCAGCCTCTGCCTCCGTCAAGTCGACTTGCGCAAAGTGTCGCGACCCTTCCGCGCCAAACCCGGCGTCGTGGATGATTCTCTTGAACGCGTTGATGGTCTCCATCTTGGTCCACGTCGTCGGCACGCTGAAGAGGAACGTCACGGCCATGTCCGTCCAGCCACCCGTGTGCTGCCTCCCAACTTGCGTCTCGATCGACTCCTTGACGTGGGCGTACACCTCTTTGAGAAAGTCGGTCACCAGCTTCTCCGCCTCGGCGACGTTGCGCGGCGCGTTGGGAAGTCCGCGCTGCTGCCACGCCTCCAGGGTATCCTCATCGATGAAGATCTTGAAGAACTCGCGCCGCAGCTTGTTCTCCTCCTCGTCGGCACACATGAAGCCCCATTTTGAGAGGCTGCCGTCGGCGTTGTACGTCAGGACTGTCGGGACCTTGCGTTCGCCTCGATCGCCGCTGCCGGGCCAGTCGTTGATGACTTGGATTGGCGTTCTAGGTGTCATCCAGGCCACACCTGTTATTTCTTGTTAGTCTCTGTGCGCGAAGTAGCGCATTGTGATAATACCTTACCTGTGAAGGTGGTGCCAAGGTCAACTGAGACCAATACATCCGGTTTCTCGCTCATGGTGATTGACAAGTGTCGATTGCATTCAACGCGATTCTCTTCTGTCGGGCAAGGACAGCAGACCCGCGTCTTGAGGGCGTCAGGATCACAAAGTCATCTGGCAGTTCCAGATTTCTATCGTCTCATGTGCTTGAAAAAGGTGTGTCGGGAAGAGAAGGCTGGCAGAACAGCTACCTCGGAGCTCTTTCCTAAGACAACCCCGCCAGCCAGCCTCGTGCGAGTTGCTTACCTGCAGTCTGCAGAATGATATCAGACCAGGGGTCGGCGTTCCTCCAAGTTCAGCTCGTCCCGCTCGGGAAGTCATCATCTTTCCGTTGCCAACGGCAAAAAGCAACGATGAGTATCGAGCCGCCCAAACCTGGACAAGGCTGTGCAGGCCATTCTAGGCACCATCTTTTGCTATCACGTCGATCACTCCATTTGGGAATAGTAAGCACAGGGTCAAAGACTGCGAATGTTTTCACTCCCTCGCGACGGTTTCTAAGCTCAGCGTGGCGCGCCAGGCGTTGAGGTGGCACGAATGCGTCCCGCCGCACCACACCATCCCCCCTGCTTTTGAACCAGGCTGCAGCTAACAAATTTCCCATCCGCAACACAGCCGTCTTCTTGTGGCTTTTTGTGGAACTGCAGATGCGTTTGCCAGACATCCGTGTCTACGTGCAGACCCTGCCTGTCAGCACGAGGTAGCATACGGCTGGTCTAATAGTGAGCAGACCGGGGTTTCTCCAGGTGCCGCCGTTTTGCGAGCGGCCGAGGGGGCGTGGTTCATAGGGATGGAAGCTCAATATGCAGATCCTTCGCTCCCACGACGGGCTATTCTTCTCGTCGGCTTTACTTGAGCTTAGAGTGCCCAGCCTTTCTCAACTCACTTCTCCAAGTCATCCCCATCACAAGCAGTTTCGATCTCTGCTCTGCCCTTTCCCGTCGCTACCATAAGCTACTGGAATTGTTTCATCCAATAACAAACAGCATGGCTACGTCTGTACAATCAGGATATACGCTTTTAACCACGTACGGAGCAGACGGCAAACCTACTCCCACGACCGTTCTAATTACTACCACAACAGTGCCGGCACAGGATGGAGCAGGCTCATCGTCGAACGCTACGTCCTCGGGAGCACTTACAGCCGCATCATCTACACCATTACCCGGCGCTTCAACGACTTCAAACCCGACAGCTGTGGATGACAATGGCGATACGCCCGGTCCGGGAACGCCTTCAGCATCACCCACATCGACAAACAAATCATCATCTTCGGGAGTATCTACTGGCGCTATCGCTGGTGCTTCCGTAGGTTGTCTGGTAGCTGGTCTTATCGTCGGTGGTCTCATCGCCTTCTTGCTTCTCGGACGGAAGAAGCGGAAGAGTGGAAGATATTCGCCTCAGAGTTCCGACACGGGGCACATCATCGTCGGTCCAGAGTCCAAAGCCTTGGCTTCTTCAGCTCCCGCCAACCACAGAGACAACATCCAGATCAACCAGTTCCTTCTCGACGCGACGCCAGACAAGGAGTTGGCCGGCGAACTGCAATCTCTCGGGGAGCTAATCCAGCAACATGTCGAGAACAACTACCATTCAAACCCGGTCCAAATTGATCCCCACGCTCTCGCTCCAAGCCTTTCAAACTTGGGATTGGGAGATTTATCCAAGCCCAGCACGGAAGAAATTGCCTCTCTCTGCATAGATCCAAAGACCAGACAAGCTGGCCTCCAACATGTCGTTTCTCTCGCGGTGTTTGGAAGCATAGACTTCAAGGCGAAGAGCCGCTACTCCATGCTGCCAGGACCGATTGCGTCTTTCCTCCAGTCCATCCCACCAGTCGAGTCGCGTGGAGGTGATAAGGAAGGCAAGTTCCCCCTCGGCGTTCAAGACAATGACCGTCTGCTAACTTCTTGAAGCAACTACACTGGCGCTTTCACAATGGCGAAGTCTATCGGCTTTCCTCCTCCACCCGAATCGCAGTCAGCGTATTCACCTCTCTCCAAATGAGTCGGAGGCATCTCCCAAAGCACAGAGCCTCGCCACCGCACTCAACGCATGTCTCCGTCACTTCGTTCCGGCGGATCAAGGGAGCCAGCGTCAGCAGCTGGACCATCTGCAGGCTGTGATCCTGGAATGCACGAAGCTCGGCTACGAGATCGTGTCTCAGCCCAGTGATTGGCGCTTCACTTACAAGACCGAAGATGCAGGTGCGTCGGGTGTGCGACCTGTCGTGGTGTGCCCGGGACTGGACAAGGTCACCAGTAAGGACGGCAAGATGTACAACTCCCCTCGTCGCGTGGTTGCACCTGTTGTAACACAGGTTCCTCGCCGTAACCGATGAGAAAGGCATGCCTATCTTCAAGATAATAGGAAAATTGGCATGAAGGAGACAGACAGTGTGGTTTGAAGTTCAAAGCAGAATAGTAACAAGATCCATAATTCATCCTCAATATCACGAACGGCTCGCTCTGCAATCAATTCGGATGTCCCAGGGACGAACGACACAGAACCCGCCACGCCATCGCCGCCCTCGAGCAACCGTAAGCCCAGCCTGCTTTTGGCGGACACCAGGGGTGAAGAACGTTGCTGAAAGGAATTGAGATGCGTGCGATAGAAAACCTAGTGCTTACTGCATGGCAGGGGTAGGCCATAAATTGCTTGTTTCCGTACCCGCAGGCACCGGCCCTTCTAGCGCTGACTTCGGAGCTACTGTGCTCAACTTCCGTTTGTCTATTTCACCGACGGGGTTTTCAAGATGAAGCCGCATCATGGTCTTGGGAGGTCATACTCACCCCGACAAAAACGAAAGATAGTTTTACGAAATCGATCTTTCACTAGATGAATTTGGGAGGAGTCAAGACCACAATCAATTCCCAGGTCCGTCCAGCCTGCTCTCTACCTCCAACGTTGTTGCCTACACGCATGGGAACAACCATGAAGGTTACACTGTAATCAGGCTGCGGCTACCCGCGCTGTAGCGACTCTCAACCCAACCAACGATCCTATCGGTCCCCAAGCCCGAACCGTTCCCACCGCCGACAACTTAATCTCAGTTCATTGGTTTCTCGGGAGCCTCAATTCCAATCGAAGGCTTGCTTTCTTTTGTTCAGTGGAGGCGTACTGGAAACGGCGTCAAGCGTGCGTGATCCCTTCAGCCCCCTGCAGAGCGGCTGAGTCTCTCAAGCTAGTGGATCGACCCACGCCAAGGAAGCCTGTTGCTGAGCGCCCTAGCATAGTGTAGAGCCTGCCGACCTCCGTGGTGCCGAATACTGGCGATCCCCATGCATGTAAGTGACGATAAGTCCAGCCCAAGAGGGTGCATCCTCCGGAGGAAGAAGGGCGGGTTGCATTTGCCCCCTGGGCTTTCAGTTCCGATCATCAAAGTTCTTGATTTGGATTTTGAGAGTGATGACTTTACGAACCATGCCTTAGTGATCAACACTGGTGTCTGCCCGTACGAAGAGGGAGACAAGCCCGCAACAGTTATGTGCAGTGCGCCACCATCTGTTCAGCCGTGGCTTTCCATTCTGTTCCACCTCATCGCCCATCGTTCGTCCGGTCTCCCCAGGCACGCAGCTAGCTATTCATAGCTCAGAACTGAGAACTGAGTTGTCTTGATCTCCAGTGACCGTTGCCAAAGCCTTCCGCCCTCCTTAACAAACAGGCTCTGATCTTGCCGATTTACTTGCCCGTTTACGCTCTTCTGTTCCACAGAACACTTGACGGAGAGCAGTCGCTCGCTGCTGGTATACTTCTCTTCTAGCCAGACGGTAAGATACCCCGCTTCCTCGTCATTGCGCCTCGTCGATTACTCCCACTCTCTTCGGTAGACACTTACTAACGTGGGCTTTAGGCATGGATCCCATCACCAGCTCCGTGTCTGCTCTCCACGCGACCTACCAACTCATTCTCTTCAGTGTCGACGTTGACCAAGTCCCATCTCAAGTCCGCCGCAGTCTTGAACTCGTACAGACATGTCATCGAGATCTGCAACATCTGATCGAAATCCGGAACGAATGCCTGCACTTGCTTGAAAAGACGCCCATCGTACTCAACCGCGTAAACGAAATCATCGCCGCCGCAGACAAAGGCCTCATCGAGGTGTGCCAGATTGTCGAGAAGTGCCGACCTGACGCCAATAACGGCAAGGTTCCCTTCAAGAACCGTGTTGGATGGGTCTTGTTTGATTCGAGAGAGTTCAGAGCACAGGAACCTGTGATCAGCAGACACCATGCAGCGGTGTTGTCGGAGCTGAACTTCTTGAGGCAAACGGCGCTTCTCGCACCGCAGCTACAACAACAGAAGCCGGCTATCACCACCGAGATCAAGAAAGGAACTGAAATTTTCGACAATGTCGCTCTTCTCGGTGGCCTCATGGGAGAAATGGCGTTCTCAGGTATGGCTAGCCGCAACCGTTTTCCCAAGTTATGCTTGCTTGCTGGCAATGCTTCCATGATCATCTAAGGTCGCTGCTAATTCTCATCAACGGCAGGGACGAACTCGCATCAGAAACCATCCTTCTCGTCTGAAGCAGCGATTCTGACATCGCCAGTATCCGCCGCGCCAAAGTCGACCGTGCCTTTTCCTCACTTCAACCCGCCTCAGCACCCGACCTATCCATCAGCCCCGAACCCCGCCAATCCGCCCACAGTGGCCTATGAACCATACTGCGAACTTGAGGCGCCTTTCGGTCCATTTCCCGGAGCGTACACTTCACGTCCAAACGCCGCCAGTCGAGCCGTCCCCCAAGGCCCGGTTTATCATCCAGCAATGTCACAGGCTAGGCCCACGGCATTCTCATCGTCGAACGACCTTGGACTACTTTCATTTGAACACGGAAATCAGACCCGCGATAGTATCTTGGAGTATTCGTCGACAGCTTCAACTCTTGGTCTTTCACCGCCGACAAGACCCACTGAGTTCGATCCTCTGAGCCAGCTGGCCCCCTCGTCGTCTTCCACCCCATCAATCCGTAGTGCCCGCGACTCAGTAATGTCTCAGCCGGTTCTTCCTGCATTTGCCGACCAGCCGAGCGAGCCCGGCGAGTTGGAAAAAGAAGGTCATAACCGGTATTCAAAGTTCTCTGGGTACTTCCGTCGGTCGAGAGAAATCAAGCCAGACTCCATAACGACTAGAGACGAAGGATCCTCGGCAAATTTACGGCATGTTAACTCTGCTGAAGGCATGTTCCCAGTGCAGACTATTCCTGCTCGGTCTAATACGAAATCCTCACTGGAGACACCAACCGGTCGATGGTTCTCACCTGATTCCATACACGTCTTTTCAAACCCCAACCCGTCGAATGCAACGCTTGATAGTGAGGCGCCAACGTTGATTCCGCCTTCTCCAACCTTCACAAATCTAGGGACCATGTCGACACTATCACTGAATACATTGCCAAGCGAGACCTCGTTCAATCTCGATGACGACTTCGACAGAATAGCTTTGGGTAACCCGTCGACTTGTACCATTCCTCGAGTTGCTACCCCTCGAGCTCCAAACCCAAAACACTCTCTTCCACACCAACCGCGGCACGCCTCAACCGAACCCATCGACTTATGGAAGCCGGCCGATCGATCCGGGGTACCAAAGTCAGTAAGCTCAAGGTCCCAGAGCGAGTCATCGAATCCAGCAATCATCTTTGGGTCTGCGTTCTGGGGACCAAATGCTGTGCTGGATGCAAAGGAGCTGGAACCTCCTTTGAAAAGGTCGCGTACAGATGGTGAGGAGGGTCTTGCAAAGGTTGAAGCAAACCCCTACAGCACACTTGGCTCTGTGCCTGACTTCATGGAACAAAAACATTCAAGGTACCAAAGATCGCATTCAGAGTTGATCTATCATAAAGCAGCTCATGCGAACTCATATGAGTTGTCTCCGGCAAATTACGTTCCAGAAGTGGCCGAGTTACCGTGAGCGGAAATACACAAATGTCAGAGCCGGGTCAACATACAAGCAAGGATATGACTCTCATTTCATGATAATGTTCATTAAGATTGCCTCAAAGGCATTCAGGATACCCACAAACAATTGGCTTTCTTTTCTCAGTAAGGTACCCACGTATCATATGCCTATCTGGAACTCTCTTGGTCTGAACTCTGTCCGGTGAGATGGTATCGTGACTGCGTCTCTTGCAACTTCATGTCTGCTTGAACCCCTGTAGCGCGGACAAAAGTGCTATCCCGTACAACGAAACGCGGAGCTTGACTTTTGGACTTGAATGTGAAAAACGACGCGAGACTAGAAGTAGAGCGTCGCATGCATCCTTGATTCATGTACGACTTCATGAAGCTCTCAATATCGTCGTCTGTTGATGCCTTCGCTTCCCGTAGCACACTCGCCAGCTCCGGGCTTGCAGATACTTGTGCGACTGTTGCCAAGCGTTCTCCGGATAACTGAAGCGCGTCGAGCGGAAGATCCAAGCTGCTGCTGCGAGATTGGCGAAAAATACCGCAATAATAACCAACACAGCCAAGTATCCACGAAAGCGCCGTGGTAACGATGTCAGCTGGAATATTACCAGACTCGCTGTATCCGCTCCAGGCACATCTATGTTGGGGCCGAAAGAGCTGATGATATCATCATACACGACTCTTGCGAGCGTAAAATAGTTTGCTTGCAGAGAGCGCGCTGGTGATTGTGGTTCATCCATGGCATCTTCGAACAGCCTTGCATAAACAATATCGACAGTACCATCGTCTGAAGAGGGGTCGGCCGGACAGTTGGGACATAAGGCTATCGGCATGTAAGGTCGCCGGAAGTTGTTCACTCGGTCGTAGAACCATGTCAGGGATGGTCAGAATAATACTTCTGCCATGCAGCCCTCGCGAGCTTCTTCAATTGTCAACTCTAGGCTTTCCTTACTGATGGTCAGGACTTGTCGGTCGTCGTGAGACATTGAACTGAAATTCTTCACGGCATCAAGTTGCTTTCGAACGGCGTTGGTTTTGTATGTCTCATCAACTACATCCCATACGTAGAGTGGCTCAGTGCGGTTGCTCACCGATGAGGCCGATACATTGAGATGTTGAATTGAGGCCGGGTAGCTGGCGGCAATGAGGAGTCACCAGAACAAGACAGTCTATGATCGGCATCTTGATCACTCACACAGCAAATGAGGCACACATAGTCAAACAACCCAGCAACGATCCGAATTACGTGCTGGAGCAACAGCCATTCATATCTGTGGGACACCGCACTTCTCGGCCCATTCTCACTAGATGTTCGCCACATAAAAGCACACTAACAGGGACAGGCGTCTTTAATAGCGAGGGCTGACAAGGAACTAAACAGCCACAACAATTGCTTGGTGGCCCTCTTTTCCCTACTTCACTCGAAGTCTTTTTTTGTTGGGGAGTCCGCAATAGACCTGGGCCTCAAATGCTCAATGTCACTTTCAAATAAGCTCAATCCTCATCCTCCTAAACTATTCTATGTCGCGTCTTTGGTTTGTTTGCGTGGTGATCCCAACTTTAACATCGTGACCGGGAAGATTCTTGTGTGTGAATCTAGAGCAGCAGATATTTTATTTTGTAAGAGGTATCACTACGTTGAGCAGAGGTTAGAACTAAAAGTTATAACACAGGAACAACAATCAAGCTGAAAAGTCAACGTCCGGCTTTCCGAACCCCCAGATGATGAGAAGACGACACAACATTGCAGCACTTTGCTCAAGAGGATGGTGCTAAAGCCTGCGCCAACTCTGCATCTGTAATTTCAACATCAAAGAGCCATCCGAATCCCTTCACAGAATCAACCAAGTATTTCTGAGACAGCTCAAACTCTGGCAGCAAATCTGCGAATCCGTGTGGAACACCGGGGTACACGTCAATTTTCGTTGACACTCCGTGATCTCTGAGCACTTTCTCATAAATGATGCCGTCATCTCGTAGAGGGTCCTGCCCGCAGACTTGGAAGTAGACCGGTGGCATATTTTTGTGTCTATTGCTGTCGTTAAAAGGAGAGAAGTCGGGCGATAAGACATCCGGCTGATAGGCAGCGCGAGTGACACGTAAAGTCTCCGCGTTAATGATCAGCGTGTCGGTGTTCTGCTGCCTTGAGAGCCATAGCTCGGCGTGCTGCTCCGGCAAAATTTCTGGCTCCAGAACCCAAGGGATGGCCAGCCAGACTCCAATCAGCTTAGGAGTTTGCTTTGAAGAGACCCATTTCTGGGCTGTCACCGCTGACAGGTTGGCACCAGCGGACACCCCGCCAATGACGAAGCTCGACTTGGTATAATCACCCAAAGGGGCATTGGCTGTGTTGTTTGCAGACAATATCCACTCCAGAGAGTCCCAAACATCGTTTGAGGGCGTTGGGAACTTGACTTGAGGGGTGAACCTGTGGGTGATGCTGATGACGGTTGTTCCAAACAGCTTTGCTATGGCTCTGGCGTAGTGGCCTACATGGGTTGGGTGGCCAATGGTGAAGCCACCCCCATGAATGAGAATCACTGTTGGTCGATCTGGAACTTGCGACTGTGGTCTAAAAACTCTCGCCGGATTTTCGAAGCCGTCCCTTGTAGGAATCTTGAACTCGAATTCAAATTCGGTATCTGCGGTTCCCGGAATAGGCTGGCGTGCAGCATCGGCATGCATCACCATGGCGGAATGAATTGAGTTTAGCATGGACACTACATCCTCTCCACCTTGTTTGAGAAGCTAGTGATCATTGTTAGTGACAGAAATCATTCGTGGGATAAAGTAGGGGGTTTGAATAGATTTACCTTCTCAAACAGAGGGCTGGAATAGATCGAAGTCAGCAAAATCCCAATGAAGAACCGGATGAGACATACTCAGTTGCCCCAGTTCTGAGGACTTCTTCTTTAGAGTCATATGATGACATGTGTGATACTTTTGGCTGTTCCGAAGTTGAACTTAGACAGTGAATGTCGGATTGGAGGGTGAAGGAACACGGTAAGATATACCCGTCGGTGGAAGCAGAGCAGAAAGTGGAAGAGACCCCTTCATGCTTTTAAGACTTATGGCCTTTGCACTACTTTCTGCAAGGACCAATGAAGTGGAGTCTGGAGTCAGCTTATTTGGCTGAAGAATAATGCAGACTTGGCGCAGCGCGGCGTTGCACCGGATCTACATATCCGGGATCACGGCTGGGGGCTGAGGCATGCTGCCAACACGGGAGAGCCAGTAAGCCCGGTCTGCCAGCATCTGCCATCTCCAAAAGGCCCTTTGTGTACCCAGATGACGGGATGAGTGGGTTTGACAACGGGAATCGGGAAAGACCCCGCGGAGAATACCCACTATCTCCGGTGGTCATCGGGGTAAGTCGAAGTTGGTCCGCATCGTTTGTGGACCTTGCAGGGACGAGATGTTCGCCGAAAAATGTCCTTCTTTGGGCACCCTCCACATGTACGACAATTAAAGAACTAGCTGACGTTAACAGGAGGAGGACGAGATAGGGTCGCTGTGCATACGAGCCGTTGACAAGTTCCATTAGCAAGATCGTATCCACACAAGATACCACCATGGGAATCCCACGGCATCAGAGTCAACAATGATGTCTAAGAGCTCCGCGAGATATGATTCTCGACCTAAGGTATTCAATATTACATACGCTTGATATTGAACGGAAGAAAGTTTAAATATCTGCATTCTACTCGATTTCAAAATACACTGCTCTCCTGTCAGAGCTTGCTACACTATACATTTCGATGCACCCGTGGCTGTTTCTTTTACTCCCCCCCCCTACTGTGAAGCCTCGTGCTAGATGGTCTCAAAACTTCATCAAAACCCCTTGGCTTACACAGCCCTAAAAACGGCACTCCATTCAGACTGATTAGTCTCTTCATCGAGGGCCATTGTTGGTAGTTTATCTGAGTGGTGCCATCATTGTATGAGGCTGAGATCACGGTCCGAATCCCGCGCGCGGGATGGGGGCGTCTCTTCTGAATTGCGAAATAGCTCCTCGTTGGCAAGTAATCGGCCTGCGGACTCTAGAAGGACCAATCAGTTTGTAATTTTAGGATGTCTCTACAATTTTCGCTTACCATCTTCCGCATCTGACGCCTGCTTAGCCACACTCCCGAAAAGGGCATCCATATCTTCAAGCTCCCTGCCCTTGGTTTCCGGAAAGAACGCGAACAAAACCTGTACAAGTGCTCGTCGTCAGATGCACAACGAAGTAAGAAGAGTTTTCAAAAGTACATACTGGAATCCAGATAATGTTCACAGCCATGAAGATGAAATACACTTTGCTATGTAACTTGGCTAGACCAATGGGCCAAATCTCGTTGACGATCATGGACGCGACGGCACTGCCAACTGAGGCAAAGTTGAGTCCTCGGGCCCTAACAGCGGTGGGAAAGATCTGAAGTCTCGATTGAGCAATTGGCCAGCCAATGAACACGAGAAAATTACCTCAGTGTTGTAAACCCAGACTGTAGGCCCAAAGCCGAGACTAAATCCCGTCGCGTAAATGAAAATGAAGATGATGCAGACGATATTTGCGGCTTTGTTATCTTGGTACGCAAGCGGTAAGGCACCGTTGATCTGTGATTTCGTAGAGCATCAGCAATGACGTTACAGCACGTCTTGAGATCAGGACCGCACTTACCAGCATCGAGATGGCCATTACGATACAGCCCGCAACCAAGCAGTTCCTTCGACCAAACCTATCAATGATGAACATTTCAAGCACAGTGAATGCTATTTTCACTGTCATTTCAATAGCCCCAATCATGAGAGCTGCATGAGTGAAAATGCCTAGGCTCTCTAGAAGGAATGGCAGATAATACTTCATAGCCGATGCCCCGCAAGCTTGGCTCATGAACTGCAATAACGTGGCGCGCCACAGACGGGAGAAAAGAGCCTTCTCCTTGAACAGAGAGAGCCAGTTTCTGCCAGATCTGTGGTACTCGTCGACATCTTTAGAGATCGCAGCAAACTCGTCCTCGATTTGGTCCTCGGAATAGATGCCTTCTCGAAGTCTCCTCAAGGTCGAGCGAGCACGGTCTTTTTGGTTGTGCTCAACGAGCCATCTCGGACTGCACAGAAGTAAGGTGAGCACCATACGTGAATCAAGTCTTAGGTTGGTTAGACTTACGTCTCGGGGATCCAAGGCAGTCCGAATCCAAATATGAAGGCGGGGATAATCTCCAACATTATAGATAACCGCCAGCCATAGTAATGACCTGAACCGGTTTGCCAAAACCGCATGCCGTAGCCAACCCTTTGAGGTATTAGCATCATGCTTGTTAGACCTCAAGTAAGACGCACCAAAGTCCAATGGCCATTCCGGCGATGAAACCAACATGGTTCATCGTCACGAAATGTCCCCTTTTCTTAGCCGGTGAGATTTCCCTGGGTCTGATCAACCACTGTACACAAACGTTTCATTTACGGTTGAACTTACGCTTGATATAAAGGAACTGAAGTCGAAACAATTGCAACGCCAAGTCCGCTGAAAAGTCTGCCGGAAACCATGGTGCCTCCCGCCGTCGAACCGCCGCTCGTCGCTTGCAGTAAGGCTCCGAGACAAACAAACCCAGTTCCGGCCAGAGCAGCATAGCGCCGTCCAAGCCAGTCATTGATGGGATGAGAGATGAGAGCATAGCTGATTAAGGTGCCGATATAATAAACGCTGACAATAGCACCTATTACGGGTCTTGATGGGTCGCCCAGGGCTTCCCTCCACCCAGGGTGGACGAGGATAGATGATAATATCCCAATGTTATATCTGATCAACAGCATTAGCTACACTCTGTACGAGAATCCTCTTCTGATGGTCAAAACTTGGCTTGTCGCCACAACTCAACACAGCCACGGAGGAAGACGAACACATAGGGCTCTTAGCACGTGTGTCTTGGACTACCGCAACTTCGTAGCAGAGATAAAAACAAAAGAGGTCAGACTCACCCCCATACTGAAGCTCCAATCCCAAAGTAAAAGCAGAGGAAATAGAGGCGGATTACGCCGGGTGGAAGTCGTACGTTGATGCTGGTCATAGCTGGTGACACGGCAGCGCTTAAGCAGGTCCGCGGGCGGGGAGATTCCGAGGGGTGGCAGTGTAGGGAGATTAGTTTTTTTGAGTTGGTGCGCCAGCAAATATACCTCAACACGTTGGAAGAGCAAGCAGCTTCCCAAGCAGGCGTGTCTTTTGCGATTGCGAACAGCCACCAGTTGTGCGACACCCAGCATGAGCAAAATGAGACCTCACTGACGCTACCGGCGCGACGTCGCTACTGCGGGGTGACGAGTGAGACAGATCGGAGCTTATGTAAGATTATACCGAGCGGTCCAGACTTATGCATGGTATCCATTTTATGCAACCGTCGTAGACTTGGGGATTGAGGCGTAAGGGAAATAGTCGCGATGAAATAGGCTGTCACATAGCCCAGTATCTGCCACCAAGGTAGGCTGGGAGACGAACTCAATGGTGATAGACCTCAGACAACTGTGAAATCTGTAAACGCGAACTGAGTTTAAACTTCTAGGGGACTGGATGTATCGATGGGACGACAGCGGGGTCAATTTCCATAGATCAACCTTCAACACCGTGAGCAACCAAATCCCAAGAAAATAATATGATACGCAAGTGAGGATGTCTCGTCATTAAATCTTCGAAGAAGGTAGCTGCGATCCAGGCTCTGCATGGCCTGAAACAACTCTCAAGACCTTTTCTATGTCCACTTGGTCGCTGCCTTCGGGCGATCTCCAGGCAACATGCCCGTCTGGACGAATTAGCACCGCTTCTCTCTGCCAGATCTTGTGTACATGCTCCTCCTCAGACAGTCGCACCGTCTTGAGCGGGATGCTGTGAGCATCGTATAAGCCTGAGAACCTAGCTAGCCAGACCCCATCTCGAGAAAAGTCAAACAGTGTGAAATTGGGCCCAAAGAGATCATGTGTGCTTGTTTCTCCGTCTGAGAGGAAGACATGAGGAGCTCGAGCACCTGGCCAAGTTGAGGGAACATATTGCCGAGCATTCCACTCGGGCTCCGTCGTTGCCGTTTCCGGAATGATCACGGGAGAATCATTGTACCGATACCCAAGCTCAATACCATGATCTTTGTTTTCCCCATCGTGAGAATTGATGTGATCGATAATCTGCTGGCGAAGAGCGCTTCCAACTTCCAAATCAGTGGTGCCACCCCGGGCACTCATTTGAGACACCCATCTCACGTAGTCCTGGTGAACCTGGTGATGAACCCCGGAACGTTCGATGTTAGTGCGCGCTACGGGCTTCCGCTCAGCTTCGTATGATCTCAAGAGGGACTCGCCGCCCCATCCTCGGATGACGGCAGCAAGCTTCCAGCCCAGATCGAAACAGTCGCCAACTGCTGTGTTCATGCCATATCCCCCCGTTGGGATATTCTGGTGGGCAGCGTCGCCGCATAGAAAGACGCGCAGACTTCCCGACGCGTATCGATCTGCAATGCATATGCTCGGCCTCCAGAAGCTGCACACTAGTATTTGATCAACCTTGATCGGGCAAGGTGCGTGAATGCCCCCCAGGGCTTTGTATATACACTGCAGTGGATCGAGCAACTTCCAATCCGTGTGGAGCGAGATGGGTAGATGAATGGTCCACGTGTCGATTTCATCTTGAGAGATGATGACGCTTCCACTAACGAAGAAGATATGCCAGAACTGCCCCTGACGATGAAGCGCGGTAAGTTCGCTAGACTTGAAGTGAACGAGATACATTGCACCAGGCCCGGAGACGTTAGCACAACAAAAAGATCATCCTCAACGTTAGGTCGATTGCCTGGTTTACTTACACTGGCCCACCTATCATTTGGGAACCAAGGTCTTTGCGTACTTGACTGTTGGCTCCATCGCAGCCCGCTAAGTAGTCGCTTTGAACTTTGTGAATGGCACCCGTATTGACATCGACGACACATGATATAATGTTCTTATCAGTTTCAAAGTAAGACTCAAGTTTGAACCCGAAACGGAGGTCAATGAGTGGCTCTTCCTGTATCCTGGTTTTCATTCGTGCCTCAAAGAGGGCCTGTGAGATACGCTGGTAAGGCTCTCGAGGGTAGCTGCCGTCGTTCTGCTGCTTTATATGGTCTTTCCACGCATTAGGCGACGCAAGATCCTGCATGATTTATTAAATATGATGGATGGTCTATCCAGCAGATGGGGGAAACCTACCCACTTGCACAGCAGATCGCCGTCTTCCGATAGACCAGTGCTGAACAGAACGTCAAAGGAGTAGTTTTGAGGAACTCCTGATGCGTGAGGTAAGCGCCTTTTCCAAGTTGATCAGTAGAAAGCTTCGGAAGCCTACCGAAATCTCGCAAGTCTTTATCAATGCCCAGGCTTTGAAAAAGCTCCATGCTTCTGCAGTTTGTGATGTCCATCTTGGGCCATTTTGTGGTATCTTGGTTGCGCTCAATCAGCATACTTCTGACTCCATAGCGTGCCAACTGCAGCGCAAGTATCAGCCCAGATGGCCCTGCGCCTGCGATCAGGACTGAGACTGCCCGTTGGTTTGCTTGATAATCGGCTCTTGATTCGTTTTCCATCGTCATTTGTAGACTTTTGGGAATGCAAATTGCACGTTTGATTGTCGTTGTTTATTCTGTGCTGCAGAGCCTGTCAATATGGATAAGACTCCATGTGCCCGAACGGGGAAAATCATCTGAAGTAATGAGGCACAGATGTAGTTGGCCTACTCCGCATGGTCGTCAAGTACCGCGATCTGAACACATGCTGTGGGGACGGCACGCGGCATTCCATACGGCATTGCCGGCCTTGCGTAGGACTCAGTGACGCCGCTTTGACCCCCTCTATTACTGCTGTCGACAACATGTTTCGATCGAACTTTGGGCCGTCTTCGTTTCACTTATTATTCTCAGTGACATCTTGGCCTTTGGGGGTGCTTTTTCAGATGCGACCACTTCCGAAAAGAGGAGGTATATGGTTGGGTTATTATCTAACAAGGGCAGGACGCAAGTGGATGACGGAGAGCGCATCGAAGACGTGAGTAACGGGGAAGTTGATCAATTAGTAATTCCAGCAGCAGCATAACATTTACAACATGTTTAATTCTAAATCGTCCCCGACCGTGGACTTAACTTCTCGACAGACTTTGAATATACAGCAGCGTTATGTTTATCTGCTGCGTATACCGTAGAAGCAGAAGTTGGACGGGAGCAAATTGACGTCATCGTTGAAATATGCTCCCGAGATCCGCAACCCGACCTTGCCCCCTCCAGTGGCCTTCGCCTTTCTCCCCAGCTTCCCCGCATCTTTTGTCGGAGACGACTCCACTCGGGAGTCCGGGAAAGCTGTCCGGCTGGACAAATTAACATCCAGAAGCGCTATGCGTTTGCGTTGGCACTCCTCCATGCGACAATCGTCTACGTTTAATCGTCGCGAAAGGTGATCACGCTACTGAACTCGGCGTCTGCCAAAAAGAGGGGAGCATCGGCTTTGGCATGGATGAGAGAATGGAATGTCTTCGGTTCGATCCGTACGCGGCCACTTCCAAAGTCTCGGGGGGAACGGCGCAAATATCGGCAATTTCAGTTGTCGATAGCCAACACTGGCTTCCAGTTAAAGGCCACCGAGCGTGTCTCGAGTGCAGAAGGTACGACTTTCGTCGAACAGGAGGAACGCCGCCTCCTTGGGTGCCTCTTTTAGGAAGATGTCTAACGATCACTAGGAAGAAGACAAAATGTAGGTGAAGAACCCTTCTCACGACGTGGAAGGTGTGTGTGAGAAAGGTGGACAGGCTGACTTTCCTAAAAGGTGATATGAGCCAGCCGGTTTGTGGACTTTGTGAGCGGACAGGGGGTTCATGCACGTTTCCCACCAAAAGAAAAACACCTGAACGCATATTGAAACGACACGAGCCCAAGAAAAAAGCAAGAATTGGTCCTGATCAGCTAGGTATGAGACTCGGGATGTCAGGCGCCAAGTCGCATTCCTCAGACTAACGTATGTTGAAGAACGGATTGTGAATTTACTCGAGTCCAGACTCGGTGGTACACCAACTCAAGATGACTTGGATGTGTCTAACATGATATCCTCGTCAAAGGACTCAGAGTCATCAAGGGAAACACAGGATGAAAACGCATCCCCTTTAGACGAACCGTTTCCAACATCTGCCTCTCGGCAACATCCCAAAGACACCGCGTCAACGGGTCGAACCCCCTTCAGCAACTCGGAGGAATCTGTTGGGGCCTACAATGAACCCAGCACATTGGCCTCGGATTCAAATTACCTTGAGGTCCCTCAGAGCATTGCAACCGAGCTAGTCCGTATTTACTTCGAGAAAATCCAGCCTTGGCTTCCACTATTGCACCGACCCGGCTTCTATTCCAGGTACATGACGGACGAAAACAGCCAATTTGCTGTCACTTCCCTGTACTCTCCAGAAGACACTCTAATTCTCTATTCTATGTTTGCTTTGGCCGCGCATCACTCGTCAAATCCTTACTTCCAGGAGGTGAGGACCGCAGAGAGAGGTAAAGAACTCATCAAGATGGCGAAACAAAGCTACAAACAACTCCGAGAAACCGCAGATGGCGCTTCTTTGCCATATTTACAAGGGTGCTCTTTGCTCGCCGCATACATGTACACATCAGGCCCTTCCCATCAAGCATGGGTTCTCACTGGGATATGTGTTCGTCTTGCGTATGATCTCGACCTATGCGACATGGATGACGAACCATTAGAGTACAAGTATGCCGATGAATGGGCCAGACTAGAGGAAAAGAGACGCGCCTTTTGGGTTGTTTGGGAGTTGGACACCTTTGGATCCACGCTGTCAAATCGACCATGCGCGATAAGCCGGTCGAATATGGCTGTTCAACTTCCAGTCAGCGATGAAGCTTGGTTTGCGAATCAGCCAGTCCAGTCATCAAAGCTAGATCCATTGCCAGCGAAGGCATGGAAGTCCCTCACGGACTGCGACAACCAGAGTGAAAGGGGATGGTTTATTATCGCAAATTACCTGATGGCTCGAGTATTCGATCCCCATATGCGCAGGGCAAGTTCGCGAGATAGCGAACATGAGGAACTCTCGGGTTCGATCACATGCTTTTATCTTTCTATGACAGCGCGGTTTGGGATCGAAATCAGCCCACTCTTCTTTGACAAAAGTAGCTTTGCCCGGTGTAACTGGATTATCGGGGCTCATATTTTAGTGAATGCCGCCCGGGCTGGTCTAGCTGATCATCACGAGAGTCACGGCATCAAGATGCGGGCTTACTCACGAGAAAGAGACAGAATCCTTCATCATTGGCATCCGGAGTATATCGCACTGAGTCATCCATTCCTGACTTGCGCTTTACTTACCACATGGACGCCTCATGAGCCTTTGTCTGGAACGGAAATGCAGCTGAGTGAAGACTTGGCAAAGCTCGTCTTTGAACGCTACGCGTCTCTATGGGGTCTGGGATCTATGATGATAGGTAAGATTGATGAATACACAACGGCGAGTATCGCCTGAAGCAGTAAAATAATTACTAACATGACTTTGACCTTCACAACATTATCCAACGACCTGCAGCGCTTTCAAATGACGAAAAGCGGCTTACAAAGCGATTTGCGGTTTTCTTTCCAGCTGAAAACAAAACGAGGGGGTTACAGTCCAAGAAGATAATAGGCCGGTCACTGCCTTCGGAAAATGAGAAAACTGTACCTCCCTCTGAACGGCAGCAAGGTTCGGCTGGCGAGAATGCCGAGATGGAACATCTACTTGACCTTACTTCCTCTGCTCAGCCAACGGATAACATTCCCTTGATAGTGAGCGACCTCCAAGGTCAGAGTAATGAAGAAGATTGTTGGACCTCGTTTGAGTGTCAGGATGTATGGGGAACGCCATCAGGACTAGGCAAGGATAACCGTGGATTTAATTACCTTGAAATCTAGCTTAACGGGCAACCTTAATCTCACCATATTTCGTTGTCTTTCCACGCCTCCATCCTCGGCCATGCGCCGAACACGGTGTTCGTTGGTATTTCCGCGCAGATCACATTCCCCGGCTTCTCGGAAACCCAAGTCAATTTGTCATGAATGGTTGGTTGTTAGCCACACGCTCACTTTCTCTTGAGTGGATAGACAATTGGGAAGTGTTTTAAGATTGTGGTATCACGGGTTAGGCCTGGTATAAGAGTCATCTCCAGCAGTGGTGGTGCATTTGGGCCTGGCCTCATCTACGCTGCCTTCTTCTTCCCGTACTCCTCATCCGAAACCTCTTCGTGCCAAGTAGTCTTGCCCAGTCCAAGTACAAGGTGCGTCATGAGACTACCATCGTCTGCACCGTGCCAGTGCGTCGTTCCTGCAGGAGCCCAAATCACATCACCAGCCCCAATGCGCTGTGGCGCGGCTCCTCTATCACAAATCCAACCCGACCCAGCGAGAACTCTAAGCATCTGTCCCTCCTCGTGTGTATGCCAGTAGGTTCTGGCGCAAGGTGTAAACGTAACGTTGGCGATGGTGGCTTTCTCCTCGTTGTGGACCAAGTCGAGATAGACGTCACCGGTGAACGTAGCGGTGGGTTTAGCAATAGATTTTTTGCTTTCGGAAGCCCGGAAGACGATCGAGGAAGGCATCGTGGCGAGGTGCAAGCAACAGAGTTTCAGCTGCAATCTTCAAGTCCACAAGTTGAGTTAGGAATGTTGATAATGAAAGGTCGCGTCTAGACATTGGAAATCATTGGCTGTCATAATTTATAGAATGGCCCCCGCGGGCACGCAACGTCGGCGGGGCTCCGCGTCATTGGTTTCCATCCACAGCAAACTGTCAGCAGACTGCATGAGTGCGGGGCTTCCATGTGAGCACCAGGCGATTAGAAAGTGCGCACAGATTCGTCCGGCGATAGCAAACCAAATGTTCGGAGGCCATGTCAGCAGCTGCGGACGTGTTCGGACTTGTCATCTGGAGTGCGTACACCAACCGATGTCCCCCGAGCCGCGATCCAAGCCTAGTCCTCTACCTGACAACGAGCCTGCGTGGAGTTCGCTTTCCGGATAAGTAACTAGACTTGATCTTATGAATACCCCGTAGAACAGATTGCGCGTCTGATGCGTTGATTTGCAAATATTATTCGGTCCACTCCGAGCTTTGTATTGCTGTCGAAAGTGACGAGACTGAGTTCGTCCGACCTGACGTTGAGGCACGGCCTAGAGACATAACAGGCAACCCCGTCTTTCCGAAGTGCCGCGATGCCGACCCCTCCTCCTGTGACAATATAGCGTCGCGGTCGCCGTCACGGCTTTTGTCACTACCGGGTAAAACATTGACGTAGGATCGGCATAATATCGCGGCTCTAAGGTTGGTACCCCAAGAACTCAGCGATGAGAAGAGGCGTAGAATATATTTGGCCTGTTGCAAATGATTGTGAAAAAGCCTTTGTATCAATATTCATTCTTGGTATAGAGACCAAAAGATACTTAAAACATTTGACCCAATACTTTGACAATGAAGGTTGTGATAGTTGGCGCAGGGATTGGTGGCTTGGTTTGTGCCATCGCCTGCCGTCGCGAAGGGATCGATGTCACGGTTTTAGAACGGGCACCGAAGATTTTACATGTCAGATTCATCATATTGCCATCTGGAAAGAGTGCTTGTTAGCTAATTTCACGGCATCTAGGTCGGGGCTGGCGTCCAAATCCCCCCCAACGCAGCTCGCATTGCACGACAACTGAATTATCTACCTCAATTGATCGCCAAAGGGATTGTTTTGGATTCGATCAATTACGTTAGATACTCGAATGGAGAAGTTCTGTACAAGATGAGCGCGGGTGAGCAAATGGTCCGGAAGTTTGGAGACGCATGGTTGTAAGTGAACCTGCTTCTCTTATCCAACGACAGCACAAGTTTGCTTCTGCAGCACTGACAGTGAGACACGTCTAGAACTATTCATCGTGCGGACTACCATAAGATCCTGTGGGATGCGGCGGAGAAAGCGGGCGCTGACTTGCGACTGGGAGCACAAGTCGAACGCCTGTTCGCGGACTCTGTGGACTATGTGGGGGTGTTTCTTGTTGGAGGAGAGTGCATCACTGCAGACGTGATCGTCGGCGCTGATGGTAAGATGAACCCCCTAAAACCTCATTGCAGCTGTCTTTACGGCCGAGAACACTGCCTCCTTCGTGCCGCTGACGTTGAGACAAGGCCTGTGGTCAGTCACCAGAGACTTCGTACTTGGGTGGCATTCCCCTCCGGTAGAAAGTGGGGACATGGCACATCGAGCGACGTTCAAGCGAGGGGACCTTTTGGGCCTTCAAGATTCCCAGGTTGAGAAACTAATGAATGAAGGTGCTGTGACATGCTGGATGGGTCCAAATCGACATGCGGTTTTCTATCCCACCGATGGCGGCGATAGCTACAACTTGGTTCTTCTGAGTGCGAATGACATGCCTCAGGGTGTTCATGAAGAAATTGGAAACACTGATGATATGAAGCTCCGGTTCGAAGGTTGGGATACTCGGTATGCTGCTTGATTTCTACTGGCATCTTGTTCGTGCCACTTTTCTAACACACTTCTAGACTGACTACAATGATCTCTTCCATCTCCCATGTATTGAAATGGAAGCTGTTCCACCATAAGGAACTGTCTGAGTGGACGAAGGTAGGCGAATCCCGACTTTGTTACTTGATAGGAAGCTAGAACTCTTACATTTATTCACAGGGTGCAGTTGCGCTGCTTGGAGACGCATGCCATCCTACTCTACCTTATCAAGCTCAAGGTGCCGCTATGGCTTCTGAAGATGGCGCTGTCCTAGGGAAGCTTCTCGGGCTTCTGCACAAGTCAAAGCTTCCTGACAAGCAGTACATACCGGATGTTCTCAAGTTGTACGAATCGCTTCGTAAATCTCGAACCACCACCAACGTTCAGGGAGCCGTGTCGAATCGCTCCACATATCATCTACCCGACGGGCCGCAACAGCAATGGCGGGACGCGTGTTTGGCAGCTGCTAATCTGTACTCCGTTCAGACAGAGTTCAAGATAGCAGACGAGGGGTATAAAATCGATATGCTGGGAAGTGATTCCGTGCGGGAATGTGCAATTGCTTTCGAGAACTGGGTTGAGAAACACCGGAGGGATTTTAGGGCATCAATATAAGGTAGGTATGTATTCACAATGGCATGTGGTGTCGGCCCCAAACGTCTCGTTCGATCAATTCCGAGCTTCATCGCGCAGCTAGCAATGCCAACTGCCGCGTGAGGTACTATCAACAAGTGATCATTAAGGTTCTTACATGTAATTATTATCATGACCATCATACAATACTCGTACAGCCCATTTTATACAATTAAGGGCTTTACCGCGGCACGGAATATCCGGAGAAGTCGTACAGTCCATTATGGTCCTGAAGTGCGCTCCATTCTAGGAACTGAGTCTGTTCAGCCGCATCCGTAGTTGGGACAAACATGCCCATATCTCCAGGGGGCGGTGTTGGCGCGACATTGCTGCTCCGGTAGCCCCACAGCTGTGCGGCCATCTCTGGCGTGATACCACCAGTTATCGGCATGAAGGAGGCCATCTGTTCCAGGTTCTGCTGCTCCAGCGGCAACTGCTGCTGCTGTGTCGGCGACGACTGCTGCTGAGGGAAGGAGTTTCCTCCAAGATCGCAAGACAGATCCGAAGCCGGGAGCTGCTCCATCAGGGGCTGCAGGGTGCGCGACGGAACGGAACCCCTGAACTCCGACGAAGTCGATGACACTCTCCTCACTGTCCTTACGCTATCCGAATGGCCCAGCATGCCCTGGCCGTCGAATCCTCCTCCAGGGAAGACCGCGACCGAGCCACTGTCCTCAGACCCGTCGTCAACGTCGACACCAGAGTCAGGGCGGGGCGCGCGAGCCATCTGGCGGGGAACCAAGAGACGCGATGGCGACGGCTCATTTTTGCGGTTACTCCTGTTGGAGTAAGGCATGTTCTGGGCGTTCGCAATGCAATGCTCGATGACCTGGATGAAATGGTTCCGGTAGATGTTGCCGATCGTCTCTAGCGTGGGCTCGTTCAGTCCCTTGTTGCGAAGGCTACCCTCAACAATCTTGAGGCTGTTCATGAACTGGGTCTGTAACTCGAAGTGCTCAATGACAGGGCAGAAGTCTGACGAAGGTTAGTCAACTGAACGTCGTCGAGACAGGTGTTCCTTCTTACCAAAGGGTTTGACACGGTAGTCATCGTCGTCGGGGAACAGGAGATTCCAGATCTCCTTCCATTGAACTTCGGGAGTCATGCCACTAGCCCGTTTCCTGCTGAGGAGCTTCGTCATCGTAGGGCCATCAATACCAGACTCTGGGTCGTGGTCAGCGACGTCGCACATCTGCTCTTTAGGCAGACGCTGGTGGTCTCTGAGATCCTTCTTGCTTGCAAAGTCTCGGTTGCAACGATCGCACATGAAGGCGGAAGGATCATTGCGCTTGTGCTGCTTCACAATGTGTTGCCTGATGATGGTCAGGTTCGGGTGCAACGTGGTGCAGGAGGGTAAGATGGAATTACCTCAACTCGGCGAACTTGGGAAAGTAAGTCATCGCACAAGAATGGTGTTCTCTGACGTTAAACCGATGAGGATTCCTCTTGCGGAACGGGCAGCTAAGCCGCAAGTTCTCGTCGGCCTCCCGTGGCGAGGGTCTCGCCCTCTTGAAAGGGACACCCGAGTCGCCATCATCATCGGTGAGGTCATCTCCGTCTTCGTCACCATCAATGCGACCTATGTCACCCTTCTTGCGTTTACCATTCTGGGATCCTCGACCGGACCCGGATCTCCTTGCCAAAGGTACCGACCCGTTGGAAGACGTTGATGTTGTGTGGGTCAACTGCGTTACCGGCAAGCCGCTGAAGGCGACTCTGCCAATGTCCTGAATGAACCGGAAGACGAATTGGCGGAGGAAGGGCGGTGGCATGTTGACTTCGTCCAGCTCGACCCCGTACGTTACCTGCAGGACATAGTTGAGGACGGCGTCGGCTTCCTCGTTAGAGAAGTCTATTGGTGTGGGGGTGACGGGTTCCCAGGCACGCGACAAGCGTTCGGAGCCGGAGTCAAAGCTCAAGCGCCCGTTCAACGGCCGTTCCGGAACAGGCTCCGCACGGGGTGAATCGGGCGCCTCATCGGTGCTTGGCGGCCTTATACTGGCATGAGCACAAGCCTAGCGCGTTGGGAATAGACGTACCTTGGAGTGCCGGCGGAGTGAGGCAGCTCATTTGATGAGTCGTTGCTGTCGTCTTCTGGTTCCTCGATGTCCATACGCGGCGGCATCATCTCCTCCTTGAGTCCCAGGCCGATGGATTCTGGGTACGAGTCCGGATACGCCGGAAACCTTTCTTCATTGATTGAATTCACAAAAGTCGAGCCGGAATCGCACGACTCCCGGACACGGTGCCCACTGGACCCGGATCTCGTCGCGAGGAACGGGGTGGGCAAGCGCTCGGGCCCGTCAAGATCCGGGGTAGTCGCTCGCGTAAACGTCGATGATGTGGGCGACATGGGCATGGAGCATGTTGTTGCAGAGTCCGGCACATGGGTCGAACTCATCGTGGACGACGTGGGCGATCGATCGCGACTCCCCTTGTGGAACGCGCTCGAGATGATCTTCAAGCCCTCCGGACATCTTGTTGAGTGGTGCTGGGGTTGAGATAGGCGAAAGTGGTGTTCAAATGGCGAGTGAATAGCCTCTTCGATCTTGGCCTGCGTGGCGATGGTGGCATCGCGGTGACGCGGCTCTCGTGGCCGAATGGGAATCTCAACAGAGAATGGGCGTTCTGTGCTCATCGTGACTGTTGTTTCGCGCGTCGTCAAATTACCAGTCGTGGAGGGTGCCGGGATGGGGTGTTTGAGAGCCAGGTGTCACTTGTCCAGTCGGCAGCGCTGGGTTGACCTTGTCTGTCGTGCCTCGTCGCGAGGAGCCCGATATCAGAATCCCGTCCGTTACTCGTCGCAATTATCGCAATGAAAGCAGAATGACCGATCGGGAAAGAAGAAGAAGACAAAGATGATTCGAACCGTTGCGCAACTTCGAAGAAAGGGTCTGCCCCTCGCTCATTACCGCTGCCTCATGGCTCAGCCCCCAAACTATGCGGAGGGAAATGCGAACCATCTCAGCATAACAAGGGGGGCGGAGCGGACAGCTGTGATTGGATCATGACGACGACCGTCGTTGGCGCAAGAAACAAGTCTTCGTCATTGGACAATCCGGCCACGGTGGACAGGATGCCTCCCCTATTTCTGGCGCGTCGCCTGCAGCAGGCGGGCATCACCCCTCCAGCGCACGTCGAAACTTGATTTGCTTGTGGTGGGTGCTTCTCAGGATATGTGACAGCGTTGTTAGGCAGAAACATGTTTCTGGCAGCCTGTCCTGTTAGAGCGCGACTCGTAATCAGCGCTGTTTGGCGCGGATTGATGAGCCATGTGGAGGTTTCTTCTTAACCGAGCAAACAGACATCAGACGATTGGCCTCAGGGGCAATGGAGGCACTCGACCCAACTAGGCACGCCGAGTCCGTGGTCAAGCTGCCAAAACCCGTCCATCAGCCCTACGACGATGACATGTGTGTAAGATTGCGATTCCATTAATGCACGCCATCGCTCCGTGGAGTCGGAAGGGACTCGTCTGGACCTGAAGCGTCACAGCTTCAGTCGAACTGGAAAAAGCCAGGGCCTCATGGCTGCCCCGTCGCAGGCCGGTCGCCGGCCACTCGGCGTCGCCCTCTTATTGGATAATGGCAACGGTCAGTCAATTGATATGCAGAGGACATCCTCTGCTCAACTGAGTAACTGAATGATGCTATCGAGATGCCATAATGGCCTTTTCGTCTCTCGCCGACATCTCAATCAGGACATGTTTGAGGTGCTAATTGAGATCGAGTGGAAACGCTGACCAAAGGAAGGATGGATATAAGGAGGAGACCGACGAGTTGGGAGATGGGCAAGGCACCTACCTACGACGTGAAGTGAACCAGCTGAAGTACAGAAACATCGCATCAAATCAATTGCCGGTCATCTTGAGAAATCGCGGATTCAATTGCGATGAAGGGCAAGTTGCATACGCTCTAGTAAAGATTATTTCCGAAGAGACAGGCCTTTAGTCTACAGAGTGTTGACACTGTAGTCCCCCAAAAACACCACACAACTCGGATATGTCACACTCCAAAGCCACGTCTGGCCAGACCGCGGCAGGGCACTCAAGTCTGTTAGTCGTCGCAACTCCGCCCAACTCCACGCGCTCTGAAAACGCACTGACACCGTCAACCAACAGGCCTACCCAAACCAGCGTGTACAGCGTCGATCGCTACGTGAGCGAGTCATCCTCATGGACAACATTTGAGCAACGATGCGACACTTCCAAGGCGGCCAACAACGATCCAATGCATTCAGAACTCGACAGCCTATTGAGACAAGCTCAGGACCAGCCAGGTTCAAGTAGCAGGTGAAATCTATACACACGCAGGTGGCGGGGGAATTGATTAGCACAACCTGTACGAGTACGAAGTCAAGGCGCACTGCGGCAACAGTTTCGGGTTTTTAATTACACTGAGATGGCGATCTGGGGATGCCAAGCCACGAGTAATGGTTTCGGAGAGTTCACAAAGAAGCGATATTGGATGAATGGGTCGATCTGCACAAATCCACACCTCAGTCGACGACACGGCTGGGAGATCTGTTGGGCAAAGGTACGGAAAATTTTGCACGGGCTCGGAGGACATGAAAAGACGATGGATGCTGTCTTTGACGCGTCAGATGGCTGGCCATCTCACACCGATATATAAGTAGGGCTACTATGTGTAGCATGTATATGTACGTGGAAGCATATGTGCTGTTGACCTGAGATCGAATATATACCATGAAGACTCAAACGGGCACTGCCCTGGCCCCGGCCTCGGCGCATCGAGGCACAACTTTCCCCCTATCGAAAGACTCCACCAATATGACACCATTTACTGGAAGAGCTCAACGCAATCAAAGATCTGCAACATCAGTTAGCAACGGCTTCGGCTTGCTTCAAAGTTAAGGATGTACTTACGACATTGGGGCTCAGGTAGGTGTCGCCACTGCTGCCAGAAGCAACGGTGATGGTGACAGTGTTGGAGCCAGAAACGAGAGTGCCAGCAGGGATAGTGAAGTCGTAGATCTCTCCGTAGCCGCGGTAGGCACCGCGGGTAACACCACGAGAGTCGATCTTGGTGGGTGCAGCAGGGGTAGCGCCGCTCCAGCTGTTAACCTTGGCAACGGGACGTCCACTGGCGAAGGACAGAGTGGTGGCAATGCGGAGAGTAGCGGCACCGCTGGGGGCAGAAGAGAGGGTGAACTTGATGGTGACGGGGTTGTTGACGGCAGTGAAGACGGCCATGGGGAAGTCGGTGAGGGCTGAAGAGCCGACAGTGTAGGTCAGAGGACCCCAGCTGCTCATGCGGCTGTCAGAGGGGTGCATACGGAGCTGGTTGGCAGCGTTGCGGAAGCCGGTGGGCTGGCCGTCGTACTCGCCAATCTTCCAGAGGCTGGTGTGAGAGGCCAGGCCACTGGCGATGTTGGCGGTAGTGGCCTTGCCGGCGGTCACAGTAACGGAAGAGGTCGCAACCTTGAACTCGGTCTGGTAGAGGACCATGGTGTAGGTACCGGGCTTCATGGCGGGAGAAGTGAAAGCTCCGCTGGAGGAAGCGTAGGCCCAGTACTGAGCATTGGCGTTGTACCAGTGAACAACACGCTGGAAGCTGGAGGAGATGCCCGAGGCAGTACCAGTGACAGTACCACGGCCCGAGGCAGCGACGTAGCCCTTGAGGCTGAGGTCGGCGTAGAAGTCGTAGTTGAAGTCGGTGGCCTTGGGAATACCGGAGCGGGAGAAGCTCATGACGTAAGGACCGTGGAGACCCATGCGGAAGGCCTCGGTCTGGACGTGACCACTGTTCATGTAGTTGTACAGGTTCGTGGAGTCGCCGGCGTTGTTGGTGTTGATGTCACGGAAGAAGGGGCCACCGGAGGACAATTCGAAACCGGTGGAAGGGTTGACGGAGATGCAGACGTGGATCTCCTCGGGGGAGGTGCCGTAGACGCAGCGGACCTTGTCGTCGATGAAGCGCTCGGAGGAGTAGAACTTGGAACGGGTCTGGCCGCTGACAACGAAGACATCGGAGCCCTCGACGGTGGATGAAGAACCGGCGGTGGTGGATACAACACCGAAGGGGTATTCGCTGGGAAGAATGTCCTTGTTGAGACGGGCAATGAAGCGGAGCTCGCCAATATCAGGCTCAGCGGTGATGTAAGTGGCCATGTAGATGTTGGCCTCGCCCTCCTTGACGATGAGGTAGTGGGTCAAAGTAGAGGTGGTGCAAGTAATCTTGATGACATTGCCTGTGCTCGCCTTGATGGTGGTAGACTCGACGGTGGCGGTACCCAGGCCAGAGCTGATGTGGCTGCCCTTGCTGCCGTACTGGAGCTCATTGCCACGATACTTGATGGAGTTGATGTCGCAGCTGGACTTGGAGACGGAGAAGACGAGAGAGTTGGATGAGCCGGCATCGACAACGAGGTTGCTGCCAGAAGTGGTGACGCCAAAGGCCGCCAAAGCAGTAGAGGTGAAGGAAAGGACGGTGAGGAAAAGAATGTGAAGAATGTTGTTGGACGCCATCTTGGCTGTAGGGGGTGCCTTTACAAGGCGATGAAGAGACAGAAGTCGGAATAAGGTCGAACAGCAACGCAGTCAAAGAGAGAGCAGGAGAGCCTCTTCGATAAGCCTTCCGGGACGAGAATGATCTGCTTATTATAAGCCGGGAAACGAGTGTTGGCACTTGGCTCTTGGCAAACAGAGTCCTTGGCGGTCTTGATGTAGCCCTGGGTCTGGTTCGCGGGATTCAATACAGAACGAAGGTGGTGCCCGCCCGCCGCAGAGGTTACCTCTGGCGAGGACCCAAGATAGATTGCGATGGCTTGGTGATTGGCGGAATCATTGTTTCATGGGCCGGTGACAAGGGCTTGCACGTCCAGTCTGCCCGAGATAAATCACAAAGAGGGAAGAAAAAAAGGGAGAAGGACAGGGCTCAGGGGCCAAGGGGGTGCTGTCCCGCTCCGGGCGGGTGGAGGACGGACATAGGACGGGCAGGGAACGGGCATGATTGATGGGATTTCGGACGACTTGGCAGGAACATTGCAGCCGCGTGCTTCGATCCCTGGATCTCTGTCTTTCTGTATCTGTAAGGTGGAAATAAGCATCAATAGCTACAGTTGCATCCGTAGTGGGAGATGTGCACAGGGCATCCGCTATAATGATCTCGCGATGGTGAAGTAGAAGAAGCAATGGCCCTTCAGGATCGTCGATACGTTGACTCGTTTGGGCAATCTTGGTTCCTTGGAGGAACAAGTTCGACCTTGATCAGTGTTGTGCAGCGCAATGAGCGGCATGTCTGAATGTCACATTCGGGGCACCACCGCAGGTGTTAAAGAGCACTTAGATGAGGGGCACAGCGGTAAAATTGATCCGTTGGACAAATCCAGACGAAGTCGAGGGTGCATCCGCCAACCGAGCACCGAATGAGCCGGGTGAGATGAGTTTCCAGGTAGGAAGGTGAAGAATCTACGTGCATCACACGGCCACGACCGGCATTTCGGGCGATTCTACCCCAGATTCGAGCCGGCAGCTGGTGCAGGTGACCATTGACTCGCTGATGCAGAGGCGGCAGATGAAAGGCGGAGACCATACCTCGGGGTATTATTACAGCCAAAAAACAATGGACGATTTTGAGTTCGGGTAACATAGAAGCTTAAAAGAGTACGGAACAAACGGAAATAAGCATGCGGGCAGCAAATTCATGAATAAATGAAGACGCGCAATCCATGCCGACAGCCTCACCTCATGACTGATTCTCATCTGGCTCTGGAGTGTTCGTTCGCAAAGTTCCGGGCGGGATGACAGCCGATCGAAGGATAAACAAGGTGAACCGGCGTCAGTACCAGACGAACGGGAGGGCCCCTTTCCCTGTGCTTCCCCTGTTGCAATACCAAAAATCTAGTCCTCTGGCTTCACAAAGTCCTGAACTTCTCCTGCAGCAATCAGCTGCCCGCCCTCCGCCCAGGGCGCTCAGTGGCAAGTTTTTATGACGGTCTCTCAAAGTCACACATTATTACTTCCTGCAATTACATTCGCTGTTGGAAAATCGGCACATAACAACTTGGCACTCCGCATTACACCAATACGAATGAAAGACCTACCATGTACGTGGCTGTCGGGACTCCAAATTGGAGGGAGAGTGCGTGAGAAAATGCGCGTTGGCGTGCTCAACAACGTGAGAAATCCAGCGCGAGAAGGGAAAGGACGCCAAAAGGGAATTAACTCAGGAGCCCTGCAGGGACAATGCCCCGCTGCCAAGATGTTGGAGACTGGCTGCGTTAGGGTGTGCGTGGCATGCTGGGTCACGCAAGGATCTGCTTAGGAGGCGCATCACTGCCGGCATGGAGATTCTAGAAATCCGACACGAGGCGCTGCAAACAACTCCCACACAATAAGGTACGTATAAGTACTTCACACGATCACCTCAAGTCCACTGGCCGTACGGAGTATCAGTGAGAGCAGAACTATCTTCTTGGAATCATGACTGTCCTTTTATCAAACTTGCATCAATACGGGTGATTTCCGTATTCTGCGGACTTAGCCCGAAGGCTTACCAAATCGTCGGTCCATTGGTTGTGGCTATCTTCACTTGCACCTGCAAACTGACGTTTCCTACGCCTAACTCGGAAGCATTATTTGATGAGCAAACGGCCGGCCTGTTTGACCGCGGACATACTTTGATGGACGAGTCCGAATGCATGTACCAGATGTGAAGCGGCAAGCCGGACAGGCCTCTGTGCCATTGTTCGGTTTTTGAGATGGATCATGGATATCGATCGCATGGTCTCCATCAACGATATCGTACTTGTCATGCAATCAATTCCACGCAGATGGTTGATGCTCGGGATCAAGTTCCTCAATGGACTATCGGGAAACCGAGCTCAATACCGAATGACCTCCCCTCAAGTGCGGATGCCTGTCCTTGTCCTCCAAGACATGGGTGTTTCCTTTTGAGCGTTGCATGTCCTCAAGGGTAGCCGCTAAGCTTAATTCGTCTGAACGTTGTCCACATTTAGCGCTCCTATCAGGTCCACCGTATCGAACATCGCATCATTGAAGCCACTTTTATTTTCATGATCTCGTTTCCTAACAAAGTCTAGCTTGTCTCTATCCCCGGGGGCACGTGTTCCACCACGGACTCAATCTTCCGCTCATCGGCCAACCCCCGACACGACAGACCAGTCACGGGGCCATCGGCTTTGGATCCCACAAACCGCTCATCCGTCCCTTTCGCAATACCGCTCTGCATCGCGACATACCACCGAACCAGCCCCTGGATCAATCCTTTCCCAAGAGCCTTGGTAGTCTCACCAGAATGTTGGCCGTAGCCCCTATCATTTTAGCAACGCCAACATCTCTCGCTCCACAATGTCCATGGGACTGAACTTCGCTGCCTCCCGCTTCAGCTCCTGAGCCCTGCTCCGGTACTTGCCGTTCTCTAGGATCGCCGTGACGGCCTTCACAATCTCGTCTTGACTCGGCTTGCCGGTCCGAAGGCTGATGGCACACCCCGCCATCTCACCCCGCAATGAAACCTCGATTTTGTCTTCCGAGTCCCCTGCCAAGACCATCGGCACGCCGTTCGTAACCCCGTGAGTGAGCGCTCCGTAGCCACCCGTCACTGCGAAGACATCGGAGTACTCAAGCGCTGCGTCGTAAAGCAAGTAATCAACCACGCGAGTGTTCAAAGGGAGGGTTTCATCGTCCTTGAGCCTCAACTCGGCACCCTTGGCGCCAAGAACGGCCATGACGATTAAGTCATCGCGGTTCGCTAGTCCCCGGATTGTGGGAAGAATCATATCGCCATAGTCCTGGACGACAGTGCCCTGAGCAACGAACACCACTTTCTTTCTCTCTGACTCGTGTTTCGTGCTGTTGGCCACGATCTCATCCCACCATACGGGATATTGGTATCCGCTAGGAATCTCTTTACGAGGCAGAGCTCCGCCGAACTTGAAATTGGATGGCCAGTCCGATCGAGAGAGCTCAAGGGCCGGGATGCACATCTGCAACGTCAGATCGTGACATGCCCAGCTAGCATCCCAGAGACCGTGATGTATGACTTGTGCATGGTGACCATAGACAGAGTCCAGAGGCTTGGTGGTTCCGCAAATGTGCTGCAGAACATCGGCCAGCTTGGTGAACGACTCCTTGCACACGTACTCGGCAAATTGCTTGGCAATGACGATGTTACGCATTCGTCCGGCGTTGGAGTCGTCGGCCGGCAAGCCGAATCCAAAGGGACCTGTATCTACACTAGCCCACATTGCCGGCATGATGCTGATGCCCAGGGTTGGCGGCAATGTAGTGTAACCGTCGGGAAGCTCAGCGCCCAGCTTGAGTGGTAAGATGCCACTGTACATGGACTCGCAAAGAACGATAACTTGGCGTTGTGGGTCTCGCTTCCTGAGTGATGCGAGAGCCGCTCGAATGGATTCGAGGGCTGATGGAATAGAATTGATCCAAAGCTTCTCATGGATCCAGAGTAGTTGTCGTAAGCCCCTAGGTATGTCGGCAAACTGAGGGAAAAGCCGATAAAGATCCGTCTCGCTCCGATAGTTGATAAATCCCCTGTGTGGTAGAAAGAAGGCGCCAGTGCGTTCAACTTGCTCGCGGTACCCCTCCGATGCGAGAAAGGACACATCATGGCCACGATGAACAAGGTCCTTAGCAATCTGAAGCATAGGATTCATATGCCCTATAGCTGGGGAGCATAGCATAAGAACCAAGGGCTTTTTTAGGGTCTCGACTCCGGATGTCATGATTGCAGCTCTGAAATGATGAACTTGTTGCTGTTGAAAAGAAAGATCAGCTCTTTCGGAGTTCAAATGTGTGCTTATATTCCATTTTATTCTGGGCAGACAATTCGGAATCATGATCGACAACCAATCGGCGAAGGAGTCATCGGTCAGTATCTTGTGGACGTCTCACCATGCCCACTCAGGAACCGCACAAAGACATGTCAGTTGACAGTTTCTTTAGCCAAGATATGTGCGGCTTATGTCTGCATTCAGCAAGAACAATGCGGGGTGAGCTGATCCGCCCGTGCTGCAAGTTCCTAACTTGCGGCCGTGGGGTATGATTGGCTGACAGTCCGAATTGATCAAGGAACCGTGATGCGGGTTGCCTGCCACCATAATTTCCAACCTAACTACAGATGGAAGTTTACAGTAGTCTCCTCGATATTTTGAAGGCTTCTTTGACCGAACGGGGAAGACTTTGTCGCCATAGCTACCTTCTATGAGTTAGTTCTAAGATCTCGATTGTGACACCAACCTTCATTCGGACCATCATTCGGAGGTGAAACCTAAACGGCCTGCCAGCAGCCAAAACCTAAGTATTGACCTTGTAAGCCGCTTTTGTGGTCCTGTCAAAAGCTGGTGGATCGGCATTAGGGAGTAGTTCAGACTCCTTCATCAGGTACCTAGATGCCGAGGGCGCAGAACCATTGACCCGACGGTTCCCATTGCCAGACTCCTATCGACCGTAGTCGAGACGTCTAGTCTTAACGTTATATAGAGCTTATGAATTACAGCTATGGGTATCGCGAGTGACAGCACTTGCAATGAAATTGGACTTGTCCTTTCTGGCATTTCATTTCAGGAATTTTAATACGTTTTTCAGCTCCATTAAGTATACTGAAATCCGTTTTGCAAGTCGTAAAGCATTTACTTTTCTCGTTAGTTCTAAACCACAGACGAGTTTTATGGAATTTCGAATGAATATGCAACCTACACTGTAATTTGTTGGCGAGGTCTGTCAGCGATGTGCATAGACGATTGCTTCTTGATATATAATGGAAGAGCGTAAGAGCGGATGACTCCCCCCGCATTTACATCCTTTCCTTTTCTATTGTACTATTTCACGATGTTCTTCATCTAGCGTTGGAAGGGGTCGACGTCTTATCTTCGATGCCAGGCGCCGCGCGTTCAAAGTTATCAAGAGGCAGGCATTTGAAGTTACATCGTGGCGCCAACAACGCGATAACAGAATTACTGCCCATGCAAAATCGCATGCAGCATGACTAATCGGTCAAGCCAAGCACGCCATTGATGCCAAAGTGGTGCTCATCGACACTTTTCTCCTCACTCCCTTATCTCTGGGCTCGAAATCTTATCATCAACAGCAAGGGGGCCGGGACCGGGCGGCAATGACCTCGGCTGTTGATCTTGACGTTTAGCGGTCTGGACTCTCGAATCGTCTTGGTGCGACCGACGCGGAGATGAGAACGATGCTCCCAATCAGGGCCTCTATGGCGTGCTCTGCGTGCATCGTCACCCCCTTCGCGGCCATGTGCGAAGGTCGCTTTCACATAAATCTGCAGCGGGAATTTTTCAGTAATTTGGGGTCGGCTTCTCTTTTTGGGACTTGACACTTTGACCTGCCGGCCTGGTATTTTGTTGGATCACATCAGTCTCAACCTGAACCGAAGTCCAGCGATATGGCTGTCAAAGAGGATTCGCTATCCGGGGTCGCGCCCAATATCGAGCAGTCGGAAAAGTATCAAGGTGCGTTGCCCAGGCGAACGACCTCTCAACCGCTCTCTAAGTCTCGTCCAGTCAAGTGGTATCGCTCGCCTTTCTACAATGCGACCATTTTGGGCATGTGCAGTTTTGCAGCCCCAGGCCTATGGGGTGCTATGAATTCACTTGGCGCCGGTAAGGCTCCTACACACCGTTATACCTTGTCACTAGCTAACCATACCTACCCAGGCGGCGCACAAGAACCCTATTTGGTCAACACTGGAAATGCCCTGACATTCTGCCTCATGATTGTTTCGTGTTGGCTCACATCTTCGCTTGTCAAGTTCATCGGCATCAAAGGCGCTCTTGTCATTGGCACCGTTGGGTTTGCGCCGTACAGCGCCGGACTCTACCTAAACAACCGTTACGGGGTTGAATGGCTTGTCATCCTCGGCGCAGCTTGTTGTGGTGTGTCTGCTGGCATTTTTTGGGGTTCCGAGGCAGCAATCGCCATTGCCTATCCGGAGCCTCGTAATAGAGGGCGAATGGTAGCCTACTGGCTGACTTGGACTCGACTTGGCCAGATTATGGGCGGTGCAATCAATCTCGGTCTCAACTCCGACCGAAGCGGAGCCGGTAAAGTGTCGTATAAGGTATACCTCATCTTTATTGCGCTTCAAGCTTGTGGCCCGTTTGTTGCGTTACTACTCAACAACCCTTCCAAAGTTCAACGAAGCGATGGCAAGCCCGTTGAACTCACCATTTCAGACCACCCATGGGACGAGGTCAAAGCAACTACAAGGACATTTCTGAACCCGAAGTTCTTGCTTCTCATCCTGTGGATTGGCCAGGGCGTATACTCTGAGTCCATTTTCTTCACTTATATTGCCCTTTGGTTCTCCGTTCGAGCTAGAGCTCTCGGTTCACTCCTTTCTGGCATCGTGGCTGTAATTTCCGGCAATCTTCTGGGCTTGTGGCTTGACCAAAACCAGATTGCGCTGAAAAGGCGAGCCAGATGGGCTTTCGCAGTCATTATGCTCACTCAGGGTGCGTGGTGGCTATGGCTGACGGTTAATGTTACCGAGTACCGTCGCACACAACCAATCTTTGACTGGAGCGACCCCGGCTTCGGAAGGGGGTTCGGTGTCTTCATCTTCTTGGTATCGGGCTTTCAATTGAACTACAACTTCGCCTTCTTCATCATCGGCCAGATCTCAGATAGTCCACAGGAGACAATTCGACTATCGGCGCTCTTGCGCGGAACCGAGTCAGCCTGGCAAGCCCTCAGCTACGGACTGAATGCAATTCCAATTTTTGCTCTAGTTGGCGGGCCGTACATCAACTTCGGGCTTTGGGGAGCATCCATCGTGCCAGCGTGGCTGGTAATTCGGCATCTGGGCACCGAAATTAAGAATGGAGATTCGGAGACAGCTTCTCAAGTAGAAGCAATTCATGTTGGCAAGCAATAAACAACATCGCTGGCTAAGATGAGCAGAGGCGTCGGTAGGAAGAGTCACAAAGCACAAGGTGTTTGTCATTTACTGGAGAGGACATGGGCTCAAGAGTAACAATTGATGCATGCCCATTGCGTGCCCTTGTTTCTTCCGGTTGTGAATCTCGGCATTTGTCAAGTCGCTGTGTTTAGAAAATATCCGACCGTACTGTCCGAGCCAGTCCGGGTTTTGAGTTCTCGATGAACTTGCCTAAATTGACTCGAATCGCCAAGTTGACTTACAAAGCGTTGTTGCTTTCTCGAAGCACCCCATATAGTTGCTTATATGGATAAATGGCAGTTCACTGCTAATTAAAGCCCTTGTGATTCAAGGCCAGACGTGCTCAAACACGTGGCTGAGAACGGCGCATATAGAATAACCTTCATCCTGTGTCTCTGATAAATTGCGCCGGGCTCTTAAATGTGGAGATCGTCTATAACAGACCTCGTATGAACTCCAACCGAACTGTCGTTTTTAGACTTTGTCTGCCTGTTGCACCCGGTCAGTTGTCTCATCGTTCGCACCTGACAAAGTCATACCCACTTTTTCAGGGGCAGCGAAGAGCAGGCTTCGCCCTCAGCCTTAAGCTCGCATGGCACCAGCAATATTCGGCGTCGGTATCCGCGGCAAGACTAGCGTGCGCTTGAGTTCTGACCATGTCAATAGTTGTCGCATATAGACTCGCTCTGTCAACTCAACTCAATGCACGGCTTAACGGAGGCTGTTATTTCTGCCCAGGGCCTCCTCTTGGCTGGCCTGATGTGGTCCTGGAATAGTTGCCAGCGAGACAGAAAGTTTAGAGACAACGTACTATAAGACTATGAGGACCGCCTGGTGAAAAATGGGATTTGTCTTCTTCATCCTCTATCAGCAGCGCTTCTCTTCTTTCTGACTTGAACATCCAATCATTTCAATTCCATCTTAACCACGAATTCCCATTTGAGACGGCACAGATACCCTAGCTCTCCCAAATTCTCACGATAACTCAAAATGTTCGCCCGGACCATCGTTATTCTTGCACTCGGCGCTCTCGCCTCCGCCCAAACACTCACGGGCTTCCCCGAGAGCATTTCTTGCAAGCAGAATTCCGGGGGAAACGCCAGCGTTTCCAAAGCCGAGATGAAGGCAGCCATCGTTGGCCCTAAGGGTTTCAAAGAAGACGATTCTGCGGCCAACGTCGCCTCAGGGAAATGTTCGAGCCTTTCCGGCATCCCACTATTCACGGTACGTTATTGCAGCAAATCACTGCCAGACCTTAGCCTCTAGTGCGCCTTGCTAATGATTGCATCTGTGTAGGTTGGAGCTGCGAACAAGGCCAACGTTGGATTCGCATACGATAAAGCGAAGGATACTTACCACTTCTGCTTCGCACAGGGTGCGGTTGATGACGCCACTGGCTACCCTTCTCAATGCACCTAGAGGTAGTTTCGATGCAGATTAGCATGACAATTGGAGTTCTTCGGGGAAATTGCATTATCTTTAGCTAGCGCCTTCCAATTCCAAAGTTTCTCATTCGAACTGAAGTTCTCTTATGTGAACTATCTTGTGAGGCGGGACGGCAGTAGCAAAGCCTACGAAACCACCGAACGCAGCAAAACTTCATGTCTTTGGTAAACCTTGACTACTACAGCTTTTGTAGAGTGCAAAACACCCGCAGGTTTTCCTCCTCTCTCTCATGTGAGTACCTGGGAACCTGGATAAATGTAGCCAAATCACATTTAAGCCGTGTGCTTCGTTCTCAAGCCACCTATTTCTGCGAAACTCTTCAGTGTACATTATCACTTCGCCTAGCTTCCCAGCTATTCAAACCGATTCGGGATCAACGTCCATCCCTCTATATTTAACTCCAGAGAAGTAGCCCCACTAGAGAGAGTTGCAGCACTTCCATGATGCGTCACCGGGGTATCTCGGAGAACCTTCTTGATTCTAGAGGCAACGCCGCCAGCACCTCTAATAATTGTCTCATCGATATCTCGATTAGCTCCGTACATCACGAGCTTCTGGACAATTTCAATCTTTCTCTGGTTTGCATCCGCCTTCTTCCTCGCCATATCTCCGCCCCTTAGATTTGGCTGTGCTTGAATGGCTGCAGCAAGAGGGCTACAACCATGAGGCCCGGCGATCTCGATGTCCGCCTTGAACAACTGCACCAGAGTGGATACCACGTCGATGTTTCCCTTTTCGCATGCCTGGTATAATGCAGTCTTGCCAAAGCAATCTCGGCTATTAACTTCGATTCGAGAAATCACGGGTTCTGGTGTTTGAGAGGAGAGACGGCTTGACGTCGAAGTCCGCCTCACGGCTGACGTGGTGGAGGCGAGACTGGTCCTTCGAGCTGACTTCGTATCAAATCTGAATACCAGCTCTGCCATCTTCTTCGTTTGGCATTTGTGAAGGACATTGTGGCCAACGGGGTCTTTAGCGTCTAATCGAGCTCCATTTTCGACCAAAAGTTGCACTGTTTTCGTCATATCTGCCGCGACAGCAATTAGTAGGGGAGTATTGAAGTTGCGGTCTCTAACTTCTAGATCCCCCACATTCTGTACAATCTGTTTCAGAATATCGGATGCAAGATTCCTGTCTGCGACGGCCACATGTAAGAGCGGATGGTCCTCAGAGTCTGTGACCTCAAACCTCGGTATCTCCATGTTATCAAGATGAACATCTGGAAAGCCGTTGTTTCGAGCCCATTCTAGAGCCCTCTCAAATCTCTTCCGTGGGAGGTCCTCGAAAGACCCGATTTCTTGAATAACATAGTCTCGTGTGGCATGATATTCAGCGTGATCTCCAGCTTCGTAGCGGGCCTCGCGAAGTACGCGACAAGTGTCGATAATCTTCGCTGTATCTCGCGGGTTCTCGTTCAGTCGAGTTTGAAGGGCTATTTCCAGGTGATAGCACGCGGCGGGTAAGTCCATACTTTGATGACAGAGTACTCCCAACTTATGATGAATGCGAGAAAGCTGAGACTTATCCATCGAGCTAGGATTATCGTGTGAGCTACTTAGCGCTTCCAGCAATTTTCTTGCCTTTTCGTTTCCGTCTGTGGATGCAAAGAGACCATACAGATCGGCGAGCTCTTCCATCATTTCATCGTTGTCGTTTTCCAGATGTGCCGCACCAGATTCAACCAGCGATTTGCGAATTTCAATGGCTGTCTGGAGATACAGCGAAGCATTGTAGTAGAGTTCACCCTCCTTCAAAAGGTTGGATATCTTGATGTTCCATCCATATTTGTGCATCTCGAGTGGCTGATTGAACCGCGCGCCGGTTGCTCTGAGGCCGGACGTCTCGGAGACAGGAGATACCAGGATGTTATTGATTGGACCACGTTGAGAGTCATTGTGATTCTGATCTCCTTCGATAAGTACGCCTTCGGCGAGGCGAGTGGCAGTATGACTCCATTGCTGAACATTCAGAGCAAGTGTAGGATCTCTGATCTCACGCCCTCCGACGGACACAAAGGTCTGATCGGTCGTGTGGGGTACGTGCAGAGAAAGTGTGACCGTGTTCCGAAGTTGCCGAGCAAAGCGTTGAACATCTTGGAGTATCTGAGCTTGTGAATTCTGCACTTCCACGTTGTGTACTCTTCACTTTGAATCAGCCTCGTATCGTTGGAGCTTCTTTAATAACCACTCACAGAGAAAGAGACGATAGTGTTAAGTTCAAGACAGTAGTGTAATGTTTGATGTCCTCAATGGCTTGATTAACGTCATCTTGATTCATCTTCTGTTCAATAGCAAGTGCAATCTGATAACCCAGGCTGGGATTTGCTGGAACGGTCGGCAACTGTCTCTCGAGGGTGAATAATGATTTTTGGCAACCTTGCAAAATCGTTGAGATGCTTTTGTAGTGGAAACGCTCTGGAGGCAGCAATCGACGCCCTTGACGCAGGCTACAGGCCCGTCGCACGCCTTCTAGTGCATGGCGAAGGAGCTCGATTCGTTGACGAAGACGGCGGATATTGCCTGTGGAGCTACGGACTGCAGAGACTGTTTCGAAGATTTTCGATGCTGCCTCGCAAACTGGCCCGACAACGCCGATAACAGCTGCCAATGCTTCCATACTGATGGTAAATTCTTCTGTACTTGGATAGAAAAACCAGATGATTAGGAAACTATGATAAGAAAGTGGGGATCACAAATTTCAAAATAGCAAACTTGAGCTTTCAATAGTCAGCCGGCCATCGCCCAGGGGTCGTAACAAGCGTGTCCTCCTTATGTGGATGCTTCAGAAACGACATCATTCCTCAAACTGCGGTGTCGCCTGATCTTTTGGCCCCCCATTGCGGTGACCAGTTACACGTATTTTGTTTCAATCATTGGACACTTGTGTCATGTTATTTGGAATGGGATTGGCTGAGATGGCTGGGAAGGCTTAGCTCTGCTGGCTGGTCCTCGCACACAATCAGCTGTCTGTACAATACAATGGTTGTAATCTGTAAGTGCGTTACCTTGTTAAGATACTGCGTCTATTCAATGCCTGCTTTCTTTCTGTAGAAAACCTCCTCTGTCTTAGAAATGACGAAGCGATCCAGGTGGAGGGGGCTATGAACAGACAAGGGATGTATTGTACACTGGAAGGATTGTACCTTCGCAAAGCTGTTTTAGCTATGTTGGTATTTCAGTTTGCATCATAGCATCGATCATTTCCAGATTTGTCTTTGTAATTGTCGCAGACTGATGACTGCCTTGAAGTGGCTTTGGGCTTTCTGCAAGGGAGGTTCTTTTCACATCAATCAAGAACGCCTCGCACTCACCACAAACCAATATCAACACCTGATATTTTTCACAATTGAAGACCTCACATAATAGCACTTTTCCTTACAGAGAGCTATGCATCTCTTGAGTGCGGGTGTACGGGTTGACGGGGTATCGTTGCCAGCTAGTACAACCACAATTTCGGGGATTCATATACATGAGATCGTCACAGCTACGTGCTGGAAGGAAGTCACCGAGATCGTGATCTCAGCAAAATCTCTAGACTTTTAGTTACTTCAGACTCATTATATTCGAAACGCACATTGTGGGTAGTTCCTTTTGGGCATCCTCGCTGTCAGGACTGAGACCAGCTCACGCCAATGGTAATTTAGACGGCCTTGACGGTAGGAAGACGAACATCACGATCAAGGAAATCGATGATAAGAACAAGGGATGGTCGCCTTACAGATGCCTCACGCCAATCACGCCAAGTTTCTAGGGGTTTGGATTCAAGGCTTTGTCTCGGCCGAATTCCTGTTAACTGAAACATCTTGGGTACGACACGCTGTACCGCCCACATCAGATCTTCGCCTGCCGGGTATTACCGCCCTGGACTTACGTGAAGAAAATCCTTTCCATCCAAATACTCATCTTCAATTTTTGGATATGAGGTATTTCATTTCGTGAAGTTTCAGCAATATCCCCAACTTCAACACCATGAGAGACCGAGCCTCTTACACTTCCTCTATGACAGAGAGGTTCCGGGCTCAAGTACGACGACGCCAAGTGAATCTCGATGCCCTGATTGAGGGACCTCTTGGTGGGTTATTACATTTACCTCTTTTTAGCCCTTTCATTGTTACCATGTCTTTAACAAAGCTCACAAAGTCGAAGTTCATCTGGACGACGATGACCTTGCAAGAGATGTTCGCGCATTTGCTCGTAATCTTCCGGATGTTGCTCCCGGGGACTTGCTCAGAGCTGTCCGAATTGCCAGAGAAATTCGAGCATACACCGACGAAACCCTTCAAGGCTCGCTCCCCGATCCACTTACTGATGAAGAGAGAAAAGCGCTTAAAGCTGAACGGGAGAAGACGTTCTCCCAAAGCGGCATGAAGATTATCATAATCACTGTGGCTCTTGCAGCACTGCTACAAGGTCATGTCCAAGCTTCAATCAATGCTGGAAGTGTCTTTGCTTCTTTACTAGGGGTCTCCAGCGATGACGGCCTTCAAAGTGGAAAGGTGTGGAAGCTTGGCGCCATGAACGCCGCACCGTACTTGGCTGCTGCCTTGTTGGGCGCTCCTCTGTCTTTGCCATTGAACTATTGGATGGGAAGGCGTGGCGCAATTGCATTCGCAGCGGCTTTCATATTCGCCAGCTCTCTAGCTTCTGCATTTATACACACCTGGTATCAGCTTCTCGGCGTCCGTATTATAACTGGAATAGGTGCGTGGTTCTCATTTGAGTGAAGCTTCAGAGGCTAAACAGCTTTCAGGGATGGGTGTTAAAGCTGTCAGCACCCCCACACTAGCCTCCGAGACAGCCGTTGACCATTGGAGGGGCTCATCCATCCTCATGTGGCAGCTATGGTGAGCACAATTTCCTTGGTCGTAACAGAAGACCTTGAGCTGCTGACATGATTACCTCAGGGTCGCCTTTGGCATTATGATGGGCGGTGTCACTAATCTCGTTCTGGTGGCGGCAACGAATGCCCTGAGCTTCGACGCCAGTATGAACTATCCGGAGGGTTCTGATGAAGCATCAAGAGGATGGCTAGCTCTCAGACTAATTCTGGCCGCCCCTATGGCGCCTGCGGTACTTACATTGATTGCATTAGCGTATTGCATGGAAAGCCCTCGATTCTACATGCGGAAAAACACCCCTAACTACCGACCTATGCGTGCATACGAAATTCTCAGCAGCGTGCGAAACACTCAGGTGAGAATTCTTGTCTTTATCTATTGCACAATCTGGATCACTGGTTCAGAACGCTAATTATGCGGTATTGTTCACCTGGATAGTTCCAAGCTCTTAGAGATGTTTATCTCATCCACAAGAATAATGAGCTTGACGAAGAGACTGGTGACATGGAGAAACCAGAACTATTCCAACATAGCTCTAGTGATAACCGAAAACACGGTCTGACATTTGCCAGCCACATGTCCTTTGCCTTTTCAGATGCATATCGACAATACAGTCATCTCCTACATACTCCTCGCCTACGGAATGCTGTGTTGAGCACATGTACAGTGGCTTTGGCACAACAACTCTGCGGAAGTAGGAAAATCATTTCGATCTCTCGATTCAGAATGTGGAACGCTAACGGGTGTTAGTAAATGTTCTTGCTTTCTACTCTAGTATAACAACTTGCGATCGCGTCAATTACCACAAATCCTGGCCACTGACCGTTACCATAGATGACTTCTTCATTCAAACACATAGAACGCTACAAAACGCACTGCTCTACAGTTTCGGATGTGGTAGGTTTATTACTGGTGTCTCTCGTCTTTGGGTCTGGGTCTGACGTTCAACAAGGTGCGGTGAACTTTATTTTTGGTCTCTTCGCGATCAGGTACGCAGCATTTTTTCACGATGGATCTACACAATCATAACGACTCAAAGATCCATAGATAACTTCGGACGGCGCCGCTGGCTTTTAGTGACCCTCCCAATGATGTTCCTGCTCTTGGGCGCTGCAGGTCTGTCCTCCAATATCGAGAGCCCAGATGTTCGAGTCGGGATCGTTGCACTATTCATCTTCTGTAAGTGAGATGACTTAGCTCACAGCCGTATCTTTGGCGCCTTCTGATGTCGGCAGTGTTTGCTGCGGTATATTCTCCTGGACTAGGACCAATTCCTTTTACCCTGGCGTCTGAGAGGTGAGTCTTGATATCGACAGTTTCGCTCTTGCATCTACTCATATCCCTCAGTTTCCCAATGTCGCAACGAGAAGCAGTAAGTGAAGGTCATGGAGACCATACCATATCATTGAGGTTCGAGGCAGAACTAATTCGTCAATCAGGGCTGTTCTGTGGCAATATCTGTGAACCTCTTCTTCGCAGGGATCTTCACGATCGTTTTCCCTTTCATCAATGAAGCCCTTGGGTCTGCGGGGACTTTGTACTTACTAGCGGGTCTTAACGTTGTTGCGTTTGTGTTGATCTTTCTCGTAGTCGAAGAGACCAAACAGATCAGCTTGGAAGAGCTCAGCCAGATTTACGCTGTCCCGAAATGGAAGTTCATGCAGTATCAGGTCAGGGATAATCTTCCATATCTCGTCAAACGGTATATCGTGAGAACGTGGAAAGACAGAGAACCACCAACCTTTTACACCATAGTTGTCGAGCCGTACCACGTCCATGAGCTGAGACTTAGAGAACACGTGTGGGACCTGTCGAGCGATGATCAGGGGTCGCGCTGAGAAAGCATTATGAGACGATGCATCGCTGGACGAGTAATCTCTATGTATTTAGTTACTTTGACCTCTATGCATCTGAAATAATACGATACCCAGTCGGCATTTGAAAGAGACGTGGAGAGGGGAAGACGCAGGAGGGGAAAGTCAAAGTGAGATTCAGAAATAAGGATGACCGACTACGGCTATCATAGCAGACTGACGTTAGATTGGACGAGAAGGACATTAAAGTATTGCGCTGAAGAAATGACTCATAATTACATGGATATTTTCCCAGTCCCCAATCAAGACTTGACCTTCTGTAGCGTCACGCCGAAAGGTCTAGGCGAGATGCTTTGGGAGGCTCCATCCTCTCCAACATTGACGATGTAGTCATCAAAGGCAAGATAGTTGTACGTGTTGCGGTCGATTAACCCCCAAGTCTGGCATCCCCCCTGTGGAAAGAAAAGTTTATCATCAATATCTTCCTCGTCATGATTCTTGTAGACGGCACGCCAAGACCATGTGTTCCCTTCTTTGATGTTGGTCGGATAGATTCTGGCAGTAACGTTGAAGGTCTTGTCAGGCTTGATTGACGTGCTGTAATTGGGAATGTTGGGTAGAACGGGAACACCGCGAACTTTGAGGTCGGTCAGCGACAGACCAGGTCCATCGTCGACAGACAAAGTGACAGTCGAGTTCGTCTCAGGATCGGCGTAGGTTCCAGCAAATGATGCTTCTGCGGCTTCTTTGTTTGCTTGCTCGAGAGCAGGAATCAGTGCAGAAATAACTCCAGAAATAACTCTGGTGGGGAACATGAATTCCGTGGAGGCGGGACCGCCAGTGAGAATAGAAACCGTGAGGTCATAATCAGGAATCAGGAGGAGGAGATTGGAGTAGAGACCGAGGTCACCGGATTTGGTGTAGATGTGAACAGGAACTCCGGTGGAAAGGAGGGTCGTGGAGGACAAAATCTCCCAGGGGGCGCCGATAGAATAACCGGAGGAGGTCGTGAAGGACTTAGGCTTCAGCCAGGACTTAGAGTCTATGGAGAGCTTCTCAGAAAGTATGGCAGTGCCGAAGTTGAGCATGTCGCGGGTGTTGGTGTAGATGCCGCCGGCGCTGGTGTAGACACCGAGATCTCCTTTCCATGTGGGTTCCCCCTTGGGGATGAAACCCCATGAGTCTTGGACTGGGCCAGTGACGGAGGTGTTGGTTAGGCCAAGTGGCTTGAGTATGGTCTCGTAAAGCAAAACTTCGTATGTCTTGTTCGTGGCGGCCTCTACCACGAGGCTTAGAAGAGATATACCGAGATTGGAGTAGATGGGCGTAGTGTGCGGTCGGAAGACGAGGGGCTTCTTGTTCAAGCTAGAGATTAGATCTAAAGGACATTAGAAAAGCGTAGATAGACGCAGACTGAAGGATCTTGCATACCTCCTGCAGTGCAGGCTTTCGTACCCTCAAGTCCTGAGCATTTGGGTCGCGTCTCATTTGCAATTGCTGGGAGGCCCATCAGCTTCCAAGGGTAAGCTGCAAAGTTGGCGAGATCCGTAGCGACTGGAACTGTCAGCATAGGATGGCGGTAGAATGGAAAGACTCAGATACTGACTGTCGCCGCCAATGCCAGACAAATGAGATGCAAGGTCCTCGACTGTAATGGTATCCCACGGAATAACATTGAAAGAGCTGTTCTCCGGTGCTTTGACCGTTCCTTCCTTGAGTTGTGGTAGATACTTAGTGACGGGATCGCTGCCTTTGATGTGGGAGTCCTGGAGGGCGGTCAAGACAGTGAAAAGCTTCGTAATACTACCGCCACGAAACACTGTGTCAATGGTAACCTCCTTGGTGCCAGTAGCCTCTGCTATTGCGGGCGTATGGTAGAACTCGAATAGCGGGCTATCCTCGTGGACAGACTTTACGCCGATGGCAACGCCGGTGCTATTGAGCTCATCGGAGGATGTGAGGTTGACAAGATTCTGCTTGATCTTTGCCAGAGTCTCCTTCACGAAAGTCGAGTTGCTTGGGCGTTTTATTGATGGGAGAGTGTAACCAGTAGGAGGACAGGGATTGGCTTGAGTGCCGGCAAGGAGAGTCGTAATGACTATTATGAGTGGTAATTTATACAGCATTTCGAAAAGTGCAGGGCGTGCTATATGAAATCGGAAGACTGCGGGTGAGGTGGTGTTTTTGTCTGCTCGTTCCCTGTGAGATTTGTGAGATCTCGACTCCTATATATGGGTTCTTCGAGGTTATCATATTTTACATACCCATGAGCTTTGATGTTGACAAGCGCCGGTAACCGCGAGGAAGAATACTTGATACCTTTCCGACTTGAGCTCAGCCACGAGACATGGACGCCGCTGAAGTTGCTGGAGCTCTCACAGCCCGACATCACCAATCGCATTCACTTGGGAACTCTTAAGGAGCAACATCCACGTCCATCTTTGCTCTCGAAGGATCTGCCTAGCAGACGCCATCGTGAACAGACTTCGCCCGGTGTCTTTGGCGAAATAAGGTTAATTATGGTAGAACAGCCTCTTGGCGTGCAGTGCTAGACTTCTGCTATGGAGCTTAGAGCAGCTAAGAGCACGGGCGGGGCTGATGAGCTGCGGCCCTGCTGCTTGGTTGGCATTTGTGGTGGGTTTATCTCAAGGCAGACAATAAAATCTAGCTATAGCTTGCTTGTTTTATGCTTGGACAAGCTGAGTCGCCTTATTCGGTAGTGATCTTCATAGGATATTGTTGATAATTTGGAACCTGGTGATGTAGGTGGTGAGATTTGGCGGAGGCGCGGAGTGAAGACTCGTGGCAGGAGCTTGGGCCCTGTAAGCACGGCATTTGAGCAGAAGACCCTCCCGAAAGCTGCGATTGGTTCGCTCGCAAAAAGTCCGAGCTGTTTGTTCATTGACCAATGTTGAGCTTGAGTCACTACACTCCGTTGCGTTGACAGCGTCCGCCCCCAAGTTTGACCCGGAAGGAAAATTTTCCGCTAGCTTAGAAACCCCTTAAAACCCCCTAAACTTCACGTTTTAATAACTCTATGCGTACGTAATGCGCGTAAATAAAAAATATATCAATCGATAGCCCTCGATTAGGTGATTATAATGATATCTTTTTTATTCTCGCGTATTACGTACGCATAGAGTTATCTAAGTGTGAAGTTTAGGGGGTTTTAAGGGGGTTTCTAGGTTAGCGGACACTTAACGCAACGCTAAAAAGAAAAAACGAAACCCCCGGCGCGTTGCGTTGAACTGTCCGCTTAAAAAACCCCTCAAAATTAGCTTTAACTTCACACTTAGATAACTCTATGCGTACGTAATGCGCGAGAATAAAAAAGATATTATTATAATTACCTAATCGAGGGCTATCGATTGATATATTTTTTATTTACGCGCATTGCGTACGCATAGAGGTATTAGTAGACGAAGTTTAGGGCGATTTGGTGGTTTTTCGGTAAAAAGCCCCTTTTTTTGCCTTTTTCGGGCTAAAAACTGCGGGGTGGACGCTGTCAACGCAACGGAGTGTAACAATTTGACACTCGTCCCTGTATCTTGATCACCATTTGGGGGCGGTTGTCGGGCGCATTTCCTGCACAGCTAGACGCGCCAGGGTGCATGTCCAGCCTGGATGCTCCCTGCATTGGCCAGACTTGCGACTTAAACGGCAAACCTGCAGCCCTCGTGGGACAGGATGGCCACTCAGCAGGGCTGAAGGACCAGATCCCATGTCGAAACGATCGTCCCAGGCTAGGCAGAGACATTCTCTGGCCTCCTGTTCGACAGCTCCACGAGGGAGAGAGCTCTATCGTGCCCATTTGCGGTTTGCTACTGAGCGGAAAAGCAGCGGTATCCATCATGGCCGGGCACTCGACGAAGCATACTACTACGAAGTAAAGTACCATTCTAATCTTACTATGACAGTCAGTCACCTGTTAAGTGGTCGATTCCCGCTCATTTCAACCCTCTCCGACCCAAACCATGTCATATTCCACTACAAGGAATGCAATTCATCATTCCAAAGTCCCGAAATCAGGAATCCACGCCAAAGTAGACTGGAAGCTCAAAACTCAACACGCATCACGGCATCCTGAACGATACCATTCGTAAACGTACCAAGCCACAAAACAAACCTCTAGCGTCAGCCCCCCGTAGCCTCAACCTCGTGATTGCCCGCCTCGGACTACCAACTCGGACTTCTCAGCAGCGCGCTGAACCACCACAGCCTCGCCTCATGGACCTTGCGGCCACGCAAACGCAAAGCCACTTACGCCGGCTAGCGGCCAACGACAAGAGCCGCGCTTCCGCTCCACCGGCAAGACATACAATTAGCGAGCCTCAGACTGTTTCCACGTCGACAGGCCAGCAAATGACGGACCCTGACAGTACTCCGCAGGCGTCTCTGCAGCTTCCTGCTCCATCTTCGGGCCGCAAGGGGTCTAAGAAGGTTCGGACTGGATGCGTCACGTGCAAGTTGAGTCCGACCTCTCCCCTCCTGTCCTTGTGGCACCTTGCAATCGCTTGCATACTGACGCGTTTGCAGAATTCGGAAGGTGAAATGCGACGAGACCAAGCCTGCATGTCTCCGCTGTACCAAAACGGGGAGGAACTGCGACGGCTATCTCCCTCAAAAGGCGGCCAGCAGCAATGATGATGCTGGAAGTCCAGGCTCAGAAGTTGCTCGCCTGAATCCTCCCATATCACCTTTCGCCGACTGGGCTGGTGGAAGCCGGGAACAACGCGCCTTTGACTTCTACCGCAACTTCTCTGCGCCGGCCATCTTCAGCGACGGATCCGGTGGTTCGACCCTGTGGAAGCAGCTTGTCCCGCACTTCTGCCATGCTGAGCCAAGCATCCGTCATGCTGTCCTAGCCATCAGCAGTCTCCACGAGTCTCTGTCACAGGAGAAGTCTGCCGACGCGGGAGACACCATATCATCCCCGAAGTGGGCCGGCGTGCTCTCGAACACCTTCGCATCAGAGCAATACGGCAAGGCACTCAAGCATCTACAAGAATGGAAGCCATCCGAGTCCGCAGGGGTCACGGTCCCGCTTCTAGCATGTCTCCTCTTCATCTGCATCGAGTTCATGCTTGGTGATGAGAGAGCGTCGCAGGTGCACATCAACCAGGGTCGGCTAATTCTGGCGCAGCTTGATTCGTCAATAGCTGGAAGCGACGTCAGTGTCATCAAAAAGCACTTTGTACCCATTTACAGCCGGCTAAGTCTTGCTTCGTTTTTGTTTGGGAGCAATCCCGCTGAGATACCCTCGAACCTGCGCTCTAGCTCCGCTACCAACTTGTACTTCGCGTCAGTCGACGAGGCAGAAGTCGCGCTGTACGAACTCATTGACGATGGACTCCGTTTCAGCAACATGGCTAAAGGGATAGTGTACTCCCGCCCAACAGATGACCCACAACTTCAGACTCTCCAGCAACAGCAAGGAGAGATTCTGGCGAAGTTCAACAAGTGGCATGTTGCGTTCACAGTGATCTCAGCAGTGGAAGATGCGAAGAGGGCCGGGAAGCTCTGCTTGCTGTACTACCATACAGCCAAAATATGGATCAGCACCGCCATGTCCCCCCTTGAGACGGCGTATGACGACCATATTGCTTCCTTTGCCGCCATTATTCATATTTCTGCCGAGCTCGTGCACTCTTCAAAGAAATATGTCAGGGATCCCTCCAAAGCAGCCATGTCGACACCCAAATTCGTCTTCGATACAGAGGTCATACCCCCGCTGTACTACACCATCACCAAATGCCGCCACCCCATGTTGCGACGAGCAGCCGCCGATCTCCTAAAGCAGGAAGCTGTAACGAAACGAAGAGAGAACCTGTGGGATGCGCACATGTCGGCCGAGATAGGCAAGCGGATTATTGCGATCGAAGAGGATGCCGTTCGCCGCGACGCACCTGACTTGGGAACTATGAATTGGGACGCGATCTCATGGACGGGGTCCGAGGAGGTCGCAAATCTCCAAGCGCCGGCGGCCGGCTTTCCCAGCGATACATCAGTGCCCTGTACGCAGCGCCCGTGGATTTCGAGAGAAACGAACCACATGCTCAATGAGCAATACGAAGCAGTGACCGACATTGCTCGGAGCAGGCAGACGACGCCAGGGTCGGTGTCCGCGGGATCATCCACAGGTTCGTTGAGTAGCAATACCAGCTGGGGATCGATACAACTCGAAGCACCGTTCAACTTGCCCGAGTTTGCTAGAGTCAAAAACGTGTTGATTGATAATGAGACGGCCCATGGGAGTTGGTTGACTTTGTTCATGGACCCAGAGGAAGCAGGTGCCCAGAGTTGGAAAGTCACAAAGGAGTTTGTAAGGGCTTGAGGCGGTGCTTAATCGCGAGTCAACCAGCTTCATCGATCTTCATGTCTAGCAGCTATTCTTGCAAAGCAGCAAACTGGCGTTCGTAGAGTTGGCATATTATGATTGATCTTCCGATCTTTCTCGAGTAGGAAAATCGCTGGCCTTTTGCTGAAATTAATATGAGTGTAGTGTTAATAACCAGAGGATCTAGAGAATTTGTGGTATGGTATTTGCTGAGTACACATTTATTGCTTTCCTGGACTCATGATTACTATTCGTGCGATCCATCTCCAGATTGAGGTTTGCCCGGAGACCAGGTAACATGCTTGTCCTTCCAGTACCCCTGCTGATACCAAGTCCATCCCAAGCATCTGTACTTCACTTCGACGAAATCCATGGATGCGTATCCTAGGTCGACGAAGGCGTATCGTCGGTCGAGCTTCCATGCACAATCAATCGACTCTTCAAGTCCTCGACAGCTTGTACTACAGTCCAATCCGTGGCACACAACCTCAAAACGACGGCCTGATGACTCCCCGACTCTTAGTATCGAGCCTTTCTGAGAAGGATCAGATTCCTCTCTTTTCTTCATATGCTCCAGAATCAGACCCGGCTCAATGCACGATGAATATTTCAGTCGACTGAATGGTGGATTTTCCAGTCGAGGCCAGGTTTGGCCTGGCTGAATGAATGGTGAAGGCTGCAGTCGAACCAGGCGGACCGTAGGTATCTCCTTGAACATATGAGCTAATTCGCAAATGTTCTCTGAGATTTCCGGACCACCCCAGGTACGCGTGTGTATGATCATGACTTGCTGAAGTTGACGAAAACGCTGCTTGAGCGAATTTGGTAGCCCAGATTTCCAGAGAGGGAAGTAATAATTCGCATGCACCTCTATGTCCAAGCTCCTGATATATGGCAACATCACCGTAGCGCATCCCACGGATCGGGAAAGCCCTGATGGGTCCAGGTGGAACGATGGGCGATTCAGTGTTCCGATATCTTTCCTGTAGAATTGATCAGAGGGCCCCAAGTTGAAGGCGAGGACAATTGTGTTTCGGCGACCAATGAATTCCAGAGCCTCTTCTCGCATTTGTCGGCATATCTCAAAGAAGGGCAATTGGACGGCGTCGTGATGCGAATACCTCGCTACCAAGCGAAGTCTGCTAGGAAGCATATCGCTTGCTTCATGAATCAAGTCGCGTATCTCGTGCGGAAGGCCTAGGAATGAGCATCGTGGATGATAAGCTGTGAGATGCTCCTTTGTTACGCTCTCCATCTCAGTGTTGTCAATGAACGCTGGCGAGTCTGTCAAAACCTCAAGGAAAATCGTCTCGTATAGTTTGCTGCGTATAAATCTTCTGTTGATTTTGCTTAATGTGTTGGCGAGGAGTGTGGTTGTGGGTGTTTCATTCGCGGACGGATTGAGATTGCCTAGAATCAGGCAACTTGCCAAGGAGAACGAAAACTTTGATCAAAGCTGATTTCTAGGAGTGCAAACTTAGATTGTAGTGTATTGAGAGACATATATGTGCCCATGTTCGTTGGCCACCGCTTTGGGTTGGCTGGCAGGTGACATGAACCCAAACCCCGCCCCCCTTCAAAAGCTCCAGATCAGGCTTGGTGAGTGTTGGATGCAAGGACATAGCACGCAAGCAAAGCATGATAGTGATGAAAAATTACGAAACTCGATTTTCTGTCTACCATGACGCCATGCCATGACCCAAGTAAACAGGTTGAGGCCGCGCGCGACCCAGAACTACCAGAAAGCCACTTGTCCCCCGACCCTGATTTGGTATACATTTTGACGAAAGCAAATGAAGCAAGAAGCCTAGCATACATGCCAGGAAAATGTACTCACACATGGAACTGAAAATACCGCAAACGCCAACGCGGTCTTCAACCAAACCCATTTTCAGAACCCTGAACTACCAGCTCTTCTCCCGCTGACTTTGGTGACCCGTAAACCATCCACACATCGTCTTGACCGGCCTACCAGAAGCTGCACCATCCTATGTAATGCTGACAAAGGTTCTCCAGTTTCGTCGCCTCGGTAATGAGCTTGTTGACCTGGTTAATGACATCAAGCTCCTCATTGGGCTTGAAATCCTTGCCCGTCAACTTCTGTGAGACACGGTCCAGCACTTCGACGGCCCTCGCGTTCTGGATCTCAGTGGGGTCTTGACCGTTGTTACCGTTAACGACACTGCCTTCATGAGCCATCGACGAGTTTGTTCTGGAACGAGAGCGCGCGACCGGTCCTCCGCCAGGCATTCCGGGTTCGGCTGCGAGGAGCTCCGATGGTGCAACGTCGGCTTCAAGGACGGAGGGTCGGCGGGCGCGGCCGCCTTGGGGCCCGGCAAGAGATTGTTCGCGTTCAGATCTGAAGTTGGGTCCCGCTGGGCTTGCAGCATTCGTAAGACGCCAGGTGAGAAGGGGATCGTGGATGAACTGCCATAAACTGTTAGTTAAATACCTCCAAACGAAGCTCACCGAGCTTACCGCCTCCAAGACAGCCATGACGCTGTCCTTGTTGTCTCTCAAGACCCTCATGACATGCTCGCAGGTAATACGGAAGCTTCCCTCGATGTTGCTCACTTCCATGGCGTAGGTGAGCATACGGGTAAGCCGGAAGGGCACCCTCTCGGGATACTTCTCACGCTTCATGGCCACCTCGAAACAGTCACCGAAATCGATGTGGATGATCTTGCCAGTCACGCGGTCCAGCATAAGGTTAGACGGGTGACGATCTCCAAGACCAAGGATATATCCGACCATCGACATGACACCGAGAGACCGAGTGTAGTTGGTACGACGTTCAAGCCATGCTTCAGAACTCTTGCTCTTGAGCCACAGAACACGGTATAAGTCTTGGCCGGTGGTGTTATCAAGCGCATAACCAAAGACCTCAACCTTCTGCATAAGGGTAAGATTGTCGTAGTCGGGAGCCATCTGAAGCATGATGCGATGCTCGATATTAAGGAGGATCTTTCTGCTTTCGCGGTACTCTCGGATGAGGACGTGGAGGGTGTCACTGTTAGGTACCCAACCCAGCAGACCGGAGTTCTGGGAAAGCGGAATCGCCGGGTACCGCTGGATGTTGAGGTGACGCTTGTAGCACTCGGAGTCGTTCGCCAACAAGGTGTTGCACAGACCGAACAACTGCATAACTCGTTCGTCCTGGCGGATATCCTCGTGACCCTTGAGCAGGAAGGCGTAGGACACACCGTCACTGCCACTGATGTTGAGTTTTCGGGGCCGCTGCTTACTGTTAATAACCGTGAAGGTACCCTCAAACTCCATGATGCGGACAATGGGCTGGCCGCTGCGGTAGGTGCCGGGAACTGCCAGGTCCAGGTCCTTGGCGGCAAGCAACTTCGGCGAACAGTAAGGCAACTCGAGCGTAGTAAGCTGGGGTAGCTGTCGCGAGATGCGCCGGAACACCTGATAGTAGAGATCCCAAGCTTGGTTGAGGTCGTTGACATCTCGGCTGGCCTCGTACTGTCTGCACCACTCGCGTGCTTCAGTGAGGTCTCTGCCGAAAGCCTGGGTGAAAGAAATCTCGCGCAGTGTTTCGGGTCCCCGCTCAAGCTGATCGTGGAGAGGCTCGAGAGTGGCAAACATGCCTTCAATGTTGTGGTCGCCAAAGTAAAGTCGCGATGCTTCCTCGAGTCCCTCATGCCATTGCTCATGCCAGAGGACCGCGACCCTGATAAGTTCGTGGCTGACAATGTCGGCTTGAGAAACGAGGTTGGCGCTGTGTTGACGCATACTATCCATAATCTGAGCAGCGGATCGCGATCGACGAGTGTTCTGGGATGACTTCATGGCGACAGTCAAGGGATACACCAGAGCCTGCGGGTGGGCTCTACCAACATCCGCCAAGAGACTATGGATCGACTGTTGCACGCGGCGAGTCGGCTGGTTGATACGGGCGATAAGCTGAGGAATGACCTCCAGCCATGTATCAACACTGACATTCGTGAAGCCTTCGGTGACGGCGGCATTAACGTCGGCACTGGCGCCATGTGTGAACCACAAAGTCAGAAGACGGAGTGTGTCCTGGAGGGAGCTTCCAGCAGACAGCGCTATCGACTTGAAGAAGCCGCGGACAGCCGGAACAACGTGCTCGATGACCATATGATCAGTCCTTTCGCCTCTAGTTGAAAGAGCCTGAACAATCTCAAAGTTGGCCAGGGCCCATGCGTGCCATGCCTTGTACCACCTCGGGTTATACTTGGTCGCCTGAGAGTACGAGGTGAGAATGTCCTGGACGTGCTCATACTGCCAGTTCTCCTTGTTCAGGGCAATCAGCCACTCGCCTTGGCGGAGGTAGCACTTGGCCAAGAGAACCGTCTGGTCATACAACGCCTTTTGAGTCTGCGGGTTCATGAGACTGGGGTCGATCTGGTGAGGGAAGCCGTAGTCGCTGGTCAAGTCCATGCCGTTGGGTGCCTGGGCAGTGAGGTGGGCCTTTGTCGCCTCATAGCGATGCGCTGAATCGTTAGTAAACTTGCGCAGGCAGTAGAGAGTCCTCTCGGAAATTCCTGATGTGCGGAAAGCAGGTTGCTGGCCGACCTCCCACTCGTACTTGAGCATGGCGTAGATGATCTGCGAAGGGATGTTCCGGGGCAGGCCGACATTGGGCTGCTGCGGTCGCTCGTTCCAGTAGGGAATCAGCGTCTCCAGAGGAGCCTCTACGCCAATGAGCTGCTTGAGAGACTTCTCGGCGAGTCCCATGCGACCAGACTTGCGACAAAGATTGGCGAATTTGATCCACATGTGCATGTTCTCCGCGGGGGTAATAACCAACGCACGAAGGCGAAGCATCCTTTGCCAGACCTCGACATTGCGTTGACAGCCCTTGAGTCTCGTCTCCCATGTGCGGCGCATGGTCGCCTTCTTCTTCTCGTCTGTTTGCTTGTACACAATGAGCTCCTCGAGTTCGGCCAGCATCTGCACTCTGACGACGACTTGGTATGCGCGGTTGTACGATTCGCTGACGAGGGCACTCAATTCGGTATCCAGACCTTCGCGCGCTTGCTGCACGCAATTCAGAGCTTCCCTAAACTGGTTGCGGTGCAGCGCAAGAATGGCGCCGAAGAAGGATCTGTCTGTCGAGTAGCGCTTCATGGACTGTAAGTAGCTGTCCATTGAATCCCACTTTCCGAGACCCCATGCCGCAGCGGTAGCCAGAGGAGCGATCAGGCGCTGAACGTCGGGAGAAGAATTGGCCCAGGTGTTGCTGGCAAGGCCTGCCAGAGCCTCCCACTCGCCAAGGGCGTGTAGACAACGCATCTTGCCCATGATGATATCGACGGGCACAGGCTTGTCTTCGGGAACCTCCATCTCTCGTTTCGTGTAGAACGCGAGCGCCTCTTCCCATCTCTCCAGCTTCTCGAACCATGTCTCTCTAAGTTGGATACCCTCCTTGTAAAGCTGGGCTTTGCGGAGAATACCAATGGCTGCATCAGATTGCTGAAGTTGGTTGTTGATCACAATAAGAGCCTCAACCGCACCACTGCTCTGGTCCTGCAAGAACTCCAACTCTTTGTAGTGGAGGGCCTTGGCATATGCGTGGCAACGAGCGGCTTCCCGACCGAGCACTCTAATGTCGATGGGCAGAGCCTTGTCGTCGTGTTCCATAAACTCGGCGAGGTTGAGCAGCAGACCGAGCAGATCGGGAGGCACATTCTCGGACTTGATGGCACTCTCAATGTTCTGAATCAGTTCGTCCTGGAATTGCTCGTAGAGCTCACTCCAGCAAGAGACAAAGGCGGAGTTGAACAGTTCTCGCGCGAGCGGGAGATATGAGCTGGCAAGGGCGGCGCAGGCGCGGAGAGCGTGATTGGGCGACTCGGTGAGCAAGGTCGTGGAGAATCTACGAAGCCATTCCTGCCAATCCTCCTTGGTTGACTTGCCCTTCGTATCCCACGCCTGCTTGAGATGGATCGCATTCATCTCCAACTTCTTTGCGCCAAGGTCAGCAAATGCCGCCTGGTCGTCGATTCGGTCGACGAAACGGTCGCCTGCGCCAAGGTCCTGAGGAAGCACCTCGCCCTTTTGCAGCTTGTTCACGAGCAACTCGTAGTTCTGGTGCTGGATCTGATGTAGCGCCAACACCTTGTTGACGGTTCCCATAAAGTGGAGGTAGTCCTTGCCGAGCTGCTGAATAAGACAGCACAGGGTGTCCAAAGCAGCGACGCGAAGGGTCATGTCTCCGCTAGCCAGAATGCGTGTAAGAGGATGAATGATCTTGGCCGCATAGTCGTTGAGGTTGACCTGATATGTGATCTTGCCAATGGTCTCAATGGCCTGCTTCCGGAGCGCGGGTGGCTGGCCTTGCTTCTCAAAAGTCCTGACAATAACAGGAATGATCAAATGCATGTACTCCTCGGCACTGGATCCAAAGACCAAGAATGCATGCAGGACCTTCTCGGAGGGAAGGCGTCTTGTCGTTGCATCCTTCTCAAGAACCCCCAGCATGAGCGGCAACAGACCAGCTAGGTAGATCTTGAACTCGCCTTCTAGAGAGCGCGAGATGGCTTCGACCAGGCTCATGATCGTTGACTGCAGAGTGCTAGTCGTATGCCAGAACTCTTGGCAAATTTCGACAATCTCGGGCAGGAAGTTGCGGATGTGCTGTCGAACGATGGAGACCAACGTGGCGAGCTGACTGAAGTAGGAATCAAGTCGGTTCTTGTCAGCAGCCCGAATCACACCGAGGAAGGCGGGGATGATTCGGTCGAGGAAAGATACACACTCCAAGCCTAGAGTGCGGAAAATGTTCATGATCGCCTCGATGACGGACGCATGATGGCTGGACAAAGAGTTGTCCTTGAGAATCTGGAGCAGCGCGTTGATGACCACAGTTGGGAAGTACTCCTTGCTGGATGGCGTGAGACCTGTCATCATAAGAGAGATATCCGTCATCTGTGTGCTCTCGACCCGGCGCTGTGCATCGGGCCGCCGCTGTTCGACCTGCTGGTATTTGTAGGGGTCCAAGGCACCCAGGATACCCATTAGTTTAATGGTCTCCTGCCGAAGAGGACCGCGCTGGCCCTCGGTGCGTATTATGCTTTGCAGCAGTTCCAGAAGCTGGGGATACTCGAGATAGGGTTCAATGACGTATCCGGAGTTGCTGGCCAGCTGACCAAGGGCGTGAAGTGCGGCCTCTCGTTTGTTATTCGAGCTCTGGTCTTGCAGCGCCGCAATGATGAGGGGCATCAAGCGGTCCTTGTATGGAAGAACCTCCTCGCCACCGACAGTGGCAAGCTCGCCGATAGCTCTCAGAATGGTTGCCGCGACAGAAGCGCTCGCGTCGTTGGCTTTCGGCAGAAGAACGGACATCATTGGGTCGACGTAAGGCTTGACCAGTCCCTGGGCATTCTGTACCAACAGGCTGAGTAGCTTTGCGCTTTCCTCCTTGTTCCTTGCAACGTCGGAAAACTCAAGCTCAGTGAGGAGCTGGATAAGGGTCTTGCGGAGGGAGGGGATGACGTATGCTGGGTTGTATCTAGCAAGGCGACCAATGATAGAAATCGCAACCTCGCGGATAGCAAAGACCTCATCGTTGAGAGCAAAGAACAACGTGCGGATGTTCTCTGCCTTGGCCAGGTGTCTGTCGAAACGCTCGTCAAGGGCGGCAAGAACGGTCCGTCTGATATTCGGCTCGGGATCCGATACGCCCACGGTAAGCAGTCGCTCAATGACATCGCCAACAACCTGGAGAGCGTGGTAACTGGTCTGGTTGACGATGGGGTCGCGCACGTAAAGCTGGCAGCAGGTGAGAGCTGCGGCCTCTCTCGTCTCCGGATCCTCATCTTCGACGTACTTGACAGCGACGTCACGCACAAACTCATTCAGCACATGGCCGGTAAAGTCGAAGCTGCCGAGAGTGTTGAGGGCAAGTTTGACCTCCGCCTTGCGATGCTCGTAGGCCAAAGGATCCTTGGAGTCCTTAGGAACAGCGGGCACGGCTGTGAGGGTGTTGGGATGAGGAGCGCCTAGGGGCTTGAAGGGCTCTCCGCACAAGACCATGCTGAGCATGTCCAGCAATCGGTTTTGAATGGTGTCCTTGGCGGGAGGGATGTAGAAGGCCATGTCGACGAGAGCCTGGGTCAGCTTTGGCGTCAGGTCGCACTCGAAAATGGGATCGAGCAGAGCTTCCATGTACTTGCTCAGCGTTTGGCCAACGGCAACGGCTAGTCGACTGATGCACTCGAAAACCGCGTCGACGGGACCGCGCTTGCGAGCTGCCAGACTGAGACCTTCTCTGACGTGGGTCATAACTCCGTCAAGGTAAGGCGCAATGGCGCTCTTCACTGAGTTCGCGATGTTACCGATAGCCAGGAAGGCGTCATTGCGCTCCTTGTCCTTCTTCAGCATGCCGGACAGGTAAACCATGAACTTGTGGAGGTAGCTGCGGTCGAACTCTGCGGGAGAGTAGCTGGCCAGGTCGGGGATGAGGAGGACGACGGTCTTGCGGATGGTGACGTCGCGATGGTCCTTGTAACGGAGAACGATTTCGCAGGCTTCGGGGTAGTGGTCCTGCATGAACATGCCGCCCTGCTCAAGCAGCTCCTTGAGCATGAGGAGCGAGGCGTGGATGTACTCGACGGAGCCGTGCTGCAGCCCGCGCATAAGTTCGGCGTAAGCCTTCTCCATCCATGTCTGTTTCAGCTCCTGGTCGCGCTCCCTAATGATGCGGAAGCAGGCGGCGACGGTCTCAGCGGACGTGGCGCGAATAAGATGGCGGTTGTCTCTCAAGCTGTTCCAGATGAGGTCCAAGACCAGACCGACGTAGTTGTACATGAGTGTGGGCGCCTGTCTCGCCAATTCGCGCAACACGAGGGCGGCGCTGTAGCGACGCTCCTCGACTCGTTCGCTCTGGAGCCACTCGAGGGCCATCTGGGTTTCGGACTCGACCAGTTCGCTTATCATAGAACCGCCTGGTCGGCACATCTTGCCCAGGGCGATGGCGGCGGCTTGCATGGGGTTGATGTCCTTGCCGCGCAGGATAGTTTTGAGGTTTTGGTTGAAGCGGGCGAACATCTTGGTCGACTGCTCGGAGACTTCGACGTCGACAAGGGCATCGAGGGCGTAGACGCCGCCCAGGCGCTCGGAGGAATCATTGCCGTGGGAGATGAGTTGTGTAATTTTGTTGTTCACGGAACCGTAAATCATGTTGAACTGTTCGATGGGGAGGTCTGGAGGAGGCGGAGGGTCAGCCAAGCTGTACATGATGGCGAATTTGGCGCTTCCGCAGAGCGATGGAGAGGGAGTTGTGGTGTTGAGGGGAAACTTGGGACAGCTTACCTCGATGGCAGACCAGCACCAGGTCTCTGAGCTGGAGAGCCGCCCGCTTTCGAACATCGTCAGAGGTCCTTGGGAGATGTCAGTTGCTGCGGGTGGCATAGTCAAGCTCCTTGTCGCATGCACATAGCGGGGGAAGCAACAGAGGCAGGAGCGGAAGGGGGAGGGTGGACAAACCGTGATCTGAGGTCTCTGACAATATTGTCGAGTCGCTCGAGAGCGATCTGCTGTTGGGTCGCCATGGCTCACTGGCTGGCGCACCCGAGCGTTCGAGGATCAGAATGGGAGAAACATCGACTACAGGTCGGAGATATGGATTGCTGGTCGTTCGAAGAGGAGGGGGGTCGCAAGTGAGGAACTAGATAGTGGTGGTGGTGGTGGTGATCGTGGGAGGAGTGGGCGCGCTGTTGGACGCGAAAGAAAGGGCTGCAGCTGGTGCAGCAGTCAGCAGTTCGTTCACTGCTTGCTGTGGGGTGTAGAAAGAATAAAAACAACAAGGTGTGAATGGCTGCACAGAAAGAAAGGCCAAGTGACGAAGGTGCCCTGCTGAATGGGGGACGAGGCTGAAGGTTGCGGTTGTTTGAGCCAGGACCAGACCAAGACGGGAACCTGAGCCAGTGGAGGTGCAGTCCAGTCAGGTCAGTCTGCAGTGACGGAAAGTGCGACACTGGAACGCTGGAGTGGAGGGTCAACCGTGCTTGCCTCCCCCCCAAAAAGGTGGTGCACCTGGAGGACCCACTGTGCCGTTGCTGCCAATTCCTAAAACCCACCCTGCCGAGGCGCATTGCTGACCTGAGCTACCCCAGCTTCAATTGGATCCTAAGGTCGAGGTGCCCGAGCCGTCTTACATAATACTCTGTCGACCGATAAGATAAGCATTCAGCAAGCAGTCGCGACTCGACGTCGCAACTTTCTGATCGTGTCACGGAGACAGATCCAATACTCTCCACTCATTTTAGGAATTTCAGTCATCCCGCGCAGGCTATGAACCTTGTGATCTGACCAATTCGTACGCATCAACAGCGGCAGTACCATCAGTGGAGACTACGAACAAGCCCAACGCAAGCGATCATGGGTAACGATGGAGGATCAATTCCTAAGCGCCGCGAGCTCGTCAAGGAGGCTGCGCGGGCCCTCACCGTCAGCGAACTAAAGGCCAACGCCCTCGAGTCCCTCGGCCACGCCTGGGCCAACGACCCTCTCTCCAACGAGCCCCTCGATAAAGAGAATGTCGTATCCGATTGGCGCGGCCGCCTCTACAACTACGAGACCATCCTGCAGGGCCTCATGCCCTCTGATGACGCTGCCGCCACACCCAATCCCGACTCTCCAGAGCTCACGTTTGCCTCCACCGGCATCAAGTCGCTGCGTGACATTGTCAAGCTCAGATTCCACCAATATTCCCCGCCGGGCTCGAAGAAGGCCATCTGGGCGTGTCCCATCTCGTCGAAGGAGCTGGGTCCCTCTGTCAAGGCCGTTTATCTCGTGCCGTGCGGCCATGTTTTCGCCGAGGTTGCTATCAAGGAGATTGGAGAGTCGACATCAACATGCCCCGAGTGCAGCGAACCCTTCGAGGCCAAGAACGTCGTCCCTATACTACCCACGGAGGAGACGGACCTGAAGAGGCTTACGGAGAGGATGGACGACCTCATCGCTGCCGGGTTGACCCACGGCTTGAAAAAGGAAAAGAAGGATAAGAAGGAAAAGAGCAAGAAGAAGCGCAAGGCCGAGGATGCCGACGCCAAGGATGATGGTGAGGTACCCGAGAAGCGGAGAGCGACAGCTACCACAGACAGCGTCAAGTCGAAAACGAGAAACATCAACAACCCCATGGCTGCCTCGTTGACAGCCAAAGTCATGGCTGAACAGGAGGAGCTGAGCAAGCGAAGAAAATTGGCGGCAAAGGCCTAGGTGGACAAAAGATGACACTGTTGATCTAAACTCGTAAAATACTCTCAAATGATACCCCCGATACCGTGCGACATCCTTCAATGGAGTGAACGGGACCCTATCCCTTCCCTGGTCCTCGTGCCTACCTCTACATGCCAATCTTTTTCGGGACTTTGCTCGTCACCTCATATCTCTCACATACATCGTCCTAGTCAGTCATTTCGTGCAGACGCATATCAACATGTGGCAAGGGCTCTACAATCAGATGACTGATCAACGTTTTGATGATTCCTAATGCAGACCTCTACGTCTAAGTCACCCTGACGCCAAGCTAAGCAATCCAGATGCTGTTCTTTGTACATGCAATCCCCCATTTTCACCCCTCTTACAGTTCGTCCTTGGACTTGGGCTCAGGGGGCTCAAGCAGGTCGTCGCAGGCAGCAGGCGTGCCCACCTCCATCTTGTAGACGCACTTCTCCGACTCGGACACCTTCCACAGCTCCTCTGTCTCGCTGCAAGCCAGCCAGACGTCGGTGCGTCTCTGGGGTCCGTTCCAGCAGCCCTGACCGTTCTCGAAGCGCATGACCATGCGGAGACCCTTGCCCAGGCTCTTGCCATCGGTGCGCTCCTCGTCGTCGGCCATCTCCCGGTCGATGCGGACAAAGTTGCCCATGTTGGTGTTGCCGTGGCCCTTCTTGGACTTTTGGTTGGTCTTGTCCATCCAGCAAAGCTCGTACTCGTACTCGCCAGCCTCGGTGCTGACGCACTTTTGGCTCAGAACACGGAAGATGTCGTCGGTGCCGTAGTCCTTCTCGAGATCCTTCTCCTCGTTCTCGAGCTGGCGGCGCTTCTCGTTGAGGTCGTTGTTGGCGGCGTTGAAAGCATCGCGGGCGACGGTGACGAGGCGAGACTCGGAGCCGGCGGGGGTGTTATCAACCATCAAGCCGTTGTCAATGAGCCAGCCACGAATGGCGGTGACCTTGTCGCGGACAAACTCGCGGGCGGGAGCAGGCAGGTAGGCCTCAAAGTTGTAGACTGGTTTGGTTAGCTGCGTTCCATAATTGTTCGCTCAAGGGTACGTACGGATGTCAGTGTCGGAGCCTTCAGCCTCCTCGAACTCCTTCCAGTTGATGCCAGAGCTCTCATTGTCCTCGACCAGGACCTCCCTGATGTCAGCCTCGAGATCGTCCGACTTGGTCTCGGTGACGGAGTTGGCAGAGTAGTCCTCGAATCCCTTGACGGCGCGCTTAACGCCCTCGTCGTTGAAGTTGGGATTGTACTCTTCCTTGAATCTCCTCAGGATGCCCTCAAGCTCGCCGACCTTGTTGCGGAGGTCGTCACGCTGGGCAACGACGTCTTCGAGGGTCTCGCGGAGCTCAGCGACGCGGCTCTTGGCCAGGTTAACGAGAGTGCCAAGCTTTCCACCAGAGCCCTCGCCCTTGACGACCTTGCCCCGCTCGGAACGCTCCGTCTCGTGGAGCTTCTGCTCAAGCTCCTCCTTCTTGGTCTCTAGGTTCTTGACCTCCTCCTTCAAGCTGTTGACCTTGACCTCGACACGGCGGCGAAGCTCCCTGGACTCCTTGGCCATCGTCTTGCGTCTCTTACCAGCCTTGTCGATGGCCGCCTTCCTCTCAGCCTCGACGCGGCGGAACTCCTTGCCGATCTCGTTGCACTTGTTCGGGCACTTGACGCCTCCGACCTTGCCATACTCCTCAGTGCCATCGCAGCAAATGTCGTAGTCGCAATGGCCGTCATTGACGTACATGAAGGGGACGTAAGCTCCGATGTGGCCCTCATTGGCGCACCAGAATCCCGGGAGGGCAGTGGCCGTGCTGGTTGTGCCTGTCTTGGAGCCGACGAAGGGCTGGGGAGGAGAGAGGGGGTCGAGGTGGGCGCAGGCGGAGGTGCCAGGCTCATCGGAGCCATCTGGACAGTCGCAGGTGTTGTCGTTGATTTGCTTCACGCTCAGCTTGATTTCGGGGTGGGTGATGCAGGTGAAGGAGTCCTTGGACTCGAAGTACTTGGCAACTGGTGGGAAGCATGTTAGTGGGTTCGACAACGGACGATATGACCCCAGAGAGACAAAGAGGCGGCATTGGCGTGGGATCAATGAGCCATGGAAATTTGCCAGTCTTTGTAGAGCTCTGAGAGGTCCAACCGGGGCGGCCTTGGTGACTGAACTCACATTCTGGACCGACACCTCTGGGCAGGTTGTTGGCAGAAACCGGGGCGGCTGCCGACAGGAAGGTGCCAACAAGCACCACGCTGTAGCTTTGACGCATCTTTGGATTCTCAGGGCCTAAAAACCGTCATTCATGCGTAAATTCGGTCTTGTTGTTTCGAGAAACGAAGGAAGGAAATGGTGGTGAAGCTGGCCAGATCCAGTCCAGATGCAAGACTGGAGACGGGAAGAAGGTGTCGGTAAGGTACAGATATGGGATACGCTGTTGCTGTTGTCGTGGAACTTCCAGCTCACCCAAAACGCCGTAGTGGGTTCGAGTCCCCAGCGGCTTACAGGGGGGTCGGAGTTGGCGCCCAGGCGGTGGAAGCTGCTGCAGGGACAGTCACGTGAACAGTGGGTCAGGCCTGGCGCAGATGGGACGTCATTGGACAGCTGTCGCGCAGCAGCAGGTGCAGCTCAGGGAAGGAGCACCGGGCACTGGCAGGCGGGAGGAAGGGACGGTGAGGGAACTTGAGAGGGAAGAGGCAGGCGGTACGTACCTCAAGATACCCCTCCAAATCGCGGGGCAAAATGTTTTTTGCTGTCGACCATCTCGAGTCTCGTCATTGAAGGGTTCCTGTTCCCAGAGCCGTGTCTCTGCCAGCTCGACATCTCCTCCAGACCAAGCGTTTTTCTCGCAAAGGCCGAAACGATGTCTTCATCAACCGCCAACACCCCCGCAGCGCTGAATGCGCTCTCCGACACGGCCATCGCTTTGATGAAGCAGTTGGAGGCCGTTTGCCTCTCCATCAACGCCGGCAAAGATGACTCCCAGGCTGCATCTTCTTCGAGTTCCTCCGTCGACCCTCTCGCCCTCGCAAACGACTCCGCATCTTTGATCAAGGCGCACTCGACCAAGATCTCCGTCCTCATCATCAACGAGCCCTTCACGCCTTCCGCCATCAGCAAAGTCTTGCGCGAGCTTGTCGCCGGCCCTATCCCTGGTATCGCGACCGCCGCCCAGTCATGCGACGCCGATCGCTACACTGCCACCGTTCGCAAGGACTTGTCATGGAAGTGCTACACTGTACTCAAGGAGCTGCGCGGGCTGGTCGAGAAGATCCCCAGGGATGGCAAGATTCTGTCTGATGCCCAAAAGAGTGGCTCTGCCACTTCAACCGGCAAGGGAAGCATGGCGGCCACAGGTGTCATCTGGGCGGCATGCGACGCGGTCATGAACTTTTACAAGGGCGGCATCGGCGGCTGCTTCATCCAGAAGGTTGAAGAGTTCAGGGCAACACTCAAGGATGTTATGGAGGAGCTCAAGGAGTGGGGCGAGGAGGAACCCGAGGATGACGACGACAGCGACGCCGACGAATTCGACCACGATTCCGCGCTGGGCTCCATGATGCCGTCCACGCAGGAACTCATCGACGATATGATGAGCGGATCACAGGCGATCCCTCGAGACGACCCCGACAAGATCCGCGACCGTCTCGAGTCCTGCTTGAAACGACTAAGGCTCACCACGCTCCTCTACCAAGCCATCGTCAAGAGACGCTTCAAGACGTTGCCGTCGCTGCCTGTCGAAAACTCGGACATTCCGATGCGTCTGGATGAGTCCATGCGTATTCTCCGAAAGCTGCCTCACATGTTTGATGAGCTGGCGGGCGCTTTCTACGACCTCTCACCTGACGAGATCGATCGCGTTATGAACCTGTGCTTTGACGAGATTGTTGCCCTCTCGGACCAGCTGAAGGCGCCATGGAGCGGAGACAAGGACGAGTTTTCCGAGTGGGCTGTCAAGTTCCAGGGCGAGATCAAGAAGGGCTGAGTGTTTTTCATCAGCTTGCCCGCAAGCGCGGGCTCAGCTACAGATTCGCACGGGAATTAAGGCAGCGGGCTCACCCACCCGCCACCACCACGCGGTTGTGACTTGCATGCCACACCGCAGACGCCAGTCGTCAAACAAGCTCAGGACTATTTTTCTAGACCATGACTGCAGTCGAGGCCATCATTGGTCATTTGACGCCACTCGTATTGGTGGTCGCGAGGCTGCGCCATCTGAGACATGGTGTGGAGGGGACATCACCTGGGGATGTGGGGGAATCGCGGTCACGGGCAGGCAAAATGTCATCTGCTGCACCGCACACCTGTCGTGCCTTGCCGCTGCCTGGCGAGAGATGGAGAATGTATATATAGATATCCCAGTCAATATGATTGTGGTGAATAGAGGATGTCAACCAAACGCAAGTATGCCAGAAGAACAAATCGCCCACGTCGATGACCAGATCGATGAGCAGGTCATGAAAGGGGAGACGGGCGAGCTTCCCCGAGGGGTGCCCAGTGGAGGAAAGAAGTTGAAGGCCGCAGTATGGACTTTTCCCGCCGTCTCGGGCGTTGCATGCACTGACATGATGTCCAGATTATCGTCGTGACCGTCACTGGGAAGATTGCCCAGATCGCGACCAACATTCTCACCCTGCCATATTACCGCTTCTACCAGCAAAACACTCTGCTGCCCATTCTTTCCATCGCCAAAACCGTCGAGAATGAGGAGACTGATCAGGAGATATCCGCGGAGCTCCAAAGATGGCGGGACCGAAAGCTGAGCGAGTTCCAGCTCGTGCAAGTCGCCGTATGTCCACATCTCACCATCGGTCTCATCACATACTAACAACCTTTAGAGTACCTTGGTGTCGGCGGCCGTGATCGGGACCTTTTCCTGGCCAACTCCCGACGCCCTGCACTGGCTCACCCCGGCCTTCTGGTACGCCAGCATCTCACTCTCGCTCTTCGCCATCCTGCTCGCATCCTCGGAGCAGTTCATCTTCCAGACGATCCACCGCTCCCCGAAGCGGCGCAATATCGACAAGGAGCTCGCGATGATTTTGTACATCCGCCGCAGCAGGTCCGTCGACCCGGTGCACTCGCCTTTGGAGGAAGTCCCGCCGATTCCCCAGATCCGTGCGATCAAGCTGGCTGAAGAGGGGGGCTGGTTTCCAAAGGAGATGCCGCTGGTCGAGATCCGCTGGAACATGATTTTCACCTGGCAGGCGCCCATGATGCTCATGGCGTATTCGGCGCTGTGCTTCCTGGCCGGGCTGACGGTGTATGTCTGCGCGCCGCTGTATGATGGCCAGGGATGGGGCGACGGAGGCAAAGTGAGTGATTTCCTTTTCACGCTTCATGAAAGCTGCTAATAATACATAGGCCGCCGTTCTTTACCTCGTCAGCTTCTTCTTCTGCGGACTCACCTTCATTTGGTGTGCATACTGGGCATACAAGTTTGTCGACTTGGAGGACCCTTAGGCACGTCACTTTCCCTAGATAAGATGCGATCGGATGGCGGCACCATGGATGCCCATGCAAGTCATGCACTAACTCACCGGATGACTCACGCCCGCAGCATTTGAGGTTGGCGACGAGATCTAGATTGAAGCCCATAGACATACATATAGATAGACTTGTCGAGTCGCGCAATAAGATTTCTCTTCCTACACAAATCCCCAAGACCATATTAGCTACTGCCCCAAATCCTGTCGTAAAAACGATGTCCTGCCCCGTGGAAGAGATCGTCAAAACCTATGAAGATGATCCAACAATAGTACAACGCATCGCAACGCGCAAGACTAAACTTCCGCTCGCGATCGAGCCCCCAAACCCGGCTTGGCCCGAACACTTTGAGTTCCTCAAGGCCCGCATAATCGGCGCCATCGGCCCCACGGCCGTGAGCATCTCCCACGTCGGCTCAACCTCCGTCCCGAACCTCCCCGCCAAGGCCGTCATCGATGTTGACCTGGCGATTGCGAATCCGACGGCCGAAGATGAGTACGCTCCTGCACTGGAGGCGGCCGGTTTTCAGTTCCTCTTACGCGAACCCGAATGGCATGAACATCGATTCTTCGCGATGAGTGAGCCGTATTTCTGCAACCTGCATGTCTTCAAAGTCGGAACGGCGGAGATGGAGAGGCACTTGATTATGAAAGAATGGCTCACGACGCACGAAGATGACAAGGAATTGTATGCGCAAGCCAAGGTTGATGCTGCGGGGGTGAGTAACGGGCTGGGTGAGACGGTGATGGAGTACAATTTCCGCAAGGAGAATGTCATTCGGGAGATTCTCGAAAGGGCATTCCGGGCAAAGGGGTACCTTCCCGATATCGAAAAGTGACTTAGAAGTTTTTGAGTTAGCTATTTCGCTTCTTCTCTCAAGCATGATATCCGGGTCGAAATTGCATACCCTCCGAAGTGTACCGGTCAAGCAAGATGCGCAGCACACAACTAGGCATTCATGTCAATGAAATTTGGGGCTTTTATCAAGCCGCTGAAGAAGTCACGCGTTCCAAGCACTGAAAACGATTGAGAAAAGGTGCACCGAACATCGAAAGCGACATCAAGCCACCTCGGCCGAAAATGACCACGCGCACAACGAAGACTCAATTCTTTCTGGGTTTTTCGAGCCCGTCAGCGGCAGAGGGTTCCAAATTTACCGTAGGGGCCCCACTACAGTTGTGGTGGCCCCGCAAACCCCGCACGAATAAATCTTAAGATGAAATGTTGTCGAAAATTCTCAACAAGGACCCATGGCGCAACGGTAGCGCGTTCGACTCCAGCGAGACATCGAAAGGTTATCCGTTCAAATCGGGTTGGGTTCAATACCCTATGTCCATATTTTTGCCGCATCTGTTGATATCGTGATGCTGTTGTGGTGTTTTGATGATGCATCGTGTCCGGACATGATGCTCATGCTGGGACGCCGTTTTTCTGTCGCCGACGTGTCCGGAGCGCACGGTTCGTGTCAAAGTAGGGTCCGTGCCTTCCAAAGTCCAGCTGGGGGCACTTGCGACCATCTGCGAGCTGGAATTATTCAAGGAATATCCGCCGCCCATCATCAGCAGCCGAATTCCTGTACACAACTGGAGAGCGATCCGACGCTACCAATGAACTCTACAACCATGTCTTTGAGCATTCGATCAGTATTCTGTCTGTTCCTTTAACTCAAGCTACGATAAAGACCTCGGTTGTGATGAGGTGTGGTCCACGACGTGACCGACCGACATCGTCACTTATGTACGCGTGCGGGCGAGGAAATGCTCTCGCAGCTGGAACCACAATGCCAACCACGATGATTGCAAGGCAGCCTTGCCCCTCGTGACCTGTCAGACTAGGTTTGATCTCAACGGAGGATAATTCCGATGTTGCCTACTGCACATCTACCGGGTAGCAATCGGCTGTCACGGGAAGTTTATCATCCTGCATCCGCTGCAAGGTTCGGGACGAGAAAGATCGTTGTAAGGCCAGATTCATAAGACGAACACTACTTTGAGTAAAATCGAACGACGCGCCTATTTCCCGTACGTTCCTAAACCTCGAGCCAGTTTGTCCATTCCCTGATAACTCCGAAGTACTAATCGAAAACACAGTATTCCAATGACAAGGCCGAGAAACCCACTACGGATCCAAAGGATTCAGTTGCGCATGATCTCATCTGCAGTTGGAGCAGCTAGAAAGACATCGTCCATGTGGCCATCACGCATTCTTCTTGGTCCCCTTCACCGGCAACGCAGGATAGTCAGGAAGCTCCCACCCCTTGACGTCGTCCGACTGCAGTCTCTGAAACAGCTTGTCGATTTTGAGAGTGCAGACGAGCCAGAGAACAGTATTGAGGACCTTGATTCCGAACGCCGACTTCGGGTACAGCAAATTCGGCCGCCAAGCAATATCCTGTACGGTCTTCATGAATGGTCGCAGGGTTTTGTCATACGCCTCCAGAGCAGCAGGCACTCCTGCTTTCGTGGAATCGCCGGTGCAGTGCTTCGAAATCTCACCGGCCATGACATACGCGCCAACAAACGCCGACGTCGTACCGCTGCCTGTCAATGGACTCGGCCCATAGCCTGCGTCGCCGAGGAGTACGACGCGACCCTTGTACCACTTGTCCATCCTGACTTGGCCGATTTGGAAGTTGTAAAAGTCATCAGACACACCCCCCGCCTCAAGTCCGTCGATAAATCGCGGCGTCTGCCAGCCAGCATCCTTGAAGAGTTCAATCCATAGCCGCTTCTGCATGTCAAGGTCGCGGTTCTTCTGCGACTCCTGAAGAAGCCTGTCGGTTTCCTTGTCTTGTGGCACGAGACCCAAATACACCTGGCTGGTCTCGGGGTTGTCACTCCTCCTCATCATCATCCTCTGCTTCGGCACAACGCAGACCGTCGCGTAATTGTCGTCGGTCTTTTCCCTCGGCACCGTGAACAGCGCCGAGTGCAGCTTGAACGGGACAAAGGGGTCATTTTCTCCGTTGAGCATAAGTCTCCGGGTCTTCGAGCCTTGGCCGTCGGCTCCCACCACCAGATCATACTTGTCGGTGTGACCGTTGCTCAATTTTACCGTGACCGAGTCGGCATCTTGTTCAAACGACGCAATGGAGTTGTCAAAGATGTACTTGACGCCCAGCTCATCTGTGCTCTTGAAGAGAAGGCGAACCAAGTCCCCTCGCATGATTTCGAATTCTGATGTGAAGCTCTGCTTGCCGGTACCGGACTTGTTCGCCTCAAAGGTGGCCACCGTCTTGCCGTTCTGGTCGACAAAGCGAAGGCCTGCCTCGTCGACGCCTTTTGCTCGAATCTCGGGCTCTATGCCCATAAGGCGGATCACGGACACGCCCTGACCGCGGATGTCAATCTGCTGGCCCTGGGCGCGCAGAGACGGGTTTCTTTCGACGACGGTGACATCGTGACCCAGCTTCGCTAGCCAATACGCGAGCGCAGGGCCGCCAATGCCGCCGCCGACGATGAGGACTTTGAGAGCAGATTGTGAAGACATGTGTGATGAATAGTCGTGATGTAATGGGTTGGAGAAGGTTTGAAAATGAGTTTCGAGGCTCTTACCGAGAAGATAAACATTCCCGACCAGGCCAGCTGGGCAGCATCAATATTATACCAATTCAAAAAAAAACAGACGACAGCCTGTCAACATGAACCGGTTCGCGTCGCGGTGCATGCGCGAAAGAATGGTGATGCCATCGGCGCCGTTAGAACAGAGACCCTCGGCGATGCTTGAGGTCCGTTGTCCGAGTCCAATTCGGGCTTTACGAGAGAGGCTGTCGCACTTGGTGACGTCAACAAGCCGGATCCGAATGCCGCCTGGCCAGTAGCACGGCGGGGAATGCCAGCGCTTGGCTGGTAGCCGCATTGACCGCCCTGAGTCAAAGACCGTAGGGTGGCCGGCGTCAGTTTGGGGAAAAGCAATTCGTCGATGAAACACTTCGGAGGGTGATGCCTACGGCTCGGCCTTGAAAAGACCGTCGGCCTTCGGGCGACGGCCGGATGGGTTACTCAGTCTGTCGTGGCCACTTGGTGACTGTGGTACATGTCGGGTGATTGCATTCTTGCCCGATTTCTACTGCCTTAACTGGCGTCTGGAGACTGGGTGAATCTTAGAAACAGAAGAATGCATTATTCTTGATGTATTAGATACACCTGACTAGCCAGACATAAGTTTCAGTCAGAAATGCTTGCGCCAAGCCCCGGGCATTCAATGACAGATTGGTGATATGTGTAGAAAGCAAGTTGCAGCATAACCTATGAAAACTGATTTTCTTATGAATGTGATTTGCTTTGGCGTTTGAAAGTTGTTGGCTTGAATGAGAGAGTTCATCGGTGTAAAGCTCCAAGAGTCTGGATAGCTTCACCCAACTGATGGAAGGATTCAAACAGTAAGATCTCGTCAGGTGCTGTGAGAAGAATCTCCCAGAACATTTTTCTTTGTAATCGTAGGTTTTGAAGCCACTAGGTGGCGACCAGATAGGCTTCTACTGAAGCTTAGAAGCCTACCTTGGACACTTTTCATCGGGAAGGTGCACCTTCCCCTTCCAGAACCCGGAATAGCACTCCTTCCAGAAATGAAAACGAAAGAAAAGATTTTCACTTGGCTCGTCAAAAATGAAAAACAAAGTCGGCCCTAAGGCTCCCCCGGCCCAATTTTCAAGTCCAGCTTCGCTGCGCGCTTTGGTCTTTTCAACTACAACATCTTCACAAACAGCTGATTTGGTCTTTCTTTCACCTCCTCTCACAGCTGCTTCGTGAACACAAGTGAAATTCAGCAACCTGGCAGAAATTCAACAACTTGGCATCAAGTACTCTACGCATGATGAGTGGAAGCGCAGACACCAAGGACACCCACAGTCAGTATTTCCCTAATCGGCAGCAGACTTGACTTCTCACGCTAATTACTTCTTCCACAGAGGGATGCAGCTCTCAGACGGCCTCACCTGAGATGCGGAACTTGATTCTCGAAAAGCTCACTGTGCTCAGAGCCCAGAACGATCATTTGATCCAGCAGAATATGATTATGATCCACCAAAACCAGGTCATGATCAATAACAACATGACTGTCGTCGAAACCCTCAAGAGCATGACCAGGTCGGGTTTTATTTTCCTTTAAATGGCAGATGATCCAATTGCTGACCATCTTCGCGGCAGTCCCGCTACAAGCACCCCTGACACACCCGACACGCCAGTCAATGATACCGAGGGCAAGGGCAAGGAGCTGCCCTCCAAGGCTGACAACAATCACTGATCTCATTGCACACTTGCATTTGATGTCTCTGGATTTTTATCAAAGGCATCTCAAGGATCTGGATAGCGAGTCACATTACGCGCGGGCTCATGCCCAAGGATCGAACAACTTCACAAGGAGATTAGCCAATACCTAGCTTCCACGACAGAAGTCAAGGTACTTTATTTACATAGCTACGGAAATCAAAGTTCGGTTGCTCTGACACAGCCACTAAGACCTCCAAATTAATGACATGTGTACAAAGGGATAAGAGCTAAAGTACCTGGTCAACACCGTCGATGACATCGGTATCAAAGGTAGCTCATGGAAGATCATCCAGAATCCACGAGAAAATCTCTTTCTCATCATCTTACAAAAGCAGGGCAAGTACACCGGCAATACCTGCCAAGCTCATGCCTTTGATAGCAGCACCTGCTGTGGGAACAGTGCTCGGCATCATGGTACCTGTAGCCGTTGCCATCGACGTGGCTGAGCCGGACATGGTAGCTGTGGCGTTCATCATACCTCCTCCAGTAGCATTCTTCGGCGCGACAGCAGCTTCATAGCTCGCGCAAGTCGAGTTGGGCGAGATGGGGCAGCTGTTCTCGATGCAGATTGCCTGGAGCTGGGGTCCCTGTGCAGGAATGGCAGTGGCTGGCGGGCTGCAGCGCATACCAAAGAGCTGGGAAAGCGCCTTTCCGACTGCCTGGAGGTCGTCTTGAGCAACGCCGAAAGAGGCAGCCGCCATAGCCACCTGCTGAATAAAGTATCCGAGCTCGTTCATGTCTAGGTCCATGAACTTGTGGACCTGGTACATGGATGCATGTCCGTCATAGCCAGGGAAGCCGGTCATGCCGTACTGGGAGCAGCCAAGCAGGGCACCGAAGAATTGGTAGAGATGGGTCAAGAGGAAGCTGGGAAAGATCGTTTGTTAGCCTCATAATGGTTGTCAAAGATGTCGACGGCTACATACTATTGATTAGACTTGTCGTCGTTCGCCGGCATGTTCTTCATCAGTGGCGCAGCGCCACCTCCATCAAGGAAGTTGACGGAAACGCCAGAGCTGCCACCGCGGTTGGACGAGGCCAGGTCGCCGTTGAAGTATGGCAGCAGATTGACTTCAGCGCCGTTGTAAGTGCCCGCTGCAAGAATGCCAGGAACTTTGACACCGACGTTTGGCATCGTATCTATTGAGACGAGTAAGTCATCTGCAAAGGTGGACTCAGGTGATTAAGCTCACAGTTTCCAATTACCACTGTGTTGACCAGAAGAGTCAACAGAGTGTACTGGTTTTCGGCCGTGTTATTCTTGAGAAGTGCTGTGGTATAGTAGTCGCAAATTGGAGTATCAGCTGGACGCTGAGCGGCGACACTGCTGGCCGCAGCCAGGGCAACTGAAATGATTTTGTAATGCATTTTTGGGTATTGTGATTTTGTTTGACTTTGATACGGAAGAGAGAAGGACTTTGAATGAGCCTCTCCTTACTTGGTACCTGCGATGAGAGCCCTTTTATGATGAAAGGCCTATCAGTTAGAAGCACATAGGCAATCTAACCCCTCTCCAAGCTCCTGCTTCAAGATGCGCATTTTGCCGTTTTCCGGTCAAATGACCTCCGAGGAGACGTTGACAGCCATCATCTCAGATGAAATGATGGTCTCGTCAAGCTTTGGCACTAGCTGTTTGTTCGCTGATCCCAAGCTAGTGAGCACCAGGGACTAGCGCCGGGGCAGCTCCGATCCGTGGGCATCAACGACCAAGTCGGGACAATAGCTTACATTCTTTGAATTAGATCGACTCCTATTGGTAGGAACGACCCATTGGGCTCGGATCAAACATGCCCGGCAGTCCTAAGACAACGACGTGGATACCGGATCGCAGCCAGGCCGTTGACCTAAGTAATGACCCATGTCATCGGTATTCCTACGATTTCTACCTGTACAGGAAGGGATGTGACGAACGTGGTTCAAGAAGAACACGCCCAACGCAGAAGGGTTTTGGAGCTAAGGAACGGAGGGGAATGTTGCCGGCACCTGCTACCATAGCTCCTGGGGAAGCTTGCTGACAGCTGGAAACCGGCTTGGGCTTTTACGGATTGACTTCTTTCCGAGAGACTGTCCGAAGTCATCTGGCTGTCTCACGGGCCTTGGATTCTAGGCTTGGTATATCGAGCGAAGATCAGTTCTCAGCAGTGCAGACTGGTATCTAACGCAATATGGGGAGCCTTTGGCCCTTGAACATTTTACTTGATGGAAATTAGGTCTCCGGCTATCGTATGGCTGCATTCACGCCCCTATTGGAACGGGGTTTAGTGGGCCCACTGGATTTTTTCGGCGTTTTCGGCGTTTAGAGGCCAGATTACTAGCCCCCTCAAGGGGCGAGAAGTTAGCTCAGACATTATCATCCTCACAGAGATGAGAAGCTTAATTCACTCGTTTTTCAGCGGATTTTCGAGCTTTTTATCTCGTTCTTTTTATTTTAGATCTGTAAAGAACGTAAAGAGTCTTTTCCTTTTTCTTTTAAGATCGTAGGCCTTAAAACCGTAGAGTTACGTAGTTAAGGCGGCTCTACGCGCCTTCGGGCGCGTACGCGCTGCTGTGCTGCATAGCTCTCGGCCGCCTGGCCTACGACCATTTCACTATATGATGTGATAGAGAGGTCCAAGCCTTGTCCTCAATGCTCAAAACAAATCAATTAATTGTCTCCCAGATTGCATTCATGACGGCTCAAAGGCTGGGGTGCGGCATATCCTCATTTTGGAACTTGTAAGCCTGTCCTCAATCTGTCTCACTGCCAAAATGGAGACAGCTTCTCGCCGAGGGAGATAAGTAGGTGACCATACGCAATGTGCAGGTATCCTTTTGGACCTTGCTTTACACCATCTGGCCCCTGAAAAGGTTTGAAACCCTTCTGATGACACGCGAACTCATATTCGCTGACTGTGGGCAATCTTCCAACTCCAGGAAAGAAACAGTCGTCTTCAAACACATATGTTGCTCTTTGCCTGAGTAGTCGACTGAAGCCATCGCAATAAAACGCATGACCGTCGGTCCCCGGACCAACACGCCAGAGGTAGTGTTTAGAGGGGTGAAAAGTCAGAGTCTGCATCTGACCGTAAACTTTTCTTCAGCTTCTGTCGAAAATCTTTCCAGAAATGGCTTTAAATAGCGAGACTCAAATCGGAGCATGCTCGTCAAACAGTCAAACCTGCAACTGGCCGTCAAAGATATGAGTAGATCAGTTTTTTGGATCTTGGACAAAACCGTTGGGATTGAGAGACGGTGAATTCTCAAATTCTGGGTAATTGATTCTCAGTTTGGGTCGCAATTCGAGATCGCTAGAGATCAGTTCCCAGTAAAGAGAAATAATGTACTCCCGGACGGATGCGAGGTTCTCGAGATGCTCCACATTTGCTGCACTTTCTTTCTTGTAAATATCCAGAATGCTTCATTTCCAGTGGCAAAGATGGACGTCTATCTTCCGAAACGTGGCTGTATCACATTGGGTAACACCATCAGGGTAGTTAGCCGGCTGCTTGCGTTGGGGTCCGTAGATCTTGCAAATCATCTCATAGCGAACAAAAAATTTGAAAACCTTGCCCATTTCACATTCGGTAAGCTTGCTGATGTCGAACTTCCTTCGTTGCCATGACCATATAAGGCCGTCGGACGAAAAGCCCGGCCACAAAGACTTGGCGGGGACTCTAGGCATCATCCTGTAGGCTTCCGGAAGAGACGGAGCAATTGCTTTGGACAAGAAGTCGTCTGTGAAAAGCCAAATTCGTTGACAGAATGAATCGAGCTTCAGAAGTAGCAAGACGTCCATCTCGTTGAGAGCTCACCGGAAGCCCACCTCTTCAGATGTGCGTGATTGTAGAGTTTTCGATCATACGAGCCAGCGTCGCATCTTGGAAAGAATATAACGGCCAGGGCATCGTCGAGATGTTCCCCATCTAGATTCCGCGACACGAAAGTGCGTATGATTCGTTTCTATCGGCCTTACGCTGCTGAAAAATGGCCGGTGATGCCAGACTAAGCGCCGAGACGTCCTCGGGAGTTTCAATGCTCTCTATGATACGTAGGCGGACCTCCGGTGGACAGTCTTCAAACGCATCCATGGATAAGGTGTCTCCGGTGTTTGGTGTCAATGATGGCATAGGTGCCAGTAGGTTTCGGTGGGTGTTGATTGCGGAGGTTCATGTCGCGGCGAAAAATACGTCTGAGATCCTCGACCCTGTCTTTTATGGAAATTCGACTAGCTATCTCAAGATAGCTGCTGGAGGCGGTGGCGGCTGTTACAACAGAACTTGATAACCTGTCATGAAACTTTGTCGGCAAAGGGGAATATGAGTAGCTTAGTATGGTTCGCGATGTTCCAAAATTTCCGACCCGTATGTACGGCCTCTTCAATGATCAATAATCTTCGTAAGACAGCAGAGACGGCAAGTGTGTCGCGGCACCGAATGACCCACAATACCGCCACGCTCTACTGAAAATTTCAAGCCAGGAAAATGGCATTCATGAGAGCACAAATGCTGTGAGCGGTAAGCACTCGCTCCAGAGAGACCAGGGCAGGTGATCGGCTTCGAGTAGTTCCCAGCACCGCCCATCCCGCCAGTGCTCCGAAACAGCGAATGTACAAGCGCCGAGGCTTCTAAAGCATGAGCCTTACCCAATTCTTGCCGTGGAAGGCGTCGCAGCTATGACCCAATGAGCTGAGCTGCTGCCTGACGATCTCGACAGTGCTGGGGTCTGCGTAAATAACCTGGATTGAGCTTCAACCCTCACCAGTACACCATCATTGAGATTCATGTTCCGAGACAGAGACTGGTACATCGAGTTTTGATTCTGCTGAATGACCTCACGGAGGATGAGAGTTGACATCTACTTAGCGGTCTTCAATCTTGTAAATACCGATAAATGGAAACGAGCTGTCATGCCAAGGGGAACACGGTGTTTTGATCTATGTAAACCCCACCCAATCTTGAACCCGGCAGTCCGGCATGTGGGATTGCCTCGTTGAATTACCAATCGCGAATTCGGAAAGCCATTACGGAGAAATCAATTTGAAAGCTGAGAGCGAGCGGTATTTCTCACACGAAATGCTACTCGTGCTTGAGCGGGTTGAGTAGCAGTTGATGGTCAATTAGGACTAGTCTCGTTGTGATGGTGGTCCCGCCCAGGTGGTGTTGTGAATGCTTCAGGCAGAGGTACCCGAACAGATATGCTTTCTGAACAATCATCCGATGTTCTGGGTTTTCACTGACAGGCACGACAAGAAAGCTTGGAATGTGTGCGATCGGTTCCGAGGCTGACTCTGGTTGAGAAAGCGAAAAGATCATTCTGAAGTGTGTACTAGAGTCGCAAATTTCTTCGTTCAGTGCTTTATTCACTCAATGCCAAGGCGTCATGGGTCGTGATAGGTAAGATAGGATAGGGTTGTCCCCTGCGAATGAACGAAGTCTCGGTGGTTAGGAGGGTTCTGCGCCATTCCCGAGCTTCATCGTTAGCACGGGCTGGCTGCCTCTGAAGACCACGGCCCGATGCACTTGACCCATCATGCATCTCATCCTTCATTGGGTTATCATCTGACAGCTCGGGCAACGTACCCTTTGAGTCGTCGGCAATAAAGACAAGAAGGGGTTCGCTCTCAATAAACACCCCTACGAGAGCAACGTCGCCCCGGCATGGATTTCGATCCTCCAATGACACCACTCGAGTCGTGAAAAAAATTTGATCTTATCAATCTAGGCCCCCGAATCCACATCGCGATCCTTCGAGCCACTAGCGAACCACTCATCCCGTGTTCTCGGCCCCCTCAGACGAACATTGGCCGAGCCTGCCCGAGAACCACGTCGCCGCCCGTCAATCGACGTTACTTCCCATGACCAAGAGCGCTGCACTATGTACTCAAGACCGTATCGGCACGCGTTGTTGCATTGTCCACAGCGTACAACCATGTGTTCGTCCCACCATTCCTGCGGCCCATCTCTTGGCGCCTTTTGTGTTGCTGGGAGGATACAAGAACCCTTGCCTCGCCGCCGTTGCATTCTTCACAGTTGAGTCTTTTGGGCCTACACGTTCCACGACCAGATTCCCGGACTCGCCCATTCAAGCGGCTTGTGGCCTCAAGACAACATGGCTTCCCCAAACGAAGCTGCGAGCTCACCAGAGATTGCTCCTGAGCGTCCCGTCCCAGCCCCGATTGACGACAAGGATCCCGAAATCGTCGATGAGAAGCCCAGTTCCGAAATCGATCCCAACACCGGCGGACTTGCAGGTGTCGAGAAGATTGAGGCCTTGACTCAAACATGGACCAAGCCGTGGCTTGTCGTCGCCTACATCTTGTATGCGCAGTCTGCACAACTCTTCCGGTTGCATTTGCTCACCTCATTCCAGCATCTGGCTTGTCTTCTTCACAGACTCGCTGCAACAACAAATTGCTAGCTCTCTACTGCCTTATGCAGTCAGTGACTTCGGTCTCCATGGCCTTATGGCCGCCACGGGCATCATCTCCAACATCGTGGCAGGAGTCAGCAAGCTACCGCTCGCGCGTATTATCGACGTGATTGGTAGAACGCAAGGCCTCTGTATCATGTTGGTTTGTGTTGTCATCTGTATGAAGCCTCCGTCAAAGTTGCCGGAGACAAGAACTGACATGATCCCGTAGCTTTGATTCTCATGGCAACTTGTAACAACGTCGAAACCTATGCTGCAGGTCAAACGTTCTTCTGGACTGGCATGAATGGTATTGGTTACGTTCTCAACATCTTCATGGCCGATACTTCGACGCTTCGCAACCGAATGATTCTCTTCGGCTTTACATCCACACCCTACGTCTCGAACACCTTTGCCGGGCCTGCAGCTGCCCAAGCTTTCCTTGACGGCAGCACTTGGAGATGGGGATACGGCGCTTTCACAATCATCATTCCGGTTATTTGCGCCCCCCTAATTATCATTTTTACCCTCCAGTTGAACCGAGCCAAGGAACTCGGTCTCTATGTCAAGCCCCAAACAAACCGCACCTTTTGGGAGTCGGTGAAATACTGGTTGATCGAATTTGATGTTGCAGGAATCCTTATCGTAGTTGCTGGGTTCTCGCTGTTCCTGCTGCCATTCAGCATCGCTGGTTATCAGGCACACAAATGGGTTGAGCCTAGGATCATTGCGATGATCGTTGTCGGCGGTCTTCTCTTGATCGCATTCCCATTATATGAGAAGTACCTTGCGCCAAAGACTTTCATTCCTTGGGAGTTATTTCAGAACAGAACAGTCCTGGTCGCCTGCTTGCTCGGAGGGAACATGTGGATCAGCTTCTAGTAAGTCCAAAACTTCTGACGGATCATTAGCATTTCAACTCTAACTTTGCGACAGCTGTTACAAGGTTCAGTTCTCGTCCTATCTGCAGGTCGTCTACGACCTCAGCGTTTCAAGAGCTGGCTTCATCACTAATATCTTCAACATTGTATCTTGTGCTTGGGCGGTTCCGGTTGGCCTGTGAGTGATTGTCGTAATACTCCCGTTAGTTCTGCACTGACATCTCTTGTGTCCAGTCTCATGCGCTTCACCGACCGATACAAGTGGCTTGGACTGGCGGCGATTCCTCTTCAGATGCTTTCTACCGGTTTGATGATCAAGTTCCGTATGCCCGATACTCACGTCGGCCTTGTCATCATGTGCGAGGTTCTCGGCTCTTTCGCCGGTGGCACTATTGTCATGGTCGAGCAGATTGCCATCATGGCTTCCGTTGCTCATCGCGATGTTGCAGTCGGTCTCGCTCTACTGGCTCTCGTCACCAGTGTTGGAGGTGCTATTGGCCAATCTATTAGTGGTGCCATTTGGACCAACTTGATGCCCTCGAAGCTAGAGCGCTACCTTCCCGACGAACTCAAAGACCAGGCCCTCCTCATCTATGGTGATCTTGTCACTCAGCTCAGTTATCCAGTGGGTACTCCCGAGAGAGACGCCATCATTCGTGCGTACGGCGAAACGCAGAAGATCATGATCATCGCATCGTTGGTGGCATTAGTTGGATCGATTATTTGGGTTTCTTTGATGAAGAACCATCGCTTGAGTGACAAGCAGCAGACAAAGGGTGTTCTGTTCTAATCTGGGTCGGGCTGTTCAGCTGCATGCTGTGAAGCTGATATTCAATGAGCGATACTTACATCCTGTTTTTTTTTTTTCAACGACTTGTGTGAGAGGTATGAAATCATGCAGAGAATCTGAGCTACGTGACGGGCTTGTCCTAAGGCATACGCCCAGTGGTCCATGGTATTGGATCCGAAACGACGACTTCAAGCTGGCATGACACAGTCTCACAGGAAGAGACCAATCTTCCACGCAAAGACATTGTGGTCAATGCCCTTCCGCTGGCCGTTTGTGCTGAGGTTTGCTTTCAGCGAATGTCACCCAAACATAGTTTTGACTTTAGCAAGTCATCCCAGCCATATAGATTGTCAAGTAGGATAGTACTGACTCCAAAAACACTAGATGCCAGTAAGAACATGGCAGAACCACCGCTACACCCCATTTAAAACATATCTAAGCCTCTCACAGCCCAATCGCAGCCTGAAGCCAACACCACCGTGTTTCCGCCAAGGCTGGTGATACCGAAACCCTGGGACCTTGCCGAATCCGAGGCAATGTGCGGAGGGATCCGGGGCTGGTGTGGGGTCGGAAGACGGAAGACGGAGCTCGGAAGGGCAAAAAATGCCCAATCAGTTCGGTGATCGACTCACTGACGAAGCCACGAGGGCTAAGAACTGCTTGAAACGGAACCTCGCATGTATGTGCCGCTGCTAGCGAGCCGGGCATGCCAGCCGAGTGTGTCTAGGGTCCGATATTCGTTGTTCGTTGGTAGGCTCTTGAGTGATGTTTTTGGCTGGGACTCCGGGGCAAAGCCGTGTGAGATTCAATCCCGGCCCACCACCGGAGCCGTCACAACCAATCTGCGTCTACGAAATTCCACTCGGTGTATTCAGGTTGGTTGTGGCCTCCGCAAAAGAACCTACAGGCCTCTTCCCCGCCCCCAGCCTCCGAGTCATGTCTTCTCCAGGTCCATGTTGTGCCAAAGACGGTAGTCTTTGGCATTCTGGCACTCGGGAGATGTCACCTCCACGTGGAAACTGCGGAGGGCGGGGAGCGCTCTCCATTCACCCACGGGGAGAGCTGGCAAGCCCCTGAACTTGGTTCACGCGATGATAGTTTCCCCAGAGTATAAGACTTTGGGCGATCCCACCGGATCCTGGAGCTTTGGACAGTCGAGGTCCCTAGAGCACGATACTCGCTTGTCTTTGCAACGAGGTCCGTTCCACTAATCCAAGCCTTTAGTACCGAGTATTCGTGGCCCAGCATGGCGGACACGAAGGCCGAACCCACGGTCCAACATGAAGACAAGCAGCGTTCCGAACAGCTTGAGGACGTGAATGTCGCAGCTGCGGCCGCGCTTCCAACAACTGCGGTCAACGACAAGCTCACATTCGCTGATTTCTGGGACAACAAGCGCGTTTTGGGTTTCTGTCAGTTCATCCGATTCACCTTGTAATTTGACCATCACACACTAACCTGACCAACTGACAGGTTTGATGATTTACCTTCTGCCGATTAATTTCGGATATGAAGTCACCACGATCGGGAAATTGCTCGCAGTCACACCCTTTGCTAAAAGATTTGGTCACGAAGTCGGCGGAAAATGGGTTGTCGCAGCCCGCGACCAACAAATTCTCAACGCCGGCGGTACAATCGGTATTTTCGTCTCGGCATTCGCAACAGGCATCGTCAGCGACTTCATCGGCCGCAAGCGAACCATCATCATCGCCTGCTTCATCTGCGTGGGTGGTATCATCCTCCAATACTTCAGCACGACCGTTCTCATGTTGTTCGGCGGCAAGACCGTTGCCACTTTCGGATTCGGTCTGGGCCATTCGCTAGGCCCGGTGTTTGTTGCTGAGCTGGCCCCGGTCAAGATGCGTGGTGTGTGCCTCGTGTTGGTCAACACGATGATCACTATCGGCCAGTGGCTCAACTCAGTGACGGTGCTGGGGAGTGATCACTACAACAACGACTTGTCATGGAGAATCCCTCTCATCACCCAGCTTATCCCCCCGGCCTGCTTCTCCTTGGTCTTCCTTTCCTTCCGGAGTCCCCGAGTTGGCTCCTCATCAAGGGCCGCCGGGAGGAGGCAGCCAACTCATACCGACGATTCAACGGACCCAAGTTTGATGTTGATGGGGCTATGGCTGTAGCAACAGTTGCCATTGCCAAAGAGCAGGAGGCCAAGAAGGAGCAAGAGTCCAGCCGCTGGCTTGATTGCTTCAAGGGCTCGAACGGGCGCCGCACTCTCATCATTGTCATGGTGTATCTCGCGCAACAGGCGATCGGCGTGAATTTTGTTAGCGGTTATTTGACGGTTCGCACACAATGACAGCAATTTGACAGACACAAGAACTGACATGTCACTAGTATTACTTCCGTCTTGCCGGAGTCAACAACCCCTTGGCGATCGGCCAAGCCGCCTACGCGATCCAGTTTGTCGGTAACATGACATCATGGCCGCTGGTCGACAGATACGGACGACGTCCCTTGATCGTTGGCGGTGTCTGTACAATGACCGCTCTTCTGCTCCTTATCGGCGGCATCAGCACCATCGGCACTCAAACATCTCTGTCAGCGACAGTGGCTTTCATGGTGATCTGGGGATACTTGTACCAGGCGACGCTTGGCGCCGTTGCGTACTCTGTCGGCGGCGAAACTGCGAGGTAAGCTGCACGAATACCATGTTCCCATGTGTTGAAACTCGGGACCCAGAACCAGTCGAACGGTTTGACCCTGAAGCCCCAGTGTTGGCGAGACGGTGATGCCGGGACACCGGGTTGTGGGCCGCGACAGACCGGGGGCCCGTTCAAATTTGTAACAAGGACTGGCTTGCTAACGAGATTGCGAAAAAAACAGTGTGCAACTCCGTCAAAAAACCTACAGCATCAACATCATGTGCTCGACTGCGGCGTCTTGCCTGGTGCAGCAGGTGATGCCCTATTTGATTAACACGGATCAACTTAACCTGGGCGGGAAGGTCTGCTTCATCTTTTTCGGCCTGTCTCTGCCCATGTGCGTCTGGCTCTACTTCTACTTCCCCGAGATGAAGGGTCGCAATTACGCTGAAATCCAAGAGATGTTCAGCAACAACGTGCCGGCGCGCAAGTTCAAGACGTACGTGTGCGAAGTCAGCGCCGGGGGCCAGGCACAGGAGAAGAAGCTGCAAGAGGAGGAGGCATGAAGGGGCAACCGGTGGGGAGGCGGCAGCGAATGGTGTAATGTTTAATGAGTCGCTCAAAACCTGAAGGCCATAGGGCTCTTCTGATAAGAAGCTTAAATGAGCAAAACACCACCCGCGTTAATGAACACACGATGTCGCGTGCAGCCATTGGTGGACGGCCCCCATTTGAGCATTTCGGTTGGCTCTCTGTTGAGTGTTGCACGGAAATTGACAAGGGACTAATGCAGTGACGATGATTAGCGACGTTTTATGTTAAATAAACAACGCAGTGGGCCGGGATCATGATCGGAGATTAGTGTGATCCTGACGCCCTCACGCAAAAAACACTGAAGCTGTCGTGGACCGTCCACATTTTTCTTTTAAACCCCCGCGCTCCACGATGGCTGTGCATCTGGATCAGCACTTTTGGGGGCAGAATCCAACAACTGCAGTTGATCACTGAGACATTCGGCAACCTGAACGACGATCAACAGCGATCAGCAAACCAACACCGATTCACAATGGTTTCTCAACGGCTCTGGTGCCTTGGCGCCGCTCTTCTTGCTTCCTGCGTGCAAATTGTCAGCGCCGACATTCCTGAAAACGCCGTCGAACTCGATCTCGTCTTCCCTCGTGATGGCGGCAAGTACGGTATGACTTCCAAGGGCTACCCGGTCCTCCTCAACATCCAGAACCCCAACGTGGCCTACCATTACGGTTACGGCTTTGTCTGGGACATCTACTCGAGAAACAAGAACTCCTACCTTCGCACCGCTGCTCACGGCTCCCTTGGCGCCACCATCTTGAACGACACCGAGTTTGGTGACGGCCCGCACCTCGAGGTTGGCTACACCGGTCACCTCGCCGCGGGCGACTACACCTTCGCTTGGGTCTACGGCCTGGGCGCGCAGTGCGAGTTCACCGAGCAGCCTACCTACAGCGAGTTCAACCTGAACCCTCGTGTCGCCAACGGCAGCTTCGACTTCACCGTTGAGAGCGACGGCTCTGAGCCAACCTTCACCAAGACCTGCCCCACGGCCGTTGGCAGCATGAGCTACGCCTCTACAACGACTTACAACTCTGAGGCTACCAGCGTCTGCGGCGTCACCGCGACTCCCACATTCGACACCGATCCTTGCAAGGCTACCCTCAGCAATGAGCAGGCGACCAGCGTCTACAGCGAGTTGGGATACGCCGCTGCCACCGGATCTTCCAAGGGAGCTGCCGACTCCAAGAGGCCGTCAGCGTCTATCGCCTTGTTCGCTGGTCTTCTTGCTTCCGTCGCGGCCTTGGCATAGACGTAGAGACACAGCTTACTCGCGCATGTGGAAGAGGCGCGCCAACCATGCGACGAGCAGCATCCAGCTGAACAGCGACGGGCATCGCGACCTGCCCGATTCGCAGCCCTACGGCCAACACCTCCCTCGAGCGGGAGGGTGTCGAGTGGCGGAGCGAAGGCGACATATGCAAATAGCATCGATTGCGTCTTATCTTGCTGCTGTGCCGTCGTTAGCGTCACTGTCTTAAAGTTGCATCGCAGCATGCCAACCTTGTTTCTGCCCACAACTGCGCTCTTTTGCCCTATTGCAGAACGGCACAACTCCAAAAATAAGCCAGCGATCTGCACAACGTGGCTCGGCGCGGATCTGGGCCTCCGGTAGAGCCTCTGGATGGACAGAAGTGTTTGAAGAGGGGGGACGGGAAGAGAAACAAGAGTCACGAATCTGAGGGGTTTTGAGAGACAGAAGAACAAAAGATACCCAACCACCGTCGTCCGTGTACAGGGTTGGTTCGGTTCAGCCCCCATGGGCCCAGATCACTGCCATCTTTGGTAGCTGGAGTCGGCCTGCAGGGAGAACAGCCAATGACACAGGACGTCGGCTGACGTTAGCAATGAATACACAACCAACGATCCAACGGCATTCGTCGCTTTCTGTTCAGGCTCCGATATGTGACATGCATCTTGCATTCTGATGGTGACCTGTCAGCAGGCATCCCACTCCGTATCGGAGGGATGCCGTCGGCGTTGCCCAGGCTCCAAGAGTAAGACAAGCTTTCTAGGCAAACTGGTATTAGTTGAGGCTCCCCGGACTCCAGCCACCATGCAACTTGCCGTTTGATCGGATCATCCGTTGTTTGCTTTTCTGCCGGAAGCCGTTGACACATGCGACCAGGATCGCGACCAAGCGCAATGGCACAGCAGTACCGTCAACACTCGCACAATGCGAGCACGAGCTCTGAAGACACTATTTTTGTCAGCCAGCCAGACAGCCCGTTCATTCAGAGCCCCGACAAACGACAGAGCCTGGGATCCTACAAGGCCTATCAATCGCCCTACGTTTCTGTTCATCCTGAAGATGTACCTGGCAGCGAACCTGCTTTGAGTAGCACTGGCGAGTCGAGACGATCCACTCGCTGGAGCAGAATCTCAGAGAAGACACACATCAAGCCCGAGAAGTTTTCCAACTCAGGAACATGGACCTTTGAGATAGCCAGTCTTTGCGTCACCGTTCTCGCTGTTGCTGCCATCATCGGCGTGCTTGCTGCGTATGATGGTCGGCCCTTGGCATCATGGCGATTCCAAATCACCATCAACGCCGTAATTGCAATGCTCGCCACTGTCGCGACTGCAACCATTGCCGTTGTTCTCTCCAGCGGTATCAGTCAGCTTAAATGGATTCACTTCAAGACTCGTCGCGAACCTCTGTCTGACATGGAGGTTTTCGACGACGCAAGTCGAGGGACCTGGGGAGCCTTGATGATGCTCCTCAAGCTCCGCGGAGGGTAGGTCAACCCCGCCACATGTACAGTAACAACAAGACTGACATAACATTTGTTCAGATTTTTAGGATCATTCGGCGCTTTTGTTGCCATTCTCACCTTGGCATTCAGCCCGTTTGCACAGCAAATTGCTACTTTCCACGCTCGTACCACCGATTCCAACGAAGGCGCCACTAACCTGCGCTCTCGGCAGTACATGATTGCACTGAGCAGTCAAACTGCGTCGGAGGGATTCATCCCTATCCTGCCGTTCAAAGCTGCGGTCTACAACGGCCTCTTCGCTGAGAACGGCAAGCCGTGGTTGAGCCTTCCCGTCAACTGCCAGACTGGGAATTGCACTTGGGAACCATTCGAGACTCTGGGTGTGTGCAACACATGTATCGATCAGACAGAGTTCATGACCAGGTCCTGCGAAGACGGGTCGACAGAGGACATGACACAGTGTGGCTGGGCTCTGGATAATGGAGCCCGACTCAAGACTCACGCTGATGTTTTCAGCATGACACCTTTATTTCCCAGAGGCCTAGGAGATATGACCTACTCAACCATCATGAAGGTCGTATTCATGGGAACCGAGAAGCAGAATGGTACTGCCGGCGTTGTTGCACCTTGGGCGAGGCAGTGCACATTACAGGCTTGCGTCCAAACCCTCAAGTCTTCGATCAAGAATGGCGAGCTCAACGAGACAATCACCCATGTCCAGACTAACGACTCTGTTCCCACTGCTACGACCAATGACCTGGAGCCCATCTACATCAGTGGCGAGAGCGGTAATGAGACGTATCCCATTGACATGAAGGTCATGATGGGCATGCGCTCGTGGTTCTCAGTCCTTTTCCGCAATGGCTCGGCGTCGCGTAATGAGGAGGTTCTCAATCAGACCATCACCAGTCCTGACAAGGTGATCGTCAATCTCACTGTTGGTATCTCAAGCGGCGAGACGTTCTTCGATACCGACATTGTCCAGGCATTTTACTGGAACTACTACGAGTACCCAAGCGGCATCGACATGCTGATGAACGATCTCGCCACCAGCGTCACAGTCAGCTTCCGAAGTTTCGATCTCACCGCTGTCGCTGGACTGGCACATACCGTGGAAAGCTATATCCACGTCGAATGGAGTTTCCTCACGTTACCTCTGCTCACCGTCCTGCTAACAGCGGTCTTCTTGAGTGCTGCAATCTACCAGACCTGGCGTTGGAAGGCAAGTCTGTGGAAGAGCAGCGTTCTTGCGACACTGGTTCACGGACTAGACCGAAACGCGAGAGAGCGTCTTGAAGACTTGGGAGGCTTGCGGGAACAGCAGAAAGAGGCGAAGGTCGTTACGGTGCAGCTAGATGAAGGAGATGGTGGGCTTCTGAAGATGTCCAAATACGACGACATCTGAGTGCAAGCTTTCAAATAATGGATTGATACGAGATAGGCATGCAAAGACTAACTAATCCGTTCCTTACTATGATAATGTTAATGGTAATGACCGAAAGCGGTGGTTGGGATGGAGCTTGCGGGAGATGTCAAAAGGCTTTGTCGCATATATTCCCGAAACATGAAGCTTTGTTGAGAGCAGTCTTGTTTGAATCAAAGATAAAAAGTTGCTTGCATTTTTGACCTGTACCTGGTGTACCATGGTCGATACTATTTACATTCAAGAAAAACGCTCATCCGTTGTCATCCAAATCGATGACTTAGACGTACTCGGCGCACATCACGTCGCTACCCAGATCCATGACTTCGGCAATCGTGGCGTTAGGCATGATACCAACCATCCACAAGTTGTGGTTGAGGGTAGTTTCGTTGCCAGAGTCACCGTCATAGTCGAGGATGGAAGCGCTGGGGTACTCCATACCGTTTTGCTCGAGGTAGCTGTCCAGGGGAATGTTGCGGCCACCCATGTCGGTCAAGCGGGTAGTGAGGTTGGCCTGCTGCCACTCCCACCAGAGACGGTCCAAGTTTGTGTGGTGAAGAAAGAAGAGCGGGTCACCGGGGCTACCGACAACATCAAGCATCTGTCGGAACGGCGTCAGTTATCAATAAGCCAGTGAATGTGGGCAAGGTCAAGCTTACGGTGCCACCAACAGCAGAGTGGCCAGCGGTATGGGGGTTGACTTGGTAGCACTCGAACGCCGCGGTGTAGTTCTCGGAGGCGAAGCACTCGTCGATGTATTGTTGCTGGCCAGTCTGGAAGCCATTGGAGTTGAAGGAGCGAGTCAGGCAGTCGTTGGCGTAGTTGGAGGTGGAGTTGATGTGAAGCGTCAGGTTGACGAAGGGGCCGTCGGTAACGCAGTCGCCGCCCTCACCACCAAAACCAGTGTCGGGATCGAAGACAACAGACTGGTTGAGGGCGTCCATGTCGAGGACCTCGTTCCAGTACGGCTGGCCACCCTCGTAGCCGCACTCAGACTGAAGCAAGTACTCGTGGACACGCATGAAGTAGCGGTGCCAGGGGAGGAAAGATCCCTGTGTTGATTATCTGATTAGATCTCCTTGTTCAATCAAAAGCTCGTGTTTTTAGAAGACCCTACAGTGTTGTGGATAACGTTGGACTGCACAATGTGGGCCCAGTCGAGCTCGTCCCAGCGGTTGATAGCACCCTCAATGTCAGTCTTGGCGGTGGTGTTCATCAAGCAGAGTTCTGCGTTGATGTACGCCGACTTCTCGGTATCGGTCATGTTGTTCCATGCCTTTCGCTGCGTCTTTGTCGTGCAGGTCGTGTTCCACGAGGCCGCGGCGGCCGCGAGGCCAGATGTCGCGAGGACAGTGAATAAAGAGCGAAGAGTAACAGTCATTTTGGCCGAGTTCTAAAGAAGGAAAAGACTAAGAAACGACTGAAAAGGAAAGAGCGAGGTGAGATAGTCGAGTTGAGGCCAAGAAGCTACTGGTGGTGGTAAAGAGACAAATGCCTGAACTCCATGGCGAACAGACACAACTTATAAGATTTTCGCTGACTTAGACCAGGCTACTGCACGATGTTCCTCATTGCCCAAATCGTGATGTTCAACATGGGAGATTACTGCTGCTGCTGCGCAATCGGCCAATGCGCCTCGCTTAGCAAACCGCGTCACCCCGGCTTCATTGGGACGAACCGGCGTTTGTAGCCCACTTCCCGTCCCGTTTCCCCTTTTAAGCGGAGTCAACACCGCAGAGACATGTGGGATGAGGCTCCCATGCTTAAAGCTTCCCCTGACTAAGACCCAGAATAGAAACAAAACTCTCCACACAAACACGTAACGTATAGCCTTGTTATATGGGAGAAGGGCTCTTTGGCAGCCATTGGCCTGGGTTGCGGTGAAGGCGATTACGTCTCTTCGGCTCCGACCGGTGACATCGTGGCATGCGCGATACCGTATTCTTTTGTGGGGGATCTCGGCTCCTGAACAGCTCCTGCGCGGCTCCCGAAGAGTTGGCTCAGATAAACAGCAAGCTATCCAATCCGGTCCCTGTTTTTAATGCACGGCAGTTGGGACAGTGTTGCAAAGTCCACAAGCCGCGTCAGTTGGAACTTCAGTAAGCCTGGGGCTCATCCTGCAGCAACGATGTCTCTTGATCCGGGATGAGGGCCTCTAGTCTCCTGCCTCCAGCTTAATGCCTCAAAAATCGAGAAATCTGTGAACACAGAAATTATTTTGGTGACATCCGGCGAGCGGCTAGCCCGAGGTGGCATTCGCTTCAGCTTGCAGCGCCAAGTCTATCATTGGTGCCTCCATTCAGGTCCATCTACTGGGATTAGTAGTCAAAATGAACCGGCAGTCTTGGCAAACCACAAAGCTGGAAGCTTAGCTTTGCGGTAGAAGGATGATTCGATGCAGACTTCCAGATCATCTCATCTTTGGGATCTGCGCGCACTGGATACTGGCTGCCAACGCTTTGACACTGAACATGTTCTACGCGTAAGAAGGCAGGCTGTGGAGTTACATTGGCTGCACGGAGGGTGAACCAGCTTACCCCGGGAAACCGAAGAATGGAGCGTTCCAGGCCTAAACTCTTGACGATCAGTGACCGTGGTTGGAAGCCACACAGTCGAACGAAAGTTACGTGCGGCTGCAATTTGATAAACAACGAGAGCGCTTGGGCATCTTCGTTGACAAGAAACCTGATTGCTATTCTTTTTATTTGCTTACTGATATCGCTGATGGGCGAGCCATTCCCAGACGCTGTTGCCACTTAACTTTCGCTTGGTTGCATGTGGCTGAGCAAGTTTTCTTACACGAGTGGAAAAGGCATCCCTGTGTATTACACAACTGCGTGGTCTTGAAATTGAATAGTTACAAGCAGGACTGGGTACTCCGTGGCACCAGAAGGCTAGAATCTAGTTATTCTTTCTAGGTTATGTTAGGTTGTTTATTCACGACATGCTTTCAGGTGGGGGACCCTAAAGCTAGGTCAAGCCACAACTTTGCCTCCCATCGGCATTTTGCCTGCGGCTCCCACCGCATCCCGAAGGTTTCTGGACTTCCGAGCATTCCACTTGTCCGTGTTGTTATTTGCAGCAACTCAAGATGCCGTTCTTGGACGAGGTCATTGAAGCCGCTGCCGCATCCTTGGTGTTCTCGGCAAGTCCGTCGGCCACTAAACAAGGCTCGGCTCTTCCCCAGGCTTCGACGGCTAAGCCACTTCAATTCAAACCTGGCTTGTATTTTCTGTCCTTAATCAGAATTAATGTCTTTTGCCATGCGAGACATAGCATGAGCAGAACGAGCCATCATGAGAATCTTCGTGTTTGTGGTTTGCGCGCCGACGTGGGCCGAAGCTTTCCAGAGTCCGTCAGTGCGCTACAGCCCTCAAGGTGCGCTTCTAGTTGGTAGGTAAGGTAATCAGCAAAAACCCTTCTTTGACTTGCCAATATTCGAAGACAATACTCTGCGGTAGTCACTCGTCACCCAAGTCAAAAGCTCTTCTGGCTGCAAGGTGTAGGTAGTTCTTGAGATTGAGCATGATTTGAGACCTGCCCGGCATACGACCCCTTCTCTTGCAGGCTCTCAAAGCAATATTCATTAGCAGCCGGAACGTTCCATCCTAGTTCGGCGACTCTCTTCTAGTGGTAGTGGAGGTTTTGATCTGGGTATTCAAGTGAATTGACGTCAGTGCCATCTTCCTCGCAGAGAACTTTGCTAGTCGTAAAGGGAAAAACAATTGCCTCCAGTGTTCGTAATATGGTGGTCACGGGGTACTGCATGTTCTTCTAACACAAAGACGATCAAAGCTGCCCTGACCTCGCCAAAAGCAAACCATCACCACATGGCCTACAATGACCTACATTTCGGGAGAACAAACCGTCAACAGTCCCAGAGAGGACCTTACCAGGTCCCATCCATCGAAGATGTTGAGTTTGAGGCCTGGCAGGACTTAGCCAGCTTGGGCCATGGCCAACATGGCGACTAGCATCCACAACTCTCTACGACCACGGCCAGACACTTCTCGACACTTTCGTTCACCAGTTGTATCCGTACATCTCTTTTTATGATAACGTCCACAAATACGCCAAGACGCCTGACAAGGGGGCACTTTTACTCGAAGGGAATGTCGTGGAAGTGCCCATCCCCGATGAGGTGAATCCCATTGCAACCTTGTTTGTACTGTCGCGGAAAACCCTCTCAGACATCGAAGCACCTACTAGTGTCTTATAGCCGGTCCTCGCTCAGACTTCGACTGCCACGTCGTTCATCAATATAGGAAGCCTTATTTGTAGTGAATGGGATGCGATGTTGGGCGAGAATTGCGGATAATTCGGTCTGTGAAAATCAGAGACTGGAGCCTGCGGTATGGATTTGCAGCGGCGACATCGTTGGTTGTGCGGCGAGATCAGTGGGACGGCAATGATTTTAATGTGCAATGCAAAACGTTGTTTTCGGGTGATAATTTCTTGAAGAGACTGAAATAATTAGGGTTGGTTTGATACAACGATTACAGACACGCTGAAAATGAGCGATCCAACACTGGAGCTTGACCAGCCTCCTTTCAAGGACTTTTCTGGAACGCCACTGCTCGTAGCATGTTGGTTGGCAGCACGTCCTTCAAAGCCAAGAACACAGGATAATCGGCAACTGTTGTTCTGGGCAACAAAGACATGGTTCTTTTTATGGACAAAAGCGAGTCGATCGGCCTGCGCGTCTGCTCCACTTCGGGAGTGGCTAGCTCCGGTGAGTCGTCCATCGTCAAGTGGGAGTGCCAAGCGACATGGACTCTGACGGTATTTCCGCTGAAATGTCCACACCAGCGGGGACTTCAGAGCGGCGGCCGAGACGATCTTCGGGATATCGGACAACTCCCGGGGGAAGACCCGTGACACCGGTGCGGATCGTGAGCCCGCGGTATATATAAAAATGTCCGCATGCCGCCCGCGGCAAACATATCCGAGCTTCACGTCGCACCGAGGAAGAGCCATCATGTGTAGGCTTAGAGTCGAAAACCATGGTGTTTTTCCTGTCTCCATGAAACTGCAATTACCTCGATACGTCATCCAAAGAGATGAACCTAATTACCCCAGTGGTGGGTAGGCAGTTGACGTACTCAAAAGAAGCCTCGCCTTTCTTCAGTACCGATACCTCATGCCACGTCCGGAACTTCCTCTCATTACCGAATGTCTTCGCGTGCTTGATGGCCCCGAGGTAGATCGCGAGATGGGATTTGTGTTTCTTGGCCCACTCCTCCAGGGTTTGCAAGCTCGTGAAGAACCCAGCGCCACATGTTTCTTTCTTCGTATGGCCTGCTTCATCACGGTTGCCAAGATACCTCAGCCCCATCGCTCCGCCATCATTGCGATTGTCCCATAAGTAACCCAAACCATTTCTCAAAGTTGGCTCCAGGTTATTCTCATAAGATTTGGTCTCTTCAGGGCCACAGTTCTCCCAGAATTGTCCAGATCGGATGTGTACCATGTGGTCATAGTTTGTCCCAACCAGGTGTTGCCCAAGTCCCTTCGGTGTCGTTTCTGGCCTGCTGCCTTGAGCTGCATCGTCTTGCTCGAAGAGGTCGTGCGCAGATTCAGGAATACGGTCTCTCGCAGCGCCCCAGTACGCAGTCAACTCATGTTCCGCCGTCTTGGTTCCGGGCAATTTCGCCAATCCAGGGAGGTAATCGAGACCAGAGTAATTTGTTTCCAGTCGAGAAATCGGTGTCAGGAAACTTTCGGTCCATAACCCAACATTCTTCCGGACGTTCTCGGGCAGGCTGGAGTGTATTGAGGGGAGACTGAGTCGCTGCAAGCTGCGCTTCCCTCTCGCTTCATCGTTCCAGTAACAGACCCAAATACTTGTACCCGGCAAGTCATCGCCGTCCAAATAGTTGAATCGCTCTTTTGCCAGTGGTGGGTCCTCGACTCCGTCAAGCCAAGCTTGAACAGCTGCGTTGACTTGCTCGATGTCACTGTCGCTGGAGTGTGGCTGCACGCCGATGTAAGCCGTGAACAGCCGCTCGACACTGGCGGGAAGAACCAACTGCCAGCGGGGAATCGGAGGTTTGTGATTCTTTGGCTGTCGAAGAGGATATGTTCGCAAGGGACAGGCCATGTTTGTATCTTTCGCGAGTGCCTGCCTTTGATTCTAAGTCTCATTTCGAAGCTTGAGAGGGGTATTATGTGCTTCAATTATTCACGGAAGAATGTCTGAAGGGCGCGGTCAAACGACATGCTGCGGAGCCGATCAGGGAAGAGCCATTACTAACAGAAAACGCCATTGGCTGGCCACAGGACCAGAATCGTGCGAATCGCATCGGGAGCTACTTTTGGCTCCGAGTGGAAATGGCGAATAGGCCATTGATACTACATGCACCTGTCATGGGCAAGATACTGTGCATGTACTGTTGGACAAGTCAGCGCGAACATACAACTCTGACATCTTTTCCATTGTATCAAATGATTTGAGCGGGAAAACATATTCTTTCAGTTGGCGAGATGTTTGTTTCGGGTTCGCTCCTTTGAGTGAGTCAGAACATGGCACCAGCCTTGGAATAATCAGACTTACTGATTCATTGAGTGAATGACACCACGTCAGTCCTTAGGTATGAACCGCAACAGCATAAATTCTGTCTCTATATCTGCGAACAAAAGAATTGTCAACTCATTTTCGGAGAGACACTTAAGCCCGGGCCTAGACCGCACCTTCTCACGTTGGGTGACCAGCGTCACAGTAAGACAACTTCAACAACGAAGTGAATCACAACCAAAAGAACCTCCCAGCTTTGGACATAATACATTATACCCAAATATCCGATTTCCACCAAAGGTAAGCAACATGTCTTTCCCAGCCTCTCATACTTATGTCCCGGTCACGGCGCCAGCCAAACGTGGTCCTTCTCTTCGAGTTAACACCTCTACCTTCGAATATGGCGAGAAAGCGGTCTACCGAAAAACCCTCCGGATTGTCAACCTATCTCTCTCTGCCGCCATCGAAGAAGTTTCCAAGCAGCCCCTACCAGAATACGATCCTTACTCTCATGAACGAGCGCAATTTTCCAGCTTCGCCTTAGAGCACTCGGGCGATGAGGGTCAGATGGACTACCTCCACTGGAAGATGGTGCACAACTGCCGCCCGGGGAGCATTTGGGCCATGTGCGGTTGTGAAAATACCATTATCGAAGTGCCGGGCGAGGATGAGGAGCCCTTGACGAATGAGGAGTGGAACCGGCGACTGTATGATGACCAGATCCCATTTGGCCTTCCAACGAACCAGCCTTCGACTGCGAACATCAACAGCGCAATACTGACGGATTATAACGGACCCGACTCACAGTCTGGCTCTTTGCAGTCGTTACAGGAGGCTAATACGGGAACCATCGCACTTGATCAGCAGGATCTGCAACAGAATTGCGATGGGTCTCCAAGTTTGGATCGGTCTGCCCCCTCGGAATCGTTGAGTCCTCTCGATGTGAATCCAGTGGAGCCTTCGCTTCAAATGCCCTTTCCTTCTGAGCTACAAGCATCGTCTACAGAAGTATCTGATCAGCCCGCGTTCCAAGCCGAGCCCTCACTTCAAATGCCCCTCCCTTCTGAGCAACAAGCATCTTCTGTAGACCATCCTGGTCAGCCCGCGCCGCAACTAAATGAAAACGCCGAAGAGTTTGTCCCAAACCTTCGGGGAGGTGATACTCGAACCGAGCGCGATGCAGAAGGAGGGCGCTTAGCGTGTTCGAAGAGCAAGTTGCAGGTGCACTTAGGCACGCGTATTTTGATAATTGTCTGCACGATTGGAGCCCTGGTAATGCTCATTCTCTTGATTATATTCTACACTAACCGGAAGCTTCTCTCTGGCTGACTGTCGGCGCGTAGTTCTACACAGAAGCACTTGAATATTGGGTAAGTTGGAACTCAAAAAGGTGCACAGCAATGCTGGACAATAGAGGAGTTTTGATATGCGGCCGGATACTTCGGGCTAACCGAACAATATGACCTGGTTGCATCGACTAATATCTCGTTCCGATGTCTGTGTTATGTCCATCTCCGCTCTTGTCATCTTCACGTTCATCATTCATACCATGCCCCTATGACTTGTGCCGTCAACAGTGCCACTTCAACTACGAGCATCTTCGCATCATCTGCCTTCGGTGGATGCTGGCGTCAGCAGGACTAACCGAAGCATCCGGCAGTCTGTTCAACGCAGGTCTCTCGACGAGTAGCCTGGAAGTCATAATGGTGAAGTTACTTTCCAAAGAATCTTCCATTTCCCATCATGTTTCACCAGACACAGCACGGCCTTAGATGAACCGCATCTGATCTCAAACAGAAACCGCTGCACATCACCGGCTTCACGAAGTCCACGAATGAGTGACCAGCGGCTGCTCCGGAAGCTTGCAGCGGACGTTCGAGAAGCCATACCGTTGACGAGGCCGATTCTCGAAACACCCACCCACCTCTCATAACTGTGATAAGAAGCCCAAGGTGCACACCACATCCCGCCCACCTTGGTATCATGACGTTCATTCATAGTTTGACAACGCATGGATGAGGCTGTCGAGGTTGACTCGGGCAGCCGGTGTGGAAGACCGGATTCGGAATGAGGGGTTGAATGAGAGAACGGACCTTGACCAAAAACAGCTGCCATGAATCTACATCATGTCGTAAATGATTCGTAAATGTCGAACCTGAATTTGATACATAGCTGAGTAATTAAAAGAAAACCAGTCACGGAAGTGGCATCCTGGTGATTACCATCGCCTGTACGCATCCCCGTTCTTCCCAGAACACGCGGCAAAGCTCCCTCTTATTACAAGATGGACAAACACCACAGCGACGACCGAATGGCAGTCGCGGAACGGCATGTCTTGGCAGATATCGAGAGGGTGTAGGGCCCAAGCTCCCTCCGTGAGAACATGCCAACCCGGTGAGGGGGTTCGTGATTTGCATGATGAAGCCGCCAGCGTAGCTTTTCGTCCGATGCCTGATCATTAAACTAAACTGGATACGGATACATCATCAAGCTCCTATGAATATCTAGAAAAGCTCTCTGCAGCCCGGCAGTTTGTAGATGGTATCAGGCAGTATCTCGATCTATCACAAAAACTTCTTACAACGTTACTTGATCTCCTACAAACATGTTGAAGAACTGCATGCAAGCATTCCTCCTTACCCTCTGGGCCTCACACACTTGTGCCAAAGCCTTGGAGGCCCCCATTCCAGGCTACGGCGTCTTTGTCCCTCGATGGGAGATCACAGGTCCAGATGGTAAGAACCTCGTGCTCCGCGGCACGGTCGAGGAGGTCGCAGGCCAGCTCCGCAGCATGAACCCGGATTGGGATCACAAAGCCGCCACCCGTAATCTCCAGGACCGCGCTGTCTTTGACGACAAGTCGAACACGCTCTGTCACAACTTCCGCGAGGGCAACCGCTCGGCTGCCACGCTGGATATTGATTACCTTCGTTCTGTGCCCGGCAAGCCACTCAATGGAGCTGGCCCGGCGAATTGGTATGTTTTGAACTACGCCATTTTAGAGGAGCGCTGCTAACCTGTCACAGCGGAAGAGTAAGCTGTCGGAACTCGACCGGAATCTGGTGGTGCAACGACGTAAGTGAACAACTCCACCACTCCAAGCAGATTTTCTGAGAGCACATCTAACATCCCTGAACAACTCAGGTCAACAGCCCCAAGGAGCTCACCTCCTTTGCCGACATTGCAGACGGCGCCAGCCGCGTCTTGAGCGTCTGCACAGACAAGTTGGACGCCAACCAGGGAGAAGCAATGACCGTCAGCGGCCAAGCCTTCCATCCGGAAAACTGGAACGTGGTCATTCGGGGTGGTGACGATTGTTCTAACTCTGGCCAGAACATCTCAGCCAGAGGACTGAAACTCTCTCGATTCTTCAAGTTTTTGTGAACATGACCAGGGCAGGCCAGGCTATGAATGGGCAGTTGTGTTCAACTACAGCACCGCTGTTGGCCTGGCTATGTCTAGACGTGTTGCAACCACCAATATCCGCCGTTCAAGAATTTTGTTCACATTGCTCACTTCTTTCCACCGTGATGACAGTCCAGTGATATGATGAGAATGTGATTATATCAACAATATCTTGCATTTATTTCCTGCCTTGATATAAGGACAATCTTCCCTACAATCCTTGCGGAAAGGGGTACTGATTTCTGGCTTCCGGTAATTGATGACACGTAAACTGCTAATCATCTCATCGCACTGCTCATATCAGTGAATTCTTCAAAAGTCGTACGCCTACTCATAAGTCGTGTTTATCGATTCTCTCCCTGATCCCCAGCCTCGAACCCATCACGAAAGCTCACCAACAAGTCCCTCCCAGCTCTCATCCTCCAAAACCAGTCCCCCAGACGTAGTCCCATACCCCCTCTCCCTCTCCCTGAGCACGCCCTTGCCCCTCTTCTCCTGCATCCTCCTCTGATCCTCGCGATACCACCTCCAAACGGCAACCCAAAACCCAACAAAGAACAGCATCCTAAATCTCGTCAGCCCATCCCTCCATCCATCAAGATGACCCGTCCAGATATCAGAACTCACCACATCGAGACAACCCCAATCACAACCCCAACCAACCCTTTCCCCGTACTGCCAACACCCCCCGCACAAACAACGACACCACAAAAGCTCGCCATAACCAACCCGGCAGCCTGCATCCCCAAATCTGCCAGCCTCGTCCGCGCCTTCATCCCATACAACAACAGCCCCGAAAACGAGACGCTGAAGAGGACCAATAGCCCCGGCGACGCGACCTCGGCCAACCTGTGTCCCGTCAGCATCCACTCCCTGTCACATCAACTCGTGCCAAACATACCAAACCCACACCTCAAAGTCCTCCCCATACATACCCCTCCACACAATCCACCCCTCGACAAACACTACAGAAACACACTGCAACACCAGCAACGCTGCAAAGGCGACATCTCCCCGCCTCAGACCCCACCATCCTTCCGCCTCAGCGCCGCCGGAGGAGCGGTCCACCCGCAACCTTCTCAACGCCGCCTCCTCGTCGTAGTCTTGGACCGTGATGATGGGCAGATACCCCGTCGACCCGCTCCACGCCACCTTCTCCTCCTTGGGCGAGCCGACACGCGTGAGGATTGCCATCAAGGCGAGCCGTGATGCCGTTTCCATGGTTTTCAACCTCTCCGCGTGTGTTGTGTGACGTGGCGACGTTATGAAGGAGGCGTGATCCGGTTTTGTGCGATTCCCCGGGTTATCGATTCGAGCAGTGAGCGAAACAGAGACATTCGACTCGACGTTTATTTTCACAGAGGCAAGTCGTATTTGAGCGCTGCGATAACGTCAATAACAATAAGTTGTGGTGTCGTTTGGTCCACATGACCACCCACCACCACCTGGCACCTGAGCACCTCATCCCCGCCCCCTCAGCTGGCCAACCCCAGACTCATGTCTCAGTAGCACACGAGCACGCGCGAGACTCGGCATCAGTCACATATCTCTGTTATACACGCTACATCATTACTCCAAATCATAATTCCGTCCGGGACCCATCATACTCTACAACCGACAACGCCAAAAATGCCCGTCCATCCGTCCGTCCAAACAAACCATGCCCTCCCAATTGAAAGGAGAAGATGAAGCGTCATAATACTGGCCACGGCGGGAATCGCCTTTACTCCAGGCTCATCCTCGCCTCGTCGCCAATACCCCATTGCCCGCCGTCCTTACCCTGCAGAGCAAGATTGAGCTTCAGCCCCAACGCCGCTGCCTCCTCCTCGCTCTTGGCCTCGCTGGCCCTCCGGCTGCGGTCCTGCTCCGTGTCGACCTTGCTCGAGATGCTCCTGTCCGTAACTTTTCTCCTGAGCGAAGGCGTCTTGAAGAACGACCTTCCACCGGAGCTTGTCGATAGCGTCGACGCCGTATCGTCCTTTTCTCTTTCCGCATCCTTGTTATGTATCGTTAGATCCGGCGTTGATTGTGCGGGGGAAACCATCTTCTCCTCGAGAGTGCTGTATCTCTGAGTCGTCAGGGCGGGACCCGGGGGACTACCTATCGGCGAGCCGGGTCGCGGCGGCGCTTGTGCTGCGTCGAGTTCGTGTGCAATCTCGTCCTCGGAAACCTCCACCAGTTCGGCATCGCGGTACCACTTTCTCCGGCGCGTCCATCTCCCCCAACCGTCTGATCCACGGCGGCCGTTTTGCCACTGTGCCCGTTAGTTCTAGCCTCGTTGCTTCCTTGGCAAGGAGAAGCATACCTTGTTATCGTAGTATATCCAGCCGTTCTTACCGGCTTCCCCGTCATAGTCCACTGGCTCGGTCCCATCATCGGGCACACCGTCAACCCGCCACTTGCTGCCCTCAACCCACCGCCAGCGCATGTTGCTACCATCCTCAACCTCGGGCAATTCAAAGGTGTCACGCGACGGCACAGGGTTGTTGTGCTCGTCAGTCCATGCAGAGCGTTCATAGGCGAACATGCTCTGCGTCCAGCCGAGGCCGACCCACCGTCTCTGGTTCTCGTAAATGATGAATGTGAACTTCACACCAGCGTCCTTGCTTGTGGCGTTGTTGCTGTGCCTGTGAGACTGCTGGCGTAAGGCCTTGGTCAGCTCTGACGTCGCCGGGCGCTTCGCCTGCACCTTGCCGGGTTCTCCATTCGCAGACAGGTCCACCGCAATTGCCTTGACAGGCTTCTCAAACGTCAGGCCGGTGAGCAGAGCAGCCGTCTTGCGAACCGTTGCACTACGCCACAGAAGTGTTCGAGCGACGCGCATGACCCTGGCATGCCATGTCAGGACTAGGGTGCCGAAGAGCAGCGCTATCCTCCTCGTCGTGATGATGCGCAGAGGAGGTAGAGTCAGAATCACCCAGAACGGCGTGCAGAACAGTATCCTCACGAAGAGCGTTGTTAAAGCCGGTCTGGTGGTGGCCGACGTCGGGGTCCGCTGGGTGCTCAGGAAGTCCGTCAGCTCGAGTAGCGGCTCGAGGAGCACGTTACACCGTCCGGTGAACTCCTTCAGGGTCTCGACAATCTCGTCCAACGTCTTCTGGTGCCTTGTGTTTGTGATCTCCGACTCGTTGCGTTGGTGTCCCTTTGCGGCGTTGCCGGTTGTGTTACTCTTCGGCGCCAGCTTCTGTCCCTTGCCTGCAGCCGAAGGTCCCGCAGCCTGTCCACCGGCAGCATCCTTGGACGCCGGTTCTGTCCATCCGCTGCTGCTCAGTGGACTGAAGCGACGGCCATACATGCCCAGTATCAAGGTCAGGACGACGACGATGGGCCCGGCCATGCGCACGACAATGTCTCCGTACAGCACGACGGCCCAGAAGGAGGCAAGCAGGAGGAAGCTCTCCCACGGGTCGTCGGTGGTCCATGTCAGCAACCCAGCGAGCTTATTGAGGGGAAGCAAGAAGGGATGCGAGTATGCCAAGGCGCGTGTTATCTGGGGTGGTGTGGCGAGGAGCAGAGGCGACTTTTGATGGACGATGATTGTTGAGCGACGGGAGGAGCGGCTCGGGGTGTTTGCGGAGAGGGTGACGGGGGAGAAGGTCGCGTAGGTGGGGGGCGCGCCGGAGGGTGTGCCGTCGTAGCCGGAGCTGGCTTGGGAGGGATCGATCGAGTCGGCATCGGGGCCGCGGTGGGCTTTCGGGGTCGACATGTGGACTAGCCAGGGCGTATCCTACGCGAAGCACGGGGAGGTTAGCCGGGCTGTTGGGGGTGGATAGACGATGGATGCGAGATGACAAGCAGCAGCAGCAGCAGCAGACGATGCGGCGGCCGGGCAAGTCAGTGTCGCTGCAGAAAGGCACACGAGGCGAGGGCCATTTGGGTGCAGGGCAAGAGAGAGTCGACGTAGTTGGAGAAGAGGGAAGAGGATGTGGCAGGTGAGGTTATGACGTGGCTGATGCGTTGAGAGAGAGCCAAAGCGCGAGGGCAGGCCGAGGAGCTTTTTGCCGTGTGGTGGTCAAGTGTTTGCCCGAGGAAGGTAAAGAAAGGTGTAGTGTAGTGTAGTGGTTGGTGGTGACAGCTGTCCGGAGCTCTCTCTGTTTGCTGGAGTGCTTTGCTCTGCTGAGCTCGCAGCGCAGTGCGCAAGGATGCGGCAATGCGACGATGGATGGGACGGAGAGGAGTGGAGGCAAACAACAGGCAGGCAGGCAACTCGTCTGGCTGGATTGGATGCCGATGGACGGGGCAGATGGAGAGAAAAAGAGCAGGGGGAGGTGGTGGCTCACAAAGGCAGCCATCAATGTCCGGGCTTCCGCTGATCTTCGGGGGGCCCTGCTGCGGGTTGCTGCGGGTGTTGCTCGCTGGCCGGACCTCGTCGGGTTGCGGCTCGTCGACGACGACGGGAGGTCGAGATGGCGGACGAGGACGAGAGGCGTCAAGTCAAGAGGTCAAGAGATCGAGGGGCCAAGCCCAGCCGCGGGGAGAATGGAATGCCGTCGTCGCGGGGAACGGAGCAGCGCATGCGCTTTCGTCGGTGTCGGGTCGCGCCGGTGGATCGCAACGTCATCGGTCGCTTCGATTGCAGTGTAGGTGGACACGGGAATGGGTTGTGTGTCGCACTCGCCCAGCTTCAGCTCGCCAGTGTCCGTGTCTTCGGCATTGGGCAGCGTGTGTCGTCGACTGCTCAGGCTTCAGGCTTCCGAGAGGCGTGTTGTTGGTGTCGATGCAGAGTTTGGTGTTTTGGTGTTGAAAAGGTAAGAAAGACGTCCAGGAAGGTGCGTTTGCCAGAGGAAGGAAGACACGACGGACTCTTCGGAGGTGCCTGCCTGGTGCTGCAGAAATGCGACAACGATAAAGGAAGGCCCAAGGCGCCTTAAGGCTACCTCAGGTACCTCAGGTAAGGTAGGGAAGGTCACAGTACCTTAACCGCGGGTCTGGATGCAGCTCCCCTCCCCTCCTCTCACTCACCATCCCCGGCCACGTGAGACACCCATTGCAGCTTTTCCGTCCCCTTTAGCGTCAGGTCTGTTTCCCGCCCTTCCAAGTCCCTTTCCAGCGCAAACAGCACCTGTAGCCCGCGAGACGGTGGAGCTACACGCGCATTCCAACCCCGCCGTCACCACTGTTGCCTGCATGGAGCCCGCCATTCCACTGCATTGGATTGCATTGGATTGGCTTGGGCTGGGTTGGTTGGGTTCGATCCCCGGCCTGCTTTATTCCCCGGCAATCACATGCAAATGCGAATGACGGACAGCACACCTCTCACAGCTGTGGATGGATCCATGGATCCACAAAAGCTGGTCCTTGTCACAACACACATCAATCACATGGATCCCAGCTCCAGCCAACATCACACACTCAACGGACGGGAAGCAATGGCTGAATAGTACAAATATCTTGTCGACACCTTCTCAACTCCCTGCTAAAGCCTCTCCTCTGTACGAGCTATGCCTTCTGCTCAAGGCATATCAATCTTTCGCTAAACTGCGACAAAACTCTGCCATGTAAAAACAACAGCTGGTCCTTTTCCCTGTCCATAAACGCCCCATAGGTATCCCGTCTTTGATTACCTTAAACGACGCCCACCGCAGTCCCATGCCAGAGACCATTCAAAGCGGCCCCCCATATGCTCATATACGTAACAAATGAGAATCGTTGCTCAACCCCAATTGCTGCCTTCCTCGCTCTCCGTCTACCCCAGGTGCTCAATCTCCTCGTTCTTCCTCGTCACCCACTGATAAAACTTGAGTGCCTGCATGCCGCTTGATCGAGAACTTCCCGTCAACGAATTGGTCTCAAACGTGAACCGCTGCTCCAACGGCGTGCCGTCTTCGGTCTTGAGCACAAGCCGAACTGCTTCCTTTGTGTGTTGGGCCGCCTTGACCCTTTGCGCATCCACCGTCGCCGCGAAGCCGTCCTTCGCCTCGCCTCGTGCAACCCCGCGTGCATCGTCCTCGATGTGGAAGTGCAGCAAATTCTCTCCTCCGCCAATCCACCTCCTGTTGCCCTCCGAGAAAGACGCCACGTCGATCGAGAGACCGCCCAGCTCCTTCTTACCACCCAACACGGGCGATGCCGCCGCACTACGGTCGACAAGAGGAGACCGGATCGATGCCGGTGCGATGTGAGGCGACTCTGATGTCCGTACCGCCCGCCATCGGTCGTCCACGTTCTTCGTCAAAAGCCTCGGAGTGCTGTTGCCAGACGCAGTCCCTCCGTTCACAACAATGCTGTTCCCATTTACCGCCGTCGGCTGCGGAGTCGTTGGCTTATCGTCGAGAGCACTGATGCTCATTCGCGGGTCGGATCGGCGTTGCGTGCTTTCAACACTGGCACTTCTGGATGCCTCCGTCGGCGAAGGCTGCTTACTACCCTCTCTCCCCTGCCCGTTGACAGATAGTTGCGGGCTGGCCTGGACTTCAATGCTCAGGTCCTTCCTAGGCTCCGGTTGAGAGGACTTGTCGGCCGGTTGCTGGACTGGCTGCACCTGAACTGAGGGCTTGGGTGGCAATGCATGTGTCATCGGTGCCGATTGCTTGGCCCCAGTGGCTGCCCCTCCTGCTTCCGAGGGCAGAGGTCGTCGTGGTTCCGCCGGCGTAGAGGTGTTCGTCGGAGTCGGTTGTCCCTTAGCCTTGTCCGAGACGGTGCTGTTGAGAAGGTTGGCAACCTGCAGTTTCGGGCTGACCTTGGGGAATTCTTTCTCCAGACTGGGCGACTTCGACGCGCCGCTCCTTTCCCCATTATTGTTGGCTATGTTGGCGGGAACTGAAAGGGACTTCTCACGCCTGTCGTCGTGGGAGCTTTCACCACCTCTTTCCACGGCCCGGCCTGCTGTCACCTTCGGGTCCTCGAGCATGCTGCGCTTTTCGGAGAGCTTGCTCTGTGCCATCTCGGCCAGTTGTCTCGCGGAAATGGCATCGACCATCGACGTGTCATTCTCCGCTCCCTTCGAGACACCGTCAGGCTTCGGGGTCGCAGGTGTGCCGAGAGCAACCTGCGGGATATCTCGGGAGTTGCTGGAGACATTGTTGGGCGTTGTGGTTTCATTATCCTCGGCGATCACTCGGCTCTTAGACGGTGTGCCTTGCACTTCGGCCAAGTCTGTGTCCTTGTCCGCCCCCACAGGGTCCTTCTTCGCCGAAGAGCGTGTTCCGGCCGCTGCTCCAGTTCGGTGTAATCCCATGCTCTCGCTCAGTCGCGACGTCGGGCGCACCTCTTGAGTGCTCCGTCTGAGGGGCTGGGGGGTCGTGGGTTCCGCATCTGCCATTTCGTCGTCCGAGTCGTTACGGCCTTTTTTGGTATCCACATAGTCCTCGTCCCCAGAGTCGTCAAGCTTCGGAGGGTTGTCGCCAAAGTCGTACATGTCCACGTCTTGCGAGGCAGAGTCCGACTCTGACTCTGGCGACGGCGCCTTCGCAGACGTACTCGGACCCGCGGGACTCTGCGACTGCAAGGCCAGTTGCCTCGCACGCATCTCCTCCCATGAGTTGAAGCCGCGTAGAGAGGCATACAGCTTTCGTGCCCGGCTCTCGTTCGAGTTGGGATTCGTGTTCCTGTTTGGGTCATCCAGTCGGAAAGGTCTCAGGTACCTAGCGCTCAGCCATCCAAGGCGGTTTTCCCCGTTATTCTCAAACCACATCACCGGTGCCTGTCGAGCTAGTACGTTCGGCTCCCCGTCTCTGTACCCCTCAGCCCAGCCAGCGATACCCTCCGCATCGAATATGTAGCATGCTGGTCGCATTTGCTTGTCCGTGAAGAGTTTCAAATCGCAGAACTTCATATCGTGCCAGCCACATCGCGCGAGATCCTTCCAACCGAGGACCATGACCGGATACATCTTCCTATCTGCCGGCCAGATAGCCCAGTAGAGCTCCCCAGCCTCAAAATCCGTGATAAAGTCTGTGAACTCTTCCTTCGGGTTCTGCCGAAGGACAGCTTGACCTCGCGGGCTAGGATCCGGCGACGCACCGAGCACATCGTGGTTGGACTGACGCTTGCCGCCGGATTTGGGGCCATGCAGCTGGTTAAGAGGCTTGTATCCATTCTCGAAGGCTTTTTGCACAAAGTCGTTGTTCAGCTTTGCAAGCTCCTCAGTGCAGTCCACGACGTGGAAACCGATCGTTCGGATAGCCAGTCTGTGTTCCTTCTTTTGGTGTCCGTGGGAAGCTCCGTGAAGATGCTTCGCCGCAGCAGCAAGCGCATTCTGCTTGAAGTGAACACCGTGTTCGTCGCACCTACGTTTACCTGGTCAGACACAGTTTTTTATCTCGACGAGTTTTTGTTTTAACAACTTACTTCAGAATGTAGAAAATATCCTCGAACTTAACGATCGTGTGCTTGAACTCGGCTTTTCCATCTTGGTAGATTTCGTTGAAGGTGATGGTTTTAGGTGCCATGGATTGAGGGGTTCCTGTCCGTGGACGCTTCGGATCCATTTCCTGGTAAGGAGAAATCTCACTGGCGTCTGACTTACGCTTCAGTTGTCGGTGGGGATCTGCCTGGAGCTGTCTGGAATATTCGTCTTGTCGTGCTGGAGAGAGATGAATGCCATTGCCAACTCGGACCATTGTAGATCTATCCTCACGAGGATGTTGCATCTGCTGATGAATGGGGGGAATCGGCACACGTGCACCTCGACCAGCCTCAGCCGGATGGCTCATCAGATGAGGGCTACCAGCACCGCCTGGGCCATGGCTCGAAACCGAGTTTTGCATAGGACCGGACATTCCACTGCCGAGGATAGGTGCTCTGCCGTTTGAGGGAAGAGTCCGGGGAGCAGTCTCTGCTGCTTTGGTCACAGCTCCTGGGCGGCTCTGCTGGTACATATTTGCCTGCATGTGAGGAGGGCCGTGATGCGATGGAAGCTGGCCGTACGCTTGCCATTGCTGGTGGTTCTGTTGCGTTGGCATTGGGGCGGAACTGATGTTGCTTGACGCCTGGCCATTTGGTCTTGGCGGCACAGTCTGATTGTGCTGGGTAGCCTGAGTGTGTAGCTGAACCTGAGCAGGGGTCGGTGTACGATTTGCCGCTGCAGAAGAGGCCACAGTTGGCGGCGCGTGAGCCACACTTCTTGACATTGATGATGTCGGCAGCGGGAACGTCAGGTGATGCTGGCGGAACAGTTCCTTCTCCTGCGCCTCCAAGCTCTTGACGGAGCGTTCGTACTCTCGGTCACACTCAGCAAGGCGGCGATTCTTGATCTCGGCCTGGTAGAGAAGAAAAAGATCGAGAACCGGCCGCGGCAGATTCTGTTGATCTATGAAACGCGCCTGCTCCTCCAGATCGCGGCAGCTATTTTGCGTTTCGCGGGTGAAATTGGCCTTGATGTCCTCCTTCTCAGCCTCGAAGCGTCGCTTGTAGGCTTCCAAAGTGGTGAACCACGTGGTTCGTTCCTGGTCCAGATTTGCCTGTCGGCTATGGCTCTGGGCCGCAGCCACGGCAGAACCTTGACTCGCCATTTCGGGGGTAATGGAAATAACCATGGATGATGAGAGGCGATTTTTGATTAAGCAGAATTGCTTCTGCTGAGTTTCTTGTTGGAGTTGAGGGGCTGACTCAAAGTCGTCGAGCCATGCCGCAATTCCCAAGTTGTCCGATTTACAGACCTGCAACCTCGTTAGCAGCCATACAAAGACTGTGTACACTTTGGCAGTGCCAAAGAGATCAGACCATGAGAAACCTACCGCTTACTTGGTGGTGACCGCGATGAAATCCCGCTTTGTCCACAATGAGCCCGCCTCAGCTGTTTTTGAAAGCGCGTGGCGAATAGGCTGTCAGGACAACGGCAAAGTTGTAAATTTCCCGATGCCGACAAACAGACGCGTCAGAAAAAATAGAATCCGTAATGAGACGACCGAGAGTACACGTCAAGTTTGGAATCTGCGGTGTGAATTGACAAGCGCTGTTTGCGAATTATCGTTTGCCTATCAGACTGTAGGAACCGCGCTCAACAATTTTTCTGAGAGAAGAGGAGAGCAGAACTGCCGGTAAAATGGTCAACAGGCCGAGGAAAAGAAGTCGTCGAGAGAGGTGGAAGTGGGTGGTGATGAGATGCCGTCCAGACTCGTTGGTAATAAGGTGACGTTGATGGGTCCGGAAGGAACTTTTGATCAGAGAAAGGAAAGCGGCTAGTGGATGGCGTCTGCCTGTTGTTGATGGATGACTGCTGCGTCGTTAGTCTAGTCCCAGGCAGACGCAGCTGAGAAGTGGATGCGGGCAGTCGTGGGTGGTCGAAAATAGAAGTTGTGTCAAGGAACAAACGTGTTTGTTGGGTGTGTGAGTGGTGAAGGAGGAAAGAAAAAAAAGAAGAAGGGCCGCCGAGGTGGGTAACAAAGGGCGACGATGTTCACGCAAGGTGAAGGGCCCAGAGGTGAATGAAAAGAAGATGTTGGATGCCGGGGTACCAGGGGTGGTCAATTAAACCATTGTTTCGGGAAAGAATGCTCTAGTCCGAAGGACAGCAGCGACTTCCAGCAGGCGAGGAAGGCGAAGAAGGCGAGGAAAGTGGCTTCACGTGAGGAAGGCAAGTGTGGATTCCAAGGAAGGCAGGGCGAGGTAGGTGCATGAGGGAAAGAGACGGTGATGGCAGGAAGGAACGCGAGTTGGGTAAGGTAAAGGTAAGAAGGAACGGGAGAGGAGCCGGTAAGGTAAGGAAAGTGGACACCTGCTATCGTAAAGAGAGAGCGAGAGATGCAACAGACGCATACGTACCTTTCTTTTTACAGTGGCCTACGAGACGAGGCAGGAAGAGTGAGATGATGTGGATTGGGGGAGTTCCTGGAAGGCCTGGAAGGGAAAGGGGAGGTGAACGAAAAGAAGGAGGGCAAGCGAGGACGTGTTGCGATGGGCTCAGGAGCAGTCCGTAATGTACCTAAGTAGGGAAAGAACGTATGGAATACGGGGAGGTGAGGTTGGTAGTAGGTATGGAAGGTATGGAATGGAAATTGGTAAGGAAGGAAGGACAAAATAAAATAAGAGGGTACCGAAACAGGTAAGTACGAGTAGGTAAGGTAAGGTAAGGTAAGGTAAGGTAAGGTAAGGTAAGGTAGGTAGGTAGGCAATGCAATTCCCGTGTGCTTCCTCTCAATCAAAAAGGCAGAAGAGAAGAAACAGCAGGTACACACTCACACATGCACAAGTACTACAACCACGTTCTGGGCAGGCAGTAGGGGAAAGTGCTTCATTTGGTGGCTACAAGACTAGAGACTCGGCTGGGTAATGTTGGTTTATCAGCGGCCTATTGCTGCATTCCTTACGCCGCCCAGTCCAAGTCCACCAGTACGGATACACTGCCTCTATTTGGGAGGGGAGGTACCTGCCTCTAGAAAAGATACCTGGCCAGCGAAGTACCTTCCTTGCCTGCCTGCTGCCATGGAGGGAGCTCCGCAATAAAAGAAATACAAATGGAAAGAATAAAAAAAAAAAAAAAAGGGGTACGTACATGCCACCGGCTGACACTACTAATTAACTCCGAGCCTGAAGACGACACTGGCCAGTGGCACACACTTCACTTTGACACTGCTCCTCACCTCACTGAGCACTGAGCACTGAGCAGACTGGATACGCCCACCGGAACGCTACGTATCGGGGACATTGGACATTTGTTAGGCACTTGCTAGTATCCGTACAGACACCAAACATCAGACATCAGACATCAGACATCAGACATTGGGCAGTGCCTTTTGTATCAGAGCTACAATCCCCTCAAGATGGGCGCCTCGGTCTCCGTTTCCACCCACCGGCACACTGCGCCGAGGGTTTCCCGATTACCCGACACAAGAGACACGCCTTCATTATCATCATCACATAATCCCCATTCCGCACCCTCATCCTCTTCGAGTAAACCTTTCCTGACGCTAAAATTGCACATCATCCTCGTGGCTCCCCGGCTCCACCTCGGCCGACCACTTCGCACTTAGAAACGAGCAAGGGATAAAGATGGGATGGGAGACGCATCATGGATTCGGCAGCAGCGAGCAGAGCAGAGAGCACTGCACTGCGTCCTGAAGCCATCCATGGCATGCCATGCCATGGCACTTGAACCATGGAGCAATCCGCTTCCCGGCATCCCAACAACACCCACGCCGCATCCAATATCCATCCACGCCGCGCCCTGCCCAGACGCCCTTTACGCCCTGCCTCTGCGCCTCCATCCAATCTACCTACACAGTACACTTGCGACATACACCATGCCTTACCTAACCTGTCAGTCATGACATGCTCACCTGCGAGCTGTCGCATTTCTCGGCATCGCGTACAAAGTGCACTCACTGCGTACGCCAGCAGAAACAGAAACAGAAACCGAGCCGAATATGACGAATACCCTTACCATTGATTGTCGCCGGTGGCATGGACCGAGACCCCCGTCTCGACTCCTTATCTCAGGTCAAGTCTCAGTCTCACTTACCACACATGCCCATAATCCCACCATATGTCTCCTCTCGTTACGCCGCCCTCTTTACACCAAGCCTCAGCACTAACGCCTACCGATACGGTTCGCCTGTTCGGTCCTTGGTATGACAGGACAGATCGACCATCATACGCTTGCCTGCCGCGCATGTACGGATACCTCCTTTTGCTATTCTCAGACAGCACGGGTAGCCTATCCATCATGCGCCCCTCACCATGACATGCCGCATTATCGCGGAACGGAACCATAAGTGCGGTCTCGTCGTATCCCATCCGAGAGAGGAGACTTGGATGTGTGCCTGGGCCACCGCGCCCACCGGCCGCTTCCCTAGCTAGCACTCTCAGAGACCCAGAGACCCAGGCAGTACGGATAGGGTCCTCATGCCCAAGAACATGCTCGCAAACAAGAAAGGATACTTATCCGAGAGGTATCTCGTAGAGCGCCGGGTACCTCCCCCTCTCCCCTGCCACCTCATCCAAGGACTCCTCCCCGACGCACTTTAAAGGTAGGGCACGGGTATATCGTACAGTCATACAGCACCGGCTTAACCCTGTGATTGGCCACTTGAATTCCCAGTGTTTGCACTTCTGGTAATTTTCGCCCGTGTCCCACGCGATTCATCAACCCCCTGCCCAAACTATTTTCCCCCCTTCCTCCATAATGGCAACTGGACAGGAACTCACTCACACATTGCCCTTCTGCTAAAGTGGCCGTAGCGTAGCGTTACCTATGTAGCCTTTTGGGCCTTGGCTCAGCGTAGCGCCGCAGGGACGGCCACATAACACCACCACTCACCAGCTCTGTGCTTGTCATTGTATCATTTGCCATGAGTCTAGCAAGCAGATCGGCATCTTGTTCTCTACCGAAAAACACCATTGCGATCCCCAATCGCATCTCCGCCTCACCTCACCTCTCTGCGCCCAGCCAAGCCCAGGCCAGCCCACCAGGATGTCGAATCCGCGTACTCGGTCGGCGCACACTAGTTCTTCTCTGTCAGTATGTGTGTAGACTTCGTACTAGCCCCCCTTTCACCCATGTCACAGATTGAAAATCATAGACGCCGTCCCGTCACCTCCCACTCACCCAACATGAGCCTGAGCCTGAGCCTGAGCCTGAGCCCAGGTCTGACAGGGCCATCTTGACGCCGCGGACTGCAATTCCGACACGACGCGCAACTCAATCTCGCCTTCTTCCGCCCACCTCGCGTTCGTTCTTGACCCGTCACTGGTACGAATGGAGCTCAGACGGACGGAGTTATCCTGCATTCGGACTGACACAGTGACACTGACCCTCCCCCAAATCGCCCACTGCCCAGCATCTCTGTTAGTGAGACCAGGATGCAGATTGTACCTTAATTCACTACTGGCCCAATATCCCGCGGCTTAATCCCACCTCATCCCCTCTACGGATACAGTTGTATGGCTAGTGGCTAATCGGTACTAACAGCCCTGTCTGGGAGACCCCTCTGCTCGCATCTGCCCCATTTCGCCGTCAACCGAAGAATGAACGAAGAAAAAAAAGTACTCGTAGCGCACAGCTGGGGCGGAGCAAGTTGGCGACGACTGATACAAGTGCTGGCCACCCTTGGCGTCGCACACACTTTCCGACATGCTCGCTCTCGGTGACCCATTCATCCAGCGCCGCAAACGCAAACGCCGACGACAGTGGGCAGACAGAAAAATTGAATGACAAACGCCCTACGGGCCTACGGGCACAGATACGCTTTCTCTGTGCTGGATCGTATTCCGGAAGAAGCAAGTCGGCCCACGGGGCGTCTAACCCCATTACAGTCATTGTACGCACCAATAAATCATCTAGCTACAGCAGAGACCACCAACCGGCGGCACAGCAGCACGGTCCAATCCCCAGGCGAAACTTTCTTCTTCTTGAATCTTCCTCTCTACTGATGTACATTATATGATGATCAGACTAATCAGAGTCATCTCATCAAACTGATCTGGAAACTCTCTGTCCGCGCAACGGTTCGCGAGCGTCCAGCGGAGCTCCACGGAATACACGCACTTTTTTCCCCTTTTTTTTTTTAACCAACGCCGTCCATGGGATGCGCGTGCAACTCTAACATACACACATACATACATGCATACAGGCCCGCGGCGGACGGTCAGTCCGACAACCATCAAATCATCTTCAACCTTACTCGTGTGCTGCGGCATCCGATGAAGCCCGGTGATACTGTTGCACCAAGAAAACACTAAGCCCGTTCTCGAAAGCGAGCCCGGTAGGAATTTGACTCTAACTGATACTGTACGAGCCCAGAGTCACAAGCATTCCTCGCCTACATTACTTGGGAAAGGGAAGCTTGGCCGCGAAATGACGCCATGGAGACCTTTGATTATCTAATATCATCGTCTTCCTAAACTCCTGATCGCAGGGGGGTGGATGAGGGCAGAAAAAATCAAACAGTGAAAAAGAGATCCCGCCGGCCGGGCCACCCGAGCGCCGTGCATCACCGCGCGCAGAGACCACCACACCCACCTTGCCCCGAGAATTTTTAGCCGATGCCTCCCAGTTATTAGCAGGCAACTTGTCAAATGGCCCCTTCAATATCGGTATCCCACAATACGGATCCAATCAGGGGCGAATGATTGCGAAACCGAACAACTCTGTAACTGACCCCAATGTCACCCGCGCCTGTTGGAATACCTACCTGCTTACGCAAAAGCGAGCATGGCTATTCTCTTCTCCGGCCACAGCCTGAACAATGCTGTCGTCGAAATGGCGACCGTTCGTCGTACGGGACATGGTTCTTCGCGTTGCTTCAGTTGCCCATATGTCAACCAACAACCTTTCGGTTTTGTTATCAAAGACCAGACCAATCATTTGAAATTCCTGCCCCCCTGCTCGCTTTCACCACAACACAGAGAGAGTATTACTGCTACTCGCATGATTTCCATCCATCTTTGCATTTGCGATGCAGGCCAAGTCTTACGAGCACTATCCCCCTTTGGCGCCCAATCCCCGCACGCCACGCATGTGATGAGTGCGTGCCACACCTTTGCGTCTAGTATACGTGATCTGAAGTGTGTACTTTTGGACGCCATACGTATATATACCGCGTATTGCTTAGCTCGTTGGCGTAGCAAGCTTACCATTCGCCACCTTGTATCAAACGTGCATCGCGCCATTGAGACCAGTAGGCGCGCTATCGACTTGGTTTGGTAAAAGTGAGTCACTAGCCCGTAATCACTTTGTATTACATCTTCAATGTTGGCATTGGCATAAGCTGCGGTTGTTCATGTAAGACGCCGAAATCGTTGATAAGTTGCCGATATGCAGATGGCCGCAAAGCCTCAAATCTGTGAAGCAAGATGCACAGGGTTTTAGAAAAGCGTGCCAGTCTTGAATGACTTAGAATCCCGAATCATCACCAAGCCTATACATGTCACGGAAACTTACTGCCTGGAACACGCCAAAAGATGCCAACTTGGCATGCGCCGGACTACGGACGCTCACGATGCGGAGTCCTCCGCACCGGCCGAACCATGGAATTTTCCAATTCACCGACGGAGCCCGCCCCCTGTCTCTCTTTTGTAGCGGCGTAGATCACTAAACCACCCCGGTTCTCTTAACCGCTCCATCTCGACCCTGGAGCCAACCGAATAGACGAGAAAGGAACTGTCCCCCCTCCCCATAATGCCAAGTTGTTCTTTTACCCAGCGGTCAAGGGTTTGGTTGTGGTGCTCATGTCCGCTGCGACGGCCGCTGCGACGGGCCCGTCGTTAACGACCGGGGAGATAGTCATCAACACTCGTCAAGTATCAAGTAATCGTCGCTAATGGCTGAGTCAGAAGCGATCCTCCGTTCTGTCCAAGATAGGCAATTTGTTACCGCAGCCATTTGTTGCAACGAATAACAACGATTATATGCGATCATCTCGGACCGATACCGACACCCGAGAAACGTCGTTATTAACGACCCCCCCTACAACACTCAGCCTCGTTATCGCATTGGCCACTCCAGCGTACGATGGTCTGTACAGACAGAGTAATGTACGCGCTCACGTCCCATCTGCCGGCGGGATGCGGATAGCTTTAAAGCATTCTTTCCAAACTGGGGCATTGTTCCCCGTAAGGCAAGTTCCCTGATTCGTGCAGTTGAGACCGTGGTCCCAAACCTTGCTCGTGCCCTCGTGGATAGCTCCGTCCGGGGACTTAAGGGAATAATCTTTGGCCGCCTCTATCCCAACATCGCGTAGCGACTAGCGCATACATTCGCAGTAGTCCTTCAGTGTCGCAGCAAACCCCGAGGAGGTGTCTGACTGGTAGCATGCAAGATAGGATTTTGGCAGAATCACGCACATAGCCCGTCGTCCCATGTGTGTGCATTCCCCCATGTCCCCAGATATGTATCACTAAACATCGTGCGCCTTTCCCTTCCCTGCGCGCGCGGCTCCGTATCTGTAACTACCGAGTAGAGAGGAAAAAGTCTGTTGCGGCCTGTCATCAAACAACGTCGGCAAAGTTTACTGTAATGTTGTCTTTTAGAGTTATTTCCGCTCTTGCGCTGCGTAGGGCGTAACCGCCTACGCCGTGGGCTAGTCCGTCGACAAGCTCTTGCTCTCGGGCACGTCGCCCTTTTTATTCCTTCCGCGGATCGCATGGCAAATAGGCCCCGAGCACCACACTGAGCGGACCAATGTACCGCTGGTTTTCCCCGAGCGCCGACTTCTGTCAATCTCCCACCCGGCACACCAGTAACCGCGAGAGATTCTCCCTTGCGTGCGTCTGGGACAGGCTCGGGGACTTCCATTCTGGTATGATTCCCGAGGTTCAGGCTCAATTTTTATTCTGCGCTGTCTACGATGCTACGTGTTCACTATGGGCAGAAAACTAACATGCTTATTTCTTCAAACACGTTATGCGCGCGCCGCCGACTTGGCCGCCAGTAAAGACTTCATCCACGGCATCGTAGAAGGCAGTCAAGTCGGCATCTACCGATGGGTCCTTTTTGTATGCCTCTGCACGGTCATGCACGAAATCGGTCCAGATGTCCGACATGTCCACCCAACTGACCACCTCCAATCCAGCCCTCTCCAGCTCTGCGATGTACTCCTTCTTGTCAGGCAGGTCGGGACAAGAAACAGACTCCCGGAGCACCATCAGAGTCTTGTCATCCAGCGTCTGGCGCGCAAAGAAGTCTTCAATGTAGACCCTGCCGCCCGGCTTGAGCACATCATGCGCCTTGCCGAAGAGCGCCTCCCGCTCGGGAATGTGCAGGATACACAAGAAGGACACAATGTGGTCCACCGGCGCGCCCATTTTCTCCGGGGAAAGCTCCAGAAAGTTACCATTGATGGATGTGGCGCTCCCGCCGGCCCCAGACCTGACATTGATCGTCTGCGCAATCTCGTGAATGTCCCCCTGAAGTTCGATGCCAGTGGTCTGCACGCCGTAGTGCCGGTAGAGGTACCTTCCCGTGCCTCCGAATCCGGATCCGATATCCAGCACCCGGTTCCCGGCCTTCAGACCGAGCTCTTTGGCGGCGTTCTCGATGGCCTCGTCGCCAAGATAGTGCATGCAATCAAACCCCTTGGTGTCTTCCGCGTCCCAGACATCCTTCTCCTTGAGACTCTCAAGTGTGCGGTGAACCCGGTTCAGCTTGTAGAGATTCATCTCCGGGACGTCGGAGGCTAGCTGTGCGGAGGGCGACATTGTGGTAGAGCGCGGGGGATGGTCCGCGTCGTTACAATTTCGGGAACCTCGCTTTCGGGTTCCTCGCTCGGGAAGTTTAATAATCTGTAAAGGCGTAGGGGAGATAACCCTGGGCGGCGAGTTCAGTATTCGCCGTATTCGCCTGTTTTTGGGCTTTATTGGCAGGTGCCGACACGATCAGACGCTGGCCTGGAACGCTCTTTTGGCTTTGGGTCGCTCAAGGTATTGTGTTTCGATGGTAGTAGCAAGTCTTGGTTGGGTGTTGTTCCTGGTAGCGTTTTACCCCTCTCGTACAAAGAGCACCACAGACGTCACGGTGTTCTCTCTAGGGATGCCGCAGTAGCACGTCCCTCTCCAACAATTAGAGTTTCATACTAGGAGAAGAGGGCTTCGACTAGGACAGGTGAGACGCGAGCCTTTATGAGTGCTGACGTAGTGTGACCTTATCGTAAGACAGTTGGGTTTTATTGGTTACAAGCTCGGTATCGCTTTGCATATGTATGTGTTATCGAGACATGGACTTAATCAACGCCACTCTAGAGAGTGGTGATGCCGCGGCCCACTGACATGCAGCGTGCATGATTGTTGATTCTTCAAGTTTTGAGAATGGGGCAGACGAATTGCTTTTCGGTTGCGTGATCGGCATTTCGACCGGTCGCGGGGTTCGGTGAGTTATGCCGGCTTGATCAATTCGTGCTTTCAATATTGGCTCCCGGTACTAATGTCGAATCGATTCAATTGAACTCACGATGAGACCCAACCTTGCCAATAAAGCCATTAGGTCTACTTCGAGAAATAATGTACATACTTGAGTTGAGATAGTGGCACAGAATATTGGATTGTGTGACAGAGAGTAGGCCGATTCTGGTAACAACGAGCCTTCTGCACACTACAATGAATATGGCACGTCATCAGGCATCCAGGTTTTTAAGCATATGTCTTACGTTGCTCGGAAGTGTTTGTAATACTTTAAGGCTGGGAAAATGATGAAATGCTCGGGGTTCAGCGTGGGTTATCTTGAGTGTATCCTTGAGGGCTGTGGGTGTAAATGATGCGTAGGCTGGTGATCATGCTCGTCGTCAGACAGAACTCTCAAAAGTATTACTTACAAAGCCCGGCCCAATGTGTACAACGTTGTTGGAACTCAGCACATCAGAATACTAGTCATGAACCTTCATCTTTTAGCCTGCCATCAATAATTTGACAAATTCCAATTTACCATACCCAACCGCTGATATCTGTCTTTCGTTGTTTCGTCCGTCTTCCTATTAGCGCCCTTGCCGAGACTCCTGAATTGACTGTGCATTACTCTTGTGAACCTCTTCATACTGAGCGAAGTAGATCAGATTCCCCTTGGCGACATCGTCAGCTACAACTTGCGACAGAGGCATAGTCCAGGCTGCCGGCTGTGGCACGTCTTCAGTCATGACGCCGATGTATCGCAACGTTGCGTTTATGAAAGTCGAGTTGTAGCCACCTGCAGCGATTCGGTTCGGCTCTCCGTGAGCTGGAAGAATCTTTGATATCCGGAAGCCGGCCATTCGCTGAAGCTCTTTCTGATGGGTTGGTAGGTCTCGGGGTTGGGCGATGAATGTGGCTGTATCTTCTAGAGTATCGCCAGCGAACAGCAGTTGCTTCGATGGAATGTAGAGAACCGTCCCATCCGGAGTGTGAACCTGGAAGTTGTGAAGCTCAACCGTCAGATTTCCAACCTTCAGCTCTTTCTTGTCGGTGTACAGATCCGTAGGTGACACGGCCGTGATGGGTGGATCGTCAGTCGCTAGACGCTGCGAGTTGCGATCGACAGTGCGCTTCGTCTTCTCGTTGCCTACAATGGTCGCCCCTCCCTGAGCGAACACGTTTGTTCCCGCGATGTGATCATTGTGAAAATGGCTTATCACAACAGACATTTTGGTTACCCCCTGGCTCTGAACGTGACGCATAACCGCGCCAGCATGATCGGGAGTGATGTGTGCGTCAAAGATGATGGCCTCATTGCCATCAATGATGGAGTATGTAGATACTCCCAGCGTGAACGCCCCATCATCCAACCAGTTTGGCTGATCTGAGTGGAAGCGTTCTCCCGTCCGTCCATCATAGTAGGCGAAGATACCAGGATATGGGTTCAGGATGCGGAGAGACTGCAGCGGGTCTCCCGTTCTTGCCCTGCTCGCGCTGGATTCTTCTCAGAACATGCTTTCTGTAGCCGCCATCTCGCCAACTTACAGCAGTGATGACGCGTCCCGTGGTCCCAGCACATGGCGTCCTGCAAGCCCACACGCGCTCACCAGCGCAGAAAAGCTCAGAACAACGATCGGCTTGAAATCAGTACGGATGCAACGGGTTGATGAAGGAAGACCGCCTACTCACAGATAACATAGTGATGCCTTCTTGTAGTTCAGAATCTGGAAACAGGATTTTAGGAAGACCAAAACGGCTCTCCAGACCCTCAGTCAGTCAGTGCCACGTACTACGCTTCGCTACTCCGACCGATACGCGACATCAACACCGCAAAATGGGCTCAGAAATGCATCAAAGGTTGTCACTAGGATCGCTGGATTACTATTCTGGCCTTTATGTACTCTCTGCGGAAGAATAGCTGCATGAAACGGTCTGAAACGCTGACCGAACCTGCCGGTTGACGTTTCATCTGATGACGGTAGTCATATGCCAGCGAATACTTTAAGCTTATTGATTGCCGCCTGAACTGAAGCTCAGACATGGATTGATCTGTCGAATGACAGACTGAGTGGCTAACTCGATTTGCTACGTTCAAACAGAATGGGACATGATACCTCTCCGAATGATTTGAATTTTACTGAGCTTCTCCCCCGGGTAATAAGACCAAACAAGCGCATACTGTTTCGGACCTTGAGAATCTTTGTCGAGCTGTGGAGGGCGAGCCTCAAGGACGTACACGGCTACCAAGACAATTGTGGCGACGCCCATGTTCTGATTCAAATCCAGCACTCCTTTTTCATTCTCAATGAGTGTGCCAAATCACAAGATTGTCAACACTTACTGTATTGGAAAGTGTGACATAGTTGCAAAGACGCCTTGGACGGTTCTGCTTCGGGACTCGACAGTAATACAGTGGAGCCTCATGGCAATCAATGGCAGGAAACAAAATTCGATGAAATGTATTTGAAAGCTATATATTCAAGGCCAAAACAATATGGAGTGCAAAAAAGCCTTACATCTAAATCCCTTAGGTTTGGGGATGCGGTAGTGACCATGTAACATCGAGAGGACTGTGTCCATCGCCATCTGAGCAAGAGGCTAAGGCCTAGCTTGAGTTGGCATGTCTTGAACCCAGCTTTACAAGGATTTAATGGGTTTCAGTGATCTCGGCCTGCTTGTCCCCACGCATGTGAATCTTTCACGGCAAGCAAGGCCTCTGAGCTTGCAACATTAGATATCTTCAGGAACTTTACAAGAGATATGAACTCATCTATCGCTTGGCTAAGATGGTTTACATCACATATACCTTTGGAACCAAGCCCCTAGTCTCCTATCAATGATTACTGCGCTTGGCTTTAAAGGTGATAGCGAACCAACGCAATGAACAAAGGCAAGTCTAGATTAACTATCAACGCTACTAGACGCTCGCGGGAACGTATCGGGCGTTCCGGAAAGCGTCGTGAAAATAGATAGATGCAAGTGTTGCCGAGCTGTAGGCTTGCGACCTACGGACGGCCAAAACATAGCCTTAAAGACTCAACATTTGAGCTAGGTGTCCCAGGGATATTCAACTATCGCGCGCCGAACTGAATTGATGCAAAATTACTTTGTGAACGAAAGCTTTGGTGATGATATTTTGTCATTGAAGGCTTGGCCTCAAAGGTCACGGTCAATCGAGCTAGGCAGCTCTAGTCAGCTACTGATCATCAGACACGTCGGCGCTGATCCTGAATGGAATTTGACATTCCGTGACGGCTTTCAGAAATAAGCAATTACGGCTCCTCTGAGACGAGCGACTGCAGCGAGCCCTGCCCCTGATCATGCGCTAGAAATAGGCCAGCTTACTGCTAGTGTCGGGTAAGACCTAGGCAGCCGCGAAAAGAATGTTTGGCTGTGCGAAGGATCAAACGGTGCTTGGGTAGCTTACCCGAACTTGGAGTAGTGCTTACCCTGCACTGCGACCTCCAAGCTCCCACTGTGGCGATGACATCCGTGGTCTTACGGGGCTTGGCTGACTTTAAAGCAGAGCTGCCCCCGGTATTGGGTCTTTTTGGCAGGGGCTAAAAGGGCTGGACGGGATCGATCTCTTTTGTCGATAGACTTGCAGCAATACACCACCCCAGGCGCCAGCTCCCGGCGGCACAGCAAAAAGCTTTTTTTCGCGATGAACCAGGGAGACCACATCAGGCGCAAGCCTACTCCGTCCTACGTGCCACCGCTGGGGTATGATGAAGCCCTTTTGCTCGCTTCGGCCGATACTCAAGTCTACGACTGGAGCCCAGAGAACAACACAGGGGCACAATCTTCAGGAGACCACCGCCAAGATAGGGAGAGCAAGGAGCCAAAATCTAGCACCACATTCGGGACCCGTGAAAGCGAATACGAACTTGTCAAAACCAGCAGCGCCGACAAGAACAAGGAGAGGTCAATACGCAGAAAACGCCCAAGATTCTACGTCTTACGAGGGTGGTGGCAGGAGATCGCGTGGTCCATCATCAGCCTCATATGCGTCATTGTATTGGTCACTTTGTTGAACTCCTACGATGGCAGACCGTTGCCAAGTTGGCCATCAGGTCTAACACTCAATACTGTCATCGCCTTTGTGTCGACCATCTGTCGGACTGCTTTCATCCTACCGGTCATGGAAAGCTTGTCGCAGTACAAGTGGAATTGGTACAAGAAGTCGCCGAGACCGTTGGCAGATTTTCGCGTCTTTGACGAAGCCAGCAGAGGACCTTGGGGGAGCTTGAAGTTGCTTGTCACAACGAAGGGAAGGTCAGTACCTTACCTTACCTTGTTGCTTTCGAATAATACTGACCATATAACAGAATCATAGGTATCATGTCCGCTATCATCCTCGTATCTGGAATTGCTACGTCGACTCTGACTCAGTCCGTTGTCACATACCCAACCCGACATACTGTTTTGCCAGCAAATGACAGCGCGTTGACAATGAGAAATGATGGATACTTTTGGGCAACAGCAAACGGCAATGCAGTTCGTGAGTTATGTTCTATCCCCCCTGTCGGTCTTTGGCGAACTAACAAATCACAGGAGACATCATGTTTCCCATCAACCAGGCTATACCTCGAGCCTTGAACACTCCTCCAGATGAAGTGATGCCGTATCATCAACCTAGCTGCCGAACCAACAACTGCACATGGCCAAGTTTTAGTACTCTTGCTGTTTGCGTGGACATGAAGAGTTCGTACTATTCTCGGCATAATGCCTACTTACATGTATGCGTTAATCGGGACTAACGTACAAGGCAGATGTAACAAATCTTTTAACAACAGATGGAGATCCCATTAAGGCCGGCACAAACGCAACATTGCCCAACGGCGTATCGATGCAACGAAGTGCTTATGGGTATCACAATATGAACATTTCCACAGGCACGAGTCTTTCGTACAACGATACGGACATCATCAAGGCAGAGCTCTTCAACTTCTTTGTTCTCTACGGTCCTGCCCCCACACAACTTCGAGCGTATGAGATCATGATGCACTGGTGTGTCAATACGTACAACGTAACAGTCCAGAACAATGTGCCTATAACTCAGCAAGTGGCCTCGTACACGAAGCCCAACCTCGGAGAGGTCTTCGTACAGAACTACAACATGACAATCAACGGCACCTATCTGACGTCGCCGGACAGTCCCGGGAAGCAGTACGTTGCTAGTGGTATGGGCCCGGACAACATAGCGGGGGCTCTATCGAACACATTGGTCGGGTATTACATCGATCTGGGGGCTTACACCTTTAACAACGGCTCGGAGATATACGGAACAGCTCTCTCAAGAGCAGCTATAGGCATCAACCCGTTGAACGAATCGCAGAAGTTGGACGATGCATATTTCATAACACTGATGAATCTGACTCAAAACATCGCAAGCGGACTTACAAACGCGTAAGAACTCTCGGCAATAGTATATCTATGGTCAAAGGCTCACAAAAACACAGGTTGCTTACTACGAATGAGAGCGGGAGTGCTTGGCAAGACGAAGTCTTCGTCTCCATTCGATGGCCGTGGTTGACACTGCTGGCGGCTCAGGTTGGACTTTCAATCATTACGCTTCTGATCGTCATCATTCAGACTGCTGGATTGGACATTGAGATTGTCAAAGGGTCTCCACTCCCAGCATTCCTTGCTATGAACCCCGACGAGAAGACCGCACTCATGAGGGAACAACAGGAGATGGATATGCGCAACAGGGACAGTGAGCTTCAGATACCTCACCTCAGAGCTCACGGTATTGTGGGAGGTCTCGAGAGACGGGGCGAAGAGTGGGTCCTTCGAAGTTCGGACAGATGACAGTAATGTGTATATGTAATAGTGAGTGGTTGTGATGACCATGAGACTCAAGATCAAATGCATCTTGGAAACTATTAATCCACGGTTGTCGAGCCATGATCGCGAATGCGGACCGAAATGGCGAAGTTTGGTCATGTCTATGCAAACTTAACGCCGTTCCTCAACGTTCCGATATTCGTAATGCTGACTTCCATTTTGGATCCAGGTAGGAGCCACTTAGGCGGCTTCAAGCTTCCTCCAACTCCTTTTCGGATTCCTCACATCAGCATCTAAGGGGGCTCAAGCGATGATTTTCTAAACTCACCTCCAGGTGTTCCTGTCATTATGACCGAACCTTTCTGCAGTGTGGTGCCTGAAGAAAGGTATGAAATAAGATAGGCGCAGTCAAATAACAGATCAGAGATCATCTCCTTTTGCCTTTCTTCCCCGTCGACAGTCGTGCGTAGAAGCAGAGCTTTGGGATCACCCACTAAGTCGGGCCTGACCAGACAGGGTCCAAGGGGGGCGTAAGTATCGAAGCCTTTAGAGAATCCCCATTGAGGCACATTGCCAGCGAACGCAGGATCGCGCTGCAATTTCCGAGATGACACGTCGTTGCCGCAAGTGTAAGCGGCAATAAAATCGAAGGCTTCTGACACTGTCACATCCTTCGCATCTTTGCCTATGACTATGCAAAGCTCACCCTCATAGTCTGCTTGGTCATTTTGGCAAATCTTGGGGACAATAACGTCGTCTCCATGATCAAAGACCGTAGTGTTTGGTTTGAAGAAAATTGAGGGAAAAGGTGGCGGCTTACGGCCAGCTTCTTTGACTGTAATGGAGTAAGTCAAGACTGTGTCTCTTGAAACGAGGATGGCTTACTATGAGTGGCGTAGTTCAAACCAACACATCTGAGGATTGGGACATCTTCCGGGGTCAAGGGCCCGAGCAACTTCTTCACTGTCACGATCTCGTCGGTGACTTGAAGTTGGCCTGTGGTGTCGTATATGTCGGAGCCTTGAATGACCTTTGCCTGCAGCTTGGTGTCTTCAGTGGTGTTTCCGAGATCAAAGTCATCATTAGGTAAGATTGGCTCTCCTCGAAGTATTCTTCCGTCGTCGGCGACGAAACGAATAAGTCTTTTCCAGGGCACGTGCATGTCGGGAATAAAAGTTGGCGCTTTTGTTCGTATTGTTTGAATTATCGTGCGAATTAACCCTGATATCATCAGCGAACAAGACTCGTCGCTGGCTTTTGAGACGTGGTTAACCGTCACAAACTGCCGTTATCGGGGGACTGTGACACCGCTGTCGGTGTTGAGGTTGGCAATGCCGGGCGGGGTTAGAGCTAAGTCCCCGACCCGTCGATTGCCACCAACCGAACCCAGCAGTACGGCTTTCAGGTCTACCAAGAAAAGGAGATTAGGCGGTCGTTGAATCTCCGAGAGCATAATGCGGGGAAAATCATACGGTTCCCAGTAAAAGGTCTGTCGGGGAGATAATGGGTTCCTTCGAAATCGACCAGCATATTGGGGAAAACTGAACCACATGACACCAGATCCACATCGGCAGTTCAACTGAGGCGATGACTTCCTCATATGAAACTAGCTGAACTGAGACGGTGCGGATGGTAAATGTTCACAACAAGGCATCATCATCATTCTAATTGGAAGCAATCCTGTCGCCAACGGACATTCAACGCCGACTACTGTTCATTGCAAAATGCCTTCTGTAACAGAGCTACAGACAGTGCCTCCGAAGACGACGTCGTTGAAGTCGCTGGGCTCAACACCTGAGTCGCTTTCCTTGAAAGACCATGCAAACGGTAACGCGACTCGTGCCCCTGTCAAAGGCTCGAGCAACTGCCACATACCAACCGCACCATCGTACCCATCCAACTGCCTTAAGTTTCTCCGAACGCTGGAAACCGAGGCGGGCGTTGTCGGTGATGTGGCTCAGGCTATCGTTCCTCTAGATGCTCTTATTGTGGGTGCTGGGCTTGGTGGTCTGGCAACCGCAGTTGCTCTTGCTAGAAAGGGACACAAAGTGACTGTTTTGGAGCAGGCTACGCTTCTCTCAGAGGTAAGAATAAAAGACAAGCGAATCCCTCAAAGATGGAACATCTAATAACTCGGAATAGGTCGGCGCTGGCATCCAGATTCCACCTAACTCGAGTAAACTTCTTCAGCGATGGGGAGTCATGGATGTCATGGCCGAGCAGGCGGTTCGACCAGACGGAATCTCTTTTCGACGATGGGAGAACGGCGAGCGCATTGGGTTTACCGACCTGTCCCAAACCTTTGTAGAGCTCTGTGGCGCTCCGTATTACGTAGCGCACCGAGCCCATCTTCACTCTGCACTGTACAAGCGGGCGCTGGACCTTGGAGTCACCGTACGCCTAGACAGCAGGGTTGCCAACTACAATCCTCTGGCACCAACTGCTACGTTGTGCAACGGTGAAGTCGTCTCTGCAGACATCATCATTGCAGCTGACGGTGAGTGTCTTGGTCATTCATTTACCATATTCACGCCATTCAACACTTACACTGACAAAACGACGCTTGAATAGGAGTCAAATCTGTTGCTAGGGATCTCGTACCGTATGGCGAGGGACATGGACCTAAGTACACTGGCTTTGCTGTATACAGAGCCACGGTCGATGTCAGTAAAATGCGAAAGATTCCCGAAATCTCATGGCTTTTGGAAAAGCCGGGTCTCCACGTGTGGTATGTCAACGGTTCGATAGACAAACTGCGTCATTTCTATGTCGCTGACAATGAGATACAGGATCGGAGAGGATCGCCACGTCATGACCTACACAATCGCCGCTGGAGAGTCATTCAATATGGTGCTTTCTCATAGGGACTGTCGAGACCCTTCGACATGGCAGCAAAAAGGCCAGGCCGATGTGCTCAAGGAGATGCGGGCCGAGTTTCAAGGCTGGGACAATCAGTAAGTGCTGGTGCTCTCTTTTATCTACGATCAACAGGACTGACAATTATCCGATAGACTCACCAAAATCATTGAGCTCATTGACCAAACAATTAAGTGGCCTCTGATGGCAGGTGACCCCCTCCATAACTGGGTTGCGGAGTCCTCTCGGATGGTCATTCTCGGCGATGCCGCCCATGCCATGCTTCCATACATGTCACAGGGCGCCGCGATGGCAGTCGAAGATGGTGCTGCCTTGGCTGTAGCGCTCAGCAACATCACAAGCCAGGATCAACTTGGACTTGCTTTGCAGGTATTCCAGCAGGAAAGAAAACGGCGGACTTCCATGATGCAGGAGGCAAGCATGGTGAATGCCTTTTTGTGGCATTTCAAGGATGGACCTGAACAACGAGCTCGAGATGCGGCGATGCAGCCTGAAGTTGAAGGAAGAAGATTTGCTAGCAGTCCAAATCAGTGGTCCGATCCGCTAACGCAGTCATGGGCATACGGATACGATGCCGAGGTCATCATGGAAGAGCAGTGGCGACGGGAGATGACTCGAACGTCTGAGTGCTCGAGTGATTAGGGGCATTAAATTAGAACAAGCGTTGTGGAATTGCTATCATAGAAGGTTCCTACATGGTTACCTATGCTTATTGAAGAATGTTCGACGTATATATAATCAGTGTGATCTGCGGTGGTCACCACGAAGAGGCGATGTTGATAATTCTACGTTATGGCATAGAGAAAGTAGATGTAGTCCCTTTTTGCTGATTCATCCCAAGTTTCCATAGTTCCCCAAATTTGATACATCGAATGCACGCAAAGAATTCGGGAAGCAACCAGTCCTCAGTCTCTAGAATTCGGCCGAAGGATCGGGAGGTTCTGTGGCATTCGCAACTAAACTACCAGAAAAGATCCCCAGTTGCAAAGTCATCCATCAGCTCAGACATTGCAAACGGCCCACTAGACGCAGAGAAGTCATTGAAATTTGGTGGGAGAAAGTTCATTAAATCCGCAAAGGCTTCGTCCATGCCATTATTTGTTGAAACATTGACCGGAAGCACTTCCCCAGTGGGAGGGATCACCTGGATTGGCGCATCCGGGACTATGCCATTGTCTCTCGCCGGAACTAATTGGTTGTTAGCTGGATCCGAATCTACCCGATACTTTTGATAGATCCTACCTGCTGAGAGGCTTTGTACAAGGAAGATCAAGGTCGCGGTGAACTTGGCACACTTTTCGACCATTTGGTTTTGCTTGTCTAGGCGTGCTATGCAATTGACCGCATCCTTCAGCACCTCGTCGAGGCGCTCAGTGGCGTTGGAGTAGCTTCGATCAAACGGTGACGGCGAAGATCTTTCCTCGATCATTTTAATGGCAACAATCGTCAACGCCGCGTTGAAGGCTACAAGAGAGCATTAGGTGGATTCTTGGTCAGGGAGGAAGTACGTACTGAAGTAAAGACTGAACCACCAAGCCCCAAGATAGGAAATGGTTGGCTGCTTGTCACTTGAGGACTTGCAAGCTTCAACAAGGCGGACGATGCTTTCCGCAGACTGAAGACATGCGTCCTTACTAAGGTACCATCCTTGTTGAAGAGTTGCCGTCTCTTGATCTGTCTGCGGAGTTCCGTCAAGAGCCTGCAGGCAGCGATCCAAGATGGGCCTATGAGACAATATGTGCAGGTTGTGGTACCGAAGAGTCAGGATAACTCGGAATTTGAGTGATATTGGACTTTCCGCTGAGTCACATATCTCTGAAGGTTCAACAAGCCGCATGGACGTTGGAAGTGATGCTTGCCAGGCAGCTAGTTTCTGTCCAGTGTGGATCACGGTCGACACGATATTCGCCGGCGGAATTGGTGTCACGCTAGAGCCAAGGTTGCTCTCGTAAAGTTCATCAATAACCGATGCCGTAACACCATACAAAGTCCTGTGGAACTGGTCAGCCACCAAATCAACTTTTGACAGAGATATAGTCAGCAGCAATGGCGTACAAAGATCCGTTCCAAAAGAGAGTGCTGTTTTCATTTTGAGACCATCGAAGAATCTTGGAGTTGTCTGGATATGGGATAAAGTGACTCGGCTGAGGTGTGCGAATGTAGATTTGTGGAACGATCGGCGGCCTTCCGAACGTTAAGCTCAATGTCCTATTGCAGCATGAGAGAGAGTCGATAGCAGCATCGTTGAATCAAGAAAACAAACCTATCGAGCGCAACACACCCATACCATGTACGGATTCTTATTTCTCTTTCCAATGGATCGAATCTCTGAAGAGCAAGCTGGGAGTGGAGCCCCAGTTCCATTGCGGCCTTGACTGCAATCCCATGAATGGCCCATGTTTGGATAGACCGTTGGCTACCCTGCAGATATTGGGACATCAAAAGCATAACTTGAACTGAGCAAGCAGTCAGTGATGGTCCATGCCTCGGTCAACTAGGGCAAGAGTGGCATCATACCTGCTTCGACATTGGCTGTGGCGCCCATCTGACTCATCGAGAGCACCTTAGCACGCCTGTAATAGACCTCTGAGATGGCTTGTCTATCGTTCAGCCCGAGTCCGTCTGCATTAGCTGTGCTTGTCGCCATAGCAAGAATCATGTTTAATAATGAAAGCCACGAATGTCTAGCATTCTTCAACCCTGTCGCTCGGAACTGTGTGTAGTTTTTCCAAAAGCTGTCTTCGTGGACATAAGGAAACAGAAGTCCAGTGTCGGAGAAGAACTGGCGGATGAGACGTGTTAGTTCTGGCTCGGGTGGAAGACGACTCGCTTCTGCGGGTGTCTCTAGTTTCCTATAGTCGTAAGAATCGTCTATGGGGGATTCTGATCTGGAAACAGCAAGAATATGTTGCTGTGCATCTCGATCAGGCGAGACAACCCCGGGTTGTTGACTTTTCTGCGCATTGTGAAGCAAGTGGCTCAAAGTCCGACGGATGATTCGAGTGAAAGCAATGTTGGATGAGGGGCCTATGATACAATAAGGTCAGTAAATGGGGAACTGACAAGGTCACGAAAACAGCGTGTTATTAATGACAGCATCATACCAAAATAGGCCCATGTCTCTTCATTGCCGAACTCAATAGTGCCCACCCCATCTGTGGCATCTGGGGATATACCGGGCAAACTTCCGTCTTCGACGTGAAGAGAGTCTTCCCCGTAAGGGCTTTCAGATGGATGGTCGCGACGCGACGAGGTGCTACGGGAATGAATCACATGTTGTTTTCCATTGGGGATCGCGTTGGGTACGAGTCGTTTCAGCCGGCCAATTTCCTCTTCGACATCTGCTAGTCGGTTTTCGACTTGCTCGAGGTATCTAGATTGCAGATTGGTCATTCCATTCTTCACACGGGGTTCCTTAGTGAGACATACTGTTTGGGAACCAGAGCGTTGCTTGGCCCAGAATTCACAGCATAGACACAGTCGATGGCTTGTTCAACACATGCCGAACACGACGGTCTCGCACCGTCGCACTTTCACACACAGATTCCATATTAGCTGCTAGGGACCCCTAGAAAGACCATTATAGGCCAGCGCCGAGAATCATCTCCGTTGATCGATTAGGGCAGGTGACTTACCCGTGACTTGCGGGCCCGACAAGCACTGCAGGCGATCGGAATTCGCTTCCGCTTCCGGACGTTTGCGACTGGAGGGGTGAGGTTCTCCATCGGCTGTATCTGCTGCCTTTCTGCCTGCAGAATCTTCTTCGCTGCATAGCTACGGACACGATAGAGGCGGGGATTTAGAGAGAAAGATGTCGATATCCCCGGAAGGGGAAGACGTTGTGGGCGGGGAGTTAGGGATCGCCAAAGCTTGTGTCCACCTAAGCCACAGTTTGTGAGGTGGCTCGAGACGTTTAGCGGAGCTTTGGGCGTCAGTGCTTAGAGCTGCCAGCCATTTTCGCCGGAGATAGACTAATGTCCCCGGATACCCTGGAGTTTCACTTGTTACCAGCGTCGGAAAGCTTGGGACAAATCGCATCTGGCGACTGCAGCAACAGCGAGGAGAAAGGCATTCTTGATCGACGTTCATATTATGGCACGTTGTGACTCTGTGATAATCTTCGTCGAAGGTTAAAGAACCAGTCCGCAATCGCCTCATTTGCCAACAGACCACGCACGCGCAATCAGATCGCAATTATGTCTTCTACAACAGCAACCGAGACTTACACGCAGCCCAAGCCAGCCGAGGATGAGACGGCCAAGATGCTGCAGGCAGCTGAAGCCAGCCACACAAAGCCGCTGTGGCTTCAGATGTCAAGATTGAATCCACCTCTGCCAAACCCAAGATGCACACCATTCCTTTGGAAATACTCAGAAATTCGCCCAACTCTTTTGCAAGCCGGACAACTTGTGAATGAGCACCAAGCCGAGCGCAGGGTTTTGATGCTTGTGAACCCATCTCGAGGTAAGAGAGCCGAGATTCGCTCTATTCGCTCTGTCGGGCGCAGCTGACTCGCACACGAGATGCACCCTTCACGACTGATACAATCTACGCTGGGCTGCAGCTAGTCATGCCCAATGAGACAGCAAAAGCCCATCGCCATACCGCCTTCGCAATGCGATTCATCATTGAGGGCCAGGGCGGCTTTACTGCTGTTCATGGTAAGCGTATCCAGATGAATCGTGGGGACGTCATTTTGACCCCCACGTGGAACTGGCACGACCATGGAAAGGATGGATCGGGACCAATGATTTGGCTCGATGGTCTTGATTTGCCCAACTTCACCCATTTCCCGGTTCACTTTGTTGAGCATTTCTCGGCCCCCCGTTATCCCGCCGATAATGTCGACACCTCCCAATCGCCCATTGTATTCCCATGGAGCCGAATGAAAGCTGTGCTCGACTCTGATGGCGGCGACTTTGCTACAAGTAGATACTTGCATGCCGACGGGTCTGAAGGTGCGTTAAGTTTTCCTCTAGCCTCAAATTTTTGAACCCGACTTGTTTACTTACGCCGTGTTAGTGAGCAAGATCCTAGGAGGGAAAGCCGCCCGCATTGCACCCGGTGCGAAATCACCGCTGGTTCAAGAGACTGCGTCTTCAGTCTATCACGTTGTTGAGGGTTCTGGACACAGCCGCATCGGCGATCAAGTTTTCCAGTGGAAAAAGGGGGACACTTTTTGTATTCCTTCATGGTATCCCTACCAGCATTTCGCCGACCAGGGACTGCAAGAGCCGGTTTACTTGTACCGGTTTGATGATTCGCCCATGCTCAAGAGCTTAGGTTTCTATCGTTCCGCCGACATGGATGTAGAGAGCTTGGTGTCTGCTTGAGCGACCGACCATAATGGCTGTCTGTGTTAGAGAGTGAACCGGCAGCAGAATTCTGTGTAAATAGAGCTGCTTGAAATGAAAAAAGATTTGACCAATTACAACAAAACTGCCAGTAGAGTTGAAAGAGTGGCATGGTTTCTAAACAATCTCGTCCCATACTCATGATTCACAAGGCATTAAATATCGAAGGGTTTGAATGTTGAACCATCCCCCTCCACCCTTTTCTGTACATTTTCAACTTTTTTTTGATTCATTTTTCTTTTTCATTATGAAAAGCAAACTATCAAAACTCCATGCAAACCGTATCTACTCTCAATGTCTACAACACTGTTGTCAACACACTCAAGCCGCTCCCTACACTCTCGACCTCAATGTTCCAAGGGAACAGATCAAGCGAGACTAGCAGTCCTACGAATGATGACTTCGCTGAAAAAGTAGACGAGGATGACCAGCAGATAAAGCGCCCACAGAACACCTGCCATAATGCCAAATTGCTTCATAGGGCCCATTCGCTCCATCCAAGTGATGGCGGCATAAGACACACCGAAACCGACACAGTTCTTGATCAAGTTCACCAGAACTCCAATGTGACTGGCCCGAGAAGGCATGGTGTCAACAGCATACGTCAGCAAAACATTGGCCGAGCATGTCAACCCCGTAGCCAACATTCCCCAGCCGACACTCACTGAAATCCAATTCTCTGGAGAGTTCAAGCCGTAACCGATCACAATGCACCCAGCAGGGCTGATGATTCCACCAATGACAACAGCCGGCAGTCTAGAGGCCGGGTTCGGCATGTGCTTGTTTTTCCTGGCTGCCTTCCCATACAAGAAGTCCGCTAGAGCACCGCCGATTGGAAGTCCTATCAGGAGACCAAGTAGAGTTCCAACGCTAAGGAGGCCTACGGGACGAGCTGTCCAGAGCATGGGTGGCTGTGCGTAGACAACGGCCACGAGGATGGAAACGAGAACAGTCCAGCCGATCGTGAACCCGAAGACCAGGGTGGTGATCAGAACCTGCGGGGCCACAAGAAGCTGCACTGGCTGAACAAAACTAGTCATTGCGAGTTTCCAGTTCATGTCGACATAGGCGCCAGTAAAGGATCTGAGCCACCATTGTCTTTTGGTCGACAGGAGCTCATTCCCGGTTCTCTGACGAGCTTCTTCGACTTCCGTACACTTCAAGTTGGAACCTAAGCGCTTGAGATTGTCCTCATTGTCGGTTGAGACCTCAATGGGTGTTTGATCGTCGATCCGTGTTTCCGGAAGCATTAGGAGCGATCCTAGGAGTGTGACGAAAATGAGGGCCGCGAGAATGCGGAAGTACCATCTCCAGTCATTCACTCCCTCGGCCACAACTCCAGCGACAATTGGTCCCAAGCTCGAACCAGCGGCCAGGAGTCCAACGTAGACCACCATGGCACTGGCTAATTGGCTTTCTGGGAAGGTTTCCGCAACGATGCTTGGGCCTAGAGCCTCGACGAGGCCACCAGCTAGACCGCCTAAAATCCTTGAAGCTCTGAGAGAGTTGAATGTCGGTGCCTCAGCACCCCATAGGCAGAAGGCGAGGAAGAATAGTAAGGATATCAGGATCGTGTAGCGTTTGCCGATCAATGAGGCGGCCGGGAGTGCGAGTATATTCTAATGACGGGCTCCGTTAGTCTCTGTGTCTTCTCTGTATGATTATGCTGCATGGAACTTACCGACAAACCAAGGGTCAGGAGTACGTAGGTTGACAGTTGCGATGCTTCTTCAGAGGTACAATGAAGCTCTTGGATAATCAGGGAGAACAAGGGAGACACCCCAGCCGCAAATGCATTCCCCAGAAGGTTGTAAAAGCTGACGTTGAGGAGAATCCAGATTCTCCATGACAATGGCCAATGCTGCGTACGATTCTAAGTTAGTTTTCATAGTTCAAGCAGAGGTCCGGCGCGATGAGTTACAAAGAAGAAAACCTACCATCACCGAGGAGCTAGTTATGGGAATATCAGACGACATTTTGCTCAGCCTTTGAAGATTGAGAGCGATTTTGCGATTCAAGACAGCGAGCAAGCCGACCTCTAATTTTGCATAGTCTCTCAAAGACTAGGTTATCAACAACTGCGTGACGCCTTGTTTAACGACATCGTAAACCATCGTATTTACAATCACCTATCACTCTACCAACAATACAGTTTCCAATAGGATACGTACTATTGGCCTCGAGGTAGCTATCGGGGAGATAAAGTCTGAAGTAGTGCTCGGGGAGAAGCTCCAAACCCCGGATGTCACCCCGCACACGCGCCGGCCCGTGCCCACTCTGCAGCGCGCGGCAGATCGTAATCGGGCTCGGAGTATGGGGAACTGCGGAGACGCGGGGTTGTAATGCATTCGACCGGGCATCCCGTTGGCTATGTCATTTATTGACGGCCCTAGGTGCGCAAGACGGCTGCATCGTGGATCCACCGTTATCAATATCCTGCAGGTTTCAAGGAGCGAATCTTGGCTACGCTGCAGTAATTTCGAGTCACAGGAGATCTAAACCATGGTCGTCAGTCAGAAACCCAGTCCAGGTTACAATCAGTACTTCCTTCCCGAAGAGGATCTCAAGTACTTGCCTCCATACCTTCGTGATGTCCCCGAAACAACTACGGAGACTGAGTGCACTACTGCGGGCATATGGCCGCCATGGCTGAAGGGCACATTTGTTCGGTCAGTCTATGCGAAGGTTGAAGAAGAAGAAAGACAAAGAGTTTTGCTGACGTGAATACAGAATCGGGCCAGGACGGTTTACTGTCCCGTTATCTGAAGATGGCTCAAAGCCCAGAGCTATTATCCAGCATTTCTTTGACGGCCTCGGTATGCTTCACAAGTTTCGGATGCTGGATGGGAATGTTCACTATACAAGCCGATACACTTCCGAGGGGGTTGTGAGGAGGGCCAAACGAGATGGCTATCTTTCCACCAACGTCTTCGGTCTCAATCCAAACGCGCCTCTTAAGTACACGCAAGATCCGTGTTCGGCACTGCTTGGAGCTCAAGTCAGTAGAATGGTATTCCCTCAAGTCACTCACATGCTAACACATTTTGAAGCAATCTCTCTATCTTCCAAATGGGTATATGGAGCCTGATGAGATAAATGTAAACGTTGTTCCTCGCCGTGGGATGCACCTTCCACCGGACGACAATCCACACTCCAAAGGGCCCGAGGCAAAGGACCCAGCGACCGAAGAGGTATGGTCACGGTTACTCATAACTAAACATGGCTAACAGAGTGCACCAATCCAGGTCCTGGTCCAGACGGATTTCAACCTCCTTCAAGTCTGCGATGCGCGAACCCTCGAGCCAAAGCGGATGCTCACATATGCACAAATCGACCCAGAACTGTCTGGCTACGGCATTTGCTCTCATCCACCCAAAGATCGCATCCGGGGTCTAACTTTCAATTATTTGATTGACCCTGAGAAGGGTATCATGTCAGTCTTTGCATTGAATATTGCATCAAAACCTGCGTCCCTTTTCTGGAAAACGCCACTCCCATGCAAGCCGTGTTACATTCATTCTCTGGCGATGACAGACAAGTATGTGGTTTTCATCAGGAATGTAAGTGATCTATCAACTATGACTTTCTGCGAAAGTTGTTTGCTTAGCTCCAAATTATAGCCGGTTCAAATGGATGTCAGCGATACGACGAAGCCAATGTCAGACATGCTCCAATTCGAGCCTAACACTCCAACCCAATTTTTTGTTTTGAATAAGAATGACGGCAGGCAGTAAGTGCCCTCTGTAGAAGCTCAACCGTCATTGAATTTTGACTGACACTGTGTTCCAAAGCGTCGCGACTTATGCGCAAAAGGATGGCTTCATGTTTTTCCATTCGGTTAATGGATACGACTACGTTGATCGTCAAACCGGCGCCGTCAATATTCATATCGACCTTTGCAGTTACGAAGAAACTTATCCATCGTACAGCGAGTACAGTTTGAGCAACATTGTGGATCCAGCACGGCCTTTTCAGGACGGCACTCTCGTCCGGTACGAGATGGCCGGCGTGGACAACGCCGATCCGTCTCGCATCGGCCGTGTAACAGTCGCTGCGTCAATACCAGGAATGGCATGCGAGCTTCCGCGGATTGCCAAGGTTGCCTCAATGGACCCTAATTATCGCTACGTCTATTGCACTGCTGGCAATGGCGGCCCCTCTCCGGGGACAGCTGTGCCAATTGGCCGACTCGGGAACGGGCTAAAGGTTGTCCAAGCAGCGTTTTTCGGGAGCTTAGCAAAGTCCGACTGGAAAACTGGAACGTTCAAGCGATGGCAGCCAGACAACGGAGAGAGTTGCCCTTGTGAGCCAGTCTTCGTGCAAAGACCTGGCGCAACGGACGAGGATGACGGCATAGTTCTTACTATTGTCATCGACCGGGAAGGAACTCACAGCATTCTTATTGGTCTTGATGGACAGACCTTCGAGGAGGTTGCAAGGGCAGACATGCCTCAAGTGTATGCTCTGGGTCCCCATGGGTCATTCGTTGAAGGCGATTTTGGTTATTAGATGAAAGCTGCCATGCTCTTCAATCCAGTTAGTCTTTGAAACCCAACGAGAAGTGACCCGGAGCTGTCTTTTGGGAAGAATCCATGTCATCTGATTGGCCACATCGGCAGAATTACCGTTTACGTGAGGTCGCACCAAGCAACTCAACTGAGGCAAACTTCCCGGGCACGTGCAACAGCGGACGGAATTTCTCCTTTGCCGCAATTTCGGATTTCAATTACGTACTTTCCCCCTAATATCGACTGGTGCGGGGGTCAGGGCATCGACAAAAGGGCGCGCTTGGCCGCCTTGGATGATCGGAAGCGGGGCCCGTCCGTGTACGTTAAGCCGTCCCGAGAGAGTGGGTCCCGGAGGTCTCAAGTCGAGTCCGGCGCTCCATCCACTTCCGTGTACGTTGAGTATAGCCGAGTTGAAATGACAAAGTTCCAATGCCGCCCGCGCACCGAAAGATTTGAAAACTTTCGTTAGCCCAATCAGTCGAGTCATTGCCTGATTGCAACGACAAATGCTGGCATGAATTTGAGCGGTTTTGTGGTATAAAACATGTGTTGTCGCCCCTCTTCGCCAAAACTTGCAGTTCTTTCGTTTTCATCACAACTTTCCACCAACTCTTTTCAGCTTCAGTTTTTGAGAATGATATCAACAACAACAAAGACTGACAGTTCCTCTTGTATCTTCAAGTGCATTCGTCCTGTTTCAATCCCTTCCGTTTCTATCCTGGGCCACGATTCACGTCGCATTATGCACATGCCCAAGATGGCGCTGAGCATCAGCATCGACGACCACTACACGTCCAAGATTTACACGTGCAACTCCAAGGTCTCTGGAACACTATCAGTTTGCACCCAAAGGGATACACCATTCGATTGCATCCAAATCGCCCTCCTTGGCACTTCCCACACTCGGATCGATATGCTACCTGCTCACAAGATCATCGATAACGATTTCCTGAGGCTGGATATGCCTATTCACGAGGACTCATACCCTTCAGGGCGAAACTTTCGTGCTGGGCAGACCTACCATATTCCGTTTGAATTCACAATCCCTCGCGCCCTATCCAGTGACGCTTGTCACGCCCATACCCTCTCGGAGTCCGGACACATTCAACATCTCCACATGCGGCTGCCACCGACCATGGGTGACTGGGAAAAAGACGACATGTCCCCTGTAATGGCTAGAGTCGGATACTCTATCGTGGGTCGTGTGTTACAGAAGCGTGCGTCTGAGCCAGGTCACGCAACCGAGATCAGCCAGCCCATCAAAGTGTTCCCCTCGTTCCCGGAAGATCCGCCTTTAAGCATCACTGAGCAAGATACCCGATACTGCCTGAGTAAGACTAAGTACACTCGGAAGAGCCTGCTGTCGACACAAAGGGACCAGGTCACAGCGACTATGGTTCAGCTGGCACCAGCAATCTTAAACATCGCTGGACAGCAACTTTCTCCGACTTCGGCGACAATGCACCTTGCTTTCAAATCGAACTCGACATGTGCAACACCTCCAGACATCAGTCTTGGTCAAATCAGGCTCGAGGCGATCAGCTGGTTTAGCGGAGCCCCCATCAAGACCCTCCCAGAACTTGGCGAGGCAAGAGACTCCACCGGCGTCAAGCAGGAGTTGAAGTACATCACTTCAACCAAACTGCCAACGACTGGTGTAGAAGTCAAATGGCAGCATGTTGATACTGGCGGACAGTCCTCTTTGTGGGCAGGAAGTCTAGAGATCCCGGTCGCACTCCCAACCACCCACAAAGTGTTCCTCCCGACTTTTTACAGTTGCTTCGTGGCCCGAACATACGTTTTGCACTTGTGTGTCAGTGCAGCTGCGTCGGGTACGAAGATCAATCTATCCGTGCCACTTCAGATCTCCGTGCAGGAGCAGGATGGAAAGGACTTCGAGGTGTCTGGCGATGATCTGCCAACCTTTGAAGCAGCTATCGCTTGGCGATCAGTACGTTGATGGATGGTAGTTGCCACAGAGATAACGAGGCAATTGCAAGCGGAATGAAGAAGTCATGAAAATAGAAGGGACCAAATTGGCCTCGAGGATATGGACATAAGAGAGAGGTTGCCGGTGATCTATGATCAGCCTTACGACGAAAGAATTAACGACACTATTTGATATCATGCAATTGAGTTTTTTTGGACATCTTTTTCCATGCGTAAACAAGATGCAGTATCATGCGGTGTGTATTAGGTGACGTTGTGGAGTACTAAGTACGTGTGGGGTATTTGTTCGAAGAGGCGAGGGGTATTTGGAAGTGACGCGTGCAAAGCATAATGGTACGTTAGAGCGTGAAGGTGGGTTGCATATAAAGGGTCAATGCAGAAAAAGATCTCGGTCTCCCTAAGGGTAGTGTTCGAGTCTCTCCTTGGACATTGCGCCCTCTTCGTTGGCCCCATGATGCACCTGGAATGTCGTGCTGACAGAGATAACGCCTGGATTATCCGATGTCGGTGTGACAGAGGCTCCTCGTCCAGAAGCACTCAACCGACCGGCCTCCTTGAACAGTTCCTCGTCCGAGTCATTGTCTCTGATCTGTGTTCCGCCAACTACGGTGGTTGTGAGGCGGCTGTGATGGGTTCGCCTGGTGCCGATTGCGGCCGATGAGAGTTCGTAGTTCCCGTAGCGGTAGTTTGATGTGGTCCCGCGAGTCGAGGTGTGCCCGAGAAACAGTGTTCGCAATGCTTTACAGAAATCTGTTAGTACGCTGATGATCAGATGATGGGTTAAGGGTCGGCGTACCTGGAAGGGATGCGGCAATGATCGCAACAGCTGTCTCGATCATAGACACAGTGCAAGTCAACATTGTCTCCATTTTCTTGGAGTAAAATGCTCGGATAACTGCGATTGTTAGATTGAAATCAAATTGCCAGGGCATGACGTCGAGGCAATGCAACTTACTGCTGGCAATGATGACGAAGAATCCGAGTGCGAAGATGGCGGCGACGCCAAGCTTCTGCTTCAACTTCATCTGCAGCTTGAGAACCATTGAAATTGGCAAGCTGATTGCTGGATTTTGTCAGAAGGGGAAAAGTAGCAATATGATGTTCTTGACTTACTGGCAACATCGGAACCGATGTTTACTGCGGAGGGGTTAGCACAGTCCAAGCGTCGTCAGGACGATCAGTTGGAGGGGTTCTCACGCAGAATCGTCAACCAGTAGTTGATCTCAGCGTCCTTCGGATCGCATTGGTCTGCAGGATGTCAGTATCTCAAGTTCCTCGGTCTGATTGTGCCCATTGATTGTTAACTCACAATTAGGATCCATTGACCATCTCTTGTCGTGCGGGTAACACTGGAAAATGATGTGGAAGAAGATGGTTGCCCAAGACGCCAAGAGCAGGCCAATCGCAACGTTGTATACAATCTGAAGTCTCGATGCTGGTGCTGCAATTCTTTTGTAGAAGATTACAAGTGCGACTTTGATGGCCCAGAGAGAGGTCACGTAGAGGATCGATCCAGGAACGATCATCTTTGTGTGACGTCTCGTCAGTTCACCTTCTAAGCCTTCGGTCGCGCCAGCCGGTTGCGGGAGTCTTACCTGCATAATCTGAATAAACTCCTCTCTCGTGGCTTTTGGAATCTCAGCCATACCAAGATTCCACATGTGCTGCTGAATGATCAAGTCCCCGATGAGACAACATGTCGACAATATCAGGAGGCCATCGTCGATGCCTAGAGCCTTGAACCTCCGAATTCGGACCCACAGCCTGAGGACTAGGAAAAGTGTTGCCGCTACAGTACAGATGTACCAGGAGATCTGAGTAATCAAACTGTCAGTACCAGAGAGCGGGAAAAGTCTCGCAACTTGAGCTTCAAAAAATGATGCCCAACACGTGAATTGCACCTACCACTTGGCCAAGACCTTCGGCCATGACGAGCAAGATGACCGGTCCTCACGTCAACTTGTGCACACAAGACAGAAGAGGAAGGGCGGTGGATGCCCCTCAGGTCTTATTGCTCGATCCACGACCAAGTAGCTGGGCCACGGGGCTGTTCAGAGGCCCCCCTTATGCATCACGCTTATTTTCAATTCAGCTTAGCCATGGTGCGACGATCCATGGCTTGTGCATTTTCTGCACCTGTCAATCACCTCATGTAGGGATGTGGCGCACCACACAGCGCTAGGCAAGGTGTTGCCCTCGTGGGCGAAACAATATCTGTCAAATCTGCACATCTCCTCCGGACTTGGCGCGAGAAGCGGGAATTCCGACGTAGCCTGTGGGATAAGCAACTGTTGCGAGCCTCGTGGCCCATCTGGCAAATGTTGACGGGCAATCAGGTCCCAGAAATCGCCAGCGCATGAACCATTGGTTCCAGTCAATCGGATCCAATGAGGCCGAGAGACGTGGAGTGACCATATCAGGATTCTCGTGATGTTCAAGAATTAGTGCCAACAGTAGCGTAGGCTGAAGTTCGCCGGTCCCGCTTGTTCCGCCGCCGAGGCAGGGGATCCAACAGGGAGTCAACATGGGGCCATGGACTCTGCATGCTTCGCGGCATTATTGATTTCTCAAGTCCCTCTGCCGATGGAGACAGCCTGGAGCCGCTAGGGCTGGCTGGTTGAGAGCGTCAGGGGAGCGGCGCTCTGCAACGTGGGAGTTGACAAGGTCTACCAACGTGTTTTGCACATGGGAATCAGGATCTTGGAATTCTTCAACATCGAACCGCGCGCGGGATTAACGCCGACAGAGCCGGCTGTGGAGCTTCGCCGGTGAGATGCGTGGGCTTTCTTCGGATGAAGCTCAAGAAAACGACCCTGATCCCAGCCTGCCCAGCCCAACATTAAATGAGATTTCCGGAGAAGGCGACCTTTTCGTTCTCGATAGCGCAAATGTCAGCACAAAGAGCCCCCTATGGGCGGAGTTGACATGGGGTTGAACCCCTGGCGTTCTGTGGTTCCCTCTCCACTTCAGCAAACCATCGCCATCTGTCTGCCCACATCCGTCTTCGTAGGGGTCTCATCAAAAGGGAAAAGAGCATCGCTCGTTATTCATATGAACTGCATGGACGTCCTCAACAGCTTGGACTACCTGGTTGTCCTCCCACCTTCCGCACGCACCTCACCGATCGTCGTCAACAAAGTGAGTGCATCATGGGACTCGTCAATGTCTTGACAACCGGCGCAAGCTTGGTCCTGGCGGTGGCCTCTGTCTTCCCTCACGTGGCGGTGGCTGCATGTGCCAACATCACCAGGCCCACAAGCGTCGTTCTTCCTCAGGGAAGGATCAAGGGCTTTCGTGATGATTCTCGCAATGCGGTGTTTTTGGGCATCCCCTTTGCGGCGACGACAGGTGGGGAGAATAGGTATGTCGATCATTGCGATTTTCGACTTTCAGCTGGACTAACGAAACTTTCAAAGATGGAGAGCGCCTCAGAATGTTCTGCGGTCAAACGCGACCTTCGATGCGACGTCATACGGCCCAACATGCCCTCAGGCCATCTCCGGTACTACATTCAGCCAGCAGGGTGAGGATTGTCTCAACTTGAACATCTGGTCTCCTCCGAACGGAAATGACCTGCCCGTAAGTTGGATCTAGAACCCACAGGTTTAGTCACCAGTTTTCAAGACTGAACGATAATGCGCGCAGGTATTTGTCTACATGTACGGCGGTGCTATGGTGACCGGCTCCAACAGCAATCCTCAGATCCAGGGAACCAACTTCGCTCGCAATGGAGTTGTTTACGTCAACTTCAACACTCGCGAGAGCATCTTCGCCTCTCCACACTCTGCGGAGTTGAAGGATGCCAACCCTGAAGAGTCCCAAAACTTTAGCATCCTGGACGTCGAGAAAGCCCTTGATTGGATCCACGAGAATATCCGGGGTAAGCAAGCATCTAAGATCTCACATGAGTGGCCAATGCCGATCAAAGTGACACGAGTTTAACGCCAGACCAGCATTCGGAGGAAACCCCGACCACATCGTCTTCGGTGGCCATTCCTCTGGCTCAGTCCAGGTCGATCACTACCTATGGAACCACCCGGACTCTTGGCTCAAGGGAGCTGTGCAGATGAGCGCCAACGCCATGTCCGGTCCTGCCTACGCACCCGTCAACGAGGCCCTTGACGCCGTTGCTACCGAGGTCGGATGCCCTGCTGGCGGCGACGGCCAGATCGATTGCCTTCGCGATGTCGACGTCTACGCCTTCCAGACTACCAACTTCAACTCGACCTTCAACACTTGGTTCACTCCTGTCATAGACAACATCACCCGTCATTCCGACTATGCTGCTCGCTTTGCCGCTGGCAAGTATGCTGCTCACGTGCCGCTCCTGACTGGGACCTCCAATGGCGAAGGTACCATCTTCAGTCTCGTTTACGGCGCCGAAAACACGAACTTCAGCTCCTGGATCAACACCTTCGACGCGGACAGTGCACACATTGAGGATGCCGTTCTAATCGAGGCCTACAACGCTTCAGCCTATGGAACCGAGTCCCTCCGTAGTGGTGCCCAGTACGGCGACGCTCGCTTCAACTGCGCCGTAGACTACCTCCAGGACCTCCGCAGTGCCGCGCAGAACACCTGGGTCTACCGCTTCTTCGGCGCCTATGACAATATCGTCGGAGTTCCTGGCACTGCTCCCACTCATGGCACCGAAGTCCCCTTCTTCCATGGCGGCAATGAGTGTTTTGAGGCTCTGTCTAACGTCACCGAGGCCCAACAGGCACTGGCTGACTCCATCCACGGGTGGTTTGTGGAATGGATCAAGAACCCCGCTGCCGGTCCTGGGTGGGACAAGGTTGCACCCGAGTCCGGAGCCCTCGTCAAGCTTGGCGTCCCCGATGATGAGCTGTCCCGCATTGATGGTTCTACAGACGAGTTCAACCAGCGCTGCCAAACTGTGAGTTTTCTCCGAAAACAGATGTTTACTGATCTTTTCCTAACAAGATGTCAGGTTTACAAGCCCTCCTTCCCGAAGTACCCTATCATTCAGTCAGTGAGCGATATTGTCAATAAGCTGTTGTGATACGTCTCATAAAGTATCTGCTTGACTCCTGTAATCGGTACTATCTTCGCGACAAAATGTTGTCATACCTATGTGTTGGCATCGTAATTTCCCTAGACGTCAACTTGAACTTTCACCGCACGTGTCCAGTGTGACCATTTCCTCTGTTTGGCGCGGGACTCAAGCCTCCTGACCGTTTGTCCAGCCACCTCGCCACGTCTTGATTTTGCCACCGCAACTGAGCCTCAAAAGAAACAGCAGCCGCCGCATGATATCTGAGGCCAGTGTATCAGCATTCGGCAGCAGTCATTACGTCAGGGGAATGAGAGAACGGGATCAGGAGGCGAGTTGGAATGAAGCCAAGATAAACCAAGAGTCTCGCCGTCAAATTGGGCGTGCGTGTCCCGTGAGGCTGCAAAGGCCAGATATTGTCTTAATTAAGCCCGTCAGCTCGCCCGGATCCCAGTGGCGCATTCACTTCCATGTTTTCGTCCGTCGTGCGAATCAGGCGCGTGAGTTTGAGACAGCGCCGGAAGGGTCTATATGGGCGACAAGAAATTAGCACGAGTTTGAAAGCGCATAGAATGCAATAATAACACAAGTTTGCCAATTAGAAAGCAAGGAGACATAAGACGAAAGCAGCCGAGACCAGTCAGCCGGATGTACATGATCTTATAAAAATGAGTCACTGACCTGTGGTACCCGACTCTGGTCTTTCCTCATCTTTCTTCCTCAAAACTCGGCATTATGCGACGAAAGATTGAAGTTTTCACACTCACAGCTATTCTGCTTAGCACTTTAGTGTTAAGTGGAGACCACGAACCATGTTATTTTCCGAGCACAAAACACGCTGCTAACGGTATACCGTGTCCTGTCGTGGGAGACAATGCTGCCAAAGCATGCTGCATGTATGGTCACTATTGCTTGAGCAATGGCTTGTGCCTCGAGCCTAATTATTGGACCTTGTATCGACACTCCTGTACGGATGCCAAGTTTCAAGCGTCCGGTTGCCCGAGGTTTTGCTTCAATACAAGTAGCAATGGACAAGAAGCTTCAAGTAAGCAATCATGGTCATGGTGGCCAAGTTGTCAACAATTCGCGCTTGCTCATTATTCCAACAGCTAACAAAGTTTGAACAGCTCTTGACAACCTTAGCGGTGTCAACAACTGTGGATATAGCCTGGATCAATGGAGGTGTAATATCCAAATCCCGTGTAAAACGAGCAATTTCTCAATTTCAAATATGGGAACCATCATGCCCAACAGCGCTCAGAAGTCGCAACTTGGCCTCCAAAGCGGCATTCCTGAGAGCGGCGTACCTGAGAGCGGCATATCTGTCGGGGCAGCGGTTGGTATTGGGGCCGGGGTAGGAATTCCTCTTGCAATCGTCGCTGGAGTCCTGGGGATATTGCTTCTACGTCAGAAAAAAAGGACGAAAGCTGTCAACCTTATTTCAGCACATTCGACATCAGAAGTCACTTCTCCCAAACCAAACCAGTCGGCTACGACTTCGCCAGCCCCGTGGCGGGAAAGCCATCTCTCTGGAACGGGTGAACAACAAACAGCGGAGTTGCCGCTGGAGTTCACCGTGAGACATGAGCTTCCTCAATAAGTGAGGCTCGAAGAAGGCTACAGGAGATTTACATCACAGCATTCTGGCTTGAAAGGAAATTACTGACTGACAAATGGCCTTTCCATGAAGTCGAGTGCATTCACAATGTATCAAGGTTCTTGCACGCGTAAAATCTAAAGCTACCAGATGCCGCATAATGAGTTTGGACGGATGTACGCGATAGTGCATCGCAATATACCAGCCAATTGACTTGAAAAAGAAAACATTCTTGTCGCTAATCTTGAGTCGCAACTGGCTTCTCAGGTATGCTCATCGAATCAAACTATGGACATGCGAAAATGTTGAGTTGCGCAATGGGTCGGACATAGTAATTGACCGACGTCCAGCAAACACCACGGATGCTGGCCTTTTGTAGGCGAAATAGTAGGAGTTAGCGACGGATGCACCTGAGAAGCGAGCATGGGAATAGAGCTAGAGCAGCAAATATTGTTGCAAGCTTCCAAACCATTTCACAGGCGGGAAGACGAAGGGCGAGGCTTGAAAGACGGTTTCGCTTCCCAACCCATCATATCGGTCAGGATTGATGCGAGGTTCTTTGCGCTACGTCGCCGAAATCCATGCATCGTATCGACCTGTCAAACCACATTGGGCTGCAACGGCGGGCTTGGCGGGGGGCGAATCAATTTCAATGTAAGCAACCAAGGCGCAGGAAACTCGATTTTAAGAGATGAGTGGTTGCTGCCACTGGAAGTGACGAGCCAGTGAGACAAATCTGCAGGGCCAAGACTCAAACCTTGTACAAGAGCTGAAGATAGTTTGACGACTTCCTATTTCCTAATCGGGCAACACATAAGTCGATGAAATACGAAGAGTGAGACACAGTCGGCAAGTCAGCCTAACCGCAGTGGCCGGGTTTTGCGACATGGCATTTAAAAAACCGATTTCCGATACTTCGCTACGTCAGCATCACACAGCGGCCCATCCCTCTTCATTGTGAATATGCACCGGTCCGCCCTCAGACTTGTCGCGCTTCTGACGTTGGTGGCATCAGCCACTGGCGAAACTTGCTACTTCCCAGATGGCTCGGTTGACCAGGGCGGCATTGAATGCCCCAGAATCGGAGACAATGCCGTGGTCGCGTGCTGTCGCAAGTCCAACCACTACTGCCTCGATAACGGCCTCTGTCTCGAACCGAACGCGTGGACGATGTACCGGAACTCCTGCACAGACAAGAACTTTCGAGCGGCCGGATGCCCCAAGATTTGCCGCCACACTGGTAAGTTTCCTGTTCATGATGATGATTCTGAGCCTAACTCATGTAGCACCGCGAGGATATACCGGTGTCAACTACTGCTACCAGGACGCCATCTGGACATGTCGCGGACGAAATGATTGCGACAAAGCAAATTTCACGATGCCGAGTCCTAGAGGGAGGATGTTGATCAACACGGCGTTGGAATCCGATCTCGGAATCGCGGCGGCGACAAGCACCGGGCCCAGCGGTACCTCCATCGCGGTGTGCTCTACGACTTCGGAGGCCAGCAGTGGAATATCAACAGGAGCTGCAGCAGGAATCGGGGTTGGCGTGGGAGTTCCGCTTGCTATTGCGGTTGTGGCGCTAACGATTTTGCTTCTGCGAGAGAAGAAGAAGTCGAGAGCCGCGGGGTTGAATGACGGAGCGACGACTGTCGGAGGTTCCCAACCATCGCCCGCGCCGGTATGGGCTAAGCATGAATACCCAGGAGGTTTCGTGCAGGCACCCCAGCCTGGATATGGGCAGCAGCCGACAACGGAACTTCCTCCGGACCCGACGGTCCGGCATGAGCTTCCGCAGTAGTGGACGGTATGATGGCAGGTCTAGATAGGAGCCATGAGTAAAGTACATGACTTGGTGCCGCCAATCCCGAGTAACTTGGCGAGAAAAACAATGAAGACAAGGCTTCTATATGTACATAAAATGGAGGATTAGACAACATCCTTGAACTTTGAACTTTGAAGCATTGATTTTCGAGAGTGTCTATGGTATTTACTTTTCTTCCTCTATTCGTCCTTCACCAGCCCCTCTCGCCCCGTCAGCCATAGCCTCGTCCATGTCCACACCCGCCCTCGTCGTCTTGCATCACAAGAAGTTGATACCGACGCCAACCTGAAGGCCCTTGGTGCCTTGCTCGCCCTTACGGAGCACCATAGGCAAGCTGAAGTTCAGTTCGAATCGAGCAACAGGATGGGCATAGACCAGACCGACACCCACGGCGGTCGACGGCAAGCCCGTGGTTAGGTCGTTGAGGGCATTGTACATGCTACCCGCGACGCTTCGGGTGCTGAGGCCAGCGGCCTTCTTCTCACCGTCGCCCTTGGTCTTGTTCTTCAACGCCACGAGCCTGCCACTGTTGGCGAAGACCTGGAAGCGAAGAGCAGAGTCAGCGCCCTTGTAGGGCAGGGGGAAGAGCATGTTCACGCTTCCGGCAGCAAAGAGGTCTCCGCCGACAGCGTTCGAGCCATCGTGGGGACCGAGGCCACCAAAGTGGAACCCGCGGACGTCGGTAGGGCCGCCGAGCTGGAACCTGTCGTTGATGCGGCTGGGCTGGGCCTTTCCTTCGGAGGCGAAACCGAGAGGAAGAGGGTAGAGCATGCCGAAGCGGAGGCCTCCTCCGATGGAGATACCGGAACGGCCCTTGATGCCGGGAAGAGGGATGGGGACGGCGCCACCGATCTCGCACTCGCTCTTGGAGAAGGCAACGTCTCCGGCGAGAGGACCAACACCGGCAAGCTCGAAGACGGACTTAAGCAGGTAGCCACTTTGAGGCAGTTGCGCATTGTCTCTCTCATCGCGCGAGTATGTATGCTTGATGGAGCTCTTAACGGAGTCGCCGGCGTCGGCGCGGACGGAGGGGCTCGCGTTGTCACCAAGGCCAGTAACCTGACGCCAGACACCAGAGTACTCGAGCGAGTGCACACTCTTGCCAGAAAGCCAGGAGAAGCGGAGGTTGCCTCCCTTGACAGCCTCTTGGTGGGCAGCCCATGCCTTGTCTGTGGTAGATGCCAGTGCCTCCAGAGAAATCCTGGTGTCGGGGTTGCTGTTGACAGGAGCACTCAGGTTCGCGCTGTAAGCGGACCGAGTCTTGTTTCCAGCACTCGCATTGACAGTGAGCTGCTCGGCGCCGCCAAAGATGTTGCGCCAGAGCACGGAGGTGTAGACGGAGCCTTCGCTGTTTCCTACATCGGTGCCGGCATTGATCTTGTATCGGGAGAGCTCCTTGACAACAATGTCGACGTCGACGTCGGTAGGGGTGGAGGAAGGGTCGGCGGGGTCGGATCCGTTGATGTGAACTTTGGGATCAGGGTGGAAGATGCCCAGTCTCTCGAGCTTGCCCTTGGCATCACCCAGGCGGGCTGCGACTTCGCCGAGGGTCGAGGAGCTGTTGGCCTCGGCGGTCAGGAGGGGCTCGAAGATGGGGTCGAGGAAGCCGCGTCGGGTGTTGGAAGCGCCGTGAACCTGGAGACGGTTGATGGTCATGGGCTGGGAGTTCTGCTCTGCAAGCTGGGATGCGCATTAGCACGGGCGATTGGCAGCATAACGGGCCGGGTCAGTCCTTGCCAAAGCCTGGAATCTCCTAATCTTGGCCTCCTCCTGCAGATTCTCGAAGGCGGGGGAGGACTCGGCCTCCTTGCGGAGAGCGTCAGGCCCGGCCTTGAGCTTGTCGGTCGGGTTGGACGCCATCGTAGCGGGCTGTGGTGACGATGTAAGGTGGGCTGGAGGGACAATCGGCAGGCTTCGGGTTGAAATTCGAGATGCAACGGCGGAGCACGGGCGCCGGGCCCAATTGAAAGGACCTGGAAGGGACTGGACCTGCACCAACTGTGAACGCGGGCCGGGAACACGCGACAGGGGGCTGTCTGATTGGCTCATGTGGCTTGTGGCGGGTCGCAGAGGTCGCGCCACACCTTGGAGCTCAAGCCACGTCTCTCAGCCACACAGGTAGACGCTTGGACCCAGGCTGTTGGTGGAAATTCTGTGGCTGAGGCACTCGCGTGCACACTGCGCGGTGACATAATGAGTGGGGCGTTGCCAGCTGGAGGCCGAAGTCACCGCGCCGCTTCTCCGCCATGGAAACCTTGAAATTCCGCTGCTTACACAGGTGCAGCCAAGGTAGGTACGTACCGCATGCGCCTGTGCCTGTCACAGCCTCGCCGCATTCCCCAACTTGTCCACTGTCCACTGTCCGCTGCTGAGTGTTTCCGATCCTCCGTCCTTCAACCACCCGCTTCCATTTCCATCCAGCTCCAGCCCAACCGCAAAGCCCAGCAGACCTCTCCCACAGGCTCAGCTGCGCGGCTACTCAACTTCTCTTCTATTCTTCAGTCTGTACATTTTATTTTCCCACATTCTTTTTCGCCCGCTGGTCTTCCTATCCAGAGACCGCCCGCCAGGCCTTTGAGGCGTCCGTCCCTGATTACGTCGTGGTCCGTCATCTTCATCTCGATAGTCCTCTCGCTCGCCCCCAAACCGGATCACTAGGATTCCATTGCGCACATCCTTTAGCCATGGCAGCCAGCAGAGCCGCACAGAAGCGTGTATGCCTTCCCTTTCACTCCCCTCACCACATTGTTGCAGCACTGACAGCCGCCCTGCAGTTGACGCGCGAGTACAAGACCATCTCCGAGAACCCTCCGCCATACATCGAGGCCCATCCCTCCGACTCAAATATCCTTGAGTATGCTCTTTCATGCCAGTCTCACAGACTCCTGCTGACCGGCTACTAGGTGGCACTACATCATCACCGGCCCTGAGAACACACCGTACCATGGCGGCCAGTACTGGGGAACTCTCGTGTTCCCTCCAAACTACCCCTTCGCGCCCCCAGCGATCCGAATGCACACCCCATCCGGCCGATTCCAACCATCCACACGACTTTGCCTCTCCATCTCCGACTTCCATCCCAAATCCTTCAACCCCGCGTGGGAAGTCTCCACCATCCTTATCGGCCTGCTTTCTTTCATGACGAGCGAAGAGATGACTACGGGTTCCGTTTCGAGCACTGAGGCTGAACGCAAGATGCTGGCGTTGCGTACAAAATGGTGGAACTCTACCGGCGGTGGTTCCCACACCAAGTCCAATACACAAAAAGGCAACGTCAAGGCCGGCGATGGCGGCGCTAAATTCCGCGGCGAATGGCCTGAAGTCGACAAGGCGAACTGGGACTGGATGAAGGAGAATAAGATCGACTTCGCGACAGGGAACAAGATCGGCGGCCCAGCAGGGGCCTCGTGCGGGCCCCAGCTCGGCATTGGAGCTGGCAGCGGCCACCAGGCCCAGGCTGTCGTCGATGCCGTCGTCCAGCAGCGTGACGCCGGCCGCGGCTGGCTCAACCAAAATAAGCTCCTCGTCGCCGGCGGTCTCATTTTCTTCTACGTCCTCCTGGCCCGAGTGCTGGGTAGCGATAGCTGAGTACTAGATGGCTTCGCATCGTTCAACACAGAAAATCAAGCAGGGTCGGCCTGACGTCGCCGATGGATAATAAATACAGTGCGCATGGAATGACACGGCTGAGCATGGCGTTTTTGGGCTTTTTCCGGCGACGGACACCGACGACGACACCGGCGATGGACACCGGTGACGGACCAGAGTGATACACACAAACACAAAGAGTCTTACTAATAGAGGACTGAGACGGTTGAATGGGTTGGCAAAACGCGTATGACGAATGTATTCTAGATTCGACAGTGGAAATACCTCCTGGGAATATCAAATGCAACACTCACTCTTGAAATGACTTTCGTGGTGATACTAGCCGTGTGGCATGATGGCTCGTTAGCTGCATGGGCTCTGTCAAGTGGCGTCTGATCTGCGCCGACAACATTCTTCTCATCTGCCATGGCTTTCTTCTGCACGACCAGACAAGTATCGAAGCGAGAAAAGCCGCTTAATAAGAGAGTAACTCAAATGCGATGTTGGTTCGACGTTACATTTCTACAAAGCTTTGCCGTCGTATCTCGACAGTGCCAATATTCCTTATGTTGTTTATTTATAATTAGAGATAAAGGCGAAACTAGGTCCAGTCATTCACGCACGACACAATGGACGATCAAATCGTGCCCCAGCATGTATCTCTCAAAGCTCCAGACCTCCACGTTCGCCGAAAAGTGCCGGAAAGTGGACGCCGGGCACAGAACGGATGAGCCGACGGCCAGGTATCATCCGAAGGAAACATCAGACACGACATACTGAGCGCCGGCTGGCGATGATCATGAAGGGTGTCGGCTGTTCAGTGGCCTTGGCAAATGTTGGCAGGGAAACTCACTGCCCAAGAAATGTGAGGAGAAGACTGGCTTTCTGGTAAGTGATATTCACCGGCATGAAGTCATGGCAGAGCAGGAGAAACACCAGACGGCGGATGTGGGATGAAAAGCCAGAGGTATGTAGAGATGAGTTGAAAGTGATCGCCGGCTGACGAAGACCATTGGCACATCCACTGTCCAACAAGCACATCGCATGTAACCCTGATAGCCTCTTGGCGGGTTGGAATAGTGCGGCTGATATTGCGTAAAGCATTCATACTTTTGTCCTCTCTGCATACTCGACTATGCAGCAGATGAAATGCGTAACAGCTAGCCCACGTCGTTGCAGCGTTGTCCGTGCGTAGGCATCGTAGAAGAAGAAACTCGTGGTCGAGAACACGCTTGTGTTTACGATGAGGCACTCGGACCGGGGGGTTCTGTAACAGGGTGTGGTGCCATGTTCATGCGGCGAGTCAAGGTGTTCTGGGGCCCCCCTCGACAGTGTCATCCAACTGATTGCTCCAACCATTGTCTCGTGGCTGGGTGCAACGTTCTTTTCGTCTCAACCGCATTTCATCAAGAAAGAAACTTGGTCTGAAGTCTAGCGGTGCCGTGCAATGGGATTTGGACTGCTGTGATGTAGCGCGCGGTTGTTTACGAAATCCAACGCCCGGAGCTCTGACACCTGAAGAAACTTATCCCGTCTTCCGGGGAAGCAGATGCCAACTCTGTCGGTGATTGTAGGTCATCGACCGTTGGACAAGAGGTCTCTATTAGGTTTGTGTTCTATTCTAAATTCGGCGCGCCGCTAGGAGGGCTCTCTAGATTGACCCAGATCCTGCAGCGGGTCGATGCAAGGGACACACATCCATTGCGTACCTTACATACGGCCCCATACGTAGGGCATACCAAGTACCAAGTATGTACAAAGTAGTGATTGAATTTCGAATAGTTTCCTTTGGAAAAGGGGGCACTTTCAAGACATCGAATGACGACTAAGCAAGGGTCTCTTGCGCGCGCGAACGGCGATCAAACCAACAACATTCCCACCCCAGACTTGTCTCCCTCACAAAGGATTCTCCATCACTTTGACTTAGCCTCCCCCGCTGCCGCAAAAGCGTCCCGAACCCTACAGAACGCATCAACAATCTCTGCGAAACGACAATGTTCTACCCTGTAACAAAACCCTCATCATGAGGTGGGAAAAAAAGAGGAGGAGGGTAGGGATGCAAGAAGACCCAAGAAATCGTCCTATCTCCCCGGCCCGTCCAACCCTCTTGCAGGGCGTAGCGTCCAACTGCCGAATGCAGCACAACGGCCCACCCCCTTGCGCTCGAGCAGACGAAGCTTAAACACCCCGGTTCCTGGTCTCGTCTCGCGGCGACGAACGTTTGTCAAGCAGAAACATGTCACGGTCGCTGGCTGAGCCGGGGGCAGGCTGGAGGAGACTGACATCCCACGCAGGTGAAGAACCGTTATGTGCTGGGGATCATCGAGGATGGGTTTCGAGCTGGTGCCGGGCGGGATGTGGAGGGCTGGGCAAACTCCACCGGGAACAGACGTCGAAGAAGCAAGGAGAAGACATCGTGGTACTTTCGCCGACCAGGCGCATGTAGCCTAATCGTCGTCCTCGCGGCTGTTCCTGAGATTGACGGTTCGCCTGATGGGACGTTTCCAAGGTACCTAGACCACTCGGGGGCACGCCTCCGATTCGACAACATCGCCTTTGGCCCTGGGCAAATGATACGCACGGCTGCCTGCCTCCGTCTCGCCTCTTCCCTTTTCTCCCCTTCCCCTGTATGTGTCCAATCTTCTTAGGCTTTTCCGGATCTGCTGCAGGGGGCGGCGGCGGCGCGTTGAATGGTATAAGGCTGCGTTAGCGTCCCGCCGACTTCCCACGATCTCAGAAGGGAGGGTCCTTCTCTTCTTCTTTTGGAGGGCTGGGATTGCGCGACTTCTCTCCATCGACGGTACAAACGGACAATATGGCGTCGAACACGAACTGGCCGCTCCAGGAAGAGCAGGCCGCTCGGAAGCAGACGTCGACCGTCGGTGTGTCGGAGTTTGATGATGCGGATAGTGTGTTGGAGAAGAACGAGACGCTGGTCGTCGGTACGACAAATCTCTATGAGAATGGGCAGTTGAGGTTGATTCCTGTGAGTGCTGCGTGTTGTTCTCCGTCGAATCGTGGCTAACTCCCTCTAAGATGCCAACGCCCGATCCCAAGGGTGAGAACCTCCAGTCTTCGTCGAATGTCAAAGACAACTAATCGTTGTAGATCCATTGAACCTTCCTGCTTGGCGCAAGTGGACAGCCATCGGTTGTCTGTGCTTTTGTAAGTCTTGGACAATCAGATACAGAACAGCCTACTTACCATCCCAAGTCGGTGCCCTTGCCCTCTCAGCAGAGGTTGTCATCGGTGGTCTCCTCCCCATCTTCATCCTCGAATACTCCGGCGTCGATCCCCATGTCATCAACACCTTCGACTTCAAGAAGGCAAGCGGTGGCAGCGGCCTCAACATCAACCCCATGTCCGTTGTCCCGGCCGGCGTCAAGCCCGCCTCTCTCGAAGAGGTCTCGCTGCTGGCCACCATGCCCCTACTGGCGAACGGTATCGCGAGTTACTTCCTCGTGCCGACATCCATCTGGATCGGTCGCCGACCCGTTCTCCTGTTCGCCGCTACCTCTGCCTGGGCTGGTGGTCTGTTTGCCGCGTTCAGCACCAGTCTGCACCAGCATCTGCTTGCGAGAGCGCTGATGGGTCTTGGAGCTGGCGCCGTGGAGGCGTTGATCCCCCTTATTGTTCAGGATATGGTCTTTATCCACCAGAGGAACAAGGCCATGTCGGCCGTTGTCTCTAGCCAGGGTATCATCATCATCGGGTTGGGAGTTGCGGCCCCTTGGGTGTCTGCTAACTATACCTGGAGGTGGATGTACTACATCACCTCTGGCTTGGGCATCCTGGCGTGGGCTCTTCTCATCGCCTTCCTACCCGAAACTAGGTGGACCAGATCTCAGGCGGAGCTCAGTACGTTGGATTTCCCATTGGTGCTTACTAAATGCTAACTATGTCTAGGCGGCCAGAAGATCTACCCGCTTCCCCCGGGTCAAAACCGCCCCGAGCTCGACTTCACGACCTTCACCCCGCGCACGACCTGGACCAACATCGGCGTCTTCCAGAACGGCTTCGAGTTCAAGCGCGCCGCAAAGTCCATGTTCGACGCCCTCCGCTCCACCTACTTCCCCGCGATCATCTGGGCTGTCCTCGCCAACAGCATTATGATCGTCAACAACCAGGCTGCGCAACAGATCACGCCGTTCGCGCTGCTTGCCCAGGGCTGGGAGTTCCAGTGGACTGGTTTGACCGTGCTACCCTTCTTCTTGGCCTCGGCGTTGGTGTATGTCTTTGGAGGCCCGGTGGCTGACAAGATGTCCAACGCGGTGACGAGGTGGAATGGTGGTAGTCGTGAGCCGGAGCATCACCTCGCCAACCTTGTTTTGCCGCTTGTCACTGGTGTGGCGGGATGCTTCATCTTCGGAACCGCGGGCGAGAGGAACTTCCACTGGAGTGTTCTTCTCGTGGGCTCGTTCTTGATCGTCTTTTCGTTCCTGATGACCATGACCATCCTCAGCGTTTTCATTGTAGAAAGCTACCCACAGTGGGCAGGGTAAGTCATGATTGTGGTACACCTCTGAGAATCTTTGCTAATGTCTAACAGGCCGGTGCTCGTCAACGTTTCATCCCTGCGCATCGTCATCGCCTTCTTCCTCGCCTCAAAAGCCACGATCTGGATCGCGGAAAAGGGACCCATTCAAACCTTTGCCCTCTACGCGGAGACCATCATCGTATTATCCTTGGGTCTGCCAGTCCTGTACTTCTGGGGCAAGAAGATGCGCCAGTGGACCGCTGGCAGTGTCAAGACTAAGCCAAGCGAGAAGGAGAAGGCGTTTGACGACGGCGCCTCTGTCTGAGGTCGGTAATGGTAATGATATGATACCCCTTGGGGACGACTGCTTGGCCCGAAGCAGGACGTGTAGTCCGGATAATAGAGACCGAATTCTGAATAATCAATCCTGTCGCTACCGAACGCTGGAGATACCTTCCCAGCTTGTGATGCCTAGTTGGTCACTGCCATCCGATCTGATACCTCACGTCAGCTGGGCGAAAACCTTCAATATCCTGATCGTCACTGTGTAGCCTTCTATCTCACTACTCTCTCTGTGGCTTTCTTACTTCATTTTTCGTTACTATCCTCATCCTCCGTTTTTTCATCGTTACTCTCGTCCTCCTCGTCGGTCTCGTCGTCTTCCTCGTCATCCTTCCTATCGAAAGGGTCATCGGATCTTGTAAGTTGTTGATGCAGCGCTGTCCAGAAGGTCACTGAGAGCACCTTCCGTCTTTACGACCGCCGGAGAGTGAAGCTGATAGTGCGGTCCGCAAGGATGCAAGACCGAAGGGGACGAGGCCTGATAGAACTTGACAACACTGTCTCCCACGCAAACACGCCCCTGGGCGTAGCCTATAATGTCGGAGTCCGCAATGAAGACTGCCTTATTTATAGAAAGCCCTTGAATTGTTCTGTAAAATCCTGTCGCAGAACCCAGCAGACGGAAGACCGACCCCGGCCTCGCATCTTCAGGCGTCGAACGGATGATGTACTCTGGGCCTTGATGTAGGGACAACACCACATCTATTGCTGCGTCAATGTCCGAGTCGACGAAAGCGAGCACTTTGGGGTGTCTTTGATGCTCTTTGAGTGCCTTCTGAAGCTTTTCCCTGGCTTGGGAGAAGATATACCGACGGTTCTCCTCGCAACCTGGGAGTGTGGATTTGAAGAGAGTATGCAGGTCCTTGAACCCTCTTTTGAAGCCCTCCTTGGGTTGGTTCGGGCTGTAAGTCAGCAATAACCAACAGAATGCTAGAAGACAGGCTTCGGCATGCTCAGCATTGTCGCATTCGGCGTAGATGCGCCTGAAGAACCTGATCCGTTCTGCGCCATGCCGCTTTAGTGTGAGTTCGTATTCAACGGATAGCCGCTGCGCAGCCAAGATGTCCTTTTCAATAAGCGCTCTGTCGCGGTCGTCAAAAACCGTCTCGATCACACCAAGTGTTTGGCCTTGCAGAACAATGCCGTCGTCACCAGTGAACTTGATTTCGTAGCTCTGTCCATCCACCGGCCCTTCCCAGTGAGTTGTAGTCTCTCGGTCTGCAGAGTCCAGGGGAACGCCTCCTAGCTCGATCAGAACATCGTCGAACCATCTATAGTCGTAGCTCCAGTCAGGAACCCAGGACGGCAGACCACTCTGGCGGTTCCCACTCCACACATTATCCAGCGGCCATAGGGTGTTCTCGTGCCGTATGATAGCCTTCGTCGCTTCCGTGTATATCTTGGCCACTGATTGTGTATAATCGGGACTTGGGAATGGCTGTCCGAGTCTCTGGGAAATGCCGTAGAGCCCGAAGATCTTGTCTTTTGGGTTGGTGGCATGCCGAATTCTGGCATGTTGTACAAGGCTCGACAATTTCCCCTCCTCATCTCCCCTAGCTAGCTCGGACTGGCTCCTTTGGACTGTTTGGCCGCTGGTGCTGCCAGAAATATCTTGAAAATCCGAATATGCGTAGAAGCAATTCACAAAATTCCGCACCCCCTTGCTAGACAGGGAGAAGGTAGCCTCCATGAGCTCCAAAGCTTGGCAGAAGATATCCCAGGCAATTACCTGTTCCCCGCAAAGGATGGTAGCATGGGTGGCAAGAAGAAGCTCTTGAAGAGTCCACATTCTCTCGAACCAGGGCCGTCCAAGAACGTCCTCGATTATCTCGCCAACCGTTTGAGCATTTGATGTCCCCCATCTTGTATCTGAAGTAATATTAGCGTGCATTCTTCTGGAATGCAGAGGATAAAACGAATCATGGGGCAAGAAATCAACTTGAACTGACCACAATGATTCATGAACTTGGTACAAAACTCGGTTCGAAAGTCTTCCCAAGAATCGTCTCGCAGCAGATATAAACGTTTTAGATGAAGAAAGAATGCATCTGTTTTAGCGTCGCCATTGCCTAACCAAACAAGAACGTCTTTAGCGACTTGGTAGATATCGCCCATCATTGCAACCTGAGCATTGCGCTCCTGGACTCCACCAGGAGTCTGATCGATGCAAATGCTATCAACCCATAGGATACGGTCCTCGGAGGCTCTCCTCAGATGCCTTAGTGCCGCATCGCAGTTGGCGGTGATGGGCAAGATCAACGCCCCGAGCTGGAGATAATGTGACGCGCTCGGTGGGCCCCATACGTACGACAAGGCTTCAAAGTGATGTGAAGCTTCTATCACGGACTGTCGAGATATCTGAATGCCACATTCAATCAGTGAGCCGGCCAGAGCTTCACTGGCTTTATGGGCGGGGTGGAGAACTAGGAGCCGTGCTCGTCGAGGGCCACTCAGTTGAGTGTGTTGATACGACATTATGGGCCAAGCAATTGAATTTCAGTGGCCTTATAAGGGAAGATTTTGATTTCTCGAGAAAGGGGTACCGGAGATGGCGTAAATTCAGAGAGAGAAACCACCCGTAGTGTCAAAATCTAGAATCCCACTTTTTGAGGGGTGCTGCAGAACTCACTGGCTGCACTCCCAGCCTGCTCACCTTATCTACCTATCAGCCGCAGGTAAGCCCATCAAGCTACAGCATAGCCTCCCATCCAAGCCTGATACGCCTTCGGGTCTCTAATTGCCATAGAACGCGTATTATCAGCAGCTTTCCCCGGACTGCCCATCCTACCAAAAACATTTTCTAATAACCGGAAATTACTACAATCGTGTGCATCTAGAACATGGCTTTTTGACACCTTTATTGAGACTGATGTAACGAGAGTCCTAACATGCTCTTTGGTTTATATCTGAAGCGACAACCTGCTTCAATGCTGTTAATATTTCGTCTGATACCGACGTCTTCAGTGAACACCCACAAGGAACACTGTGGATCTAGGATGATTTGTATAAAGTACGGAGGGCTACAGTCAAGCTTACAGATTTGATTTGTCAACTATATAAGTTAGAATACCGGCGAAATTTTACCAGCAGCTTTACTAGCTGGACAGTGTCCCCTACATCTCGACCAGTGGGGTACTTAATAGTTCTAAAAGGACGAAAGTAGTAGAAGAAACCATAGGGATAGCGAGCGAAGCTGAACTCCGACGATGGACGACGACGATAACAACGACGACGACGACGACGATAACGACAACGACGACGTAAGCGACTAGATGAGCTATACTAAGGAAATGTAGGGGGTCTAGTAAGATACATTGATTACACACGTGTGTATGGACACTGCCCGGTTAGCAGAACTCTTGACTAACAGTCGTCCCCCGCGCGAACGATTGGGTCCCCAGCGAAGTAGTGGCAGTACTTCTCAAGAGAGATGAGCCGAAACTCAGTCCATACGCTTGTTGCCATTCTGTCGCTCCAGTCAGATTTCTACGGCGTTTGAGGGTGAACTTAATTCGGTAAGGTTTCCAGCAGCAAATCTTCCCCTGCCTGTGATTTCGCACATTTCACATGCCATCTTATCAAGATGATGCCCGTCCAACGAATCTAGGTTTACTTTGCGGGAAGTCTCTATAGGGTGTCAGTAGTAGGATATATAAGTAGGTTTCTGCTTTTTGTAACTTATCAACCGTCGGGTCTCCCTTCTCCTCTCGGACGACCCATGTCTGGCACAATACAGCGTCACCTTACAATAAGGAATCTTTCGTACCGTTTCTGACTTACACTTGCCTTCTGATCAATGGACGACGATACATATGAACAGCTGCTAGATGAGGCAGAGGCAGATGGATTACTGAAAGTCGTACACGTGGCCCATCAGCCCTTCAACTCAAAGAGCTGGAAATCCATCCCCGTGGGGCTGGCCATCGTTTTTGCCAGTGACCCTGTTCTTGCGAGCGGCGAAAATGCAACTTGGATAGCCAGGCTCGTCGTGAAAACCGGGAATATCGTCGGTCTGATGAAGGGCGGATTTCATTGGTCCCCCAAAAACGTTCACTCAGAGGCTTCGCACTTTGACAGGAAAGTTAACGACCCCGAATTGTTACAGTATGGGCGGAACCTTTCACGCACGTACTATCTCTCCGACAGCCATACACCAGTTTCCTGGACAGCGAAATTTGAAGTTGCTGCGAACGAGCAAAGCGCTCTAGCAAGATTCAAGATAAATGATTTGGAACAAAACCAAATTCAAAAAGCTGATGCCTGGAACACCAACGGCCAACTCATTTACCACTACCGTCGGAACGATCAGAACAACAATTTCAATGCCATCTATGACGACTTGCCGCTTGAGGGTTGGTGGCCGTGGCCATAAAAGAATTAACAGGCCGTTTGAATCCGAAGAAACAGACACAATGGTAAATCTGTCGATGCTCACAAGGTCAAATGAGGCATCCCTAAGTCGATCGAGATGATGTATACTTAAGGGGATATTGTCTATGAAAAGATGCAGTAGTACTTGTGAAGTATCAATCAAATTATTATTCAGAAACAAGAAAAAGCGATGCACAAGCCATGGCCTAGTGCCATGGACTGAAGTCTTTCGTATTTCACCTCGGGAGTGGATTCATCGCTGGGAAGGAATAGTTCGACACCTATCGACAACACGAACCATGTCTACAGCCACGAAGGAAGATGACAGAAAGCATAGGGAACGACAGAAACTAGAGGTAACGACGACAAAGAGGAATAATGGAAAAGGTAGAAGTGAATGTCACAACTCGGGCCAGATGACACAGCAAGGAAACTAATCAAGCCTTCCAATTTTTTCGGTTGTAAGAAAGGAAAGGGTGATCTCCCGCAAGCGTTCTCAACTTTTGCTTTTTGTTCCAACTCTATACCTTGCCCCACTACATCATTGAGGGAGCTCATGTCTCGCCTGATGAGCCGCTGTAGGCAGCTCAGGGGAGACGGCGGAACCGTGCTGTCCTGGAGCCCAGGGCGGCGGTGGCCCGTACTTGGGATCAGGACTTGGAAACGCCCCCATCGGGGTTGCAGCCTCGGCGGCTTTGACCTTCTTCCTCTCCCGCATGAGCAAGAAGCTGAGAACTACGACGGCGATAGCGAGAGGCACGCCGACCCCAACCCCAATGCCAGCTGCAGCACCCGCAGAGATTCCATTACTTTGTTCGGTTCGCGCTGATGACGATGGAGTACTAGAGCTCGTGGCTGTTGCTGTGATTCCGAGATCCGTCGACGGCAGTGTTCAACATAATTTTGCCAGGCTGCTCGATTGTAAAGTTTGCCTGAAGGCAGAAACTTGGGTGGTTACATGCGTAAACCGCGGTGAAGCCGCAACCCCAAAGACCATTGTGTGTAGCAGGATCTGTGGCATTCATGGGTTAGCTAAAATCCAGATATCATTGCAATAACGGCCTGCCATACCTGCGCCGATAATCTCAGATCTGTCGCAGTATTTGGGGCACCCGTCAGCGTCAAACTTAGGGTCGGTACAAGCACCACGGTACAGTGTGTCATCGCTTGGGTCCACGCAAAGGCCGTTCGTCAGGCAATAATGGTCGTCATAGCAGCAGGCCGCCGCTGCTTTGCCTTGAGGTGTAGGACATGGCTTCGGTACGGTGGTGGCTATACCGTTAGGCCAGTAGCATGTTGTAGTCTGGCTGGCTATTCCGATGGCCAGGCTGAGGACGCTGAGAAGCTTGCACAGTTGCATTGTGGTAAGTCAGGAGACAAGTTTGGACAAGGGAGCAGGCGACTGCGACCCTGCGTGAAACGGGACCGAATGTAAGTAAGTCTTTATGAACATGTGGAACTAACTTCTCAGCCTGATTCAGTCACGCGTGCAAGTCTGCACAGTTCGGGAGGACGGGGTCCATGAATGCGGGCAGTCCTTGGTATCAGAGGCGGGAGACCCCATCCAGTCGAAAAGTTGTCATCTCACGATGGGTCGCACGAATCAAATTTTCAGAAAACGCATGAAAAGAGTCCTTCCGATATCTCGGGGACTGCGGCGTTGGCCATGATCTCATAGAACGGAGACTTCGAGGCGGCATGCAGCTTTACAGCATATGCCAGAGACCATCCTACAATGCGGAACTTTTGCCAACACACCAGGCTGCGAGTCTCTAAGGCAATAGATCTTCACAATATTAGCGGTATGCTGACAATGGCGTGTGGACTTCATGTAGCCAAGCAGTCGAAAGCCCCACACCGATGACTTTCGGAAAGCCAATTTGGGTTGGATCGACTCTCACGAGCGGCACACAATGCCCAATCAGTAGGTGATAGGAGGGAGAACGTCAAATTATCATGGAAACAGACGACCATAAGGCTGCCGGGCTCGTAGACCAATTCTCCTTGAATGTCCTCAGGAGTTGAACTCGACTAACACAATCTCTGTCAACATCGCAGCGAGTTCGATGACGCCCACTGTCGGTCGCTTGGATATCTGCTATTGGTGATTGAATTGCGTACTAAGTTTTATCGATGCTCAAACCAAGTCATGCATCTTCAGTATAACGACCCATCCAACGCCCATTAAACTGAGCGCGGTGAAACCAGCCGGGCTCATTTCATCGTAGAGGCCCACGTGGCACCTACCAATCTTCAATGCTAACATCACATACGGTCGCGGCTTCCAAAACCATGAACCTACCAGTCCAAGTCCAAAATTTAGTTTTCTACCCACCTCCCCAGTCATTTGGGGTAGAGGCAGATTGCTGCCCAGCAATGATCGTTAGCCACGTTCGCTTTGCGACACTGCTGGAGAGAGACCACACGAGCTGATTGTTCCCGGGACGGGATTCCGACTGTGTGAGGAGCGCTTGGTCCTGGGCTTGTCCCGCTGTTGGAATGGGAACGGTGGCAGCGGCTGTGGCCGCATGCGCGGCTTGGTTGGCTACGGGAGAGTTATGGCTGCGAGGCAGCCGGTAGTTAGTTTCTCTAATGCTTGACGTTAGCAGAGACAAGGAATAGCAAGAGTGAAGTAAGACAGCGACGGGAACAGAGATGGGGACAGAGACGGCGAGCGACGGAGACAGAGACGGGAATGACGCGCTAGGTAGCGGCCATGAGGGCAATTCATAGTGATTAGAGAATTTGCGCTCGAGATAACTGAAGCTGACCACATGCAAATGCAGTGATAGCAGTGATTGCCACTGCAAGAGAGGATTGGGATCGGAGAGGAAGGACATAAAGATGGAACACTTACGAGGACATTTTGGTGGTTGCGACAGTGGGTTGACGATGTTGATTGATTTGATGAACCAAAATGAGCCTCAAGGGCACTGCGAAGGCTTTTCAACATGTTTTTGTTGCTACTGGAGGTAGCCCTATTCACCGCAGGATTAGAGTTTGAAAGCCACCACCCTCAAGGTAAGTTCTGCACCATGAAGACCAGCTGACAATAGGACATGTATGTAGGGACAATTCGACCTTAGATGGCCAGACAAGCACGAGGGAGAAATCACGATGGCAGAGCCCGTCAGTCCAATGCTGACATTTTGCGAAGCAGCAGGAGTAACTTAATAGATATCTTATTACTCTTTTTTACGTAGTAATTTAACTTCTGTTGAAGCCCCAAAAATTTCTTGCATCAGGCGTGTCGCTTGCTGGCCGCTAAGTCTTCGTGATGTGCGCAACAACAACATAGAGGCCGAGCATCACGTCATGCTTCCGCCGACACGCGGCCCCACTACCGGATCCGGGTTGAGATGGAACGGGCCGAAGGAACGGGGGTCAATCGGCGAATGAATTAGATAAGCGAGGTGATGTCTCGGTCCTAGTGATTCCTGGAGGTCCCCATTAAAAACACTGCTGATGTAATCCGGCATTGGAAGCGAGCAGTCGAAGGCTCCCCTGGTCGCGAGCCAAAAAGTAGCTTGTCCGTAGCGTACCGGCTGCCCTGTGGCTGGCACGATGGTGGTTTATTTTTGTCGCCTTTGCGGTCTGTGAATTGCGCTGGAATACCGCTAGAGGGACTTTAGCTACGCCGCACCAACAATGCAAGGCCGGGACCTGCGGCGGGAGTGTTGTTTGTTCCGTCATCGACAGAGGGATAAACAAGCAAACGGTCATGTCCTGATGTGATGCTCTAATTCTACCTAACGTATTGAGTTACGAAATTTGGTCAGGTGAGAAAGGGGTCGAATAGGAGAGGCAGCGATGCAATTGCCCGTTGATGCCCATAGCATCAGGCCACAGAAAGTGCCCAGAGCAGGAGCAGGGTCGACATTCTGGCCTGCCCGCCGACACGGAGCTGGGCAGTACGTACCGGCGTAACGGGGAGGAATGGAGCGAGCTCCCCTCTTTCTTTGCCTGACTTGGCCCAATGAGATGCCAGGATTGGCAAGCTTCGTCGGGTACGTACCGGCACAGAGCAGCGCAGCGCACCGCGCACCGTCCTTTCTTTCTTTTTTTGCGGGGGTAAAATTTGTGACGCAGCCCCGGTTTTTTGTCATCATCGGATTGTCCCAACTTTTTTTTTTTTTTTCTTCGTGAGAGCAGGAGCAATAGGGAGCAAGTGCCCAAGTCCGGGTGGAAGGAGCAAGAAGCAAGAAGCACCTGCATCTTCTGCCAGTGTGGGAAAGGAGAAAACGGTTGGCGGCCGGAACAGTTGCCTACCTTAGGACCTTGCCTTCCCTAAACTATTGCATCAGAGTCATCAGAAGCAATCAAACAGACAACGGAAGACAGGCAGGTGCGTGCCTGTGACATAATTGCCTCCCCCGTCGCTTCCATCTCCATTTCCATCTCCATCTCCATCTCCAGTTCTCCCTTCACCGCGTCCACGTCCACGTCCACGTCCACGTCCACATCCACGTCTGGGACCCTGTACCTTTTCTTCTCTCCACTTCTTGAACTTTCCCCTCCTCTGCGACCTCTCCTTTACGCAGTCCACGTCGCCAGGCGAGGTACCTTACAGACGCATCTCCATCACCGGTCACCTCGCAGCAGCATCGTCACCTGCCACCCTCTCCCCCTTTACCCCTTTCCCTCGAGGGCGTTCGTTCGTCTCTCCTTTTTCTGCTTTGCATCTTGCATCGTCCAGGCTACCAACAGCGCGCATTGGCACCCACGTGATCGTCTTCCTAACATGCGCATCCCCTGCTGTACATAGGCCCTTCTGCACGAGAAGAGTCACGACCTTACACTAAGCTGCCTACACACACTACCTCACTGCAGATACCTGCACTAAAGCTGAGGTAGCTTGGTTGCCCCGACTGAGGCCCGGACCTACAACTTGCGCTTTGCGACTTCACTGCACCGGGTGTTCTACTACCTTGCTTCTCTCGCCAGCATCAGCCGACGTTGCGGTCCTTCTTCTAGAAATACCCACCTGCTGAGTGTCCACCGGTAGATATCAGCTGCAATTCATCTGAGGTCTGAGGTGCTGCTGCTATCGCCGACAACGCTCGTGGACCGACCTGACGCACCCACCCCCCGGCTGCTGCTCTGTCGTCCTTGTCGTCCGCCCTCGTCCTAGCACTAGCCCCCCCAGTCGCACCTGCCCAAGAAAAAAAAGGATCCAGTCACCACTTCTGCGACTTGGACGTGGGCTCCCAACGCCGCTTTCTCAACACCACCACCACCTCCGCCTTCTCGTCAACCATGGCTCCCAACGTCAACACGAAGGCGAGGAACGGAGTCGGTGTCGGTGTCGTCGCCAACGGCAAGCCTCTCCGTCGCGTCGTGCCTGCAATTCCCCTCACCTACGAGCGCCGCCTCAAGGCCAATGCTGCTGCAAAGCATGCCGCCGCCCAAGCCCACGCCGCCTCCGTCCCAGTTGTATCCCTTCCTCGGCCCGCCGCCACCACCAACGGTTCTTCTTTGAAAATTCAGAACGACGTCGACGACTCTGCGCCACCGACCCCAAAAACCCTCGAGCCTGCCATCGCCGAGAAGACGGACAACGACGATAACGACGCCGCCGCCGAGGACGACAACGACGAGAAGCCTGCTGAAGAACATGCAGTAAAGGATCGCGACGGTATGTGTAAACTTCGCTCAAGCTACAACTCTCAAGGTGGATGCTAATAATTGTCTACCAGGTACTCAACAGACTTCGATCACTGCCCCTGCTGCCACCGCCCCCGAAGTGTCCGAAGCGACCGACAAGCCCTCCGAACGAGACGCGCCCCCGACTGTCATGGAATCTGCGCCAGGTATGTTGCTTGCTGGCCGCTACGCATGCCAGGAATCTCTCTCACACTTTGCGGACGACCACCCGGCAGCTTCGCCGGCCTCTGGTCAGTCTGCTTGGTTGGGTGAGAATTCAAGGCAAGGTCTTTTGGGGCAGCAAACAAATTACTCACACCTTGCAGAGAAACACCAGCTTCCTCCGACTTTCCGACCCCCTCCTGTCATCTCTCCTTCGCGCTACAACATGCCTCCCGGCGCGCCCAACGGAGCTCGCCCTGCGCCAGTCGTCCTCAATGGCACTTCTCACCGAGGCCCTCGATCTGTCCACAACGGCCCCCCGCACATGCATGGCCCGCGCCCAAGCAACGGCAGCCTAGTGCAGTTCGGCGGATTTGGTTCCAACTCATCGTCTCCCGCCCCTCCTCACTCTGGCGGCTTCATGCCTCCTCCCGGCGCGCCCCTCCAGGACGGACGCCAGTTCCACAACCATGCTGCGGTGGCTGCCAACGGCTACCCTCCTCAAATGCCTTATGGCACCGAGTTTGTCCCTGGAACCGCCGTAGACCAGTTTGGCAGACCGATTCCAGGTCCTCCTGGCATGGAGCAGTACCACCCGTACGTCAATGGCTACGGACCGTCCACCCCTCACAGCTTCCAGGGATCCCACTCGTCGGCTCAGGCGGAGGACGTCGGTGCCTACAACCACTACCCCGCGCCTGGCATCCCCAACGGTACTTCCCACCTCGATGACGCTCGCCCTCACCCTCCCCAGGCCGGAGGTTTCGGTGTACCACCCCAGCGGATGATGCCTGGTCCTATCCCGCCCCCGCACATGATGCATCCCGGACACGAAGCCCAGGCATTGGATGGACTCACCGCTTACCTGCGGTCACAGTTCCGTGATACCACATTCGCTGACTGTACCCTGGAGCTCCGATATCTGGACGACCGTTATCCTCCCGTCCGAATTCCCGGCCACCGCCTAGTGCTTGCCAGAAGTCAGGTCATCAAGAACATCCTCGAGTCTGAGAGCTTCGAATCTAGCCCGCCGGGTGCTAACCGCATGATTCTTCTCCCTTCCGACGACAAGTACCTTCGCTCCGATGCTTTTTGGATGGCAGTTCAGCATCTTTATGCCTACCCCCTGCTTGGCCTTCCGGACCCCAGTGCCAACGGCGGTCTTGGCATGGCCGGTACGGCCGACGACCGGTTCGAATTCGCCCTTGGTTACGCCGCAGCTGGCCACGCGCTGGGTTGGCACCCAATTGTTGTCCGTGGCATGGAGATTGCCTCTCACTCCCTCGGCTGGTCCACCATTGAGCGAGCCATCGCATTCGCCCTGGGTGATGTAGCGGGCCGTGCCTCAGCCGACCGCCACACCCAGTTTGTCTACGGTGACGCAGTCCAGATTTTGATGAACGGGATTATCAACTTCCTCGTCAACAACTTCCCGACAGACTTCACTCTGGACACGTCTGTAGCCGATCCTGAGCGCTATCCTCGCATCCCGTCTGTCCCTGCCATGCCGCCCACCCGTGAAGGCACCCCGACCATCGCCCACGGAACTTCGGGTAAGGACCGTCGTTCACGCCCAATGCACATCCAGTTCGGCGATCTGGCATTGAACCATGACGGCTCTAAGGTGTCCGAGCCCTCACCGTTGTCGCCCCAGCAGCGAAACATTCAGTCCATCCTGTCAAGCATCCTCATCAACCTGCCCTTCGCATTCTTGAAGCCGACTCTTGAATCGAGTGGCTTCGGCAACGTCAACGGATGGGCCAATGTCGAAGCGCGCCACCAAATCATGCTGGACGTTGTCAACGAGCGTGAAGCCAGAAGACACCGAGCAGTTGAGGCCGTAAGAGCTGGCGTCATTCCGGACGCCGAGTCAATCTTCTACGGTCTCCAGAGCGTGGAGCCCCGCGTGGCTGAGGAGTGGAACGGGCTCGGCTGGCGGGAGGAAGTGGTGTCGTACGTCAATGGCGACGCGCCGTCCCTCGGCCGGCAGTGGGTTCCGCTGATGGTTCAGAATGGCGGCGGCCATGTGGAGAACACGGGCCGCCCGGCTTATCCTTGAATCAAGCATTAGCCGGGATTACGATGTTACGACACGGAGACTCAAAAGAAAAAAGATCGACGACGACTATTCGGGGCGGTCTGCATTCGGCATTCACATGATGACCAAAAAGAAAAAAAGCGGCAATTCCTTTTCAGGAGGGATCGGTTGATGGTTTGGGCATTGCGCATGGTGTTCTTTTGGCAGTTTTTTGTGGAAAAGTCCAAGCTACAGAAAGCGTGGAAGTGAATGGGGCATTTTGTGCTGCGGTTCTGCTGTTATGGGCATCTGTGTTGGTCTGGTTTGTTTGCGCGCGTGTGTGTTGATAGTCATGTCAGACTCTTAGCTGAATGTCTGCTCATCCTTGATGGCAGGGCTTAGCAGACGGGTACCTAATGGGCAGACTTGTTGACGCATGGCCATGGGCAGGTGTTTTTGGACGAGGTTGTAACCCCTCAACAGCGGCCGGTGGGCAGGATGGCAAATGATGGGATGAGGACAGGTAAAGGGGGACACGGAAAGATCAACGGGCCGGTTGTGGGGAGGACGTGTATACCCGGTGATGTATGGGTTGAGAGAGAGAAAAATGAAGGCTCCTTATGAGGAGTGAGTGTTGCGGGGAGCCCAGGCGACGCCGGAGAACCGACAGGTTGGGCGGGTTGTTATTTTGCCATGGCCTCGACTCGTTTGCTAGGTATTCATAGTGTGTACTGATGAATCTGCAAGACATTTGCAAGTGTTTGCGGCCTGGATGGGTGTATCTGGTGATGCTGTCGAAGCTCCTGTTGCGCTTGCGATCGAAAAAGGGAAGAATATCCGATCCTCACGAAGGAACGCGACATCACAGACCAACAACAAAGACAGAAGCAGACGCGAAGATTTAAACATTTCTTCGACTATCAACAGGATGCATGAACAGGTCATTAAACTTGATGGCGCACCTCTCCGAGAGTGGCATCTGGGAGGAAAAGTGTGGGGAAGTCCCCTGTCGCGAGGGGCACTCTTTGGACCTAGCGACGTCGGCTGGGCCAATCAGTGGTGTTTGTTTCTTCAGTGGTCGAATTTGGGCCCCTCCATCCCCGGGACGGCAGGGATCAGTGATGAATTGCCTGAGAGCCGAGGCATGTGCTTGCTTCCCTTCTCGCGCTTATTTCCTTGGGGGTCCAGTGGCTTTCCCGTGACGCCTGACGCCCAGCCCAGTAGCGCCAGGTATCTCCTTAGCGACTAGAACATGGGGGTTTTAGATCCCACGTGTGGTAGCCAGTCAGACTGTGCCCTTAGTACCTATAGTATATTCAAAAAAAACACTTATAGCGTATATTTAGCTAGTAAGAAGTCTAATTAGAGGTAATAAATATAAATATAAATTATACTAAATATAGTATATTAGCTAATATTACTAATACTATCTACTATAGTACTTCTATTAGTACCTCTTATAGAGGGCTATACTATAATCTAAATACTAAAAATTTATCCTATAATCCCTAGAGATATTAATAATAATCTTACTAAGGACCTTTTTTTAAAACTTAGATAAACACTATATATAAAGCCTCTTTTTTAATAATACTAAGAAAGTATAGTTTATATAAATAAATAGCTATTTTAGTATAGCTAAAGAAAACTATATAATAATAGCCTCCTCACTATATTTTATAATAATCTCTTTATAGAGGTGTTATTAGAACTTACTTTAAGTTTAATAGGTATTCTATATATCTCTAGATATATTAGAAGTATTATAAAAAGCTTCTTAGAATATTAAGTAAGTATTTATTATATTAATAAATAGGATAAAGTTAAAGTTAAATACTTAAGCTCCTCTATAATATATATAATATCTATAAGTATATACTACTTAGTATTAGTTATTAATATTAATAGTATTTATATATTAGTTATATTTATAGTAGATAAGAGGGAAGGGTAGTAGCTTTATATAAGTAATTTCTACTTCTCTTATAGTAGGATTAACTATTTTAAAAAGTATTTATAATATTTTAAAATAAGTTATACTACTTATTAGCTACTTATATAGCTTAAGCTAAATATACTTTCTATTATAAAAGCTAGTAGTTACTATTAAAATAAGAGAACTATCTTTAAATAAAAGCTAGTTAACTATATTATTATCTATAAGTATAATAAAGATAGTGCTCTATAGTATCTTTTTAGCGTTATTATTATAGCTTTTAATATTATAGAGGATTTTAATAACCTTACTATTAGGTTAGTAAGTACTTATAATAATAACTTTATATTAATAGAGGTATTAAAGTAAGTTAACTAATATAAATAAGTTATTAATAAATAAGTAGTATTATTAATAACTACTTAGTAATAGTATTTAGAGAATAAGTTATATTATAAGGGCTTTAATATTTAATAGAGGTCTCTTAATACCTTTATTATATTAAAGAAGAGTAATAAGTAGTTTATAATTTATATATTAAGCTTAATATAAAAAATACCTAGCTTTACTAATAACTTATACTTTAAAGCTAATAAGTATAAGCTTATTAGATATATATTACTTATTAGAGTAGTAGCCTTAATAATATATTATACTCTTATTAATAGTAAGAGTATTATTAGAGGTTTAGAAGTATATTAATACTTCTTAGAAATAGTTACTCTAATTAGTAACCCTCTTATAGATAGTGAGGTAGCCCTTCTTAGCTTTAAAATTAAGGTTATAAGTAATAAAATTATAATAAAGCTATTTAAAGTAGTTATAAGAGATCTAATAATTAATCTTATAGTTAAGTAAGTGCTTACCTTTAGCTTAATAATTATTAAGGTATAATTTGCAGTAGATAGTTATATATATTAGTATGCTGAGAAATATATATATTTTAGCTTTATAGGTCTACTATAATAACTTAAAGCTCTAAATAAGGTTATATATAGTATTATTAGCCTCTAAAGCTTTAAAGTAGTATATCTCTAACTTATAGTTAGTCTATACTACTTACTTAGTAACTTTAGTAAGAGGTATAAACTCTTTTTAGATCTTAAGAGGGGTTTTACTATAGTTAATATTAATCTTATATTACTAACGCTCTAAAGTTATCTTATAGAAAGGTAAGCTAGCTATTAAAAGAAGGTTACTATAGTAATTTCTTTAAAGAGGGTTAAGGTTATTAAAGTACCTATAAACCTTATTATTATAGTAGCTATACTAAATAATAGGTATTAAGTTATTAAAAGAGTATTATTTAGCTTCTTAGTTAATATTATTATTAATATTAGTTTTAAGGATTATTAATAATATCCCTAAAGCTAAAAGAAGTTATAGAAAGTTATTAATAAAACTAATACTAATAAGAAAGTAAGGAAGTTTAATAAGAAGGTTATATTCCTTAAATTTATTATAATACTTAACCTTAGAGTTATAAAGATCTAATAATTTAATAAAGTTATTTATTATAGTAAAAAAATAGTAATTTTTTAATATAAAATAAAGTAAGTATAGTAATAGTAAGAAGAAGTTATAAAGGTTAGAAGTATATAGAGAGGAATATTATAAACTTAGAAAAAAAGAGGAGAAATACTAATTAGTCTTTAGGGAAGTATAGGTACCTTAAAAATATTAATTTCACTATAAAATATAAGTATATTAACTTATAGCTTAGACTAGGCGTAATAATACGTCTTTTTTAACTATATCTAGCGAGTAGCTGTGGGGGGGGGCTAAAACTCCCATGTTCCAGTCGCTAAGGAGATCTGCAACTGTGCGAGTACAACCGACCTCCGCGACGCCCAAAGCTGAAGGTGCGAACGTCGAGTTCCGCATTCCACACACATACACGCGCGACCACTGCTACCACACTCTCTCTTAATTACTTTACATAACCAACTTTTAACTCTTTTCTTCTTCTGCTTCTTTCGTCGTCTGCGATACTCAACTTAATTGCCGCCGCGCCCAACCACATTGCCCAGCTCCGTGTACGTCCAACTCTCCTTTCCCAGACGTCGGCCCCGGTCGTTGAGGTCATCGCGCAAAGCCGACGCTAGAGTTCCCGCATTGACACGTGCTAACGGAGCTTCCTCAGTTCGGACCAAACCCTCCTCACGCTTCCCCAGATTCTCCAAACCTCCGCCCGAAGCACACGACAAGTCACGACACCTCCCTCCATCTCTCCGCCGCCTCTTATCGTCGCATACCACTCTCTCACTACCGAACCGGTCCCCGCGATAGTCAGCTGCTCCAATGGCCTCCGCCGCGACCTCGTCGTCGCGGCCAGGCCCAGCCGGCGCCGCCGCTGCCTCCACCCCGAGTCCTCGTCCTGCCGGCAGCGGTCCTTCGCGAGCGCCGCCCTCGCGCAGCAGCGTCACCGACCCCGTCCTCCGAAACACCCTGCGATACACTATCTCCGCGAAGGAGTATGCCACCCTGCACAAGTACGTCCTCTCGCGGTCGCGCATCCTCAAGAGGGCTGCGCCGAGCGTGAGTGCCGTCGAGCGCATCGTTGAAGGGGAGAAGCCGAAGCAGAATGCCGGACCGGGTGCTGGAGGACGGGCGGTGGACGATTACAATGCGCGCGCCGTGCGGCATTCCTTGCGTGTGTTTATCGGAACGGCGGTTGCGATGAAGGGATGGGCCTTGATCTCCCAGAAGCTGTTGGGCGCGAAGCCAGAGTAAGTGCCTCCAAGGATGTCTAGGACATTTAGATGCTGACATGGAGACAGTCCCGCTGTTGCTGGACAGAAACAACCACTACACAAGTCGCCGACACTTCGCCTTTCGCTATCTCTGTCCACCATCCTCCTTCTCTACCGCATCCTCTTCCGTTTCCTTGCTCGCCTGCGCGCCCATCTTCTCGACCCCACGGCTGCGCCCTTCCGCCAAAGAAACCCGCGCACAGCGGCGACCTTGACGTCTCCGTACGCCCCCGCCATCGGCGCCTCGCTGGCCGGTGTGTTCTTGGGCGTTTACCCTTCCCAGCAGTTGCGCGTCACCATCGCCATCTACACGCTCTTCAGGGCGCTCGAGTTTGGCTGGAACCTGTGCGAAGAGGAGGGCATGATCTGGGGCTTCAAGAACGGAGGCAAGGTAAAGCGGGAGAGACCATGGTGGTGGGGCAGCTGGCTCATTCAGCCGTTCGCCTTCGGACAGCTGCTGCATGCTGTGGTGTTTGACCGGGACTGTTTCCCCGAGACATACGGAAACTTCATTTTCAAGAACTCAACAGCGTACATTCACCCCAGACCGGCGGATTACCCGGCTCACCTCAAGTGGCCCAAGGCCTATGAGATTGTGGACAACTTGGCTCAGATGGCCAAACTCAAGTGGCCGTACGTATTCCTCTTCATCTTACCTGACTTAGTTAACATTCGCAGGCCCTACATCTCACCCACACTCTTCCCGAACAAGGAGACGCTCCCAGCGACCCTCAGCGCCGTTAAGCCCCTGACCTCAACCGCCCACCCCATCATCAACTCACTCTCCTGCGCGACGCTTCATCCCTCCGACCCGTCTTGCCTGCGAACTTACCTCAACTTCTGGCTGGGCTCATTCCCCGGTCTCACCCGCTTCTTCCTCATCATCTACTCCGCCGTCACCTTCCTCCCGCGCTTCCGCTCGCTGTACAACGCCCCCGTCACGACCCTCCAGCGCGTCCTCGCCAAGTCGCTGCGCATGAGCACCTTCGTCACGGGGTCCATCTCCACCGCCTGGGCCAGCATCTGCTTCTTCCAGCAGTGGTTCCCGCGCACCTTCCTCCCCACGCAAAGGTTCTTCCTCGGCGGCTTCCTGGCTGGTCTCTGGGCGTGGGTCGAGAAGCGCAACGGACGCGGCGTGTTCTTGTACTCTGCCCGCGTGAGCGTCGACTCGCTGTGGAAGGTTGGTGTGAAGAGGAGATGGTGGAGGGCGATGAAGGGCGGTGATGTGTGGGTGTTTGTCATGGCGTTGATGGTCACTGGTGTGGTGTACGAGAGGGATGCGAGGGCTGTGAAGGAGGGTAACTGGAGGAAGGGCATCAGCTGGGTGCGCGGCGAGGGCTGGAGGGATTGGAGTATCGAAGAGGATACGGAGGCGGAGGATGAGCATATTGAGAAGATGGAGTAGGTGTGATCGCTTTTGATGAGATGGGACCTTGAGATCACGGTCATTGTAGGTTTCGGTTTGCATGGTTTATTCTTCATGGCGGGGTGTTGTAGGCGCCTTACCTGTTGTACGAGAGTGTTACGACTTTATGTTTGATAGATGTTTAATGTGCTACCATTCGGACTCACAGCGAGGATTGTAGAACTCTCGGCACAGGTTGGCGTAAGTCATTCCTTATGAAGTGATTCAGGTGAATATGAACATGCAGAGCTCCCGGCGACTCGTCAACGGTAGGGAGGATGGACCATCTCGGTCTCGGAAACCGTCATGAGGCGAGACGATCCTGGAGCTTCCGTCTTACGAAGAGGAAGCCCCAAGAACTTGGTCGCCAGCTCCGTACCTAGAGAACATTCATTGATGAACGCGCCTGCGGACGACCGACGCGATGATTGGCTGTGGCTCAAGTGTGAGGCTGCCATAATGCCACCCAAGGAAACGGACTTGGGCAAAGAGGAGGAGGGGTGCAGCAGGTAATGGGCTTTGTCAGCTCTTCCGGTGCACCCTCCAAGAGCACAACTTCAAGTCTGCCCATGCCACTTTGCCTGCAAAGCTCAATTGCAGGTCCGGACGACGCGTCCGACGCGTCTCGTACTGCGACTGTTGGTGGTGGGCGGACTCCGTCATTCTGACTCGACCGTTGCAGGTGCGCGCAGGTAAGCGAAACGGACAGCCCGATGTATTGGACGTATGCCTTGAAATATAGAGCTTTCCATCCAGTCAGTGGTAATCCCGACTTACTCTTCCTCTTTGGGTAAGAAATGAGACTTTCCTTCGGATGTCTTGGTTGGTCTCTTCGTGCATCATGTGCGGTCGCAACCCCACTGCGCGGTCGGTGTCATCGGCCTATCACGGGCTCATGAGGTAAGCAGCAAGACCCGGCGCCAGAAGTTATAAAAAGTAGCACTTGGTTCTTCGATGCTCCTGGCTTTTTAACTCTTCTTGTCATCGGTTTCAACCATCATTTTCGGATCCTTGGGTATCACTGACGTTGTGGTGGACTACGAGTGGCTAACTAGACTCTACTTTTTGAGATTAACAGGAGATATGTCGGATACTACGGACATCATAAGCTGTGTTTTCGCTGTTCTCGGGGTTGTCGTTGCAATGATAATAGGTTGGTATGGATACAAAAACTATCGCCACGATGAGAATATTCAGGTATGGGCAAAGGTTGTTGCCGATCGAGTTTTTTTTCGCTTACGTTTGGAAGCAGATACTGCGTGATGCCCTTGTTAGACTGAAGGCTGCTGTCGATCGGATATTGGCTTCCTGCCACAATTCACTGGAGGCTGTACTTAACTGGGTTGGGGAAAGACTCCCCATCAATTATAGCAATGACAAGAATAATGCGGTACCGGAACCATCTATTGCTGGTGACAGTTCTGGCTCGAGACCTGTTGGTCCGGGGTCTCTGGAAGCCGGAGAGGTCCCCGACGTGATGCCTCGCCAATGGGGTGAGTTGGTAATGAAGGGGGAACAGATTTGGGGAGAAGTCTGCGGGTTGGTGACAAAATACCGCGAATGAGAGACGAAGAGCCCCCAGCCTCTGAGATTCCGGGGTAGGTGACTTCAGAAAGTTGGTCAGCACGCGGTGACTTAGCAGTGGAGATGTTTAGGTGGATAAGGGGACGGAAAGGGGAAGAAGAGAGATGCAGTTAGGATAATGAATGAGAAAATACATTTGCGTGATATCTCACGCAGGTCGCAATCGCTTCTTTTACCTTCAAATTTGGTGAGCAAATGAACTACCACGCGTATCTTGAGCGGCTGTCTATGAGGTCAATCGAGGATGCTAATTGACCTTCGTTCAAACGGCCCCACTTAGCATCCAGAGCCAAGGCAATACATGAACTTGACTGACAACGTACCCAAAGCAAAGTTTTGACTGATTGGGACTTCTTTGATAGAACACCAAAGCTTTAACAAACCATCGTACTGACGTCAGCACAATTCGGCCGCGAGCGCCCCATCGGTGCTCTGCCGTATGCACTGCCCGGGAGGCCGGGGACGGCGCGGGGTGCAAAATCACGCGCCCACGGAGAAACTTGGAATTAGACGCTGGCAAGTCGGCCAGGGGTACGAATATGGGGTAAACATGGCGACCAGGTTCGTAAAATACAGGACCTCCGCACTCAAGCCGCTGACAAGTGACCGGACGAACCCCACAGATTAAGGTAACAATGGCGAGCTGCCTCCCCACGGGCGGCTTTTAACCCCGCCATCCCATACCAAAACAGCGCCTTCTTCTTTCGCGCGCCAATCCGGTGTAACCCCTCAAGCAGGTACCGGTAGTAGTTGTCAATATCAGGTGGCCACCGCCCGTTAGCTTGGTCTTGGCCTCTCCGCATTTTAATTGATGTCTTCCCCGAAGTCATTGCCAGAAACGCATGATTGATGGGGTCCATATACGGAGTCGCTCCGGATCGTCCTTGTTGTCTGTCTTGACTCGGGTGAAAGCGCTCCAGTCACATTGCGTGATGCAGCGTGAACAAGAAATACCACCAGGAACAACACCCTAGCCATTCCACATGCCACTTCAGTCACGCATCGGATCGGCTCAGGGGTAGGGACGGCTTGGACGCCTGATGATGTCGGCAGTCTTGTTGCCATTGCATGTCTGCTTGTTGTCCGAGTATAAAACCGCCTAAGATCCCTCTCGATTGCCATGTAGCATTCAGTACCAGCAGCTCAGTCTTCAGAGCCGAGTCTTCCTTGAGACACAGCAGCCATGTACTTCTCCAAGATCGTCTCTGCCTCGCTCGGTCTCTTTGGCCTTTTCGGCTCGGCCGCCGCCTACACCAACCCGATCCGTAATCCTGGCGGCGGTGACCCCCAGATCTCGTGGTTTGACGGCTACTACTACCTGATCTCAACCGAGTGGACCAACCTCCAGCTCGCCAGAGCCACGACCATCGAGGGACTCAAGACTGCCACCCCGAAGGTTATCTACTCTGACTCCAATCCCACGCGATGCTGTAGCGTCTGGGCTCCTGAGATCCACTACTTTGACGGGAGGTGGTATCTCTACTACACGGCCGGCAACGATGGCAACTTGGATGGCCAAAGGATGCATGCTCTGCAGGGTACGTTTTGACCCATTACGTCCAAGAAGCTCTTCAAAGCTGACAAACATATCTACAGGTGGCGCATCTCCCTGGGATGACTGGTCCTATGCTGGTCAAATCACTGATGATTGGTCCCTCGACGGCACTGTTGTCCGATTCAACGACTGGGGCAACTACTTCGTCTACTCCTGCATGACCGGCGTTGAACACCAATCCACCTGCGTGCGCAAGCTCGGTGATGACTACGTCTCTGCTGGCTCCGACATAACCATCATTTCTCAGCCCGACCAGGCTTGGGAGCAGAGTGAAGTCCCTGTCCAAGAGGGCTTCTACGGCCTATACTTTGGTGGAAAGACCTACATCGCCTACTCTGCCAACTACTGCTGGACTCCGGACTACTGCGTTGCTCTGCTCGAGTGGGATGGCGTCACGGATCCGGCGTCGCCCTCAGCATGGACGAAGAGCAATGGATGTCAGTTGACTGCCGCCAATGGAAACTTTGGCACTGGCCACAACAGCTTCTTCCGCAGCCCTGATGAGACCGAGACCTACGTCACTTTCCACGCAACCAGCAACGCCAACGGCGCGTGTGATGATAACCGCTACGTCATGGTCCAGCCCATCACTGCCAATGCTGATGGAACGCCCAACTTCGGTGTCCCTCAGGCGTCTACCTACGATTGGCCTGAGCCCAGCGTCTAACATGGATGGACGTACAGATTGGAGAGACAAGTCAAACGTGAATAGCGGATGAATCTCGTGTACCTAGATAATGATGAATGAAACCTAAATGAACAATACATTTCAGAGCGAATCTATGATACCACTGGAGTTCTGTGAATGTGTGTCAAGTCTTGCTTTCCCAGTAGATGAGCTAACAGATCACGATATTATCTCGGTTGTCTTTCTTCTTTTCGTGGTCTGCTTGCGCTCGGAATCGTATAAAGTATCTTCAGGACACTGGGATGAGCCTGGCAAAGTTGTGTCCAGCCCCATGCCTGCTGTTCAGTTCGTGGCATAGGTCAATCCCTCAGCTACTTAGCGACTAGGAGAACCCCATTTTGACATCCCTCATGTTCGTAGGCGTACATACGCAGTGTTCATGTTGATCGACAGACGTCAGTTGGTTATCTTCAATATGGAAGTATTAAATAGAGGATCGGGGTGTACTAAACAAACCGTGTGGTGTAGAACAAGAGAGCTTCTCTCTGTCGCTCGAACTGGTTTGCTCATGAACCATCTGTAGGTCTTTAAGACAATATCCCCGTTTGAATTGCATGGAGTCGGTCTGACTGATGACGAATGAACTAATATTGTCAGATGGGGTACGATTTGTACTTTTGGAGAACACACCGTCTCGAAACCCGCTTGTATTGTGGTGTAAGTGCTCGTTTGAGGCAGGCGATGTCTGCGGTAATCCTTGATGCATCGGAATATGACAATAATCGCGGACGACACGGAGACAATCAAGGTTGCCAAAGCAACGATTCCTTCAAATGATGACGACATTGCTTTTGACAAGTGACGTGTCTTGAGTGGGATAATGATACGAAGGAGAGCCATGGCTTTCTTTAAAGAAATCTTCCTTCTAATATCAACGTTTTCTTCCATTCCCTTTTTTCAGAAAGGTTGAAATCGTCATTGGCGTGCTTTCACGTTTGCCAGAATGGACATCCTACAGAAGAAACAACTTTAAGGCTTCGTCTCCCGACTAGGGTGAGACATACATGACAAGGGCGGATGCCTTCCGCTGGTTAGAGTTTACCGCCATCTTGGAAATGCACGTCGCCGCTTCGAGCACAATTCTAGTTTGACACAGAGGGGTGAGAGCTACGATTGGAAAATCGACATATGCAGGGAGACAGCTGCGAGACGCTCAGAAGAGAAATGGATGTCATAGACAGGAATATGACTTCAAGAGGCGGTACTAGAGGCTGACGTACGCAGTTTTGCTACACCGGTGTGGCCAGACTTTTCTGATCGTACAGCGCAATGGCGCCAGTCAGCCCGAAGGACTTGGAACTTCAATTTCTCCAGACAGTGGATGATTGCGGCAAAGACGTGACACTGAACCTTACGCATTATCTAATGTAATGTGATATACTCTAACGATTTCTTTTTTTCTCCGTTTTCAAATATGTATGTTGTTGTCTGGCCCATCCGAAGGTTGAGTTGACAGTGCAACGCGACGTAGCATCGGAGAATGCAACAGCAGTTTAATCAAACATTGTTGAACTTCAAGCCGCTTTCATAGACCTGAACTGTGCCAAAGTTGCTGCATCAGAAAGTCCACCAGAGGTTCAAGGCTCTCAACGTTCATGTGAAAAGTTTGCCTAGGCAGTGAGTGACATGTACGGAGTAAATTGGCGAAGTGCGGACTTAAATCTTGTCGCCGTACTCCGCCCGCTCGGAACTATGCTGGGCACCCGTTGTCCGTTTTAAACTGGCAGTTGTCAATACTCGGCGCTAAAACAACCTTATATCTCTAGCGTCCGCCTTCTCAATATGATTCTCTCCCACACAGAAACATTTGGTTACCGAAGAAGGAAGCACACTCCCGTCATGAAGCAGTTCATCCTCGAGGATTCCCATGTGAGGACCGGATGACAGATAGAATGACGCCAATCGCACCGAGAATAGTGATGCGTCTGAAGATCGTCGGAAGAAACAACGTTTCGGTCACAGTTTCGGCAAGCGGGGGAAATGATCGCATTTAGAATCACGGACGGCAACTCTATTCGGGTGCTCGCTCCAAACAAGAAACCGTGAATGGCTCACAGAGCCGCAAAGTTTCATGCTTAAAACGTCCACGTCACGCAAGGAAATTTCCATACTTTAACAAGAAACCTGATCGCACAGGCCCGTTCGGAGCGCATGTGAAAACCACCATGGGCTCCAGTCCTTTTTCTCATCCTTCTTCCCTTCTCGACGACGCCAGCTGACAGAGGGTCTGGGGAAATTCCAACCGTTAAGCTGATCTTACATTTCTCTTTTAGACCTTGAAGTGCCAAGTCCACTTTTGTGTTTATCGTTGCATAGTATTCGGCTTCCAAGAAATTTGGTATTAGACGATCAAACGCAGCTCCAATGGGCCGTCATGCGACATTTTTCTCGGCCGCCTTCTTGGCCACGGGAGGCTTTTTGTTCGGATTCGATTCCGGCATTATCACGTCCACCATCGCACTCCAGACATTTAAAGACTACTTTCACCCATCTGATGCTATTGCCGGAGGAATAGTATCATCGTTCCAGGGAGGAGCGATCCTTGGGACGATAGTGAACATGCTATTTTCCGACTGGCTGGGACGGCGCAATACGGTGTTTCTTGGCTCAATCATATCTGGTCTGGGATCCGCACTCCAGGCCGGCTCTCGGAATCTGCTCACCCTTATCATCGGGCGGTTCATCGGCGGTGCTGCTGTCGGAATTCTCACATCGACCATCCCGATGTATGCTTCGGAACTATCGGAAGCCAAGCATCGGGGTAAACTCTCAGGTCTCCTGCAATGGATGCTGAGCTGGGGCTTCTTGGTAGCCCAGTGGTTGGGCTACGGGTGCTCGTTCGTGAAGACTGACTTTTCATGTGAGATCCGATGCTAACTTCGGTTTGACGACCTGCTGACTCACCCTAGGGCGCTTCCCTCTGGCGTTCCAATGCATCCCAGGTATCATCTTGGCACTTGGCATATACTTCCTTCAAGAGTCACCTCGCTGGCTCATGGAAAAGGGACGACCTGATGAAGCTCGTCAAGGACTAGACAAGCTACGCATTGGTGTAGATGAGAAGGTCGTTGAGGTTGAATACAACGAAATCCGACTTGCTGTCCGTGAACAATCTGCGCTCAACAAAAACTGGAATCTATGGAAGGAAATTCTCACCCGTCCTTCCTGGCGCAAGCGACTGCTCTTGGGTTGCGCTCTTCAAGCATTTTCTCCATTGTCTGGCATTAACGTCATCAACTATTTCGGCCCTCGCATATACGAACTTCTGGGCATTGGGACCCAGACGTCACTGATGATCATCGGTATAAACGGCGCCCTTGGTATCATCTACAACTCCGTTGGTCTTTGGATGTTGGATCGCGTTGGGCGAGTTAGACCTCTCATCGTGTCTGCTCTCGGATTAGCGGCTGCCCTGTTGGTCAACGCAATCCAATTCCAGTACCTGGACAGGTCTAATGCGGACCAACTGAGGAGTATGGTGGCCATGAACTTCGTGTTTGGCTTCTTCTTCACCCCGCTTGGCATCATCAGCTGGGTGTACCCTGCGGAAATTTTCCCTCTAGAAATTCGGGCCCTTGGAAATGCTCTCACCACCTTCACGAACTGGACCGTCAATCTAATTCTGGTCTCATTTTCACCACAAGCCCTCACGGCTATAGGGTTTAAGTTTTTCTACGTCTTCTTCGTCTTCAACATGATAGCGGCGGTTTGTTATTATTTGTTTTATCCAGAAACACGAGGCAAGACTCTGGAGCAGATGGACGAGCTTTTCGGCGATGGCGTTCTGCCATTCAATCAACAGTCTGCTCCAGCTATTACAGAGTCTACTGATGAAGAGGCTCGGGGCGAAATCATTTCGGCTGGGGCTACAACACAACCCTTGAAAACAACCAAGCGTACGTACACAAAATACAACACCTTTCATTTGGAGGGATAGAAGGGCGGGCTTCGGAGTTCGGGATACAAGGGACGTATTGTCAGACTCACGTAATCTAAAGCACGTTCTCCAACGAAAGATTGAGAGACATACTAGTGATAAACCAACATGAAATTTGCAAGAGTTTCGTTTGCGCTGAGAGCCTGATACTTTGAACACTTTGCCATTGAATGGTGGTAGTCAAAGCCATGGATGGCAGAAGAGCTATGTGATTCTATCTGCTATTGGTTGCCCCTGAATGGTAGCGAACAGATCGTCAATCGGTTACCAACACCGCCGCGGTGTCAACAAGGCGGTGCCTTTTCTTGGCTAGCTTAGCCACCCACCTCCCAGCCTGCTGTGCCGCGTGAGGCACACAAGCATAGGCATTCAGTCCTGCTAACAGGAATATAAATTGACGTGGGTCTTCCCAACATAAGGCATGGCGGTGTTGGTCTCCGCAAACAAACCTGAGTCATCGATTGTTATCGTAGTTGCTCTTTCCAACCGTATTCGACTCCTTGCACCTTCCACCTTATCATCACGGCAATACATACGCGAATTATTGAGATGAATATCGAACACGAGAAAACAAAGACTCTGACAATGGTTGCCAACTCGACATTGTTGAAAGGTAATCATGTCGCCTTGAAAGTTTGTTCCGGGGTCTGACAAAAGCAGAGCCATCTGAGTACCAACAAAGTCGTGCGCGGCTGCGTCGCGCGATTTGCCGGGCCATCTTCTGGCTCATCCTCAATCTCTTTTTTCTAGCAGGGCATATCTACATCCTGTACGGCATCTACTGCAGATACCAGAGTTGGAACCAATTGAGCAGTTCCGACAAGCGGTGGATTTTCCAGCCGTTCTTTACATCGACTATAGTGCTTCTCTATCTCGCAAGCGCCATTTTCGATGTGATGGATATCAGAGAGAAAATATTACGTCAAGCTTCAGCAGAACACTCGTAGAGAAGTGATCCCGTCACCTGATGGCGGCTTCAACATGATCCACGTCGACTATTTGGCCACAATACCACGCAAACACCTACCAAACCAGGGCCCCTGGACGCAGCGTATGCTCAGCTTACGATCCTATGCCAAACACCTGCTCCTGCCTTGCATTCAAAGGATGACACCCCGGGAAGTTCAATACATTATTGGCTATCGATGCCGTGCCGATTATCGTCTGACGCCACCTTAGAGGCTCGTTCGGACTTGGAGATGGGGCGAACCAATCACTATGTTGCACTAGCTTCGGAGATGACTTTTCGTCTGAAGATTACCCTCGGGACCGGGAAGTCTCACGACAGAGACATTGGAGGCCCGTTCTTCATAGACGTCATTTACCTCCTCACATCGTTTTCTAGAAATATTCTGTAGTGCTTCAATTGATCCCGCGGCTGGGTTCGAACCAACCATATCCTTGGCTACTCAGATCCCGTAGTATTGATTTTCCAACATCCCCGATGGCCATTCCAGAAGTCAACGCACCAAACGAAAGCCATCAGAATGGCGGACCTAAAGTCGCAATTGTCGGAGCGGGGTTGACGGGTCTGATCACGGCCCATGGTCTCAAGAAGGTGTGTCGCAGTGCCTATTCCATATTCTTTGAGATTCTCGCGCTGATGATCGGCAGAACGGATTTGAGGTCACGGTCTTCGAGCGCGACGCGAGCATTGATGCGCGTCCCAGAGACTGGACGATTCTGATTCACTGGGGAATGTCGACTTTGACCGAGATGCTCCCCGACCACATAGTCAAGAACTTTCCAAAGGCTTATTGCAATCCTCACCTGCAATTCGATGATTGGGACGAGAGCGTCCTGGGGTACAACGCCCTTACTGGCGAGGTGTTGTTCCGGAACTCCACTCCCGGCGCTCGGCGAGTCAGCCGTCGTCGCTTCCGGGAGGTTCTGGCGGAGGACCTTAACATCCAGTGGGGCAAAGGTCTCAAAGCGCTGGACATCATCGACGACGATTGTGTGCGACTTTCTTTCAATGATAATTCAAATTTCGATGCAAACTATGTTCTGGGAACGGATGGTGCGTCGTCAAAAGTTCGGGAATTCCTGGTGGCCGCCGAAGTTGCCAAACCTGTGCCCTCCGGCTTCATGATCGCCAACTGCAATGTTAAGTACGGAGACGAACAGAAAGTCAATACAATCGTGAAGGCACATTCAGTGTTTGCCTCCATGCTTGGTTCTGGGGTTATGGCTGGTTGTGGTGGTATGTATCGCTTACCATTCTTTCCCGCCGGGGGATTTTAGCTAATTTTGCCTGTGACAGTCATGGCTGTAAACGATCCCAAAGACGTTGCCTCGTGGGAGACGTTCTGGGTCAAAGTCTGGAAAGGAGAGCCCGTGACTCTAGCTGGACAGGAAGCAATTGACTTTGTCAAAAGTGACTTGGAGGGGTTTTGCGAGCCGTTCCGATCCGCGATAGAGTGGACACCGGACGGAAGTCTTTGCTACATTGACGAAATGAAGTATTGGCTGCCGTCAGCCTGGCAAACTCATGACGGAAAAGTCACACTTGCAGGTGACGCAGCCCATCCGATGCTCCCATGTAAGCAAAACCACGCCTGCTTCGCTATTTACCGTGCTGACTCTGTTTCAGTCCGAGGTCAAGGTCTTCAACATGCCATCATCGATTCCGACAAGTATGTGAAAGCTCTAATCCTGCTGAGGAAGACTGGGGACACGGCAATGAGAGAGGAAACCATAACACTGTACGGAGCTGACGTCGTTGCACGTGGCTGTACTGCGGTTGCGCAATCGCTTAGCGAGGCCGAGAAGGCAATGAACAAGGACACCGTCAGCAAAATGCTTATGGTTACCCAAGGACACGGTAGGTCTATTTGAGAAGGATGGTGATCAGAGTACGCGTAATCTAGTTGGGCGAGAAATCTGTTCCACAGGAGTTCGTTTTGATACCAAGAAAGAAGAAGCGATGTCAACTTGAGATCGCAAGGAACTTCCATCAAAAAGTATGAGAATTGGATTTTGAGAATCATCACTCGTTGGGATGAATAAGTGTCAATGATATTACTTTCAGAGGACCATCTTGTCGACTTCGCGTAGTGATCAAAGTACATTGCTCGAGGCAGCTAATTATAGGAGGGCGAGTTTTGTAAGGTTTAATGCAATGCTCAGTCACAAGGTCGTCTTCACTCGGGCGTGTTGTGCTTGGCACAGGTGACCAGCCTCAAGCCCACGAAGGCAAGAGGGCCCAGTCGTCAGCGATGACAATATACAAGATGCTTTGTTATATCTACACAGGAAGACAACGGTCAGAGGTCCCGAGGAGGCTGGCAGCGAAGCCTCGGATGCCAAAGACGAGAAGAAGATAATCAACAACGTGCTCTCAGCTCCTTTGGGCCAATGAAATGTTCAGCATTGCTTCTTGGATCCATCGGTGTAGAAGTAGTCCTCGTTGATCTTGATGGAGTCGGCGTGCCAGGTCTTGCCACCATCAGTGGTCTTGATACCGCTGGAGGAGCCGCCGGTAAGCTGAAGGGTGTCTCCGAAGTTAGAGTCAGCCTCGCTGAGAGTGACCGTAAGGTTGCTCCAGCCTGCAAGTATTTGTTTAGCACAAGTCCACGACACAAGACATCTTCAGGGGTGACTTACTGTAGGCGCCAAGGGTACCGCAGGCGCCGGAGTAGCACTCGTTGCTGGAGTAGATCCAGGTAGGAGCCTTGCCGTTCTTGTCCTCTGCAATTGGTGTCAGAATAAGGTATTTGTGTTACGAAGAGAGGATCTTACTGTCGGTCTGCTGGGAGACGAGGGCGCCGTTGATCCAGACCTTCTGGGTCACACCCTTGGAGGCATCATAGGTGACTGCAGGCATGTTAGTCTTCAATATGGCGCGGATCTGACACTGGAAGGTGGACTGACGCTCAAAGTCAACGTTGGACTTGTTGGGAATGGCGACGTAGCTCTGGGCAACCTGCTCAGCTATGCGAATGTTAGCAACTGTACTGTTAGGGAACCGTGCAAGCTTGGTACAACTTACTTCCGGTGAAGGTGCTAGCAGCGACACACCAGGCGTCGTTGGCCGCAGGGCAGCCCCTATCAAAACATCGTCAGCTCGTACAAGCATAATTGACTCGAAATGCGCCATCACTTACTCCTGAGCGTTGTTGGGCGCCCAGTTCAGCAGGGGCTGGAAGAGATCCGTGCTGTCGTCGCTCAAGGACTGGGAGATGCCAACCCAGATCGACATCCAAGGCTGGGCAGTCTTGTCCGCAACAACGGTTCCGCAGGGGATGGAAGGAGGGACCAGAGTGTAGGTGGCCTTGGCGATCGCGTTGCTGGCGGGGCCGAGGTTGAACATGTTGCCGAACTTCCAGTCATCGTACTTGCCTCGCACAGCGAGGGCACCGGCGGCGGCAGCAAGAGAAGAAGAACGCATCTTGGCTTGGTTTCAAACAAACAAAAGAGTGAATAAAAAGTTGGTTGGTTATTGAAGCAATGTCTTGAAAGAGAGTGAGCCAAGAAAGCCAAGACTGATGGTTGCACTCAAATGCTTATATTCTTTTCAGCGGCATGTTCTAACTACCTATTTCGACGATCCGTCGTACAGGCTGGGGCAATTCTCGCCGGCCATAAATTGAAGGGGTTGTCGCTGGGTTAAAGCGGGCTGTCGTTGCAAACAAACGACGCTCCTCGGCTAGGGGCCGAGTTGCGCTGATCGTTTAATTGGGTTCTGGATAAGACGGCACGTCCCAGGGCTGAGGGTTAACCCGCGAATCGAAGCTGTTGGCGTTCGATTCTTCGTTTTAGGGGGTGCCTTGTTCAGGAATCCGGCTAACTTGCCAGTTTAGCGTCCGGTCGCACGGTCGCATATCTATCTACGACTCGCTTCGGTCTCGTTATCACCTCACTGCGGTCTCTTGCGATCTCGTTCACGGGCTTCTCCAAGCGAATAAGATCTAGTCAGCTGAGGGCCGTCTTAACAAATAAGACTTCGGTCTTTCGCTGGATCGCCAGTTTGACGACCCTTGTACCATCGTCACTCTCAGTTGACATTATCGGGGAAATACTAGCCGGCCTCGTTCGATTCATCTATCATCCCACCGGGCCCATTTAACCAGATTCTCGGGGCGCTGAAAGAACCGGTGAATCTCTAATCTTCTTTTAGAATTCTGAAGGCTACTTTTAATCCCATTCGGTTCCATCCGTTCCATCGATCCCATCAAGTTGCCCCCCACTTCCCGCGGTCATCTCCCTTCTTGACACCAGCTCGGAAACCAACCTGCGGTTTATTCCAACCTCCCTGCAAAGTGACCCTGCTATGTCGACTATTCACTCTCATCAATGACTTCTCCCCAGGGACTTGCCTCTTTTCCGTACACGATGCTCTCCAATTTCTCCTTTAACAATGGAACATGCGGCACTTTGCCCAAGGGTAAACGAATCGTTCGCCCATCAAACATGATCTCAGCCACCGGCTGAACCCAGGCAGCAGTCCCAACCACGAAGACGGCCACAAGACTCTCGTCGTCGACCGCCCGGACAATATCGGACATGGTAATGTCACTTTCCAACACCTCAACTTTTTCAACGTCCTTATCCGCAGGGCCACCGACGAACATCTTGCGCGACAGTTCGAGGATAGATCTGCGAGTTCCGCCTGCAAGAATAATCTTCCTTTCATCGAGCGGCGGTGTCACCATCTGAAGACCTCCCGTCGAGGTCCTCCAAATGACGAAGACGTTTGCGGATCCGGCTTCAGTAATCTGCCGATCTGGGCCAAAGAGCCAAAGGATCTGGTCATAGCCCAGTCGGCGAGCTTCGCCCTGAGCCTGGATGGTCGGGCCATAGTTGGCAGCCACCTTGGCAGCTCCAGTGCCGCCTGGCCATGCTCGAACAGTTGACTCTGTACTAGCCAGCAACCGAATTCCGTTGTTCGTGTTGTCATCGTTCGGGGCTGTGGTAGGGTTGAGCGACGGCCAGTGAATGAGAAAGATGTAGAGCAGCGCCTCCTCCGGGACCTTGAGACCCAGACTGCTGTCTGTCCCAATCATGGTCGGCCTGATGTACAACATAGAACCGGTCTTGTCTTTGGGGAGCCACTTCGGTGCTTCAATCACGCAAAGCTTATGAATAAGTTTCAGCAACTCTTCGGGCTCGAAGCCCGGTAGTGAGATGCGCTCCGCTGATGAGAGCATGCGGTTGCAGTTCTAGAGCGGGCGGTGCAATCTAAGGCGGCCGTCAACTCCGCGGTAGACCTTCATGCCCTCGAAGCAGCCGGTGGCGTAGTGAATGACATTCGCCGAGGGCATCAGAGGTATCGGACCGTACGGGACGAGCTTCGGGTTCTCCCAGCCTTTTGCGGAAGTCCAAGAGACCGTAATCATATGGTCAGTAGTAGCCTTCAAGCTCGTGATCTCCGGGGATCCCGGTGCTGGAACCGGCTTTGGCTCCTTTGTCCATTGGATCTCGAGAGCTGATGCCTTCAACGTGGTTGGCTTGGTGACCGTCATTATTGCTAACGGCGCGAGGGTAAGTTCGAATTCCGAGGGGTATTCCGAAAATCGTGGACAGAAAGCTCAAAGCACCATACCAACTAGTGATCTGTAATGTGTCTACTGAGATATTTATCGTGGGTTATGCGGATGTTTGGTCTTGACGGTGGATCGGCGTTATCTTAAGGCGCATAGGGCGCAAGGCGCAGGGCGTTTTTGACTGGACATGTCCTCACCAACTTCTGCATCGTGATTGTCAACACGTGGGTCGATGGGCGCGGTTGACGTAGATATTGTCGTAGGTGGCGTGCAGCAGAGCGGGGAGAAGATAATGTTGCAATGTTTGAGTAAACATGGATGCTACACGTTTTCGCCAGAAACAACGTGGTGGTGCGCGATGATGACTCGATCACATTCGAACGAATGACTAAATGCCAGCATAACCCAGTATTGGCATCATTCATCTCGCGGCAGATGTACTGGCGGTGTGTTTGGTGGCTCCGTCGTCTGACTGCCTGGCTAGCCTTCGCAACGACATGAATTGGTGGTTTTGTCTCCTCGACGGGATCTCCACGCAAGCTCATCGTGCTCATGTGATGTCAGGCACATATGATCTTCCAAAGCTCTCCTATGTACACAACAATTATAATCAGCTCTATGTACACCCGTAATACTGCATCTGCAAAACTTCGTAAAGACTTCACCGGACTGAGTTTCGCTGCAACTTGAATGATGACCCAACCCAACCTACATAGACTTTGTGGTATGTTAATCGAAGATGAAGTTTCTCTTTGCATTACAATCATTTCCACATATAGCATCACTACTGTTCAATTTGAATTCGTCTTGCCAATGATATTCGACAGCTTTAACGATGTAGGAGCTTGACTGGTTGTGGTCCATTTTTTGAAACACATTCTTTATCGAAGCAGTTGACAATGACGTGGTCAACTCTGGACAACAGATGACGAAGAAAAGAAAATGAATAGAAGGACGGAACCAGTTCAGATATAAGACTTCAAGTCTCTGCCTGATCAGGTATAAGTGTCGGTGCGGAAAGGAAACACCTCCTTTACAAATTGAACCACAACTTAGCCCATTTTCTAGCGAGATATAGGAGTGATGTTACAGGCCCTTAGAATTGTACCGGCAATACCGGTAAATATGATCTCGTGATCCACAAAGAAGCCAGCCGGATTTTGCGCTGAGTGTGGTTGTTAGTCCTGCGAAAGTCCGGTGTATCCGGAGTGTCGGGAACTAGGAGAAAGCCCGACCCGGAGGGTTCCAACACGAAGAGGCTCGACAAGTGGGGGTGGATTCCACCGCAGCATGAACTGCAGAGGAATATTGCTGAGGGGTTGCAGCCTGAGTCGTATTCCGCATCAACTCGATCACCCCAAGTCGTGATTACCCAATGCTTGAAAAGCAGTTTCCAGTCTGATTTCTGCTCAAACTACGTACACCGAGCCAATTGTCTGAAAGTTTCTGGTGATTCCCTCATCAAGTTCCTCGTATCAAAACGGGTGTGGGCGATCAACTCAGTACTTGTTAACAATGGGATCGATCTAGAGCCTTGCACTCGCGGACTGTTCCGACGCTTAATTCCGCCAGAACCTGGTGATTCAGGGTCAGACTGGCAGAGCACAGTCGCCAACGACAAGATCTGAATGTTTCCAGCAACAGCACTGCTGAAGTCTGGACTGGACACCGCCATTGTGGCTTTGCCGCAGTCGCCTTGGCAATATGGAGGAATTATTCCCGCAAATGAAGTGTGTCTCCATGGATGTTTGAGGCGAAAGTATCTCCCTCACCAGACTGAAAGTCTTTGGCTTAGGCAATTGACAGACTTGCCAACTAAGAGCTCATACTTTAAATAAAGTCTTTGTAATGAAATAGCCTTATTCCCCCGTATTCTCATACCGGCGGGATCCCGCAACATTGAAGGGGTAAATTGCGAGACCAATGACAGCTGCCATGACTCGACTGCCATTGTCTTGAGAGCGTTCGCTTAAGCATTTGGGGGCATCCGCCGCAAAGATCGAGAGATGCACCCGGCGCACCCGTGCTGCCCTTTTATCATTTAGGTATGTTACACCGGCGCCCGAACATACATAGTCATAGCAGAATCTCAATTAAGACGCAACCGCAGCGTTCTCTCAATGATCAAAGCGATCGTTTGAAACGGGCAGAATTGCAAGCGCAGTGGACGTTAGCTTGGCCCCCAAAGCAAGCGCAACACACACTTAAATCCAACCCAACCCAGGCGGACCGTAGCCGAGCCAAAGAAGAAAAATCGGGGAATTTTCGCCTCAATACCAAGAACTCGGGAGTGTTGAGTAAACTAAGAATCAACCTACGCAGTAAGCTTCAGGAGAACTTTCCGAGCATTTAGATTGTTTATGGGGAACCGAACGCTGTCAGCCGCCATGGGTTCGCGCTGGCAAGCCGCCCGTGTCAGAGAGTTGTGGAACCTGAGCCCCCCTGGTAGGATCTTTTGACTAACAGGCCCAACGGCGCTTAAGCGAGGGTGGCACGGTACGGGAGAGGCGATGAGGCCATCGTCAGGTCTGGACGCAACGGGGGGCTAGGCGAGGCCATCGTCATTTCAAGATGTGGGATTATGGGGGAATCGTATATTGGTATAATCTTGTTACATTCGTGACTTGAATCGCGGCTGACAACCGACCTTTGGGCTGTCTTTGCAACAATCGCAACACAATGACAGAAACACCGTGAACAAGGCACTGTATTCGCCCTTCCAGAAGTAAGCTTGATTCCATCAATCACGAGATTTCAGTCTCTCTAGCCTAGGGGATGAAACTCGACTTCTCTTTTTGGCAGATCGATGCAAGGAGGAAAACCGCATGCGGAATAGGGCACGACGGGTGAAGGGGGCGGAATACGAAAAAACAACGTGATTGGAGCGACTTGCGCGCCGTTTCATCGCAAATTACCTTCACTTTTTCGGAAACACTGGGTGCGACCCCACGGCCCCGGGGTGTTCAACACCGCCAACAGCCCAAACGACTTACACAGAGAGCCCCGTCTTCAGTCTTGGCCTCGCTCATCACCAACGAGCCCGTCATAATCCTCCGGCACTTTTGGATGAATCCTTACTAGAAGGTCTTGGCGATGGAGGCGTCTGGTTGTGTTAAAAAGATGGCGGCTCCTCGAGCAACGTCAAGAGAAAAAGACATCTCTTTGATCAGCAGGTCCTATCTCATCAACTTTTGGTATCGTCCGTCCTTTCATTGAGAAAAGCATAGTTCTTTTCTGCAGTCCATTCATTTTCGATCTCGTCCATTCTTTTCAATACTCACAAAGTACATTCACTTTCCACCAACTCACACCTATAAACCTCGTCCAAAATGGCCCGTTCCAACCAGCTTCTCCTCGCCGTCTTCCTGGCTCTCACCAGCGTCCAGGCCGCCCCCCAGCCTGCGCGCTTCGGCACCCCCGTCGTCGCCCGCGCCGCTGAGCCCGCCGAATTCTCCCCCCAGCCCTCGGCCGGCCCCGGCGGCAGCTCCTTCAAGGACTCGGCCCACTTCCGCGTGTACGGCGCCTCGGACGCCGACGCCACCACGGCCCTCGGCATGCTCGAGGGCGCCTACGAGTGCTTCGTCAACACCCTCGGCTGGCGCTCCTCCGGCCTGTCCTTCGACGACGCGACCGACGCCGGCCCCTGGTACAAGACCAACGTCTACTCCGTCAAGACGCTCGAGAGCGCCGCGGGCGTGATGCACTCCGAGCAGGCCTCCGGCGCCGCGTGGCTCGAGGTCGTCGACACCTACCTCACCATGGCCGGCGTCACCGTCCACGAGTGGGGTCACGGCCTGCACTACCACCAGAAGACCTGGGTCGACCAGGCCGCGACGGGCACCTGGTGGGAGACGGTCGCCAACTGGATCGCGGACACCTACCAGACGTCCGACCTCTGCGCCGCCGCCCGCGAGAAGCACAACCAGCCGGAGGGCCGCACCGAGTTCGAGGTCAACAAGGTCCTCGGCGACTCGTTCCAGGTCATCGTCGACGGCACCGTCGACTCGGGCAACTACTACCAGGCGTGGCCGTTCCTGACGTACCTCACCAACAACCCGGACAACATCGGCGGGCTCGGCAAGGACGCGCTGCACCAGATGATGAAGCAGTACAAGGAGGGCAGCAACGAGACGCCGCTGCACACGCTCAACCGCGTCGCGTCCAACAGCACCGCGGGCGAGATCGTCGGCGCCTACTGGGCCCGCATGGCCTACGTCGACATCGGCCACAAGCAGGCGCAGGACATCTTCCTCGCCGAGCAGTCGCGCATCAACTTCGCCAACGTCGACGGCTCCGGCTCCGAGTACAAGGTCAAGAGCGCCCGCGCGCCGCGCTACATGGGCTCCAACATCATCCCGCTCAAGGTCAGCGGCGACAAGGTCGAGGTCAAGGTCACCTCCTCGGGCGAGTACACGGCCACCCTGTCGCTCTTCAACGCGAGCACCAAGAAGGGCCGCTACGTCAAGCTCGCCAACGGCGCCGGCTCCGCGACCCTCGAGTCCGGCGAGGAGGCCAGCCTGGTGATTGCCAACACGCCCAAGGAGCCCATCCAGTACAGCGGCTTCGAGCTCGCCAACAGCGACGCGAACAAGGGCCTGGACTACTCCTTCACCCTGACCGGTGCCACCGTTGCCTAAGCGGGGAACCGGAAGGTGTATGTTTTGTACGTTTTTGAGTAAATACTTCTTTTCTCTGTATACTGTCAGCCGCTGGATGCAGGCTTGTACATATTTTCAAGATACCAAGCATTGGAACGTTGTTTCCGCAAGTTCAACATCTCTCATGTTCGTGATGCGTTCGGTGATGCTGCTTTGCCTCTTTGGTAACAGTTTGACATGGATTTGAGGGTGGTTCATGCCTTGACCTGATCGCGCTTATGGAGGGGATTGTGACCAGCAGATGCCTAGCGTCGTCATTCTTGGACTTCAGCAATAAGACTTTGAGAGCCGGCAGAGTATTCGATTGCTGAAGACAGTGCAATCGTAACCGTAGCAAGAACGACGAGAGGTTTCGGTCGAGGCATCCACCTCGCGGCCACTTGTGTCGCAGACTTCCCCAAGAACCGGGTCAGAACTCTCTGACCTAAGCTACCCTTGATGAATCCCAGAATCTTTAGTTGCAAGAACGACAGTCGAAGGAGATAGGCACAGTACATTACGATGCCTCCCACGTAGTCAAGGCTCGTCTTCTGCATCCCTGCTGTGAAAACCACAATGGGAAGGATCCGTAGCAAACTCATGCCCACAACGTTAGCAAGCATCGCCGCTCTGAAGACTACACAGGAATTCGCGTGGCGCCCATGCAGCCTCAAGAGCGCGACGGTATCGGAGAACAGCTCGGTTATCAGGCCCGCGTAGATCAGGTATATCGGCCGCCGCGGCATATTCCGCATAAGAACGAGAAGCAGAGAAGCCAGGGAAAGGACATGATGAGTGACGTATTCGGGGGAGTAGGCGAGCAGTGGCAGCTCAGAGACCCAGAGTATGCCGCGAGAAGCTAGGCAGACCTTGCCTGCTGTGGCGAAGGGCCGTTGAACGCCGAAGATATCTGATTCTCGAGGCGTATTGCCGTATGCGTACAAGCATATCGGGGCGGAGACGAGGGTAAACAGGATGCCGAGGGGAAAGACAAAGTAAGGGGCAAGTTTGGAAGATCGGTCTTTTTCGAGGGTTGCGTAGAATGAAGGGTTATAACGCCTGACGACGCAATGAAGTAGACGGTTCGCAGCTTGGTAGCCTGCTAGGCCCATGAGAATGTAGGTGAGGTCCGAGGGAGACATGCTCGGCGATGAATGACGGATAGAGAGACGGCAGATAGCCTGGGCGTGCCAGCGGGAACCGGGTCATGGGCATAGCATTCCACGGTACTTTAAAACAGGTTGGCACTTGCCCTGTGGTCTTACTCGGTAGTTCAAAGCACGCATTGGCGACTATTCTCGAGGATGTCTTGGATGTCGATTGCCCAGTCTTACCGGGAATGCGGCCGAATAGGACGCTTTGTGAAGTCTTTTCTCACGTAAGCTCGGGATGTATTATCAATACTGGGACAAGCTGACGGTGAAAATGCAGTAATGCAGGAGAGTCTGCGTTCAGTGCAGAACGGGTTGGGGGTGGTCACTTGTGAGCGTGGGGGTTCAGAAGCAGGTTGTCACAACGTGTGGCAGGTTACTCTGGTAACCATGAATTGCAGCACTTGCTCGCCATTATGTTCTGACATCGGTCTCGACTCCGCGGCTTGAATTGTCAGGCGTTGAAGGGTGGTTTGACTTGGTCTCTGGCCCTACAGCGTCGCCAGCGTCGTGTCAATCGTCCGGCCGGCCCCCGGGTGGAGCGGAGCGGTTGCGGTGACATGTCCGGAATCTCGGAGGACAAGAATTCGCCGTGACGGAAGGGCTTGCCTGGCGAATCTTGGCCGCGGGTTGGTCGGCCCATGCAATCTCGGAAGATGGGAGGATCAGCTGGACAGGGTTGATGGCGCTTGGATGTAAAGTGTGAGGAACCCTGCCGACGAGAGCATCGGGTAGGATTAACGTCTGTCATAGAGTATGAAGCTCGTGAGATCTGTTTCTGTTTTCCAGAGGGTCTGTTGCTGTAGCACGTAGCCCAGTATCTGCAACCGAAAGTTGTCATGAGCCTGCTGTGATATAAGGTAGGAAGAAAAGACAGAAAAGGAAGTGAAGGCATCCGGAGGTGTCGGGCGCCGGTGGGCAGTCTTCAGGGGGTTGTCGCCCTCGGCAGTGCGCTAATTTTATGGAGTCTTGGCGCTGCCGGTGCCCGTCGGGGGTCGCTTCTGTTTTGCCATTGGGCGAGCCCCACCAGATTGGCTCTGCGTACTGTGTGCGTTCACATCTTTTTGTCACTGTCCGTGAGCCCCCTATTTGAGGCGCTGGAAATTGAGCGTTCCATCCAAATTCCCGTCGGCCTTGGCATCGCTGGCCACTGGGCTTGCTCCATCGCAGTGGAGCAAGTACAGTGTGGACACACTTCAAGTGTTGCTGATGACAGGTACGTACCTCGGCGAAAGTTGGTGTTCCAGAACCAGAACTCAGGGAAAGCGCTGGGGAAGGTGAGTGGGAAGGTCCCTTCGTCGGGTCTTTCCTTCTGGAGAGAGCTGGAGAGTTGCACCTTCCCTCCGGATTTTCACTGAAGGGTCGTTCCTTCCTCCCATCTCCAACCTCTACAGCCAATCACATTCACTACCACTTTAATCCTCTCACTTCACCTTCACTGTCATCTCACTTCGTCTTCATTTCATCTTCCATCACCGCCAAAAGTCTTGGGATGCCCAGCCTCACGCAAGCCCGTCCCTGCCCAGGCGTCTGGGTCTGAACCCAAACGATCGTTGAATGTCGGGCGTTTTACCAGCGGCATCGCAAACGAGACCTCGCCCGCGGCAACCGGTGGCCCCGCGCCGCTCGCTGCCGTCGTGTGATCTGCCTTGGCTGTCCCGATCGCTTTGCTTGGCGCACATAAACAACACAATGCCTTGGCTTTTTCCTGCACAAGCACAAGAGGGATGGGAAAAGGGAGGGCTGCTTCCTTTCGCCTCTTCCATGTTTTTTTTTGCATTCTGCCAGCAAGGCCTCTTTTGCGCGTATTCCCAGCGACCGTATCTGCAGCAGTAAGCCTTCAGACGTCGCTTCGCTTCGTATCCGACTTTCCAGCGCCCAGTGGATGACTAAAATCAGGTCAGATGCAGGCGACAACTTAACCTTACCTTAAGGTACGGATAGTCTGGTAGTTACTTCAGTGGGCTGCGGTGCCATGCTTTGTCCGGCTCCTTCCATTGTTGCTGCTCTTCTTTGCCTTGAGCATCCGTACCTGATTCTTCCAACGGCCTTCTTACCCGAACCCGGTGTCCCCTTGGACGATCATCGCAACTCACTATCGACCTCAATTCTTTTTCTCCGTCTGAGAGTCTCGCCATCCATCTCCAACCCACTCATTCGCCCCGTCGCAAATGGCCCTGAGACGCCATCGCATCGCCAAGGCGCTGCTGAGTCTTAGCTCTCATCGACCCCTGAATCCATCTCTTGCAGCATCCACCCTTTCACCATAGGATCGTCGAGGCGAGAGCTGAACCAGTCAACACCGCAGCAGCAGCAGCAGCAGAGTTGCCCACTTCCCTTGATTGACTCCTGTCTGGACTGCCCGTGAGTCGTGACAGGCCCGGGCCCCTCACCGTCGTCGTGGCCGTAAACTCCCCGCGTATTTGCCCTGGAATGACGAGTCTTGGCAATGCTCTCCAGAGGTAGGGATGGCTGGGCTTGGTGATCCGACCTGCTGGCTGCTGGTGGTTGCCTCCTTGCCTCCTCTTCCCAGCCCAGCCGCTCTCGTCCGTCTCAAGAGCGCCCTGGGTTCGTCTGTTGTCTCTACCTGTCACCTGCACTGACTGATGTAAGGCTTTGAGGCTGAAGCTACGTATTGCCTGCGAGTGTAACTTTTAGCCCTCATCAATCTTCAACACCGTCAATTGCAGACAGATGCGGACGCCCTCACTCCCCAAGAGTCAAACCTTGTTCGCAACGTGCCGTGGCCAGACCCTATCCGTCACGGAGCACCGAAGCACCCAATCAGCCTGGTTCCCCCGTGGCAATCCATCCAGGGCAGGGCGGCTGTTCGTCTTGGGTGCACTTTGGCGAGAAAAGGCGACTCCTCTGTCCAACGTCGGCGCCGTCTCTCATTTGCTGCACAGCCCCGATGCCCAGAAGGCCAAGACCGTACCAAGAATACCAAGACGCTGGCGGCCACCAGCACAAATTCACCGCGTCATCCTGCCTGTGTGCTGCCCTGCTCGTCCTGGATCTGACCTGAGTCTGTTGTCCCGTCGTCCCTGCCTTCCCGTGGTCTGTGATCCTGTGGTCTGTGTTGTGGTGGTGTGTGTCCATGTCTGTTTTTGTGATGGGTGTGTGTATTCCTAGATGCCCCTACCTGCAGACAGACAGAGGGTATCCATTCAATGTCCTCTTTCAAGCCTTGGCAATAGAAAAAAGTCTTGGTATTTCTGCCACAACAAGAGATATACACTCCCGTGCCCCCCTTTTCCCGCGCAGCTGCCGGGCTTCTCGATGCTGTTCCTGCTTTTTCCTGTCTCCATTCCCAGTTCACCATTCACCACCAACAACAACGCCGGCGACAGTCACTCGTTCGCTGCAAAACCTCAACCAACCCGCCCCAGAAAAACACACCACCGCCGCCGACACCAATCCCGACGACGACTAATACCAACATACTGACGGCGGCTTCAATTCACGAAAATAATTCTGGCAAAGTCGGCCATGATTAATCGCTTCTCGTAACGAGTTTTTACTTTCAACGCTCGCTATTTTTCAATTCGACACGTTCGCTACCTCGACGACCCGACCAACAACCTGCAATCGCCCACCCGATCGACCGCCCCCGCCGATTCTTACCTTTTTTTTATCGTCACCACAAGACTGGGCGTCTTTTTTGACCATTTTTAACCCATACCCGACCGGCACATCGCCATGGTCACATCACTCGCTACAGCCGCCTCGGCGGCGCTCCTCCTCCTAGGAAGCCTCCCCGCCGCCAGCGCGCAAGTCTACAGCATCGACAGCAAAGGTGAGTGAAGTCTCCGTCGCATCCCCGGTGCAAACGGACTAAGACTACGCCTTCACCCAAAAAACCACCCCCACTAACACCCGGCTCAGACAACATCAAGTCCGCCGCCAAAAACCTCGCCTACGACCTGATGAAGTTCTACAAGGGCAACGAATCCGGCGAGATCCCCGGTATCCTGCCCGGCCCGCCCACCGAGCACAAGGGCGACTACTACTGGTGGGAGGGCGGCGCCATGATGGGCACCTACATCGACTACTGGAAGCTCACCGGCGACTCGACCTACAACGACCTCATCATGGAGGGCATGCTGCACCAGACCGGCCCCAACGCCGACTACATGCCCCCGAACCACACTGCCTCCCTCGGAAACGACGACCAGGGCTTCTGGGGAATGTCCGCCATGCTCGCCGCCGAGAACAAGTTCCCCAACCCGCCCGAGAACAAGCCCCAGTGGCTGGCCCTTGCCCAGGCCGTCTGGACTACCCAGGCGAGCCCCGATCGTCACGACACCACCTGCGGCGGCGGTCTGAGATGGCAGGTGCCCTTTTCCAACGCCGGATACAACTACAAGAACAGTGCGTTTCTCCTTCTTTCGCCCAATCACAAAACTTTGGGAAGACGAGTGACATGCTGACATGAGGCACAGCCATCGCAAACGGATGCTTCTTCAACATCGGCGCCCGCCTCGCCCGCTACACCAACAACGCGACCTACGCAAAGTACGCCGAGGAGACCTGGGACTGGCTCTGGAGCGTCAACTACATCGACCATGAGAGCTGGAACGTCTACGATGGAGGCCACGTCGAGCACAACTGCACAGACGTCAACAAGCAGCAGTTCTCCTACAACGCCGCCATCCTGACCCAGGGCGCCGCCTTCATGTACAACTACGTATGTCTCTCACCACCCGTCTTGCAGATTTTATACCAACAAAGAACAACACTAACACAAAACCCCAGACCAACGGCTCCGACCTCTGGAAAGGCCGCATCGAGAAGATGACCGAGTCCCTCTTCATCAACTTCTTCCCCAACAACACCGCCTACGAGCTCGCCTGCGAGGGCCGCAAGGGCCAGTGCACGCCCGACATGCTGTCCTTCAAGGGCTACGTGCACCGCTGGCTCGCCGTCGTCACGCAGGTCGCGCCCTTCATGAAGCCGACCATCGACCCGGTCCTCAAGACCTCCACCGCCGCCGCCGTCAAGCAGTGCACCGGCGGCGCCACGGGCCGCGTGTGCGGCTTCTACTGGAACGACGGCGTCTTCGTCGACCCGGCTACCGACAAGACGTCCGGCGCCGGCGAGGCCATGAACGTGCTCGCCGCCGTGTCGAGTCTGCTGATCGACGATGCCGCGCCGCCTGTGACGAACTCGACCGGTGGTATCTCGGCGGGCGACGTGAATGCGGGAAGTAACTCCAAGGACCGCATTGAGCAGGAGCCGATCACGACGGCGGACAAGGCGGGCGCGGGTATCTTGACGTTTATGGTGCTTGCGGGCGGTTTGGGCACGTGGGGATGGATGAGCTTCGTGGACTAAGGTGCCAGGGACGAATGGTCTCTCAGGGTATGACGGGGATTGTATGATTTTTATTTTGTTGGGGATTACATTATCTGGATGCGCATGGCATGGCGTTCTGGGTACACCGAGGAGAGGGTATTATCATTACTACCTCTGTTGATAACTGGACAAGACAAATTTTCTTTTTTTCAGTTGTGCTGATGTGGCCTCATGACTGACTTTGTGAAATGTACATGACTGACGGGGCATGAGTGAGATGTAATCAGCCACCGCGAACTCTACTCCGGGACCCCACGCCAATATTGGTGCTGGTGGCGCTCGCGGCGTCGGTCTGATCTAGAGTACACTGCACGGGTGGTGCTTGCTGATGATCAACTTTATCTGTGCCTAATCTTGAATCGGAAGTCTGGCGGCTAGAGGGTGGCAGGTTTATGAAGCGCAATATTCTGCCATGTCGCGGGTAGAGGGTGGGCAGAGGAAACATGCGGCTCTTCGACCGTTGGTCGGTAGATGCAGTGTCAGTCAGACTCGCTGATTGCACCTTCCTCTTCTCTTACCAAGCCACGCAAGTCTTCTCGGGGTACTCGCGATATCCCATAATGATCAATTTCCCCTTTCTACGATGATGTCGCATCCGAGGATCGTCAGGCACGGATCGTCAGAATAGTGAACTCCGGGATACATCTGATCTCATGATATCGTCAAGAAATACAACTAGTCGTTGAGATTCGTGAGTTCTAATAATTCAAGTTCTTCTCAATGTAGAAGGCTGCCGAGGGACAAGTAATAACATCATCTTGATCGAAGTATCCATTTACCTCCCGTTTTGTGTAATTGTCCGCCAATTCCGTGAGGGACTACTTGCTGATGACCCTTCTCTACCAAAGGTTCCCCTTCCTCGAATCTATGCTCAATGCTAGCTAACTCCTCAGAGTTAATAGCGAACAGTGCTGGCAGAGTTGAGCTTTTGATAATGTCGACGTCGGCCACGGCAGTTTCCCAGATGATCATAACCAGGATTATAATAGAAAGGCAGACCTGAACGGCCAGAAAGGTCAACCACTCCCAGCGGACCTTGATATAAGTTTGTTTAGTCCACGCAGTCCCCTCGACAATGGCTCCGCCATCTACCAGCAAACTGCGCAACGCAACGTCAACAGTCGAAGCTGGACATACAAAAACAAAAGAAGGCTCACAAATTTATCAAGCCGGTCTCAATGTTGCGCGCCATCCTATCGATAGCGTCCCACCAGATATCTTGCAGCTCTTGTTCCGTTGGACGGTCTTCCTCAACTCTGCCGTCATACTCGAACTTGATTTCGGCCATGGCATGCAGAAGCCTATCGCTGCCCGTGGTGATACGTTTGATTGGATCCCTGGCACTCTCGCCGGTGATTGCCTCTCGTAGCACGCCGGTGATGCGCAACCTCGAGACCCCTCCTACAATGTAATCCATGACGTTCTCGGCCGGTGAGCTCAGCTCGATGGCATCAGCATAGACCCCTCCAGTCGACCTCTGGCACTGTGTATGTGATAAGATCTGTGGCGTTTGGAGCTTGTTGTTTTCCATCTTTGCGTCGTATGTGTTGACACACCAATGCATGACTACGTCGGCTGCTCGAGGGGGTTTGCCAGCATCCCAATGGATGACAGAGTAGTTAAATATGCTAGACAGGAATATATCCGGGTTATAATCAGATATTGGCTCTCTCGACTCGACGATTACGCGCTCAGTAGCATTGACTGTCATGTTAACCCCGTTGGGAAGCGTTATTGATGTTGTGGAATCCTCATTCTTAGCTACTTTGAGCAGATCCGTGACATCTGTGGCAAAGCAAAAGTTAGATTTGTCATATGTCAAAATGTTTGTGAAAACGAGATAATCGGCAGAGAACATCGAAAAGTCGCGACATGTGCGCCTAACTTGGTGATCTAATCACTTCAGGAAGACAAATGGGTTACCGGTCATGTTGTGGCATACAGCCAGCGTGCTGAAACGAGGCCAGGTACAGTCGCTCAGTGGACAAAACGGCTGTCTGAAATCAAGGATCGTCGTTACGGGTTGAAAAATGGCTTGTGCCATAGCTCGCGACAATCGCGGTTCGAATTCATCTATTTGGAAACGGGAAGTTGGCATAGAAAATGGCAAAACCTAGACTTGATCTTACTGAGTCCATCGCCTTCTAGCCTCTCCACGTAACTACGGAGCCTCCACGCAGTAGCTTGGTCTTGGCTCGTACCTGTGATGTTTCGCTCCGGATACGAAATAGCGGACTGAGTTAAGGTCGACGTAGCGACAGCGGACACGAGTAAAATAGCTGAGAGAATGCCGACTCCCCTATGGTACTGTCAGCAAGGTACCTACAGCTACAATAAGGAGCACTCAGCGTTGTCGACAACGTAGTAGACATGCTCAACATACCATCCTTTCGTGCGAATCAACAGACTCATTGAGCCCCAAAGCCCTCTAGAAGCCGAGTCGAATAGGTCGAAATCTCTTAACTGTCGCGGCTTCTTCTTGAACCAATTCCACTTGCACTGAGAAACCCCCTCAGCTACCGGGACGGTGAACGCTGTTCTTGCCACTGTTGATATAAACGCTACAGCCGTGTTGACAGTGATGCCCGATGGCCAGTCGGGCAGCGGCTGGTCGTTGAAACCGTAGAGGAGTACAACTAGAGCACCGAGAGAGGCGATACTGAGCCAACAGCAGAAAATCTCAAGCCACCACCCATTGAATATCTTTTCTGCAGGTATTGTCCAGGGAATCTGTTTCTCTTCGAGGCGGAGACTGACAGGTCTCCAGTCCGTCTTGGGGATAGACTTCAACGAGCTAGTGTCCGATTCCTGTACGGTCTTGTCCCCCAGACGGGCCCCCTTTTCGTGCCTCCCTCGACTATTTGACAATTCCGTAGAAACGGAAACATCTTCGTCCTGGGTGTGAAGCAACGGTTCGTATGCGGTATCAATTGGATCAGCTTCCTCACTTATGGGTGAAGGTAAAGATGGTACAGGTTTTCGCCTGATTCTTCGCAGGCCGGAGTTGGAAATGGGCTGCAATTCCATGGCGATGGACCTCGAAGTGTGGTAGGTGTCTCGGATGCTCACTGAGCGACATGATGGGACAGGCTGGGCCTTTATTTCTTGCCTCTGGTTATCAGCGTGGCAACAGGACGTTTTGATTGGTGAGAAGAACGTTGGCTTCGCTTGGCCGTCGTGCAGTCTGGGATACGAGGGTGGTGATGATCCTTAGGCGTTGGGGGCCAATGGCATCGCCACAGCTGCGACAATATCTCGGCTGTCCGCCCTATCATCTCACGTTTTCAAAAGATCTCACTAATGCTATGCATGTAATGTACGATGCGACACATTGCCTAAGTGGTGATGTTAGTGGTACGTTGACCTTTTCGCAAAAGCAGCAACTGGGCCCAATGAGACAGACCCAACAATTCACCCGCTATGTGCCTCTTAGCGGTTCATGTAAACGAAGTCTCAGAATCGCTTTGCGGCAAAGAATTACTGGATTTGTCTTCACATGAGGTGCATCTGAAATGGTTCTGTCATCGGTCATTTCGTGGTCAAAAAAAGGCGAGGGGGCTGTATGGAAACGTTAGATGCCTGCTGACCACCTGCATTCAGCTGAGGGCGACCTTTGTTCCGCCTAATGCAAGGCTCCCGGGGTCAGATGCATGTTCGAGGCCATACTATTGGGCCCAGCACAGGATGAAGGAGCACTGTACTGGTGCAATATAGTTTTTGACACTCCAGTTCCGGAACCGGTCCGGCAACGCTCAAAGTTGGACTTGCCTTACTTTGAATGACGTATTCGACATATGCGCAGAGGGGGCCGTGATACCCCACGCTATTAAACCATGCAGAGCTCCCGCAAAGGCGGTACCAGTGTCAAACCACCCACTTAAGAGACTTATGGAAGTTCTTATTAAAAACTTATATAAGTCTATCCCTTTCAATGTAGGTACTATGAGAGATGCTTTGAAGTGATTAGCGCGTAGAACCAGTAGACAACCACACATGATGCACAGTCCGGGTGGCTTAGATTATGTTAGACGGCAATAATAGTCAAAAATTTAACTTATTTGCGAATTTTCTAGTTTCCTCGTATTTCCTTGCCCTCATTGGAATTCAATGAAAAATCAGTAATGAACCTTCAGCCACAGCCTCAAGCTTCGCATGCCCTGCTGTTGAGAGGTCGGCGCAGTCATGGTCTCCAGTCACAAAGATTACCCAAAAACGCCGTCATTCTTGGGCTCGAAGTCGACGTGGGGTTGATTCGCAGCGAAGGTCGGATAGTTAGCCGGATCGTTGGGAAGGATACCTTCCATGATGGGCGCTGACATGCCAAGCTGAAGGGGCACACTGTTAGCTACTGTGCGTACGACTGTGGGTAATGACAAGGGAATACTCACAGCAAAGTACCTAAGCTTGACGGCATGAATCATCGTCGCGGCCTTGGTTGTAACCTTGAAGCGAAGCACACTCCACCCCAGGGGCGGCAAGTCGTGGACTGTGACCAATCCAGGATCCTCCAGGTTGAGGGCTGATGCGATCTCCTTGTCCGCAGCAATCGCCTCCTCGATGCTGGAGAAAGGGAATTTGGCGTTGGAGCTCACACCAAGGAGCCACGCAGGGTCGGCGTGCTTGTACAACGGGATGGTATCATTCAGCTGGTTCTCGATGATGAGATCGACGACGCTACCCATGGGAATGCCGTCGATGACCGGCTTTCCAAGTGAAGCCTCTGAGCTTGAATTGAACTCGTGGAAGAGTAAGGGAGTCAGAGAAGAGCGGAAAAGCTGCCAAGGCTTCTCGTTGAGGAAGTACTCGGGCACATGGGGCTCCGTTAGAGAAGGCTGGGAGCCAGCTGCAAGGTGGAAGGTGAAGTCTGCAGATGCTGGGCGGGACTTCTTGGGCTTGGGCGGCGGCAATGCAGGGTAAGGAGGGAGGAAAAGCCCGGATGTGGTCTTGCAATGCTTCTTTGTGGAGCTGTCAGGGAGGACGCAGACATCATCCAAGGACTCCGGCTGGGGGAGTTCCATGGGTTCGCCGTAGATAGGGCGCCGGCTTGCCTGTGGAAAAGCAGTGTTAGTCTCCTATCAACCTCAGCTACTGCAGCCGGTGTGAGCTTACGGGGTATCGAAGGATTGAGTAGCCCTGGAGGTTTTGCATTTGACTTGTAGACGACAGTCGCAGCGCATAGTCGCCCGGCTTAGCGTCCAACTTGACTAGAACGGTGACACGGCCCGCGCTGGGAATGTACACGACCTTGAAAGCGTTAGGAACAGGATTACATTCTGTTCAAGAGAGGTTGAACTTACGTCCGTCTCTTCGGGAATGACAAAGCCTCCGTTGTTGGCCACGACTATCATTTTGTGGCTGTCAATAGACGCCATGACGGAGTGCTCGAAGCCAATGTTGATCAAGTTCAGCATGATGTAGGCCCGGCCTTCAGTCTCAATGACCTGCGATTGTCAGCATCCGGAAAGAAATACGACTAAACCCATCATGTATACCTCATAGTCAGCCTTGCTAGGTGTGCACGTCTCTTGCGGCAGTCCGGCAGGTTGAATGCAACCAGTTTCGTCCAGGTTGTGGCCGTTCAGCGTCTCGAAGCCCGGCTGACGGCAGTGAACACGACCCTTGCCTGGTGACGTTAGCGAGATGCTCGTACCCTCGGCTTCGCGGAATTTGAAACCCACCATTGACAATGATCGAGTCATAACAATAGAATTCGGAACCTTCAGCTCGCATGCGCAGCATCTTCCAGCCGGTATCACGGTGCTGGTGGTTCTTGATGGCCAAATGGTGAGCCTCTTTCTCGGCTTCCATGATCTTACGCAGCTCAATCTCGTCGTTGGTGATGAGGCGGTATGGCCTGGGTCGCGATGGACTTGGTGCGACATACACCATGCCGTAGAGACCCTATAGGCTTGTGAGTAAATGGATCACCTTGAAGTTCAACGAGTGGCCATACGTCAGCTGAAGCTGCCGAAGTATGTTCGGCATACCAGTTCAGGCCCCAGGAGCCGGCGGTGTCAATCAAGCTGGTGAAGTTGCCACGAGGCAAGATGGGGAACTATTGTTAGAAACGTCAGTCTTGTAAACAATTCTAAGGAATAAGGTGCGGCGAACCTGCGAAATGCCGGCGGTACCATCGTTCCAGCTACCAGTTCTGGGGAGATGTTAGACTTGGCCGTGCAGACGTATCGGCTGTTGACATCTTACCCTTTGTGTCCAATTCCAGACCTGAATTTGAGTTAGAAAACATTGAAACGGTCAATCGACACTTTGAATGTGGAAGACATACCAGTGAATTGATGACTGCGCATAGACGTCGCTCTTTACAGTCAACTCCACGAGGTCGCCCTCCTCTGCGTGCAGCGTGGGGCAGGGCGACTGGCCGTTGCACACGAACATGACTCTCCAGCGACCGCCATCTTGGTCTCATTAGCGATGTATTTTGGAAGTGTCTCAAAAAGTAGATGGCATACCTTGATTCATCCATCTAACTCCCGATTGAATGGTGTACTTGCGGGTGAGTCTGTCTGACTTGTGGGAGGATAGGCGGTTCCAGACGCCGAGCAGCGCATGCTGTGGGCTATCACCACGCCAAAACCCAGCGAGCACGAATAGACATAGTGCTGCAAGGCCAGAAACCCAGAATGCTCTGGACTTCTTGCCGCTTTCTCTCTTCAACAAACCAACTTGCGTCAGCTCAAGCTGTTCACTTTTGGACCCCATTTTCGCGTTCGATGCGAAAACAGCAACAAACAACCAAAGGCGACCCAAGAGTCGGGGAGGGCCCTCTGTTTGGGCTCTGGGTCAATAAGTAAAAGCCCGCAGGCACCGCGGCCCCCGCGGAGGGTCATGCCCCATATCCTGGCCCCCATCGTCTCTACCGAGACAGACAATGCAACTCACCGACTTACACTGACTAGTAGATCGTCGTAGACGCTAGGCCGCCGTTTTGCTTCGGACCGCAGAGCCTGCAACGTTGTAGCTTTCGGAGCGTATCACGGCCAAGGAGCATTACCCTGTTTCGCTATGAAGACCCGTTGATCATGATTCGCGTCGTGGTGGCATCGTCAGTCTCCGTTCGAAACAGACGGAATAACTGCGGCAATTGGCAGAAGTGCTCTCGCAACGTGCGTAAGGGGTCCTGGGTCTTGGGTCCGTACCCACCTCCAGGTGAGGCGAAGGTGCGTAGCAGAAAGTCTAAACGGCCGCTGAAGAAGCCTAGACAAATGACAGACGTCCTAGATTGCGGGAAAGCGGGTTGTTACCCCTGACTCGGTAAACTCTAACGGTTGCATCGGATGGTGGTAGGGATGGCCTAGATATCGGTAAATGCGCCGGTGGATGGGGGGGATTAGTGATAAATCCTGCTGTTGGGCACCGAGGGCTTTTGTTGTTTTATGAGAAAGGGCCCGGCTCAGAGATTCTCTCGTTTCTGCGGGTGTGGGACAAAGCATCATGGCTGCCTTCACTCGATGTGCGACCTTTTTTCTCCTCGCCGGCGCAAGTCTGGCGGCGCAGACGAGGAGATACAACTTCACCATCACTAACAAGTGGGACACCGGGGATGGCCATGGCAGGCCTGTCTTTGCCATCAACAATGAGACACCCGGCCCGCTCATTGTAGCGGATGAGGGAGATGAGATTGAGGTATTTCTTGACAACCAATTGGCGTTCGAGACAACTATGCACTGGTAAGTTGTTGAAGTTCTCACGGATCTTGATTTCGCAAAGGACTGTGGTTTAACACTGAGTAGGCATGGAATCTACCAAATTGACAAGCCCTGGAATGACGGAGTTCCGGGAGTGACCCAGTATTCCATTCAACCTCGCGACACCTACACGTATCGCTTCACCGTCCAGCAACAATATGGTAGCTACTTCTACCATGGCCACTTCGGACCAGCCTTCGCAGATGGCATGCGAGGTCCCATCTGGATTGCACCTGCACCATGGAGACCAAGACCGTATGAGCTCATCTCGTCGTCGCCCTCAGACATCGAGGGCATGAAGCTTGCGGAGAAGAATCCCCACCACGTCGTCATCAGCGATTGGAACGCTGAGCCGATGGACATCCTTCTGATTATGTACCGCGATACTGGCGTGGTTCCATGGTGCAGCAACTCGATTGTTTTGAATGGCAAAGGCCGAACGACCTGCCACTCAAAAGAGTTGCTGGAGTCTGTCGGTGGACCTAATCGGGACTCTTTGGGCTGCCTCCCGCAGGATCGCCAAGCAGAGTTCACAAACCCGCAGGTTTGCCAGGAGACATTTGCTGATCTCGAAGTCTTCGAGGCAAAGCCTGGTGAGGAGTGGATGTGGATCAACTGGATTCACTCTGGGGCGCATCACGAGCTGCAGATTAGCGTCGACGAGCATGAGTTCTACGTCGTCGCGGCAGATGGAGAGTTTGTTCACCCGCAAAAGGTTCATGCTGCCAATTGCAATCTTGGTGAGCGCATTAGGTATGCAAACTTCCATCAATGCTTCACAATCGCAAGAGCTGACAGAAAATAGCATTCTCATTCGCTTGAACCAGAAGCCTGGCGACTACGCCATCAGAGTCACCTCACTCCGGAGAGAGCAGATCATTCAAGGCCTCGGCATTCTTCGATACCCTGGGCAGAATGCCGAAGGCAAGCAAAAGGTGCCTGAGACTAAGCCATGGGTTCATCTCAACGGCACGCTCATCTCGCCGTCTTCGGTGTACATGGACGAGACGAAGCTCGCCCCTTACCCTGCCCGCCCCCCGCCAGCCAAGTCCGACAACACCGTCAGGTTCTTTGTCAACATGACGGGCCCCAGCAGCTGGGCACTGAACATCGGGCCTCATCAGGCATTCCGCCAGCAACTGCCGCCCCTGCTGTGGGACGAGGAGTCCCGTGGTGTAACGACATATGGCGATGATGTACACGGGGGCTCATTGCTCAATGGCACCGTGGTCGATATCATCTTCGAGAACGGTGCCAATGTCACTTCGCAGCACCCCTTCCATAAGCATAACAACAAGGCCTTCATCATCGGCACCGGTAGTGGCGGCTTCCCCTGGGCCACTGTCGAAGACGCTATCCGAGATGGAGGTATGGCGAAACACTTTAACCTAATTGATCCTCCCAATCGTGATGGCTGCAGATTGGGGAACAGCACCGGTGACTGGACGGTTATTCGATACGAGATCTCTTTCCCTGCGGCGAGCATGCTTCATTGCCATATGATCCACCATTTCGCCGTAAGTGCCTCATCTGCCTCGCTAATAATGAAACTGTCCACAGGTGCTAACATGAATCAGGCCGGACAGCAGGTTGTCCTCCTAGAAGGCGTTGAGAGCATGGCCAAGATTCCCGCAGAGATGAAGGACAGAGTGCACTCAGATTTCCGGGCCCCTCTTCGTTACGGCCCGTTGGACTAGACACCAAAACAAAGACAAGCTCACGTCAACCGAAGGAAAAAAAGAGCAAACTTTCAATACGCGCAGAGTTTTCATGATGGTGGTGGCCCGTACTCTGTTACATCGCCTCGCCTAGGCAGACCATCTCAGGATTGGTGCGTGGGTTAGGTTAAGACACCCGGACTCCGACCGCGCCGCGTGGTGGGCAGAAGTTTGAGTTTGCCGCGGTGTTACAAATGTGATTTAGCCGCGGTGCAGTAGGGAAGAAGCCTGATTTGAAGTCTTTGATGGAACGATTTACGACAGTCTAAAACATTTCAGCTGGCCTTCTTACGTATTCTCGAAGCCACTGCCTCCCCCACGGGCCACGACTATGAAATATTGAAGGAACCCTATGTATCCCCAGCCGCTCCCGAAACCTAGTGCGGATAAACGTCTAATGATTCAAGGAAAGACAGGACACGGTAGTGTCTAACCCCCAGGTTCGATGCTTGCTTGACTCGATGAAAATGCCTGTGGCCTAGAATCTCTAGTCGATACATTCTGGATGGCACGGTCGCCTTGAACAGATAATTGCCTATAAGCCTCTGCAGCAATGGAATTATCACAGGAGTCAGGAGAAACTCCAAGCATTCCGATATGGTGAGCCAGACGGGTCGCTAGTTGTATCTTTGCAACACCCCTTCAGTGCAATTGCTCAACTCTCGCGGGCATCGACGATCTATGAGGCTAGGTATTTTTGAAATGTTTCATGCCTAGAGGCCAAGAAAACCTGTGAAGCCGGCACAAATTCCCGAATGGGAAGTAATACCTCGGCTGCATTGTTTCGGTTGTTGTTCAATTCTTTAGGTTAGGTTTAGGACTTAAAGTCCGACTCCCTCGTACAGAGCTTCATCAGACTGCAAGGAACATACTTTTGTTCTACTACGTAGCTCAACACGTCTCAGATCCCCAGCATACTCATTCTTCCATCGATGAATCGGACCGCTTCCTGACCTTTTCGATAATCGGCGTCAACGGGTTGTTTTTCACCCACTCGGGTAGTTCAAGAATGTCGGTATCCTCCACTGTAGTGCTTGGCTTACAGAGGTAGTCCATGTATTCCCCAGCTTGCTCCGACTCCCAAGCAACCCCTGAATTCTTTGCTGCGATGGCAAATGCATCTAGCTTGATCACAGGCTTCTTGATTCTTGCGTCAGCGCCGCGTCCTAATAGGAACTCAGTAACATCCCACATTTGGTACTCGACAGCGGCCGTTAATGGCGTGCCTGCACCAAACGTGACGGAATTGACATCCGTTCCGTAGCGTATCAATAAAGCCATGAACTTGCGCCAATCAAGGTCAGTGTCTTCTGTTTCTCCTTGGCTGTCTGCTGGAGCGTAAGAAACAAGACGTTGATGTCGAAGACGCACTACCCGCTGGAGTGGTCGAGCATACTGTGGGTTGGCCCCATGTTCGAGTAGCATCTCAACGACATTGAACTGTCCTTTCTCGACGGCGCGATCCAGAGCCAACCCCGATGTCCGGTCCATGGGGGGCGCTGCCCTGTATCCCCAACTGAAGATCCGGTTATCTAGAAACCTTCCTAGATCTGGATCGGCACCATTGTCCAAGAGCAGTCGAGTTATTCCCTCGTTATCGAGACAGTGCGTAAGAGCCACGCCGAACGAGCCATTATCGCTGTGAATTTGCTGGTTGGGATGGTATCCGTGCTGGATGCATACCTCAAGAATGGGAAATGAGCGCAGGCGGCATGCGCGAATTATGACTGCGGCGTGAGGACGCGCCCCAGCTTCGAGTAGATATTTCACTACGTCAGGCTGGTTGCCGTTCGCAGCGCAAGCCAGGCCATCTTGCATGCTGATGGGTGAAAGCGACCCCTCGGAGACCCATCGCTGGACCTCATCCATGGAGCCTTGCTCACATGCCATCAAAAAAGGCCTTAGATCCATGTTGGGGTGATGGCATGGCCTCTTTACGTCGAGCCAATGGCTCGATTTCGGGAGTGGCGATGGCAAAGGTCGCAAGTTGAGATCTTTGAAGTATCCTTCGAGTTCACAGCGGAGGGGCAGCCGTTTAGCCTCCCATCGCTCTTCTTTCCGAGACAGCATTCCCTCCATGATCTCTTCATCTTCTTGGCCCCAGCCTGTACCAGTTTTCCTGCGCTTGACGAGTTGGTCAAGACGAGCCTCTTCCTCTTCGTTATGTTCCAGAACGGTTTGGATAAATGCGGTGAAAGCTTCGCGAGTGTACTTTCTAGTAGGAGGGCTACCACGGCGGGGTTTGCGATGACGCGAGTAATACATGTGCGGTGGCTGAATTAACTGGACGGGATTTTCGTTACTTTCATTCTGCCTTCTGCAAAGGTCGGGCGTCTTTCTGGAATTTCTATCACATCTGTGACCACAAGTTTGCCAAGAATTCAGGATCATCATCCGAAATGAAGTAAATGTTGGTCGTTGACAAACATTTCAAAGGTAACAAGGGACGTGTCCTGTTGGTCACAAGAAAAAGCGGCGCAGCACAGATCCCGGCACAATCGTCGTCGAATCAACTTCCCAAGTCAGTTGCATGTTGCATTTGCCCCATTCCGCGCCCTCGACTTGCAGATTCGTGCCAGGGCAGCTAACAGCTGGAGGCTGACAAAGTCGGACGACTTCGATACAGAGAACACCACCCCCCTTTCTGCTTCGCTGCCGCGCTTCCGCTGCTGGGTGACCCAAACGAAAGATGGCAGTCACGACTCATACCAGAATCCTCTTTCGAGCTCTGGACTACTTTGAGTACAAGCATGCCAGACCTTAAGACCCGTTTGGAAGAACTCGGATTCAGTGATAGGCATTCGATGTCTCGTCGCTACTATGAATGTGGCTTTATGTTGATCTATGGGTCACCGACAGGTACGCATGTAAGTTTCGATGAAAATAATGTGGATGGCGCTGCCTTCGGACTCAACAATGACTTTTACACAGCTGCATCCAATTCTCATTCTTCGATTCAAGCCGTCAGCTCAACCACAAAGACCCGGTTCCACATGAATCTGTTCAGACGCACAAATACCTCAGAGCTGTCCACAAGGACAACATGACTGTAGGTAATGACACAGCATCATGCGTGGAACATACGGACGAAAACTAGGTTTGCGCGGGCTCCGTGGGATTATAAAACCTGCGCCCACACTACGACTCAGACGCACCTCTGTACGGGGGAGAAGGTTTAGGAGAGAGCGGGATGTAAGCATGATCGCATATGTTGTGCTAGATTCCACATGCTGTCCATGAAATCTATTAAGCGAAAAACGTTGTCTCGGGCGCATTATGTGGTGGGCGTTGTAAGCAGCCATGGAAAATGAGAAGCATGAGTTCAGGGCGACCATAGTTTTCCGTCCGTACGATCTAGATCCCAATCAGAGACGCAAATGGGGCCATCTTCGAAAGGGTGATGAATTTTGCGCATGCGGATGTGTCTCATACTGGCCAAATGCAAGAGGGGTGGATCAGCGATTGATGGTGCTTTGAGGCTTTTGAGGGGCCGCTTTAGGAAATTGGTGAACAAGACGAGACGGATGCGTCCTACATCTCGCACTGACTGCCCAGTCTCATAATATCATCTCAAAGAAACAATCATAGCTTCATCGGCGAAATGCAGTCTAGCACGAAACAACGATGAAAAGCTTCATCTGATGACCTGTCGATATCTCACTAGTCTCTTGGGATGTGTGCGTGGATAGGTCTCGCCCAATACCCAGATGTGCTGGGTGGATCTTGATGTTCCCCTATGTCTGATTTCTTGTTCGGCCCGGATGGATTGGCCAAAATCAGAAAGGATGTCTGCTTGCCTGTTTCATTTCACTTCAGTTGTGATGGTGGGCGACACGCCCTCGTGTCCACTGGCAATGCCATCATGAGACCCTTAACCTTCGCAGTCTGCCACATACGACCATACCCATTGGAAAACTCGGGATCCCGTCCGCTCTCCCATAGATAAGCTAATGAGGGCTGGAGTAGTAGTCGGGTCGGTGACGACCGGCGAATGCCCGGTGTTGTATGTTGTTTTTTTGTTTTGTCGTCTGGGATCAAGTATCGTGATGGCGGTCGGTGACGAGCAGCTTGGCCCGGCGAAGGTACTGTGGACAAGACGATGATGACTGTGATCGATTCATGATTTGTCAAATGTACTTGTAGGCTCACGCCGAACCATGAAAGCCCAGAAGGTTTTAGATCGACATCAAGTCGATCACAACTGCTCAGCAAAGCCACTCATACTGCCGGAGACGATCTACTTTCCAGACCTACGACTTCTCCGTGGCCTGAGACCTCTTAAGATGGACTGCATCGACCCTGATTTCAACAGCTTCGACTCTTTTGCGCCTTCCCGCTGCCCCTTCCGTCGGCCCGTGGCATGGCTCTCAGCCAGTGGTATCTCGGGCCAGCCACACATCTCGCATCCGAGACACGAGACAGCACTAAACTCAGCGCAGCTGTCCTTACGCCCTACTACAGACCCTGAAGATGATCTTCCTCTGACATTGACCGTTTCCGAAGACCTCTGACGTCCAGACCTAACCCTGTGTAACCTGCAGTGGCGCTTACCATCACTCGCTCCGCTGTAGGACGTCTTGGCGATCGGGATTCTCCTCGTGGATTGACATCAACGGAAAGAAGGTCGACTGATCCCCGCCTGCATACGGTAAAGATCTCACAACTTCAATATCGGAACGTCTGTGATCTTCCAGCATTTAAATTGCGGCCATGGCGCCTTCTGTGACTTCACAATAGCCACTGGTCGCGGGATTCGACCTTGACAAATCATGGAGGTACATCATCGAATCAACGACGAGCTTCTGAAGCTCATTCTGACAAAACTCCATCGTCTGGAGAATCGTTTCACAGACATTGACAGCCGTCTGAGTACGATCGAGTTCTCCATTATTCCGGCACCCCGCAGCAGCACTCCTATTGCCAGCAGCGCAGTATCCCCTCGCTGCTCTTGCCATATCCCTCAGCCCGTCTTCCAAAGTTTTCAAGTAGACTGGGAGAGACATGCTACACCTTCAGCTTACAAAGCGTCTGTCGACAAACTTCGACACCGATTTGGGCTCGATGAACAGTCACAGCACGCCCCCGAAGACATAGGCGTGGCAAGCACATGCGATAGCCGCAGCGAAATGGGGACCGGCGATGTCTTCGTCAACAACTACGACAACTACTCCATGTCTATCTATCCGTCACGGCCGGGATCCACCTGCAACTTCGGATATCGTGTCAGCGATCCCAGAGACCTCCGAGATCTTCGAGACCTTAGTTTTAGGGACCTCAGAGATCTCAGGGACTTAAGGGAATTCAGAGATCTACGAGGCATGAGAGAACTGAGGGACTTGCGACAGCAATTCGATATTCCGGAACTCCCATCATGGAGATATGAAGATATGCCAATTGCGGAAGAATGCATCAACAGCACTCGTCCCAGCAGTCGCAGAACAAGCATCAGCTCACCTTACCGCACTTTCTCAACTCGCAAAAGTACTTCAAGCACTGCGAGGACATCCATGATGTCTGCAAGCACCGGAAGGCCCTCAACTTCAGGCTCAATCAGCAAGATCAAAGGTTCTATCAAGCGGGTAAGAGCCGCCAGTGTCCCGAGGCAGAGACACAGACCTGCGACTCGAGAAACATACAACACAAGCGCAAACCATACCAAAGACGATTTGGCTATCCGCCAGCCGCGCTCTACAATGCAAGAGCAAGATCCTGAGCGTTTCACTGTTGCAATGCAAAAGAGTGCGAAAGCATGCATTTTCTTCGTGCCGAACATGATCTCCGGCCTTGGGAAAAGAATGATGAATCAACAATTGAAGATGCTCGATACCACTGCTTGATTATTTCCTTTGTTAATGGTTGCTGGTCAGTCAAATGTAATCCAATAATACTCCTAATTAGTTAATGTCTGCGAGACCTGGTCCGAATAATAATATTAATGACATAATGAAACCCGAATTATCAATGTTATCCCATAACATTCAGAACGATTGTGGCAACCTTGTCAGGCATGCTCATGAAAGGACTGTGAGACCCAGGTACTCTGTGCTTTTTGACGGCGATTCCCTCGTCTTCAACCTTCTTGATCATCATCTCTTGAACGACGGTAGGCAGAGCTTGGTCGTTTTCGCAAATGATGTAGGTCAGCGGGACTACCCTCCAGGCTGCTTTGGAGCAGGAGATTGGTGTGTATTGAGCCTTGTGTCCGTGAGTAACCATCAAATCCTTAGCTGCCTCTGCTTCCTCGATCGGGATGTCGTTGTACAACAAGCCAATGGGGTCGGTCCAAGTCATTGTGCCATCAGGTTGTGGGAGAAGAAATGGTGGCAGTGAACCGCCAAATATCCCTGCAAGCGAGGTGTTCTCAGGGGGCATGAAAGCCGTCATGTAAATGATGTCGGCCACTCCCCCTTTATTGGAGTCGGGTGTGATGGCATAATCAGCCAAAGCCGCCGTTGCGATAACTCCCCCATAAGAGTGGGCAATGACTGTGAGATGGGTCCCAGCTAAAGCTTCCCTCTCAACGATACTCCTGATCGAATTGACGTCATCTTCAAGTGTTTTGTTGGGTGGAACGGCGTTGTTGTTCGTTGGCAGCTGTTCACAAATGACTCTAACGCCCCCAGTCTCAAGTCGATCGATCAGTTTCTGGTAGTGCTGTGGGACATGCCAAGCTCCCGTGACCAACAGAACAGCCTTCGATGGCGTCGGCATGATGGAGACTTTCGAAGGGACGAAGAGGAACGTGTGTGAGTTGAGACGAGGGCAACGTCGAATGTCACTGTAGCATCTACCCCACGTACTTATATCTTCGTCTCCTTTCAAAAGTTGCTGCCTGGTCACACCGCCTTTGACATAATAACTTGAAACGTTTCGATTTGAATCGTCGAATGGACTAAGCCAGTAATGTCTTCAGCTCAGACGACGGCGCGCTCAGCTTGGCTAAGAAACGGGCTAGCTTGCTGACTTTGGCAGTCCTGGGGCTTGGAAATTTAGCCATTTGGCTTATATGTTTCAAGCCTCAAGGCAAAGCTGAGATAGAGAAAGGAATTTTGCATCTTTCATTTATTCTTCAGGACAAATTGCATGTGAGGGTTTGCGGCTTCATTGCTCAGCTGAAATGCATGCACTGTTTCTGTATTGCACTTTTGGTAAGAGTGCCAACAAAAGCAAGAGGCCCAAGCCATAATCAACTGTCTAAAAAAGCTTGAATAATGCAGTGTTACTCAACATCCTCCTTGCTGTCGCTGTCATCCGTCTCAATTTTGACCCAATCGAGTCCCCCTCCTCTCGTGAACCAATCATCATTACCAGCCTTCTTGAATCCGTCCACAATCTCCATGGCGCTGGTCCGGAACTCTTCGATGGGAGATTTTGCCCATTCGCGCAGCATGGCCTTCAGATCAGCTACAACATCCGGGTCCTTGGCAACAAATGGGCGCCCCTTGTCCAGCAGGAACGCTGCAAGCTCAACCCGGAGCTGATCTGGCAAGGAAGGACTGTCAAGATCGACGCCGTTAAGACTACCCAAGCGATTAGCTAGGTGAAACATGCGGCGCCTCCGATCGCGACAGGGTTTCATGGACTTCGTTTTGAAGTACTCCCACTTCTTGTGGTACGGTCCCTTCATTTGTGCCAACTCCTCTATTAGTCGCATGACGTCTTTCATGAAGATCTCCTCCTCGTCATCATTCACTGGGAACACGACCAAGGCCGACTTCAACCGGAAGGTGTCCGGGAGTCTGGCCGGCTCACGTTTGAGGTCCTTTTGCCATTCGAGAGTCCGCAACTTGGCGATTTTGGCGATGACCTCCTCGAGTATGGGCGAGGTAATAAGCTTCCAGCGTGCTAGTGATTCGACATTGTCTTCATTGTTCTCCATCGGGGTCATGCTTCGGAAGAATTCTTCGAGGAAGTCAACATCGCCGCTCCTGACGAGGGAGTCGAAGACTTCTCGTGCAAACTGTTGAAGAAGTTCCACCGTGACGTAACCTGAGGAGTCGGACGCCGTTAAGTTGATGGGATGATGCATTCGGGTTAACAAGGGGAAAGCCCCAGTCTGCCGTAGTACTGCAGTATCTTTGCCAAATGCGGAAAGCCAATGCTCTCCAGCGTTAGATTCCGAAAGTCCTGTATCCCCTCTGACTTTCTTGCTGATGGCAGCTATACCTGGCGGCGGGCAGATTTGCGTCAACACACTGTCCTTGATCATCCCAAAGACAGAATGTGTGAGGAATTCCGGATTTCTTCCGAACAACGCAAGCATCCCCGCATCCACAGGTGTACTGAAAAGCTTCTCCTCGGTGGATAGAGTGAGGTTGTGTTTCTTGAGAAAGAGTTCCAGCCATTGACGGTGATTCTTCGCGGACTCTTCGATCACCCGCAAAGACAAGGCGACCATCTTCTTCCTCATATCCAAATCGTCTGTGAAACGATAGTCCCAGGTTGCAAAGATCTGACGGACAACATTGTCCCCTGAGATGGCCGACACTGTCGGCAGCGGCTCACCAGCTTCCACCTCCTCCCAAGATGCCCAGGCAGGGCCGCGCTCATTGAAGCCTGCAGCTAGTGGCAGGGCATGCTTCTCAAGTAAAATCAGGATGTCATCCTTTACGTCAGAAGCAGCGCTTGACCCCAGCGCACCATACAAGCTCTCGATGATGGCAACACGAATGTCAATGTGACGAGCTTTGTCAAGCAGATGCGAGAGAATCGTAAGCGAGGTCCTCGGGTCCAAGAAAAGAGAGTCGCTGAGGAGCTTGGCGAGCATCTTCACAGTTGTAACCTTTACCAAAGGAGTCTTTCTGGCGCTGCCACCTGTATCCTGCTCGGCCTCTTCCTTGTTCCTCACATCCTGCTGGCCAAGCTTGCTAAGTATTCCATCTGCAATGGACAGCAAGAACGTCTTCGTGTCTGTCGGCGAAAGCTTGGAGAACAGCCCCTTGTTCAACAGCTCTCGGTGCCAAGCGCTATCATCGGGCCTACCGAGGACGATCTTCTGGATCAATGGGAGAGCTAAGGATGGCCGATCACTACCAGCCAGCATACTCACCAGCCGCATAGCCAAATCCATTGGCTTTACTGCATTGGGATGAAAGCTCTCTTTCTCCTCGACGTCCTGAAGAACAGACTGTGCTACTTGGGCCACAAGTGAAACAGGTGCGAACATGACGAGGTCGGTGCTGCCGTCGTAGACCTCAAAGTCATAGGACCCGACGTTATCCAGCCAGTCTTGGTCCAAGAACATTGCTGGGAAGCGGACGATATCCTTGGAGGGGAAACTGGACTTCAGTATTGAACTGTCTGCCCCTTCACGGGTGTTGAGATAGAGTAAAAGGGCGACAGCGTATGCGTCTTTCGTTGTCCAGGAAACGGGCAAGTCGCCTTTCATGGGCCAGAAGTTCCATGTATGGGTAGGCGGTTCCAGCCAGACGCCATCATCCCATGGCGACTGATTGTCGATAATAGTAGGTGCGAACCAAGGACCTCCGTGATTAATCATCTGGGTGACAATAGTAGCAGGAATCTCTCGTCCATTATTAGGACCTTTGTCCCACAGGATGCCGTCTGATTGCAGATAAGGATTCCATTCGGTCGGCAAATCGGGATCATCGACATCAGGAAGAACCGGCTCCAGACGTCCGGGGACTTCGGCTTCCACGTCCAAGGGCAGCTTCACATTTGCCCGACTGCTGAAAGTGTAAGACCAATAGTCCAGGGACTCTGACTTGGTCATACGATCCCCAGAGAGATTATCAACTGCGTGGCGCCATGCCTTTCGAATACGCGTATCTCTCTCAGAAGCATCGGACGCGGTGTTGACATAGGTCTTCAAAGCATAGCAGTAGTCCTCAATACAGGGGCCTATTGCATCTCGTAACACTGTGTCAGTTGGTGGTTCTCGGAGGAGGATGTCCGGTGTACCGAACACAACAGCCTCGATTCTTGCACACACGTAGGGGAGATCTATCGCGCTCGCCACCTCACGGGGACAAAGATATTGCACTGGCAGCCCTCGAGGCCAAGGCGTTTCCAAGTCATGGACTGCTGGAAAGTGGCGGGGCCGGTATTCCTTCCACAATTTGTCCCGTTCTTGGGCAAGGGTGTCCAGGAATCTCGCCGAGTGTGGTCGCAAGTTGTTGGCGAAGTCGAAGTCAATGCTGTGAATGAGACCCTTGATTTCGCGAGGGTAGAGCCGGTCCATATTGGGCTGCAGTAGGTACTTTTCTGCCTCAATCAGGAACTCTATCGTTGGCTTCCAAAGAAAGTCGAATACCTCATCGTCGCTCAAGGAATGAGGTGCTCTCTGGAGTTTGTTGGCGCGGACAAGCCGCCTCTCAATGACCTTTTCTGGGAACGAGGTGATGCAACTCCAGTCATATTGCTGAAAGCTGGGCTCTCGGAGGGCCATCACAGCTGTCTCGAGCAATTGCATCAAGATTCTGTTGCCAGACTCAACGCTCTGCTTGATGCCAGTCTTCGGGTTTTCAAGGCGGAAAGGGAATGAGGGAATACCGCTGAGCAAGTCGGTAGCTTCGATGGTCGGAAAGTTGTTGTATGAGTAGAGCTGCTTCACGGCGTTTGGATCCTTGTTGAAACGACGAGCCCAGACAATGGTGGCCGCAAAGACATCGAAAGAACCCGTCGCGACACTGAGATTGAGGGCGATCGTGGCCCATCCTTGTCGAAAGACCCAGTCTCGGGCCCTGGCGGCATTGTCCTTGCAGTCTTGCAATCTTTGCTTGACAAGGTTTGATGTCTTCGAATCGGAGCTGTTTGCTTCCCTTGATGACGCATGTACAAGAAAAGCCTCGAGTATATATGGGTCACCTTTGTCGGTCTCTGGTTCCCGCGCAGACTCAACGATGGAGCATCTATACAGCGAAGAGCAGACGAGAAATTGGGACTCTGGAAAGGTGGAGATGAGTTTTTGGAAGAAACGGAGAGATGCGTCCGCATCGTCGTCAGCGAATGCAGTGAACAGATCTGCAGGCCAAGGGCCCTTCAGCTTCTTGAAAAAGGCCTTGGATACGTCTGCGTCCTCCTCTATATCGAAACTATGGTATGTGGAGCTTTGGATCGTGAGTCGGAACAGTCGGTACGAAACAGCCGGGTGGACGGATCGAACCATGTCGGTGACATTTTTGGCGGACTTGAAGTAGGATTCGTAGACCAGCCCAATCAACTTGACAAGGTGTCGCTGGATCCTCGGCCTGGTACTGCGAGCGTGCTCCCAGAATTTGACGACATTGAGCAATACCCCGTTCGGTTCGACGTTGAGATACTCCGTCAGGTCAGAGTGCTTCTCGAAAATCGCGACGAGATCCTCTACTATCTCCAAAGCCAGGTTCTTCTCAGTCGATGACCGACGACGATGCAGAGGCTTGGTGATGTCCTCGGCTAGTTTAACGAAGTCGTCTGGCTTCATCGGCAGGGGCCCATCGGCTTCGAGGACTTTGGAGAGAACATCCTTAGCGAAGCCCGGGTTGTTATTGACCAACTGTTTCCAAGCATTGAAGTCAACATCGTCAGTCTCCGCTGAAAGCAAAGTGTCCAGAAACCTCGTCTCATAGAGTGCAGAATGAGCGCGCAGAAGAATTGCCTGTTGTCTCTGTGACCACGACAGACGACTTTCCTCATGCTCAGCCACCTTCTTTGTCGTGCAGGCAGGCAGGATACGCTTGTAGCACATCTGCAATGGCCGGGGATCCGGGTTCTCTTGGCTTAACAGGAGTTCGACAAGCTCAGTCAATCTAGCGTGTCTCTCAGGACGGCTGCCGCACAGTGAGGCAGTCTTGGCGAGGCCGTTGCACAAAACCTTGATCTCATCGGTGCTGAGATTGCTCATGAGTGCCGCGATGCCAGGGGTGCCACCAGCAACATTCCAAATCTCATCCATCGTCACGGCCGACCGCGTAGCCTTGACGAAGGCCTTGATCGCGGTCTTCCTCTCGAGAAGACTTTCGGACTGTTGTAGTCCGGCGACGGTAGATCTCGCATCGCGATGGAGGGGAGTCCATAGGGCGAAAACGGCATGGGGAATTGAGCCCTGCGCAACAGCTCCATGTAACTGGGTTGTGATGGGCGCAGGGTCGGTGGTGCTAGCACGCACACCGCGCAGGTATTGGGCAACTTCGGCCGGCGTGCCGGACCGAAGAGCAACATGATCTAGGGGTAATGCCGTTGTCATGTTGTAGACGGCCAGATGGGACTTGGCTAGATTCGTGAAATTCAGACGGTGATTCGATGTGGCTCAACTTTGGCCAGGACCCGCCAAAGTGCGGTCGGTGATGATGAAAGATCGAGCGCGCGATGAATACCGAGACCGGGCTCGGAAAGAGGAAATGGGGTAGAAATACACTATTTGTGTGGAAAAAGAAGAGACAGATCACAGACATCAATGTTGGGCGTACAAGTTTTCTTAATAACTTATGAAAAGTCGTAAGAGAGTGAGGCCAATCCTACATGAAGCTGAGGCCGCGCAGCTCAGCCCTAAGAGGAGTCTACTGCATCGGCGGCATATTCAGCTACTAGCTGCTATGCCTGCGACGGAGGGCCGCTGACGTCGATGTTCATCGTCGGTAAATTCAAGGCCAATCAAGCTGTACCTATCCGTAGGAGTATCGAAGCTGTTCTATTCGTGATCCGCACTGTTCCTGTTCATTCGCTTGTTCGGTCAGGCTCAATAATAAGCGTGAGAACTCCGACGGAGAAAGCTGCTGAGGCTTACAGGCCGCCGCCGTCTCACTGCAGCAGCAAAGCTTCGAGCTTCCCCATCTTATGACCCCTGGGTCACCTCCACTCTCTTGAACGAACACCCCCAGAGACCGCCAGGAGACTGACCGAATGCGTTATGTAATCTGTCCTATGCCAAGAGACTTCCAAGGATGACTAAGACTGTTCTGCCGGGAAACGGGGCGATGGCTGAATGCTGATTCGTGCCCTCACTCCTGTTCCCCAATCATTCCGGCTTCACACGAGTCACACAGCAGCTGAGCAGCCTCTCCCCCCTGCGCCTCGTCAGTCAATTAAGTCGACATCTCGTCAATCGAGGGTCCCAATGTTCTAACACTTCCTTCAACAGCGGAGCTGTCTGCTCTAGGGGCAGCGTGTCTATATCATCTCTAACGATTGATATCATCAAGTATCTCGACCGAAACCACCAAACGTCTCCCGTCAAGCGTGAATCGCGTGCTTCCCACACTCCCTTCACCTTGGCCCCGTTCGTTTGCTGGTCCCTCACCGAGATCGCCGTAGTGCACCCGGCTCCTCACAAAGCCCCCTCACCTGGATGGAGGATCCTCAATCGCAACGTCCAAAGCAGGCCGCCTGTCTGGTCTGCCGCCGAAGCAAGATCAAGTGCGACTACTCACCGCATGAGAACAAATGCAAGAGGTGCATTCAGCTCGATTCTGAGTGCATACGGCCTACATTCCATGCCGGAAGACAGAAAGGCATCAAGAAGTAAGGCCCCCAGCCGCCCGCTCGGGTCCATCTACCTATCCATCCAGATGGATGGACACCATTGCGACCGAGACACCCCCCAAAATAAACACCACCCCCCTTCCATCCCCCACCCATCCAGTCATTCCATGTGTGTTCCCCCTTATTGACTAGTGGCGGCACGCAACAGCAAGCGGAAGGGTCTAGATAAAGCTCTCTACCAGATAGAGCAGGCCATCAAACGATCCCGAACAGGAGAACAGAATTCCGAAGATGACAAGGCCATCGGCAATCTCCAGGCACTCCTGGAGGGCTCTCGAAATGCTCGGTCAACTACCGCCTCCTCACACTTAAGACGGGGGTCGTCTCATTTCAACAGTCCTGACCAACAACCCGACCTCTCGTCTGACGATGATGATGAACTGGATAACACTCCAGACAGCAACACTTACATGAGTTTGCACCATCACAATGAAGAGAGCTTGGCCATCGACGATGCCGAGAATCCGCTCCAGTTGCTGGCGCGCGCCTCCAACCTGCAGCTGTCACCGAAGCCCATCACCGGTCTTTCACCGAAGCAGCCCGGCCCTCGTGTCAGTCGCAAGAAGCAGCAGCAGCAGCAACAGGTTGACCAGCCCGAAGAGGATCTAGAGATGCAGTCATTCTTCACCTCCGTCCGCGTCAACCTGGACGTCGGCGACGACATCGACCCAATCACCATGGGTCTTGTGACCGAAGAAGAGGCAGAATCGCTATTCGTATTGTAAGTCAGGGCCATTGTGTTACGTTGGATGTCACTCACCACGTCGCGCAGCTTTCACAGCAAGCTTGCTCACACCCGTTGGGGTCTTGACCCAAAGATTTACACGCCCGGGTTCACTCGAGCTCGATCTGCCTTCCTCTGCACCTCCATCATGGCAGCGTCTGCTCTGTTCCTCCCCTCCGCCGGAGCATTGTCCAAGAGACTTTCGAACCACTGCAAGACCCTTGCCCAACGAGTTCTCATCAAGCGTCACAAGTCTGTCGAAATCGTTCTCGCATTCATGGTCAACGTCCCGTGGATGTTCCCGGGACAGCATAGTACCGACGACGAGACGTGCTGGTATGTCAACATGGCCGCCACCATCGCCATCGACCTATCTCTTCACAAGCTCCTGGTACCCATGGAGATTCTCGGCTCCGGTTCGAACATGGCATTGACTCGCGGCGAATGTCTCGATCCTCGCACCGCTCTTGCAATGGATGGCTTCAGCCAGATTGAACACACATCCGATCTAGGCCAACGACTTCTCCGGCGCCGCGAGCGTTGCTGGATTGCCTTGTTCGTTCTTGAGAGAGGCATGTCGCTAGCACGCGGCCGCCCTTACACTGTTCCGATTACTCGAATTATCAAGGACTGCGATCAGTGGCACAGGTCCAGTATCGCAGATCCCATGGATGGTCACCTCGTATCGATGGCCGTCCTCCGACGAGACCTCGACGGCTTGCTCGCAACAGTCCGTGCCTTGTGTGATGGATCGCAAGGCATATCCACTGATGGTGGGCTCATCGCGCAGTCCATTCAGAGTGCCATCGAGAGGTTCTTCGACCAGTGGCTTACCGAATGGGGCTTCTCCATCGGCACTGGTCCGCAGCGTCGCCTGCCTCCTTATGTCGAAATCCTCGTTACTCATACCCGGCTGTCGACCTATGGTGGCGTCATCAATCATCCGACGGCCCCCATGGAAGTCCGACAGTTCTTCCGCACGGCAGGCCTATCATCTGCCGTGACGGTCATGCGCGCAGCCATCCAGGGAGAGGCTCAGCTGCAGTCAATCCCCAATAACACTACAATCATGGTCTCATTTGCCGCTTGCTTTGCGCTGACTCTGAGCGCCTATGCAACAGGCAGCTCGAATCTAGCGCCGAGTATCAGGAATCTCATCGAAGAGACAGCAGATGTTTTGGAACGCATTGGATCAGCCACAAACCACAGAAATGGTTTGTCTACCTTATACGGAAAATATCTTCGACACATTGTAAAACAGGCTGCCGTAGCTACGGATGGTCAGCCCCAAGCTGCCATACACCATGAGGCAGCCCCTCGGCGCGCCAGTCAACTCAGCACGCCGTCCTCCGCTGTCGCGGCATCACCTCACATCAACTCAATGGGGTTGCCGGTCTCACAGCCCCCTTACATGGAGTCCCAGCTATGGCCAGGGACTCTCCAGTTCTCAACCATGTCCGACGACCAGATTGCCGAAGTCCTCAACCAGCCCGGTAATGAATTCGACCCCTCGTTCGCAGGTTTGTCCTGGGACGATATGAACAACTTCGACTGGCTGAGCTGGCCAAATCTAACCGAATTTGGTTTCTAAACATGAACCGAGCACTCGCGTGAGATACAGGCTCATCACGCTTTCATTGTCTCTACTGGGGCCGCAAGTTGCCATTGAGTCAACTTCCTCAGCTGCTCCATGAACACAAACGTTAACACGGTGTTTGGCCTAAGGAACACGATTAGCCAATGCTTTCACATCTCTTGTCTTCCTTTCGACTCACGTCAGTCTAAGCCATGCCGGTGTCCACCCCTTCATGAGGAACCTAGGGCCCTCTTCCCGGAGACCAGTCCGCACAATATTTAGCAAGGACTGCGACTCGATCAGTATCATGTTTCACTCTATTACATAGAGTCAGTCTCACGCTTCCGCCAGGCCCGCTCGCGGCGGCGCTCTGGATTCTACTCTTCAGCACATCGGCAGGAGCGCAAATGGTTGTCGCTGCAGTTCCGGCAAAGAGTGATGCCACGGCGTGGGTTTTGATATCATCCTTCATTTCTGTCTTTGCCAATAGGTATCGTTTCGCGGTTGAATATCTGTCTGTTGTTAGCTCTGTATTTGCCAGCCCACCGGTCGTGGTCGTCCACTCGTTTCGTACTCACGTGGCGATTTGCCCCACGTCTACATGCTGTTAGCTCAAATCTACACACTCATTTGGCTCAAATATCGTGAACATACTCATAAGAACACTGCGTACGACGTTGGCCGAGATGCCTCTGCCAAACGTTGCGATCCCCTCTTCCCTTCCGATCCGGTAGAGGCCCTCAGCGGCGTTCGAATACCCAAATCTTTCGCTAGTGGTCTTTGCGCCATCGGCGCACATCCTAACAAGTACAACCTGCAGTCTCATCAGCTACACAACTCGAGTCATCCGTACTCGCAGCTACTGACCTCGGCCGGGTTGCCAACAAGCCCAGCCATGCCACCGGCCAACCCGGCGCACGTTATCGTCATAGCCGTTGATAGCTTCTCCTTCCCCGTGTATTGTTTTGCTTGTTGCGCAAAGTAGTTATAAAGGCCGAATCGAGCGGTCGAGTATGTCGTTTGTCGAAAGATCGATGCAGAAAGACCGGACCACAGAGAGAATATTCCTGGCACCAGTCAGCGATTCAGTCTTCTCCATCATCAATGGGCACCAACCATCTCTTGCAGCGAAGCGATACATTGCCCGGAACATTGACTCCCTTGACTTCAACACCTGCATGCGACTAATCCAGTCAGCTTTTGTTGAGCGTTAGACATCCAGCAAAACTCACTATTTAGTTTGATCGAGAGGGTGAGCTATGATAATACGGTCAGCGCAAGGCGTTGATGACAATCAAGTCGAAACTCACTGAAGCAAACAGCCATTGAGGCCGCTGCGCCTCTATTCGCAAGTCAGTCATATCACAGCTACATTTAGTCCGCCAACTTACCCCAGCCAGAACGGCTCCTTTTGCTTGTTGCCTGTCATCGTGAGAATGCGATATCGAGACCCAAACAGTTTCCACGTCCATTTCTAGGAATGCGGTCCGCGGATATGCTCTTTTGATAAGTAGCACCAATACCATGTCATCACAGCCCCTGTCTTAGTCCATCCCACGCGATAGCATAGCCCAAAGATACGCGCCGGCCTCTCATCCATCCTCCGACGCCCCCGGAAACCAAAAGTAGCCCCGGCGACCTCTCGGCAACTCGGCGCAATGTTGGTCGCAAAGACCCACGGCCGACTTCGCTGACATCACATGGGAGCTCGCGCCATCGGAGACACTTCTGACCCCGAGTCGCCGGCGCATCTTTTGTCTTCCGACCGCGGAACCTCCCCCACCAATTCCGTTCTGGAACCAAACAAAACCACTTTACCACCCGCAATCACCTTCTGACCTTCCCGATGGATGATGCGAATGCGAGTAAACCGCAACAGACCGACGATCGCAAAGAAGAAAACACCATGTCGAAGCTCTCTCCGTCTCTGAAGGCTCTCATCAACGCACCCTTTGCGCGCCCGGGGCAGGCTGCTGCGCCGTCGCATATTCGCGAAGTCTACCAGACGATCGCAAAGGGTGCCGCGGAGAAGAACGTCGGCGCAAAGCCGTGGCTTGCCATCTCGGTATGTCACCGCATCATGGATTCAATTGAAATTGTCAATTGAGTTTCATGCACATGAAGGAATCCCAGACTAACTCAGTATCCTAGGCCGCCACAACATTTACTCTTAACTCCCCCGAATCTCTTGAATCCCTCTACAGCGTCGCTTCGAACAGCGGCCGCCCCGACAAGCGCGAAACAGCCGAGTTCATCCGCGAAATCGGATTGAAGTGCATCAGCTTCAACGGCATCCCGCGCACCATCAACTGCCTGAATGCATTCTATGCAAGCCTCCCGAAAGACGTTACCGCGCAACTGGAGACGAAGCCGACACGCGCACCCACCGCCGACAACCTCGGCGAGATCATAGCCCGCGGCCAGGGTCTTTGGGACTCAGTATACGCACCGTTTGAAGTCAAGCTCTACGAGAAGCTTGCGCAGTCGCATCCCGACTTGCCAGTCCACATTCTCAACAGCCACTACGCGGGTCTGCTGTCTGATCCCAAGGAGCGAGGGGGTCTTGCGACCACTGGCAGAGTCCTGACTTCTATTGTCGCTATTTCATGCTTGAGAGCGCAAACAGGCGTCGGTCCGCAAGTTCTGTCGCACGTCTTTGGACTGAGAAAGGCTTTCGAGGACGGCACTTTCAAGGCAGACAACCAGGAGGACATCGAGGGCGCGCAATGGCTGGCGAGCGACGAGGGCAGCGAGTGGATTCTGAAGTCGGTCGACAGCATTACGGAGGCCATCGGAGGCTCAAACTTTGCTCCAGCCTGTCAGTCCAAGTTGTAAAGAAGATGATAAACCATTGTAAAATAATCAGCGGGGGCTACAGACCCAAAATGCGCCTAGAATCATGTTATTGAATGTCTATGCAGAGCCTCAGAGTGAAGTTGACATCCCATCTATCAGCATCTTCGGCCAATCATGCTATGAGAATAATGCATACAGTTCAGATGACACAGAAATGCCTAATGGTGAGGCCACACTTTACCTCAGGTCTCTCGAGGCCCAAAGCTGCTCGGTAAGTCTATTTTTTATGTCAAAAAGAGGATCTATCTAGATGAGAAGAGGAAGTGGCCGTGTATATGTTGAATATGACAATCAAAGTCCGTGTTGGTTGAGCAAAACAATAGGAAAACTCCGTCTAGGTCATGGCACAAAGGAAAGGCTGAGGCCGTAATAATTTCGTGATCATTATACCATAGGCCTTTAAGTATTGAGCCTGTAAAACTCTATATATCCCCAGAATATTGACTCCCTTATGTGATGCCGATGAGAGTTTACAGGACCATCTTGAACTCAGGCTCTCTATCGTCGCCCGTGCCGATGAACTGGTCGTACTTGCCCGCAGCCTTGTCGCGGTTAATCTTGGAACACCAAAGAACATTCAACAGTGTGCTGCAAAGGTTGTCAGTATGGGAACCTAAGGATTGGATCGAGGAAGACCTACGCAGCCCAAGCATAGCAAAGTAGTCCCAAGATGATGGTGTGACCCTTGTGATAGTATGGGCCTTGGGTACTGGGATAGATGAAGGCTTTTCCAGACATTAGCACAAACTTGAAGTCAGGGGACGGTGGGGACTTACTCGCAACAAAGCCTCCGCAGTTCGCGATTGCCAACTGCAAAGCCGACGTAGTTGCCCGCTTGTAGTGCCCGGCCGAGTTGTTCGAGTTCCAACTCAGAACGCACGGGACTGCACTGTACATTCCAATGGCCATGAGACAAGTCATTGCAAATCTTGTTTGGGGCGCAGTCACGTTGCCGATGACGGCGTAGCCAATGATCGAAATCGGCAGGACGGCGAGCATGAGCGGGCCGCGCACCCGTAGACGATCCGACAAGAACGCAACAAGAACTTCAAACCAAGTTAGAGAAGCTCCAACACGACCGCTATGAAATTAGAACTTACCTGTTACGGGAGTAGCAACAGCGTAGGGGATAACGGACCACAGCTGAGACTGGTTGGCGTTTGAGGCGATGTGGAGGTCATTGATGATGGTAGGGAGCTATGTTCAAGCCCGTCAACACGTGTTGATCACCCCTGAGAAGTTCAAGCGACAAGACTTACGAAGAGGCCAAAAGAGTACAGGCCTGAAAGGATTGCGAAGTAAGCAGTCGAACTCAACCAGACTTGAAGGTTCAGAACGCCGCGACCAACTTCCGACCATCGAAACCTCTCCTCTCGCTCACTGGCCAGACTAAGAAGTTTGTCAGCAACCATTGGAAATAGTTGAGAAGCAGCTTTTATTACTTGAACCTGTCCCCGGCGTGGCCTTGAAGTCTGACCAAGGCCCATTCTCGCTCTTCGGGCGTAAGAATCTTTGCAGTTGCGAGGTTGTTCGGCAGACCGAAAGCGGCGATGGTTCCACACACAACTGTCTTCATCCAATGTTAGTAAAGCTTAATTGTTATCGTATGTACAGGAAAACTCACGATGAGGCCTTCGATGATGAATATCCATCTCCAACCCTCAAGATTTCCACTCGGGCCGATGGCAGAAAGTCCTCTTGCAAGAAGACCGCCAAATGCGCCTGCGCCAATGTGTTAGTGGGCTCCTGAAGAACTCGATGCGTAGGCAAAAATGACTGACCCGACAAAGACGCTGCGGTGTAGAAAATGCCGATTCTAAGAGCGAGTTCTCCACGGGTGTAAAGACCGGACAGGTACAGAACCATTCCAGGTAGCAGTCCTCCTTCACACATCCCGAGAACGGCACGAACGGCGACAAAACTTCCGTAACTACGAACGAAACCGAGGCACATGGTAACAATACCCCATGCGATGGTCAGGAATGGAAGCCAAATTCTTGGCGAGACCTTCTTCAGGACGAGATTGCTTGGCAGTTCGCTAGGCATGCATTAGCGGTTGGTACGTGGAGACAGGGCGTCCATTCACAAAGTCGGAGTGACTTTGGACGACAGAAATAACATGCCTGGCAATGTAAGTCGCGTAGAAGACAGCCAAGCCTTGGTTGTATTGGGTGTTATTGATGCCAAGGTCCTCTTCGAGACCAATGATCTTCGCGTTGCCGACGTTGGTTCGATCGAGAAAGGAGCACAGGAACAGCAAGGCCAGAAGAGGCAGGACCCTGGTAAACACAAGTTTGTTAGTTGATGTTCATCCCATCAAGATTCGTTGATAGAGTCCCGCTTGCCTTGTATCGACTTTGAAGAGCAAGGTCCTCGTCAGATGGGCTTGACGCTCCGCGTCAGCAGCCACCTGGCTTTCGGTGTGCTCGACCTTCGGGTCCATGTCGTACTCCTTGGAGTTACGAGTCATCTTGTTGGTAAACAGTATGAAAATGGCAAAGACTTTAAACCAGGACACAAGAGGGTATCGCACTCAGAACAAACGACCAAGTGAGAAACAAGAACGACGAGAACCTCAACAATGTGCCAAGCATAGACAAGGCTTGGAAAGTCTTGGGGACCCTCCCCCGTTTTTGAAGTCCATCTTCCCCAGACCCCAAATCTGCGGGGGCGGACGTACCCTACGGGAACGCGAACTATGCTTACCATCCCCAACCCTTCCTTACTATCCCCAGATTATCCATCTAGGAAGGTAGGTCAAGCTAGCCGTTAGCCGTATCGCGCCAATGAAAGCGGCTTTGTTTGACTCGCTGACCCGGAGCCTACTTCTGGCTGCCGAGAACCCCAACAAATGCCGGGGATAACCCCGCTCTGCAGACGTCAGCGCTCCTCGGGCCCTCCCCCTCATGCCGAACCCCCGGTCAGCGCGAAGTTGGAGACGGGATGGCGTCGGCGTGCAGAAGAACGCCCGATCGGCTCCGCCCAGGAGCTCGTCAAAAAGATGAGGTCGCGCCCACCTAACCCGAACCCAGAAATGCTACCGACAATCGGACCTGGATCTTTTCTTATCTGTCGTTCTTGCAGCTGGTGTCTCAGTGTCTCAGGTTTGAGATTTCGTCGAGTAAAGAAAAACAGCTTCAAAATGCCTTCACTTACACGCCAATTGCGCCCAAGGGTGGTTATCCGCGCCACGGCCGCTCTCTCTGCGGTACCATCTATCTGCGCGCAACCTCAGCGCTTCCCCCGCGCAAAGGCTATTGGAGCCGTGAGCTGTCGAGCTCTTACGACAACATCAGTTCGAAGATCTGCGAAGGCGCCGAGTGTCAAGAGAGGCGGGTCGAAGCTCTATGCTTCCGCGGACGAAGCTGTCGCGGACATCAAGAGCGGATCAACGATTCTCAGTTCTGGCTTCGGACTGTGCGGTGTTGCTGGTGAGTGCGAGCGCAATGAAGCGACTGTTGGCCATCACTGACACGAATCGAAGACACTCTGATTGCCGCGCTGAACCGCAGGGGACCCGAGAACCTTCACTCTTTGACAGCAGTCTCGAATAATGCCGGAATTGAGGGAAAGGGTGGCTTGGCTATCCTCACAAAGTCTGGTCAAGTCAACAACCTCATTCTCTCATTTCTTGGAGCCAACAAGGCTCTTGAGAAGGCATACTTGACAGGAAAGATTGGCATCGAGCTGTGTCCCCAGGGCACCCTCGCTGAGAGAATCCGTGCTGGTGGTGCTGGCATTCCCGCGTTCTTCACGCCCACTGGTGCACGTAGGTAGATCGCCGACGCCTGTTTGGTCATATGGCTGACTCTTCTAGACTCGTTGGTCCAGACTGGTGACATCCCCGTTAGACTTGATGCGTCAGGCGCCGTTACGGAACGTGGCAGGACGAGAGAGACAAGGGAATTCAATGGCAAGACTTACCTCATGGAGACTGCTTTGACCGGAGATGTCGCCATTTTGAGGGCATGGAAGGCCGACACGGCTGGAAACTGCGTCTTCAGGTAGGCTTTGTGAATTCAACCAGATAAAACTAGAGCTAACCTAAGCAACCTGCAGATACACCACCAAGGCGTTTGGCCCCATCATGGCAAAGGCCGCGACCGTCACTATCGTCGAAGCAGAGCACATCGTTGAAGCTGGTGAGATCGATGCCAACGACGTCGACCTCCCCGGTATTTTCGTCGACCGAATCGTCCCCGCGACCGCCGAGAAGAACATTGAGATCCTGAAACTGAGAGCCGAGGATGGCGAGGGCGAGAACCTGTCCAAGGCCAAGAACGAGGCTCAGGAACGCCGCAACCGTATCGCTAGGCGAGCGGCCAAGGAGCTGAAGGAGGGTTTCTACGTCAACCTCGGTGTTGGTAAGTTAGCCTGCACGCCGAACCATGAAAGGTGTCGCTGACAATCGCAGGCATTCCCACTCTCGCTCCCTCTTTCCTGCCTGCCGAGCGCAAGGTCTGGATCCAGTCTGAGAACGGTATTCTCGGCATGGGTCCCTACCCCACGAAAGACGAGGTCGACCCGTAAGTGGCGTCATTCTGAATAACAGTGGGCTAAGGCTGACATCATTGAAAGTGATATCGTCAATGCTGGCAAGGAGACCGTCACCCTCGTGCCCGGAGCCTCAACCTTTGACAGCGCCGAGTCTTTCGGCATGATCCGCGGCGGCCACGTGGATGTCTCTATTCTCGGAGCGCTGCAGGTCAGCGCCATTGGTGACTTGGCCAACTACATGATCCCCGGAAAGGTGTTCAAGGGTATGGGCGGTGCCATGGACTTGGTTTCCAACCCGGATAACACCAAGATCGTTGTCGCGACAGAGCATGTTGCCAAGGATGGCTCTTCGAAGATCGTGCAGGACTGCAGCCTGCCTCTGACTGGTGCTCGCGTGGTTAGCACTATTATTACTGATTTGGTGAGTCGCGATTGGAATATTGTGCTGCAAACAATTGCTAACGTATCCAAAGTGTGTTTTCGAGGTCGATCGCAAGAATGGCGGGTTGACATTGACTGAAGTGGCGCCGGGTGTTGATGTTGAGGAGGTACGCGCGAAGACGGATGCGTCTTTCAAGGTTGCAAAGAACCTAGAGACGATGGAGTAAACAGTAATTGTATAAAAATTTTAAAGATTGTTTGAGATACCAGTTAGAAGTAATGCGACATGAAAGTTACAAAATCATTGATTGTATGTGTTGGCGTGTGGACCATAATAATACATTAACATCTATGTGCATCCCACCAAATGAAGTCCAAACTGTCATGAGCTCGTGCAGGCGTTCTGGGTATCGTCCAAATTGTGGCACCCGAAGTGTTCCGACAGCTTCGCATACCGGTTACGTCGTGGTTGAAGAGAAAAGGAAACGCGCTTAGTCGCTACTGGAACTGGAGCTTCCGCTGAGACCGCGCTTGTGGTGCTTGTCCTTCTTGTGCTTCTTCTCCTTCTTGTGCTTCTTGCCGGCGTGCTCCAACATGTTGGCACCGACTGCGCCGGCGATAGCACCACCGAGAGTACCGAGCAGGCCGCCTCCGGCCTTGTGCGCAGCCCATCCGGCAGCTCCGCCGCCGACTAGTGTCGCGCCAAGGCCACGCTCGCCATCAGGGCCGACGGGCCCATTGGGGTCGTACTGGCCTGGACCGCCCTGTTGTCCATAGCCTTGTTGTCCATAGCCTTGCTGGCCGTGTTGTTGCTGACCATATTGTTGTTGTTGAGGGTAGGGAGAGTGACCCCGGTTGTCATGTCCAGAGGAGTAACCCTGGTTGTGGCCTTGACCCTGGGCGTAAGTGGGCTGTTGGGGGCCGCCATATCCGTGCTGCTGGGGAGCGTTGTAGCCACCACCCTGCTGGTACGGGGAGTGTGACTGTTGAGGGTAGCCGCCTTGCTGCTGCTGTTGCATAAAACGTCAGCATGCGCCAAAAGATGGTTTGCTTCAAGATAGTATGCATTTTTGGTATCTTACCTGAGGAGCGTAGCTTGGCTGCTGGGGATATCCACCCTGTTGGCCGTAGCCCTGCTGCTGCTGGTAACCCTGGTTGTAGCCCTGCTGGCCGTGGCCGCTGTTGCCGTAGTAGTCGTTCGAAGACATGTTACTGGGGAGATGTTTGGTAAAGTGTTTGGATGATTTGAAGTCGGGTATTGAGATGGATCGAAAGGGCTGAAGAGTCGAATGCTTGATGATGATGATGTCTCCAAAGCCAGCAGAGGGGAAACAGCTGAGCTTTAAAAGGCGCCAACTGTAAGACGGGATTCAACAGGAGCTAGCGTAGAAACGGAGCTCGCGGAGATTGCCAAGGAGGGGGCCAGAATGCATGCAGAGCGGGAGAATGCTTCTCACCCTCCGCTGAGCAGCGCCCCGTTTCCGCCGCCCCTCATCGCTCTGTTTCTTCGTCACTTGCAGGTGGCGCAGTGACTGCGCGGGGTGCCTTGCCCAGCCCATGTCTGGAGACTTTGGTGTGTGCCAGCCACGGTCGCTTAGCTGATTCGATGGGAAACTTAGCAGTCTTAGCCACCCAAATGACGCGACCTGCAAAGCCACTCGCTTTCGGCTTCTCGCGTCCGAGGCGGCAAACCCAGGAACTCTCGCCTTAACCGTGTCTTCGCTGGCTGGTATCACTTTTGTTAACATTCCTCATCTATGAGTCTTTACAAGGTCTCTTGCTGTAGAAGCCGTTTTCGTTGGACATGGTTCGACGGAAGCAACCACATGCCAGCTACATAGCTGAATGTTTCATGGCGCAACGGCTAGCCAATGTCCCGGTGATCCCCAAACGTTCAGACGAACCACTGACCAGTGGCCTGTCACTGCCACTGAACCGGTCGGTCGCATCAGCAGCCCGAGCCAAGATCAGCGAGCGCATGGTACCCGGAGGTCTGGAGGACCCCAGGCACAGGGAATTGTCGCCCAGAGCTGTGGAGCTGAACTGGTGCCAACAGTCGGCCTCTCCGACCATACCGGTTGTGGGGCCGATTGGCCGCGCTGTCTCCGGCTGTGTTCCCTTCCTGGTCGGTTCATTGATACGCGGGTTCGCGGAAGTTTGGCGGGGCATTAGTCCATTGGCTGTGAAGCCGTCAGCTATCCCGTGATGCCTGGAAGGATCAGCAGGGCAAGCAAGTAAGCTCGTCTCCCGCCGAAGCTAGAACATTTCTGGAAAACCGAGGTCTCACAGCCAAGGCTCAGCTCAAATCAGTCGTAATGCTGGGCATTCTCTAAATGTTTGTTGAAGCGCTTACGTAGCTCTTATTGCTAAAAAGCTTTACAGAACCTGTCGAATCCAACGTGGTCTTTGCGGAATATTCCAACAAGCCTTGACTTCCTTTGCGGGGTCGGCACTATCTCAGTTGATGGTACCGACGCCACGACTGTTAGCGCCCGCCAATGATTCATAGCGCGTATTTGGCTCCAAACGTCTTCATATGCTATTTCGCTGTGATTGTAATGATGACGGCATGTGATGAAATTCCACCATGCGTATTGCAAATAGGTATGCGCTTTATGAAGCAGAAAGGATTCAATAAATTCTTTCGCTGGCCGCAGTCTCTGTAAGGTCGCGTAGTTTGTGCAAAAGTCGAAGAACGTAAAGCAAGATGACACCTTCCGACGACTTTGCCAGCCGAAAATACGTGAAATGGGACGCAGATGGTGTCGAGAAGGTCCCGCCGAATGAAGATGGAGACATTGAAACAGTGGCTAAGCTGATCAATGAGCAACAACGCAGGACCTGGAACAAGACTCGTCATGGTTATGGCGCGACTCACGCGAGAACGCAAGGCATTGTCAAGGGCAAGTTTATCGTTCAGAATGATCTGCCAGAACATCTGAGGCAGACTGAGTTGTTCCGACATGGGGGCGAGTACCCTGTTGCTTGTCGATACAGCTCAGAGCCAGGAGACCCAGGTCTTGACGTAAGTCTTCAGTCTTCAGTCAAATACCAGCATCAGCTGAAAGTTCTACCAGGATCGCATTCCACAGCCACGTGGCTTTGCAATGAAGCTCTTCAATGTTGAGGGTGACATGTTTGATGCAGGCAAAGAATGTCCTACGCAAGACATCGAGTTCAACAGTGCACCTGCCATTGAGCTTGCCGACGCTAAGACCACGAAGGAGATTTTTCAGTTGCGCCTGAAGTATGGCGATGACAAGAAAGAATTATACAAACATCTCAATGCTCGGCAAGATTCGGAGCTCCAAACGGCCCGAGACAAGCTTCGGAATTCTCATCTCGAATCAACGAGGCAGTATTCGCAAACAGCTTACAGGTTTGGAGACTACGTGATGAAGTACTCCCTCGTGCCATCGAGCGAAACGCAGAGAAGGTTGTACGAAGAGACGGTCAAACCAGAACACGACGAAGACATCTTACAAACATGGCTGCAGAATTTCCACGCCAATCATGAGGCTGAGTACTTGTTCCAGGTTCAACTACTGGAGAATCAGGAGGAGCAGCCCGTTGAGTACGCGGGTCAGGCGTGGGACGAGGAAAAGTACCCATGGCAGACGGTCGCCAAGCTTGTCATTCCACGTCAAAATAGTTTTGACTTTGAGAGAAAGCGGTTCTGGGAGGATTACATGCGGGTTGATCCCTGGCACGGACTGAAGAGCTTGCAGCCGCTAGGGAGTCCGAATAGGCTCAGGCGCGTTGGTATGATTCCTATCCAAACGTCTTGCTGCGGCTTTGAGCGCTGACATATGCAGTCTATGCCGCCAGTAGCAAATTACGCCGTGAATTGAATGGGGTCAAGGAGGTTAACATCTCGAGTATCGACGAGATCCCCAACTGAGGCGTGGGAGGGGGACACCAGATGAACTGCCTCTGAGTTGAGCCCATCCTGGTGGGAGGCCAGGGGCCTATCCAGACATCAGAATACAAGTTTCGTGTGGTTTGAAAGCATTTTACCCTTACATGTGACAGCTACCCCACATACAGATGATGTTTTGGTTGATCCTCAGAGATGCAGCAGGGCGTGCTGCTCAGATGTCTGAGCTCATGCTGCCAAGAGTGAGCACGACGGCTTCATTTTTCTCGCGGATCCAACGTCGCGCCTCTCAAAGGTCACGCAACACATTATGGTCAGAATCATGCACCTTATGTTCCTTCAATGCTGACTGGAGACTTGCTGCTTTTCCCAAATTCAGACGAGTTCCAGAGACCATTCGTGTTTGACCGAGGACGCAGTTTGAGCCCTCATGCAAGTGAGGACCTTAAAAGTCCGGGGTGGCACTATCGCGAACAATGAGTGGTTCATTAGCAGACAGAAATGAAAATTTCCAGTGTGCTGATTGGTTTCAAAGTTGATTCAAGCTCATAGTTCGACTGGAGGTCGTCTGGGAGCTATGCTGCTGATGGGATGAAGATCTGAGCGCGATGCGACACCGACGAAAAAGGTACACTCCGTTGCGTTGACAGCGTCCACCCCGCAGTTTTTAGCCCGAAAAAGGCAAAAAAAGGGGCTTTTTACCGAAAAACCACCAAATCGCCCTAAACTTCGTCTACTAATACCTCTATGCGTACGCAATGCGCGTAAATAAAAAATATATCAATCGATAGCCCTCGATTAGGTAATTATAATAATATCTTTTTTATTCTCGCGCATTACGTACGCATAGAGTTATCTAAGTGTGAAGTTAAAGCTAATTTTGAGGGGTTTTTTAAGCGGACAGTTCAACGCAACGCGCCGGGGGTTTCGTTTTTTCTTTTTAGCGTTGCGTTAAGTGTCCGCTAACCTAGAAACCCCCTTAAAACCCCCTAAACTTCACACTTAGATAACTCTATGCGTACGTAATACGCGAGAATAAAAAAGATATCATTATAATCACCTAATCGAGGGCTATCGATTGATATATTTTTTATTTACGCGCATTACGTACGCATAGAGTTATTAAAACGTGAAGTTTAGGGGGTTTTAAGGGGTTTCTAAGCTAGCGGAAAATTTTCCTTCCGGGTCAAACTTGGGGGCGGACGCTGTCAACGCAACGGAGTGTATGGAGCTTGGATCACTTGGCAATGTTTCCTTGTGACCCCGTCCATGCGGTTTGTGAAGGACCGACCCCTGGGATACTGAAGCTCAAATACAGCATTGAGCCCTGGGTAAGTTTCTTTCCGGGCTTTTGTTGGCAAAACCGGAAAAGTCTTCGGAGATCTATTAGGAAGCCTGGAGCTTTCTCAGAAGTTTACGCGTATTAGATTGTTGAAGCTCTCCGGAAGTTACGCGCAGGCTCATCAGAAAAATGGCCACCACAACCCTCACTGCTAAAGAGGGTCAAGATGCCGCAGTACAGCCCAACCCGTACACAATCGTCCGCAAGACCAGTAAGCCTAGTCTCCGCAAAAACGACGAGCAAATACTGACTCATTTGCAGCCCAGGTAGATCGCATGTTCTATGTCTACCATCGCCTTGGGATTCAAGCAAACGTGTTGGTCGCAGCTCGCTACGCCTCGGCGAAGACCGGTCAAAACCTCGACCTGTCAGATGAGACAGTTTTTGCAGCCCTTCATGCCGTCGTCACCAAGTGCCCAGAGCTTGGCCTGGTTGGCGTCAAAGAAATGAACGAAGATGGAAAGCACTTCCTTTCTTTGGCCTCACTTAACACAATCAACCTCGACAGCTGCGTTGAGTTCATCGACCACAACGTCCCACCCCTTGGCTCAGACCTGTTCGAGAAGCTCCACAGCGAGTGGCTCTGGGCTGATGGAGAAGTGAGACCCGGTCAGCCATGGTGGAAAGTGCTTATCCTCGGACGTCGCGACGTCGTCTTCCTCTTCCACCATCTCGTCTGCGACGGCTCGTTCGGCATGACCTTCCACCGCGAATTTCTTGCGTCGCTCAATGCCGCAGCCGCCTCAGGAATGAGACAACAAGCTCCAAGGGAGGTTCACTTGAACCCTGAAAGAATGAGACTAAACGAGAGAGTCAAGAACACTATCCGGAAGAAGCCATCCGCGCTTGGTGTCATCTACAGCTTCCTAAGCTTTGCCTTCCTCCGGTACTTCTACTCAAAAGCCCTCTTCTTTACGGACTTTGCCCCGCCCAGGAAGTTTCTCAAAGATTCATTGGGTAACCCTTTGCCTCAAGACCGGACCTCCACACAGGTTTACAACTATCGCATCCCTGCTCAAAAGATGGAATCTATTTTGGCTGCTTGCCGTAGCCACGGGACAACTTTCACTCCTTTGCTTATGGTCTTGATCACTGGCACTTTAGCAGCGGACCACTATCGCAAGGCAAAGGTTGGATTCACACGGTACGCAGTAGACATGCGACCAGTCTGTGACTTTGAGGATCTGGCAGCTGGTCAGGGCAAGATGCTCAACTTAGCTGCCAGCGTCCCAGAAAAGGAGCGTCTCGGAAAGTACCGAAAAGTCCTTCCCACGATGTTTTCAGGTGATGGCATACAACAGTCTAGGGCGTACCTTGACACAAAGGAAACCTGGAAACTTGTTCGCGATTACGGCAAGCGAATGCAAAAGTTCCGCAAGGGCGGCACCAAGTCTAAGCTTTGCAAGTCTTGGCTAAGCGGAAACACCATGGGCCCGACACTCGAGGAGTTTGTTAACAAGTCTCTGCCTTCAATGAATGTGGTCATGCAGAACAGCTTCTCAGTTTCAAACCTAGGTGCACTCAAGGCCACTACGGTATCGGTTGGTGGAGAGGAGCCGGCCGTGAGGATCGAGGACGTTCAATTCTCTACCGCCTCTCCTCACGGCGCTGTTGGATACCATGGTATAGTCTTCAATGTTGCTGGTATGGCTGGCGGTGATACGGTTATCAATGCGTGCACTGAGGCGGGCATGGCTCCTGATGGCTTGGTCCGCTCCGTTCTTGACGGCGTCATGGCGAGGATTGATACCCTATTGTTGCAACAGAATACCTCGTCTGAGAAGGAGAGGAAGGCTAGAAGTCAGGTGTAGCTGTGATTTGTGAGATGGAAAAAGGGTTCCATGTTCTCCACGATGGGTTGATTAACATTGGCTTCATGCAATATCCCAATAAAGTAGTCGAATATTGAGTGTTACTTGTAACTGGATGATTTAGGCATTTCAAAGGCTTCACCCGCGCGATTGCCAATGTTACTCTCGTTCTTCAGTTGTAAATGTAAGAAACCTAAGCTTTTGAACGCCACGGGGCCGAATCACTATTGGAGTTGGCTTGACGTCCCGTCTACATCTGTACTAGAATGGAATCTGGCCGACGCAGTAAACAGGCACAACCGAAGTCCACACATTAAAAGAAGCCTCATGATAGGATCTACTTGTTTCCATGCAGAGGGAATTGCACATAATCAGAAAGCTCAATGACGGTGATGCCGAAGCCGAACTGCCTTTCACGGTCGAGCTTCAATAGCCTCGGAATTTCCGCCTTTTCGATCTTGTTTTCGATGAGTCCGTGTCGGATCATGAAGTCGATCATCACCAGCGCAGAATTCGGTTTCCATCGCCCATGCAGCAAGCTTTCTCTGATCTCGTCGATCCCCATTAGCTTGAAAGTCTGGCCTTCCTTTCCTGTGATTTTCTCGTCATTGACCCTGAGATCGTACGCTTTCCTGATACCAGGCTCGGGCAGGCCAGCATAGCCTTTTTCCCATCTCTCATCGCGCACGTCGAAGAATTGAATGGTGGGAATATCCGAGCTCTGACGCATTAACTCACGCCAATGACGTGGATATCCCTTTGATTCTTGTTTCTTCTCCTTTTCGATGCACTCAAGGATCGTTTCGTGGCTCGGTGTAAAACCACCAGCTGCAGCTTGATCGAGTAGTCCGGGGAAGTTTGGTTGCGTGTCAGGGCGCTGGGACACCCACACCTGAAAGCCGTTTTCTTTGGTGATCTTGTAGACGTTGAGATGTGCGCCGGTCGTAAGGATACCGAAGATCGGGACAAGGTCGCACCAAATCCCTTCCCTGAAAAGCTTTCTGAAATTTTCATCTTCCTCGATCAGAGGCCATGATTCCTGATCGTTATACAGCCATTTTGTGTTCTTCTTCACCCACTGAGGTAAGTTGCCGCCTGGAATCTCGTCAAGCTTGTCTACTATTTCCTTCCAGGCATAATTAAGCTGAATTGTTCCCGTTGTTGGGTCGATGGATGGGTTGATCAACCGGATCTGTTTTGACAACCAGTCGAAGTCGAGCCATTTACTGTTTGCCTTTTTCAGCCACTTGACATTCTCTTCAAGAACAATTCCGAATGCCTTCCAAGGAGAGGTCGGGTTCGTGGGGTCTTTGAGACAAAACTTCCATTCTGTGCCTTTAATCTGGAACCTGTTGACATCCTTGACAAGCTCGACAAGATTCTCATAACGGTAGCTTTTTGTATTCGGCATTGGATCCGTTTCAAATGTTGAATCGTTTTGTAACAGGCTGTCGAGTGAGATTTGCGCTTTGATGAAAGGCAGAGTCGAAATGGTAATTTTGGTACGCTGCTGTCTCGTCCTTGGCGGTATACAATCATGTTGCGGAATATTTAAGGCAACTTTAGACTGGTAGATCCGAAGGAGATGAAAAAATGGATGAATGGCGTAGCGTTCAAGAACACACTCTTTGACTCGACACAAGCTCTTTTGAAAGTAGATTCGAGGTCTTACCCTTTTTGGCTCTCGGGTTAACGGACCCTCCGGTCGTGCTGCAACAAAGAAAACGTTCTGCTACCAGCCAAGCTTACCCAAAAGGCTGTTCGTGGGTAGCTCCATACCAAGGGGATAGCTTTAAAATGTCCACAAGTGAACTTCACTGAACAGCCCTGATAACAGGCTGGCAGTGAGCGAAAAGTCTGGCGGACTCAATAGCTCAAGGTCTGGGCTGTGATTTGGTAGGGACGCGAATCCCGCTGTTTCGACAAATCTTGAACTTCCATCAGCACAGCTTCCTAGGTTCCTCACTCTGCTCAGGTGAATATGCTCGACTTAGGGAGCCTCCGGCATTTTTCAGGCCCCTCCCTACCAGTCAGCTCTAACCCGCAGCTGGCATGACGTTTCCACGAAGTAGGGATGGCTTTGCAGCTCTCAGCGCTGCCGCAAGTGCAATTAAGTCAATTTTGCCCCCCATACTTATTAACTTAGTGATCTTTTTCCTAGGCTTTAATTATTAGCTAACTTATAAATATAGTAAGTTAAACACTATAGTAAACAATATTATTACTACTTCTTAATTAAGTAATAAGTAAATAAAGTTATAATACCCCTAGTAGTTTAAAGTAATTCTAAGGTATTATTACTCCCCTCTTTAGCTAGTTTTTATTTAGTTAGAGGGTTTCTATAATATCTAGTATTATTAAGAGTTTCTATAATAAGAGGTTTAATTTAGTAGTATTAAAAACTTTCTTATAGTTAGCTATTATTATTAATATAATAAAGATATTAATAATAAACTAAGAGAGCTCTAAGAAAGTCTCTATATAGTTTATTTATTACTATATTAAGTTAAAAGTAATCTCTAGAAGTTAATAGAAGTAGAGATTAAGTTTATCTATCTAAAGTAGTATTTAATAGTACTAACTATTAACTTATTATTAGTAGTAAATATTTTCTATATTTCTAGTATTAAGATTAATAGGAAGTATATTAGCTTATTAGCTTAATAGTAAGATCTTATTAAGTTAATAATACTATTAGTTAAAATACTCTATAAAAGTATTTAGAACCTTCTTAATTTATCCTTTTTAGTAATTTTTACTTTATATATCTCTTAAATATAAGATATTATATAATAAGTATAAAATAATTATACTAAAGAATAGTAATAACTTTCTAAGAAACTTATAGTAATTAAAGAGTTTTTATTATACTTATTTAATATTACTATAGAAGAAGGTTTATTACTTCTTATTAAGAGTCTTAAATTATAAAGTAGATTATAAAGTTAGTAATACTTAGTCCTTCTATATATAGGTAAGTAGGGCTTAGATATTATACTAATAATATTAAGCTTAGTTAGTATACTTTTAAGATAGCTATAATAGTTAAGAAGTACTTTTATTATTATTATTAACTTTAAAATTAATATTAGTATTATAATATATCTTCTAGTTAATAAGATATAAGAGAAGGTATTTAATACTTATTATAACTTCTTAGAGTTAGCTATACTTATTATTAATACTTTAGCTTTTATATTACTTTATTTAGTAATAAAAAAGTTTAAGGATTATTAAGATCTTAATAAGGACTTTCTAATTATTAATAGAGAGTAGGTTTAATTTTAATATATATTACTTAATATTATTATTATTATTATTAATTAATAAGAAAGCTTAAATCTCTACTTTCTTCTTTATAGCCCTCTTAATTATTAGATATATACTATTCTAATAAGTATTATTATTTAGTATAAGCTAAGCTTCTTAGTATAACTTAAAGAAGATCTAGAAGTTAGAGCTATTATTAATCTCTATTACTACTTTTTAGTATTATTCTATTTATTATAGAGAAACTTATATAAACTTAATAATATTCTAGAATTAGCTAATAGGCTTAAGATACTACTATACTTTTAGATCTTTATTATATTACTCTATAAGTTAGTAGTAGTTTAATTTAGCTTTAAGAGTCTTTTAGTTCTTACTAAATAAGAAAACTTAAGTTATAAGATTAAAGATATAGCTATAGTATTATATATATTAAGCTTAGATATTTATTTTTATTATCTCTAGGTTAATCTGCTAGTAGAAAGCTTAAAAGTAAGTATTATTATTTATAGTATTATTAGTAATTATTACTCTAATATAGTCCTAAATTTAGTATTAGTTAATAATACTAATAAAGGTCTTTATAAAGCTTTTATTACTATAGTTTCTATAATACTAAGGGAAGGTTAGAAAATATAACTATAAAGTACCTTTATTATTAATAAAGTAACTAATAATTACTATAAAGGTATAAATATTAAGTAAGAACTATAGATTAAATAATAGATATATCTTTAATATTACTAAGTAAAGTTTAGCTATTATAAAAACTTTACTATATTAGAAGAAGTTTTAAAGCTAGTTTTAAATAAAACTTTAGCTTTATAAAACCTTATTAATAACTTTTATATTATAATACTAAAAGATCTACTAAAGGAAGATATTCTTAAAATAAGTAAATAGTAGATTAATAGAGATAATAGAGGTAATATAGAGGTTTTTAAAGGTTATAATTTTAGCTTTTAAGATATTAGTATTAGTAAAGTAAAGTCTTTTATATAGAGATAGTATTAATATAAAAAGTAAAGAAGTAAGAATAATATTATTAAAGTTTTTATTTAATAGAAGAGAGATTTTATAGATATTATAGTTACTTTAGTATTATTAGAGTGTAATTTATATAATCTAAAAGTTTAAAATAATATACTAAAGTAAGTGCTCTTACTTAGTAGTAATAATAAAAGCGCTAAATAGCTATAAAGCTTTTTTTATATTATATTATTAATAACTTTAGAAGGAGGTATTAGCTTAGCCCTATATAACCTTAATAAAGAAGTAGCTATAATACTAAATCTAGCTTAATTAACTTCTACTTCACTTCTATAATAACTACTTTTTAACTATATACCTTTAGTTATCTATAATAATATAAAGTAAGTTATTAATTATAAGATTTAGAGAGGTATTAATAGTAAAAGTAGCTATAACTTAAATTAAGATTTAAGTATAAAGAGTATTTAAAAGTATATATATATTAGTAGTAAATAAAGAAGTAGTAGTAATAATTAATATTATAAAAAGTATAAATATATAGGTATAAATAATAAAGAAAATATAAAATAATAAATATTTTTTATAAAAAACAGCTAATTATAATACTCTTTATACTATTTAAACTACTATAATAACTTCTACCTTTTTAGAAAGTTTTAAAAGGATTATTTAAAATTTAGTATTTTGAGGGTAATTTATAGAGTATTAATTAGATATAGAGATATTATAATATTAGTAATAATATTATATTTTAATAACTATATATATTAGAATAAATAAAGTACTAACTAATCTATAGTTTCTTATTAGTTAGATCTATTTATAAATAAGATATTAAGTCTAATAATTTAATTAAGGGGTAATAAATTGTTTACTTAGGTAGTAGCGATAGCGTTAACTTAGCTAATTAGCTTGTATTACTTGCTAAGTGACTTGCACTTGCGGCAGCGCTGCTAGCTCTGTAGTGATGACCAGTCAAAGATGAACTTGTTCGCGGATCTTGATGCTTTTTTCAGAATGTCGACTAATTGTACCATCAACCTAGTTTGAGAACTCATCTGCATCCATCGTTGCTAAAATATCGTAGTGAGACCACCGGTCCCAGGGGGATTTGGAGATCTGATCTTTCAGAATATCGACGTTTTCGTCCACCGATTCAATTGCCGCCTCCCACATTCTTTCCCGAACTTGGACCCTAACTGCTTGGTATGTTTGAACAGCCTTCCATTCTTTCCATTCCTCATTCTCCTTTATAATCTGTGCTATCGCCGCAGAGGCGCCTCGCAGGTCTTCTTCTACAAGATATTGTCGTGCCCACTCTAGTCTGGCGACGTCATGTTGTAAGTTGCGATTTCTGATCTGTGTGTACAAACACACGAAAGCTTCCTTCTCTTCTGAGGTTGGTCTGCGCGCAGACCCAAGTTTCCATTCTGGTTGATGCAAAGTGCCAATGAACAGATCCCAGGGAGTATCGCCGTCAGAATCTTTCATGTCTACTCTGACTTGAGGTAAATGCATTTTACCCAGGCTCCGAAGGACTTCAATTTCCCCATATGCAGCAGCGACGTGAAGGACATTTCCCTCTAATCCCTGTGGAGAATCAGTTTCGGCGCCTGCCTTCAAGAGATATTTCGCAACCTCTGGCTGATTAGTGCGAATGGCCCGAAACAATGGTGTGTCGCCATCACCGCTACGCTCGTTGATTCCAGCACCTGCTTTCACAAGCAACTGAATCTTTTCCTTTGTGGCTTGTCTACTGACGTTGGAAGCCTCTAGGCAGTGCAATGCCGTATTGCCAGATGCATCTTTAACTGCTGGTGAGGTGCCTGCATCGAGCAGAACCCTGATTATGCTAGCAGGATCTTTCTCAGGCTCGTTTTCTGGACATGCGGCATAGTGCAAGGCCGTTGAACCATCCGATGCTACAGCTTTTACCGAACAACCGGCCCCGAGCAGACACCTAGCGACACATATATGCCCCATGTCAATAGCTTCCATAAGAGGGGTTCTCCCGAAGAAGTTCAATTGGTCCACGTTAGAGCCGAGACGAATAAGCTCTCGTACGGCTACGATATTGCCATGACTCGCCCCAGCATGTAGTGGCGTCTGGCCTTCGTAGTTCCACTCAGTCAATGCCCATGAGTATTGTTTAAATGCCTGTTGGATTGATTCCCGGATTGTCTCTTCGTTGCTGATCAAGGTTGCCGCTTGGTGTAGCGGTGTCTGAACTGCCTGGACAGTGTCTCCGCCAAGCTGTACTACCTTGTGTTGTGCTTGAGATTCTTGAGACGTCATGTGTGGCCTGCCTGTAAGTTGACTTTGCGCGTTGAAAGCACACTTCCTGCTTATTGATAAGTTGATGGATTTTGACCAGGAAAATGACACATTTCGTAATTAATACTTACTTATTGATATGTGACTTTGCAATCTCTCCGTCCCAAAACTGCACCAGAAATTCTAGCACGTCTGGTGTTCCAGCAGTGATAGCCCACTTTGTGAATGTCAGCCACTGGATGCCATCAGCGCTTTGATATTCCATGAAACGCTTACCTCGAGGAGTGTCAATCCTTTAGAGTCACAATCATCGGGATATATGTTGCCTTTCCTTAGGATCAACTGCTGCACTTCCGCTCTTGACTGGTCTTGAATGATGTGCCATATTGTTGCACCATCTGCCAGGATTCTGATTGGACGTAATGAAGCGCTCAGTGCAGATAAACTGCCCATAGAGCTCTGAAGTGAAAAGCTTTGGGGCCAAAGCCAGGTCGGAAACTTGTAGTTGACCGTTATCGAGCCTTTCTGATTCTTCCTACAACTCGATTCGGTGCATTTGGTTGCATTCCGAAACCAGATGCTACTGTCCGATGTCACAGAGAAAGAGCCCAGTATGTTGCCTGCCCAGCCATCATAGCCAAAAGATGACTGCTTAGAGGCATGGCAACGACACAAGCAATTACGTGAGCACTTGTTTTCCATTGATAATTTGGCCCTGAAACTCATACCGTCCTCAATGGGCCGTGGTTGGACGTCGGAGGCCAACTCTCGCGTAACTGATGTAAGTTGACCTACCCTTTCTGGAAAAGCTTGATCTGAATTTAGAACTGGCTTTGGAAATTGGTATTCGGTAGTGTGAGGTGTGATCAGGAGGAGGTTTCCCGCCGTTGGAGCCACACTCCTCGAGCATTCATTGGCACGAGGAATGTGGCCTGTTGACTGAATAGTGAGGCTCTCAACACGAAGTGCCATCCGGCTGGCCACCAGTTATCAGCACTTTTGAACATCCTTTCGTGGATGACGCTCTACGCACGTAGTTTCTTCCAGGTTCATGTTCATCAGAACAAGATGCAGGGTGTCTCTAGCATCACGTATCTTATCTCGACAGTCCGCAAGATCTTTTTGCAAGAATAAGTATCTGGTCTTCCTCGCTTTGACGTTGCCATCTTCGTCGGTTCGCGTGACACGGCGATGCAAGTTCTGGAGGCCTTCGACAGTCTTCTCGAGCCGTTCTTTCGCTAGTTTGAGATCCAGAGATTCAGCCTGGCGTCCGCGGGAGATATGTTGTTGCTTTTCAGCGGCCTTGACTGCAGATGCAAGACTTTGAATCTATAGAAGTGGAAAATTAGGACAAATGTTCTTGTCAGAATCTCCGTGGCACTTTTCGATAGCGACTTTGTCCAACGTGATTTGCAACTAACCTCGAAGTCTAGCGATTGTAGTTCGCTGCCTATCTTCGGGATGTCTCGAAGAACGTTGACGATGTGGCGGCCGGCCACTAATGCTTGGCTGATAGCGATAAAGCTCGATACGGCCCCAACTACCTCCATCGTGTTGGCCAGCCTCTGCGATCCGGAGTGCTATCCGTCAGACTGTGCGTGTAAGGGGATGTATATGGAAGAAAACTTCGATGACTCGACTGGTGGGAGACGTGGATCATAAATGCGCCGCCAACATGTGAGGATGTCGGCGCTTAGATGTGGACTGCTATTGTGCGGAGCCCAATCATGACAGCCCATGTGAGTGGCCAAGTGAGTGGCCAAATGCAGGGCCCGGTGGCTGTACGTGTTGGTGGTGTTGGTGCCTATGAGACGCGCAAAGATCCACGCCGCATGGTAAGGGGCTCGCACCCCATCACTCAGCTTGCAACCCTCCAGGTGTACTCATTCGGACTGGAGTATTACCCGTATTTTGACTAGATTTGTCAGCGTTGAGTCTCTCGCTCCCTGTGGCCTGTAAGCAAAGGAGCCTCGCTCCAAACCCCGTTTCTTTCGACGAATTACGCAGCCTAGCCGTCATGAAGGATCAGAGCACACGGTTTCGACCGTAGTGGACTTAGAAGAACTGTATCTCTCCGATAGATAAATACGAGGCAGAGTTCCTATTGAAACGAACTGATTGCGCGAGAGTTGAATAAAGAACGGGGCATAGTGTGACTGATCCTTTCTCGAAACCTACCAGAGCAAAATTCCAATTCCGAAAACGATATACCGTAGTGAGAAGAACGAAAACTCCAAGCTGCAAAAACGAGATCCCAAATGCAAATGCATAGGGAAAAAGAAACGCAGGTTACAAACGACCCTTGACCCTACAATACACCCCTCCGAGTAGTTACAAACCCAATTCCCTTTCCTGAAAGAACACACCAAATTGTCTCTCGCAACGAGCGACAGAAACGGTAGGCATTTCCATGCACCAATTAACCGAGAGGATGAAGATTGGAACTAGGCCAAAGAGCAGAAACGCGACCATGTCGGTGGAGCTTTCCTCGAGCGCTCTGTTGGCTCTTGATGTTCGGGCCAAATGGCTAAGAGGCTTTCAGATGAGTTAGACATTTGCGATAACCGGGGTCGATAGGACTTACACAGTTCGAAAACCCCAGAGTAGTCTTTGTTCATTGCCATGTGAAAGCTGGCGGCGTCGTGGTACGCCTCCCAGATATCGATGCATAACTTGATGTATGTCAACTTTCCAAGGTCGATAATCTGGTCAATTTCCATCGTGGGCTGGCCTTCGAGTGTGGCGGTGGTTCGCGAGCCAGGGAGACCAACAGCTTCAGGGTCTCCGCGGCCTCTCCAGTTGTTCTTGAGAGAGAATACGAGCTTGTGTCTTGCCCAGTAAGCGACGAGTTCGTTGTTCGCCTTTCGTCCGCGGTAGACCTCAATCGAGTCCCAGCGGCTACTGCATTCGCCCTTCAGTCGACCGAGAGTGCTTCCAGGAAGCTTTCTATAGCTGATGTTGGAGGCGAATGCTATGCCTCGTGAGTCGCAGAGGGGGAAGCACAGATCTTGGCGTAGCCAGTGAGCTTTCGCCTTGATGAACACATCAGCGCCGCGAGAACGCCTGGCAGGTAAGGGGGCCATGGATCCATCAGCCTTCCGCTTTCGGGAACTCGGAGCATCCTCGTTGAGAACGCCAATCTTGACGATTCCATCCTGGGCTTTGCTCCCGCCGGGACTAGTGGGCTTGGGGATCGTGGAGTCGGTATTCCAGCCGTCGAAAACCAGTGCCCAGATCTTCTGCCGCGCAGCTTCCTTCTTCTCCTGCGAGTCGAGGACGCCCATGCGGTTGCAGTGATGTAGGCGGGGAAGCCAATCGTCGGGTATGGTCTTCTCCTCTGGCGTGAGGTTGTCATATGTCTTGATCAGCCACCGAGGGCCAGCTTGTTGCGACTCCTCCTCGAAGGTATTCTGAAGTCGCCGAAGCATCTCAGAAACGCGCGATAGGTTGGAGAGAGGCATTTTCGGGTTCTCTTGTAGCTTGAGTTGGGTGTCTTCGTAAAATGCGAGCGAGAGGTAGATATCCGGGTAGAAATTGAGGAGTATTGTTGCCAGCGTGTCTTGTAGCTGGTATGTAGTTAAAGGTGGGAGCCGTGTGTTTTCTCAGAGATGAAGGGTGGCAGTGAAAGATATTTGCTGGCCGACTTTTGAAAAATGGGGATTTTTATAGATTGGAGACTGTGAGTTTGCAGAGTTGGGCAGGCGGCTTTGACAAGGTAAGATTTTCAGAGTCCAATGAGGAAAGAAGCACGGCGTATTATCTTCAGGGAAGGAGCTAAGGGGGAACGACCGACAAGTACAAATTAGTCGGCTTGTTCACATGGAAGTCATTTTAAGCTGGCTTCGAGAGCGGAGGGGTCGCGACTCGAATCCTAGCCTCCTTTCCCTCCCTCACTCATCTGAATCATACCCATAGTTGTCATCATCCATGTAAAGATCCTCGCCCATGTCGGATATATCCCCATCAACACTTTGATAGTCTTCGGCTTCATCGGCCGCCGATTGTCTCGTTCCCTCCCTGTCATTGCCATGACCGTCGTCGTCTATGTATTCGGCGGCGCCCAGGAGGGACGCCATCACAGCAAGTTTATCGCGTAGATCGAGCAGAATTGGATCAGGGCGCAACTTTGGGTCTTCAGCATACACTTTGAACGTGCTTCCATCTTGAAAATGTTGTTGTGTAGCCGTAGAGACCAGGTCCATGTCCGCGGGTCCGCTGAAGGTGGTGTTCTCGCCGGAGACACTCGATTCCTCCAAGACGCTCGGCTTTTGCGTCAAATTAAAAGTACGTCCGCAGGGGTCACCGTGAGATCATTCTCCCACCTGTATCGTGCTGGGGCTCTCGTCCTGTTCCTCAGCTCCGAGTCGTGGAGATAATGAAGTGCCAGATTGACTTCGTTCTCGTTGAATGATTTGACTCTGAGCGTGATCTTGCACTGGTCCCACATGGTGCGTACACCTTCATCGAGAGCGATGAGATTCGCTGGGCTTTCCAGGGAGCCCGAGCTTAGAGCATCCTGATACTCCTGACTCTTCTGTTTTCCGAACAGGAACGCAAGACACTCTATATTTCGGGCACAAATTCCCGCATGCTCTGTTTGTTTGCGGTTGTTGACTGTGAAAACGGGGTTTGTTAGTCCCTTTCCATGGTCAGTGGTTTCATTATGCTTACCAATGTCCATCACGTCAGGCAAGTCATCCGTAATGGCGAGAAACAGGTTGCGAATATCGAACCATCTGATTTCATGGCGGCTGATCTTGCGACTGAAGTCTTGCAGACTATTGAAGGGAGTGACCCAAAGGGCGGACCATACCGCCTTGGAGAAGTATTTTTTTTCAAGTTTGGAGAACCTGGTGGTAGGTGTGATTGGAATCTGGACCGGGTACTCGGCCTCCTGGATCTGCTCCAGAATTTCCTGTCTACCTGAGATGTTGTCGAGATAGGAAATGCTGTTGTTCCTCGCCGCTCTTTCTTCGCGTTTCTTTTGTTGCCACTGGGACTCGTGGATGCGTCTGAGCTCCCGGAAATGCGCTTCCATCACATCAGGTTCTTGGGAAGACGTCAGTGCCCTCACAGCTTCTTCTTCCAAGATATCGTCCGTCGCATGGCCGGCTTGGGCGGCTTCAAGGAGGAAGATCATGGCAGTTGCCCTCCTTCTGAGATCGGTCATGATAGGGTCAGGCGGTGGTCCCCGGAGAGCGGCGGAATCCAGAGCTTCCCCGTACTCCCACGCTTTCTTGCCCCCAAATAATAAATGGAGGCTGCTAATACACCCCAAGTGTTTATTCACGAGCTCAGTCCTCTCTTGTGCACAGCCACGATAGTATGCCTCGTTTTTCACTGCGGCGTTGTCAATCTTCTTGGCCATGGTTGATAGTTTGTGTTTCCTTACCAAGATACATGACCATGGGCAGCATCTCTGTGGCGTTGCGAAGAAACGTATCCATGTGCCATGATATAATTTCCCCCCGTCTGATTCTTTCACGGGCACGGATGACTTCGTCGTAAGGAGCGACCCAATACAAAGCCCAGACCTTTTTCGTAAACTTGTCCTTCGACATCTTTTCGTATCTGTCAAGGTCAGTATCCACTAGATAGTCTACTTCCTGTAAGTCCTGGAAGAGTCTTCGTCTGTCTTCCATGTTGTTCTGGTCGGCAACGTGGTCGATCGTTTGTGTATCTTGTATCTGTGATTGCGACTCGCCCGGAACACGAGCTTCCTGGTGATGAAGACCCTGGTCTTCCATCGCTTCCGTCACCGAGAGACTCAAATACCACCGTGAAGGAATCGAATTTGTTGAGAATGTGAGGGCCGAGTTTACGAGGCTTCGCTGGGATTGGCTGACAGTGTGTAGTTTTCTCTTGACGCAAGGTCCTCAGGGCTGCTCCGCAAAAGCACGTGTTGCGGACCTTGCTGGCAGTCTACCCATCCAGGCTGCCCAGCCATCTGTAACGGTGACCTTTTCAGCACAAGTGCTACTTATAGTACTCAGGCAGGAGGGGATGATAAGGGCGACCAGGAGAATAGGAATAATGACATGATGAGAAGGACCAAGGACGACGACAAGGACGACGACGACAAGGACGACGACGACAAGGACGACGACGACAAGGACGACGACGACAAGGACGACGACGACAAGGACGATAGGATAACGGAAAGAACAATGAAGTACTCAACCTGTAGCAAAGCTGACAGTCAAGGGATGTCAACGTCAAACCCCGCAGCCACATCAACTCTAATTCTCATTGTGGAGCACAGGCCGGCTGAAATCAACCTTTCACTGAGAGGGGAGCCTTTGTTAATGCAAGTCCTTCACTCTCCAAGTGTAGATTTTCTCAAAGATGAGTGCAGCCAACTTCGTCTTTGCGAATTGAGTGCCGGGGACACCACGAACCCTCTTCACTACAATATATCCCCCCACAAGGGTATGTTGGGCAAACATGCGAGTAGAACGCACTTCCACAGAAGGTATTATTGAGACATGGCATTGATCTCTAGGATATCTATTAAGAGTAAATAAAAAAGGGGAATGTATCATCTCTACTTGAGAGCCAGAGGACATTTAAATACACACAAAGTGCTCATCATTATGCACCATGAGACACATGACTGCTGAGGCCCATGGCTTCGGGGCCGATCTAGGCCCAGGCCTCACTCCAGGTTTGCACCCGAGCTCTCCTCTCTAAACAGCTCGCTCGTACACGTATCCACACGCAATCCTCCACGTTAAGGTATCTCGACGTTTCTTTTTCATTTTCTTTTTTCGTTCGTTTCCTTCGTGCAAAGAACTTTTGGGTGAGCAAGACGACCACGAGTGGCATCTTACTCGGTCTTCTTCTTGCCAAAGAGGCCGCCCTTCTTGGGCACTCTTGCCAGCCAGTACAGGCCGAGCGCGGCGAAGACGTTGAAGATGATGTAGACCCAGGCAATGCCAAAGTTCCTCCAGCGGTCGGCGTAGTCGCTCTTGACGCCAGCAAGGAAGTAGTTGGTGTCCTTGATGGTGCAGAACTGGCAGTCGGTAGTGGCGTTGGGGTCCTTAAGATAACCACCCATCACTCCCATATAGGCTTGCATGTACTGCTCACACGTCTGCGCAGAAGGAGGGTTGAAGTGCAAGTACTCGTTGGCAGCGCAAACCACTTCGGTGTTGGCGACGGCCGTCGACAGCATGCCTGACACGATATACGTAAAAGGCGATACACGATACATGAAGATCCAGAAGCGAGGGATGGAGTCGGGGTTGGCGAGGACACCGCAGAAGATCAGGCAAAGCATGAAGAGCAAGTTGGCGATGTTGCCTCCAGCCTCCGCAGTCTCGAAACCAGCGATGATGAAGTCGGTAAAGGTCGAGGTAAACAACAGGAAGACCAGCAGGTACAGGAACATCAGAGCACCACGCTCCGTAACCTGGTCGGCAGGAATAGCGTTGTTGTAGAGACCGACGGGGTAGTACCAGCAGAAGTACATAATCGCAGCCATCAAGGTGTTCCAAGGCAGTTCGACAATAATCTGGCTGAGCATGAAGACCTTCCAGCCGTAGACCTTGGATGGACGCTCGCGCACCTCATACAAGGACCGTTGGATAACAAAGTGAGGCATGGTCTGCTGGACAAGTTGACCGAAGACGGTGAGCAGGTTGAAAATGGCGAACATCTGATTCTGAAGACCTTGCTGTGTGTTGGGAGCCTTGAAAAAGACGAAACCGATGAAAGCAGCAACCAGGGTGCACAGAGCAGCCTTGGCATAGATGTAAGACGGGGTTCTCCAGTACTGTTGGAAGACACGGTGGGTAACCTCCTTGAGCTGGCCGAAGAAGGGAGCGGCAAACTCGCGATAGCTGGCCTTGTCCTGGGTAGCAGGGGTCTGAACACCGCGCTCATCCTTAAGACGCTGCAATTCCTTCTTGACATCGCCGTATTCGGCGCTGTTGCGCCAAGCCTGGTGCCAGTCGACATCGGTGTGGGAGCCAGGGGCAGCACCAATAACCTCCAACATCCATTCGGCAGGGTTGGCGTCAGCAGGGCAGGGGAAACCACCGTTGCGCTCGAAGTACGAGGTCATGACCTTGGAGTTCTCGCCAATGTCGCCGAAGTAGACAGTCTTGCCGCCCTTGGCCAGGAAGAGGAGACGATCGAAGCGCTGGAAGAGCATGGCAGAAGGCTGGTGAATGGTGCAAAGAATAGCCTGACCGCTCTTGGTAAGCTTCTCCAAAAGATCGAGAATAGCCCAGGAAGTCTGCGAGTCCAGACCAGAGGTAGGCTCATCGACAAAGAGCAGCAGAGGAGGCTTAGCGACAAGCTCGACACCAATGGTCAAACGCTTACGCTGTTCGACGTTAAGACCTTCACCAGGAACACCGACAACAGCATCAGCATATTCATCCATATCCAACAGCTTAATAACCTCCTCAACGTAGTCAAGCTTCTCTTGTCTAGGAACGTGGGCGGGTTGACGGAGGAGGGCGGAGAAGTTGAGGGCTTCGCGGACGGTAGTGGTTTGCAAGTGCAGATCCTGTTGCTGAACGTAACCGGTCTTGCGCTGGAAGGATGTGTCACGGTGATAGCCGTCGACCAACATCTCACCAGTGATGACACCCATGGAGGTACGGTCGGCCAAACAATCCAGAAGCGTAGTCTTACCAGCACCAGACACACCCATAAGAGCAGTCAGGGTACCAGGCTTGACCCAACCGTCGACATGGTCCAAGATGCGTCTCGTCTCCTTCTTGATTTGAACCTCGTAGCAGACATCGTTCCAGTGGAAGGTAGACTTTTGCTCCTCGATGAGACCATCGTTCTTCTCGGAGACGCGGGCGCGGTCGGCGGTGGTGACGGGACCAACGCGGATGTCTTCGGGGTCGTCCGAGTGCTTCTCCTTGAAGGCGGCGGGCTTGTGTCCACGACGGAAAACAAGGACCTCGCCCTTTGACTTCTTCTCAGAGACCAACTCCGCAGTAACCATGTAGGTCATCAGGAAAAACAGCATGAAAGCGATCAGAATACCAAAGTTGCGCCAGCGGTGGCCATACTCGTACCGGAATCCGGAGCCGACGTAGTCGTCGCCACTAACAACGTCAAGTCCAGCGACGGAGCCGATGGCGCTGCAGACACGCTCAGTCGGCGAAAGGTTCGTGTAGCTGGAGCCGAGGAATTCAGGAATCGCTCGAGGGACAAAGCTAGACTCGGAGCAGGTGAAGTTGCGGCCGTGGAACTCGTTCACAATAAGCGACTCAAAAGAGTAGGCGAGAGGGTCGAGGTAGTTGAGCCAGCGGCACCAATCCAGCATGTAATCGATGGGGATGACGAAACCGGTGAAGATGACGAGGTCCAAGATGAGAATGGCGGCGGGAACCATGGCCTGGGAGAGCGTGCGGGACGAAGAAGCGATCGTACGGAAGATCATGGACATGGTCAAGACCGTGAAGAACGATATCAGGAGGAAGAAAAAGAAGGCTCCAGGTTCGCGCCGCAAATTCGTCATGAAGTAGAGGACCAGGTTGAAGACTAGCGTATTCGAGATCTTGTAAGGCATGTCGCACAGCATGGATGCAACAGCCTCGGCCGAGGGGTGGTACAGAGCATAACGGGAGTGCTTTTCGACGATGGGACGTTGGGCGTACAGAGTGAGAATCTGCAAGGGTCAGAATTGAAGGTACAACGGGGGCCAGAGGGGTACTTACCTCGAGGGCACTGGAGAAGGCATTCATGAGCAGGGCGAAGAACAGGAGGGCACCACGTTGGAAGAAACTGTTGGTATCGGGTTGCAGGTTGTAGAAAACACTTCCAATAATGAGACCCATGACGACGTTTCCGATGAGAGAGCCGACGGTGATACTGGGATCACCGATCAGACGTCTCCATCCACGCCACAAGCAGAGCTGGATCTGCTGGATGTAGGAGAGGGTGAAGGGAGACTTGGCGCGCTGACCCTTTGCTTGCTGGGCCTTCTTGGAGGCACGGAAAGCCTCAGCATCGGGACCGTTGAGCGGGTGAGTCTGCTTGTACTCCTCAATCTCAGCCTGAAGGGCCTTGTAGTTGGCACTGTTCTTCCAGCAAGTGGCAAACTCATCGGGCGTGCGGGGGGCGCGGTCTTCCCAGCCCTTGCGAACGTGACGCTCCTGGGGAGAAGTCATGGACGTCAAGAAGTCGGGAGTAGTGGCACGGGCAGGGCAGTCGTAGCCAAGGTCGATGAAATACTGCCTAGCCTCATTGGCCTTGCCGTAGAAGATTTGGCGTCCCTCGTACAACACGACGACTTTGTCGAACAAGTCATAGGCGCTCTGAGGGGCCTGGTAGATGGACACACAGGCAGTGCTGTCAAAGAGCTCGGTTTGCAGGCGAAGGGTCTTGCAGAATTCGATGGCGTTGGCGGAATCCAAACCACGGGTACTGTTGTCCCAGCATTGAAGGGGTGCACCGGAGAGCGCAGCCTCAGCAATGGTAACACGCTTGCGCTCACCACCGGACACCCCACGAATGTACTCATTACCGACGCGGGTGTTGACAGTGTGAGAAATACCAAACATGGCCATAACGACATCCCTCAAGTGGTTGGCGAAGGTGTTCTTGTCAATTCCCTCGGGCAGGTGACGGGGCTGACGAGCGCGGGCGGCAAAGGTCAGAGTATCACCAACAGACAGCTGGGGGAAGTGGACGTCGACCTCAGCCGTGTAGATGGCCTCACCACGGTGGTTCGTGTGCATCTCCTTAGCGGTCATTCCTGCAAGTTGTCAGCGCCGTACGGCTTACACGGTTGTTACACGAGGTGGCTTTCCGTGTCTTGCGAGTGAGATCTCACACCGCCAGCCACACCAAACCCCTGTTCCTCCCGTTGCGATGATTCAGCCACTTACCCTGGTAGTTGAAGTAGGAGCTGTCGTCGGTGTAGAGTCCGTTTGTTTCACCGGCAATCGTCTTCAGGAACGTTGAGCAACCAGAGCCAGGCGGGCCCAAAACGACCAACATCTCACCCTTGCGCACGAGACCGTCGAAGTTGCGCAGGATGTCGATTCTCGTCTTTCCACCACCGGTGAACTTGCGCACAAGGCCAGCTGCGCTCAGCCACACGTTGCCAACATCCTTCTGGTAATCCGTCGCCTGACCGTAACCGTAGACATTAAGGTTTTGGAACGCAACACCAGACGTGCGGAAAGAAGCGCCGTGCGACTGGACAAGATCGACCATGGCGCGAGCCCAGGCGCGGCCATGAAAGTTTTCTGAGTTGGGGTTGAGAGGCGAGTTCTCTTCGGCAAAGAAAGGGTTTCCACCAACGGTGCCTGTTGCTGAGGCATGGGAGTAGCGCTTGGCGAGGGACTGCACCAGCGAGTGGCGGCGTTCCATCTCGGAATCCTCGTCGTCCTCGGCGGAGATCCTGTCACTGTCGTTGGGGGTGGAGGGCTTCTTAACGTCGGAAGCAGAGACAGCAACCTCGGTGAGAGAAGTGGCGGCGGTATCGACGGTGTTCTGGTTGGCACCAGCAAGGTCCTCCTCTTCGTGGTGGCCACTGCGCGAGCTGATGGGGACTCCAGCAGTCTGCGCCGTGCTGTCATAGTTGGGAATGGACGCCATCCCGGCAAAAGCCATGTTGGCTAGCTGTGATCAGGACGGTTTGCGCTTGTTGAAGGTGCCGGTTGAAAAGCGGGCGCACAAGAACCACCCGCTCGGCGCTGATATGGTGATATTCGCGAGGTGTTCCTTCTCGATGTCGCTCTCTGGCGGCGGGTATCTTTGTGATGCTGGGTGGGTGATTAGAGACTAAACGAATCGTCTAGCTAAAGACGACACGGTAGGTTGTATTAAGGACCGTCGGTGGGAAGTATTAAACAAGACGGATGTCGAAGGACGGAGAGAAGAGAGGGAGGTCGTCGATAATGGACGGAAAGGGAAGGGGAGGTAGAAGTAAGGTCGACGAACAAGACGCGGGAGGGTTGCGAGAATAAAAAAGAAAGATCCCAGCAGCTCGGGGTGACCAGGATTCAGCAGCAACAGGCAATGGAAGGAGGTACCTCTCTTTCTTTGCACCTACGCAAAGGGGAAGGGGCACAAAAAGATGGGACGGGACTGGAGCTGCTGCTGATGGTGCCCAGGTACTGTACTGGTGGTGCTGGAGGTGGTGTGTGGACAGGGCAGGCAAATGAGAAGCCGGCGGAAACAAAAGAATAACAAGAAAAAACAAATAAAAATAAAATATTGCCGTTATTCTTTGGCAGCAGAAGCAGCCCAGATGTCAGAAAATCCACCTCGAAACGTCCCGAAATGGATGTCCGCCAGGTGCAGGGAGCACGATACTTGGGATACGTACCGGGTGCCCCACCTGCCTTCGATGGGAAAAAAAGATACGCAGCCCGCAGCACTAAGCGAGAAGCGACGAGGTACGTACCCCAAAGTACGACCGCCGCAGTGAGCACTCAGCAGGGGACACAGGACATAGGACACAGGGTCACAGTGAGAATGACGCGCTCAACGGGCCCCACAAAGTCTCCAGAACCCCTAGCTCGCCCGCCTCCAACAGCGCTGAGGGCACTGAGGGCACTGAAGCACCCACCGGGAAGAACCCACCACCCAGACCCCGACACAGGGCGGAGGGGTGTGAATCCCTTTTGGTACAGCTTGCGGACTTTTGGCTGGGGATCCCGATTATCGCAGCTTTGCTCTAACCTCTCTACTGTGTACCTCGACGACTTCCATGCCACGCAGCTGCAACTTTGACCCTGGACGTATGAATAGAACGAAACTCCGCGACCTGGACGCGCTACTCCGGCGGATTCATCTTCTAAGCCACGTGGATTCGGTCGAAAAAGACGGCCCAAGACGCCAGGCTTGATCAGCACCCATCCAGCTGCGAAGCCTGTTGTCATATCACTGAACACGCGACTCCGTCTCTACCTCGTCCGAGCCAGGGACTGGCCTGCGATCTCAAAGCCAGATACTGACGAACGATCGCACACGGTTCACCTGATGAGAGGGCACCTCTACAGTCTCCGAATAACCATATTCTCTACCTTCTAGGCTTCTGACCGTTTGAATATCTCTCTCTAGTCGTGGCAGGGCCGTCAGCACGTCGGCCGTAAGACAACATGTCCGTGGTGGTATTCCCGTTGCTACGCTCCCGTGTCCGCGGTCCAACAACAATTCCTCTCGGCCTAAGCCTGATGTAGCACCCAGATGCAGGCTGTACACTCCGTATTACGGATACCCAGCCGAAAATAAAGAAATGAGGGCCCAAGAGGTCCAACAGTCGGCAGGGGCCCGGAACGAAGCCCTGCGCGGCTCAATCCTATCGGGATCTTGTCACTTCCCGAGCCCACGCAGGGTATTTTGTTGGCATTCACATTGGCATTGGCATCTGGTATTCTGCCATCCAACAGAACAGCGTTGATCTACTTCGCTACTATGGACAGAGTACAAAGAATGTAACACACCCCAAGGCTCTGGCTCTGGAACAGGCCGCCAGCCGGTCGGAAACTGTCAACGCTGCGAAGCACCCTGCAGCTGCGTGCGTCCCATCCCCGGCGCATGTCACCGCGGCCGCGTCGAAGCAGCAAGAATCAGGACATTGACCCCAATCTCACCTCATCATGGGATATCCATCGGGCTAAGGGCTGGCTGATTGCGGTACAGCAGCCAGCGATTAGCTGAAGGGCTGCAGTCACCCACGACGCTCGCTGTCAGAACACCAACCCTGTACACGATAAACTCTACACGGTTTCCGGGAACATTTTCGTCACCCAGAGTCTATCCCACTCCCTCCATCACGTCTTGTTGCCCTAGGGAGGAGGGGAGGGAGCGCAAGGCACAACGTGTACTCTGCCGGGTTACTCCTGTGATCCGCCCTATCAATCCAACTGCCGACCAATGATGCCTCGGAAATCGGCCCAGACAAGCTAAAAGAAAGATGAAGAAACAGCAATGGCGGATGGATGTCGCCCCGACTGACATCAAAGTTCTTTTAGTCGGACGGGAGACGTTGCCAGCAGAGCCCTGCTATCGGGGGCAATCAAGACCCCTTTCGGACCATGTCCATGGAACTCTTGGCCATGCGGCTGGACTAGATTTACGGATTTTCATACGGGCGGAGCAGATCCATCAATCCGTGATGAAAAATTGCGTCTTGCATTCATCAGCAGCGTTGCAGTTGGACGATGCCCCTCTACCGGCGGGAGGACGATTTGTAAATTTGTTGCTGTTTTTTCGAGGTGCAAAGTCGCTCTCGTGGCAGAGGGCCCGCTTATTTGGGCGGCCCCACTATCAGAGAGGTACCGCCTGTAAGACCCCCACTAAAGAAGCAGCAGCTCCGCCGTGCGCCCAATTGGAAATTTGACAGGGCACTACGGCGCAGCCAATGGGCAGCCACGAGGTACGCCTACCGCAGAAAAGGGGAGGCGCTGGGAGCCAGTGGGAGGGTGCGCCGCCGGTACGTACCTGCGGACAAGCGACGCTAAGGAGCCGCAAGCGAGCTGCCTGCCTGTCTCGGGTTCTTCGAGCACTCCGACAACCCGCAACCTTCGACCCCGAAAAAAAGAGAAGGGGACCCGCTTCCAGGCGGTGCCGTCACCGAAAGCCACCACCACGACCACCACGGCCAGTCACAGTCACGGTCACACAGTCAGACAGACCTGTACCGTCCGTTCCCTACCGCGCCGCACCACCGCGCCGGTCCCTTGGCCTTTTTGCCTGCCTACGAATACCAACCAACGGGGCTGCCTCGTTGTCGCGTACGGATACTGTCGCCATTGGGCTTTGATCAATATTGTTGGGGGTTATCGTTTACCAAAATCTCACATGCTTGGCGGTACTTGTACGGATAAGCCAGCGGCCGCAGAGAGCTGTCTGTCCATCATCACAAGAGGGAATTGCCCATCGGAGTAATTTTGCTGCTTCCCAAGTCAATGACAAGTAGACTGGAATCATCCAAACAATTCGTGTCTTTGAAGCATTCGTGCTGCCCACGGGTTGTACACAGTAAATCAGCTCGGATTTTCCGCAATGACCCCAATCCTGGGCCAATGTTGCACCCGTTCCAACTTGGCGATCATCAACAGGGCCCCGATATACGACGATTTACGGCGCACAAACCCTTCCACGTTGCGCGCTGCGCTGCGCTGCACGTTGCGTATCTATCTTTCTGTCTGCACCTCCCGTCTCTCTGCTCTGGAGTCTGCCCACAGGATTCCCACCGGGTTCCCAGGGCCCTGGTCTCGCCAAAGTCGCATCAACACCGGACTTGATTATCCAATCTCCCCCGGAGGCCCCCCTTAGACGTCCCCCGAGATCGTCGCTACATCTGGCAGTGGGCGCCGACTTTCCACGACTCCGATCCCGATAGCAGATCGGGCGGGTTGTTCGCAACGTCCCGAAGAGCCACGGCGCCCAACTCTGATGACTCTAACAAACAAAGCCCAAGACTAGAGAGAAAGTAATCAACCACTGACGTTGTTTGGGTCACGCAATCAGCATACCGAGCATGACTTACCACCAGAGCCTGTTGCCCGCGAGACAGAGACAACCCCGTCTTAGCGCAGTCTCACCACTGAACGGCATTGGACACGTTGAGCAGAAAGTGTCTTTCCCCTCACACTCCCTCCTCTCCCTTGGTGCCTTGGTTTGTGTTCTTGCTCATGTTCTTCCCGTGGCGTCTGGACCTCTGACTCGTCCCAACACCTCGACAACCTTCGTCCTAAGCACTCTACTTGGCCGTAAGCGATGTCTGGCGGACGAGTATGCACCAGCATGACACAGAGACAAGCATGGCGTCAACCACCAACAACTAACTCCAGCGAGTCGAGACGAGACCAGACGGACGAGAAAGGAAATCAAGACGGAGCATTGACTTTATCTGCAAGGCGCGGACATTCACGGAATCGCTGGCCGAACTCGTTGATCAACATAGAGAGATAGAGAGACGAATCGAATCCCAAGAAGCAGCCAACACCCCGCCATCGGGGACGGTAGCCGCCTCCGAATCCGCCACCCGCCAGCCAGGACGTCAACATCATTCACGATCACAGGCCATATTCTGGCGGAAGCCCGCCAGACCCAGAGTCCAGAATGACAACCTCCCATCCGTTCCTCGACATCCCAGTCCATGCATTCCCCCGTATGAAACAATCTGCGGCGCAACATGTCGTCTGCCCGGGTAGATATCGGAAAGCTGATAAGATAGAATGCTAATGCTATATCCCGTGTATCATGTATCACGATCGACCGAGGCAATGCATTGCACGTCCTAGATCTTTCCCGCAGGCATCACAATCTTCATTCGTGATCCAGGAACCGCGAACACACAAGATGCGATGCGTGATGCATCTTGCGACTCGCGAACCCGGTACCCCGGATCCGTCGCCACGCAAGGCCCGCTAAACCTTGCGCTTCTCCGTGCAACAAGTACAACAACACCAAATACCACCTCCCTACCATCCACTGCGCCCTCGCTCGGCGGCGCCCTAGAACGTGATGGAAGCGTGTGATTGCACGACGTGGCCGCTCCAATCGCATTTTCGCGCCATTCACAGTGTCACATCTCGTTGGATCTGCAAGGACACTACCACCTCACCTCGCCTCACCTCACCCTTACCTCAGACTTTGGCCGAAAGAACACCCCGAGATCCCGTCAACCCGTCTCACATCATTCTCTCCCGTCGGCAGGCAACCCTGATTGATAACCCTCGAATCCAAAATAGAGACGCAGAGTTGCTTTGACAGACCGACGCTGATGATAACGCTCACCTAAACTTCAGTCTTGCACCTGCAACCAACGGCAACATGCTCTCCTGAACTATTAAGATTGCACGGGCTTCTCCTAATATATGCCCCCCATACATACGGTGGGATGCCCGTCCTCGCGTCCCCGCAATACGAACCCGAACTCGAACGCGGTTTTGTGGGGACCCAAGTCCCAAGCCTCCTCTCAAGCAAAAATCAATGAAATCACACTCTCCACCATCATTTGACGCCGTAAAAGACATGGTCCCAACACACGCACCACTCGTAAATCGCCTGCCAGAGGGGCCTAGCCGAGCCCAGAACGCCCTAAGCCCAGCTAGCCGGCACCATCAAGCCAGTCCATTGGTGAACCATCGGATACTTGGCCGTCAACGCGCTGCTCGGCCCTGAAGAACCCGTCCTCTGGCCTCCCTCTCAGCGTTCCCAGTGATCAGCAGTACGAAGTATGTATCAGTAGGTAGCAGCAGCAGCAGCCTCGGAGCTTTCTTCATGTGCTGTGCGTAACCCCTCCGAACCCAGGCCGGGCAGACTGTCCCTGAAGTAGAAGAGAAATTCCGGGCTGCTCCAATGAACTGTCACTGTAACTGGTCTTTTGAATCCTGGTCGGACTCCGGAATCGACCCGACCCACGACGAGAATGATCTTCCCATTCCTGCCCAAAAACAACGTCGCCAGCTCAAATCTCTCCGACCTCCGTGATCACCCGGACGGCCATCGTCCACCAGAGCACCGATCCCAAAGCCTCCAGCCCGATGATGACCCGGTCCGCAGTGCCCACGCAAACGCAAACTACTCTTTCCAGCTATATTGCCCCATGCGGAATAGCGCCAGATTTCATCCGACGTGAGAAAAGGGACCTGGCGCAATCCCGTCAGCCTTCGGCCGAAGCTGAACCGGCTTTGACAAGCGCACCTCCATACCAAGACCGGAGGACGCAGGGCACCACCACAGCGCTTACTGCAGCGCTGCAGCAGCACAGGCACAGGCACGGCCCTGTCCAGCGGCACACGCAGCGGCCCAAAGTTTCCGCAATGTTTGAAGTCGGGGTCGGCTGGCAGATGCCACTGCGAAAGCAACGCCTCAATGTCACATGCGGCGCATCCCCTCGTGCAGTTCCTCGGAGCTTCGACTTATCAGTAATACTACGCTCTGCTATCTCTCCCGTGACTGCTGCAACCACGACATCTACATCTCCATACCGCAGGCAGAAAATATGCAACCCGCGCACTGGGGCGCCCGTTGAAGAACAACATCGCAAACCCCACAGCGGCCCCATCCGGAGCTAACAGCTCACCCAAACGCCTTCTCGTCCGTGAAGGAAGGCGGAAATAAGACGCTTGTCCGGATGTGAAGAGAGCCCCAAGGCCAGTCGTCCGAACGGGTGACTTTTCTGGTGTTTTCCTGGCTTGATGTGCTCCGCACACTTGGCGTGCTCCTTTGGGCAAGTATTCCTGTGGAGGGACTATGTTCAGACGGTTTTCCGGGAGGGGGAGGTGTGTGCGGTGTGAATCAGGTGACGGGTCATGTGTAAGTCACCTCCCCGGATGCCTCGGGTCGCGCTTTGGGGATATGGGAAAGCGTTCCTATGAGCGAGGGAAACGGTTTACGTCGTTGGAGTGAAATGTTGTACCCTGAATTTGGGGGGCATGAATATGTAGCAGGTGCCTGGAAGCTAATGATGCCTGGAGACGTTGATTGAACAGAGCAAAGTAGAGGTGTTTCCATTTGCGGCCCGCACCGGGGGGCGAGAAAACCGTTGGCTTCTCAGGCACGGTTTAAGAAGTATGGTGAGTGGGTCGTGGTTTGGGTTATGCTTATTGTCAAGTATGTTGTTACCGGGAGACTCGGATCTTTGTGGATAGATGGGGAAGCTTTTTTGTATTATATTAAGCGTAGGTGCTGGCCAGGGTACGCAATCTGATAAGCTTAAGCTTCTTCAGACAGTCTTTGGAAGATTACAGTCTTTGGAAGATTGAAGAGGGGGCGTTATGATGATACTGGCCTAGACTAGGGTCGGTGTATGATATCAAGTCATCGTAGAGGATAAGTGCTCTGACACATCCAACAGCTTATGATGGTCAACATTATTGGCACGCTGTCACTTAGATCACCCTGATCTTCTCAACTACGTCCACACATGTGACAGCTATTCGAATGAGCGTGGATGTAGTCTTACGCAGTTAACATAGTCCCTCATTTATGACTTGTCTCATACGTGTCGATCAGGCCTGTTTCTTGGTGACTAAACGTTGGCGTTATGAACAGCTCTAGCAAGCAAATGCAGTCCGTCAGGCCTAAGATCTCCATGGAGTTGAAAACAAACATATTCTCACGTCTCATTTCCCCGGTCATGCTGAACTGACGCTCGATTATGGGCTGTGAATGTGAACATGAGCTGAGCTCATGAGCATAAGGGCAAGTGCATGCATCAGCAGTGCTGTATGTTTCAATGAGTATTGGTGCTCACGCAGGCCACGTCAACATCTAACCGTACCAGGGCTACGCTGTCATGATGCTAGAACCCGGTTTCAAGACAAAACATTGACGGTAATCAGAGACTGAAAATCAGCACACGGGCGATTCATTTCGGTGACTATATTAACTTCTCTTGTATCGACCTCAGTACTTTACTGGGAACAATGGCTTATCGCGTAGTCTGAATAAGTGGTGAAATCTACCTGCCTAGTAGGATTGGTGAATATACTCAAAAGTCCCATTCTCAATATGCAGCCTACCCGTCCCTGCAGTCACTGTCCAACATCACAAGAACCAGGTGTAACCACCAACATGCACCACCGACATGATGATTCACGCTTACTGAAACGAAGTCGTATATAAGAATGCAGCAGCTGAGTCTGGATTCTCAGCCTTATGAAATCTTCATCATGCACATCCACGTAACTCCAGTATCAATATCTTCAGCCCACCACCACTACTACACAAGTACCCTTTATGAAAGCCTCGCAGTAACTTCAGAGATCACCATGTCTAGCAACGACATCAACCCTCCTATCTACTCCGACTCTCAGCCTCTTGGTCCCAATGGCCCGACTGGAACCGGCGCCCAGGCCTCCGGCACCCGCGGTGGTCACAGTGACAATACCGGAAACGCCTCCAACCGCGGCGGTCGTCAAGGTGGAGGTGGTTGGGGTCACCATTCCGGAAGCAAGAAATGAGAGGAACGAGTTCGACGACCCCTCACACCTTCGTCTCGGTCCTGATGTCTATCGAGACACACATGGTTAAACAATAGAATACATAGCTACCAAATTAGTAATAGGACCATTCGGTTTATCTGAAGTGAGATGCTCAAAGCTTTGCCACAGAGTGGTTGTTATGGAATCCCTTATCTTGTACCAAATCCTACTTACACACATTTCATCACTGAGATGGCCCGGACTTTTCAGCAACTCCCCTGACAATATCCTCAACCTCTCGTTCAGTCAATGTCTTCAGCCCAACTTTCTCATTCCAGCTCATCTCCTGAAAGCTTTCACTGCCGCCATACTCTTTCCCGTACATCATCTGCAGGTAGAACAGCATCATCCCAGACTTGTCACCTTTCTGCTGTCTCTCCTTCGCCTCCTGATAAACTTGCTCCACGTCCCGCTCTTCGACATGAAACTTCTGACCTGTGACTTTTTCGGCCATCTCTGTCAACTGCTTTTCAGTGACCACCGCAGAGTGGATATAAACAGACTTGTTCTCAGCCTCGCCGTACAGTCCATTATCGTCTTTGAGAATCTTACAGACCGTCTCGGCAATGTCAGGCAATCTAGTGGTACCGACCAAGTTCGCCCCGCCATTATGCCACTTCGCCGTCTTCGTCCGGAAATCCGGTCCCAAGCCTCCGAAGCCGAGGACCAGCTCAAAGAAAGGACCGTTGTTAATGCTCGTCCAGCTTGATTTACCAGCTGTTTTGGCTATCTGCTCAACGAGGTACCGCCGAGTGCGAACCTTCTCTGTCACTACAGGAAGTGTCTCAGCTAGGGGCGAGTCGAGGTTGGTGCTGTACTCGGACGGAAAGATGCGCTTCACCCCGGCCGCGATGGCGGCGTCAATCCAGTGCTTCTGGCTTGAGAATGAGATCGGATCTGGCGCGGCTGAGATGACAGCATCTTGCCCCTGGAAAGCCGAGGTGAGAGCGTCGGTGTCGTTGATGTCAATTTGGATGGACTCCATTCCTACTGGGACTGGTGCGGTGGACTCGGCGCGTCGAATAGCCGTTACTATGAAGCCAGCCTTCTGGAGCGCCGACGCTATCTCTGAGCCCAGAAGTCCGGTTGCCTATGCATACATGTCAGTCAATGAAGCTATCGATGTTAAACATCCAAACTCACGCCGATGACGGCCACATTTCGAATTGGCAAAGACATGGTGTATATTTTGCAGGATGGTGTGGACAGAATACTCGTGATGGTTGTTGGAAGAGACCCAGTTCTCAGATCCTTCATGAAGAAGGGCATTCGTCTGATGAATCTCACATCAATGACTTCATAAAAATCACATGGGCCGTTGCTTTTGGGCGTGCAGAACTTGCGCGCGGGGCAGACCGTGCATTGTGGCTCAGTTTGGGATGTCTTAGTTCTTCTACACAGCCTCCTTCTTATATTTAAATCTCAATCTATGAGGTCTAGTGACTTGAAACTTTTGATGCACGACCAATCGGTCAGAAATACTTTTGACCATTCACTCCTAACTTTTCGCTCAGCACGCCATCATATAGAGTCCCGTTGCTGCCCTTCGCTTGAAGTAGCGCAACAAGCATCCACAACTGTTGCTCGATGAAGAGGGGACAGAAATCAGAGCCCATCGGTATCGTGTGGTTTCAGTGACATATCATGAGCGTCGTTTCAGTCGAATTGTCTTCGCGGGATCCGGCATGGACTTCAGGTAGTTAGAGAAGTCAGCCTCGTTGTGATGACCTTATATAATGGTCTACAAAACTTACCTGAACACCAATCTCAATGTTTTTGTATCTCTCCGTCTCGCCTTCCGCGAGCAAGATGTCAAAGTTCAACAAAATTATCGCAACGATCATCTTGATCTCGACAGACGCGAAGAAACGACCCGGGCAGACGTGTCGGCCGAACCCGAAGTTCAAACTCGTTTGTCCCACGCTCGAGAACAAGTGACCAACTTCAGTACCGTCTTCTGTAGCTTTGACCTTGCTTTGCCGTAACTTAGAGAATCGGAAGGCATCGAACTGGCTGCTTGACGGATAGAGATTGTCGTCCATATTGACGGCAGCCGATGGTAGTTCAATGAGGACACCAGCTGGGATGGTTTGGCCATTCGAAAGAGTGAAAGGTCGGAGAACCTTGCGCTGAGCATTCGCTGATACTTGTGTCAGAGGTGTAGTATTCCAAGAGTTTTCGGGGAACGTCATACCAGCACTCATGGGATAAGTACGCATCGATTCAGTGAGAAAGCTCTCCAGCTTGACCATGTTCTGCAACGCAGCGTTGTTGAACTCGTTACCGGATCCTACAAGTGCTTCCTGAATCTCTTCTCGGAGGACTGGGATGATGTCTTGCATCGATGCTAGTGTGTACAATCTTTTTTGATACCTATTCAGTCGAAATCACAACCAAGGTTTTTATGGGGGACTCACGCGTTCGTCGCTGTCGCCGTCGTAGTATGAATCGCAGTAAAGCTGGCGCCTAGTTGCCAAATTGCCAACTCCGCATCGTTGCGTGAGCCGTTCTTGGATTTGTCCTGGGCATCAATCAACCATTGCAACATGTCATCGGGCTTCTCGTAGTCCGCTTTCGCCATGGCATCTCGTCGGGCTGTGACCACTGGCCCTAGAAAGTCTTCAGCTTCTTTGAAGCGCTGAAACAGCTTCTTGACTTCAGGTAGCCTCCGACTTGAGAACCTCCGCCGCCAAGCTGGAAGACCCATAACTCCAAGAACTGCGTTGACCATATCGACAGTGTAGTTGATAGCAGTGTCGAGGTAGGCTTCATTACGACAGAGTTCTGGTCCGACGAAGACCCGCCCGGATGCCATCGCTACGATTCTAAACAGCTTGTTGTTGATAGGGACCTCAGTCCAGTCCTTACACGGAGGGAGCTCTGTGTCAATGGCATGCGTTACTTCGGCAGCAATGGCTGGGCTAAGGCGTGCTTTCAGTTCAAGTTAGTAAACCACGAGACAAATGCCAGCAATTGTTGTAGGACTAACCAAGCGCCGGCGTAAGCGAGACTTTGACCGTATGTGCGAGCATCGTTGTGTCGGTCGGGATGTCAAGATACTGATTGTTGATGGCCTACACACCGTAAGTTCTGTCAGGGGCTTGGCTCGATCTCGCATGGAGCAGGCCGCCTACCTCGTCGGTGGCCTCCTGGAACCCCAAGACAGTGTCGGACAGCTTCTTAAGCTCGGGGATGAACTTTGGGGGGATGACCACGGTTGGCAGTTCTGTAATTGTTTGTTTAGCTTGGTTCAAGCTGACGTCGGTCATCATAGACAAACAGAAGAGGTATAGCCTACCGCTTGCAGTCATGATCTGGAATGCGCGACCTTTGAACTGAGATATTCGTCAGAAGAGCGATCTTTTCAGAGTCGCGATCATATTATTACCTTTTCATATCCTTCTCTGTAAAGTCTTCTTGCTCCTCCTGGCGCCATGAATTCCTGTCTTCGTTGCTCTTTCGTTCTACCGGCTCCCACGCTTGGTATGTGACCCAGGCGATCCTTCTTGAAACCCCATTTTGCGGCAATGACAGGGATGAGGGTGATGAGAGCTGTAAAGACCAGAGGCCATCTTGCCACAAGCGTAGGCAACAACGAAGTGTCCTCAACTGTTACGTTCATGTTGTGCGATCAACTTCATCTGCGCTCTCCCAACAAGAACAAGTGCAAATGCTTGGAATATGATCGTATGCAAGAGGAAGAAACTAGGTGCTGTCGAGTCGTCAACTTAACGGACCGACGATGGAACTCTTTATTTCATGCATCGGCACTCGGATCTTTTGTGGAGTGTTCGCCCGCCCTTCCGCACGGGCAATACCGCCGGCCTCCCTGGCCGAAAAGCTTGACGATGGAGACCGGACACTAAGAGGCGGCAAGGGTAACGGCGGCCCTCCTTCAAACTCTATCCGGAGGTGACGTTGTAATAGCAAGCGTTGCGTGTGGTGAGTGTCCCCCTCTAGTGGTTCTTTACTTGCCATCCCTGTGATTCCTGAGTCAGAAGAACCAATAGCATCGTTAATCCTGCGTAAAAAAGTTTTGTAACCCGCGGAGCATCCTCCTATTCCAGTCCACTGGGATTGTAGGACGATGCAGGCGCAACTTATGAAAATTGCGAGACCGACTCATAGCGAGAGCGAGGTAGTCCAGAGTGCTTCATCGGACGCAATGTGCGCGACTTATATCGGACTCTCAAGCCGTGATGAGGGGAAGTTGAACTTTGAGAGTATGATTTTGTCAAAGAAAGTTATCCCTTTTGCTGTAAAAGGCAATTGAGATGAACACACACACCGGCGACGCTTCCCCACATGCCCAGGTTCTCGGGGCTGTTTGACTCGATCACCAATAACCCCTAAGTTATTGGTGGTCTTTGTTGTCTCCTTCTCCACCGCCAATATCCATCGGCCATGGAACTCGATTGATAATTGTCCAATTGGTTTGTGGCATCGAGAGTCAATATGATGCATCATCTTCACCGCCTCAAAGCTTCGGTCCGAGCCAGATAGGGCGCTTCTGAAGGACAGCAGTAGCAGCAGCGGCGTAGCTAGCCATCGTCCTCTCGCATCTGACAAACCAAGTAAAGGAACCATACGCCATGCTTCATCTGAGGGTGTGATAATATAGATCCCTCCCGATCCGATTAAAATCAACAACTGCCTCTTGGGTGGCGGTGCTCTGTGAGGTTAGCCACAGCTGGCACAAAGTGCTGGTAGAACGGGTAGATTCCATGTCATTTACTCGGATGCAATGCATGTACCGCCTGATTCTGGCCTTCGCTATGCTGTTGGGTTACATCATTGATGCCGAGAAGCCGTTCAGTGAGCACTAAAGAGCTGACGAAAGGGATCAACGCAGAAGCCTCACGCTAGGCAAGGCTTGAGTAGAAGCACTGCTGTAGTCTAGACATAGCCTTGCAGGGACCTTATTCCCGTAGAATGAAGCCTTCAAAGCCGCGAAATCGACTTGCAGAAACTACGGGGCGCAAAAGAAAGCTAGCGGGTTCGATTTTGCCCGATTTGGTGAATTTCACGACGCCACCAGAATCCTGCCGAAGACGCCACAGACGCGGATACGTACTGATGACTTCATTTTGGTGCCGGGAATAATACTAGAAGGCCCTGAATCTTTTCAGAAAGATCATTTTGCGCAGCAGTGCTTGTGATCGGCAGTGGTCTAGAAGAGAATTTCCTAATTGGGTCTATTCAACGAAGCCATTCTGACTACCTGCGGATAGCCATCACGCTTTCTCAAGAATGGTGCCCGCTCATTGACATAGCTCAAATTGCTGATGAAGATATAAAGGCGACAGATTGCTCTGTCAAGCGAGAACTATCCAAGCACAACTTTCAACCGTGAAACTCTTTCATCATCCTAAACATGCACACGCCGTCGACATACGTCCTATTCGCTTCATTGCTGGCAACTCTGCCAACCGTGGTGTCACCAGCCCCGACTCCAGACCCAGAAGCGCAGAAGCTGGCCGACCCGAAATACGGTCCTATCCCGGGCCAGTCAAGACTCTACAGCGACTACCGTGGCAAAGCGGCTCCATTCCCAGGCAATATTACTTCACCGATCCTCCCCACTGAGTCAGGCGACCCAGACCCCGACGACCAGGTTTGGCAGAATCTCTTAGCTGCTGAGTGGGCGATCTTCAACTTCTACCAGCAAGGAGTTGAGGCTTTCAACACCTCATCCTTTGTCAAGGCCGGCTTCCTCAACACCACATATGACCGCATTGCGGAAATCCGCGACAACGAGGCAGGACATTTGAGAATCTTCCAGAACGAGATCTCGAATAAGAGCGTAAAGCCAGGCGCTTGCAAATACGAGTACCCGTTCGAGGACCCCACCAGCTACTTGGCATTGACCACCTTTCTTGAGGTCGCGAGCATGGCGTTCTTGACTGGTTTGGTCCAAGAACCTAAGAGTGAGGCTGCGCGAGGGGCTATGGTGGCCATAGCAACTGTAGAATCGAGACATGAGACGTGGTCATTGGCGGACGTTTGGGGCGCAAACCCATTCTCGGGACCAAGCGACACGGTCTTTCCATATGCGAACCAGATCTTGGACATGACCAACGTCTTTATTGTTCCCGGAAGCTGTCCTCCCGAGAACCCTCAATACCCAAACCCCAACCAACATCTCCCGCCTCTTTCTGCTGCTTCAGGCACTAAGTCTATTGCTCCTGGTGCCGAAGTCTCCTTCAACTTCACCAGCCCGACGGATCAACCCAAGTTCAACGATACCAAGTCATACTATGCGGTATTCTTCCACGCTGTTGGTAACGTCAGTGTGCCAATCGACGTTTCCAACTGGAAGACTGGAGACTTGGTGAATGTCACTATCCCAGCGGACTTTGAGGAGAAGGGCGTCATCATCACCGTCTTGGCAGACGAACCAGGTGCACCTAAGTTGGAGACTGTTGTTGCTGGCCCAAGCATTTTGCTGCAGCAGCCTACTGCAATCGGATTGCTGTTGGCTTAAAGCAAATTTCTTTGCCAGTTCGGAGCAAACGCCTTTCAGGCAGATGTACATGTAACCAGCGAGATGATGAATGAGATACGAGACTCGAGTCGTGTAGACCATAGATATAGATAAGCCAGCTCTCAAACAACACCAACGAACAGTTCTTCACAAAATTAAGTCGTGTGTTCACATCCTGTGATTCAAATATTATATTGTCACTAATAGTGCATCCATATGCACATCCGTCACCCGTGGTATCAACGCTCAGCCTTGGCCTACTCAAGTTCTTACCATGTAGCAACATGCCTGCAAGACCTCTAATACTAACCAAAGACGCCACAGTCGGACCCTAATACCCGTAGAGATTCACGTGTTCCGATGTAGACGCTCTGATTCTTCTGTTCTCTCTGACCAGTAGAACGCGGATCCACCAAGCGCAAACGATCGACAGCAAAGCGAAACCCGCCGAGGCACCGAACCCAATAGCATAACGAGGCTCGTCGCTCTTGGGCCAGAGGTATGCACCGTAGATGTAGCCGATCTGGAAAATTTAAGTCAGTGTCGAATCAAGATAGGAGGTTACAAAAAGCTGGACATACCTGGCCGCCAACGTTAGTCATGGCGAGGACAACGGCCTTCTTCTCCTTAGTCTGTGAAAGTGTCGATGAAGCCCAACCAATGATGACTAGGCAAGGTCAGTAATCAAGGCACCGGTACTGATAAGTGATTTGCTTACCTGAATTTACAGAGTACGCGCCCGCAGCCAAAATGAAAGATGCTGTGTAACGAGCTGCGGTATTCAAAGTGGAAGCAGCGACAACGAAGCCAACAATGGCGACCCCGAGGCCGACGGTAATATGCCATGTCCGCTCATGGAGGCGACCGGAGCTCCATCCGAAGAAGATTCCTGCAGCACCGGCAAAGATGAAAGGTGGGCAGGTCATGACTAGCGTGATCGTCGTGTTGAATCCAAGGGTCTTGATGACGCTGTCGAAGAATCGTTAGCTTACGTGCGCTTCATGGCTGAGTACAAGTTGGAGACTCACGTGGGAAAGAATGAGTTGAAGGAGCAGGCCGACAGGTGGAAGTTTTGCATGAGGCAGAAGAGCCAGGTGCGCTTATCACGACAGGCTTGCTTAAGACCTTCCATGGCAGAGGCCTTCTCGTCTGAGGCATCAGAGATCTTATCCTTCTCCATCCGAGAGTGAGCCAGCTGCTTCTCGCGATCGTTGAGCCAGCGCGTTGTCAGAGGCGTATTAGGCAGGAGCCAGAAGCCGACAAGGGCAACAAAGCCAGTGATGGCACCCTCAACGATGAAAAGCCATCGCCAACCTGCGATTCCGTTGAGGCCATCCATGCCGGCGAAGATGCCAGCAGCGATCAAACTTGACAGCCCGGTGGCTAAAATCTGAGCGCAATAAAGTCCCGCAATGCGCGTGGCAACCTCTGCGATGTGTATCAGTTGAGTGGCCTCCGGAGTGCCTTAGAGTCTTGGCTGACGCACCTTTGCGAGTGTAGAAGATGGAGAGCATGTAGGTGGCGCCGGGGTAGAACTGGAAAGAGTGTGTCAGCCTGCATGCCACACTTTTCGTTTATTTAACGACGACTTACCGGAGCCTCAGTGATACCCAGGAAGAATCTGCAAGCCACGAGGCCGCCATAGTTCTGAACGAGGGCTGTGCATCCCGACACCACAGCCCAGATCAACATCCACGCACTCATGTATATGCCGGGTTGAATTCGAGTGATCAACATGTTCGAGGGGATCTGCATCAAAACGTAACCAACGAAGAGACTGCACATCTGTCAGCTTTGCCACTTTATAGCCACCCTCCAGAGCTGACTTCCGACTTTAACCTGGAAGCTTTCTGAGATGCTTCATTGGGGAGTGAAGTTTCTTACATGGAAACAGTTGTGTTGAACTGTGTGCCTGACATGTTCAGATCTTCCTCTAGGTTGTTGAGTCGTGCCTGAGCGATGGCGTTTCGATCAACGTAGTCTACGACGGTCAGTCGCGGTGGAAATGCCTATCGGGGTTCGTGGCGTGTTTACTCAGAAAGTACATAACACAGAGGCACGGCTGTCGGAAAACACTGTCAGCAACTGTGTGAACGCAGCCAACTCCAAAGCAACTTCCATACCATAATGCGATAATCAAGCTTTCGCACAAGCCTGATCTCTTCAGGATCCGTTTTCTTAGCGGTTCCAGTCCAGTCGCGCTCCTCATCTTGCTGGATGTGCTTCTCGTCGTCGACAACGCTGCTCACTTGATTGATGACGTGCTCTTCGCGCTCAACCGACGGTGAACGCTTCTCGCTCGCCGCCATTTTGAGTTTGTGTGATCGCTGGCGCCTTGTTGATGATTGGTTGGAGGACTGGTTGGCTCGTAATCGGAGAAATGGAGGAGGTCGGCCTAAGAAATAAGCATAAACGAGACAGAGCTACAGGGGCAAACTGTGGTTGACTGGATTTGGAGCTCGCCAACCAAAACAACACGGGCTCTGGGTATTTATGACATTTCAACAGTTTGTCTACTACCCCACGAAAAAGGTGCCAGTGTGCCCCCAAATCCGGGGTAGATAAATCAGCGGGGCCAACATCTAGCATCCGGAGGTTTGCGAAACCTGGGGAAAAGACCCCCGAGGCTTGAATGGCTCAAGCTATCGCCTCAGTCTTGGCCAAGACGCGGGGTGCTCGGGGGCAGATTTGGGATCCGAAAGAAACAGTGAGTGACGGTTGATGGAGAAGGATAAGGGCAAGGGCATGCTAACACGATAGGAACGCGGAAAGGACGTGAGGGAGACGGCTTGTCTTGGTATCCAGGCGCCATTGGGGAGGCTGGATTTGGTCAGCCACTGATGGGGAAATGGGGAAATGGAGCCCCGCGTGCCAAGACCCGAGGGAATGGATACTACTGGGGTTAGGTTGGGGTTAGCACCTAGGCGACTGGCACGTTGGGACCGGGGCAGAGGGATGTGTGTCAAAAGGCTTGCTTTGGTTCGTCGAGGAACGTGTCGAGTGGATGCATCGGGGGGAGGACTGGGCAGTCAGACCAGCCTGCGCGGAGGGTGGGAGGTGGAGATCTGCCAGGGTTGAGAGCGTTGATGCCATGGTGAGGGTGGATTGCAGGATCCTTCGGGCTTCGGGGAGGACTTGTGATGGTGGAATGCGGGCATTATCACTGACGACATTGAGAACGATGGAGTCTGTTGAGCCGGTATTCGACAGGTATTGGCCAGTCTCCTTGTCCACGGCAACACTGCGCAGCAAGCAGTGTCGGAATGTTAGATAACGTGGGTTCTTGACACGCGGTTGATGCACAGCTTACCGCTAGTTGCTCATACCAGCCGCATGCATATGCGTGCTACCCTCCGTATCGTGATAGCAGAGTGGGTAAGCGGAGTTCATGAAAGGAAAGTCCGGCCGCAGCCAGAGTTTGGCCGGCTGCCCCCCAAAAGCAGGCCCTGTCTCTTCATTCGAACACTCATCAGGCATTTTGCGGGACGTCCAGACAGACAAGCTACTGAGAATATTGAGTCGATTTGAACCGAATTTGAACCGAGATGTTATGCTTTTCTATGTAGTTTTTGACGGGCCTCATTTTCTGCATGCATTGAAGTATTTCCTGCAACATCCTGCAAGAAAGGTTCCCATCGTCCGTATCGAATTCTTTTTCGAATCCTCGGGTTTTAAAGGCAAGTCATCTTCCCAGACTAGGAAGGTTGGTGGGAGATGGAGCAGGGGGTTCAACGACCTCAAGAGCCAGACCAGCTGCACCTCAACTACATACTGGCTTAGCTTCGATAAAGTCTCAATATAAGAGCAGTCTTTCTTCTTATAAGTAAACTGCAATATCATTGGAACTTGAAGTATGAATACTAACATCGTCATCGCGATCTATGAATGCCACTCACTTAGATAGACGCTGAATGAATCATCCTGTACTGTAATCCTCATTTCTATCTAAGAAGCAAAAACAAAAAACAAATGCAGTCCATAAAGATCAAAGTTTTCAGCAAAATAATGTTGATTTCATCAGACTTCTAGTCTAGTTATGTGCAATTTCCCCATCTGTGAATACAGCTATTTACGTTGTTGAGAAGCAGCCACACTCTGACAGATCCGATAGATGATACGTGTACTTTGGGCATGTGTCAATAACGGCGAGAAACTTTGAATTTACTGTTCGGAAGTCTGACTTGAAAGAGGACCATAGAAACCCAGATTTGAACCCACAGACTCAACTCACTTCTTGGCAATTTCCCAGATTGGTCACCGACTACACCGGTGGCTACGCTCGGTAAGCCTCGGTGAGACTCGGTATGGAAGCTCTGCTTTGGTGCCGGAAGAAGATTTAGCCCCGGGAATGCCGAGTTCCCTTTGCCGAACCCAATTGCCATGGGGTGCGGGTCCCCCACTTCGGTGTCGAGGATCAAGCTGGGGAAATGTAGGGGAAGAGCTATTCTCCCCCGCCCCGGTACTTCAGCCAAAGCTACCCCCGAAGAACCGACATCGCTCACGTTTATCCGACTTGTTTTCGTTAGTTTTCTTGTCTCTTTTCCTTTTTGTTACTCTCCATCTCTTGTACAATACCAATTCCTCCCGTAATTCACTGTGTTCACTGTCAATTGGAAGAGCAGAAGCTCCGGGTGTCTCATTTAACATAGCAACCATGTCGCTCCCCAAGGGAATCTCCTCTGTGCTCAAGAAGGCGCCTTCCGACGTCGTCATCCTGTCGTCGCTGCGAACCCCCGTCTGCCGCTCGTACAAGGGACAGCTGAAGGACGCATACCCCGAAGAGCTGCTTTCCACCGTCCTCAAGGCCACTCTCGAGGCCAACCCGAACCTCGACCCCGCCAAGATTGAAGATGTCGCCGTCGGCGTCGTGCTCTCGGAGCTCGGTGGCTCCAAGGCCGCCCGCATGGCCATGAACCACGTCGGTTACCCCAACACGACCTCCCTCTACACCGTCAACCGCGCCTGCTCCTCGTCATTGCAGTCAATTGCCCTTGTCGCATCGCAGATCCGAACCGAGACGATATCCGTGGGAATTGGCGCTGGTATGGAGAGCATGACCCGCAACTACGGCAGCCGTGCGATTCCCGTCGACGTGTGGCCGGAACTGAAGGATTCTCCGGTCAAGGATGCTAGAGACTGCATCATGGCCATGGGCACTACTTCAGAGAACGTCGCTGAGCGCTATGGTGTTTCCCGCGCGGACCAAGATGCATTCGCCCTTCGCAGCCACCAGAATGCGTCGCGCGCAGCAAGTGATGGCTCCTTCGCCAAGGAGATCGTCCCAGTGAAGACGAGGTTCCAAGAGAAGGATAAGCAGGGAAACAATGTCGGGGAGGAGAAGATTATTACCGCCACTCAGGACGACGGTATCCGCGCGAACATCAGCATCGAGGCTTTGGCCAAACTGAAGCCCGCTTTCAAGGCGGACGGTGCTAGCACGGCTGGCAACTCATCGCAAGTTTCCGACGGTGCCGCCGCGACTCTGTTGATGCGCCGAAGCACCGCAACTGAGCTGGGCCTTACTGATAGCATTATCGGCAAGTTCGTTTCGGCTACCACTGTCGGTTGCAAGCCCGACGAGATGGGTATTGGCCCGGCCATTGCTATCCCCAAGCTGTTGAACCAGCTCGGACTGGAGAACAAGGATGTCAGCCGCTGGGAGATCAACGAGGCTTTCGCCAGTCAGGCCATCTACTGCCTGAGAGCCTTGGGCTTGGAGCAGGCTTATGAGGACGGCAAGGTGAACCCCGACGGTGGAGCTATCGCTCTTGGTCACCCTCTGGGTGCCACGGGAGCCCGCATGACCAGCACCCTGTTGCACGGCCTGGGCCGATCTGGTGGCGAGGTCGGTGTTGTCAGCATGTGTGTCGGTACCGGCATGGGAATGGCTGGCTTGTTCGTGAGGGAGTAAGAAAAGAAAACAACACGATACCAAAGAATGACTTCATGTAAAGTTATGACTATGAGAAATACATAAGGTTCAGATACCACAGCCAAGCTAGGGCTCGCAGTTACATGACTTGTGGTACAATGTCGCCGGTGACTTTTCTCAGGCGATTTGCGAGGCGTATTTATGCATGGCGTGGGCGCAGTCATGCATGTCTCTCCCAAGTGCCGCCATTGAGGGATTTCCTAAGTAACAGCTTGTGTTACTATGAAAGCACCAGCCCGGTCATCATGGGGCAAGCTGTTAGGGCATAAATGATAAAAGTCTTCCCTCTCTGACCACCACACGTCCGACCTCAGGCATCCGCGGCTATCTAGCATTCACAGGACCTTTTCACGAGGGAATCCGCAAGGATGGAAGTCATAGGCGTTGCGGCAAGCTTCATCGCCATTGGGCAGGCATTGATTGCTGGGCGTCATGTCGTGCATCTGTTGCAGAAGATACCGAGGATAGGAAATGAGTTGGCTTCTCTCAACAATGAGGTATGTTCGCGTCTAGGAAAGCATTAAGTGAATATGATTAAATACTCCATGTTTCTGAGTAAGCTGACTCACTGAATCATTCACACCTCAGATAGAGAGCCTTAGAGCTGCGGTCGAGGCCGCCGAGCTTCGAGGAGTGGCGTCTTTGAGAGGCACCCCTGAGACGCCTGATCTCAGGCTAGCGAGAACTCGGCTAGAAGAGACTGCGAAAGATCTTGAAAATATTCGCCAGCACTGTACGCGAACTATAGACGACGGAGGCAAGATCAAGGCGAAGAAAACCAGGTGGTTCCTGTTACAGAGTGATTTGAGAGAGTGTCGTGGCAAGATCCGCGATGCTCGAGGAAATCTTCAGCTCGCCCTGCTGACTCTGAACTTACGAGAGACTTCGTGCGTATACAGATTTTAACAGTTGGGTCTCGTGATGCTAATGATCACTGTCTAGGCAAATCGCACTCCGTGTTGAGAACTTTACTATTCACTCAGTCGGTCAGAAGCCACCCACACTTGAAGCAACTGAGAGCGCAGGAGAAAATCTTCCTCTTGGCCCGCCCGCACCGCCATCTCTCGCCCAGATACAGCCTGTCGGTACGCCAATTCAAAATATCACACAGCAATTGGGCCAACTCACCGTCTCAAAATTTTCAGATGGGCCACATACGTCCCGACCATCTCTAGAGACGGAAATGATCGTTTTCAGGGGAAAGCTGTCCATAGCTTCTGGCTGCCCTTGCCCCTGTTGGTGCCGCTGCCATGTCACAAAATCAACGTTCTTTGAGCCGGCAGGCTGGGCTCGAAATCTTTTAGGGTCCTTTTCTATCACATACAATCAACGTGCAATTTTCGGCAGAGCTGTTGAATGCAGTCAGACTAACTGCAAAGGAAACCAGAAGACGTCAACTACATTTGATTTCAAGTTCCCAGCTTGGTTCTTCTCCCGGTATATATCCTTTCGGGCCTCTATGAACACTTCCACCGGATGGAGGGTATCGCTGCGACCCGTCAGGGTTCTCTCCGACTCAGCACCAATATGGCACATTCTTCAAATGAGAACAAGAACAGAAGTACAGGAGTACATGCTACGTCATGGACCGTTATTTCCTGACGATTATCACCATAGTGGAGGTTACGGTCTTCTAGAGGTAATAAATGCTTCTCATTCCCTTATCTCCGACGAAGGTCGCTCACTCTTGAAAACGGAACGTAGTGCGCTATATCTGCGGCAACACCTAATGTCTTGGAGTTTTTGGTGCAATTTTGGAACGAGGAGCTCCGAAAGGAAACTTACAACCAGTGAGTGCCCCTCAAAGGCATTTTTAGCTCTGGAAAGGTTTCTCACGTGGCTGCTACATAGTTGGAGTTTGACAGCTCAAGTGCGTAGAGAACTTGCCGACAGGCCGAGAGCCTCCTCTCAGAAGTCGGATTCATATCGACGAATCATCTTTTATGGCGAAGATATCTCCGGCGCAGCACAAACGCCCCTGCACCAAGCAGCTTGCAGTGATCCGGGCGACGCAGACGCCGGAGAAGCAATTCGAAAGGCCTTTGGTCAGTATCCATGGGCAATTGCCCAGTGGAATCATGAAGGAAGGACGCCATTAGAACTAGCCGCAATGTACGGCAACCTGAAAGCTCTACAAGAGCTTATCAATTTGGGATGTGACGTCAACCAGTCAACCTTCTCTGGTCGTACAGCACTCATGGGAGCAGCACAAATGGGCCATATTCACGTGGCTAAATGTTTGCTCAGTTCCGGTTGCTCCTCAAATGCAAGGTCTTTGAAGGGCGGCTCGGCGATGCACTTCGCCGTATGTCCCATGAATGAGCCTGCGGATGACCCACCGGGTATGATTAGAGTACTACTTGCAGCGGGTGCCTCAGCGACGGCTGTGGATCTACTCGGAAATACGGCACTGCATCTATTGGATGACTCGAGATTCGGCAGCGATGCAACGGGAACGAAAATTCGCTTGCTTGTGGAAGCCGGAGCTGACATTAACGCGCGGAATAACGATGGCGGATCGGCATTATTCCGTGCGATTCGCCGCAACCAACCACAGGTCGTAAGTTGCCTCCTCAACGCCGGCGCAGCGACAGAGAACTATCGACAGCTAGGCGGTAGCCTCCTTCATGATGCAGCACTATATGCTGGCTTGGAAGTCCTGAGATGTCTTGAGGGTATGAAAACGTCTCGAATGAAAGCAGATGTGTTAGACGCTGAAGGGGACAGCCCCTGGGATTGCTTCATTTACGTCCTGAAACTTCCAGAGTGGGAGCTAGGCTCGCTTCGAAAGCCTGAACAGGAAGAGAAGGAATATTTTGTCTCACTATACAGGACCATCCGAGATCGCGATTTACAGCTTGACATTGACAGGCTCGAATGGACACGCCGCTATCTCGTGGACAAGGACGCACGAGCAGCTAGCGCGCTGGAACAACTGGTTCAAGAAAACGAAACATTGGGACAATGGAGCTTGGTAAGAACATTTAAAACAATTGCCTTGCAAGTAAGAGAAAAGATGTGGGACGCTGCGGTAGAAGCGGTGGAGGAGAATATAGATCTCCTACAGGCGAGAATGAATCAATCGCCGTGGCTTCAAACATCGCGGTACGATTACATGGGTAGTATGGAATTGGACCACAAGAGATGAAAGTTGTGTCCAGGATAATAGAACTGTCTCAACCCTGCAAGATTGAAGAAGGTAGGCGGCAGTAGCGATGTAGAGGGTCGTGAGAGAAGTCGCGCCGTTAGAAAATTCAATACGTACCTTGGCCAGGAAGAGAATATTATGTGAAGTGAGACTCCTTTGCTGACAGGTCACATGAAGCGTGAGATTCAACGCCGACATGTCTAGTCAGCATGCAGGTAATACTCAAGTCCGAATGAACATACCTGGAGGGTTGCAAGCTGAGTGATTGAGTGCGAGCCCGTTCATCTTCTACTGGCTGGCGGTTGTCTATGACATAAGACGCCCACCCTGGGCTCATGAACGGTCGTACTTTCTGTTATCAAAGTGCAATATGTGTAATCATGCGGCCTCATGCGTAGGGGTCTTGGGGGTGTTTTACTCCAGCCATGATATGTGTGATATGTGCCTCATACGCACAGGAAACTGAACTGACGTAACTAGTCCGAGCTATTTCCACATAAATGATGTCCGAGAGCTTCAAAAATTCCTAATAGATTATAGGGCTGGATACGGTAAGTACGTTTCGCATACTAAACACGACCCTGCCTGCCTAGTCCGGGATAGACTACACGTAGTCGGCGTAAGGGGTGTCTTATGTCTCGGCCCAAAGGCTATAAAGGCTGCATCAATCCCGGGAAAATATTCACCATGAATGTTATTCCAGACGGATATCTTTCTATAATTCAGAAACTTCACCGAAGATGTCTGTTGCCAAGACTGCAACCATGATGCCTCAGCATACGACTCCAGCGCCTGTTCCCGCTTCAAGCCTAAGTGGGAATCCAGTTAAGGTAGGAATGGATTGGTTTTGTTCAGATAATATCGCAGTCTCCTACGTTGCCCAGTTGCTAATTGTGAAGGACACTCAGGCTGAGATTGATCCAAGACCAAGTGCACTGATATTGGACCTTGGTGGTGTTCTCTGTAACTTCTCTGCTCCCCTAGGCGCTCCGATTCCACCCAAGCAATTCAAATATATCCTTGAATCTGCTGAGTGGCACACCCTTGAGTCAGGCAAAGGAACTGCTTCAGAAGTGTACAAATCGCTCACAGAGAGGTTTGGACTGAATGAAGGCGCATTGGAGGAGACGGTCCGCCAGGCATCGTTGACGTTGACACTCAATGACGACTTCGTGGTGGCTATCAGGAAGCTAAAGGCAGATTCCAACACCAAACTCCGAGTGTTTGCTGCAACCAATATGTCGAAAGATAGCTACGACACCGTTCGTGCAAAGCTAGGGGGTTGGGACATCTTCGACGATGTGTTCACGTCAGCCAGACTTGGTGTTCGCAAACCAGAGAGAGACTTTCACAATCGAGTCCTCGAGTTCGCTGGTGTAGCTGCTGACTCTACAGTCTTTATTGACGATCGTACCGAGAATGTCATCTGTGCTCAGTGCTGCGGGATGCGTGGCGTCCTCTTCGACAACACCGAGAGTGCAGTGCGGAAGCTTCATTCCCTCTTCGGTGACCCCGTCCAGCGCGGCAGATCATGGCTTCAGACTCACGCAAAGGACATGTGGTGCATGTCCAGCACTGGGTTGGAGATACGAGAGCAGTTCCAGCAGCTACTCCTGCTGCATCTCACGAACGACTGGTAAGTACTTGCGCGAATAGGATAAGTCTACAAGCAAATTCCTGACGACTTCCACGTAGGGATCTTGTCTAAATCGGCCAGCTGAATCCTCCCGAGGGTCGTTGGAATTGTTTTGCCTACGGCCCACCGGTTTTAACTACAGCCATATATCCCGATGACTTGGACACCACCTGTTTGGCTCTCCTCAAACTTGATGTTCCAGAGAGCATCAAACAAAAGACAATGGACGACATGTTGCAGTATATGAACCCAGATGGCCTAGCATATGTAAGCGATGCATTCGCCGGGAACGGCTTAGGAAAGACTAATAATCGACAATTAGTGTTACTTTGATTCCAGCAGGCCGCGCCTGGATCCCTTCATCTCGGCCAATGTGCTACGCCTTTTCTATGCCAACGGGCGAGGCACCCAGCTCCAGTCTGCACGCCGCTTCATGGAAGACATGCTCCGCACTGGGGCATTCGAGCATGGTACTCGCTATTACCACCTGCCGGATTTTCTTCTGTACTATCTCAGCGATCTGTGCGCGAAGAATCCTGACGCTGATGAGCTTGACTCTCTTCGCGATTTGGTTTGCTGGCGCCTCATAGACCGTATGGGTTCTACACACGATGCATCCAGTGCTGCTTTGCGTTTAGTGTCATCAAACAATATGCAGTTGGTCAACAATCTAGACAGGAAAACATTGTTGGAATTACAGCACAGCGATGGCAGATGGACAGGAGATATCTATCGATACGGGTCAACCGGGATTCTTTTCTCTAGCGAGGGGCTGGTGACGGCTTTGGCAGTCATTGCACTTGAGAGCAATCTCGCCAATAACCAGGCCTTCAATTCTGGACACTAAACGTCTTCAGATAACACACCTTTATGCTCCATAACCTACGACTGAGCTATGGCTCGAGCTAGTAGAATATTGAAATGCAATGTCTGGACTAAAGTTGAAAACCCGAGGTATTGTACCTGGATCATTTCAAAAGGCGTACGGTTCATCCGAAGTGGGATCGCTGCAGTAGAAATATTGACCGGATCAGATGAACGAATGGTTGTTTTGATTAAGTATAGACATTATGGGTGTATCTACGGTTGCCACCCAAGCAATATTTTATGTACCCAAAATCAGTCCCTTGCGCCTCTAATTGCTCATGCTGTAGACATAACGAAAGCTGAGAGGACTATCCTCTAGTACTTCCAGCCGAAGATACCCTTAAGCCAGCCAAGAACGTTGTTGATAAGACTGCTGATATTGCCACCGTTGCGGAGCTCATCGGCAATCTTGGCAACGCGGTCCTTGGTAGCCAGCCACTTGTCCATAGCAGCCTGATCAGGGGCAACGAAGCTGCCGGTCTTGGCAGGCAGGGCCTTGGAGCAATCAGTGAGGTCGTTGATGTTGTTAACACCGAGGAGAGACAGGCGAATGTATTCGCGGGCATAGTCCTTCAGAGCATGTTAGTGACTGAGTGGCATCTCCAATCGGGAAAGGGTATCTTACCTGGTTCCAGTGAGCCTGGCCGCCAGAGCCAGCAAAGGCCTGGAACTCGGCGCTGATGCGGGAGTCCTTGGAGAGAACGACATCGGAAGCGAACTTGAAGACACGGGCCGGGGCAGAGCCGAGGGTCTCGGCGTAGAACTTGACGTCCCAGACACCGGGAGTGCTGTCCTGTGGGTCACCGGCGCGGCTGGGGTCAACGAAGCGCTGCTGGCTTGTGGTGTGGGCGCCGATGAGGGCGGTGAGGCCGTGGGGCTTGATGGTCTTGTTCTCGAACAGCTCAATCAGGAAGTCGGCGGAGCCGGTGACGGGAGGGAGAAGGTCGTTGGGGCATGGCTTGGAGGAGTCCTTGCGGCCGACGTATGTGCGGATACGGGGGCCAAGAGGGCAGACGACAGTGGCGACGTTGGCGGAGAACTGAATAAGATCGGCCATACCGATGCCAAACTGCTTGTACTGGTTGTACCAGACCTGAGTCTGAGCGACGATCTCCTGAAGCCCGTTGTTCTCGCCACGGCTCATCTCCTCGGCAGCCAGAATGATGGAGCCATCGGCGCCGCCAAAGTCACCCGTGAACTTGGACCAGCCGCCGGCATCGTGGAAGCCGAGACGGACAGCGGCACGGGCAAAGTCGGTGCAACGGCCGGACTTGCCCTTGAACACACCCTGAAGGTCGTTGGCGATATACTTCCAGATGCAGCATGTGTCGGCAGCGCAGGCGGGCGTGCCCTTGGCGGCGAGGTTGTTGGCCTTGCCGGAGGTGACATAGACATCAGTGCTCTCGGGGCTGATATCGTTGCCAAGAAGGATAGACTTGACGGTCTTGCCCACGGGGGTGAGCTTGGAGTCGTCGAGGGTGGCGAGGTCACCAATCAGCTCGGCGGAGTCGAAGTCGTCATTGTCGGCGCCGCCGCCGTCCGCATCAACACGGGCGCGGATTTCGGAGAAGGTGTTCCTCATGCCTGGGTAGGCAGAGACGGAGGTGGCCGCGAGGGCTGCGGTAAAGAGAGTCACACGCATATTGACTGTGGTTAACGAAGGTAGGTATTAGGAAAGTGAGTGTACTGATATTGCTGTGAAAGCCGTTGCGTGTAAGAAAGAAAGGACGACTATTCAAAGTCGGAATGATAGTGAGAGAGAGGCGGGAGAGCGGATAAGGCGTGAGATGGTGTTCCAAAAGCTGCGACAGACGGGGCATCGCGGCTTCATTATATCCTCATCAATAGCTCAGCAGCCCGACGACCGTGCTCACCTCTGGACAAGTCTATTCTTGGCGAGAAGAGCCCATCGTGAAGCTTGGGTGTGGAGATGAGCAGCCCGCCGTCACGCTGGCTAGCCCCGGGGCGTCTCGGGGCCGTCAACGTTGTTAGTGAAGGCTTGCTTTTTTTTCTTCGTCGTCTGCTTCCTCTCGTATTGGGCCGAGCAGGCCCGGTCCGAGCACAGTAACACTGCTGCTTCGCCTCCACGAAGTTATGCTGAAGAAGACGGGAATCATCCTGGCCGTGATTGGACAGGTTAAGGCGGTTCCTGACGGTGGCTGACCAGGATGAGAAGAGGCGTCGACGGCGAGTAAACAAAGAGGTCTGTGTGACGGCTACGACTCAACACACCGAGTTCTATTGTTCCTTCTGACCGTTTGTTGTGGTTTTTCTGAAGACCCTGTTGCATATTGCCTTGTCCAGAATAACAGCAACTCAAGGCAGGGAATGTAGAAACATCGTACAACGCTGCTGGGTGGTGGCCGAGCATCTGATTCCTCGTATCCTACCGATGCACCCATCATCCCATCATCCTGCAAGATGACCCTGGAACAGACTGCGGGACGAGCTGCAAAACACTACTTAGCTCCCGATTGATATTGGATCTATGCCGAATGCGATATCCAGAAGGAGAAGCCTTGCCCGTTCCGGCATGCATATCTCGACTCAAGAGCCAGGGGGGGCACCTTTGTTCAGGGGCAATACAAAGGTCCATCGCAATCCCGCAGAGGGAGCCATTGTTTTAGCGTTGCAGGCGGGATTCAGCCGCTAATCCGATGTTGCAGTTAGCACCCTAACGGTGCGGCTTGGCCTGCGAGTTGCCCTGAAACATTAGCTCAGATGTGCTAAGAAAAGGGAACACGAACGTCACTGGCCCGAACATGCTTCCCCAGGGTCGATGGCCGTTTTTTGTCGTCCGATGCTTGTCTTTAGTTTTCTGGTCTTGCTGGTGTCTTGTGTCTTGGAATGTGAACGAACTTTTTTAACGCTCGGATGAGAAGCCGATGGATTGGGTCGCCCAATAACACGGTTTTTATTTTCAAGCTGCAGTAGTAAGAGGATCCATCTTGCAGGAGAGTCTTCCTCTTGTGCGATTCAGTGCTGCTTACTGCGTAATCCTCTCAGGTGGATGTCCGTATGTTGTTGCCATGGAAGACTTGACTCATTCGACCCGACTGAGACACGCGATTCTTCTTTCCCTGCTCTTAACAGCCAACCCGTTCTCCAACTCAACTCCCGCCAACACAACGTGCCAAATTCCTTTGACCAAGACCGATGGCTTGATTTCACAATGTCTCTCATCAGCCTTGTGGCAGTTTATTTTCCACAAATGTCATGCCAAGACTTCTGACAATCCACGACCCTGATCGGCGCCTTAACTTGTCAACACCAAGGTTCGCCTCCAGCTGAAGGGAGCGTTGCTGACATTCCGCCGGCTCAGACTGGTCGGACACCCCAGGGCTGAGAAATTAAGCTTCAATGCACAGTTTTCTAGCCCCGAGTCTTCTTTTAAGATTCCGCACAACGGACCTCGGTCGAGGGGGGCCAAGTCTCTGACCATCAAAGACAATACGGCCACGGCGCTAGCCCGCCTTTGTCTGTTTCGCGTGTCTTTGACCTCCCGTCCTTTGCTCGTGCTTGGCGCCTAGCTCCCTCTGGTCGGCCCGCGGAGGATCGTCAGGGGGGTTAATCTCACCCGGTTCCTCCTCGATGCCATTCTTGGCAACGGATGTCATCCTGGTGAATATCATGCTATCCGCATCTTTCCACGCGAGCTTCACCCGGCTGGGAAAGGATTGGTTTGACCAAAGTTTCCCGTGTCCTCTTGGTCCAGCTGCCAGTATCCTCCTATCTCCCGGAAGGTTTGCTCGAATCCGGGGAGGATCTCGTTCAGGTCTCGCGCCTGGACGTCGAACATGTCGGTACACTGGGCGGCCTCGAACTTGTTGGAATGGTCAGGCATGTAAGCCGCTCCGTCGAACTTTATGGCGACGTTAATGTTCACCCCTGGACTCTCTTCGCTCGGCGACCTCTTGTAGTGTCGAAGATAGCCTCCCTTAACATCGCGATTCCACCTCATCACCTCCAGAGACACTGTCTTCACTAGTCCGCCGTGCAGAAACGCCACTCTCCCGTCATCCGGATGATGCTGCGCGAACGAATGACCGCAGTAAAACCCATCGTTTTCCGTGCCAACGCTCGTAACCCACTTCTTGGGCTTCCCAAAGTTTGTTTTTAGGGCATGCCATGCGAAGCGGAACATATCCTTGTCGCCCAGCAGAATCTCGTTATAGTACTTCCCCTGATCGTTGTTCAGCCATGACGCTAGTTGGAGATGATACCAGAATCGCGTTTTGTCGACCAATAGCTGCCCGCTTTCTTGCTCGTATTCGGCCATCCGGCAAGGTGTGTTGAAGATAGCCCAAACAGGATTCTGGGGCCGTGTACGTGCGATGTCTGGCCAGAATACGGAATGGTACTCTTGATATTGAATCGAATCGTACAGGGTCGCTGGGTCCAGAATGGGAATGTTGTCTGAATCTAGCAGGATCGGCTCAGCCCACCGAGAATTTAGCAAAGCTGCCGTCTTCAGCTGGTAGTTGATTCCAAAATATCCGTCCTTCTTGATGTGGATAATGTTATGCGGCTTCGACAGGTCGTTGTAGTAGATCGGGGTGTACAGCGCATTGAGTTCTGCCATTGCGCCAATGTCCATTTCTGTGTCCCAGTACTGAATCTCGATAGGAATAGTTGACCCCAGTCTATTCAGCTGTCGAAGGATCACCTTGACGCGCATGATCGTGTCCGCATTGCCAGCAACAATGACCAAACCTCTTCCCAGAAACCGATCCTTTACGGTCGTGTATGGTATCATGCCCTTCTGAACAAAGTCGTGCCACTCGCGTCGGCGCAGCTCTATCTCCAACACTGGCCGGTCCTCGAGAACCCACTCCAGCGTATCGGAGAATTGAAAGTCGACAAACACGTCCGCTGGCCACGTGCATGTTGCGCGGGCTTCTCGCTGAGAGATTCCCTTCTCTTGAATGACTGCCGCAAAATGTGGAAGAAACTCATCCGCCGTCGCTAACTTGTGCGCATCGGGAACGAGTTGTACTGGCTGTGTTGGGGGCTGTCCATTGAGGGCGTCGTTGATCATCGGGATTTCAACATGGTCGGGAGGTACATCGATCTTGGGAGGTGAGTCCGTCGAGGGATTTTCGGGCGGCGGGAAATCCATCCATTGTGCTGGCTCTGATTCTGGCCTCGCGTTTTTCCCGCTCCTGAAAAGCAGAATGAGCACACAAGTGATGAAGAGTGCGAAAATGATGCGCGTCCGCTTGATTCCTGCCATTTCTGCGACGGCTGGTGCCCCGGGCAAAAACACGAGAGAATCAAGTCGGGAATCGGCTCGCAGCGAACCTGGGCATCGCCCTCATTTGAATCTCTGGCTCCAACAAGAAACCAAGGCCCTTAGGTGTGACTGATCATCTTGACCAGCTCAATTGCTCGCCTCGGTCCCAGCCATCCCATATGCGCTGATCTCCATGTGAAGCGTACAGGGGTGTTCCCCCGCGTGCGCAATCCCCTGGTGCGTGATTGCGTCGTGCGGGGTTCGTCGTATCCTTGATGGCGCCGTCAGAAGCTTGGTTCTCAGCAGATTATCATCACAGCACGCTCATTGGCCGGGTCCTGGGCGTCATCTCCGTCATCCCGCCCCCGCATGTCGCGGGAATGCAGGTGAAGCGGTGTATGATTCGGCCAAGGATGGTCGCTAGCGGCCGAGGCGGTATCACTGCATCAGTCGTAGGAAGATCCTGAAGACTTCACACGTGCTCATTGAAGTAATCAAAGTCAAATGTCCAGTAGAATAAGTATCTGTAAGGAATGAGAACTTCGCCCATCTACAGCTTCGCTCGGCCCTGCCCAAGGTTGTCCCAGTCGTCCTGCGTAAATGGAACGTAGGTGTTCCCCTTGCCGTGCTTCTCAATCCATAAAAGCTGATCTCCACCCTCGATTTTGCTCGGGTCAACGCCTTGGTTCTTCAATGGCACCTTGTTCTGCTTGTTGTTGTGGCTGGCTTGGCTTGCATTCAATAGCCTAACGAAAATGGGCACGGCATATCGTGGCAACCGGGATCGCGAGTACCTACAAGTCTTAGAGTCAAAGAAGCAAGGGTCTTGGGATGAGATACGTACCTCAGGAAGTCAGCGAAGTTGAAGGACGCCTTCTTGTCTGGAGCGATATCCAGAGCTGCCGCGCCAGCTTTTCCATCGTGGCCAGGGAGGGAAACACCGTAAACAACTGCTTCATTCACACCGGGGTATTCTCCGAGCACTTCCGACACTTCAGCTGTAGACACGTTCTCACCCTTCCACCGGTAGGTGTCCCCGAGTCTTTTCAAATCATGTCAGGTTATGTCCATCGACCGCATCAGGAAAGGAACTCACCGATCCAAGAAGAACCATCTGCCATCAGCATCCCGTCTCAGAGAATCACCAGTGCGATAGAAGATGTCCCCCTTCTTCAAGACATCCCTCACGTACTTCTTGTCCGTTGCATCGGGATTGTTGAAATAACCTGGAAACGCCCTCTCACCTGGGTGTTCTACCAATATTTCTCCGCCAGTCTCATAAGACATCCGGATCGCCAGCCCTGTCTTAGGATCTCTTTGGACTTCACCAGTCTCCGTATCAATGGCGACAGGAACATACATGTTTCTGTACTTGAGTCGAAGTAGCAAGCCGTGGTGGCCAACAGCGTTGGCAAAGAAATCTCCTCGTGAAAGGTTGCGCAGCCCCAAGGCACCCTCAGTACTGTTGTAGAACTCGCAAACAGTGTCAACACCAAATCGTTCTTGGAATCGTCTCCATACATCTGGACGACAGCCGTTTCCGAAGACGGCATGGACGTTGTGTTCTTTATCCCGCGGGGAAGGCGGCGCGGCGAGGAGGTATCGCAGCGTTTCGCCGACGTAGACGAACCAGGTCGCATTTGAGTCACGAATGTCGTCCCAGAATGTCGATACACTGAACTTTGGAGCCATACAAACCGTGGATCCCGACTGCGTGGTGGTAAGAAAGAGGTTTTCAAAGGATGGGGAGGTTTCTCACAAGTATCTGTGACATCATCGTGATGCCGCCGGTCCCATGATAGTATGGCTGTTGGCGATGGTCAGAGGTATCCCGAAACAGGAGCCGTGAACGATAACATACCATGCAAATGTAGCATCGTTCGCTGTTACCAGCAGTCGGATGGAATCCCAAGTCATTCTGATCTAATTAGGTCCCCAAAACCAAGCAATGCCAGTCATACTGGGACTTGCCTGTAGTGATAAGCTTGCCGCGGCGGCCGCAGGGAACAGCACAGCTTTAGGCAGACCAGTCGTTCCGCTGCATCTATTAGTCAAAGTCACTGAGAGTCATCGTAGTATTTACCTGGTATAGAAGAGAGCCATCGCGTCACCCGGCATCATTCCCTTCCGGAGATTATCATGCGGCCGTACCGGATCCATTTGATAGACCCTCGGCTTCTCCTCGGCCAAGTTGATAAGCTTGATCCCCTTCATGTCGAGCTCGGTGTTTACGTCCTGGTACTTCGCCGCGACCTCCGCTGATCCGTCCACAAGGACAAGTTTCGCCGTGCTGATCTCAATACAGCCGAGAAGAGCCTTGCCGGTGAGGTTGTAGTTGATCATGGCCGGTGCGGCACCGATAGCGAGCAGTCCTACCCAGGCGAAGGCAAAGTCGGGAGAGTTCTGCATGAAGAAAGCGACGAATTGTCCGGGCTTGACGCCATAAGAGAGGAATAGTTGAGCATATTGGTTGACACGATCGTAGGTGGTCTTCCACGAGACGCTTCCATTTCTCGTCCAGATGGCCTCATCGTAGGGATGCTTTTGGACTGCTTGTTCGAAGATGTAGTAGGGAGAAACGCGATCGGTCTTGACTGATATATCCGTAAGGCTACTGCTCGTCTGTGAGATAGACTTGTAACTTACCAGCGTTTTCAATTGCGCTGACGACTGTTCGGCGGCCTCGGAGTGAATTAATATCCTTCGAGAGATGGTATTTCGCGTCAAGATACAAAGAAGAGGCCACGCCTCCAGCTACCGCGGCTGCCGCTGCTGTTCCGGTGTTAACATATTGATTCAATGTTCGTGGTAAAATCCGAGGTCGTGATTGACTGAACGCGACGGAAGGTTTTCACCACCAAGTTGGAGGCTGGTGATGGCGGGGAATCTCACCGAGCGCCATATCTTAAGATGGAGTCTGAAAGCTCTGTCTAACAAGATTATCTGTCTATTTGGAGACTCGGAATCGCACACCGGTGAACGCCAAACGCGTGGTGTATGGTGTCTGGGATTTTACAAAGTTGAGGGCGAGAAGATTGAGGGGATCTCTCGGAACGAGGTAGGCATTCGTGACGTCGAGCCGAACGGTAAAAAGTGTCCTCGACTGCTGCCCAGGGCCGACTCTTGGAGCTGGATCCCTGTGAAACGTGGGGGACGGAGAGATCAAAAACCCCGCCAGCTTGCCGTGGAGCTCGCAAGAGTCGCGAGTATCATTGGGCAGTCAGTGGAAAACAACCGGGTTCGCCGTGTTTGGGATCCCCATTGTTAGCGATTATTTGCCGTGCTCCATGTCCCCAAGCTCCCAAGCTCCAACACCGGAAAAGACGACCGGCAAATGGCCTCCTCGCGAAGGCGAAGCGAGAATGTAACACAACGACGGTTTGTGTCCACCAACTCACCCACCTTGGCCCACAACAACCCCCGGCCTCGACTAGCGGGAAGCAGCCAATGTTGGAGTAAAGCGCGGGGGTGCAGCGCCGAGGCATGATTGGCCTGGGGCCAAGTAACTTTCTTCTCTGCGAACTTGCTCCGTTCGTTGCCGAGGGTAGAAGAGGTCCGGCACCCTGCCTTTGCGCGCATTCGCGAGACGGGAAGTGGCGGAAGATCAGTTAGTCTCGTGTTTTAGGTGCTTTGATTGGGGGGAGGCTGGTCTCGTCCGACGTCTGAGCTTTCAGGGATTCAGCTTCTGGAACGTCGCGAGAACGAAGCAATCGGACGTGGGAGGGCCGAATTTCCGGACACTGCTCTTGGATTACTATTTCGACCATTCCGTAGGCACTATTTTGATTCCGAAGATGCTCGGCGTCAGCCTCCGCTACCCGGCGTCGGCGGCCCGGATTTGGCCCCACTGTGCCGTCAGCAAAGCTAGCAGGACGTGCCGACAGTCAACATGGAATCTGCTGCAGATAAGTATACCAGAAGGCCACAGTAATGTTTTACTGCGCCTTTTCACTACATTTCAGCCATACTTGAATGCCAAAGTCAGAAAGAAAGAAGAAATTGATTACGCTCCCTTTCCAGTCAATTCCCTGGTGATTCAAGCAATCTCTCAACCTCAAACTAACAAACACCAAGTCCGTCGAATGCCTAGCAACTTCCTTCCAAGCCATAATCAGTCTTCAAATTACACAATAATTGTTTCCATTTATGCCCTCGACATGTACCAGACTGTGACCTCTCACTAGTTCACTCTGCAAGAGCTCGTACCTGCGAGTTAAGGTATTGATACTTGGAAATGCCACACGCAGCGATACAGAGAGTTTCGACACCTTCGAAATCACTGTCAGTTTTTGTGTTAGTTGACACTCATATCGCTTTCCCTCGCGCATCCGGTCACTGATTCACATACCTTGCATGAAAACGATGAAGATTGCAAAGATCGTTCCGGCAATCAAAAGGGTTGCCGGCGGTTCGATGATGGTCGCATCTGTTCTGATCTCTTCCGCTAGAGTCCGGTCCGGAGGCCGACCTAATTGACGTGCGATTGATTTCTCCTGAAGCAGGAAGCTTTCGATATTGTTCTCCGAAACAATCGTCTCGTTATTCTTTCCTGCCAACGGTTCATTTGAGAGTTGGCGAGTATTTTTGGACCGTCTAGTTGACTTCGTGACTAACTTGTTTTCGGCGCCCAGAGAAATGTCGCCGTACAGCAAATCTGCCTTAGAAGCCAATGCAGAAGCAAGGTCTTGGAAACCTTTTGGTACAGCTTCGCCAACGTCTAGGCCGAGCGCATCGCATGTGACCCCCCAGATTGACCAGACAGCATCCCGGTATGCTTCCAACTCTTGCTCGTTGTTGCCAGTCGTGAATATCATCTGCCACCTCGGAAGGTCATCATCGAACTCTTCCGCGAATGACCCGTGATGCAATTCTTGAAGTGTGTCCACCATTGACCGAGATAGACATAAGAATGGGATTACTTCTGCAACAGTTGAAGGAGATCCCCCTCGACACAGCTTGCGCATCATTTTGATGCCTGCAGCCCAGGCATCTTGACGATTGGACAACTGCCACGAAAGGTCCTTGAACTTTGTTGTAGAAATTGAAGATGCTGCTATCATCAAGCTGTGCTGGCTGTAGAAGTGTTTTCGAAGACAATCCATATTCGTGGAAACCAAAGGTCCATGTGCAGGGTTCCTCGCTTGCCGAAGATGTCGTTGCACTTGTGACACGATCCGAAGAAGCCTTTGGATTGATGTTCGTTTTCCACAAGATCTCAAGTGGCGTATGGCCGATAAAACCTGCCCGCCTGCTTGGATCAGTAGCAGACGAGCGACTGCGTCATGTCCATTGCTTATGGCGACGCTTAGCGCAGTACCTCGATGATCCACACTGTTTACATCAACAGAAGTCTGAAGAAGTACATTCACAACGTCGTAGTTGCCCTCTTCGGAAGCCCCTATGAGTGTTGAGTGGAATTCAATGCCCGGTGTAGACAGGAGCCTCTCGGTGCGCGCCCCATGCTCAAGCAGAACTTGCACCGTTGCTGGACTCCCACTTTTCGCTGCTGAGACCAACGCTTCTTGCATGTCTCCATCCGTGAATGAAACAAGGTTCCGCGAGCCTTTATGAGGGCTTGTTGTGCAGAACCCCTGTCGTCGGTTGAGCAGAAGCTGAACTATTTCGTGATGTCCACAGGTTGAGGCGATGTTTAACAGTGATCCTTGACTACCAGACCGGTTTTGTGGCCAGTCAGAGTCAAGGATGAGTCGTACAATCTCGCGATGTCCCTTGGCTGCTGCTATATGCAGCGGAGATCGGCCCTTAGAATCAGTCTTGTCGACAGCTGCGCCACGATCGATTAGCGCCCGCACGATTTGTATGTCGCCAAGCTCTGCTGCGATGCAAATTGGAGGATTCCGGCCATCGCCAGAATAAACTATGATACATCACGTCAGTTTTCTTCAGTATTCGCACATGGTCCGGAGGTCCTACCATCTGTGTCTGTTCCGAGTTCGAGGAGTGATTGTACAAGACCAATGTCCTCGTTCGCTACGGCACTCATAATCCAGTCGTTGACACTGAATGTTCCCTCCAGTAATTTCTTGATCATCTCAGGGTTCAAGGTTGAGCCTTTGGTCGCAGGAGGTCTCTTCTCCACATTCGTCACCCTTGAAGCGTCGAATTCCTCACGCGTCCTGAGTTCTCGGGAGCACAATTCGTATATCGGGCCCTGGATCAGGTCTTGATCGCTGAGAGAGTCATCGCTGGATGTGGTTCTGGAGGTATTGCTGAACGTGTTACTGAAAGTGCCGGGAGAGGACAGATAATCTTCTTCCCATCTTGTGAGAGACATTGCTTCCGAGTCTTCGTTGGATGACGGAAGCGAGTCCTCTGCAATGAGCTCATATCGAATGGCCATGTTGCCCGAGTCCATCTCATGGATATCCAAGTTCCGATCGGCCATACGAAAGGCGTCGTCAAGCCTGGAAATATTGAACTCGAGCTGGTCATGTCCTTGGAGGTCTTTGAATTCGGCTCGGAGCTTTTTCAGATGATCAGCTTCGCCATTTCTCGGTCTGAAGAGGACATCAGGGTCAAGGGGGTAGCAGCCACTATTATCATGCCCTGCCCTTCCAGCCGTATCGTATTGGCGGTAGTGATTGTCTTCCAAAAGTCCGTGCACGAGTAGTTCCAGTTCTAGGGACCGCGATGTATGCGTCGCATACGTCGGATTCAACCGCTCTGTCTCGTATAAGTTTTCCAGATGCGCTGTCAACTGATTTCTGTTTCTGAAGAGAATTCGACCATCGATGCTTCGACAGCCCTCGGTTGACCTGAAGAAACACGGTAAAACAAGCATGACTTCGGCCCATAATGATTCACTCATGAAATCCACCTTGATGCCGGCGGTAGTGAGCTCAACGACAAACGCGAAGGCAGAGGGGAAATGATTCTGTCTACATTTACATGCCGACGAACAAAGTCTCTCATCGGATTCGGCAATGTAGGTGCCATATCCAAGAGAGTCGCCCTGATATCTGCCATCCCTTGACGTTTGTTAGTAGTTTACTCGAGATGAAGTCACTGTGGGCAGGTGCGCTCAACTCACGAGCTTTCTTGAATCAACCGAAACTTCTTCTCCCCATATCGATAAGGGCAACATCTTTCATATTTTGGAATCGGTGCTTCCGTTATCATGGCCAGCGGCACGGTGTAGTTGAGGTCCTGCTCTTCAACAGCACCGGAACTCGCGTGGTTTGAGGCATTGTGAGTAATCTCGTTTACAGGTATTTTGTCTGACTCTCGATGTTCATCATTGAGCTCGTTTTGAAGAAAGGGCCGTATGGTAGATGTTGGATCAGACGACACAGCGGTGCAGTTAGATGGCTGAAACATGCCTGGGATAGGCGGGTCGTCGTTCAAGTTCACAGGCTCCTGGGCGGCCGTGTCCCAATCACAGGTAATATCCATGTCTAGATTCCCCAACCCGAAAATGTCGTCGATCTCACCATCCATAGTGCTCTCAGCATCCGTGTCCATCGTGCTAGGATCTGGAATCTGTCGATTCTTCCCTCTTTTATTCTTCAAACGTCGGGCTGTCCACTTCAACAAGCTTGAGGGCCTCTCCGGCTTGGCCTTCTGACGGAATGTGCTTCTCCTATGCTTGCTGCTGTTTTTTGTGAAGTTCCATCGTTGCAATCGTCTTTTGCACATTCTGACACTGGGTTCTCAGTGTTAGTATGAATGTGGCAGAACTCGTGTTGCGAAAGAGGGAACCCAGCCTACTTGGTGTGAAAATCATTTTCACTAGACAGAATATTGACAACGTCCTCAAGGGGCATGTCTACGTCAAGATAGAGATATTTGATGACCTTCTTCATTTTCTCCCATTCGTCCTCGGAATAGGAGCGAGTCGCTGGCAAATGACCCTCGCAGGTCTTAATCGGTTCCTTCGAAGAACCAATTGTATCTTGAGGTGACTTATTCGGTCCTCCATTTGAGACGGAGTTCGCTAGCGGTGGTGAGGTTGAGCGGAATCGAGAGCTCATGCGCTTTGCCATGCCCAAAATTGAAAGAGGAGAGCCCCCCTCGTCGTAACCTTCTGTGAGCGGCATTGCCACTGAGATGATGAATGGTGGAGATTGACAAGGCTGGCTACACAGGCCGAGACGGCTTGACGATGACACACACTGTCGACGAGAAGTCGAGCCCGTATGATCGAAGCATGATTGAAGAGTGCGACTTCTTTAAGTTGTGAGGCCCCTGAGGGTTCAAATCAAATTGACAAGATACCAACCAAGCCACCTCAGAAGGCGAGATGAGGCAACTTGGGATGCCAGTTGGCGCCCCACAGCGTCCGAAAGGACCAACCTCTACGTCGGGGTGGAGACTTGAATGAGAAAAAGACCCATTTCCAACTGGTCCAGAGTCGACAGGAGGGATGGAAAAGACCCTGCATGTAGCCAGTAATATTACTTCAAGGTGTGCAGGTGTGTAGGCGTGTAGATGTGTTAACAAACAGGGGTGTCCGCATCAAAAGACCGCGCAGGTTAGCCGAGGGGAATCAGGCTCCTTGTTCAGGCAGATGCGCGGACAAGCGTCACTCGTGATGGGCCCAAGAGAGACTTCAAAAGTTGCCCCCGAAACAAATGCGTTCTGGAAGCTCATCACGCGAACGTGAGGCATTCCCAGATTTTGGCTATCGGCAGCTTTGCGTTCGGTGTGGGCTGGCTAGTTGCAGTTCTCAGCTGACGAAGAGCACAATAACTACTGGTCAAGGCTATGATCTCAGTCAAAATCACCCGCATTATAGTCAAAAAAGGCAAACGTCGCACAGCCAGATGTCATGTAAAGCAGTTCTCATATGTCATTTAACAGGTTCGAATGAGCGGAGGGAGAGAGAGAGCCAGCAAAGCGTAGTGAAGCTAGGTAGGCACCGTGCGAGCAAAGAGGTGGGGAAAAGAAGTTGAAGAGTACCAATCATCGATCAGAGCATCTGGGCAGGGGTTGCACTCCCAGCTGGGCCGAGCTTCTGCCGTTGGGTTTTATCGAAGTAGGTCTGTCCCCGCGCCCTTTGGTCTACGAATTTCCTCTCCAGCTCCCCCCATTCCCCTACAGCTCCAAGCACCCTCAGCTTGTACAGTGCAACTAAACTCTCTCGCACTTATACGCAGTAAAACACTCGCATAAAATGCCCAACATGGATTTTACAGTAACAGGAGGTGTTGCGATGATTCTAATATACTGCAGATGATTTATATCTTGAGGCAATTTTAATTCAGTCATTGTTTTGTTCGTCGTTTGTGAAGATCTGCTCGGCCCTCTCTCATTGCTGCCCTTTTTTAGGCTTTCATGATGGAGGCCAAATTCAAGCAAGAAATCCAGCAGGTAAGCCGATTGAAATCATTTTGTCATACGGTATTCACCTTTTCATACTATTTCCTGACTTTCACTTGCACAACAATCCGTCTCTTTCCCTGATAGTCTATCAGCTTGGCCATCTTTCATCGTGTCTCGACTCATCTGGTTTGTCTCTAGATGATGTACATCGCCGGAGAAACTCAAGATTTGTCAATCCAAACCATCAAACTCATCGAAGATATAATCCTCGATCAAGTCGTCCACATGGTACCGCGATCCCGCCCAACCCCTATTCACACCTAACAGCTTCACAGCTGAAGACCGCAAACGATCTTGCCAGCCGTCGCGGCTCCCGCGTGTTCTCCAACAACGACCTTATCTTTCAGTTCCGCCACGACACCGCCCGCGTAGAACGTCTGCGCACCTTTCTCACCTGGAAAGCCATCCGCAAGACCGTCAAAGATTCGGACGACAAGGAGGGCTTCGTCGATGAAGCAGACATGGAAGAAGCCGCGCCTACTGAAGAGACCCCCGCAGCCAAAGGCAAGTTCCCCACCGTCTCCCTTCCGTGGGATGTGTCTTCGTTCTTCTCCGAGCAGGTCGCAGAGGCGCCGGAGGACATCACCGACATCACCAGCAGTGAGGCCGCACTGGAGAAGTTGCGCAAGAACGACGAGCGGACGAGGGACATGACCGTCGCCGAGTATGCCACTTGGTCCGAGTACCGCCACGCATCGCTTACCTACCGCAAGGCCAAGCGCTTCAGGGACTGGTGTGGGCTGGGGGTCATCGCGGAGAACAAGCCTAACGACGATGTCATGGATATCCTGGGCTTCTTGACTTCCGAGATGGTGCAAAGCCTTACAGCCGAGGCGTTGAAGGTGCAGGCCCAGGAGCTAGCGTATCTCGATGGCCAAGTCGGTGCCGAGAGAGTGCAGAAGCGGCAAAGGGGCTTGTTTTCGGAACTTGAAGGGGCGAGAAAGCCGGTTGAGTTGAGACATGTGAGGATGGCTTTTCAAAGGTTGCAAGGACGGCCGAAGAAGAGTCGAGCGTTGTTGAATGGGACAAGACTTGCGTGGAAATCTGGACTGAAGCTGGTAGGTGCGGACTTTCTGAACTGAGGGCCTGCTAACATGACTGCAGCTTTAATGGGGTTTGGGGTTTGCATTCCTTCAATAGTCTACATGAATATGCGGGTGACAGAAGTTCTCCCCTGATTTCCTAACATATCTTCCAAGGTCACTCAAAGCATACTAAAAGAAAAGCAAAAGAGTACTTGAGCAAAAAAAAAAACGATCTACGAAGAAGACAGACCATGCAAAAATGTAAAAGAGAACGTCAAGGACAGGATTCGAACCTGCGCGACCGAAGCCACTGCCTAAACTGACATCAGAGAACTGATAGCAGGGCAGCCCATTAACCACTCTGGCACCTTGACCAATTGAGTTTGATGACTGGAGTGATGCAAGATGTGTATATGGAGGCCGTGCGCCTGTACCCCACCTTCCCTTCCTGGAAGCTCCCTCTCATATCATGCTTGCGCAGCAGTCTGTTGCCCAAGACAAGACTTGGGAATTGTATCCGAAGACGATGCAGTAATTGCATTACCTTCCCGAATGACTGTTTGATTTGATACACTGGCAGGCGTTCGCTTCTACCAAGGGGTGTCATCCAGGAAGCTGTGTAACTGCTGCAGTTGGTGCAGGGACGGGAGCTCCTCCCCCACCACGTTCGGAAGTTCCTAAGCTCCTGCCATCGCCAATGACCGGAGCTTGACCCCGCGACGTCACATGACGAATGACGTGAAGGTCTTAAAGGCCATTCAAGTTGCAACTTCTTCCCATTCATCAACTACAAACGTCTGAACCCTCGTGAAACTTACCGCCTTTCATCGTTTCGACCCTTTGTCCGCTCATTGGTACTTAAGAGTCCCCAAAACCAGTTGAAGGAATTCAACTTGACCACCCGGAAGCCGGCATCCGATAAACGAAGAACACATCACGATGGTCACCACGCAGCAAGTCAACCTTCCCGACGGGCGAATTCTCTCGTATCACCTTTCCAGCCAAGGTGACGAGCCGCTCGTGCTGCTGGCGAACTCGCTGTCGGCGCCATTCCGGGTCTGGGACCACGTCGCCAAGTTCCTCGCAGAGAACGGCTTCCGTACGCTTCGCTTTGACCAGCCGGGCCACGGCCAGTCGTCAGCTCCCAAGAACCTCGACACGACATTTGAGTCAATTGCCGATGATGTGTACCACCTGCTGCAGTCTCTCAAGATTGAGAAGGTCTTCGCCTGGATTGGAGTCTCAATGGGCGCCGCGACCAGCTTCTACTTTGTGAACAAGTACCCCGGCATCGTGCACAAGGTGGCCATCTGCGACACCATCGCGGCATCCCCCAAGAACGCTGGTGTGGACGATCTGTTCGCACCGCGGGCCCAGCAGGCGCGGGAGGCCGGCAACATGCAGGAACAGGTTGAGGGCACGATAGACCGGTGGTTCGGCCAGGAATGGGTCAAGGCAAACCCCGACGAGGCGGACCGGGTGCGCGCCATCATGAACCAGACCAGCGTGGACGGGTTTGCGACGTGCTGTCACGCGCTGCGGAGCGACAGCTTCGACATCCGGCCGCTGTTTGGCAAGGTGGGAGCCGGTGTTGACGAGGCGCTGCTGGTTGTTGGCGACAAGGACGCCAACCTGCCCGAGGCCATGAAGGAGATGCGGCAGAAGGTGGAGGAGGGATTCCGAGCGGCGGGCAAGGACAACAAGATTGAGCTCAAGGTGATCAGGAACGCGGGTCACGTCCCCTTCGTTGATGGTTACGACCAGTTCAAGGAGATTATTCTCGGATACCTCAAGGCTTAGTCGAGACTAGCGAGTGTATGTATCATTACTATCATGACTATTGTGGCATCTGGAGGTTGGAGGTCGCGACGGACTGCAATCAGCTTCCTGTTCCCAGCCTCTGGGGGCTTCGGTGAGATGGTTAGCACAATTAGCACAGAATACAAAGACAAAGAAGCACAACTCGCCTGTCGGTGAAGGAGCCAATGACATGATCCCGGTACCCAGACTTGGCCAATGCTCCTCACCGAGACTCGCCGGAGCTCCGCTTTAGGCTTAGCTTCGGCTTGGAGCACCCACTCACGTCCACCGCCAGCCTCTTTTTTCCGTGGATTTTCCCCCGTCCCCCAGCCCAGCCGCCGCTGCTGGTTCCCCGTCAATTCACAGTCACTGCTGGTGCCAGTGCTGGCTGCTTGTGCTGATCGCCCATTTCATTTGCTCCCACAGCAACCGCCCGACAACCATCACCGTCCCCGTCGGCCATCCACCTTTCCCACCACCACATCACACACACCACACGCACCATACACAACGCACAGCACCACCACCACCCGTGCGGACAAAGGCTCAAGCATGCGATAGAACATCTTTGACCTCGTTTCCCCCTTTCCCCGGCCACCCTCATCCTTTATATCGATCGCTGCACCCGGCTCTCCTCATCCCCATCCAGCCTGCATCAGCATTTACCGCCGGTCGCCTCTATTATTTTCTCTCCGCCCTGGTTCCATCGCTGACGTGGTGTTGCGCTCAACGCGACATTTCTCCGCCCCCGCCCGCGTCGACCTTCGAATCGACACTCGGAAAGGAGAGTCGCAGCTTTTCAATCAATCTCAACCATACAATTCGATACATTCCTACCCCTTCGACGCTGGTCTACCGCTCATTCGTCGATTGCTGCGTCACGATCCAATATGGCTGCGTCCGACGCTGGTGCCCAGCTGCCCAACGGCACCCCGACCGACACCAGGTCCGTTGCCGACGAGCCCACGACGCCTCAAGACAACGATGTCCTCGCTGTGAATTCATCCCAAGTTACCCTCCCGTCGACTGAAGTCCCCGCCTCTCCCATGGACCCAAACCAATCCTTCAAGACCGAAGTCAACGACGACCGAATGAGCTCCGCCGCCGTCATCCCGTCTTCTTTGACACCGCCTCCCTCCTCCCAGGTCGTCGCACATGCCGGCAACGGAGTTTCGCAAGCTACCTACGGCGGTTCCCAGCGCTCTGCCCTCTTCTCCCCGCCTGCTACCGGCTTCAACACGACCGTCCGCCGAGACGGCGGTCTTGGATCAGAATATGTTCCCCCGGCCCCGAAGCAGGTCCTCGATGCTACCGCCGATGAACTACGAGCCATGATGCAGACCTGCATCGCCGAACATGCCAAGTTGAAGATGGAGGCGGCCCATCACAAGCTACAATACAACTTACTTAGCCTCCAGGCTGACGAAGACGCGAAGCGGGCTGCCGTCGAGCACGAGATGACCCGCCGAGAGATCGAGGCCCTTAGGACGGCCGAGTACTCGCGGCAGGCCGTACGTGAGCTCAGCGCCGCTTCGGAATCGGCACAGATGAAGTACCTCCAGATGAAGATGTGGTACGAGGAGTCCATCGACGAGAACGAGGCCCTTTCCCGACGAGTCAAGATGGCGAAAAAGGTCATCTCCCAGAAGGAGGAGGAGATTGTGAGCTTGACGGAAGAGCGAGACATGATGCTGAACCGCATTCGGGAAAACCGGGAGCATTTTCACATGCTGTGCAGCCCAGGTGGCATCTTCCACGGTGCCATGACGCCCAGACAGCAGCCGCAGCACCAGACGTCCGTCTCAACTCCGCAGCAGGCTCACCGCGCTACCCCCAAGCAGACCCCGCGATCTGCGCACCGCGATGCACGGGTCGATCGGGACCATGGCCCCGAGCCTATTGCGGCTCTGCTGCAGGCACTCAGCCAGGACAACAACAGCGCGCCGTCGACACCTACTACAACGGTCAGACCCGCGCCCCGCATGCCTCCCAAGCACACCCGAAACGCCCAGTCACTATCATCTCTACCTACGACGCCGCTTTCCCGCCCTCAGCGGCACGAACAGTCTGGTCTGCTGCCATCGGTCAACCTCGTGCCCCAGAGCGAGCCCCGGCACAGCTACACCAGGGCTCAAATCATTCCTGGCACGCCGCCGCCAGCTGTGCGAGAGCCTACCCGCAAGAGCCGCGAGAGCACCATCTCAGCAGATGACAACGAGGAGCTCGCTCGCCAGGCGCTAGAGTCAGTCGCAAACTTGTCACAGGCATCACGAAATGCGTCACGCAGCTGCCGCAAGCCACTCCCTACGGGCGAGGACGACGAGGATGTCTCAGAGAGCCAAGCTAGCCAGGCCGCCTCTGAGATGCTCCGTCGCGATCCTCGGGAGAGCTTCGAGGTGGCGTCTTCGGTAGGCTCGCGCGATGGCACCCCGGCGCCGGCAGAGAAGAGCGCAAGACTTCAGGCGAAGCTGTTTCCCGGCATCACCAAGGGTCACACGACAGCAGACAAGCGCAAGTTCAGTGGGGGTGCGCCTAACGCGCAAGAGACGCTGAAGCGGATGCGCATGAGCGGCGGCTCTGTGGAGGATCCCAAGGTCGGACTCGGGATTCAGTACAGTTACAGCTAAGGGCTGACGGCGGTTCGTGTCTTTGGGGCCGGCGGCGTTCTGTCAACTGTGTGTCTGACATCTGCCCGTCACCGTCGCGGCGGCGGGCAGGCGAGGGCGCGGGCGCGGATGGTTCATCCGGTGGCTGGGAGCAGAAAAAAGCCGCTGAAGCGATGGGGCCCGCCCCCATTTGGAGCGACACTGGAAGCGGTGTGTGGGGATAGCACGGCGGCTGCGGCGTTGGACTGCAATTGCAGGGAACAACTGACGTGGCAATCTGCACATTTTATGGATACGGAAAGAGAAAAATTGCATTCCAAAATGATACCACTGGGGCACTGGCTTTGGCGTTTGAGAGATATGTACGACACGGAAGACGGAATCAACATGAGCTTCAGAATAGACAACAGCAAACAACATCAGACGAGTACTCGTTCTCTTCCATTTCCATGACGAAGCGATGTGAAGGGCACGGCTTGCCTCGAACCCCTCCTCTCTGCATCTGCAAAGTGAAAATGGACTCTATTCAGAACGATCCATAGCGGGACGCCCGAGAGGGAAAAGGCTCACTCACGACCAGGGTCACGCTCACGCGAGACGCAAAAAAAGGGAGCCCTAGGGAGAGAGAGAGATCCAGCCCAGGCCCAGCTGAAGACCCAACACCAAGCCAGACCAACGATGTTCGCCGCCGCCGCTGCTGCTGCACTGCAACTCGAACTTTGAAGAATCCACACACACGAACAGCCAGATAGCAGCAGACCAGACCAATCCATCCATCGGCGCTTCCCCTCGTGGCAGTTCGCGCCATCGTCGTGCGCAGGAACTAACCCGTTTTCTCCCTCTTGTCTCTCGCTTCCCCTCCCTTGGGCTGGCATGCGGCCCTGCCCCTCTGCCCCAAAGGCCCAGGGCCCATGGTTCGTTCGCCAGACATAAGACCCTGGCCGGGGGGATACTTCGTCCCCTCCTTTCGATGTGCTGCGTGCTGTATGTATCCAGCGAGCGCCCCGTCCGTGCCTTTTTTCTTCGCCTCTTGTCACTGCTACAGTCTGCTTATTCGTACTGCTGCTCGTGACTGCTGCTGCTGCTGATGCCGCTGCTGCTATTGTGTGGTTGCAAAGTCCCCTTCACCGAAGTTTAACTTGACCGCCGATCGGAAACACGCGCTTCCTTCCTGCAGGTCCCGCGACGGACTACTACGATATACTTCGCAACGCTGCGCACACAAAGGTCGCAGTTTCGTCCCAAATATTTTGGAATTTCCTTCGTTCCGTCTTTTTGGAGAGAGGTTTTTGGCAAAAGATCTCACCGAGTTCAAGCGCAGATCTTTGCCTTCCAGTCTCTCTCTCCATCATTCGGATTTATCTGTCAAAGTCAGTGCGAAGCAGCAAGGGGTGTGTACACGCAAAGCCGAGTTTGCGGCCTTTTCACCTTAAGCCGCCGCCCCCTTGACCCTCTCTCACCGCTTCGCGAAGAGGAGTCCCAGGACCCTTGCACAACCTCACCACTCACCCCGCGCTGCTCTTGCGCCTGCTCTCCTCATCCCGTCCCGGCCCAGAGATTCAGGAGGTGTAGCGACGAAAAGGACGACGACTTTAAACCCATTCTCCATCCCTCATCCCAACCTGCATCCTTACTTTTCACACTTAGCGGGACTTTTTTTGCATCTTTTCTTTTGTCTCTCTTCTTAACGAACCAATTACTTTCACGACGACTTTTAACGATTACACGACATAACGCAGTGCGACCAACACAACACAGTAGCCAACGCACATCATCATGAGGGATCACCCACGCAGCCCCCGCCAGGGATCCCCCGCCCCTCAGTTCCCCCCGCGCAGCCTGTCCGACGAGCTGGGCGACTTCATGTCCTCGACAGACGACGATGAGGAGAGGGACTACGACGACAGCGAGGAGGAAGAGGAGGATGACGACCAGAGGACCCTGGCGACGCCCATGTCGTCGCGCAAGTCGTCGCAGGACAGCTTCTTCGACGAAGACGACGAGGTGCCCGAGGAGTTCCCGCCGCTGCTGAAGCCCTTTCCCGCTAGCACGAGCGCGCGCAAGTTTGCCAGGATTGACTACGCGCGCGGGGCGGGGCACCATGCGTACGCCAGCGACGACGAGGCGGAGTGCACCACCAGCAGCAGCCGGCCCGGGACGGCTCGGTCGGTGGTGGTGCCGCCGCCGTTCCGGCGCAGCTCGACGTGTCCGGTGCTGACGCCCGACTTCCTGCAGGGCGCGGCGGACGACGTGGTGAAGCTGATGCCGGAGCAGGCGGACTTTATGAAGAAGATGGTGGAGGGGTGGCGGGAGATCCAGCGGCGGTCGAGCGTGAGCGTGCTGAACGCGGCGCCGAGCCCGCTGTCGGTGGTGTCGCCTGGGATGAAGAGGCCGAATACGGCGCCGAGCCCGTTTCATCCGCCGCCGCAGATGAACTTTTCGTCGTCGTTTCCGAGGGTGCCGGAGCGGTTGGAGGAGGAGCTGGGGCGGTTGGAGGAGGAGCCTGGGAGCGCGACGGAGAGCGAGACGGAGGGTGGGTTGGAGGAGAGGATGGAGAGGGTGGAGGGGGCGATTGATGAGTTGAGGGTGATGGCGAAGGAGAGCGCTGAGAAGGCGATTGTTGGCGGGGAGGGAAACACTGAGAGATTCAGGGTTGTGGAGAGGTGTATTGATACTATCGGGAGGGTTTACGAGAAGAAAGAGAGGGGGAGGAGGAGGAGGAAACTGGGGGCGAAGTGTGTTGGGGCGCTCGTGAGGATCTGTGAGATGTTTGCGAGTGAGGGAGCCGATGGAGGTTCATATCGCTTCGAGTCCAGACTCTTGGATGAGATCACTGAGGACACGGAAAGCGACGTGGAGGATTACGCGGACGACGAAGCTGAAGACGACTTTATTGAGAGGTTTCCGGACTTTATCGACAGAAGCTTCTTTGGAGATGGACCAACTGTGGTGGGCGATATGACGCTCCCACCACCAAGTCCGACAAAAGATCCTCTGGATGACCGACGGCATGCGGCGCTAGTCGAGCAAGCTAGAAACGAGCTCGAAACACTGTTTGCCGAGGCGGCAGAGGCGGAGACGCCGTTCGAGGAGAGGCATTCGAGGGTGGTGTACGCTGTGGAAGCATACCTGGCGAAACTGTCCGAGATGGAGGCGGCGCATGACCGAGATTTCAAATGGCATGCCGAGCTGAAGGCCTTCCACGTTGCGATGGGGTCGAGGAATATTATCGGGTCAGAACCGGGAACGGCCATGGCACTCGTCGCAAGTCTGAGTCTCTGTTTTATACCTATTGCGACGGTGTTATGGTACGTCACGGAACCGACAACATCATGGATGCTGTGGAGGATGTTGATACCCATCGGCTGTTATTTCTTGCTCCTTGCCGGGTTCTATATCGACCAGAAGGAGGCGAGGGAAGCACTTTACGAAGAACATTTACCTTTCGAGGCGAGGGAAATGAGGAGGCGGCATAAACGGGAGAAGGAACTGTTGCATGCTGCGCATGAAAGAGCTGTGCAAAGAGTCTATTCCCCTGAAGGGTGATGCTTGAGGTGTAGCTGTAGGACTACTTGAAAACCTATTATGTTCAGTATCTTGTCTCGCCCGCCCGTGTTGTTTCCTGTTCACTTGTCGTCGTTTGGCACCTTTTTGACGCCTGGTGCCACAAACACGTTCAGGTCGATCCCTTGAGTATGTCCAACACGGTTGCAGCCATGTCCACAAACCCCGTGAGCAGCGTGCGCTGTACTAGCACTATGCGCATTACCCTGGGGCCTAGTAAGCAGACTGCCTGTCCCTCTCTACCTGTGGAATCTTGCCTTGATGTTACCTCTTCGCGTGAGACCCGTGAACAGCCGGTGTGGGATAACAATGATGACGGAAATAATCGCAGCGGCTACCACCACAGGGCCGAGGACGATAAAGGCGAAGAGCATCCAAAGGTCCATCGCTCTGAGGTGGGTGCTGTGACAAGAGTCTTCCTTGCCACATAATTCGTCATTCTTGATGCGGGTGTTGTTTCGGAGGCGAACGTACGCGCACCAGAGCAAGATTGGAATGATGAAGAAGATGACGGAGAATCCCAGGAACGACAGCCAGAACTCGAGGGCGGTGTCGCCAACAATTAGGGGATGCGTTCCGAATGCCGTCCCGTTGGCACCCCATGGAGACTGGTGGTAGTTATCTGGGCTCGCCATGTCGGGGAAATGGTTGACGGTGCGTGATCGAGTGCTCCGGGCAAGGTGCGATGGCGTGTGGAGAAGCAATTACGGCCGCACGATATGTCCAACGATCCGAGATGATAGAGAATAATTTGATAGAAAGTATGTGATATGCGGTTGTGGTTGGGCCGATGTTGAAGCAATGGTTCAAGAGAAGCGGACGGTGTACAATCGAAAGGCTGGACGTTGGAGCGTCGGAGACTCGGAGTCGGAAGGTCTGCCAAGGAAGTACCTTCTACATCATGGCAACGACGCGCTTTTTCTTGAGGTCAGTTTCAGGAAGAAGGATCCTGCCGTGGGGTAGTGTAGGTAGGTACTTCCGTTCGTCACATCGTCATACAAGAAGGCCCGAGGGAACATTCGATGTGCAGGCGCGTTGTCTCCACGGCAGCTGCCGCAACTTCTACTTCATGGAAGGTGCAGTCAAAGGTATTACTGAGTCCAAGAACAAGCTGGTGTAACGAGACGGCCGTTCGGGAGGCGACAAAAGGGTCGAAGCGGCAGCTGCGTCTTCGGGAACGACTCCGGCGATCGTCGGCAAGCGAGTGGGGCCGGACCGGGCGATGAGGCCGAAGATGATGGGGTGCACTCCGGAGTTATACAATACGGGACAAGCTTCCAACCGACCTGACAAAAGTTGATCCGTGACTCACAAGCGTTGATGGTACCCATTAGTTGCCTGAAATCGACACACCGCCATCGTCTCGTTGGATGCCCGCACCCTTGACTCCCATAAGGGATGCTGGCGCCTACGGTACCGAATCTACATTCAGGTTGGAACAGTGTTGACGACGGAAAGCGCCCCAATGAATAAAGCCCAAGCGAGATTGCTTCACTGCATTCATGCTAGAGGTCTTTGACTTGCAGGGTTGTTGGCTCAAAACCACCAACACAACCAACAGCCAAGGCCACGGCTGCCTAACCAACACGAGGTCCACCTCGGTTAAGACATCGTGCCTCTAAGTTAAAAGCATCAACACTCCCCGTCCGCCAACATCCAGCAGACTCTTTGCATTATCCTCTGCAATGTATCGCATGTCAAATCTGTTCCGCACCCCCCTCAGAACACTCAGTATTGGATTGTCTATACGCTTGGCCAGAGGTGCAATGGGTTCCGGAATGTCCACAGACGCCTCAATGATGTTGCCCAACTCTGCAGCTTATCCTGCCGTCGGCTCCATGGAGCTTTCACCAGACACGCATGCCCTCTACATCCGAGCCATGGGAGACCCTTCCGCCCTCAGTTTCAACGAGAAACGCCAGGTCATGGGCCGCGCACCAATCAAAGACGAAGACAACGAAGAGTCCGTCAAGCTTTTCGGCCGAAGCATCCAGAAACTCATCCAAAAAGCCCACGACGCCCCCTACGAGCTCACGCTGGAGGAATGCGAATTCATCGAGAAAACGATGAAAACGCCGCCCCGCAATGCATTCGACAGATTGACGCCTGAGCATGAGAAACTGGAGGAAGACGCCCGGGGCAAAGTCAAAGAAACAGTGGACCAGCAAGAGAGCTTCACCGAGTTTCTCGGCGTCATGACGGCTACCAACCGTGCCAAACAGCTCAGGCTCGACCGGCAGATCAAGCGCGAATGGGGCGTCGAGGCGGACATGAGAACCCGTCTTGAAGCTGCCAAGGACTTGCAGCGACCGACGTGGCTTCAGGAGATGGTCGATGCAAACATGGAACATTGGGGGTTCATCGTTTTCCGGACAGGACATGTCGAGAACTTCTACGACGAGACAAAGAGTCAGAAAGAGAAGGATGACGTCGCCTGGGCACGTTTCGAAGAAGCCTACTACACAGTCGCTACTCACGGGCTGAAGTATCAGTGGGCAAACCTAGGCGGGGACGAGCTGTCGGATGCGCACAACTCGCTGTTCATCGCGGTTCCTGAGCAACCGACCCCGACAATGGCCGACATGCGACACATTTTCCATCAGATAAGGGCCAATGGACAGATCCCAAACGGGATCAGAACAGACTGTTTCCTGGTGGCTGACATGTCTGCAGTGCCATTCGAATGGTTGTTGGAGGAGCCCATGTCATACACAGACATCTACATTCGGCAGTTCGCTGGGACTCACTCCATGGATGTTCAAGCCGTGGATCCTGATGTTGCAGAGACAGTATCGTCTGATGGAGGGTTTGCAGGAGAGATCAACGTGCCGTTGACGAGAGTGTATGACTGGTTGTACTACAGCCTGTTCGCGAAGTCGGACAGCTGGGATCAGAGGCATCATACTACAACGACACAGACTTGGACTATGGACTTGTGGGGTGATGACGAGGTTCCGCCTTCACATCCCAAGTATTAGGCACGTACGTGGCTCTTTTCAGTTCTGCGGTAGGCCAGCGATTGAGGGATATTAATCTTTGGGAACGGGTTTAGCTTGAAGCTTGATACTTGAATGGCTTTATTCCATATTAGAGAACTTCTAGTCGAAATTATCCACTCAAGTCAACCACCTGATAGTTAACCTAAGCTATAGTGAAGGTCTATTAACACCGCCGGAGCCAAACCCATCTGGGAGTTTGAAGCCAGGATAAGTCCTTTTCATGTGCTGACAGGAATCCTCAATGATATCGTAATCAAAGTGGAAGTCATAGAATTCCTCGGGTTTTGCTAAGCTAATGTGTTAGAACTTCACTTCGAAGGTTGATACACGGGTCTACTCACTCGGGATTCTCTCAACCGGCTGAACGAATTCCGAAGCAGCCTCTCTGATCTTCTCGGCCTCATCCTGCGCTGCATTGCTGAAGATAGTGACAGCACTAGCCCTGTTCCTCCTGATACTTTCAAACATCTCCAACCTTTCTGGGACATCTATTGACGAAGGCATATCGGAGAGACAGATGCCGAGAGCTACACCGTCTTCTATCGCTTGTGCGCCTCCCTGTCCTTGGTCTTTGCATGGTCAGTGATGAAGCGGTAATCCTTTGTTCAGCGAGATCAGGTCTTACGTGGGAGCATCGGGTGGGCAGCGTCTCCGATGAGAATCATTCTCCCCTTTCGCCACGTTGGGATGGGAGCTCTGTAGAGCAACGGCCATTGCTTGACCTCGGTTGCCTTGCTGTTACAAGTCAGTCACAAAAGTCTCCAGAAATAGTATAACATCAACGAACTTCAGGAGAGCAATCACACTCGGGTGAAAGTTGGAAAACGTCTCAAGCAGATGCGACTTGTCAACAGGGCTGTGCCAGTCTACTAAACGTCAGTGAGGTAATCATTACTTTGGTCCCAGCAAAATGCACCTTCTTTGGTCGAGGCCCCAACTTCGTTGTGGAAGATACCAATGCAATTGAGCACATGGCCGCTATAAAATGGTTAGCAATGAACCCGATCGAACTCGTGAGTGCACAAACTCTCGACAGGGATATGTAACTATCCGCTTCCCATCTCCTAGGAACATCCTGACGCTCCCACTTGCGTCATCGAATAGCTGGGCCGTCTCCTGGTCGCCGAGAACTTCCTCCATGGGAAGTAGAAAACGGTAACAGAAGTTATCTTGGCCAGCTGGGAATGCGGGATTCGGGGAACCTAGAACAGCCTCGACGCCGGCGCTGTGAATGCCGTCTGCCACAACGACGAGGTCTGAAGTGATCGTTGTGCCGTCGCTGAGGGTAATCGAAGCGTTCTCAGGGTGCTGAATTATAAGTACGGACGGTGCATATTCAGGCCATGTCGCAACACTTACATAGCTCGTTACCTCACTCCTCAATTTGATAGTCAACGGAGGACCGCCGTCAGCCGCGGTCGCCATACGCTTCAACTCGTGATGCAAGTCGACACGATGCGCAAAGTACCATGGTGATCCGTACTTATCCGCAATGATCCCAAGCTCGAGTGAGTGAACCAAGTCCAGAGTATCCCCTTTCAACCTCTTGCTGCCCTTGGCCGGCACGAATCTCGCGCGCACGGGGTCCATGCCGAGCGCAACCAAAGGTCGTGAAGCATTGGTCTGGACATTGATCGCCGCGCCAATCTCGTTGTTCAATGCCGACTTCTCGTATATGGTGACGCGGTGCCCTGCGCGGCGGAGCGAGATTGCGGCAGTCAGGCCGGCGATGCCGCCGCCGACGATTGTCACGTCTAGCATCTCAACTGACTGGAGGTACTGTTTCGTCTGAACGGTCCACCGAGAATGTATTAGTCGTCTCAAGATGTTAGATCAGGATAGCATCGCGTGTTGTAGATGGTAAGAGTTGGTGGGGTTTAAGTGACAGAGAGTGGGGTAGAGCGGACTGATCCTTAGAGGAAGACCCCTCAACTTTATCCCAAGTTTCCAACGTCTGCATGTGCATCTGATGTTTTGCTTCTTTAGACACTAAGATGCCGCTAGAGACATGCGTCGAGGCCGAGCGCTGGCTTTTCCCGGAGTTGCAGCTGACTAGACCAGCCACGCGCAAATGCATCTACCCTCAAGATGGCCGTGATCCAATAAGACCAAGGATCAGGATCGATTTCTCCGATGGCGTACTTATGAAGGCTTATTTTAAATGCTGTCATGCTCTCAAAGGCTTGTTTTTTTGCTCAGCTCAGTCTCCACGAAGCTTGTCATTGGATCGGCCTGGGCCAGCAACGGGAACCGGTGCATCAAGCTGGCTTGCATTGGACCGGACGGATCGTGGGGAAGCTCGACGGATGCCCGGGAATGAGATGGCTTAAACACTTAAACACGGTCGAACAATTTCTTTTGCAGTGTACCTGCCGGCCCGGAGCCAGGTGGCGGCTGGCGCAATTCGCATGCAGAAAAGTTCAATCGACGGCGCGACAAAAGCGCCAGCTCACACGCGCGTAAGGGTGTGGATGACCAGCCTAGATCAGCAAGCTACCGGGTGATAAAACCTCACCGAGCCGGCAGATATGACGTGTTGCACAAGCAAATTCACGAATGCATGATGAGTCATCTCTTAAGAAAGCCTGCAGATGAGGTTTTTGGCCGAGACTAAAAAGAACTTAACGTTGAAAGGCCAAAAACGCCTACGTTGCGGTCGATGATTGTTAGCTAACTACTTAGACCCTGTTACTGTAGCTGTGAGTTTGCTGACAACAGCTGTAAGCTGCGGTCAGAATATTTTCTCCTGCAAGAGACTGGAGTCCCTGGCTATGTCGTGGAAAATTGGGCAAGTGAGTGAGATAGGAGGGCCGTAACCGTTCAGCGGGAGAATTATGCATATGTAGGTCTGACAGCCAAGACCTCAGAACGCCTTAAGTCCTGCCTGACTGGCTGTGTAGACGCCAGCCTGATTGAAGAAGGGAGCTGGAGGTGAGTTTGGGGGTTCAAGGTCTACCCCGAAATCTGTGCGTGAGTAGTGCGCCCTCTCTTCTTCATATCTCGCACGTTCTGCCTAGGCAGTCCTCAGGCCGCGTCGTCCATAAACAGCGATGGCGGATCCTCTATCAATCGCTGCGAGTATCGCGGGTCTTGTAGGCCTTGCCGACATTGTCTTCGCCCGCTTGGTGAAGTTCGGGCGATCTGTCAAGAATGCAGAAGAGGAGATTCGACACCTCGCTCAGGAGATCAATCTCCTTGGAGGAGCCCTGAACAGCCTCGAACGACTAGCCCAGGTCCTGAAAGACGATGCTTTCGACACAAACCTACGAATGCACAACATCGACGACTGCAGGGAGACTTTGAAAGAGATAAACAAGAAGCTGGAAAAGCTGGAGGCCACTTCTAGTTTGATGAAGCAGAAGCTCATGTGGCCATTCACCAAAGACCGTGTGAAGGAATGGCTCGACGATCTGTCCAAACACAAAGAAAACATCAACCTAGCGCTGTCCGCCAATTCCCTGGATGCCATGCTACGAGTGTTGTCCCAGGAAGGCCATCACGCGACAGAGATTCTGGCCGAGATCAAGGAAACGCGGAAGATCACTAGTCGAATCCACCAAGACTCCGAACGACTTAAGGTCTTGAATTTCTTCTTGAAGTACAACCCACAGAAGAACTACGACATGAGCATACGCCTGCGACAGTCGGGAACCGGAATCTGGCTCCAAAAGCTCCAAGACTTTCAGCATTGGTTATCTGAACCCGGCTCTAAGTTGTGGCTCAAGGGCATCCCCGGCGCGGGCAAGACTGTACTTGCGGGCTCAATCATCGAGTCAGCTCTGAAAAGGAGCACTGAAGAAAGGCTCTGCAAAAGTTATTGAGGAGGATACTAGAGTTGTTCGATCACACTTATCTCGTAGTTGATGGCCTCGACGAATGTGGCAAATCAACTGACGAAGTGGTAGAGTGTCTGTTTGACATCTCGGAGGACGCTGACAATGTTTCAATTGCCCTTCTCAGTAGAGACGAGGATGAAATTCGAAGCCGAATAGAGGGCAGCTTTACCCCTATCGAGATTGCAGCGCACAAGGAAGATATTACCGAGTACGTCACGGCTGAAATTCAAGAGAGAATTCGGTCTAGAAGGTTGCGCATAAGCAACCTACATCTCAAGGGAGAGATCCTCCAGGGGCTGATTGACGGCGCTAAGGGCATGTAAGTTCAAGTTTGTTGACCTTTAGCTTTCATCTTCTATTATTCAGGATTAACGACATAATTAAGGTTCCGATGGGTAGCCTGTCAGCTGGATCATCTCGGAGAGTGCGATTCAGATCAACAATGCCGAGACGCCCTCAAGTCGCTGCCCCCGACCCTCGACGAGACCTATGAGCGGATCCTCAGACGAGTGCCTAAGAGCAAGCAAAACCTAACAGAACTAGCCCTCAATTGCATTGCTCACGCCTCACCAAAGCTTAATCTCCACCAACTACAGGAGATACTGTCAGTTCCAGAGCCTGGAGTATCGCTTGACGCCGGGAGCGTTATTCGAGAAGAGTCTATTACCCGATATTGTAGTAGCCTCATTCGAAAGTCCACGGATGGTCTCTCTCTGGAGTTTTCTCATTTTTCAGTGCTGGAGTTTCTTGAGAAGGCCCCCTCACAACACCAGGGATTCGAGTGGATCCGTGTCTCAAAGTCTCGGGCGTATGCTTTGTTGGCAGTCCAGTGCCTCAAATTTATCCAGCTGCAGAATTTCTACCAACCGAAAATCGAGTTACACACGGAAATAGACGAAATCGATTCCAGAAACCAACTTCATCCGTTGTATTCGCATGCCTCTACACGTTGGCCCGAATATGCAAAGGGAGAGTGGGAGAACGAGACGGTCTTCGACCTGGCGGTCTCCCTCTTCCACCCCTCCAAAACCTGTCACTTCACTTCGTGGGCAATTCATCTCGCCAGAGGAACCGGACTCGGCCCCAAAGGAAGTGTCGAGAAAACCGTTTCGCTTTTTATCAACCCCGACTTTACACCTCTGCATATGGCAGCGGCTCTTTCCCTGCCCCGGATCTGCTGCTTCTTGATGAAACACGGGGTGAGGGTGAATCTTGAGAGTCCTATGGGTCGACCATTGCAATGCGCGGTACAAAGCCTGCCAGTTGGATACTCCCTGTGGGCAACAGGCTCCCTGGAGTCCAATGGGGTTTTCGTCGTCCAAGATAACCAACAAGATCATATCGCCACTGTAGACACCATCAGGTGCCTATGCCGAGAGGGCGCACACCTAAATCTTCAGTGCTGCAACCCGTTTTCTGGCATGAGCCTGGTGCAGCTATCTCTCGACGCATTTCGGAGATCGCATACTTTTCGGGTCACGATGGCACTCATTAGAGAGGGAGCACGGCTTGAAGAGACTGACAGCCTCATCGTGCAACGACACATAGAAGACCTCGATCTTCAGAGATACGAGGACGAAGTTCGGGCATTTCTTGAATTCCTTGACAGTTGCTCTTATCAATCGACCGCTCATCATCGAATGAGCGCTGTTCTATGGAAGGGTGCAGTTGCTTGCAACCTCAAATTCACCAAGGACCCGACGATCATTGACACCAGGCTTTCCCTGACGAATGATGAGGTTGAGAAGCATGCAGTAGGAGCAGTCACTGTAGCAAACACTCAGGTCCTAGAAAAAATGCTCTGCGATCCACGTCTCAAAGTTGCGTCTGTTGTGGATGCCGACGGGGATTCACTGCTACATCTAGCTCTTCTTAGCTGCCGCGGAGCAGAGATAACGGCTCTACACGTAGAGATCGTCAAAAAGCTTCTTGACGCAGGATGTGACGTCAGAATGACCAACAGGAAGGGAATTGACCCATTACAGAGTTGGGACTGGTCGACCGATGATATGGAAAATCCCCCAACCAGCAAGTTGGAATTATTTGACGAAGTAGCCCATTTACTCGCAGATCATGGTGCGCGCTGTGATCTTCAGGACACAGAGAAACGGACTGCCTTGCATCTCCACATATCTGAGCCCTTCCGACTGCGTGCGTTGCTCAAGTATCAGCCAACAGAGAGCATTAAGAAAGCAATGGAGACGACGGACAATGATGGTTACACCCCACTGACTCTATGCCTGTGGAAGATGTTGACACGGTCGGCTTCGATTCTTCTCGCTCAGCAAACCACAATCACAGCTAAGATGACTCAAAGTCCAATCGCGGCACTATCACTTGCTGCGAGGGCGGGCGACGAAAAGACCTTCGATGCTCTGCTGCAATCCGGAATCAACTTCAGTTTTAAGGACACCGAAACTCTTTTGCATCATCTCGGCCCCAAGACATCATTGCATTTTGTCCGTCGACTGAAGGCTTTGTATCCAAAGTCTTCTGGACATCGCTTCAATAGCCACACGCCACTCGAATCCTACCTGATATGCTGTCTTGAAACCAGCGGAGTCAGGGACATCAATGACTCAATCATAGACGAACTAGCCATATTGGACACGTCTGAGAGCGAGGTCAGCAAAGCCATGACGTGGGAGTGCTTCACGTCCCGAATACTGAGCAGCACAATGCATTTGCCAAGATCATGGACCGGCATTCGCGAAGATTTGGCTGAAAAGGATGACAGACAGGTCATCAGCGAGAACGTAAGCATCAATCTGATACGGCTTGGGTATTTGAAATCCTTCGAGTCTTGCTTCGGAAAGTCCGCAATTATTCCTCTCATGCAGCCATTCAGCACTTTGACGGAACTTTCGAAACCTTGGTCTCGATTGAAAGATTTAGTTTCCGAAGTCCTCCGTCAGACGCAACATTGGGGATCTCTTCGGGAATTTCCTGGCATCATTCTCTTACTGAAGGTGGCAGCTCATTCATATAATTTCAGAATCGTCAAGTTGCTGCTTCAAAAGGAAGTCAGCGTTCATCAACGTGTCGATGGACTGTCTGCTCTGGAAAGCTTTGTTAAAACCCCGAGATTAGACGGTCTTATGCATACGTGTAGCGCCAAGTCAGAAGACACTGACGACGAGGAAAATTATTGCGCGAAGAGAATGCTTGATCTCTTACTCCGCCATTCCGACAAACTACGCATCAACGAGGTTATTCCAGATGGTAGTGGGCTTGCGCTAATCCATTTGCCGAATGCGTGGGGCGCGGAGTGGGTTATTGAGAAGATCGTGGATCACGGCGCAAATCCGAATCTCCGTGTAGACAAACACCCCTACACACCTGCGGCCGTCTACCAATTTCTCAAACACCGGTGTTGTTCCGGATACGTCAAAACCATTCTCAAAAAAGGAGCTGATCCAACGCTGACCGACGACTTCGGGTTTGACACGGCCTTGATAGCTGCAATGTGTCGAGCAGTACCAGTATTGACTGAGATCTACGACGATATCAAACAAGGCGCCAAGAAGGATTGGCACGATAAGATGGACTGGTGCAAAAAGTGTCGTCTTTCTGTCCCCCTGGAGAATATGTCCCTAATCTGCACGGGAGTCACCGCACTACATCTTGGAGCCTTGTCCCAGTCTACCGACGTGTTGTGCTTCTACAATGACCACAAACTCATGGAGGATCTTGAGGTGAGGTCTGACGAAGGCTTTACGCCGTTGCACTTCGCAGCATCACAGGGCAGCGTCAGTAATATCAAATACTTGTCCGCTCTGGGCTGCGATATCGACGCTCGTGGCAAAGATGGGAGCTCCCCCCTTCACCTTGCTGCAAGAAGCAACAAGATAGAGGCCTGTCGAGTGCTCATCAAAGCAGGATGCAAGTCGTTTGAGGATTCGGTCGGGATGACGCCTTTGCTTTATGCACACCAAGCCAGCAATGAAGAGCTTGCAAATTTGCTTGACACTGTGAAGTCGGGTTCTAGCGTTACACATGTTGAGATCGAGCGACGTCGAAAAAGATCGTTGGCCTTGTCTTTCAAGATTGCAATTGAAAAGGACGATTTGACGATGTGTAAATACTTACATACCAAGGAGTGCGATCTCGCGACTTATCTCAACGACTTTGCAAGCGGCTCACTACTGGTACAAGCTCTAAAACAAAAACGGATCGCGATCATTGAGTGGATGTTGCAGCAACGGGTCTCAATGACCAGTGCAGTTAGTGGTTCCAAGCCCGTTGAGTTAGCAATTCACCTGGTGCTCAAGGACGCCGAATTGGTGGACGTATTGCCGGCCAGTCTAGAGAACTATACAAAAAACGGAGGGAGGCTTTTAGGAGAGACCCCAAACTTGGTTTCAACAGCCGTGCGCAACAGAAATATCAAGGGATTGGGGGTTCTCATCCAATACGTGAAGGATAATCAGAACTACTGCGGGTCAGTATTCAAGGTTGAGTTAAGTTTTCATGTACAACGACTAACTTCCACATGCAGGAAACTTTGGTCTATACATCCTGATAGAGTTATTTCTTTTCTGGTGAACGAGGCTGAAACGTCAACCGGATTGACACCTCTGCACATAGCAGCAGACTGTGGGGCTTTGGGAGCTGTCCAGGTATTACTAGAGTCTGGAGCTGATATCAACGCTGAGTCTAAGTGGCTCGACACACCGCTGTTTCACGCCATCACTCCATTCAACAACACTGACGAAGCCGTTGCTTTACATCTGATTCAAGGAGGTGCAGATCTCGAAAGGCGCAATGTCTGGTACGAAACTCCAGCCATAGCGGCAGCGAAATTCTGGCGCAAACAGACATTGATGGCGCTGGTCAACGCGGACGTTGATATCAATGCATCAAACAACAATTTGCAATCACTAGCGCACTGTACAGCCGAAATGGGCAACGTGGTGGCGTTCGCAGACTTCATGCATAGAGGGGTGAACCCTTGTAGGGTGGATATTTTCGGCTTTTCAGCTTTCCACCACGCGATCGAAGACTCGAAATTTGTCTCGTTCCTACTAAACTCAAATTTTAGTCTTGAAGACTCCGTCTGCTTCCCGTGGCATCTATACTCCGGGAAGCAGGCGGCTTGGCTAACGACTGCCTATCCGCTTTTCCGGAAGAGATACGGACCTCAAGCGCTTCAGAAGTTCGCAAATCTTGTGCCCAGCGGCAGTCAAGCACCTCTCTGCAAAGGGGCTAGACTTGGAGCAGTCCTGGTCATGGAAACCCTCCTGGAGCTTGGTGCCCCCATAGACCTCGAAGGTTGTTCTTCTGGCTCAGCCCTGATGGCAGCTTGCGAATTCGGACGAAAAAAATCGGTTGAATACCTCGTTCGTCGTGGGGCTTCCCTTTCGTACACTGGATCCAATGGCTTTCGGTCGGCCTACAAGTCTGCGAAGGGACACGAAGAAATTCTGAAGTGGCTGCTGGTAGATCGGTTCATTGATCAACAGAAGCTTACAGACGGTTGCGATGGTATTCTCCACGACGAAACAAATCGCGGACCTTTCTCTTGGGGTGGACCCATCCAGGCTGAGCTGGTGATCAGTGGTCGAATGGAACGACTTTGTCATCAGTCTAGTCGGGAATACTGGTCTTACCTGATGAAGGAGAAGATCAGATGGCGGGGAAGGATTCTGCCTTCGAACACACGCCGACGCACGGTATCCCACTCCAACATCGTTCCGAGGGAGATTGTAAGAATCCATCCCCAAGGCTACAATTCCAATGGGCATGAGGAGGCCTGGTTTTCGAAGAAGGTGCCGAAGATTCAGTCCGATGGCAGGTGCTGGTATATGTCCTACATACCTTAGACACGCCGTGAGCATGGTTGCGGTATCCCTGTCTGCGCAATGAAATCATTGTTAACGGCATCAATTCTCCGTATCCTTTCCCTACCATGTACTTCTTTGTGTGAAACAAACTCCGCAAATTATTCCTGTAAGGTATCATGCAATACTACTGTAGAAACATGAGATATCGGTGTCAAAATCCTCATCACCGGTATTTTCTCGCGGAGTCGCCTTGAGAATGGTATGGAAAACAAGCTTATGAAGTCATTTTGATGTTCTTGACCCTGGTACTTGCTTGCACCAAGTACCGCCTCCAACAGTTGCCCCACACCGAGTGGCTGCTCCGCGTTGACTTCAGTCGCGACGGACGGTTCAAATGATCGATGATCTCGTTCGAGGCTCGCGAGCATGACATTTCATCCTTCGGGCTCATCGTCTAGGCCAAAATATCGAACGATTGTTTATTGCGGTTGCGGAAGTTGATGTCTCAAAGACCGGAAGATAACCACGTCCTAAAGTCCTTGATACGCGTATTCGGTTGAGTAGGAACATCGCACATGGCTTCACGCTTGCGGATCCGAAACCGAGGGTGCTGCACTGCACCGTCACAACATGCGCGACGAGATCTATCGAAAGATTTGAGAAACATGTTGCTACGCAGATGGCGCAGATCAATTGATTGTATCTGAATGCAACAGCATCCGCAGAGACGACCCCGAGGACTTGCCTAAGCAGCCCCTTGTTATCACGTATCGAACGCGATCAATTAGCGAGATCAGTGCCGCCCGGGATTCGAACCTGGCGCAAGCGAGCCCCACACGGCTAAATTCCCCGTCAACGAATTCTTGTTTCTGTGGCAGCGTGCTTGTGATAGGGGTGAATCTTCTCAACGACCTGCCAAGCCGAGAGATGGAAAAGTGTGCGTCGCAGATGAGGTTTGTGATACGCGGAGTTAGAAAAGCATTAACCGCCCGTCGAGATCGTTTTCTTATCCCCGGTGTGTTGGATCGCAGCGGAGTTGACATCAAATTCGTCGATCCCCTTTTTTAAACCTCGGCGTCGCTTTCGGGGTGTCGATGCCATCTAATGTCCCGCCAGTGTGGCGGAAATTTGGGGTTCGTCCAGCTTTATGGGACGCGACGAGTGATCTGCGACCCGTTCTTGAACGCAGCCACAGGCAGAGCTGGCAGACTCGAGAGGGCCAATGGTCAACCCGCCTCCGTCCAATGTTCCGCCATACTTTTCCCCCGCGACGCGAGTAATGAGCTGTCAGGGCAAGCTTGTGGCACAGTTTCCCAAACCCAGCTCAACGGCGATGAACCCCGCGGTGATCGTAATCCTCGGCAGGCTATTCGTTGGTTCAGCAGCTGTCATCCAGATGCCGTTCGGTAGTGAAGCGGCGGAGCCATCCCGTCTAGCGCGTATCGACCAATCCAGAGCGAGAGCGAACCCGAGACCGACTGACTCCCTTACACCGTGCTATGCTGGGCAGCGTGGCATTGCTAGCGAAGCATGGACGCTCTCTTCATACCGGCTGCGGGCCGCGACTGCGCGGAGAGGGAACCGTCGCTTTGCTGGCCGTCGGTAATTCGAGTGAAACGCTGCGGGTGGAGTCGAGCTCGCGCGAGCAATGGGCAGAAGCAATGTCGGCGGAACGAGAGGGAGGTGTCACTTTGCACATGTTCACCTAGAGATAGGACTTCTTCTAGAACCCGAGCAGAGGGCCTTGTTGCCCATGGAGCTCCAGAAGGGCAATCCCCGCCTTTAAGGCTTAGACAGCTGCTTGTCGTACTCGCTCTCGTCTGAAGTCAGGAATAAAACCAGCGCGATGGAACGCCCTACCAGACGGTTTGGGAGCTGAGGCCTCAAGCTCTTTCTCGAACACCCTTTTCACTCTTTTTGTTGCATCTCGGCCTTCAAAGACACTAGACGCATCATGGCGCTCCTCACCTTTAGTCTGGCCAACACGGTCGGCCTGGCTTTTGGCTTGGTAAGTTGACTCGGGTACCTGTACCGACGATGATCGTGGTAATCTAACAAACTTTAAACCAGTTCTTCCTCTACACCTTCGGGCATATGTTCTACAACCTCTACCTCCACCCACTCCGAAGATTCCCCGGTCCATTTTGGATGCGCGCAACATGGCTGCCATTCTGTTACAAGCTGTGCACGGGTACTTTGCCCTACGATATGCTCGACCTTCATAGACAGTACGGAACGGTTGTGCGTATCGGCCCCGACGAGCTTGCGTTCCACGACGCCCGCGCATGGAAGGACATTATGGGTCACCGCCCCAGCGGCGGCGCCGAGATGGACAAGTCGCAGAAGTTCTACCGTGCCGTTCCCGGCGCCCCCTCCGATATCGTCAACTCCGGCCGTGAGGAGCACTCCGCCCTCCGTCGCTCCCTGGCGCACGGTTTCAGCGAGCGCAGCATGCGTGACCAGCAGCCCATCATCAAGCAGTACATCGACCTCCTCTTTCAAAGGCTTCACGAACATTGCGACAAGGGTGCTAAGGCTCTCGACTTGGCTGCTTGGTACAATTACACCACCTTCGACATCATCGGCGACTTGGCTTTCGGCGAGGCTTTCGGCAGCTTGGACAACTCCGACTACCACCCTTGGGTGAAGGCAATTTTCCAGATGGCGCGTGTCGGCACCGTCCTCCAGACCATTACCCACTACCCCTTCCTCGGAACTATCATGATGGCCTTGGTCCCTGAGAGTGTCAAGCGCGAGCAACAAAAGCACGAGGAATTCACTACGGCCAAGCTGCAGCGCCGCATAGACATTGGACACGAGCGACCCGATCTTATTGAGGGTTTGTTGAGGAAGAAGGACGACTGGGTAAGTGGCGCTTCTATTGCCATGCTCACTTCATAGCTAACGCCGCAACAGAACATGACTTTCCCCAAGTTGAAGGCCAACAGCAGTATTCTCATCATTGGTGGTTCCGAGACGACGGCCACCCTCCTTTCCGGCGTCACCTACTTCCTCTTGACGAACCCCATCGCGATGAAGAAGCTCACCGACGAGGTTCGCTCCGCTTTCAAGGATGAGAGCGAGATCGACTTTGTATCTTCCAGCAACCTGCCCTACCTCCTTGCCTGCTTGGAGGAGGCTCTCCGCATGTACCCTCCTGTGCCCATCGGCCTGCCCCGTGTCGTCCCCGCCGGAGGCGCCACCATTTGCGACGAGTTCATTCCCGAGGGAGTAAGTTCATCTTCACATCGTCTACAAGCTCTGTCTGACATTTTATAGACTACCGTCTCCGTCTACCAATGGGCCATGTACTACTCCGAGAAGAACTTCGTGGACCCCAAGAGCTACCACCCCGAGAGATGGCTTGGCGACCCGGCGTTCGCTAAGGACAACAAGGACGCTTTCCAACCCTTCCACCTCGGACCCCGCAACTGCATCGGTAGAAAGTGAGTAATCTCCCACGCGCCAGGCCACTGGGAATACGGTGACTAATACGTATACGCGTTTAGCCTGGCCTACGTCGAGATGCGCATCATCCTCGCACGCATGCTCTACAACTTTGACATGAAGATCGCCGACGACAGCCTTGATTGGGTCGGCAAGCAGAAGATTTACCTGCTCTGGGAGAAGGGCCCCCTCAACGTCTACCTTACTCCCGCCAAGCGCTCTTGAGTGCGCTATTGAGACACGTCTAGACACAGCGGATTTCCGAAGCATAATCCAGCGAATACGCGCATGGCGTCGTTTTCGTAATCGATACATACTTTATTAACGGTGTCGGCATTGCGGTGGGTGGGATACACCGAGAGCTCGTACTGAAAGTGGGCATCATCATGAGCGTTTCCTTTATCGGGTCTGGTTTGGAATTCCTAAAGCATCGTACATACGTCTCGAGAACTATAGACCTCAGCATTTCCTAGTAAATTTAAAGCATTTCCCCACAAATGAGGTTGCCTTCGGTTGGAGTCGATGCGCGGAAGGTTTCTCAACAGTCAAGGTTGCAACTCTCACGCTGTGGCCCAATGATCATCTCTACCCGCCATCCTTGCTCAGCGGGAATAGAGCTCAGTCTAGAACACCGAGCGGAGTTGTCGATTGCCGTCATAGCTGAGTCTGATTAAGCGCGCGCCAGCCATGCCGCCTGAATGAACAGTTAACTACCTTGCTCATACTCCCGGCAAAACATTTGTAAGTCCCGATGAATGCTCGAAGTGTGAAGGTCTCTTAGTCCGAAAGACGCCGCTTCTCTTCGAAGCTTACGCACATCATGCAGAATCACAAACATCAAAGCAGAGGTACGATCACCTGAAGCCTGAGTGTAACTATGCAACACGAGGAAATTATGCTTGTCGGTGGCATCAAATGCCTCCCAGAATGGATCCCAGAATGGATTCGAGGCTCTGTCAGCTCGTTCATAGAACTTCTCAAGATGAATCATCTCATGCATGGTGCTAAAAGTGCACTACGCGAATCGAAAGGGAAAAGGTACGAAGACGCAGGATCCTGCTGTCCTACAACACATGTATGAAGTATTGGCTCAAGTACTACGTCTTGACATCTCCGTCAGCTCGTCGCTGCTTCAATCATTATAGTCCCCGTAGCCTCGGCCCGTTGTCCCTCGCATGTTCTACCGCTCCGTCCTCGACTCCTCAGCTTCAATTGATTCGCATTCTGCATCGTCGTCGGCCTCGTTGGGTTTAAAATTCAGTGTCGATCTCATGTTCACACGAAGGTATTGCTTTTGGAGGATCCCAACGTGACACTTGATGCCATGGTGACGCATCAATCTTCTCCTGCAAAATCCCAATGTTCTTGTCGATCAACTCGAGCGCTGCTTCTACCATGGGCTCCCGAACCTGAAGCATAATCGTCTCGTACGTCCGCAGCGAATGCCACTGCTCCCAGTTCCTCTTTTCACTAATCAGTGACTGCAAGACCGACATCGCTCCATTTTGAATGCCATCTTCGAGATGTCGGCGTATGCGCTGTAGTCTGCTAATGTCAAGCTCTAAGCTTCGACCCCGAAGCTTCTTATACAGTTTGACAAATGCATCTCTCTCTTGAGAGGTAGGCCTTCGACAAGAGCCTAAGTCCCATTCTGGGCAGGACAGAACCCTGATGAAGTGATCCCACGGGGTGTCACCCCAATCGTCTTCCTGGTGTACATGCAAAAGGGGAAGTTGCATGTCTGCCAGGTATTGTAGGGCTTTAAGCCGAGCCAGTCTCGCTGATATGTGTAGCAGATTTTGTTTCCGACGCATATTCGTAACCCGAGCGCCAGCTTCGATGAGACACTTAACCACCTCTGGCTGATCGTGGAAGATAGCTCGCTCCAATGGTTGTTCTCTTCCATAGTTCATGGCATTGACATCAGCTCCAGCTTCCAGAAGTAGGCGTATTTTAGTCATTGCTGCTTGTCTAGAAAGCTTTCCACAACCAGAAATTCCCATGTTGTGCAAGGGACTGTCTCCATGGATAGTTGATGTTTTGGCTGAGGCCCCTGCAGAAAGCAAAATTTGCAAAATAGCCCCTGGGTCTTCTACTGGCTCGACAATTGGATCCGCAGCATAATGTATCGCCGTATTTCCAGACATTGAAGTTGCGTTGACAGAGCAGCCAGCATCTAGTAAATATTGCACTACGTCGATATTCCCACTTGCGGAAGCAACCATTAGTGGAGTAGCTCCGTCGTATTCCGGCCGGTCAACATTGCATCCCAGGCAAACAAGGTCTCTCACGACGTTGTAGTTACCATTTCTGACTGCAAGAGTCAAAGGTGTACGCCCTTCGCCATTCAACTGATCAACAGTCCAGGGATATCTGGAGACAATGCTTCGAAGGCCATTTCTATTTTTTGCAGGTCCGTCCGGACTAACAGCTTCGTGAAGCTCGGTTTGTGGCGCGTCAACGATTTCCTCTCCATACGAGGCTATAAGGCGCAAAGCTTGTGCCTTTTGGTCTGACAAACCATGTCTCTTCAGTTCACGGTTGGCCGCAAAGACCCAATTTCTAAGAGGCCGGGAAGCTCGACGTCAGCTGAACGGATCAAACTATGCGATAATGGAATCTCACGGGTTAAATGTGTCCTTGCGTAAATCCTCTGCCCAAAGTCCTGTCATGAATTCCAATACTTCTGGTGTCGCCCATGTTATTGCCATCTTAAAGAGACGTCGCTTGTTAGCTGTGCCAGCTCGCGAGTAAATGTAGCTGGTCTCAGTTCAAGTACTCACCAACATGATATCCCATCCTGCAGAACTCCGGTCATCTGGAAGTAGGCGGCCATACGCTAGCATGGACCCCTTGACTGCCTCTACGCCTTGCTTCTCCAAAGCCAACAAAATCTTATGATTTATTTGCACCACTCTGACTGACCGCAAAGAAGTGCGTAGTTGGCGGAAGCTGTCAATGTAAACCTGAAACGAGACAAATTGTGCGCAAACCCACGCCGGTAAGTGGTACTCAAAGGTGGCCGAAGACCTTCTTCTACCTTTGCAGCCGAGCTCAGTACACTCACTGTTACCTCCAAGCAGTAGGCAATGGTCGTATGTGACAGATAGAGACCCGATGAGAGCTCCGATCCAACTAGGATATTTGGCTACGGAAGGCCGGGAATTGTGGCAGCGGCAGCGACATGGTTGTGGACACTTGCCGGCACCTGAGAGCCTGGCTCGGAAAACGACCATGTCCATTCCGACTAATTTCTTTTCGTCCGATGGTCGTCCATTAGTAAATAGTAATGAGAGTGGTCCCGCTTCTCTTTCTACTTCTTGCCTAGGAAGGATGTGATGTTTGTCATCGTTGGACTTGCTTTCCGAAGCAGAAGCTGTGGGGAAGTTGAAAATTTCCTGCGAAACATCGGTTTCAATATCCGTAGCAGACTCCGAATCATGATGGCTAGCGGGTCGCAGAGCGAATCTTTCAACATACAGTGACATTTGTCTTTGGTCCATATCTTGTTAGCAGATCTGCGAGAAAACTCGTGTATTTCGTGGACAACGTAAACATACACTGTACTTTTCAAGTTCAGGGTAGCAAGCGCAAGCTGAAGGGCTGCCCTGGCATCACGAGCCTTGTCGCGACACTGCCGTAGCTCTTTCTGCATCCAAAACCATCTCGCCATTTTGGGTTTGATCTTGCCGTTGTGTCCAATCTGGACGCATTTCAGGCGCACGTTCTCGAGCTTGTTTGCGATATCGATAATCTGACCCTTAGCTATCCGAAGGTCCGGACCTTCGATCTCGTTCTCGCGGGATATTGTTCCTTGAGTCTTGGCTGCCTCCACAGCGGCTCGAAGACTTTCGATCTTTACGACACGTTTTCAACATTAGCCACAGTCACGCGAAATGGTGCTGTTTTACTGAGATACACGTGCCAATCTTTCAACCTACCTCGTTCTTAAGAGACGCTAGCTCATTGCCAATTTTCGGGATTTCTTGAAGCATTTCCACCACATTGCGAACGGTCAGCAACGCTTGGCCGATGCCGATGAGGCTAGCAGCAATGCCTATGGCTTCCATCTCCAAAGGAATTCGCTGATATCTTGTTGGTCTCGGGTATCGGAGATGGCATCAGAGATGGTCCCTAGTGTCGAGGGATCGAAGAATTTGTTGAAAATCCGACATCCATGGCTTGCCATGCCTTCAGCCTGGTCAGACACGTGCTGCTCAACCCCGCCACTTCCATCATCTGACTGTGCATGAGACAATGCATACCAATCCCGTTAGGTTGGCTGAAATTACATGCAACCGACGTTTTCGTCACTGACAAATGAACATGACATTTGCAGCACAGCCTAGCAGCCTTAAGGTTGTCTATTATTTCCATTACCTTGAAATCAACTTCCTTTGCTTAGCTACTCGTCAAGCCCCGCACCAGGGTCAACCCGTGGACCAGTGACCTGCGTTCAATCTTCATTAAATTGAGGACTCCGGGAAGTATTCAGCATTTACGAGAAATATGCACTCGATACCTCGTGTCTGGTCTTGTCGTGCAGCTTCCCTTCCGATCCACGCTACTGTTGTCCCCCACCCAGTAACTCAACACGTCCAAGCCCAAACAGCTCAACCCTATCGTGACCCGCTTCAACTCCACAGACGCGCAATCAACATCCCATTCTTCATAAACAAAATTGCACTCGAACCCATGCATCCACCACAACTCACGATGCGCTTGACAGCGCAATAAGCCCTGATGGTCTAGCGGTATGATTCTCCCTTAGGGTTGTCTACACAACTCCTCCATTCTGGGAGAGGTCCCAGGTTCGATCCCTGGTTAGGGCCCATTTGTTTTTGCTCTGTCTTCGAAGTTCCAGACTTTGACTTTTGCCGGTTGGGAGACCCATTGCAAGTTCGTAACAACTGCAATATCACTGACCCATCTCGAAACCTACGGGTACTTGTGATCTCCAGCCTGGATCTTAATGACTGTTATTCCAGCATGCACTTAGGGCGTGGTTTCGTCGTTGGCATACATCGCCTTACGCCCTATTACCTACATATCATCAGCACGCCCTACGCCTTTCCCCCATCTATTAAGCTGCCGAGCTGACTTTCAGAGTTGGGATAGTGGGTGTCGTGATTGAAGTTCAGTCTCTATAAATTCCACGGCCGAATGACTGCAAGCAAGTTTCGACTTTCTAACTACCTTCTGCGAGTGAAGTAGCCTAACTCCAGAACGCGACCATGCCCGAGCCACAGATCATTCGTTGGGGCATCATTGCCACTGGAGGCATCGCAAAAGCATTGTGAGCCAGTTTCTGCAGACTGGATACTGAATAGCATGCTAATCTTCTCTAACAGCGGAAAGGATCTTTCGGTCGACCCCTGCACGCGCAATGTAAAGGACATTCGCCATGAACTGGTTGCTGCCGCATCTTCGTGGTCAAAATCGAGGGCGGAATCATTTTTAAGAGAATGTGGTGCGCCAGAGCACGCAATCGCCTACTCGTCTTATTCAGAGCTCGCTCAGGATCCCAAGGTCGATGTAATCTACATCGCGACGCCCCATTCGCACCACTACCAGAACGCCATGATGTGTTTGGAGGCCGGAAAGAACGTCCTCTGTGAGAAGGCATTCACAGTCAACGCCAAGCAAGCTCGAGCTTTGGCCGCAAAGGCTAAAGAGAAGAACCTCTTCCTGATGGAAGGGATGTGGACGCGGTACTTCCCTTTGTCCATCTACGTTCGCGAGTTGGTCACTTCGGGCCGACTTGGACCAGTTGAACGCGTCTTGGCCGAACACAGCCTACCTTACGCAGGGCTGTTCGATGATGATGATCACATCATGGTCAACCCTCGTCTCGCCGGTGGAATACTTCTAGACGGAGGGATCTACAGTTTGACTTGGGTTTTCCAGACACTGTATCACACGCAGCCGGCCGATTCTAGACAACGGCCCATCATTAAGAGCGCCGTTGCCAAGTATGCCCCTACTGGTGTTGACGCGATGACAACCATTCTTCTGGAGTTTCCTCGGAGCCAAGAAAACGGTGGCACGGCACATGCAGTTGCCTCAACGTCTTTGGGGTTGTCTAACGATGCTATGGCAGGCGCAAAGGATGCGATCGTGCCCAATATTCGGATTCAAGGTCCCAAGGGAGAAGTCCAAGTGTTTCCTCCTGCCTACAGACCCACTCGCACAAGACTTATTCTGAAAGATGGCACGGTAGAAGACAAGCAATGGCCGCAACCGGGACCGGGAGTTGGCAGCGGATGGTATAACGGGTATGGCTTAACGCCTCACCCGGAGGGCGAAGGTCACGGTCTCTTTTGGGAAGCTGATGATGCCGGAAGGGCTCTAATCGAGGGAAGAAAAGAAGGAAGCTTCTTAGGGCTTGATGAAAGCATCTTGGTTATGGAAATTATGGACGAAGTTCGGGATTCCGCTGGTCTGAGGTATCCTGAGGAGATTGAAACCACGAACTTTCCTACTCAGATCTAAGTAAAATCTATTGATCGATATTGAGAATGACAAATTTAATCCAGTCCATCTTTTGGGACTGGAATCATGCATAAGCTCATTGTCAAGTTGTGATGGGACCATCTTTGCTGTCCGTATGCTCAGGTATGCTGGGCCTACATCAGACCTCGCGGAAGCTTCGCGGCTTAATTTAGGCAAACCGGGCTTTCTGGCCGCAAGGGGTGTTTGGGTACGACGAATGGAGCTCACCATCATCTCACATAGCTCGCAGTTGTTTGTTGTCTGTCGAGCGCACACTCCACTTTCAGATCCATGGACTCCAGCATCCCCTGACTGCATAATCACACTGTAAGGTAGTCCGTCATAGCACCACTCGAACGAGATTCTCTCATTTCCATTCATCATAAGCGAGTTTGTACGAGCAGGAAACATGAAGGGCAGAAAGAAATCTACAGGTGGCTTCTTAGATGAAGGAACTAAGACTTGACAGTCGAAATATATCTCAGACTCAAAACAAGGCATGTACAGCATTTGGCGCACTCAGCCAAACCTCCTCACACCGCTGCAAGGTTACATGGCGACGTGCATCGCCAAAACTTCACGATATGCAGTGTGAGTATACGTAACGTAAGGAGGCACACTATCCCTCGAACATGTGCACAAAACAGTTCGAAGAGATATTCGTTGCAATCAGTATATCAGCTATCATTCACCCAGCCTTAAGCTTCCCTATTTTCAGTGCTGTCACCTCTGACTGCCTAGCCATTGCCGCATTCGGCATCGTTGATCACTTTGGGAAACCATGTTCACCCGTCTTTCTGTTCTATTTGTGTGGCTACTGTATGCCGCAGAGGCTTTCCAAGACAACGCTCAAAGTCACACCTTTGGTCATTTCAGTAACTCGTCAAGCCCGGCCCCGCATCCGACCTGTCAGGATGGTTTAGGCTTCTGTAGCTCGTCAGAGGGGTTCCCTAGCCAGAACATCACCCAAGTAAGTGACTGAGAGGGCGGTGGCTTCTCGAAATTTCTGACGAGTAAGCAGACATCTCAACCTCCAGGTACGACGATCTCCGCCACAGCTGAGACCGCGCGGCGAAATGAAACACTGCATTCGACAAACGGCATTTTCTCTGCCACTTTGTCTCCAATCAGCATTTCCAAAGGGCCTATCTGGAGCAACAACACAGATCCATCAACTTCCCAGACTCGCTCGTCGTCGAAACCCGTTGAGAATCACTCAAGAAGTAATCGGACATCACCTGCTTCGACAAAGATCACCTCAATAGGAAGTTCCAGCGTCGACATCAGCAGAACATTGACCTCAAAAGACTCGGCCTCCAGTCGAATATTGACGACAAGCAGTCTGATTCACACCTTCTCGATACCTCTTACCAGTCAAACGCCTCCATCATCTCCGACCGCCACTCAAAACAATACCGCTTCCTCTCTGGTCCAACCTTCGAATACCGAAGTGCCTGGAAGCAAGTGGACCGTTCCTTGGGTCGACCCTCCCACTACAACTTCATCCTCGGCGCATTGGACAGATAAAGCTGAATCTACAATCACCACAACACCCCCCGGAGCGTCCTTTCTGACTCTTTCCGACCTCACCGTTACAACGCCGATTATTATTACCACAACGCTACCAGGTAGCACCGAAGCAACGATTGTGCCAGGTGAGATGAAGCCGCCCTTTGGCCGATGCATGTTTCATTGCCTAATGCTTCGCAGTCATTGTCAAGAAAGAGAAAAAGACGAAAGAAGGCGGCGGAGGTGGTGATGACGACAACGATTTTATCTTAATCCCATTCATATGTCTCGGGTGCTTTCCTGGAGGATTTCCTCCCAAGATCAGCATAGAGTTCAAGCTGCCCGAGTTCTGTATCAAGATTTTGTGGTTCGAGATCGGGAATTGCCCTAGTGACGATGGCAAGAAAGGAGGAGAAGACGGCGGCGGAGACAAAGGGGGAGACGACAGCAACGACGATGACGACGACGATGACGACGATGATGATGATGACGAAGACAAGTCATCCTCAGAATCCTCAGCGTCGTCTTCAACATCGAGCTCTTCTTGCACAGACACCGTCACTGCGACCCATCGGACAGTGTATTGCTCGGTGACCCAAGGTCAGTCATCGCTTTGGTTTCCCCAAAATGTCAGTCTGTTGGAATAGTTTTCTGATGCATTTTCATCTCCCAGACATTCGTGGAGGCGAGAACGCAAAGGCAACTGCCGTTACTACGTGTCTCAGCAGTATCCAGACCGAGGTTACGGGCTGCAGCGTGCTCAACTCGGTCACCACAGTAACCACGACAAGGACTGGCAGCGAAAAGCCATACCCGACATGCGGCCCAGATGTTTGCGGTGAGAATTGTCCGGCGCCAAGTGCTACATCTACCAGCAACCCAGCCTCCACTAGCCAACCACCTCTACCGCTCCTGAAACGAGGCGATCCTGCCAATGGCGAATGGCGTGGCCCTGAGGACTACCAACTTGGTTACGACGAGTTTATGCCAGAGCAGATCAGGGAAGCTCGCAACGCCGCGACGGACCCTAACCCAGGCCCTGGAGGCTACAAACCTAAGCTTTTGAGAGTTCCGCCCTCCCATATGGACCCAGTCCACAATTTCAAAGTCTCAACTCAATGGGTATCTTTCAAAGACAATGTGGAGACATTAGCCATTGAGGGACTTTGGGGCTGTACGGCAGTGGTTGTTGTCTCTAACAGAGGTGCTTGGGTAAGCTACTTTTCGGAGGCTTTAATGGGAAGAAACAACCTGAATGATTTCAGGTCCGCGCTCGCTGATCATCGTCTCGGGTCTGGTGAGGGTGATCCAATGCGAGAGTGGAATGAGTACGGTATCGAAAACCTTATGAACGACCCAGGGGCCGGAGACCATGGGGTGATTTTCGGCGACGAGAACAATGATGATGAAAACATTGCGAGCCTCAACATACAGGCCTTCATCATCACGCCACGCCCGAGATATAGCTACTACAACGATGACGGTACTCCACGGACAGACCGCTTTCTTCAGAATCCCAATCACTTCAATATGCAGGTATTATACCCGCTCCACGTCGACTGGATCAGACAAGACTTGAACAGTGTGTTCCAGAACAGGCTTACACATTGGGTTACAACTCTTGACTATCCTACACCGATGCTTCTCTGGTCAGATTGGAAGGGATACCAGCAGAACCACTTGACACTTCAGGATACAGTCAACATACTGAAGGATGTTAACTGTGAAAAGGCCCGCGGGAAAACGATTGTTCAGTACAAACCAGCAGAGTCATGTAATGGAAGGGCTGAATGGCGTATCTTCTCAGATACCATGAGGCAACAGGGTGAATCCCGTTGGGTTCCGGAAGATGGTCAGGTATGGAGAGGTGGAAGGGCTGCTGACGAAATGGATTTGGATCCCGACCAACCGGGCCTTGCCCGCAGGAAGGTCTGCCCACGTCCTAGCCAGACTACCTCCTCATGTTCCGTCACCGTCACTGCCACGCATCAGACAGTGTTTTGTTCAGTATCTAAAGGTAAGTTCGGAGAGACTTCTTCTATCAAAACAAGAACATTCACTGACTGGTTTATCCCAGCTGTGGCTGTTGGAAATGCCACCCAAACGACAGCTACGACAACATGCTTGAGCAGCGCATACACCACCGTCACAGGTTGTAGCGTCGCCAACTCAGTAGTCACAACCACGGTCGCAACCACGCAGACCTCCAGCGCAAGGGCTCTACCTACATGCGGGCCAGATTCCTGCGGTAGTTGCCAGCCGTTGCACCTGATACCACCACAAGAGCCGCCGCAAGAGTCTTCCGATGAACCCACGCAGCAAAGTGTTCCTCGGCCACTTGCGAAGCGTGGGGATACAGCCTACGGCTTCTGGCAAGACATTTTTGATTTTCATAGTGGCTACCGCCAATGGATGCCAGCGCAAATCCGACAAGCACGCTTGGCGTCGCAAAATCCCTTCCCAGCAGAACCAGGAGCATTCAGGCCCACACTTCTTAAGGCAATGCCTGAAGGATTTGACTTGCCGGTATCCACGAAATTTGTGCTTTTCAAAGACAAGCCCGAGACTCTCGCCATCGAAGGACTCTGGGGCTGCACAGTCGTTCTTGTGGTATCCAATCGAGGTGCCTGGGCCGCTTACTTTTGGGAAAGGACGATGTACGATGAACAAGAAATGACACGAGCTCTAGACGAGTGGCGACATGGTACTGGCGAAGACGAGGAAATGTTTCAGTACAACGAACGTGGCCTCGACCAGCTGACCGATTATGAGCGGGATGGAGACGTGGGTGTTATGTTTGGCAACCCGGCAGATGAAGATGTTGACCATTTGAACATTAAAGCCTTCATCTTCGCGCCTCGACGCAAGCCGGTATATCGAAATCCCGACGGCTCGTCAACAGGTGATCTCAACAATGAACACTTCGCAGCGGGCGCTGTAGATCCCGACTTTGAGGATAGCGTGGAACTCATTATCAGAGACCTTCAAAGGAAGTTTAACGGCGAAATCGAGATTGACATCGTCGACTATCCCAGACCAACGCTTACACTCGCGGACTATGATTGGTGGATGGGTCTCCCTGACGATGTGGCAATGTCCGATCGGTTTCTTGTTCCTGTCATCAAGACCCTAATGGACGATGTCTGTAGGGTTCATCGAGGCAAGGTGATTCTCCAATATCAGCCCTCGAGATCCGCCTGCCAAGGTCTTACAGCGAAGTGGAGAGTATTTGCGGATGTCTATGGACAGGTTTCGGCGGGGGAATGGCTGCCAGAAGAGGGTCAACGCTGGCAAGGCGCAGACCCGCCAGCTGAGGGGGGAGCGGCTCAAAAGAGACAAGTCTGCTCCATGCCGACGATCATGCCTTCGTCCAACGCTTCTATAATGACTACCACGTCCAGAAGTGTGCAAGGGGGGTCTGTGACACCTTTTCCGTCAAGTTCACGGTTGTCGCCGAACGGTACTTGGTCATTTACTTTGCCAGCCAACACGTCAATCCCGATGACAAGACTGCTCTCAACAAGCTTCAGCTCACTTTCAACGATAAAATCGAACACAACATCAACACCACGTTCCAGCACACTCTCGATCAACAGCACTCTGTTTTCTTCGATCACATCAAATGCGACATCTATAACACGGTCCAGTACACCCTCGATAAACAGTACTGCACTTTCCACCATGATATCGAACACAACCACAGTACCACGGCTCGGCACAACCTTGTTGAACGGCACTTCTTCGTCTGTGATATCGATCAAAACAACATCCCAGATGGTGACAAGCAAACCCTCGCCGACAACGTCAACAACATCCTCATCCACTCCCAAGAAAACAACGACACCAATTCCTGAGAAGTTCAGATGCCTAATGGATCAAGACTGTCCTGAGTGCGGAGAAGACAAAGCCAAGCAATGTACACTGATTGTGATGCCAGGCATAGATCCGACCAAAGACAGCAAACCCTTCCTATGCGCTTGTCTTCCCAAGAGTCTGAGCAAATCTCCAACGCCTACTCCACCTGCAAAAACAACCTCGGCACCTCCAGTTCAGTGGACTGGGTCCTGCAATGAGAAAGGTGGGAGATTCGAGAAAGACAGGGCCAAAGAGATTGTTGAAAAGTTCTGCGAAGTCGCGTTCGAAAATGAGTGGAGCGACGAGTGGTTCGCTGAGAACAGCAGGACCACCTTCAACAAGGACATCATATTTTATAGCGAACATGACCAACAGGTGTGGAGAGAAGATTTCGAGTTCGTCATCAAGGTCAGCATTCAGTCGCACAAACAGAATGAACCGCAAGGCGAAGGCTCGGACCTTAATAAAGCCTTGAAAAAGCTCCGAGAGGACGTTTCCGTCTGCGAGAAGGAGTTTGGTCATCTGATCAAAGATTGTGAGTTGAGGCCTCATTACCCAACCTCCATTGATTCTCACAGTCTACTAACATAATACAAGGTGAATGGGTTGGGAAAGGCCCCAACCGTCTGTCTCTTCCCGCGGGAGGAAGTCGCCCTAGCCTATGCATGGTATGGGAGCTATATGCAGATATGGATGATTGAGAACAGGTAGTTTAAGACTGAATTACAAGAGAAGCGCCGTATTTAAGTGGTCTGTCAATAAATGCTTTGCTTCTTCTTTCCGCATAGCTTTCGTTCATCTCTTCTTCACCTTTTAGCCTTTGCAAGTCGAAAAAGAGCGACTCAATTCATTCTCGAAGATTGCATCGTTTGGGGGAATTGAGATATTAGTCCTTATTGATATGCCTGATAAAATGTTTTTGACCCTGGTAATCCGCGCAAATGCGGTTGTGAAAATCCAACGCGTTGTTCAGAAGTGGTTCAACGGTACTTGACGCGATTCTTTTATTCGACGATGTCCCTAAATACAATCGGCGCTGAACACACTTATGAAAGGGCGCACTGCTTCTTATAGCGAGAAGCCCGAACCGCCAGTCACCATCATTACAACGGCTGCAGTCTGTCCCTTTCAACTCCACGTGGTTGTGTCACGTAGTTCAGTGACTTACGTAAACCCGCTGATTATTCCGATTCTGGGGAACGTGATCTATCCCACCGGGGAAGCTTACTGAGTAAGAAGAATCCCCGAGATTAGAATCCGCTGGGCTTGAAGCTTGATGATAATCAAATCGATCCAATCAATCGGCAGGGACTAAAAACAAGCGGTGACCGTGAGATCCAAGGCAATGGCACCTCACAGGGATCAGCTTGCCGGCTCACATGTAAACAGATGAACTGCATGCTGATCGAGGAAAGATAAGACGAGCAGAATACATTCACGTAACGAGAAGAAGCGCTCGCGACTCATGAAGGCCTTCCACAATCAGCTAGATCCACTTGCCATACAGCGGCCCGCTCAGCATGCAATGTCGGCACTCGATGAAAGCTGGAGACACAAGCTTTTTGACACTGACCACCTGATATGATGAGCTAGGACTTATACTTGGATCGAAATGAGAGGCAGGTAGATCGTGAGTGGGAATCCGTGAGTATTCACCCAACCCAAGCCATACTGAGGTGATTGGGCATCCAAAAATCGCGACTGAGCGTTTAGGTCAGTGAGTCGGACCCCTCATTACTCCCCGCGTTGATATGGAGATCGATACATGTTCAGCTTAGTTCAGCCGGGGTAGCCATGTCGTTGTGCGCAGTCGCTGCCAAGCCCTGACTCGCGATGGAGACAACCGATAACACATGGGCCCCTATCAAAGGCGCGCCCATTTCATAACTGAACGGTCGCCCTCTTCCCCGCGAAGTCGCGTTTTGTTTGCCAGCGTTGTCATTTTCTCAGAAAAGCATTCCTTATTGCAAAATGGCGCCGGGACGACAAGTGCAAACGACCATCAACTACTTTGATGACCCTGGGGTGCCTTTGGTGCCCATGATCATTGGAGGGTAAGACAGCAAATGCCAAATGAAACTTTATTGAGGCTAACTCGGCACGATAAGTCCGACTCCTGGAAAGCCCCAGCCCAAGGTCGCCATCCCTACAACCATCACCGACGTCACCGGGAAGGAGGACGAGTTCACGCTTGATGTCCAAGGCTTTCACTATGTGAAACACGAAAGTCAAGTAACCAACTGGGATGACGATGAGGAGATCAAGCGAGTGAATTACCCTGAGATGGAGAAGCTATGCTGGAAAGTGCTGCAGGAGACCGACAATCTGTAAGCCAAGCTCCTTTGCCTGACCCTGTCAATGTCGCTGTTGCATGTATTAAGCTTTCGGCTCACACATCTAGCCCCAAACCCTCCGAGGTGCACATCTTGACGCACATCATCCGCCGCGGTCCCAAGGATAACGAGGGTCCCAAGGGCCCGGCGCCGCTGTACGGTGTCCATGTCGACCAGTCGTTTAATGCCGCTGAGGGAGTCGCCCAAAGATGGCTTGGCGACAGAGCCGCAGACCTTCTCAAGAAGCCGCGTTACCAGATCATCAACGTAAGACCAATCATAAAACGGCTTGCCTATCTTGGACTAACAGGAGGCAGATGTGGCGCCCAATTCGCCCCATCACTCGGGATCCTTTCGCCGTCTCTGACGCGCGGTCCATCCCCGACTCAGACCTGGTCTTCGTGCCCGTGCGCTTCCCGGATCACGATACGGAGGCGGTTGAGGTGCGGCCACCGACAGACTCTCCTCACAAGTGGTACTTCAAGGACAAGCAACAGACCGATGATGTGCTCTTCTTCAAGCAAGTTGACTCGAGCAAGAAGCTTGGAGTTCCTAGGAGAGTTCCTCACTGCGCATTCAAGGACACTGAGCTTCCCGAAGGAGAGGGAGAACCGAGAGTAAGTATCGAGGTTAGAGCTTTCGTGTTTTACGATGAAGAATGATAGACGAAAACGAAGAATTCCAACAAACACCTTGAAAGGGGCATTGTTCCAAGCTCCAGTGCTTCAAGTCCATCGCCCTGTCTCAAAGCAAGCCAGAGACTTGGCCTCTTGACCAGGGGATGTAAGACCAACAAGCGAAATAAGGTGAACGTGATTAGCCCGCGTGTATCTGCTGCGTCAATAGTCGTCCCACTTGGCGTCCGGTTCCGGCAACCCTAGGACACTATGAGCTTGAGATGAGATGGACTTATCCGCGCCGCTCACGTCGCACGATGTAAGATGACAACACAGCTCGTGAAGAGTTATCTTGCAATCGCGTAAATGTGTCCTGATTGCTGGCGCGGTTTGCGTGTGAATTGTCTGACGTGCCGCGCCCAGGCATGGTTCCGCTCTTACCAACAACTTCGTCAAAAGTGGAAGTAGTACTAGGTACCTGCTCATACCAGAAGAGTACAATACACTCCTTGAAGGTATAAGTATTGCTTAGCCTTGTAAACAAGTAAAACGGCCTTACAAATCGTGAGGAAGTCGAATAAAAATCGATTCAATATCTAGGGCAAGCTCTCTTTCACGGGGCACTTTGCCGATGCCGCAGGCAACAAACACTCGGTAGTTGTAGTGCATCTAAGGTTTGGCATATCGCGGCGCCTTGTTTGTATTATGGCTATGTACTTTAACAAATTCCATCTTTCTCCTTTGCTCATCTTTCTCCTCCATCTCCAGCTGGAGGCACCCCGTGTGCTACTCATCAATCAAGCGGGTGGATTATTTTGGCCAAGAGCATAACCCAAGAATGGTAGCTGCGAACCGTCTACTCGTCATCGTTGATGTCGATGACGGTCTTCTTCCACTGGCGGGCAGGGATCTTGCGCTTGAACATGATGTCGATCTCGCGAACGGAGCGTCCCTTCATCTCAGGGATGTAGAAGTATGCAAGGACGAAACAGACGAAACCGGTGGCACCCCAGACGTAACCGCACCTGCCGCCCAAGTCGACACCCTATTTTTATCATTAGTACGCTGTGGTACTTCGGGAGAAGGGGGGAGTAAGCTTACGGTCGTGTTAAGCATGTAAGTTGAGAGGAAGATGCAAGGAATGTTCACAACATAGTAAGCGGCACGTCCAATACCGGTCGTCAAGGGACGGAGGCGAATAGCCGATGTCTCCGCGATGATGACCCAGGAGGCGGGAGCAGGACCCAGTGTGAACCCGACAGACACGATGAGACCGAGAGAAGCCATTGCCAAAGATGACGCATCAGAGCGCGGAAAGGATCCGGCAATGCCAAGCGCAACCAGGAAGACGACATTAATCAAAGAGCCCCAGACGTAGATAGTTCGGCGGCCGAGGTAAGTCGTCAGAATCCAGGAAAGCATGACGAAAATGGTTTGCAGAGCGGAAGTGATTAGACCCAGAGCGAAGGCAAGTTGAGAGCCGATACCGGCCTCTGCTCACACGTCAGTATAAATTTTCATCGTTAAAGAAATTCAAAGTAACTCACGTCTGAAGAAGTAAACGGCTTGATTGGCAATAAGGTTACCCGTAAGGTTCTGCGCCGCATAGACACCACAAACAATGAGGGTGCGGTATGTGTCAACGCCCCGGAACAGCTCCAGATAGGTAGGGTCCTTGACGGTCTTCTCGAGGTCAATAGTGCGGCGCATCATGGCAATGGATTCTTCGGCATTGGTGCCCGAAGCACGACCAAGTCGTCGGACTGACTTCGCAGCTTCCTCGAGGCGTCCCTTACGGACCAACCACCAAGGTGACTCCGGGGCGATGAAGAGGAGGATAGCGAGAGGGGTGGGGAACATCCATTGAAGCGCAATCGGGACCCTGGATTATTTTCTGGTCAGCAAAGATGAATCAAATGACGAGGGTAAAAGAATCACAAACCTGTAGGCACTGGGATCGAGCTTGCTCTCATACACGTAGCAAACACCACCCACGATAATGGCGCCGATAGCCCAGAACATCTGCAGCATCTGGGTCGCAGGGGCTCTGAGTCTCATGGGGACGATCTCACTGCAGTACGCAGGTGCGTTGGCGATGAAAATGCCCCAGGGAACACCCTCCAGAAGCTGGCTGACGAACATGACAGCGAGCGAGTTGGCGAAGTAGAAAACAAAGATAAAGGCGTTCAGGAACATGAGACCAGTGATTGTGGCCCAGCGGTATCCGATTTTGCTGGTGATGGGACCGGCGATGCAGACACCAATGATGGCACCAAGAGGACCGCCCATCTGAAGCGCAGATTGCCACGAGGCCTCGATCTGCATGACTCCATCCTTGTCTTCGACACCGAAGGTATTCTTGAACTCGTCCATGGCGACGAAAGCACCCATGAGGAAGACGCAGTACGACTCCATGATCTACCCGTAATTGTCAGCTGCAGCTCCCCAAAGCGGGCGCGTGGATAGAAGGCCGGGTAGCTTACAATGGTCGTGGACATGATGAAAGCCCACATGGAGGCCATTGGGTAGAGCTTCACGGCCTCCAACACTCCCATGTTGAACTCCGCCTGCTCGGCCTCAATGGCGTCCGACTTGTAGTCCGCGGGCTTCGACTTCTCGTCGAGATCGGCGCCATGGTTGATCTCGTCGGCATAAGCCTCAATCTTGGCGGGATCGCCGCTGGGCGACTTGGAGTCGACGGTGTTGCTCATGTTGGAGATCGGAGGTGTTGGTTGGCCGGGTCTGAGGAGAGAGAGCAGAAGAGGAGAGGGGAGAAAGGGAGCTGGCGATGGGCAACCTGTTATTAAAGGTCTTGTCTCACTCGCCCATGTCCAGTCCCCTCGCTTACCCAGACAAGTCTTCTTCCCAGCCAATACAGACGAGGCAACTGGGATGTCAATCCCACACGCGCAATCTGGGCAACCCCAAAATCCCCAGCGCCGCTAGCCCCGGCTCCCCGCAATGCCCAAAACGTCCCACAAAACCCCAGAGTGTCACCCGCCTTTTTCTAGCGCCGGATATCGGGTCTTGATACAACGAGCTCGGTGGAGAAATCTGTTGTGCGGCGACGCGCTCCAATGGGGACGGCGTCAGGGGGTTGAAAGCGGCGCAGCCCGTCGATTGGTTCGTCGCGTCGTATTAATGCGCGGGCACATTACTGGCCCGGCAACTCCAACTTCATAAAGGGCCGAGTTGGGGTAAATCGCGGGGGTGTTGTCGGCCCTGGATGGCCCGCGTGTTGGAACAATGGCAGCTCTCCCTCCCATGTGACCCGCGACTAATTACTGCTGAGTCTGTTCTTATTCACTGCTAGGACGCAATTGGCAGCTAATCCCGTCCCTAGGGACATGCAGACAGGGGGATCCCGTTCCCAGGAATGAAGAGCGTAGGACAATCCTGTTCCCATGAACATGAAGGAGGGGTAGGGTTCCTGTCCCCCGGATTCAGGTCGCTGGAACTAGTGCCCTTCCTGGGAACGAGGAGGACGGGTGAAATCTAGAAAACGCGAAAGCTGCTGGGCCGCATGGCTTTTAACAGCTCGCACAGAAGGTCATTGTTGGTCCACATGCGCTCCGGCAATCGGTCGATCTCGGTCCGACAACTTCACGACTCAGCACTGTTGGTAGAGAGAACACACCACATGGCAAGCCAAGGGTGGCATTGCAGATGTCAGATGCTTGTGTGGGCTCGGCGTGCGTCGTTTTAGCCGCGTTCATGGAAGCTTGTCATGTTTCATTTGTTGTTTTGAGACAACAAGTTCCAATTGCCTGTTTACCTACCTACCTACAGAGACCAGCCAAGATACATGGTCTGTTGAAAAGAAATTTGGACGTACCTATACCTGTGTGGTTTCCAGCGCTTTGGGACGAATGTCGTAGCGTGAAGTAACTCAACTCACCTTTTTCCTACAACCCGTCCAACTGTAGTCCTTTGAAAAACTGTTTGGAACCTTCCACTTCACCAACTTCTGACATTTTATCAACCTCCTCGAGTGACGTCTCATCTTCCCGTATCCATCGGGACCTCAAACGAAGTTTATCAATAAACTCGTTCCATCCCGGTTGCCGTGATGTCATTGACAAGGAAAATTCCTTCGAATAAGACATCTTTTCGCAGGTGATGTTTCTCCAGCCGTCCGATATTCCTGAAGCTTCTCGAAGGATGTACTTGGTCTGGAAGTATGCCGCATCGTTGAAAGGAAACCCATCAGCCATAGTCGATGACGCGCGGAGGATCCTTGTGAGATCAGTTAGATACGTTCTGCTCGACAAAAGCCACTGGTTCTCAGATGTGATGCAGGTCCGCGAACCAAGATATCCTCCGTGTCCATGTAACACCAGGTTTTGGATCTTGCGAAACCACGTTGGCGTCAACGGTGGACAACCGCACAATTCCTTCTTCAGGCAAAGCACGATGTAATCGACGGACCAGCTGATCCGGAAGTATATTCGAGGGGGGCAGTCGTCTGACTCCTCAGAGTCAATATCTATGTCGGTGCTGAACGACTCACTGATCCAAGTCTTAGGGCGAATCCGTTGAGCCACGAACGCTGACTCATGATTAATGGCCGTGTCGATCAGCTCGTGGTACCGCCGCGATGATTCGTGAACATGCAACGTTCAAGCATTCCGTCGATTGCGTATATGAGTTCCATCCCTCGATGACCCAAAAGGCCATCGATCGACGGCTGTCGAAGAACTCCCCTCACGAAGATAGAATTTTCGCGGCTCCAAGTAGAACTCTGTCCACACCATACACCGAATCTCCGGGGGGAGAGACCTGAAGTAGTTGAAAGAAGTAAGAGTCTGTGAAGAGTCCATGGGTGGTGGAGCTTGGGATACCGAAATAGCCATTATGAGATTAACAATCGCAGATAATTTGTTGTCGATGGATCTCAAGACACGCGGGGAAGACTAAAAGCTTTTATACCCCCTTTTACTTTTTCACGAGTTCCTACAAAGTTCAGCAGGGTTTGGTACATCTATAGACGCCAGCAAAGTACATCACCTTGAAGGTCTAAGATTCCGCCCGGTTGAGTCACTCGGCGGAGGCCTGGCGCCCCTCAAATTCGGCACCTACCATCAAGGTCACGCAACCTGGAGCCAGGCATCCTTTCAGGACTTTTCAGCTGAAGTAGGCAACGGGAGCTCACCTGCACACTAATCTTGGACATGATGCGATTAAGAGCAGATTTTAATCTAACAGGATTGAAACTCTGCGGACATACGGAGTACGGAATACATAATACTGCTCAGCATACTCGGCACGCATCCTCATGGAAGCAGTTTGATAAATAGCCCACCTCAATCCCTTAGTAGATGGGAAGAAGCTGGACAACACTGCAGCCTAAAAGTGGTCTCTGGCCAGCTCGGATGAAGCTCAGAGCGACAGCATTCTCCCTCTTGCATGCCATGAATCCGCCGTTGGGACTGGCCTCTTTTGGGTAATCCAGGCCATCCGCTGTGACAATAACCCCATGGGTGCCACCCAAGCAACTCAGCTCCACAGTGTTCGGGCTCGGTACTGTCGCGGTACCACCAGGGGTAATGACCATGCCGGCAGAAGGGGAAGACTCGTCACCGAGATGGGCAACGCCAACCGTGTCGTCATCGGTGCGGAAGATGGATCCTTGACCGGCCGGTGCAAGAACGATTTCGGCCAGGCAATCGGCTTTGGAGACGTAGCTGAGCTCTTGACCCTGAACATCGGGACCGAACTCCGGCGGGAGGTCGGGGTAGGTCATGTTGGCCCAGAGGCGGAAGCCGTTAGGAATATCGGCTCTTCTGACGGGGATGTGGGCCGCCGTCACGGCGGCGACGATGGCCGTGGCTTGGATGAAAATTTTCATAATCATTTGACAATGATTCAAGCTGAACGGCAATGAAACTTCAATCTAGTAAGAGATGTTTGGTGTCAACATTTATTGTTCTGCGTTGATTTAATGAGGTTAGTTCTCCTCTTCGACTCGAAACCCGGTCTTCTTATACCGATCCCCTTCTGAGTGCAACGTTTCTCAAAGCGGCAGCGTCAAGTCCCTGGGCATTCCAACAACGCGCCATACACGCGATTTCAGTTCTTCAATTACCTAACAATTTCGCAGGGCTCATACAATGACAGGCTCGTTCTTAAACTGCTTATGATCGCCCACAAAGGATTGATGCCGTTCCCCTAAACGTCGTTCAGCATTCAGGCACCGCCCGATAGTGTTAAGCGGGCCGCCTCCTACCTCGGATCCTTCGAGCAAGCCGTCTTACGTGCAGATAGTTAAGATGCAGTCTCGAATCACGGCTGATGGTAGTAAATGCCTGTGGATCCGAGGTTCAGCAGGGCTAGTGCTTAGGTGATACGAGTCCGAGTAAACTTTGCCCTCTACAGCAGGAGGGCTTCTTGACATCAGACTGTCAATGCATCTATCAATCTCCAGAACATTCCAAAATCCCACTTAGCACAATGTTCTTTTGTTAAATCTCTCTATGAGGTCTCAGTCTTCTTCTACTTTAGTAGTTGAGGAGAAGCCTATCACCTGCGCGATTGATCATGGCTGATTGTCAGATGTTTTGCTTCGACATGTCGCTTATGCTTAGCCTGCAGGGAACAGTCCGAATGTCTCGTATTTCTAATGGAGCAAGACATGCATTCGGACCTATTTCGAAATAGAATACAGCTGGATGTTGCTGACGTAGGAACATTACTCGGACTCGGGAAGATGCGGTGAGCCCACCGTAGGCCTGTCATGGGTGACTTCAGACGAAGCTTGCTTTGAGTGTAGTGAGGTGAGATGGCAGAACCTAATCGACATCAAAACTCTGTGGGTGTTATTAGACGAACACTAGACCTTTTGATACATGTGCCCTAAATTTACCAGAAAGCTTCTCCTTGGTAAAGCTGGGATTGAGATTTCATAGAACACTTGCATTTTGTAATGACTACGAGAATCCCGAATCAAGATGAAGTTGACGACTCCAAGATACGGGTTCTGGTGGCCTTTTGAACTGGACTGGAGGCATAAAAACTCTTCTTGTTATCACTCTCGTACGACCAATAGTATAGTATATTGAAACTTTAGTCGATTGAAATTTCGGTAGGTGGGATATTGATGTGTGAGAAACTTCGGCCTTCCGCTCAGTCTTAGCGATCACTAGGAAGGGCGCCGCAGCTTCTGGTCAGCGCTAAGATGCCAAATTTCAATTAAGGTACCTAATCTACATGGATCAACACCCATAAGTTCGCAATTCATCACCTCAGCTGAGAATCCCATAATCCAGAAATTATCAAGTAAGTCCGACACGGCCAATCTTATGTGAAATACTTCTAGAAAAATGTGGGCTACGCTTCTAACCGTTGCTCAAAATGGGATGTCTAGTAGGGAAACAATCCCCACTTCCACGGGGCGGAGCGCTATATCAGCATATTGTGGAACCAAGCAATATCGACAAGAGCGAGCTGCGCACAAGAGCATCTCAAAGAGTGCTAACTGTAGCGAGAGAAGTTCAGAGGAGTAGGCCTCGAGAATAGAAGATAAAAGGACGGCTTCTCCTGCTGGATATCTAGTTCTTGTTTCCAATCATCCTCAGTAACAACACAATCAACACTCCAATCGCATCACTACAACCAATACTATCAATAGTTCACACTATCATCCTAAACAAGACTCTTAACTTATTTCTATACAACATATCCCCAAACCCTATCCATCAAAATGCAGCTCACTAACCTCATCCTCACCTTCGCCGCTACTGCCTCCGCCATCGACGTCTACTTCCACTCCCAGAACGACTGCAACGGCGCCTCCCGCCGCTGGAACAACGTCAACCCGGGGACCTGCATCAACGCCGGCGCCGGCACGGGGCAAATCCCCTCCATCGCGTGGCGCGGCGTCCCGACCAACTGGCGCATCACCTACTACGGCACACACAACCAGCAGTGCACCAACATCAAGACTACGCATATCAAGTCCAACGTCGTGTGGACGTGCATGTCAGGTGGCTACTGGGGTGCGCGGTACCAGTTTACGAGCAAGAAGCGGGCGATTGGGATGGAAGAGGAGGTGTGCTTGAAGGGCGAGGGTGAGTGTGAGGGGAGCTTGGGCCCAGCGGATGAGATTGTTGCGGAGGATGGGACGATTTGGGAGCTGAAGGGGCTGAGTGAGGAGGAGATTGAGGAGTTGTACGGGAAGGTGGTGGATGGAAGCGAGATTCCTAAGGAGTTTGAGGTTCGTCGCCGCAACGTTGGGGCTTAAGAACTTCAGCCGCAAGTACGCCACAGTCGGAAGGATCATCATGTATGGCGGTTTCATCACCCCCCACCCCGAGGCTCAGAGATGCCAAAGTGTCTTGGGCAAAGTATCTTCTGGATCCAGAGGCAATGAATCAACCACAATCCACCCGATCTATCTCTCTCTTTCCCACCATCTTGAAATCCACCACGCGATTACCCTAATGTCTGTTTGCAATACCACTGATTAATGTCTCCACGTTGAACCGTTTACAATGTCCTATAGACCTTTATCGCAAACGGCGAGAGCCTGAAAACGGGAGTAGCCATTACGGGGTTCTAGGGGAATCTAGTGATAAAGAATGGGTTTCATGGTCTTCACACCAGCTAATGTGACATGCTCCCGTGTCGCTCCTGGCCGATCGAAAGTTTCAACCTTAAGATAGGCGTCTCCAATGGCCCAGACAGCAGAGCGATCGCCGGTATTTTCAATTAGTCGTACAAGCCCCGAGGATGTGGTTGAGAGGGGCTGAGATGCGGGTGGTTTGGATACGTCAGAAACGCTGCAAAATGAGCCGCAAGTGTCGCTCTAGAGAGCGGGGGTGCGCTCGGATGAGCATAAAAGAAGGTGTCAGTCGCCGATAAACCATCTCTGATCGACGATTTCCTGAATTGAGATGTCGACAGACCGCTGAGCCGCCATTGTTGAGAACGCTAATGGAGACAAGGGAAACATATCCGTTTGAACCATATCCATCTGAACGTTGCAACTCGTGGGTATCTAAGCGTAACGAAGCTCGAAGGATGTGCAGCTTCCCCTACCTCTCAGTCGGGATGACAGGTGGCTGGAAGATGCGGTCAAGCTGGGTACGCATTGGGCTGGTCCAGGGGGATTGGCCAGTAAATGAGGAGCAAGTGGCCAAAGTAATGCCATTGGCGGGATAGCTGAGGCGTACCAAAAGATACTTAACTCATCCTAGGTTACCATCGCTGCTGGTGACACTTAGTAGCTATTGACGAAAGCAGTATTTCCAGACTTTGACATCTTTTCAATTTATTCTGTATTCTCTCAGCCCTGTATGACCCATTCGTTATGGTTGTCATATACCAAGTCATATGTTGATGATATCTCCTCAAGCCCCTCGCACATAGGAAGCCAATGGACAAGCTCCCAGACCTGAACTCTAGAGTCGAGGTCAGGCCGCACTCTTCAAGGACACGGACAGCCGCTGGTTGAGAGACCAACAAAATTAGAAGATACTTAGTAGATGCGACAGACTCTAACTCGCTTAACCCCAATCAGTACGGCATCAAAAATATTCTACGGCTTCCGTAGTCCGAGATTCAGAATGATCCACAGACGTTCCATTATCTAATCAGATTGATCACTACCGAGTGCTGGGCCCAGTGCGATGGATCTAGCTCTGGGTGGGGAAAGAGAGTCGGCTGTGATGGACGTACTTCGGCGCCACGGTTCCACGTGCTGTCTGCTTGCTCCGGTTTTTGTAAGCTGCTGAATGACGAGTAGCACATATTGCGCTGGTTCGTGAACCCTGTGGTGGCATTTTCAGGATCAGAGGAAATCTAGTCATCGAATGGGAGCTCGAAAGAAGGGTGGAAGTAAGGATCCATCACGCAGGCGACGATTCCCGGAGCTGGACTTTGCGGTCCCGCCTATGTCCGGCATCCCTCCGGCACGGCGTCCCCTCCTCAGCGGCGCCGACATTTTTATCGGATCACGGCATCACCAGCGCCGTGCTGTTTGAAATCTGATCTGCAACGTGCAGGTACCTTAAATGACTTTCGGATCTTCCCTTATGCTCGGCGCTGTCGGTCGGAGGTGACAGGTATCCGGAGGAAGGCATACATGGCACAAATGTAAAGAAAAGTCCAACCGTCATCATCGAACCGGCGGATCGAGTCGAACGTTTGATGATTTGCATGATGTTAGTTAGCGCATGGCCAGCACAAGCTGATAAATCCACGTGAAAAGGGCTCCACGAGGTCAAAATCAAGCTCATGGAAATCCCACCGGCCTGCATTCTTAAAGATCTTTAGCTTGATAAGGCCAGCCAATCTCGGTGCAGGGAGACGAGTCGACGGCCCCTTTCTCCCTCGTCGCGGTGGAGTTTTCGGCGCCGAAGTCTGTTCGTGAGACTATGAGAGCCCACGTGGGGTACCTCAAGCCTAAATTTTCGGTGTAAGTGACATGCTCGGCATCGGCGGTTACGAGTGCGCCGCCCGCCGAAAGGATCCAGTCCACCTCCTGAGTCCCGGACCCGTTTCGACCAACAACAATCAATCACAGCGGGGGCAGCCGCGCAAATTCGCTGCGCGAGGCGAGATATGCAGCTGGGCTTGGTCAGATTCAGATCCATTCGGTGCTATCGGAAACCGATTGGATTGCTTTTCGTCACAATGGGGTGTCTGTTTGCCTGAGATCTGGGTGTTTGTTTTGTCAATTGGACATGGGATAGGGGGCGGTGGGCCGTTAGGCACACCTGGACTGGTCCGATGGAGATTCACGGCGCGGACCTACCATCTGGAACGTGGGACCGCTGACGCCTTTGATTCTTTTTTCCAATCTTGCCTGTCCGTTTGGGCTGGACTACTTATTCGCCCCTGTCCCATTTGGATCTTTAATTCTAGGGACCTTGTTCTTTAGACAATTCCGCAGTCAAAGAGAAGCTCACTTCAGCCAACGTCTTCAAGCTATTGTGAACCTGTACAGCAGTTTTGCTTTTCTCTTGGATACAGACAACAACGCCAGACACACAACATGTCGAATCGACAACACATCTCGTCCCCCGCGGACTCCCAGACAACCGTCGCAGACCCGCAGCCCTTCATGCCCGACACCAAGGCCGACCACAACCCGGACAGGACAGACTACGAGTCCGAAGGCCAGCAATCGAGCCTCAACCAAGCCGTCGCCGACCCGGAGAAGGGACATGGAGGCCCTCCCGTGAAGCCGTCATATCCCGGAAGCGATGCGCCAGATGGCGGAGCAACCGCATGGCTTGTTGTTCTCGGAGCGTGGTGTACTAGTTTCTGCAGTTTTGGATGGGTGAACAGTACGTTGCATCGCGTGGAACCTTGCATTGAGCCTCATTCTTGGTCGTGTCGGTTTTGAATACTAACGTGTGTCTTGGCGTAGGCGTCGGCGCTTTTCAGGAGTATTATCAGAATGACTTGTTGAGCAACTACTCTCCGAGCACAATTTCTTGGATCCCTTCGCTACAGATCTTCTTCATGATGGCCATGGTAAGACTTTCACTCTTGCATGTCGCTTACATCGTTTTGTTGGCTGACTTGGAGACTACAGGGCCCTGTCATCGGCACACTCTACGACAACTACGGTCCCCGCTGGCTCATTTTTGTCGGCACGATTCTCCACGTCTTCGGCTTGATGATGACCTCCCTCGCAACTCAGTACTACCAGATCCTCCTAGCCCAGGGCATCTGCTCTGCCATCGGTGTCTCTGCCATCTTCCAACCCGCGATGAACACGATCCACGGCTGGTTCAACATCAAGCGCGGCGCCGCTTTCGGCCTTCTCTCGACCGGCTCGTCCATCGGCGGCATCGTCTTCCCGATCATGGTCACGAGGCTCATCAAGCAGGTCGGATATCCCTGGGCCATGCGCACCTGCGCCTTCATGATTTTGGGGCTTCTCATCATTGCCAACTTGACGGTCCGCGCGTACCACCCCCCACGTCCGCAAAAGGTCACCAAGGAGATGCTCCTGCGCCCGTTCAAGGAGTTCGAGTTCGTTTGCGTCGTCATTGGTTTCTTCCTATTCACATACGGCATCTTTGTCCCGATCAACTACATCCAGGTACAGGCCCTCGAGGCAGGCATGAGCCCGGACTTGGCGCAGTACCTCGTCGCTATCCTCAATGCTGGATCCTTGTTTGGACGTATCTTCTCGGGCATTCTTGGTGACAAGATTGGAAAGTACAACATCTTCGTGGTGGTCTGCTACTTGACCAGTATCTGGATGCTGGCGCTCTGGATCCCGGCGAACTCGGATGGCGCGCTGATTGCTTTCGCCGTGCTGTTCGGTTTCTGCTCGGGCGCGTACGTATCGCTGATTGCGCCGCTGGTGGCAGCCATCTCGCCGTTCCAGGAGATTGGGTTCCGAACGGGAATCACCTTCTTGACGAACTCCATCGGAGGACTGACGACGAACCCGATCAACGGTGCGATCCTGGCAGGACCCGGCGGTTGGGTCGGTATCAAGGTGTTCTCTGGCGTCTTCTGCATTGCGGGGACAACATTCATTTTGATTGCCAGGATGAAGAGGACCGGCTGGAAGGTATTTGTTGCTTTCTAAATAACGGGAGAAATGGCTGGAAGTTTGGTATCGACGAAGCACGCACGCATATGGAAAGGACTCAGCATCAACATTGGCATTGCATTATAGACATCTCCCATCTTGTACTTTATACCCTCACTTATTCCTAATCATGGCGTGGAAAAAGACCTATGTCTGAGGCTAGCCGCTAGTTTGTCAATATAGAAGGCATCTTGAGTTGTCATATATGATTTTGGATACCCCGAATAGCTGTGAGAACGTGCAACCTTCACAGTAAAAGCATGTCTCTGTTCCCATTGGCTCAATTCATTGCCCATTTTCCTTCATGTTAAGATAAGTCCGTGTTGCAGCTTCAATGAAGGCTCCGTTCCTAGTAGAAGTATGATCCAGCAACCCTTTGTTGACTTAATCCGTATCGCTCACCAATTTGCTAAAATGGGTTCATTCCGGTTTCCAATGCTAGAATCCCTCATCCCGTGCTGTCTGAGTTCAGTGAATGCAGACAAACTGCATGGAGATGACGAGAATGAATATCAATCACTTGTCGTCCTTCATATGACATGAAAATTCTGTATTTCTACTGTTGTGTGCAGAGAAGCTATAAAGGTGAACATTTAGTAGAAACGGTTTACCGTCTAGGTTCTCGTACAGAACCTTTATCGCCATTAAGTCGAGTATACGGCCAGCCAGGTGGAGCTCGCCACGTACAGGACTTTACCATGGAGTCGGCGACCCCGTCCCAAATTCCACGTCAACCCTTTATGGCTTTCCGCCTTGATGGCCATGCTTTCCCAAAATCTTCAGAACCCTAAGCGGCAAGACTTTCTCCCGTCTGCCTGAAATACATCAGTCCAACGAGATTTGTCTCCCTCCCAGCGTCTAATTATTCTCGCCTTCTTAACTTACAACACCACGAGCTCTGTACCACCGTCGAACACAAAAAGCATACATTATAACATTTGCATCGTATTATTCAATACTACATTCGCCACCATGCCGCCAACACTTTCCTCTCGCATGATGATAGGCCCTGTGGGTACGCCACAGTTCGACCCCAACACGTCTCAAGAGGAGCTCCAAGATTCAATCATCGTAGCATGCGTATTGGGATACGCCATGATCGGCGTTCTCTCTCTTGTCTGCATCAACAACTTCCGCTTGGCAGCGCTACCAGCCTGGTACAAAGCTACAGAACGCAGGACAAGAGACAAAGCCCTCTTGGGTTTCTGGTACTTTGCCGCCATCTTCCTTTGGCCCTCGGTTCTCCCTCCATGGCTCGTATGCCGCCTTGGCTTCTATTGCTCAAAGAAGTTTAGCAAGATCAGCAACAGGAGACGCCAACGAAACAATTCCACTTCGAGGGCTAGGAGGGGCATGGACCTCGGCAGGTGGGAAGACATTCCACTTGACGGCATCTCAGCCTCCAGAGTGGTTGAACAAGAAGATTCGAGGGATAGCAGAGGGTGGAGATCAACGACTCCTAGGCCCGTTTCAAGTCGTTCAATATCGCTACAAACGATCGAAGAAAGGATCGCCAATCGCTGCATACAAAGTGGTGCAAATGCACCCTCGACCGTTCCGACCTTTCAAACATCGCGCGCAGGATCGTCTAGAGATCAATGGGAGTTACAGAAACTGAGGGCGGTACCGCATCAAGGTCGATAGCCGATGGTAGTTAACGAACGTTTTCCACCATTTCTCTCATTAGGGTCCAATATTCTCAAAATAAAGAAAGATTATTACAACTTTATCTGACAAGTGACAAACTTATTATATGCAAGCTGCTCGGTGTCATTTCCATTAATGATTCTAGCTGACCATGGCAAAAGAAATAGGTTGTTACACTGAGTTGAGGCCAGCGAGGACAAAAAGTTGCGCCGAGGGGGAATCGAACCCCCGGCTCCCCGACGCTGCTGGATGGCAACGGAGAATTTTACCACTAAACCATCGGCGCCTCTCATTGGTGACCCTGGTAAAACTGTACAATATTTTGGACGCATAGGCTTGTACGTTCGTGGTCCTGCGAGTCTACGGAATGCTAACACCCAACGCTAAGGCAAGCAAAAAGGGAGAAGGAGAGGAAGAGGGAGAGAGAAATGGGCAATTCCGTTATGGGATAGATAGGCTAAGTTTTGAATCATCTGAGGGCCTCTACGTCAGGGTTGACAGCAAGGTCTGGTGAAGCAGCCTAGCTTTACTGACTCAATCATCAAACGTAGTTGGGACTTGTGCTCTAGATTAAGAACTATCGCAAACTAAGCCTGTGACAAATTGCTCCATGTATGCACCACTATAAACTTTCTAAGGGGAGTCCCGCCTCTGAACATAAACCTCGAGCCCTTCCTGCACCACAAAGAACGTGGCATTAGCCTTCAGCGGCTGACTTGGGTGGACTAATTCAAACTTGAAGTCTCTGAAAAGCCGTGGTACAATCTTGTTGATCTCGAGCAGTGCCAAATTACGTCCTATGCATACATGGCTGCCTCCGCCGAACTAGTGATGCTTGTCAGTCTACCATTCTCCGTGACCTTAAGCCGAAGGTGCTTACCTGGAACATGTATCTCTCCATTTTCTTAGCATTGTCAACTTCAACCAACCATCTTTCCGGCCGAAAGTCGTCCGCATCCTCGCCAAATGTGCGTTTGTCCCGGTGCAAGACCCATCCGTTGACTGCGATTTCGGTGCCGCCAGGGAAGAAGTGCCCGTCCAGCTCCGCGCCTTCAGGGGGAACAACACGCGTAATGTTGAGCCCAACAGCAGGCCGCACCCGCATGGCTTCCTTCAGGCAAGCTTGGAAGTACTGGAGACCTTGGGCCTCACTCCATGAAATGTTTCCTGTGGCGGGAAGCACACCGACATCGACAGCTTCAGTGATCTCATCTACTAGCCTTTTATGAACGTCTGGTGAGGATAAAACGTGCCAGAACAACGACTGCATAGTTGATGCAGTGGAGTCAGAGCCGGCAAAGCTGTAATACCTATGTTAGTCTTACTCCAGCAGTCCAAGAAGGTTGATGCGACTCACATCGCCCCATGAGCAACAGCGAAGACGTCGCCCTCGGTAAATCTCTCAGGGTCTTTCAGGTGCCCTTTGATCAGACTTGCCAGAAGATCCTGCCTTCCGTCATCGTTCCTCAACTTACCCTCACTCTCCTTGTCAAACGGTCGTCGTCTCTCCATCTCACTTAGCGCGATTCTCGTGATCGGAGCGTTCTTGGTGTCCAGACTTGGCACAAGCTTCCAAAGAGGGTTGCGACGGAGCAGATGGTCCACCCAGGGGATTTGACCAACAATGCCATTGTATGCCTGTGAGCGATCTATCGTCGCGATGGCATCCTCGACGTCTTTCCCCTCGGCTAAAAAGCCGAAGCTCCGTGAGAAGGCTACTTCTCCCAAAACATCAAATGCGAAGTAATGCAACCACGCTCCCAGGTCCACGGACTTATCTGCCTTGTATTCCATAGGCGCCGACGCGAATCCGCCAAGCTTCGCCACCACCAGATCGATGGTGTCGTCAATAAAGGGACTCAGATGTTGCATCGCCGCCATGCTGTAAGGCACGTTGGCAACCTTCTTCTTGCGCGCATGAGCCTCCTCGTTGACCTCGGTGAAGATGTCCGGGTTCTCTGGCGGAGGGAACACTCCGTAGAACGCCGTCTTGTAAAACCTCTTTCCAGCGCTCAGAACATGTCTCGCAGCCTCTGGTGAGGCGATGGATACTTCATTAGGTCCGATGCGGACGACGGGTCCGTACTTCCGGTGCAACGCAACATATTGTAGGTGCGAGCGGCCGGACGCGGTGGTGATGACTTTCCAAAGACGGGTAGTCGAAGCGAGGAACGGCCCCGGATAGCTCCGGAGGGGGGAGAGGTACCGGGTGCGGAGGACATTTCCGATCAAGATCACAGACAGAATGATATGCCAGTATTGTCGGATGAAAAGGCCGGCCGTTTCGGTATAGGTGTGGCTCCGGTCGTTCTGGTCTAGGGCGTCGAGCGGAGAGTCCATGATTGGGTGTGTATGCGTGTGTGTGCGCGCGGGTGAATGACTAGCTATGCTCCAGGATGCGTCGTTACCAGCTCTTGGGGAACATTGACGTCGAGAACAGTAAATGGTGGCAGACGATGTCACTATCCAGCAGATTGCAGGAATCAAATGCAAATCTCGGACCTTCGAGGACGGTGGCAGCTAGATATCTCTATGCGGTTCGTTTACGATCCCTTCGGACTGCTTCAGATACAGGATCAATCTACGTCTCAACACACGTATGCGACTCTGATCTCGTATCACTCTGGAGGCCGAAGAACGTTATTGACATCACCGGCCTGTCTAGCTTGGCCTAACAGACGGCATTTCCTCACAATAATAGCCACAGACGTTGGTTCGGCGACACAAATGGCCTCCGAAAGTTTAATAGCCAATAAAATAACTGCCGATGGACCAGAGGTCATGGCGAGGGCGGGAGATGGTGATGCGGGGAGACGGACGGTGCGGAGTGGCTTCGTCACCGGGACATCCTGGAAAGGAAATCGTAACGGGCTGGGGAATGCACTTTTGACTTACCTAAGCGGTCGAATGTGCAACTGATGCGAGAACGATGTTCAGGCACGCCGATACCAGTACGTAATGTCGATGGAAGGGCATCCAGTATGAGATGGTAAAGGGCGATCATAATGTCTCGAATCAATCCAGGGGCTGCTGTGGTGATAGCAGTGTTCGTAGCCACCACTTCGTACGACTCGAGGTATCTTCACATATTTGCAAATTTCGAAGTGGAAGGACGCGCAATGTGAAGCAGAGCAAGATTCCCAGCATGATTAGACCACCATCTTGCAGTCGGGTACGGAAGTCTCTCGGCGATTCTTGGGATATCGAACTTTGTCATTCAGACGGATACCAAGTTCATGGTATGGTAGCCCTCTAAACGCAAAAGTATGCGGCAGCCTGCATCATCAGAACGCCCGTCACGGCCTTAAAATCAAGCAACAACGGGCCGGCCCCATCATGTTCGGATTGTGGGTTCACTGCCGTATCGCAGCTGAGGCTACTCAAGCATCCCCATTTCGATGGCTATGTAGTTGACGAGGCATGACGAGTGAGACCTGACGTTGAGACCAAGAGCCGCATCGACGCAAATGCCCCGATTGCCGAACCACTCTTTTCCCTCGAAGATGGCCTATCAGCGGAGATTTGCGGAGATGCAGCGGGATCTCGACGGGAGACAGGGCACGACAGATCGGAAACGGCCCGGAAACAATACGAATACTGGGGCATCCCGCTGGCAAGAGCACGGATTCTCGATTCACTGACGAGTCGGAAACTCTTGTGGAGTACGTAAAGCAGAAGGGGCAACAACAGCCGCGCAACACAGATCGAAAGGAGGACGATGTCAGCGGGAGTGTGTTGACGGGTGAATCGCGGGACAAGACACGACGGGCGCCGCCGCTGGGGCCTTTGAGAAGTCCCGTCTTCACCCGCAATCCCGGGGACCGCGGGGGAGAAGAAGGCGGGAAGAATGGAGACAAGTCTGCAGCACATGTATCGAGCCGGGGGATAGCCCAAGCTCCTTGCTCTAGGGCGTGGAGCACAGAGAACTGAGCTTAAGAGCGTGTTCCACGTTGCGTGAGGAAGCAGACAATGTCGGTACTTGGTACGGGAGCAACTCATCAGAGCACCAGCATAGCTTGTTATGCACGACTCTGAGGCTCTGTCGAGTCAGCCACACGCGCACATCGCAAACAATGCGAGTATGCTGGATCCTGTATCGTCTGGTCTCAGCAATCTCGTCAGAAGTTACGGGAAAAGCATAGCCTATGGCCAAAGCTACTCGAGCTTCTTGACTCGTATCTATGGCTGAGGGGTGGTGGCTCTCTGGACTAGTCCGCCCTGGTATGTGAAATCGCAATTCAACGAGTGAAAGAATAGGGGTCGAGTCACTTGAAGGTAGCAACACTGACAGAGGATACTCATTTATGCCAAGCGGAGTCGTCGTCACGAGGCAGATAAAACGGGAGGAATGGCTGTCGATGTTGAGGAACGACGCCAACGGTCACAGCCTCATTGAGACATGGCTTCTAGAGGTTCGCCAAGGGATTGATTGGGCGGTAACGGGCTATGATTAGCCCAGCACGGAGCATCCCAGACTCAATCAACGGTTAAAATGGCGTTTCTAATTGCTTGCGGCACACCTCGGAGTTCGGGCCAAGACCATCATCTCCAGATGAATGTCACCGAGGTGGTCGGTGGGCGCGGAGGAGACATTGGAACATGGGTGACCGGATTGCGGAACCGCAGGCCCCCCTCGCTCGAAGAGCGTCCGAGCTGTCCGGCACAGCCAAAGCATGATATCCAAAGAAGCAGGAGGGGGGGATGATCTGCGGCCAGAAGCAGGGACTGCTCAAACCTTGATTTGGGTGGTATTTCTCTGCGTGCGCGTGGACAAGCGACAGGATGATGGATGGTTCTCGTCAAGTAGATATGAAGTATGCTAATTGTGCAAAGAGAGGGAGAGACGTGCACCGCAAACGAGGCGAATCGGGTTTCGTGGGCTGCCAACAGCTCTGGGATGCTCCCAGCAACGTTCCGCCAGCAGAAGAGCAAAGTGAGAGGAGGGCGAAGTCAGGCTTGACAAAGTTCCCTGCAGGGGTGTGCGATGGCATCTCTCTCAAGCTCCCTGCAGGCGTAGTCTTCAAGGGAGAGCCCTAAAATCTGGGGTTAAAGGAGGTGCGCCTGGCGCGTTCATAGGGCAGGCCTCGGAACTTGGCTGTCCCTCTGCAGCGATTTTTGCTCAATGACTAGAGATGGTCTAACAAGCGGGCTGGACCTTCTGGCAGTGTGTTTTTCTGCTCGAAGTCTGGCGGCGGCGAGTCAACCTTGAGTCTGCCCAGATATTAGGGCCCTTTCAGACGGGGCAAAGGATGGATGAACTGGGAGATGATTTACGGAAAGATATCCGGAGTGACATTGTGTATCAGAAGTGGGATTCTAGTGGCTTCTGTCAGCCGGAGTGGGAAATTGCCATGTTCGGCTTTAACTGCAAGCTGTTAAGCTGAGGCCCTTGATGGCCTTATTTCGTTGAACAAGATTGACGTCGGGGGGCAACGGCTTGCGCAATCTCGATGATGGAGTTGCGCCAAGGCGTACGGATACAGCCGCCTCGTGATAGCGATATGCCACATCGCCTCATTGACGCAGTAAGTAGGGGCCAAGGAGTCCGAAGATGGCGCTGTCCGCCTGCCAAGAAAACGACTGAGTAACGGTGCGACATATGCCTCCACCGGGGAGCACAGCCTGTCTGCGATTCGAAGCGGATACGCGCGTTTCCAAAAGCCTGATGTCGTGACATTTAAGCGACGGGAACAGGTAGGATTAGGCATCTCGATCCGCTTCTGCAGTGCTTTGTGCCAAGGCTGGAATTGAAGGAGGTTGTGAGGCTCATTCAACGTGATCACCGCGCGCGAAGCTGGAGAGACAGCGGGGTTGACGGAATGGAGTCATTTTGTTTCGTGCGGCCTGATGCTTGCCCCAGTCGTGACCGCTAGCATGTGGGCAACAGCCAAGACCCATGCCGTTCAAGCCGGGAATGCAACGATGAAGCTTTCAGCGGACTGCCCGTCCTACTGTCCTTTAACCCAGAGACGCCTAGCGTCTACTTTGTCAGGTACATGGCGAAGGTTGTCAGTTGACATGCTAAGGAGGCGGGGCGGAGGGTGGGAAAAGAATATGGTCGACTTCTATGTGCCATGTCTTGAGTCTGTCAGAGCCATGACTGACAGTAGAGTATGAAATTGCCCGGTGTCAGTTGTAATCTTGTTTCAATCTAGAGTTGTGTGTCTGGGCTCCGTGTACAATCCAGTGTGCTTGGGCTAAATCCAGCAACGTTTGGGAGTGCTATGTAGGGGAGATTATTTTTGGAGGATCAGAAAGCTCTAGACTCGCCATGCTAAAGATTCAGCGCTGATCGAGATAAACAGAGACGACGCCAAGACGTCGGGGGCCAGTATTTGGCCCTCCCACGTGGGATAATTAGGAGGGAGCAATTTGCTTCCGGGCGTGGAGGTGGTCGAGGTACGACTCAGTTACCGCTTAGCAAGCATGGCTTTACATGGCCTCAGTCTGTCTAGCAGCGTGCCATTGATGTCTTCATCCATGTGCACATCCTGTTCTTCTCTATCAAATTCAAAACCGCTAAGTGAACATCATCAAGGGCTCATGCAGCGCTGGTCAATTAGACAATCGTTAGCAATAATTGGGCACTGCTCGCCTCGTCCTTGCACCCTGGGAGAATCAACTTCAAAGCGCGGACACCCCTGAAGGTGCATGTGCTCACAGCGGGCCCTAAGGCCTCACTTGCAGCTGCGAGCCTGCGACAGACCAGGACAAGCCAGGCGGCTAAAATGGGACTGGCTCTGATTGATGAACGTGGCAGTCTGCAGTGAGGGATGGATATTTGGAAAAACCTCAAACGGCAAATAATGGATCAATGCTGATTCTAAGTAAGTAGGTATCCATAATCTCGCAGGCTGTAGAGTGCAGCAGACATGATGCTGCTGCACAGGAACAGTAGGCACCTGTCTTACATACAGCAAGCAGCATGTGGGTGGACAACGTGCAGTCTGCAGAGCGCTGCAGCAACCTGCAGGAACTAAGTCCCGGAAACCCGCGGACTCAGATATGCATGCCTGCGTCTCTGAATAGAAGCGAATCAAACCCGGGACATATCAATCCAAATCAACTCGACGACGCCTTGTCTCGCTATCAGCATCTCCGAGACACCGTGCCAGTCCCCGATGGCACGTCCGAAAGAATAACAACGAACAATTCCATGGACGGACCGAAACAGAGACAGGAAACAGAACAATCCAGACCTCCCCAAGGCCCTGAGTATGATCACTGCCACCCCGCCACCTTTCCCAGCTGCTGAGGATGTACAAAGACATGTACTTGCGCGCGCCCAATTGTGCCCCAGCTCCTGTCACTTTAACCCGGACGCGGGCCCGGGAGCTAGGCCGGAAGCGCCACATCAGGGGTCTTGTCCACCCTCAGCCATGTGCCTGTCCAGTGAGATGTGCACATCCATCAACAAGGACGCCTTTGGAGCCTTGCCATCCTTCCTGCGCGCCTCAGCTCGCAACCTTAGAAGACGTACGTATGTACAAGCGCAACAACACATCGACCAGTTTTGACTGAACCTGTCAATGTAGGTAAGTAAGTATGTAAAAGCACGAATCGTACCAGAGTCTCAGAGGCACACTAACGCACTCAACAATCCGAGGAAACAAGTTGTACGGGTCGTGCCCTCCATGCAATCGAGATGACATGACATCAAGCTGCCTCGGTGCCAACGCCAGCCAGGAGCTTCCCTGCTGGGGAAAACGGCTCCCAGGCCTGGGCTTGCTTCTACTGCGTGCCATTCTCGAGTCACACCGCCTATGAAAATGCCCAATTCTGCGTGGGCAGTCAGAAAACCACCGACTGGAAGAGCAGCGGACCAGCATCCCGTCCATCTGATCTCCAATCTCGTCCAGCGCTTCCCCCAGAAACCAAGGCCCCAAAATGCCTCCACCACCTCTGCTCCCCGTCCCAGTTCCATCGAGAGGAGCCCAGTCCCCGTTCGTCAACAGCATCCATCCACCCCTCCTCTCCTTCTGCTGTTCTCCTCTGCGCGACGGTTGGCCCCTCCTTTTGCAGTGCAATGTCGCCCTCGCTTGTGGTTCTCTTTGGCCAAGTGAACATCCGTGCGAGAGCATAGAGCATGGGAAAGGTCAAAACAGGCCACTTTTCTCGCAACGGGCGTGCCCGCAATGTGGAATGCACCGCCGCGACGTTTCAGGGGGGCAGCAGTGTTGCAAGCAAGGCCGCTGGTTGAAGCAGGACGTCCGTTCATCGCCCAGTTGTTTGGTGTATTGTACCTGCTGCAGAGGAAGCTGCTACAGAACACATACATTCCTCCCAGCCAATACACCATGAGGGAGAGCCAGAGAGACATCTCCTCAACCGAACGTATCATGACAGAACAAACTCCCTTCACCCATCTTTCGCCTTCTCTTCTAATCTCTTCCTTACGAGGCGCACGGACTGGCGCATGTACTGCCCTTAACTGCCTAGTACCGTACTAGCTTGATGCCCGCATGCGGCCTCTTATCCACCGAGAGGTACTCATCATGGGCGAGGAACGCCTGAAGTGAGAGGAGAGGAGAGCTGAAGGGGTATTCGTGCCTAGCATGATGGTGGGTGGAGGGGTCATCTGTTAGCTTGGGTACTTTGATGCATCCAGCTTCCCCTAGCACCTGCGCATACACAAGATGAAGAGCAACTTGTACCCGCATCAATGTGTCCCTATGATGTTGCGTTGCAGTCGGGGACCCCTAATTCTCGGCGACTCTTTCCTTTCTGTTGTCTTCATCATCCTTCTGGCCACCAAGCGAGGATGAGGGAGGGAACTAAGCTGAGCACACGTCAAGCAGCCATTGCAAGCCAAGCACATCAACCAGCGTTGGGTGCGGTGCCTTTGCCTAATCCAATCCAATATTCGTAGCCGTATCCTACGTACATCCCATCCAACCCCCCGCCCATCCAGTCCATTCCCTGTCTTGCTCACCCACACCCTCACAATCCGCTCCGTTCCCCTAGCCTTGACCTTCTCCTCTCCTCCCCGTCCCCTCCATCAAACCCCCGGTTCCCCCCTCTTCAGGCTCTTTTTCTTCTCAAAAGGGGGGGTTTGCAGGATACATGCCTCTGTACATGCACCTGCATACTTACTTGATTGACTTGAGCACCACCCCCAAGTCGCACCAGACCAGACAGACCAGTCCAAACCAAACCAGACCAAACGCCTCGAGTCTCCGTCCCGATACCGAATATCATTCCTCATGATCACCATGGATCAGACCGCTTCCTCAGCCTAACTGCTTGATCAAATCCATGCGCGCCATGCCCGAAGCTTATTTCCACTTCTCCAGGCCCCCCCTACACTACCTACCTCACCTTACAGTGTTCCTTCGCACCTTTCAGACAACCATAACATAACATCACTTCTACATCCCACCCTCTCCTCCTTAACTCCTCGGCATTTACGCTACTATCCAACTCTGCCCGCTTCTGCTCACACGTACTCCCGTACTCTTCGACGTCCTACCGCACACACGCCAAACGTCTTCTCTTTCATACCCGCACCACTCACCACGCAGAAGAGCAATAAACGGCGTTACGACAGCGACGAAGACGACGACGACAACGACGACGACTACGTAGGCCGCGAATTGACGAAACGCAACGAAGGGATTTCAAGCAGTCGAAAAGCAGCAAGTCGGACCGAACGAAGAAGAGCCCCAGAAAAAAAACCAAAGCAGAATATTAATCACCCCCGACCCGCCGACAGTCTCCTCAACCCAGGCCCAGATTTTCCCTGTGTTACTGTGTTCCCCCACAGAACTTTGTCTGTTGGAGCACCTCGAATGGCCTACCCCACCTGACACTGATTCACAATGGTGAGTTCGAACTGCGATTCCCATCATCGCCTATCTCCGTCGGGCGTCGTCCTGTCTTGGCTTGGTGTTTAGTGAACATCAACGTCATCGTTGTCGACCATCACGGTCGTCCATCGTGGCCGTCGCACACATGTACACTAGATCTTGGGGCACTTGGCTGTCCTCCTGTCGTGGAACATCATGAAGAGCCTCACCATGTCGCCGTGACCCCGCTAACGTTCTGTCGTCACACAGCCCGTTGCAAAGGCTTGCGCGCCGTGCTACTACCAAAAGTCAAAATGCACATTCTCGGAGGGTAACCCACAATGCGACCGCTGTCTGATGAATGGCCGGGATTGCGTCTTTGTGCGCCCCGTGCCGCGGTCCGCCGTTAAGGGCCGCTCAAAAGTCGCCATTCGGAGCAAGATCATGGGCCTTAACGGCAACGTACCATGTCCGACACGAAAGCCCAATATCGCCTCGACGACGACGACAACAACGACGACAACGACCGCAGCGAATTCCACGACATCGGCCGTCGCCCGCGTCAGCCCGGCGCCATGTCCATCGTCGCGAAAACCCAGCATAGCGTCCGTGTCGAACAGGGGCGGCAGCCCGCCTGAAGACTCATCATCAGACTCGTCTTCCGACTCAGCCTCCAGTCCACCCTCGAAGATCCTCGATTCTCTTAGCCCGTTTGGAAGCACGCTGGGTCGGTTAGACCAGGTGGAACGGTCAACGCTGTCGAGGCTGCTACACAAATCCAACTTCATGCAATACTTCATAGGGCCGACGTTTGTGGACAGCATGCAGCTCGACATGACAGTCCACTTGTTCTCCATGTTCGACCAGGGTAAAGACGCCTACATCGCCATGTACAGCGCCTTTGCGGCAACGATGGGATTGGATACAGGGGAGTACGATCCAGAGGCAAACCTGCACCGGGGAGCAATGGCCGTCGAGTCTCTGCGGTCATGTCCGTTGCCAACGCTGAAGCGCGAGGAGCTGCTGCCGTGGGCAGGCCTGGGACTGGGCATCGTGTACTTTTCCAATATGGCCCTCGGCACGAGCGCGGCACCAGTGCGGCGATACGTCCTCAGCCACATCCGTCATCTGCTGGGGACCTCTTTGATCTCCAGCGAGCGGACACACTACATCCTCGTCTTCATGACGGCCGTCGACATCAACGAGTGCCTCATGCAGCGCGAGCTACCAGTCTGCGGCATCGCGCCCCCGGTAGAAGGCCACGTCGACGCATACCTCGGCCTCTGCATGCCACTACTGCAACACATGTACGAATTGAGCAGGATCAGCTACAGCCTCTACCACGAGGTCGACGTCGACGAGCAGAAACAGGCACTGGACGACGTTGAGCAGGAGATTGAGGCGTGGCAACCACATATCCCGCCAGACTTTACGAACCGCTTTACCACTGGCGAGGTCATTCACATGCTGGCACAAAGTCGCATCTACAAGACAGGAGCGCTCCTATTTATCCACAGATTACGGTACAAGTTTGGCGAGAAGGACGACATGGCGTCGGCCATGGCGAAGAGCATCATGTCGGACCTGAAGATGACGATGACCGTGTCGCAAGACACGCAGCGCTGCGTCAGCTTCCCCTTTACCCTCGCCGCCATCGAGGCGCGCGACCAAGCCGAGAAGGACACCGCGATGGAGGCCATGAAGACCCTCATCGACAGCTGCAACACCAAGTACCGTAACAACATGGAGGCCTTCCTCAAGGCGATGTGGGATGGCAGGGCAGCGAGCCCCGGCGTGTCATGGCTGGACCTCGTACCAAACGTGCCGCCGATCTCGGTGGGCGTATGAGAGGCCCATCCCTGCAAACTTTACAACCGATGAATTTTCAACAAGAAGCAACTGTTTTTAACACCAGGCGAGACGGCGGATCAGATATCACTTTTGTTCATGTAACGGCTGAACGGGCTATACTCTTTTTATTTCTCTTATTTACAATCATGTATGACGCAAGCAGATGATGCTTGACGCTGTTTTTCTTCTGTTTACTAAGGGACTCTGGCGACTTGGATGATAGCACCTCGTCATGACGTCGAGGGCCAGATGGATTTTGTCAGGCGTGCAGTGCGGTTGGTGACCGCGGGTTTATGGAGCATGATGGGTTTTCCACAGCATGGCTCAAAAAAGGGAAACGGGCTCTTCACACTGATTTTGCTGTTCTTTTGCTCTAGAGACCACTGACGGGAATGTTCACACGGTCTGGGTCAAACCTTGGCAGCCCACGGGAAAGGGATTCGGGCGATGGGGCTACGACGAGCTAAACCCAGGAATTTGTGATACCATTCTCTCGTTTCAATATCGAATACAGATCTCCACAATTGCTTTGTGTTCAATCAGTCATGACCGCGCTCTAGAAACACCATGAAGGAAAAACTCGTGATCGGGCTCAACGTCCGAACCCTCTTGGCCCTGGTGCCTGAGTACCACGATAATAGTGCCCAAAAGGATCTACACACGCTGCCCGCACATTGATTTTGGCTGTGGTGGCACTTTGGTTTCATGCCAGCATCGGTCCTTGGGTGCGCCCAGACGTCGCATGAAGTAGGCCCATGTGCGACGGTGAAAACTTTCCTTGAGTGCTGCTCACCCTTCCCACCACACACTCCCTAATAGGGACATACTGGCGCCCTGCAAAGGTTATGTTTCTTCAGCGGGTGGCTGGGGACTGGAGTACGAGGAAGAAGTGTGGTACGGCGACTCGTCCCGCATTGGATGGCACCACATGGCACATGCTGGGCAGAAGTCGCTGTTTGCGTTTCACTTCACATGAGGGAGGGACCTTTTTCCTTTGACGACTTGTCATCTGGTCGCGGAACTAGCTAATAGGCGGTAACAAGTTCACCAAAAGAAAATGCTTTTTGCAACGGAGATGGGAGCGAGATCTGGATCCACCAGAGGCTGAATCTTAGTTTGGCCGTCGTCTTATGAAATTGTGAGAGTCTCGCAGAGATGGCATTGAGCGAGCGACCAGCATCGGAAAACACCGAGCTTCTTCTTTCGGGGCCCATTACCAAAGGGAGATATTCGCATCCGGATGGAGGGACTTGGGTCGTTGATGCAACATATTTTACTTCTCCGGTTTACGTGATAACGTCGGAGTAAAATATGCAATAACACATCGCTTAACGACCTGGATGGCAGCGCGACATTCAACGATGGTCGGGGTCCCTGCCACACGGGAAGGCATCGGTTGAGTTGAGGAGAAGGATGGTCGGGAAGAGGGGGACTTTGTCGCGATGGAAAAGAATCGACGATTTGGGGCGGGGCCGCAAGTCATTGCACTGAGTCGGTCGGGGTGATCCCGCCATGTTTGCGATGAGACGCGGCCAGTCTCTCGGAGATTTGATTACAATCATCCTTCGTCGTCGTGACATTTTGGGTGTTCCTGGGACAGATGAACCTTAAATTCGTCGTTACACGAGAGCAGCGGTTCGTCGACAAGCCATGCCTCGCATCGTGAAAGCAGACTACGATGGGCAAGTGGTGCCGAGGCATCGCATCGCGACGGTGCGTCTCGACCCGCGGAGAAGGTCGATGCGGCGGTATCGAGATCCCACCGGTTGGATCGTAAAGTGTTCTGCAGATTGAGCGTTGCCAAAGATAGGATTCATAAGCATAAAATATACGGATCTCGCAGATTGGCCGGTGGGAGAGTTGCCATGAACGATCTCACCGTACGGAGGAAACTGCCTGCTGCTGGTGCAAGTTAGTTACCCAGCGGGTGGCAAGGCAGCCCTCAGAAAGAAAGAAAGAAAGGGTCCAGATTCCCGCCCGTCAGCAAGAAAGAGACCAGAGACATCAGACACGTGGAGGCGGAAGTTGGCAGGGTGTTCGACGCATTCGGGGACCACGGGGAAGCTTAAAGCGGTTGTGAGAAAGCTTGTTGACGGACGCTTGCGGACGGAGCGTACTCCGAGCCCATTCCAAAGGTCCTAGCGGGCGTTCAAGCGCTTACGAGGACGATGAATGAATCCTACACGCAGGGCCCCAGGGGACTGGACTTGTGTGTGACTGACGTGCGCACATGTTTGGCGTAGGGGGGGTGGCCTATCCTTCAAGGGGGAAGGATTCTCTCTCTCTCACTCTCACAGACGCACACGACTGATTCAGTCGCCGCCCGTCGCTCTTTAAATCCGAAATACGCGAGCCATTCGGGTGGAGAAGTGGCTTCGGTCTCGGCGCTTCCATGGCCGCCGAGGCCGAGGCTGCAATGTCATCGACATAGTCCCAGTCCGCTCGCTCATCTTGGAGGAGGCGGATGGCGATTTGCTGTAATCTGTTCAAGCCCCCCAGTCAGTCAGTCCGTACTGCGTGTTATCAGCAGAGCCAAGACGGATTCAAATTCACATTCTGTGGTGTGGGAAGCAACGGCCATGTCTGATCCGGCCTTGTCCACCACCATCGGTTCCAACGCCATGGGCCCGGATTCCTCCTCCACCCCGACGGCCCCGCGACTCTCGCCCGCGGAGGGCTCCGAGACGCCGCGCCCGCCAGGCCAATCACACATCGCTGCCAGCGGCAGCGGCATCGGGGGAGGCAGCGGCCGAAAGATAGAGCGCTCGTGTAACCTGTGCCACCGGCGCAAGATCCGCTGCGACAAGAAGTCGCCCTGCTCGTCGTGTGCGCGCGGCGGGTTCCCGTGCTTTTATCCGCAGGCCGGCCAGCCGATCCGCCGGGTCCGAAAGACGACCATCGCGGACGTGGCCAGCCGGATCTCGGACCTGGAGAAGACGCTCACGGCGGGGGTGGGGCGGGATCAGCTCCGGGTCAGGTCGCCGCCGGTCGCGTCGTCGTCGGCGGATACCCCGGGGCTGGGTGGTGTCTCGTCGGGGTGGGATACGGGGAGGTCTGTATATGACAGGCCGGCTACAGCGCCTTCATCTGGGTCTCATGCGAAGAGCCCCGGTGACGAGATTTTGGTGAGGAAGGGAACGCAGAGTCAGTACTTTGATGAGGTGCTCATCTCACGGGTTATTGAGGAGGTAAGATGCCGCGCAGTGTGTTCCTTTCTGATGAACGCGCGACTGACAGGGCGAACTCAAGGAACATGAGATCCAGTCAGTATTAACGACGCCAGGGAGCGACCCAGCTCCGCAGGCGGCGCCGTCACCATTCAATCCCATGGGTATCTTGTCAAGTCCAGATCTCAAATTAGATCTGACAGAGCTGCTCCCACCCAAGTGGGGTGCGATTGAGCTGTGGAAGAATTACGCCGAGAACATTGAGCTGTGTAACAAAATCATACACAGACCGACGGCGGAAGTGTTGATCTACACGGCGATAGACGACCCTGCCAATGCTTCCCTCGAGGCTCTGGCCCTCATGTTCTCCGTCTTTTTCGTGTCTACTGTCGTGCTTGACCCAAGTACGATCCAGAAGATCACCGGAGAGGATAAAGTGACCGCTCTTCACCGATACAAGACGGGTCTAGAGCAAGCATTCGCCAAGGCCGACTTTCTGGAGCATCCTTCTGTCAGGCTTCTGGAGGCGTTGTCTGTCTACTTGGTAAGTGGCATCTCATGTTGTCATGAGACTGAACTTGAACTAAGATGATACTCTAGGCAGCCCTTCGCATACACAATCCAGGCCGCGGCCTGTGGACCCTAAACGGCCTCGCCATCCGAGCCGCGCAGTCCATCGGCCTGCACCGCGACGGCACGCGCCTCGGCCTCTCCGTCTTCGAATGCGAGATCCGCCGCCGGCTGTGGTGGCATCTCGTCGCCCGCGACGGCAGGGCGTCGGAGGACTACGGCATCCAGAACCCGACCTGCTTCAACCTCAGCGTCGGCGTCAACTACCCCTCCAACCTCGACGACAACGACCTGTACCCCGAGATGAAGGAGCTCCCGCCGCCGAGGCCCGGCTGGACGCCAATCACGCTGGCGCTGATCAACATCCAGATCTCGCGCGCGTGGCACCGTCTGGCGGCGATTGCGTCCGAGTGGAAGGAGAAGCCCGTCCCGGAGTCGGTGCGGACGCAGATTGTGGATGAGCTGAGGGACTATGCGGAGGGGTTCCTGAGGCACTGTAACCCTGTTATCCCGCATCAAAGGCAGTGCTTGCTTGTGGCGAGGTTCATCATTCGGAAGGTTGACTTGGTGACGAGGCAGCAGTGGCTGAATTTGGAGCACCCTGAGGCGAGGGAGTCGTTCGCTACAGAGGAGAATCTGTTGCAGGCGTTGGGTATCCTGGAAGACGGGATGAGCCTCGCGTCGGATGAGTTGTTGAGGCCGTATCGCTGGAGCATGAGGGCGTATCCTCAGTACCACATGATTCTATATGTTCTGTGGCATCTGTGTGTGAAGCCCGAGGGGCCGAACGTGGAGAGGGCGTGGAAAGCGTTGGAGTACTCGATGGATCATGTAAGGAATGTCGGCACTGGATCGGGCCCGGCTGCGAAGATGACTGTGCTCGAGGCGTTACGAGAGAAGGCTTTGGCGATCCGCCAGGGTATTGCTAGTGGTGGGGAGAAGGAGAAGGAAAAGGAGGCGTATCCCACACCTGGAGCTACCGATGAGAGGTCAGAGGTTGAGGGCGCGGAGGGGGTGTTGGACGGAATGAATGGGATGAATGGAGTTGATGGGATGGATTGGAATACCGTCATGCAGGACTTTCCGGATTGGAGCACATTGATGACGGAGTTTCAGATGGATGGACTGGCTTTTCCGAATTTCCTTGACTAAAGATTCCCCTCTCCTAGCTACAGTGGAAAGCATTTGAATTATCACACGCAGTATTCAGTGAAGCGCATCTTCCATGAGAAATAGGCGCCAAGTGATCGATCAATGCCATTCGCAGCCAGAGAGTTTACGCAAGATGAGATGACTTCCGAGTCCAACACTCATCTGATGCCAGTACTAAGATGAGAGCATTTGTGTTCCCAACCAACAGCCAAGTGCCCCTCATAATATGCTTAGCAAATACTCCGATCGGGATCAAGGGTGCCGAGATAGCGTCGGGATGTGTCCGACATCACCTCGTCAAAAGGGCGCAGACATGCCACATTCGTGTCTTCATTGTGGACTTTGATGATGCGAGATCAAAGAGGGCCTCTGGATTGGCTGCTGCAGAATCCTGAATCTGCAAGTCTACTATCTTGACCCCATTATCAGCAGCCAAAGCAGACGAATGGTGCGGCGAAGAAGACGGTGCGGGGTGTCCGAGGTGTATCACCATCTCTGGTCGATATTGCGTCAGGCCGGGTTCGGCGCCGACCCACCCCCAACCAACGTTATCTCCAGACCGGAGCCGGTGCGCCCCAGAGCCTCCGGGCTATTGATAAAGTGTTGGACCCCGATTCTGCAATTGTGTCTTGCATTCGCGTGGCTAGTGTGCATGTTCTGCATTGAGAAAGTTTATCATCGGCATCATGGGCACAAGCGAACAGCTCCAAGTAGCCATCGTCGGCGCTGGCATCGCCGGCTTGACGTCGGCCATTGCGCTGAAGTCGCATCCTGGTATCAACGTCCAGATCTTTGACAAGGCGAGGGAGCTGCGAGAGGTTGGCGCGTCGATCGCGCTTGGCCCGAACGGGTTGAGGACGCTGGAGAAGCTGGGGATTCACAATGCGCTGGACGATGAAATTGCGTTCCGCAATAAATCGGGCTATCCCATGATCTACCGGTGAGCACAGTCACTATTCTTAACGTGGATATGTGCTTATGAAAAGAAGTCACTACAAGACCGGAGAAATCGTTTCAGTTGACGAACATCACGGCAATGTCGAGCCTCGCCACAAGACAGCCCGCTTCCACCGGCCACACCTACAACAAGCGCTTCTCAAGCACATCGACCCCTCCCAGATTCACCTCAACAAAGCCTTCTCAAGTATCTCAAACGACGACGTCACGGGGAGACTCAACATCACATTCACCGACGGCACTTCCACCACGGCAGACATCCTCCTCGGCGCGGACGGCATCCACTCCGGCGTGCGGAGCTTCTACGTGCCGTCGTCCCGGTCAAAGTGGACCGGCTGGACGGCCTTCCGCGCCGTGTACCCCATCTCGCACCTCGCGCACATCCCCGACGTGCCGGACGAGGCAGAGCACTGGTGGGGCGTCGACCGGACGTGGTTCATGTCGAAGCTGGGCCGGGACTTGTTCTGCATTGTTGCGTCGCACCAGAGCGACCCGGACGCGAGCGATGCGCTGTACAAGGACACGGTGTGGAACACGGACAGCGATGTGAATCTGCTCAAGGAGCATTACAAGGACTGGCATCGGCTGGTCAGGGAGATTATCGATGCCACGCCGGCGGATTCGTTGAAGGTGTACCCGAATGCCTCGGCGCATGGGCTGGAGAGCTGGGTTCTGGGGGAGGGGAGGGTGACGTTTGCGGGCGATGCGGCGCATGCGCATGGTGGCGCGTTTGCTGCGGGTGGCAGTCTAGCTATTGATGATGCGTGGGCATTTACGACTGCTATTCAGCATGTCTATCCTCCCGGAGCAGAGGCGCTGCCATCATCAGGGGATATCGAGAGGGCTTTGAGGTTGTATGAGAGGACGAGGAAAGCGCATACGGATCGCGTGCTCGATACCGTGCATTCGACTAACAAGAAGAAGGTGGAGAGGGTCGGGATTGTTGAGACGGATGAGGGACTGAGGGCGAGGATGAAGAATCGGGTTGAGCCTGTTTGGATCCATGAGCATGATGTCGAGGCCGTGTTCAGAAAGGTGCTGGAAGACGAGAAGGCGAGTGAGAGGACGACAGAAGCTCCACCTCCAGTGCAGATAGAAAGTCGACTGTAGATGTCGCACAATGATAGAAGAATTTGAAGCCCGGGATGACAGTTATTTGAGATATCTGTCGTGCATGCATTTTCAAGTCATTATGCTTGGATAGTACGGACCTTAAGCCTTACCTTAATGTCTCGTAACAAGCCCGTGCTCAGTAAGGGACCTCAAAAAGACGGAAGCTTTACTAAACTGTGTCTATTAAGCCTCAATATTATCCTATTATGATATCATGAGAAGACTTTTTGGTGAGTAGAAGGGTTTCTAAGTAAAACTTAAGGTTGAGGCGACTTCATTATCGTACACAGGTGTCCGTTCAGACCAAGTGGGATTAAAGGTAGCAATTGAACTTAACTCTCTTGAGGATACGCATCTTCCAAATAGGAATCTTCTGAATAGGCCCTAGATAACGTGCAGAAAAACTGGGCAGCACAAGATGTCCCCATTCCCTCACTCTCTAATTGTTTATCACATAAAAACAAATACTCACTGCGAATTAGGGCGTGAAACTCCTCATAGATTAATCAACTTTTTAGGTTAAACAGGTAACTTAAGCTACCCTAAATAAGTAGATCTATAATATAGGTTAATATTAAAATACTATATATATATAAAATAAGGTATTTACTAAGGTAGTAATAGCTAATAAAGCTTACTAAGACTATATTACCCCTTATAAAAGCTATTAGTATTAATTTTACTTTCTTACTAGCTTTTTTTTAAATAATACTAATACTTTAATCCTAATAGAGAAGTTAGTAAGCTAATAGATAACTATAAGTAGCTTATTTATAGATACTAAATTAAGTAACTTTAAGGTTTAATCTAATAATAATAATATTATAAAAAGCTAAATAAGTAATCTTAACCTTAATATATAGCTAAGTAATATATAACTTAATAAAACCTAGCTTAATAACCTTTTTAAAAATACTTAGCTTAAAAGCTAAGTTATTAATAATATTAATAATACTTAAGCTAATAAAAGTATTAAAGAGGTTAATAATATTTAAACTAATAAATTAAAGCTTAAGAAGTTAACTTAACGCCTTTACTATATTAAGAAGTTCTTTAAGATCTACTTAATATTTTAGTAGTAAAGTAAGCTTTTTATTATAAATAATAAAAAGATAGTATATAAGTTAGCTTTTATTAAAATAGTTAAACTAATAAACTTAGCTTTCTCTACTATAATTAATTAGTTTATAGTTATTAACCTTATTACTAAGTTTATTAATATATACTAAAAGTATTAATAAATCCTCTAGCTAATTAATAAGTTAAAAGCTAGCTATAATAATAATATAAATAAGATTAAAGTTATTAACTCTATATAGGATAACTAAGTTAGAAAAAATCTAAAATATAATAATATATATTATATTAATATACTATATATATATACTTTATATAATAACTTATAAGTTAATACTAAGCTAACTAATAATAATATTATTAAAATAAATAAGTAGTAGTATTATTAAGAAAATAATAATAATATAGAAGAAGTAATAATTATTAATTTAATACTAACTAAACTAATATAAAAATAATATACTATTAATTAAAATCTTAATAATACTAACTTAAGCTTTAACTTAGCTAATAAGATCCTTATAATCTATTAAAATAGCTTAATTATTAATAAGAAAGTAGTAATAATATAAATATAATAAGATATTAGAAATAAAGTAGTATAAATAATATATAGTAGCTTAAATAATCTAATAATATCTAAAAATAAAATAATAATTATTTATAATATTAAAACCTATAGTATTATTTTTTAGTATTAACTTAAATTTAATAATATTCTAAATATTAGCCTATATTTTAAAAATAACCCTCTTTATACCTCTATATTTAATATACTACTAAAAGTATTAAAGTTATTATTTTTAGAGAGATTTAACTTACTAAATAGTAATATAAAAGCTAATAAAATTAATAAAATAGAGGATAGTAGAAGTAATAGTAATAATAAAATAGTTAGAAATAATAATAAAATTAATAAATTTTTAGAAGTTAGTATAAAAAGTAGCTAAAAAAGTAATTAATAAGATTTTAAACTAAAAAACCTTAAACTTTTTTAAACTAATAAGAAGATATAAATTTAAGATCTACTCTATAAAACTACTCTTAATATCTAAAAAAAACCTATTAATAATACTAATAAGAGTAATAAGAAGCTCTTATTAATAAAAGTTAGTAAAATAAAGAAGTTAAAAAAAAGCTAAATATTATATTAAATATTATATTAAAAAAAGTAACTAGATATTACTACTTTTTACTAACTATATTAACTTCTAACTTATTAACTATATTTCTTATTATTTCTATTATATTATTTATTATTAATTTTAATACTAAATTAATAACTATTAATAAATCTCTAGCTTTTTTTTACTACTTATAAACTTATTTACTCTTATTACTACTATAATTAGAATTTCTACTTTTTTAAGTATTATAAGTTAGTCTTCTACTTCTTATTAATCCCTCTCTTTAATTTTAATAAAATTATATAAATTTATTACTATATATATAACTTTAACCTATATTTAGAAGTTATACTCTAGAAGACCCTTTCTTAAAATTATAAAAACTTTCTTTAAAACTCTAAATACTTTCTTAATTTTTATCTATAAGTATATATACTATAAATTATAAAACTTTTTTTAAATTATTAATTTACACTTATTATTAAAATCTTTTAAATAATATCTCTTACTATTAAATAATATTATAATACTTTTATAATCTTAAGTAAATCTTAAGTTAATAAAGTAATACTTACTATTAAGTATTAAAAAAGACTATACTAATACTTAATTAAATAAAGTAGTATTATTTATTAATCCTTTAGTATTAATAAATATATATATAAAAATATAATTAAACTTTATTATTATAAATATATTTTAAGCTAACTAACTTTTCTTATTATAAAACCTCTTTTAATTATTAATAGTAACTTATATTAAAATATATATATTATTAATAGCTTTAATATAACTATTAAATTATACTATATCTTTATTAAGTTTAACCTCTTTAGAGATATATATTTAGTTAAGTAGCTTAATAAAATATTTATAAATAATATATATAACTTTAAATATAATAGTAAAAACCTTTAATATAGAGATTTATAATATACTAAATACTAATACTATATTATACTAAATTACTAACTACTTAATAATACATAGAAAAATTAAAACTTTTTATTTTACTATCTAATATTTAATATTATAAAGAAAATCTCTCTCTTATAGCTAATTTATAAGAGAAGTAAACTCTATTTTAGTTAAGTAGAAGATCTCTCTAAACTTAATATTACTATAATTAAAATACTTTTTAGCTTTAATAATAGCTTTTTTAAAGTTATATTAATATTATTACTATTATGCTATTTTAAGTAAAATATATCTATTAACCCTCTTATTATTAGTATAAAAATTATTATTAATTATATTAACTATAATAGTAACTATAAAAATATCTAAGTTAATATTAAAATCTATAGTTTTTTAGTTTATATTAGCTAAAAATTAATATAAAATTAAAAAGTTAATAGTAATAATTACTTCTTAATAATTATACTAAAAAAGCTTTTTTAGTTAAATTTTATATTAACTACTTTTATTTTAAACCCTTATTAATTAAGATACTTTATAAATAAGGGGAGTAACTATATATAATTCTAGCTAGAGTAGGTACTTATTATATAATACTAAACTTATACTAAAAGAAGTATAATATCCCTCTAAAATTAAATTTTTTATTATTTTTTATACCTATATAACGCTAGCTAACCCAAAAAGTTAATTAATCTATAAAGAGTTTCACACCCTTAGTTCAGTGAGAAAGAGCAGTAAGATAATTCAGGGCGGTCCCTGCCTTAGCTGCCGGTACGGTCCGTGCTTAATCATGTCAGTGACCCACATGGATATTCTGATTGGGCAATGGCGTTACTGTTTTTCCATAGCCCCGGGCTAGCCGCCGCTACAGTAGTGTCCGTGCGATTTCATCCAATGGCAGAGCTTGCGCAGCCCCCACCATGCGCGCCTTCCCGTCTCGTTTTCCAGCGCCCGTCGTCCCTTCCCGCTCGCTGATGTCTCTGCTGCGCGGGATGTACCTTGTACCACAGCACCTTCCTCCCTCTGAGTCTCTGTAGCGTCACAGTCGTCACAGCCGCTCTCCCCCTTGCGAGGTGTCGGCAGCCTGCGTTTGTCCAAGCAAACATCACCTCACCACATATTGATTGCTCTCTCGAAGGTCGTCTCCTCCCCCGCACCCGGCAGCGACTCTGCCTCGCCAGCCCGTGGCATTCGAACTCGCACTCGACCTTGTCGCAAGCTACCGTACCCCGCCGCCTCGCTTTTCCCCCCGTTGCGCCCAACGGCTGAAGACCCTCCGTTCGATTGCGCCTCTCGACATGGCACAGCCTTGCCGCAACTTGGTGCTCCGACGACTGCCATCATGATCTTCTGGACTAATAGGTCCATCTGACATCCACTGAGGTACCCTTCTTTCCCTGATGTTCTTGGCCGGAGACCGAAAAATTGACCTCTCCCTTCCCTTCTAGATCTCGTCGCAATCATGGCACCACATACCAAGCCCGCCCAGTCTGCACCGAGAACCCCTAAAAGGCCGAAACATATCGAGCGACTCGCCGAGACCATCGACAAGCTGAACCGCGATTACAACCTCGCCATCGAGATCCCTGACCGTACCCTGACCCCGAGACACTCCGAGCGCCGCCGCAAACACGATGCAGCTTTCGCCCGGAGTGACAAGATTGTGTACTGCATCAGGTTCCACTGCTTCCAAAACACCACTCTTCTCGACAAGATACTGCATGCCTTCCACTTAGAGGCTCGTGCCGCCAGCCAGAAATGGATTCGTTTGTCCGACTGTTACGACCCCGTCCCTGCCACAGCGAGACCACCAATAGCCGAATCTCCGGGAGAGGTGTTGGAGCTTCAAGAGATTCTAATCAGCGTGCTGGAGAAGGCTAAGCCACAGGACAGGGAGGACATTCCCAAGCCAAGACCCTTTGCGCGTGCCCAGAGCGGTCCGGCAGTCTACAATTCCATCGAGGTTCCCAAGTCTAAGAGAAGGCCGCCCGAGGACAGGAAGGACTCCCCAAAAAGGGTCAAAGCTAGCCCGGCAGTTGACGAAGAAATCGACGAAGCTATTGCCGATGCTTTGGACAAGGTCCCTAGCCGTTCCCGATCTGCCAAACCTGATTTGCCCTCAACCAAGTTCGTCAGGGACAATCCTTTCAGCGACGTCAAGCCTAAACCTTTGTCGAGTGTGCTCCCGCCCCTGCGAGAAAGCGTGTATGCTGCTGCCTCCGTCGCAACATCGGCCACCACCAGCCGGGCTTCGCTATTCTCTGCCCCGAATGAACCTCCTCCTAGTACTCAAGAGACAGTCCCAGCGCCAAGCTATGAGGCAAGGATACGAGGACCGGTACTCTCGCAGGAGCCGAGATCTTCTCAGTCGCAAGACCCCTTTCCAGCTTCGTCAGGTCACTTGGATGCTCTCAATGTCTCCTTCACGGAGCATGAGGCCGAGGTGTCTTCAAGGCTCTACACCAAGCCGCCTGGCCGTGTACCCACCCCGGGCGACAGCTCCCCCGGTCTCACGACGATTTACTCGGAGATCTCAGGTCTTGATGACCCCGCCCTGTACCAGCCAATTCTGAGCCCATCAAAACGTTCAGAGCCAGTTGACCTCCAGTCCCGGCTTATCGCCACCTGGCGTGAGTTTCTTGGCCCTTGCCCTTGTCCCGCTCTGGCTACTGCGCTCAACTCATACTGTTGAGCTTCTGTACTGACTATGCCCTAGCCAGATTCCCAGCATGGCTCAACCGGGCTCCTTTTGCCGTCGCGTGGGAGATCACCCGTATCGCACTCCACTGCGGTGTTGACCTTGGTGAAACCCTCATGTCTTACGATGAAACCTGGATCAACTACAATAACCTCTGGAGAACGCTGCTCACACACCCGTCCTTTGCCGGCAAGGCTTTCCCTGAGAGACCAACAACGGATGCTTGGACTGCAGGTCTGAGTGGCTTCAAGTCTCCTCGAGGACAGCATGTCACTTTCACGGCCTCACTTGTACAGACTAAGAAAGTCAAGTCCGGCCCAATCTTCTCTTTGACAATGGAGGCAATCGCGTTGGACCAGGGCTGCCGTCTGCACCGCCGATTTGGATCCGACCGATTTATTGAGCTTGTCATCCCGTCGCCGAACTCTTGGGAAACGCCCATCAATAATCCCAAAATCTCCGAAGAAGTCATTGATTGGTTCTCTTCTCGGCTGCATTATCTCGCCGGCCGGCAATGGCGCGCTTTTTATTCGCGAGACGCAGGATACAAGACGCCTCAGACCAACGTGAGCCTTGGTCCTGACCCCAAGCCCATCTTTCGAGAAAAGATAAGTCTTTTTGCTGAAAATGGGAACAACTTCCATGCTGCTATCCCCATGAGTTCAATGCCTATGGAAACTCCTAGCGAGCTCAGAGTCAAGCTGGAGGTGCGAGACATGCTCGACTGGCTCTTGCAGTTGGACTGCAACGAACATCAGCCGTACCTCAAGTTGTTTGCCCGCATTCAGCTTGGACTCAGCAAAACAACCCCGGTTGTTGTCCTGAATCGCAATCAGATCCGTCACCAGGAGAAAGACATGCTGTCGCCAATCGGAAAAGTAATGAACGACGGTATTGGCCGCATGTCACCTAAGCTCGCTCAAAAGATCAAAGACGTCCTCGGGTTGCAAGACATTCCTTCTGCAATTCAGGGGCGTTTCGGCCCTGCCAAAGGCATGTGGCTTATTGACATTAAAGACACTGGAGACGACTTGTGGATAGAGACATGGCCATCCCAGAGGAAGTGGAATTGCGATTACCTAGATCCAGAACATCGTACGCTCGAAATCAAGAGCCACGCTGCCGAGCCGCGATCCGCAAGTCTCAACATCCAATTTCTTCCTGTCCTAGAAGACCGCGCTGTAGACAAGCCAGTCATGAGGAAGGCCATCGGAGACAGTCTCGTAGATGAACTCAACCGCGAACTAGAAGGCCAGAAAAATGCCATGAAGTACCCAGTACAGTTTCGACAGTGGGTGAACGAAAACTCCATCGGTCGGAAGCAACGCTTGATCCACAACAGTGTGCCCTTTTTGGCCGGCCTCCCCGACTCCAACGAGGAAACGATGAACTTTCTCATCGACGGCGGCTTCGAGCCTTCCAAGCAGAAGTTCATTCAGGATATCGCATGGAACCTTCGTCGCCAAAAGTGCGAGAACCTGAAGAAGAAGATGAGCATCAAGATTCCCAACTCTGCCTACTTTTACATGGTCATCGACTTTTGGGGTGTGTTGGAAGAAAACGAGGTGCATCTTTGCTTCTCATCCAAGTTCCAGACCGAATCCTTTTCCGACTCCATGCTGCACGGGTGCGATGTTCTCGTGGCCCGATCTCCTGCACACTTTGTGAGCGACGTCCAGCGGGTAAAGGCAGTCTTCAAACCAGAGCTTCATGCGCTGAAGGATGTCATCGTTTTCTCAGCCAAAGGGGACATTCCACTGGCCGACAAGCTGTCTGGCGGCGACTACGACGGAGACAAAGCTTGGGTCTGCTGGGAACCAGCCATTGTGTCCAATTTTGTTAACGCCAATGTCCCCCCAAGTCCAGACCTGTCCAGGTACCTCAAGAAAGACAAGACATTGTACGAAGACCTTGTGCGGCGACACGGCAAGGTTGCAGCGGTCCCTGCAATGATAAAGCAGAGTATCGCTTTCAGTGTGCGCCCTAGTTTTTTGGGTATCGCGACGAACTTTAAAGAACGGCTCTGCTACAAGATCAACAGTGTAAACAACAATTATGCGCTGTGGTTAAGCACACTTCTTGGGAACCTCGTTGACCAATCCAAACAGGGCTTCGAGTTTACGGCAGATGATTGGAAGAGGTTCCGCCGAGAGGTGCTCGACAGCCATAAATTTCGAGACTTGGATGAGCCAGCGTACAAGAGTGAGAGTTGGTCTAGCAGAGGGAATCCTGCCCACATTATTGACTACCTGAAATTCTCGGTTGCCAAACCGACCATCGATAAGGAGCTGGAAAGGTTCCACCGAGCGATGAATACGCGTTCTAGTTCTAAGCGCGAGTTGAGGTCTCTTCAGTTGAGTAAAGAAGACAACGAGGAACCGACAGCTGAGTACTGGGATCCCGACTTAGTCACGCCACACGATGAGCTTGATAAGCTGGCGTCGACTATGCCAGTGCTCAAGAAGGTGTTGAAGAACCTGAGGAAGGACTTGATGGCGTTGGAAGAGCAGTGGGGCAAAAGTGTGGCCATGACCAAGGACAAAGACGAGCTTCCTCGCCGTATGCTCGAAGTCTACGAACTATGGTGTGCCATTCAGCCTCGGGCAGACGAGGAGCTCAACCCCTTGGCTACGGCGTATCTCAAACAGTCGTTCAAGACGGAGGAGCACACTACGTGGGCCTTGATTCGCGCCAGTACTGCCTTCAAGTACTGGTACAAGCGAAAGTCCATCCTCCTGTGGCGCATGGCTGGCAAACAGCTGCAGCATATCAAGGCCATGACAACGGCTTCACGTGACAAGGTTCCTGTCACCGTGGTGCCGCACATATACGCGGCCTTGAGGCCTGACAACAAGTTCATCACTCAGGCCGTCTCCAAGATGAAGGAGGATGGCTCCGAATATCCTGGATTGGAATCCGACGGCGAGGATTTTGTGGGCGACGAATAGTGTCCGTCTACACCACCTATGTCTTTTCACCAAAGTCACCTCGGTTGAGACCTTGGTGCCCGACTTTGGCGGCTCCGGTTCGCAGAGAAAGTCGGAATATCTGCCTCATAGAGGTTGAGGCTTGGAATTTTCTAGAGCGTTTCGCATGGATACCCCTTTGTGTTCGTATTTTTCAGCAGGATTTGGACATCATCAAGGTGCCCTGTGGGAGTTTATGGTAAAGAATAGAGCCTACCTGTACCTGCGTTTACCTTTGAGGCGTATTGCATAGCAGCCTTACCGTGAGAACTTTGATGCCCATGGGTCGCCAGAAGGCAGTTTGAAAGCCATGCCAGAAAGGTGGCTTCGACATAATTCCGTTGTGTGGTGGAAGGGTATAAAGTCGAAACTTTTGGGCCACACGCCGCTCACCCTCTTTTCCCTCCTTGTCGAACTTTCAGATCTACAAGTTGGTTCTGTCTCAGTACACCAAACAATCAAATCCAACAAGATGTTCAACCCATACAATATCCAGACGTCATTCCCAACCAAGAACACGGCATCATCCTCTTCGTCATCGTCGTGGCGGAAGGGCGCCGACCCCTCCCAGCATAGCCACGAGACCGAGGATTCGATCACATACTTGGACATTCCTAAGCCCGTCAGCTCCATCATGGCAGACAACAGGCGTCTGAACGGCACCCCGATGGACGCCAAGTACACCAGGGACGAAGTCAAGGCCGCCGTCCGCACCCGCAGAGAGAACAGAAAGAACGAGGAACGCTTGAACCAGCAGAGGAAGGGGATTCTGGCCAAAATGCAATCGGACAACGGCCTCACACGCTACTTCTTCTCCGTCTTCCCCGACGGCGCGCCCATCCCCGGAATCACGGCCTTGGAGGACTGCGTCCTTGGTATTCGCCATTCCGAGGGCCGCAAGCTCGACACGGATATCACTGAGGCCGAGGTCTCCCGTGCCCTGGAGCTTTTCGCCGACCAAGTTAAGTGGCACAACGCCAGTCTCACGCCTGTCGGCACGGTCAGCGAGGAGTGCGTCAAGGGCCCCACGGCGGACATGCTTACGATGCGTCTCGAGACCCAGCGGCTGCGACGGAAGCTTTCCGAGACGACGGAACAGTCTGAGGGACTGGCCCTGCTAGCGCAAATTGATAAACTGGTAGAGAAGAGAGTCCGCGCCACAGTAGAGAAGCAGAAGGCCGCGCTGTATCCCGAGGCGAGTGGCAGCGGAATCCCCAAGAGGGCTACTAAGTGGCCGGAAAGCCGGTTCCAACATCCCAAGACCAGAGGCGGGCACACAAAGTCCACGACACAGGAACGGATTGAGGCGTGGGCTGCGTGGGAGCGCGCCAATGACCGTACGGAGGCGCGGATCAAGCTCCAGAACGAGAAGACCGCGAAGCAATTGGAGTGGGAGTCGGATCAGGAGCATGCGGCTACGCTGAAGAAGGTTTTTACCCCGACCGAGGAGGAGCTCAAGGGGCTCAAGCGCTCCTTGAAGCCGGAGACCGACGGGCTCGCCAAACCCAAAGAAAACCGTGGCGACGGTATGAAGAAGATTATTGAGCACCTGAAGGCCGGTTCTGATTCTTGGTCGGCCGACGGCAATGACGGTTCCGAGGGGCAGAGTACTGCGCAGCCTCTGTTCTATTCGCCCACGAAGGAGATTCTTGATACTTTCAAGAAGGCCTGGAATATGCCTCTGATAAAGTCAATGTTCTCCGAGATGTCCACCCCAGAGACTGACGTCAAGGGAAAAGGCAAAGCCGTCGACCGCAGCGAAGCCGAAGATGAGGCCGCCAAGAGAGAACGCAACCTACAAACCTTCGAGGCTAGACAACGCCAAATGGAAGAAGATCTTGTCGTCGATAACGGTGACAAGGAGCATTTCCTGTCAGATGTGCTCCATGACCCACACTGGACAGGCCGCTCCAACCCGGACAGTTTCCTGAGAGGCCGGCCCCAACGTTCGAACGAGACGATGTTGGCGGTGCTGGGACGCGCTTCGGAGTTGTCGGAGCAGGAGAAGCAGTGGGAGCGCAAGCAGTACTGGGCCGACTCGGCTGCGCAGATGGACGTTCAGCTGCAGAGGGTGAAGCGGCAGCGTGATGAGAAGCTCGAGAGCGAGACTGTTGCTTCGGCTTCGAAGAAGACCAAGACTGAGGCCGACGCCGAGGCTGAGTCCAACGAGCGTGTGCGCAAGAACTTCAGGGCCGGCTTCGAGAAGTGGAAGAGCGAGAACGTCAAGCAGGTCACTTTGGCGGAGGCGTATCAGCACTTGTTCAAGGGCAAGGACAGCAATGCCGAGGTCGACCGTCCCAACACCCCTGACGACAAGGCTGCCGGGAAGCAGAAGATTGACGTTCCTTACGTCGCGAACCCCCCAATGACTTACGCGCCACGCCGTCAAGTCTTTCCCACGTCGGACGTCAGGAATGAGGATCCTGAAAAGGGAGATGCCGTGTCCTGCAACTTCTGGGCTTCTCCAGAGAGGCAGCTTGTCAACGCGGAGACCCGCGACACTTCACAAGAGGATCTCGGTAGTAGCGTCGTTGTTGGTTTGCTTGAGGAGCCGCCTACCACTCGTGCTGCTAAGCAATCGGCCGCGGCCTGGATGCATCAGCGTCCGACGCCGCCCGCGGTGACAAGCGACGGCCGGTCTCAACGCACAAAGGAAGCTTTCCATGAAATGATGAAGAGGATTAAACGCGGTGAAGAGGCGCAACTCCAGCAAGCGCAGACGGCCGCGAAGGCCTTGAAGGACCATGAACAAGGAAAAATACGATCTCGGGGAACTCTTTTTGAGGTTCATCATTCTCCGCCTCAGAACCCATACGATACATCCTCTTTGAAAGAAGCAGCCCATACTCCGGCGGGCCCCAGTCTCCGTCCAGGGAAGCAGAACGGAACGGAGAAAGCTCCGGGGCAGGAGAAGAAGGAAAGTCGGGGCAACGGGGCTGAGATGCCCTCCGGCGACCGTCCAATCTGGACGACCACAAGCACGTGCCCACAGCCTTCACAAGGACATTACCCGACACCCAAGCGGCCTTCGCTCTATGTGGACACCCTTCGCGGGCAGTTTGCTCCCGTAATCGCTGCATCGCAAGGTTCCTACAATGTTCCCCCGCCGGCAACCGTCTCGACAGAAAAGGCTCGAATGCCGGCTTCACCGTTCCCACAGCCCGAGAACCGGAACGAAGCTAAGAAGACCCCCGATCAAGAGAAGAACGACTATATGTCCTACTACAATCTGCGTCCCTGTCTCGACCTCAAGCATCCTACCCCGTACAGACCCAACTATACTTCTCCGTACACGCCCTACTATAACTGGATGAACTATGCTTCCCCGTCGACACTCAACTACGCTGCCGTCCCGGCATTCTACTCTGCTACCCAGCCGACCAGGCCCAGCTATCCTACCCCATACACGTCCAACCATCCTCTCCGGCACACAGCCTGCTATGATGTCCCGCCGCCATCCTCTCTTCCCCCGTCGCCACCCATCCGGGCAGAAACGACTCGAGCAACGACTCAACCCCCCCGGCCTGCTCCTAAGCCGCCCGTCGATTTTGAATTGGCGTACAACATACTCGCCGCCAAGTTCCAGAACTTGCACATCTCCACAGCGGCGACCGTCCGGGCCTTGAACGAGGACCTCAAGAGGGCGTCCACCTCGGTCGATAGGATGATCCAGAAGATGGCGGAGAAGGAGGCTGCTTCTTTAGAGGCTCCTCAGACTAGCTCTGCAACACGTCCAATGTATCCTGATGCGGACGTCCCCGAAGAGGCTGCAGATAGCGTTGCAGAGGTGGATGACGAGGTCGGGCTATACACAGAAGTGAATGAGCCCGTGAGTTGCTGTGGACCTTACGTTGAGGACGATGAGGATTCCATGAACCATTACAACCGCGATGATCCACCTACTTTGATGGATTCTGAGGAGGAAGGGTCTTCAGATGAGGAAGAGTCTTCAGATGAGGACGATGAGGACGATGAGGACGAGTCTTCAGATGAGGATGACTCTTCAGACGAGGAAGATGAGGACGACGATGATTCTTCAGATGAGGATGATTCTTCAGACGAGGACGATGAGGATGAGTCTTCAGATGAGGATGAGTCTTCAGATGAGGATGAGTCTTCAGATGAGGATGAGTCTTCAGAGGAGGATGATTCTTCAGATGATGAAGATGAGGACGATGACGAGTCTTCAGAGAACGGTCAAGACGAATCTTTGGATGAGAACGAGCCTTCGTACGAGGAAGAGCCTTCATACAAGGATGAGCCTTCACACCAGGATGAGGCTGTGATGGAGAACGAGCCTGTGATGGAGGAGCCCGAGCAGGACGAAACCGAGGAGGACGAGCCTGAGCAAGAGCAGTGCGCCGAATGCCAATGCGCCAACGCCTCCTGGTCCCACATCGGCGGCTACGACGACGAGGCCTGCGATGGCGAGGACATGGTCTGCGACTGTGCGGAATCCGACGATATCCCACTAGATAGCTGCTACTGCGTCACGTGCGCGATGCTCCGCGAGTCGGGCGCGGAAATCCCCGAAGAAGTGGCGGTGTCGGATGCCACCTCCGAGACGGAGGGCGAGACCGCGAAGGTGGAGATTGACGATGAGGATTATTGCATCCTGGACGACGAGGACCGAGATGCCGAGCAGGATGATGAGTACGAGTGGGTTGGCGAGGATGAGTTTGCCTAGAGGGCTGTGGGTTCTGTAGGGTTGTATGCTGAAGTTGTCAGGAGATCAGTAGTACAAGTCAATAAGTTTAAACCCACCGATCTTACATGAGTGAACGTGATCGTGGTCGTGACTTTGCTGTGATTGATACCGAAAAGCAGTGAATAGTCAATGCCCACCAAAGCACCCAAATCGAGACACTGCGGTTGCCATGAATTGTTCTTATTGTATTGTTTTTCTACTTTTCCTACTTTTCTGCATGTTTTTGTCGTATCTTGGTGGTGTGAGATGTGAAACAGCTCACCTCATGGTGTTGGCAGCCATGGCAGCTGCATCGTACGGAGGAAAAGCACATAAGCCCATAACGCCAACCGAACCATTTCATATCCGAGTAAACCCTTCGTGATCAAACGCCAACCTGATATCAGCCCGACTTCGCGGGGTCTTGGAAGAAGATGACCTGCACCGTGACATCGTCTCTTACGCTACGCGATAGGGGAGGGTACGCGAGGGCGACACCGGTGAAGAGGGTTCTCCGGGCGCCTCCGAGGGCGTTCTTGATAAGGTGGACGGCGGCGTTGTCGAGATCCTCGACGACAAAGTTCTCAGGCTTGGCGTACCAGTTAGGCCAGCCGTAGGTCATGTCGAGCTCGCTCTTCTGGCCGGGGGTGGCGGCGAGCTTGTCGTGCGGCGTCTGCTTGCCGGCCTTCTTCGCCGCGATCCATTGCGAGACGCACTCCACGGCGTCCTTGGACGAGATGTGGTCCCACAGGCCGTCCGATGCGAGGATGACAAAGTCCGGGCTCTCGATCTTGGTTGTCGTGACTACGGGCGCGGCGGTCATGTAGGGTGCCGTCTTGGTCTTGGGACGCGGGCCGGTGCCCCAAAAGTTCTGGTGGATATGAGTGATGAAGTCGTTGTCCCACTTCCAGCGATGGTCGCCAAAGGCGCGCGTGACTGCTATTCCGAACAGGCGCCCTGACTTGGGATCGATCATGTCAGCCTCCTCACCGGGGTGCTCCTTGGCGAGCCGGTCGAACTCGTCCTGGTTGCGGCCGTTCTGGTCCTTGGAAAGCTCAAGGGAGGCGTAGGAGGTAGCGCCGGCGGGGATGGAGCCCAGAACGGCGCGGGAGTCGCCGGTGCAGGCGACGCGAAGGGTGGAGGTTACCGGGTCGAAGATGGAGAGGAGGGCGCAGGAGCCGGCGATGACGGGGGCAAGGACGGAGGTCACGCGGGAGTCGGCGGTCTCGCAAGTGCCGGCTTTGAGGCCATCAACAGCTTTCTTGGCGTTGGCGAAGAGGAGGTCGTCGAGGTTGGTGAAGGCCTTGACGATCGTGGTGTCGATGGTGCTGTCGGGGGTCCCGCTGGGGAGCTGAGATAGAGGGGCGGAGACGGCAGGGATGAGGGCGTCCTTGAGCACGACTGAAGTTGCCCATCCGCTGTTTTAGGGTCAGTGAGGTGAGGCGACAGAGCATGAAGGGGCAACCTACGCGTGACCGTCGTAAACTCCGTTGAAGAGCGTCTCGGACTTGCCCACGCCCGGAGCCAGAGAGAAGGCCATCATGTCCTCGACGGGGTGGTTGCTCGCGACTCTGGCGGCGTGAACGTGAGTGTTCTTGCCCTCAGCCGTGAATGAGCCGACAAACACATCCTCGCGAAGCTTCGCATCTGCCGTCTCGAAGCTGCCGCTATCGACGGGCGACTTGGTCAGGGCGTCGAGGTCGACAGGGCCGGAAAGCGTGGGAATGGCGCCGCTTTTGCCCGTCTTCTGGTACTCAGCGAGCTGGTACCCGACACCGCCTGCGAGGACTGCAGCGATGGCCGGCAGCGCGCGGCTCGACGACTTGGGCTTGGGAGGGCCGCCGGCCGAGTAAAGACGCGTCCAGCGCGGAGCAGCACGGACAGCGGTGCTCGGGGCTGAGGAGAGACGGAGGCCGACTCCGGCGCCGACGCTGGGGCGACACGCAGCGCGCTGCAGCATCATTGTTGCAGTGCAGTGCGGTGCTGGAGCAATCGGGGTCTTTGGTGGTGGGAGGGAGGAGCCGGGGTTCCCTTGGAGGAGCGACCGCTTGGCGAGAGATGGATGCTGGTGTTGGTGTGGTGCGGCGAGGGATGGATGGTTCCCTGTTGTTGGTACTTGTGATGTGGTTCGAGGTGGGTGTTGCTGGGAGGATGCCGCTTTGTGGTGAAGAAGGTTTGGTTGGAATTCTGACACCAGGCGGTCAGCCGTTTGAGAAAAGAAGGAAAGAAAGAGGGAAAGACACCCCTTGCCGCAAACGAAACAAAACACACCTCACACAAGGCAGGCCCGTTGATTTTGTCTGAGGTAAGAACGGGTGAGAGTGAGATTTTTGTGGCAGGTGATCGCGTGTCACTGCATTCGGACCCTTGCGTTGCGCTATGAGAGCAGCTGAGCCTGTGAGTGAGCCTGTGAAGTGAGTGCGAGCCACCTAATAAGCTGTGAGATGCTGTTTTCCAGCGATTTGTTTCCCAGCCACGATTTATTTCACTCTGCGGCACGGACCGCACGGCATCTGCCCGCAAATTACTCAGTGAACTCAGCCTCAGTGAATCAAGGAAAAATGAGGGGTGATGCCTCTCAATTGAGGGGAGAACACCTCGAAGGATTCTCTTATCTTGAACGACTCCCATTAATGGCTTAGTTGGAGGGTCCCAGTGACTCAGAGAGGGGAAATTCGTCGTGTTGTAATGTCGGTTGTGAGATCTCGTGATAGCACCTTATCCAGACCGTCCAACTGACATGGCGCCATATCCCCATCTTTGGATATGGTCATTTTTCATCATAACCGACAAGAAAATAAATGAATTCCAATAAAATTTTGCCTGTGTCGTTTAGTTTCTACTCGCAGTGAGTGAATAGTACCATTACCTCCCATTTACTGGCCCTCACCCACATTGCGCATGCCCGGTGAAAGGTTCACACGACTTTGCCAACCATAACGAACCACCTTCACTCTCATTCCCCAATCAACTCAACAAGTGAGTATTTTTGCATCGCAGAAATATCTGGCAGAAGCATCAAACAGTCATTCTCTGAAATCATTTTCTGTGATTATCCACATTTCCGTTGTAGATCATTCGTTACCCTGCTAGTAGTTAAAGAGGTGGAGGGCCATCTTGAAAGCAAAGGCACGTCGACCTAAAATATGACCAAACTGGCACACAAGAAGGACGACACATATTTACCTTAATCGAATGGCTTAATAGTAAACTATGCTCACGATGATCCTAGCAACGCCTTACTTGGAAAGCTATCGACAGTAACGGCGGATGGTGGAACAAGTTTTCGGCACAGAGAAAGAAGTACAAATGGAAGTAGACATCCAAAAGCAATCAAATCTCAGAACAATATGAAGAGAATATAATGTAGCCGCTAAATGAATGAGTGAGAACAGTATTATCGCACTAAGAAAGTTGTTTGACCCTCTAACGTCCCAGTTCTGTCAAAGGCCAGGCGTATTATCCTCTCCTGCAACGAGCGATGTCAGCCAAAAGGGAGCAACGAACTAGAAGCATAAGTTGCCAATTTTCTGCGTAGAATAATTCATGTTGATATGAAGAAATTCCGCACAGTGAGTAAGAGTAAGGCGCGACTGATGCAATCGGCGACGACGTCGTAAACCACACATCACGCTATGAAGCAACGCGATTCAAGCCGCATGGGCTTCAATGGCCTTCTAGAAGTATTTCTTGAAATTAAAAGTCGCCGAAGAGTAGAAGCCAAGTAAACCAATCAAGATTCTATCCGGCATTGCGTATAAGGTAGTTAAGAGTACAAATAGCTTATCGCACACGCTTTGCAATAGTGCATTGTGAATGGCTGTCGCCCCTCATTCCTTGTGCGTTCATCGATAGAAACATTTGGCGATTCGATTGCCCGAAACCGCCTAGTAGCATACTCTGTACCAGGGGGCCGCGATCTGTCATTTGTCCACATGGTCTGTTGGATCCTCCAACATGCAGAGCGGCCAGCCTTCTCCCATGTCGCCAAGAAGTAGGACACTCAAAAAGGGCACCGGATCTTACGGTATAATAATGAGGGGTAAACCCGCCTCATCTGCTGAAGAATCTTGTGGTCTCTTCATGACTTGCAGTATCTGAAAGTGACATTGACCATTCAATCACCTACACAATGCAGGCTACATACGAGGGCAACCCGACCGCCGCCGGCTCTCCGCCAACAGAGGCCACCGCTGCTTCTCCTGCAGCTGTCATTGAACCTGCACCAGTCGCAGCCCAGCCGGTACGATTATAAGTCTCCTGTTCCCAATGATATCTATGATAACCGCGATCACGAACTTGCACGCAAGACAGAGAAATGAGTTATGGGCACTTTGCTGATGCTATTCGGGCTTCTAGGATCCTCAACCTGCCGCAGATGATGACGAAGACTCACTGGCCGGCTCGGAAAGGTACAAGACGCCACTCTATTCCGGGGCCGGGGCTAACTCAAATAACGCAGCGCCGCCACAGATTCAACTGCCTCGCTAGCGGCAAGCATTACCGAGTATCGGAAGATCCATGGCCGCACTTACACACAGAAGACCGACTACTGGGGGCCTAATGACGAGCAGCAGAATGAGGGTCTAGAGCTTGCGTGCGTAAACCCACAATGCTTTCAGACTTTGGTTCAATAACACTCACACCTTTTACAGGCACTACTGGGAAACCCTGTTGCTGGATGATAGGCTATTTCTTTCGCCATTGCCAGAGAACCCCGGAGTAAGTCATGTTGAATAGCTTGCCCCAGATGGGTTGCAGTACTGATGAACGAGACAGAAAGTTCTCGACCTAGGCACCGGGACCGGCATCTGGGCCATGTAAGACGTTTTCCCCTCGAGCTTCTTAGGACTTTCGTCTGACCTTTGTCATTTGAGTGACTTTGCCGACGAGTTCCCTACGTCTGACGTGACGGGTGTCGACATTTCACCCATCCAGCCAGGCTGGGTGCCTCCCAACTGCAAGTTCCAGATAGACGACGTCGAGCAACCGTGGACCTGGTCTCCCGACTTCGACTTCATTCACCTGCGTCACATGGAAGCTTGCATTTCCGATTGGCCAGCATTTTACAAGCAGATCTACGATCACCTCAACCCTGGCGGCTACTTCGAAATCAAGGATTTCGACATCGAGTTCCGCTCGCAAACGAACCCCGACTTGCCGGAAGACCACATTTACCGCCGATGGGGTAAACTCTTCTTTGAAGCCGCCAACAAACTCGGCAAGTCGATGGACCAGTCTCGGGGAGGGCACAAGATTGCCAACGCACTCAGAGAAGCTGGGTTCGTCGACGTCGTCGAGAAGACATGGCCTGTGCCGATCGGAGGCTGGCCCAAGGACCCCACTCTTAGAGAGATTGGCATATGCAACTTGGAGTTTCATGATCAGTCCCTCGAAGGATTTTCAATGTTTCTGTTGACACAGGTGATGGGATGGGAGGGCATTCCTGCCGGAGTGTTCGTCGCCGAAGCGCGGAAAGCACTCAAGGACCCTGAGCTTCAGACCGTGATATACTTGTGAGTTTTCCGCGAGGATCAAAATGTGGAGGTGCTCACAAAAACCAGGCAAAACGTGTATGGACGCAAGCCCGAAACTGCGGTATAGTTGACGGAGAAGGAGCTTGTTGGGTTAATGTGACCTGTGACCGTGGCTCACCGAAACCTTGACGGTATGGCCTTGGATGGACCCAGCCTTAGGGGGACTCAACAGCGTAGAGTATTTATAAATCACGGCCTAGAAAAAATAACGTTGATATACTTTCTTCTTTCTCATATTACTCAAAGTGGAAGACATTCGCACACTCAACCATGGATTACAAAACGCGACTTCGTTTCTTAAACATGTCGATCCGAGCGGCGGCGGCCCCGACATTCCCTCGGTTTCAAGACCTTCCTTGCGAGATACGTTTGATGATATGGCGCGAGTTCTTTCTCGAGCCAAGATTCTTTCGGTCCGTTTGTAAAGTGCTCCAAGCGTGGAACAGTGGTCACAGCTATGATTTGCGTTGGACGCTAGTCCACCATGGATGCTCGAGAACATACTACACTTCTATCGACACGCAAATCAACAAAGAATCGACAGAGGTGGCCCGCAAGATCCGTCCAAAGTCTTGCTTCCCCGTCTTTTCGCCCGAAATCGGGGTTCGGGGACTAGAAATGCGGTGGGACTCGCATCCCATGTACTTCCACGTCAACTGGGACGTCGACTTTATCAGTCTCGATATCGCTGACGCCGGAATTCAACTGACACCGTCCCCCGAGTGCTTGTTGTGGTACAGCAAAGTTCGAAATCTATCGCTGGGGCCGTTCCGACAAGGTGGCATTACGAAGCCGTTTGACTGCCTTTCACAAGAAAACGACTGGTTGTGGGAGAGACGTTCCCTGTTTCCTAATCTCAAGAGCATCATCCACTGCCTGGATCCTTTTTGGGCGCCTTGGCACAACAACGCTTGTTATTTCCAAACAAGATATCTCTTGCGATATTCACAAAAGATTCCCCCGCAATGGAAAGATATAGCGTATAAGGTTTGCTTTCTGAGCCCGTGGACAGTTCAGGACGACACGACGCAGCCTCAATGGACCGATTTTCTCGAGCAGCTGCGCGCGGAAGGTTGGCACCTTGATTTGGACTATTTACAGGACGAAGCTGAGGGCGCAAAACATGTTTTTGAGGGATTAATGGAACCTTGAGATCTAGCAGTGCAAGGACGGTAAACATCAACATCCAGCGAGAGTCTTGGGATATTTCAAGTCGGGTTCAGATTTGTTCACTCCGCATATTTCCCGACAAGAAGCCATGCTACCAGACGTATGCGCATACTGGTTTACTAATCGAAATAAAATTGAGCGGTTTTCCAATGCATTTGATCCTTATCACGTGGGCGGAAGTGCTACAGCAGGCAACCCTGACAATGAAAAAGTAAACGGGAAAACAAACCATAAGAAAGCTCGGGCTGGACCCTATAAGGGTTTTTCGCAGCTTCCGTTGGATTTCAGGCAGACAGGCGGGTGTCGTGTGCTGAGCACTTTGACGGCCCAACAATTCCCAGGCGTCGAGAACATGTTTGTCTCTCCCGCACCAGAACGGCGGCTGCCTAGTTCTCAGTATAAGGGTTATCGACATAAATTCCTGGGCCTGGACTCGACTGCTCGTAGACCAGGATAATGAGTCCAAATTCTGACGCGATGCATCAGCTTTTATACGAAGATCTAGCATCAGCACAGAACAGAGCAACTGAGATTGGACCGCTGTGATTGAGGAGACCAAAGCGTCCACGAAGTCACCAATGCCGGTCACCGAAAGGATGTTTCGTTGCCTAGATAAACACAAACTTAGATCTGCCTTAATACTGTGAGCCACAAAACATGCCTTGATCAGCGTATTTAACACGCCTCCCAGAGCCACCACAGGTCTTTCCCTCTAGACCGAAGACTTCCAAAAACAGCCTTTCATGAAATGGAACATCGTTAAAAGTTCCGTCCATCTGAGCACGACTAGCAACGGTGCGCCTAGATTCTGAGGGCACATGCCAGATGCCCCGGAGAGACTTCTGGGATGTAACCACTTACGTATCTGTCGGAAAGCACGCAGTAAGGGCATGAACAACGCAACCAGAGACCGAGGGTACCTTAAACTGATGTTATTACTACAAACTGATGTTATTACTACAAAAGTACAAGCCGGTCACGCTAACCAGCTTCTCTAACGGCCACACTTTCGGAGCACGGACACACATGCCAACATGAATTAAGTCCGATGAGATTGAAGAGATGTCAAACTAATTGGGGTATATGCCAGGATCCCAAGATCCTCATCCTCAATCGCCGATGCAATGATAACGCCCCGCAACCCAAATCGCTTGCTCGCTTGCTTCATATCGCTCGCTCGCTAGTTTCATACCATCTCCGTAGCATCAACAGGCTTCTGCGGCGTCTTCCTCTCCGACGACACCCGATCAAGTGATATCCTATCATCATCCCCGTCCTTGTAATCGAACGGCGCGTCGTTCTTCAATGGCCAGTTCCGCATCGTCGTCGCCGTCATGGGCACCAGGCCCTCATCTTCTGGAATGTCCTTGACAGCCTGTCGCCCGAAGCTCTTGCGCCGCGTGGACTTGGGCACTGTGGGTGGCAGGTTCGTCATGGCGGCGGCCCTGTCGAACACTGTGGGCGAGTTGGGCTCGTCGTCGTTCATCGCAAACCGCTTGGAAATGCTTGGGGCTACATGTCTCATGAATGCCTTAAGGAAGGGCAGGCAGGTGCAGATAATGCCGACGTTGGCCTCGACCACGCTGTAAGAGCGAAGTTAGCCATGGCCTCGATAGGGGGTGAAAGATGGGTACGTACCACCAAATGATGCTGATCGATGCGGTCCAAGTAAAGTCAGAGTTGTTGAAGCCTATCGGGATCATAACCATTCGGACGATGCTCGGTCCGAGAACACTAATAGGCACAGCCAGTCAGAACTCGTTCCTCAATCTAACCTCAGTAAACGCGGAGCCTCGGGCTTACAATCCACCGGCCATCAAGAAAATCGTCATCTCAATCTTCTTGACCAGCCGTAGAGACAATGGCGAGAGAATCCAGATGGGAAGAAGCAGGATTGCGAGATCTGTGGCGACATTGCACACAGAGAGCATCAACCACCACATCGCCCGGTCGACGCAGGTTCCTGGCGTCTCGGGCTCCCAGATCTTGGCCATTGGCGTGCAAAGGTAGACCCATCCGAGAGCACCAGCGGCAGAGTATCCTATCGTGGCAAACATGACGAGGTAGACGGTCGTTCGCACCATTGGCTTGAGTGGGAAGCGGAGGTAAAAGACCAATATCGACGCTTTCGTGAACAGGATGGAGAGACTGTAGGCTGCCAGGTCGGTCATGCTCAATTTGTGGAAGGCAACGGCGTCCGCCCTGGACACGTCCCAGATGTGGTGTCCCGCTCCATTGCGTGTCTCGTAGACCTGGATGACGGAGTACGCGGTGGCAAAGACTAGGGCAACGAAGATGAGATCGTCGTCGAGCTGGTGGCGGTGAATCACGACGCGGACGGTATACAGACGAATGCCACAGAAGATGATTGCCAAGAGGTTTAGCAGAATCGCTACGACGAGAACCTGTGGCACGAGGGACTCTGAAGGATTTTCGAAGTTCGAAGTCACCCCCGGTGGGGGCGGCGCAGCGCTGATGAGCTCGTCTTCACTCATTGCTGCCTTGTCATGATGAACCGGTTTGGAGATTAGTAGGTAAGAGGTTTGTCGGTTGTCAAGAACGGCATGACTTGCAGAAATGAAGGATCGAAAAAGGCGTCCGTGGATATTTACCAACCCTGAATCGCGTCTTCGGGTCTGAGATCTTGGAATCCTCTCCCCTGTCGTCACGGAGCCCCGTGGGAGCTTTGAAACGTTGATGGTTATTTGGTCGCACTGACTGGTTCGACATCCATCATTCGACCTACTAGTCACGTTTCCCCATCGGCAAATGCTACCAATCGTCGCTTCACCCTGGAAGCTTATCCGGCTTAAGCCTGGGGTTGTCGCGGTTCCGGCAGCCAAGCATCATTTTCCAGGGGGGGAGGCGCGGCGAGTTTGGTGTTTCGGGAAACGGCAGGCAAGCGGTCGGCATCTTGCTACGGTTCCTGAATCTAGTTGCCCCTTGTGCCTAGATGTCCCTGAAGATCTTCCCCCTCGCCAAGTGCTTGGTTGGATTAAGCTTGAGTCTAGGGCCCGCGAAAGAAGCATCGGGAGGTGTTTCCGACTATCCTAACTGGACGCTAGCGCGGGAGGGGAACAGCCGCAGAAGGGAGATGGTGCGGCGAGCAATGTTTGTTTCCAAAGCATAAACACACGGCGGGATAGAAACAGAGAGCGAGAACATCGCGATGTGCCGCGCTAGCCATCTGAGTTTTGCCGCGGAGGGGAGCATCGCGATAGGTTGGGTAGCTTCCGTCGGCACGTTGTCAACGGTGGGAAGTGGGAGCGATAGAGATTTAGACTCCCGCCGGCGACTTATCAAGCTTTCAAGGCGGATCAAGGGCCTGCGTCGAGATCCAGAGGGTAGCGTGGCCGATCATGTTGGAGGATGGTGGCGAAGCGAATCGTGTCGATGTTTCCCGCTTCGGAAGATTTCTGATACAATTCGTCGAGCATCCATCCCGGACCTGATGCACATCAACCCAAAGCTTAACCTAACTTCGGGCGGTAGGAGCACCAGCCTAGCCAACAAACTTCCAAGGGCCCTCACCCACTACACAATTCTCCGGCTGGCAGTGGTTCTGCCGTTGGGACGGCGGCGAGAAGGGGCGGAGGAACTCAGCTCGAAGGCGAGGTGTTGGTGTGCAGGCTGGTGATTGGCGGTGTCGCTTCGCGGACCAACCAGATAAGTCAAGATCGACGAGTCGTCCCAAGATAGACATTAAGAAAATGTAAGAAGGAAACGATATCGATGGGTTGGGTGATGGGAATTTCCAGCATTCGCAGCAATTTTGCCTTCAGAGTTGGCTCAGCCGCTCTTGGAAATTTCGATAAACACCTCCAAACGGCACATCGCCAACAGGAGGGACGGACTCTCGGCCCTTCGTCCAACAGCCGATGACAAGGGATGACGTCCGGTGGCATGGGCCGACGGTAGTCGAAGCCGATATGTTGACGGTTTCAGACCAAACTTCGAGTTCATGTCACGGGTTGCGGGGAGAGCAGTCTCAGCCGAACGAAGCGGTGCGCGCACGGTACTTGGACTTCGGCACATCCTGATGTCGACATTGATGGGTGCTGTCATCTGTCTGAGCGCTCGTCTTATCCCGCCAGATCGGAGTAGGAGATCAGCACGCAAGACTGACATGTAAAACCGTCGATATGGTCTGCGATATAGCTCCTGTGCATCGAATTCTTGCAATGCACCGGGCACGCGTTTCTTGCAAGAAAACGTTGTTGACACTCCCAAAATAACAGAGTGTGGCCGGTAGGTTCGTCTTTCGTCAACAGCCGCTCCGTGTCCGGTGGCTTGGCCGGGCCCCGATTGGCATGCTCGGCGTGGGGCGCGGATGCAGTGCTAGGGAGCACAGGGCCCCCGTTCCTGCAGGAGACTTTGGAGAAAGAAGAAGGTCGTGATAAGGTTACATTGCCCACGGGGCGTACTAAGCCCAAATGTGAAGTTGGCTGTGAATCGGCTCATCCCGACACGAGAAAAGGGAACGGTGGAACCGACGTCGGCTTCTTGGTCGAGGGGTGTCTTAAATGAACTGCAGATAGGAGTATTCGGAACTGCGACTGTCTCGCTCGGTGTCGACTTATTGCTGTAACGTGACGTGCTTGTTTACCGTCTTGAGCGACCTGCAAGGCGCAGATAGGAGCAAGATCGCTTTGCCAAGATGCTTAATGAAGGCCCTTGTCGGCCGCCCATGCTAATAGGGTCGCAGCGCCGAAATACGAACAACGATATTGCATTGCCCTGCATTGCCTAATGCACCAACTCGCCGGTCGCGCGCTAGACATCGAAATTGGGCTGCCGTGATATGAATCGCGGAAGATGTGATGCTGTTGTATATAACACGATGACTCCACGAGGAGATGCAGTGAGCGTCCCTTATCGCCAGGTCTCCTTGTGATCCGCGTTTTGTTGTCGGTTGTAGTCCCGAGATGCATCTATCGCGTCTTCTTCTCGCGGTCTCCGGCGTGACCGGGGCCGTCGCCCTCCGTGACCACCCCTTGATGCGCCGGGCCGACGACAACGCCCCGGAGACGGCCGTGAACAAGACCACGGTTGAGCCGAAGCGCTTCATCGTCGAGTTTAATCAGGTGTGTTATGTCCGTGCCTCGTAACCCAGACAACAACCGCTCACACCATTCAGGGAGCTGATGCCTCCGCCGTTGCCGACGATATCGCCAATCAGCGCGGCGCAAAGGTGCTTCGGGTATTCAAGAGTGACGTCTTTACCGGCGCGGCTGTCGAGACCGATGTCGAGAACATCGACTCGCTGCAAGCGCTTGAGCCTATCAAGCAGGCGTGGCAGGGACGAAAGTACAAGCTGGCGCCCAGCGCGCCTCTGGCGTCCTTCAGCGAGAATGCGACGGCCATCGGCTATGATGTCCACCACATGACGGGTGTCGACAAGCTGCATGCTGCCGGTGTTCTGGGCAAAGGCGCCAAGGTTGCTGTCGTCGATACCGGTATCTGGTACACCCATGAGGCTGTGAGTGGCGATCGAACGTCGGAGATCTAGAAGTTATCTGACACCCTTCAGCTTGGTGGTGGCTTTGGCGATGGCTTCAAAGTTGCGGGAGGCTATGACTTTGTGGGTGATGGAAGTAAGACCCTCTGATCGGAGTAGTTCCTTCGGATCTTGAGATTGACCCGGTTCTCAGCATGGCCAAATGATGGTGAGGTCAAGAACCCAGACGCCGACCCGTTGGACCAGCAAGGTCACGGAACACACGTCGCCGGTATTATCGCCGGCAATAGCAGCATGTAGGTTGACGCGAGAGATGCCCTCCACAACCAGCGCGGACCGATTCCTGACACCCTTCAGCCTTACTGGAGTTGCTCCCGAAGCCACGTTGTATGCATACAAGGTGTTTGGCAGCGTCGATGGGACGGACGAGGACACCCTCATCGAGGCTTTCCTCACGGCGTATGACGCCGGTGTAAGTAGCCTAAGGTTTCGGCGATCGGCTTCTGCTGACAGACTTCTAGGTCGACATCATCACTTCGTCTATTGGCGGCATCAGTGGTTTTCCGGATAACGCTTGGGCCGTTGTAGCCTCGAGGCTTGTCGACAAGGGTGTTGTTGTCACGATCTCCGCGGGCAACGACGGCCAGGCAGGTGCATTCGCTGCCAGCAGTGGATCATCCGGCGAGCATGTTGTTGCAGTTGCATCAGTTGAGGCCGATGTGTTGGCATCGTCGTCTTTCAGGGGCGTCTTCAACTTGGACGGGCAGTCCAACGAGACTCGCGTCGCCTACCGAGCTGTAGAGGACTGGTACCCTTCTGATGTGAAGGACTGGCCTATTGTGCCCCTGAGCCTCAACACCAGCACGGCCGATGAGGCATGCAATACTCTCCCGCCTGGCACTCCTGATCTGACTGGCGTTGTTGTATTGGTGCGCCGTGGAGGCTGCAACTTCGATCAGAAGCAGCGCTACCTCGCTCCTTTCAATGCCTCCCACATTCTTTTTTACAGTAACGACATGCCTTTGGTGAGGCCTACCACTGAGGACACCAGCAGTCGAATTGCCATGGTCGAAGCTGGTGTTGGTGCTGCCATCATCGGCACCATCAAGGCTGGCGGAAACGTCACGGCTGACTTCACTGAGCGCCCCATCTTCAACATTGTTGGTATCAAGAACGAGGAGAACGGCGGTGTTGCCAGCTCCTTCACTTCCATTGGTGCCACCAATGATCTCTTCATCAAGGCTGACGTTGCGGCGCCCGGCGGGCAAATTCTCAGCTCCTATGTTGGGGGCGGTTACTCCATCCTCAGCGGGACGAGTATGTCATGCCCGTATGTTGCCGGAGTCGCTGCCCTATACGTCAGCAAGTTCGGTGGTCGCAGTGTCTACGGTCCTGAATGGGCGAAGAGTCTTGCCATGCGCATGATATCTTCCGGCGAAGCCATCAAGTGGGATGATGGAGCGCTGGAGAACAACGAATATCCCTTCTATGCTTCTGTCGCCCAGGTCGGCACTGGCCTCATCAACGCCAGCAAGGTGCTTGATTATGAGACCACACTTTCGTTTGCCAAGTTCGCCCTGAACGACACCCACCACTTCAGCCGATACCACTCCGTCGACATCACCAACTCTGGAACCGAGCCGGTGACCTACAGTTTTGAGCAGCAAGAGTTTGGCGGCATGAACACCGTCAACCTGGATCCGACCGCCTGGGGAACTCCCAAGATCGCGTGGGGTGAGGAGGTCTTGGCCACGCCACAGAAAATGACCCCTCAGATCTCCTTCCCTGGCGCCGTCACCATCCAGCCAGGAGAGACCAAGACCACCCAGTTCAACTTCAAGTACCCCGAGAGCCAGGATCTCGACCCCGCCAAACTCCCCTTGTACAGTGGAAAGGTCCTGATCAAGGGTAGCAACGGCGAGACGCTCGGCGTCCCGTACATGGGACTGGCTGCTGACCTGCACAAGGACATCGGCATCATGTTCCAGTACCCGGTCGGGTGGCCACAGATGACATCCACCCGAAGTGACATTCCCATCGCTCAGAAGTCCAACTTCACCTTCAACCTCGACCCCGAAGTTCAGGACTTCCCCAACGTGTACACGCGTGCCCAGTATGCCACGCGAGAGTTGAGGTGGGACATCTTTGAGGAGTCATGGACTGAACGGGATTGGAAGTACCCTCCTGTGGTCGGCGAGGCAGGCTTCGTGGGAGCTGCGACGAGCTGGTCGAAGGCGCTGGGCAAGAACTACATCGATCCCAGTGTCGATGACCCCAACGACCTCATCACCCTTCCCATGCGTGATGTGCCTAGAGACATCGTAGGTTTATACGGTACAGAGCTGTGGTGGCTCGGACGATTGGCGAACGGCACTCAAATCGCGCCGGGCAAGTACAAGATGCGGTTCGCTGCTCTTTTCCCGTTCGGAAACCCAGAAGCCTCAGACAACTGGGATGTTTTCGAGACCCCGGCTTTTGAGGTTCTGCCATTGGAGAGTTGAATAGACGGTGGCAGTTATGATAGAGTTTCTTCCATAATGTCTTAATGTAATGAAGGGACTTGCACCTTGCATAAATTTCCAGAAGATTCGATTCATCTTGCTTTTGGTCGATCATTGACAGGAATGCCGCAAGTTCTCTGGTATCCCACACTGACATACCGACGTTGAGTGGCGACGCTAGACAGAGAATCTGGTGTATGTTGTTCAGTAATTTGCAACGGTTAGCACATCAAGACAGGATGTCACGAAAGGGGAGGAATGCTGAAATGGATTGCATCAAATATGGTGATTTCATGATGGGTATTAGATTTCAATCAGTGCGGAGGCATCATCTAAGCAGACGACCACCTCCTTACTTGGTATAAATAACAGTAAATGGCAGCAACCCTAGGCTAGGGCGGGATTGGGTATCTTTGATATTGTAGTCAGACGACAGGTCAGATCTTCTCTGTTCGGCCTCCGACATCGTGGGTCTGCTCGGCCAAGAAGACTTCATCTTGGGTAAGCTGGTACTTGGCCGACTTGCGGGCCGAGATGCGCTTCTGGAACATGACATCCATCTCACCGAACGTACGGCCCTTGGTCTCGAACAGACGGAAGTATCCCCAGATGAGAGTGAGAGTCGCGAGAACAGCCCAGAAGAATGCCTGGTAGCGAGTTAGTTCATGGTACGACGAAGAACGTGTTTCTTGATAACTCACAGTCTTTCCCTTCAAGTTCCAGTCACCGGGCGCGAGCATCTTCGGTTGAATCAGGCCACCGCAAATGACGTTGCCGACGTAGTATGTGCTGCGAGCCAGCACGACAGTTTGGGTACGGAGACGTGTAGATCCGACCTCGGACACGAGGGTGTAGACGATGGGGCCGACGGACATGGAGTAGGCACCGAGCCAGACGATACAGAGAAGGGATTGCGCCCAGATGATGCCTCCCTTCTGATTGGGGGCGACGGACAAGAAGCCGATGATCCAGAGGATGAGAACGAGGAAAGCAAAACCGGCGAGCCAGATGGTGCGACGACCAAGCTTGTAAATGTAGAACCACGAGATAATGGTACCAATGAAGGCAATGCCGGTGCCTCCCAAGCTGATGCCGTACGAGGCGTCCTCCCCGATACCGGTCTGTTGGAAGAAGAAGGAGCCAGAGTAGCAGAGCGCGCCACCGTTGGTGATTTGAGACATGAATGCCATGCAGGCGATCTCGGTACGGCGCAGGTTTGTGCCCTTGAAACAGTCGAACAAGCTGGCGCCCTTCTGCTCCTGGAGCTCGAGCTTGTTGGTGTGGACCATCATAGCAATCGTGTTCTCATGGTTGAGGTTGTGCTCCGGCTCCGACAGTCGCTCCAGTGACTTCTTTGCCTGCTCGAGCTTACCGGCGCGCACCAGATGCCAGGGAGACTCAGGCGCCAGGTACGCGGCGATAGCCAGGGGAATAGGCCAAACCCATTGAATGGCGAAGGGGATCTTGTAGCTCCACTCGTCGGTTCGGTTGACGAGACCCTTGAGGACACCGGCAGAGATGAACTGGCCGATACACCAGCAAAGGTTGACGTATGAGGTGAGGTACCCACGAATGGCCAGTGGCGTGACCTCAGCAGCGTAGGCTGGACCAGTAGTAGCAAAGACACCCCAGGGGACGTTGCACAGAACCTGGCCGACCAACTGCACCTCGATGTTGTGCGCAAAGAAGACGACGAAGACGAACGCGCTCAGCCAGAAGAGTGACCCGATGAGAATCCAGCGGTGGCCAATCTTGGGGGTGAGGTATCCGTTGAGCAGAGCGCCAATAATGTTGGCCAGGGCACCGAGACAGTTGAAGCGCTGCTGCCACATGGAGGAGATCTGGTATCCGTGCTCGTCGTCGAGGAATTCACCGTACTTCAATCGGAATGCTGGGTAGCCGTAGAAAGAGCTGAGAAGAGTGACGTCGTAGCCCTCCATGATGACGGTCGTTGAGATGACTGGCGGTGATGTTAGTTTTTGCGCCGACAACTTGGAACGAGGCACGGAGACTCACGAATGGACCAGAAGGCGGCGCGCTTGTAAGTCCTCAGACCCTCCCAGACGCCGAAGCTGTGCTCGACATCGGTAGCCTGAGCGGCTTCGGAGTTGAGAACCTTGTCATCGAGGGCGACATCGTTGTACTGGCTGATATGGGGAGCGCCCTTCTCCATGTGGATGGCGTCGTGCGGCTGGGGGGCCGTGTTGATGTCGCGAGACATGGCTGCTGGATTGTCCCGGTTGCTTGAAGATGTTGGCGGTTGGCAAGCTCCTGGAGCAGAGTCGTATCGAGAAGAGAAGGCCGACCAGAGGATGAGCTGGGGGAGGGGCGGTTGGGGTATTTTAAAGTCGCGTCGAGGCGAGATCAACGCTGGTCCCAGACGGCCGGCTTCTCGCGTCTCTCATACCACGGTTGCAGAATGCATGGTAGCAACAGAGCAGTAGCAGCAGCAGCAGCATGGGATGGAATTGCAACCACCCGATCCCCATCCCCATGGAGAGCATGCTCGCTTCCCCAAGCTTGGCTCCTTGCCAGCCATTCCCCAATCAGACGAGTTAGGGAACCCATGACTGTGCCGTGCCAGGAGACTATGCCGCTTGGGCCCAAGTCAGGCCGTACTCACGGGACCGGCAACAGAAAGGCAGGCCATGTGCGAACCGCAACCCGCAGTTGAGTGGAAAGGCGATCGGGGGCCCGGGGGCCTAGCGGCGGGATTGACGGTCTTGGAGGGCCATGACTGGTCGTAGAGGCCGGAGGGAGACAACTGCGGAGGAGGTCGAAGGGGGTTGGAGAGGTCTGAGTGGCCAGACAAAGGCGGAGGAGCCAACGGTAGGCGGGGAGGGGAGAGAACGGCAACGGTACGAGGCCGAGGGACTCGGCTGCCAGGGCTAGGATTGACTAGGACAGATGCTCATCTGAGGCGTCGAAAGCGTCGTGGGGAGGCGGCGAGTTAGGAACGTCGGACCGTCGACTCTTGGGGGACCTTTGGGGGACCTTTGGGGGACCTTTGGCAGGGTTGACTTACTTGGCTTGGGCTGGTTCGAAGGCGACGCGACGGAGGAGGACGGACGACAGATTCTCGAAGCTTGACTGATCCTGGGCTGGTCTGGGGAATGGTTGCTGGCGAGAGGATGGCTCGATTGGTGGAACTTTTCATGGAGATGGAAATTGATGGGATGACGATGGGGTGTGGCCGGACGAAGGAAGGAACCTAAGGACTGGCCTGGACGTGGATCGGAAGAGATGGGTGGGACCATTGTCGCTGAAGTGGGACTAGCGTCATCTGAAGAGGATTAGCGCATGTTAAGCGAGGCTCGGGGGATGATGTGGGGTAAGTCTGGGGATTTAGTGGCGTGATGGGCCGCACTGGAGTCTGGAGCCGCTGAGGAGTCGCTGGAGCCAGTGGAAGATGCGCTGAAGTTGGAGAGGTAGGTTTCCCCAACCTGCACCAACACCAACACCACTACACCACTACACCCTCTTCATCATTCATCCCAAACACATCTGCTTCCTGTCACCCTCCAACTTCCCCTCAGTTTCCCCTCTCGGTGCGGAGAGAAGGCAGGTCATGATATTGGCCTGAAAGAAGCAAACAGCCCAGAAATGCAAGAGAATTGGGGGGAGTTGCAGCTGCAAGTTGGTCCTGAAAGATGCTGAAAGGAACCCCTTACCTGTGCCAATTTCCAAAGGTTCAATGAGATGTAACGGTACGTACTTAATTACCTCGGAAAGCTTAGGTAACGGGAGTCTGGCTGGACCAGGAGTGGGAGAATCCACTGCCTGCCCGGTCTCTTCCGGGCTGACGAGCAAACAAAACATGAACTTCGAACAGTCCTCGTGCAACTGCGAACTCAGGATGGCCCAATTTCACCCACCACCCGATCGACCCAGCAAAGAAGCACCGTCTCCCTGCACGATGTGGTCCAGACAGGGAATAGGCCCTGACATTCGGCTCCAGACTTCCAACATGCCGCCTACCCCAGCCATTCAACGGCTCTGCTCCCTCTCGGCGCAGGGCACCTCTGGCGGTGGAGTTCCGCGCGAATCATCGCCCTGTCTTCCCCAACCGGGGGTCTCTCCGCTCGGCCAGCCTCGGCCGAACCTCTCTTCTCAGCTCCTTGCCATCCGGGACGGCCTCTTGGCGTTGGATCCTGTCTCACTTGACTAAGGCAGGGGTTGTAAGCTCACGGCTCGATCCCTCGTGCCTGGTATCGAAGAAAAAGACTGGAAATTCTGATTGATACTGGTTTGCTGAACATTCTATGCTAGGACCCTCCAACCCAAGACCTGTCACCGCCGAGTAGCGTCGTTTCCGTCTGCATTTCGCGTCCATCATGTACCATGGCCCCGGGTTCTGGATGGTACATCGATGCTTCGTCGGTACCACGGCACGTTGCACTAAGGGTCTACCGTACGGAACATCTGATTGCCCTTCTCGTCGACGGTGTACCGTGTTGGACCGGTTAGACTTCCGCTGGCCAATCAAGCATCGGCGGCAAGTAGACCAGTCGCATGTCGTGTCTCTGCAGAGTGGCTTGAGGTTAGTTACTTCATACGCCCGAAGACTGGTCACGCGGTGTTTGGGGTCCATGAACCAACAACAACGTTGACGGCACATAAGGGCGAGCGACTTACATCGACGAGCGGCCAGCCAGAAGCCCTGGTCAGGCCATTGCTGTACTTGTGGCAATCTCAAGTGAGGAGTGCTGCTCAGAGTCCTTCATCTCATCCTTCTGGACTGCTCTGGGGTCCTCTCCGCCGGTTCTTGGACACGAAGATAGTCAACGATGGGACCAAGACCTAGAAGGGTCTCGTCGTCGTGAATATCATTTTGAGTCTGGCCCTGCGCCTCGCCGGTAGAAACGGCCTCAGCATCGGCGCTCTCCGAGACCACCATGTCCGTGCCTCCCTTTCTGCGTCTGCTCTGCTTGCTCGGCCTTTGAGGAGGTCTCCTCGGAACTTTGGGCATCTATGTTGTCGACGAGCATCGTGTCGTCGAGACCCAAGTCTTTGGCCACACCGTGCATCTCACTCGAAGCCTGGTCCTGATCTCCGGACTGAGCCTCCCCGGTGGAAAACAGCTTGACATAGTTGCTATCCCCAACCACCAACTGCGTGAAGTTGCCCTCCTGCGTATCGGTATACTTCACAAGCTTGAACGCCTTGCGCTTCGACGTGGGACAGAACCCATAATCATGGTGGTCACGCTCATGCCAGTGGCAGGAACAGAACCCGTCAAAGAGCCACAGGCAGTTCTCCTCGACCCAGTCGCCCGGGTCCATCTTCGCCTGCTGCCACACGCACTGGTTGCAAGATGCCTAGACTTGCATACCGGTGCCCCGCAAGTTGCGAGGGTCTTTGGCGGGGAAGCGCTCGAACCACCACCGGTACCGCGTCTTCCGGCAGCGGCTGCAGTAGTGCGTCGATGTTGAGGTTTCGGGATGGACGGGGATGTAGTCATCATCGGAATCGGTGTCTTCTTCGGTCTGCCCTGCATGACCACCGGCGCGGGTGTCATCGGCGGAATTAGCTTCGGCGTAGGGAGTGGTGATGGCGTCGCTGCTGGCAATGTCGGTATCGGCGTCGGGGACCGCCCCCTCCTGGCGTTGGGTTCGGTCATCCATCGTATCCCTCTGAATAATCAGTATCTACTCCAACTATGATGACATACGCAACACTGACGACTTGGTACGTCGAAGGTAGTGCTCGAGGGACGTCAAGACAGCGTCGTTTGTGGTGGTGGCAGTAGGTTGCTCTCTGATTTTTCAAAGTCCGCAGGAAAGGTAAACAAACCTCCTAGTTGGCCAAGATGTTTGACGACTAAGCGGCTGTGAGCCATGGCGACAACCAAGTTGCTCTGCTGCACCATGACAGCCGCATTGATCGGCTATAGTCTCCTGCGGCTGTGCGAGGGCGAGACCTCCCAGCTCGGCAGAGATGCAGACCCTACTCAAAGGCGGTGATTCGAAGCCTTCTTCAGCATTGAATGCTTTAATCCTCAGTACCAGAAGCTTCGTCGTACAAAGAACCGGGATCGAAAGCTGATGAAAGGGTTGACGGAGCTTACGGCGACGGAATCTTCCCCAAAGACAACTCGTCTCTACATTTCCTTCCGTCTGCATCCGCCTTTGGTGGATCGCATTTGGCAAAGTCATACCGCCGATATCAGGTAATAGCAAATCACCCGCCCTGGTTCTGTATCAAAACACCTCAATACACATTGGAAATGAAGTTGTCCCATCTTTCATATGTCAACTGTATTTCAACATGCAATATGTACATCGAATTACAAAAGCCCCTGGTCAGCGCAGCCCTGCTCGATAGAAGCCAGGGTCCTGCGTCCGACGGTGGCGTTGTTCTCCCCGTAGGTCCTCACCTCGCGGTCCTCGGCCGTGTACACAGGCCACCCGATGGCGTCCAGTCCGGCAGTCGAGTCCTTGATGAAGGTCGTCAGGGCGTCCTCCATGACGTGGCTGAGCTCGTACTCGAAGGGGGTCGAGTTGCCGCGGAAGTCGGCGTGGGTGCCGAAGATCATGGGCAGCTCGCTGCCGTGGTAGGCGCCCATCCACGGGCGCGGCGAGGTGTTGTTGAAGACTGCGGCGTAGAAGAAGCGGTAGGTCGTTCTTCCGGCGGCGAGACGTTCGCTGGGGGTTTCGTTAGTTGATGCTCTGAGGGAGTGAGACACGAAGGGGGACTTACTTGGTGGTCTTGGTGGCCGGGCACCAGAAGTACTGGTACGAGAGTTGGTCGGCGACGGTCTGGTTGGGACCGCTGACGTTGTAGGGGGCGAGGAAGAGGCCCTCGTCGTGGTTGAAGCCGATGATGGCGGGCTGTTCCGAGTTAGCTTCTCACAATTCTTCTCAAAAACACGGCGGTCAACCTACCAGGTCAGAGAACTCGCCCAGGGCAGCCTTCTCGGTGTAGTTGGCGAACACAATCTTGTTGTCAATCACGGGCGAGAAGCCAATGGACGGGGTGACCCCAGAGTCCTTGTACGTAGCCACGAAGTTCTCCAGCTTCTCAGCGGGGATCTTGCGCATACACGCCAGCTCCGCCTCCGCGGTGGTCTGGTTGCCGCATCCGAGCTGTTGCGCGACAAAGGTGAAGTTGGACTGGATGTCGTCGTGGCTCATCAGCTGGTCCAGGTGGGCAGTACCAGAATCCATGACGAGGCCGCGCACGATGGGGTCCTGCGGGTACGCAAAGCTGTAGTAGTCGACCGCGATGGACCCGGCAGAGTGGCCCCAGAGCGTCATCCGGGAGGCGTCACCGCCGAACTTGGCAATGTTGTCGCGCACCCACTCGATGGCGAAGCGCTGGTCGAGCAGGCCGAGGTTCTGCTCCGTCAGGGCGGCGGAGTTGGGGAAGCCGAAGAGCTTCATGCGGTAGTTGAAGGTGACGAAGATGTGCTCCTGCGAGCGCTGGATCCACTTCTGCGGCATCTGGTACGGCACGTCGGTGCCGCCCGTCTCGAAGCCGCCGCCGTAGAACCAGATGATCACGGGCAGGCCGGCGTCGGTGCCGTTCGCGGCCGTCTCGCTGCCGGAGACGGCAGGGACGGCGCCGGCGGGGGTCCAGACGCTCGCGGTCAGGCAGTCCTCGTCCATGCCGGCGGCGCCGATCATGAACTCGGGGACGTCGACGCGCTGGATGGCCGGGTGGATGGAGATGTACTGCCAGCAGGAGGGGGGCAGGGCGGTGGCGTTGAGGACGGTGGCGTTGGCGAAGGCGTTGCTCGACTGCGGGACGACGTACGGCTGGGGCGGCTCCCAGCGGAGGTCGTCGAGGGGCGGCGCGGCGTACGGGATGCCCAGGAACTCGGCGACGTTGGACGCGTCCGGGGCGATGCGGCCCTGGACCGTGAGGCCGTTGTCGAGGCGGACGCTGGGGCCTGCGCTCGCGGAGGCGAGGAGGCCGGCGAAGGTCGCCACGAACTTTGCGTTGCACATCATTGGGGGTTGATGATGCCGGGTGGTGGTTGCACTCTTTTGGCGATCGATGGAGGGGAAGCCGAACCGAACCGCTGGAGTTGAAGAGACAAGAGGCTCTCTGTCCCCGGGTCTTGGCTGCAGACGTCAACGATATATATATCTCATGCTCTTTTTTTCTCTCACTACTCACTTTTGCCGTCATCCATCAAGGGATTCGCCGGATGTCGGGGGGAACCAGCATTCGTGATTATCGACACGGGCATCCCCCTGAGCAGAGGTCCATCGAATGGACCGATGCTCCACCATCACCGCGACTCTGCGGTGCCTATTCAGGAAATCTGGATGTTGCACAGATCGCATCGTCGGAAATTGCTGGGCAGAACCCCACAATCTTCATCGCTGACACCGGCACTTCTCCGCGTGTTGGACGGGCCTCATTGGGTGGTTGCGGCGATGTTTGCTCCTTTTATGGGTTCGGACGAGTCAACCCCCTGGCCGCGGGCATCCACCGAGGGGACCTGGCGATCAGCAATCGGATGTCATCCAAAGGCCTCACTTCGGACGGGAGCATGGCTGGAGGGGTTATTGAATCCACTTTCGCCGTGAGCCGTTGTCGTCAGCCATCTGTCAGCGGATTTTTCGCTTCGAGATCCGAGATGGGGGCGGTTGAATGGCCATGTGGGATGTTGGATATTGGTGAGTCTGTTGATGGACCTTAGGACTCGTAACAAAATGATAATACAAACGAGTAATGGTTCTTTCAGCATAGGAAACCAGTCGAGATTCCAGTCAATCCTACTGTGATGATGCCTATGATTATGTTCTCGATGTCGAGGCTTTGGACGTCGCCCAAGCACCTGCATCGGAGGCACGAGCAACGAATGGGCAAGTCGCGGCAGATCTCATTGCCGATGATGTTCAGGGAATGGAGAGTATTTCTCAGGGCCTTCGGAAGAATTCGAAGCAAACTTTGAGAATTCAAACGCGGATGTCAAATATTCTTGGCTGTCGCTGATGAGACTTTGATCTCGATTGCCTCGACGTATGGTATGTGGTTCGGCTATCTCGTTTTCTTGATCGTCACGATGTCCAGGGCTCTTGACGAGAGTACCTTAGCTCGTCTGTGAAGCCGAACTCATTAAGGATCCTTTGACTGAGGGGATCCAATCTTCTCTATGCTTCGTTCCGATACGACCCAGACATTTCTGCTTTCATCGAGTCCATTGTCAGCTTGTGTCGCACTCCAAGTATTGTGAAGGGACCCATCTAGAAACCATAAGTCATGCGCCATGATCCCTCCGAGGCAGTCTTCTACTTCTACCAGTTTCTGGGTAAGTCTGCTAAGTCTCAACTGAGAAGCATTCCCACCAAACACTGGCTCTGCTTTCTTCGACGGACCCGGCAATCCCTTTCAGTCTTTCAGCAACAAGTTAGCCAAGTCATGGGAGGAGACCATGCACCTTTTGCTTGAGCTGTGATTAGTGATGAGTGGGAAGTGTAGGCAGACTCGAGGCAGCTACATGATACCAGTAGCCTCAGGATGACCTCTCCATGATGGCCACTTCTCGACCACGCGCCGACCATGCACCAGCACTGGACATCGACGACTAAGCAGAGGGTGAAGCTGCCCTTCAGCTGCCCCCTCGAGTCCGGTCTCCCAAAGAAAATCTCTGCAAGCTGAAAATTCTGGAAACCCCGTCCTTCTTCACACCACATCCACATCACTAGACGACAGCCAATATGGAGGAGGACGAGGAGTTCGATCCCATCAAATACGAGAGCTATGCTCGCTTGCCCGACGTTGCAGTATTTGGCTTGACCTCCCCATCCCGGACTTCAGCTGACAGAACACAGGTAGACGAGTTGGGCAGAGGCGAGCGCTTCAAGTGTGATGGCCCCGAGAAACTCCCAAATGTGGATGACGTTTGGCGCAAAAAGACCCCGGAGCTCTATATTGACTGCCCGCCACGAGTCGACCGCAAGGAGGCCGAGGAGAAGGAGGCGAAGAAGTATGCGATGCGTCGTGAGGCTGAGCGCGTCGATGCCCTTTTTCGCTCTCTCGCCGCCAACACCGTCACATGGCCCGCGTCTGCTGCTCTTCCGGCTCTTCTGCCTGCTCTCGCCCCCGACCCCGCCGTCATGCTCGCTCCCCCAACATCTATGGCCTTTGTGGATTCGTTCGCTATACCCGAGGAATACTGGGACGGCGAAAACGAGGACGAGGACGAGAACAAGGACGAAGACAACGATGCAGATGGACAAGAAGAAGAAGACCACGACTGGTACGCAGCATCTGATACTCACGAGCTGGACTGACACTTGCCTAGGTCACACCTTTCTTCCGGCTTGCCCCCTGTGCTTGCCCAGGCCCCGACTCCGACTGACGCCGCCCCTGGTGCTGGCATGTCCGTCAACCTCATGTCGCCCGCACCTGTCCCCTCTTCGCCTTTCGTCGCTTATGGAGGCCAATACCAGGACGTCGATGAGGACAAGAACGACGCAGAGGGATATTATGAGGACGACACGCACACGCAGATCTCTGCCACCGTCATGTGGGATCGCCATCCCGTCAACTCTTTTGTGTCACCCGCGCCTGTGTTTGCGCCGGCGCCCACGCCTGCCTCGTCCGTCATCGCGTATGGTGACAAATACCAGGACGTCGACGAAGACGACAGAGACGACACTGGTCCTCTTGCCTTTCCTGCCGCCCTTCCAGCCCCGGCTCCGACTGCTTCGGTTCCAGCTCCGACTCCTCCGGCTCCAGCTCCGAACGTTGGTGTTCCCGTTGCCAATCCTGCCGCTGTTCCCGCACCGGTCCCGCCTACCCACCCTCCCGCTATCCTTATGCCGTCGAGCAGTTTGCCTGCCGGGTTCCGGATGTACAGAATGCCGAACCGCACAGTTGCTAGCGGCCGTTTCCTGGTGGGCCCCGGCTACGGAGGTAGAGATGTTCGCCCGCCTCCCTTGAACCTCGAATCTTTACACGAGATCGAGGACAGGCCTAAGAGACAAGGCAGCTGCGCATGGTGCCCCTGCAGCAAATGGCTTTGGGACCCGTACTTCTTCATGAGACCAGACAATCCTACTGGTGCCAGGCGCCTCTGCAACCGTTGTGCGTGTCGGTTAGATCTGGACGGCAATTTCCCGGCAGGAATGAATGACTGGCTGGAACAAAATCAGCCAGTGATGTTCCAACTCGTCAGAGGGGACCGAGTGCGTTGAAGGCGTGGTGTGAGAGGCCACAGCTCGGTGAGGGGCATGTGGCAGAGGACCTGGGGAATTTTCCCTAGGCAAGGAGGACGAGAGGCGAAGCCGAGGTACGTTCCTGTCTCTTATTCCTCTCCACCATTATCTACCACTTGGCCACGGGCAAAGGGCTTGGCGAAGATGCCTACTGGGCCATCTACCACACAGAGGGAAGCATCATCAGCAGACATGCCGTCGACGAGCATGACGCTTGGATGAGCCTGACACAGGATCTGGTCCGGTGTCACGTCCGATCGATATGGGCCGGATGCTATGACCATGCGTTGGGCCCAACCCCTGGCAGCTCTGGGACGGAACACTGGTTCCTGGATCGTGTGGCCGCTGGTCTCGGCCTCCCGGGCCGACTCAGGGACTGCCCCGGCTATCTAGATCGTCTGGGGCTTGCCGGCTGTCGTCAGGAAGAGGGGGTTGAAACGCTTTTCGAGATGCTGTCGAGTCGGAGATTCAAAGCTGACGACGGGAGATGAAGCAGATACGATTCCGATACGATGCTTTCGCATTTGCCAAGAAGTGCGAGACTCAAATTATGAAGAAAATCACAAAAAAGGAGGAGAAAGAGAGTTGGGAAAGTACTGTTGGTAAGTCTGTGTTTTCAGTCCACTCCAGTCGGAGCCTGCGTCGTCCCCGCCATTGTCTGATTGTCAAACGGACACCCTCGACTCAAACCAACCAACGGCAAGCAATTATCTCTCTCTGCGGGCGGCCTTCCCTGTCTTGAATTTGATTCCAGCTGCAGCAGCCCCTCGTTCGGCAGTGGGCGGGAATGGGTGGAAAAGGAAAAGACATGCAGGAACACGACGCAAAACTGACTGTTGGCGCTAGGATTTAGACGCTTGCCCCAATCGGAGTCGCCAGCTGGCATCCGGCAGCACCACGTGACTCTGCCGGCCGTTGGAGATGAACGGGTGGGAACGATGCTCCTGCCGTCGTTGCTGCCCAATTGGACGTTTTCAGAGAGTACGTACCGCCAGATTGGGGCCGAAGGTGGTCCGGGAAATTGGACAAGCTCGCCTATCCTTGTCGCTTTCCCTGCCCAGCGCTCATCTCTTCCTTGCTCGCAGAAGTCTGTTCGCGCAGCCGCCCGACCAGACGACCAGACCCCCCCCCCAGCACTGCTCACTATCGGTTGAAGGGTCCATCTCGTTTCTCTTCTTTGGGGAGTGGAGGACATGCAGCGAGGCCATTCTGGGTGAGTTGGCCACTGTTCTGTTTGTCGTCGTGTCCACGATCATCTTGCAAACGCAGCAGCAGCATGGACGAATACTGACTGATGCTCGCCATTCATCTGCAGCTTTCCAAACCCGTTTGCCCCCCGCAACGACTCGACAGCTTTGTTTCTGTTTCTGTTTGCAACGACACACGCTCAGCACGCGACGTGACATCACTCTAATTGCCTTTGCTAGCTCCCGACTCGACTAGAGCAAACGGAACGCCTCCCGCGTCGACTGGCGCACGCGCTAAAACACACGCCTTGCTCCCGAATCCGTGCGTCCAATATTATTCAAAATCCCCTCTCCTTATTACCAGACAATCGACCCCGTCTGCCAGCAATTCGCCGAACTTTTCTTCTGCATGCTTTCCCAGCAGTAGCAGAAGAACCACATCCGCCGCCGCAATGGACGAGAAGCAGGCGCCTGGGAGGCCTAGCGGGATCCCGAGACTCTCTCGTCTACCCGTGCCCAAGCCTACTCCCGTTGCCAACACCAAGCCGACTCCTGCTGTACGGCCTTCTCCTTCCCGCGATGGCCTCAACTCCGGCCTTCGAAACCCCCGTCTTCGACCCGCTGCCTCGCGAGACCAATTGGCACCGGCTCCTGCTCTTAAGAAGCCAGAGCCCCGGCCTGCCCCGAAGCTGAGACGAGAGATACCACCACCGTCTACGACTACGAGAAAGCCCGAGGCGAGAGCTCCCGTCAGCTCTTTGAAGAGCGTTCGCAGTATCCCACGACTCAACGCGGTGGAACCGGCCGTTACCAAACCCCCGACGCCTCCAGAAGATGCCGAATACGTCGTTGTTTCCCGCCCGGCCAGCTCTTCAGGACGTACGTCCGAACCCTCTGCTTCGACACCAGAGGTGCCGCCTTTGCCCCAAGATTCGAGCTCTCCCCCCGATGACGCCGAACCCGATCTCCCAGACTTCGGTACACCGAAGTTCAAGCCACGACCTTCGCTTGCCGAGAGAACAATGGAGACCCTTTCCCAGCTGCAGTTATCGCCTGCTCTAAGCAAGAAACCCTCCTCTTTCTTTGACCAAGAAGGCGTCCTACGACCGCGTTCTCGGTCTGGCAGCGGAAACTCGAGGCCCGGCTCAAGTTACACCTCCGACGGCTCTCTGCGCCCAACTTCGCGTCATAGTCGACCAGGCTCAAGCTCCGGCCCCGAAGAGAACCCGTTCGCCGCTCGAGGGCCCATGGCCGCACCCCGACCTCTGGGTGCCATCGAGGGTACACCGTCAAGGCGGGTGTCTGGTATCAGATCTCTGAAGGCACCAACAGTGAGGGCCACTCCGCAAGCTTCCCCGTCAGCACGTCCGTCTTCCTCAGGGATCCCGGCCTACCAGAGCCCCAGCCCAACGAGAAGTGCAATTGCTATGCCTCCTCCGACAACGACGACCCCAGTGTCTGCGCGTTCTCTGAAGCCTCGAGCATCCGTCAACGGGCTGTACAAGAAGCCTTCTCTTCCAACTTTGAGCCAGCCATCACCGGCAGCAGCCGGTTCTCCTTCCCTGAAGCCAGCTCCGAAGCTGAAGTCTGCTAAATCATATGGTGCTCTCCGAAAGCCTACGCCAACCAAGTCCAGTCTCCCTGCTCCTCCGACGCTAGCTGAGCCTCCTGCCAACGAGTTCAGGAAAGCCTCAGCCTCTCTACGCGATCAGATTGCCAAGGCTAAAGCTGCGAAGCGTGCGGCGGATCGTCAAGCTGCAGAGGTTGCGGAGGTCACGGGGGTAGCTGAGGCCGAAGAAGCAACACCTGCTCCTGCTCCCGTTTCAACGCAGGAATTAGAAGTACCTGATCTACCGAAACCGCTCAAATCCCCCATTGTGCCAGCGGACGAAGGCTTTGACTTTGGCATTGGTGTTGCCATGACCACCGCTCCTGCCCCCTTCGACACCAGTGACCCTTTCAATACCAAGCGATCGGAGAACGCGACTGGAAAGATCATCCAGCAAAGGATCGGAGCTGGTCGAAGCACCGGAAGACTTAACATCGCAGCGCTCGGCTTGAAGGAGATCCCCACCGAGGTTCTCAAGATGTACGACATGGAGTCTATGGGCACTTACGACGGCTCATGGGCCGAGAGTGTCGACTTGACAAGATTTGTGGCTGCCGACAATGAGCTAGAGACTATTGCCGATTCGATTTTCCCCGATGTCCCGCCCGAGCAGATGGCCGAAGACGAGGACTCCAGCGGCAACATTTTTGGTGGCCTCGAGGCTATGGATCTGCACGGAAACTCGTTGATTTCCTTGCCGATGGGATTGAGACAGCTTCGCTTGCTCACATCTCTCAACCTGGTAAGCCTACACGTTTCAACTTCACGAATTCCCAGCTGACATACAGCAGTCGCAAAACCGACTAGCCAACAACTGCCTGGATGTCATCACCGAGGTCACTGCCCTCCGTGACTTGAAGCTTGCCAACAACCTCTTGTACGGCCCCTTGGACCCCAGCTTTTCCAAGCTTGAGAACCTCGAGATCTTCGACCTTCACGGCAACGAGGTCTCATCTTTGCCCGATGGAATCGAGAATCTCTCGAGACTTCGCATTCTCAACTTGAGCAGCAACAGCTTTGAGTCGCTCCCGTTCACAAGCCTGTCCAAGCTGCCCCTGACGGAACTTCTCGCCCAGAAGAACAAGCTCTCTGGCACCCTCATCGAAGCCGGAGTGCAGACTCTGTCGAACCTCCAGATGCTTGACTTGTCTTCCAATCAGCTTACCTACTTGGTGTCTCCGGGCGCCACCATTAGCCTTCCTTCTGTTCACCAGCTCGTGCTGTCCATGAACCGACTCAAGGAACTACCAGATGTCAGCTCTTGGATCAGTCTCCTTACTCTGACCGCCAACGAGAACGCCATCCCTGAGTTCCCCACAGGTTTCACTAAGCTCGAGAAGCTCAGGAACGTCGACTTTTCCGCCAACGACATCCGCGTGGTTCCGCCCGAGATCAGCAGGATGGACAACTTGACCATGATCCGCCTCAGTGGTAACCCGTTGCGTGACAAGAAGTTCGTCTCTGCTACCACGGAAGAGCTGAAGGATGTTCTGGCCGGCAGACTTGAGCCACCTCCGCCATACCAGGATGAGAACGCCGAAGCCCCCGCCCCTGATTCGACCGACTTTGACGATATTGCCGACGGGTTCGGGAAACTCACCATCAAGGATGCGCCCCCGTTGCCTCCCGTTCCTGCCGATGAGGAAGAGCGCTCGGATGATAACTTCGCCACGCCCCCGACGTCGTCGACTACCTCACCTGCACGTGCTCGTTCCCAGACTCTGTCCAAGGAGACATGGCCTGTCAAGCCGGGAGGCCTTCTGGATCGATCCAACACTCAATCATCCTCACTGCACCCTGTCGTCTGCTCAAAGGTGGCCGCAGACAACAAGGTTCGCGAGGTCCAATTGCACCACAACCTTTTCACTTGCTTCCCGAACTCGCTTTCCTTTTTCGCTGAGACCCTTGGCGCTTTGTCTCTTGCCCACAACCAGCTCGTTGGCGAGACCTATCTGACCGAGGAGCTCGAGTTGCCGTCGCTGCGTGAGCTGAATCTGGTTAGCAACCACATCACCAGCCTCGCCCCGCTGACTACGCACTTGAATGCTCCGCAACTCGAGAAGATGGACGTTTCGCTGAACCGCATCACTGCACTGCCGCCTAACTTGCGACTGGTCTTCCCTCGTCTGGTGGTCCTCTTGATTGCAAACAACCACTTGATCGAGCTGGACCCTAACGCCATCAAGGGCCTCGAGGTTGTCGACGCTGGCAATAACGACATCGCTCACTTAAACCCGAGGATCGGCCTGCTCGCCGGCGCCGGCGGACTGAAGCGTTTGGAAGTCTCCGGCAACCGCTTCAGAGTTCCCAGGTACAGCGTCCTGGAACGTGGCACGGAGGCGACCTTGCGTTGGCTCAGGGGGCGGGTGCCTGTAGCGGAGATGGCATCCTGGAAAGAGAGCCAAGGTGACTCGGGCAACGGCTCCGACACCAGCTTGGCTGATGTTGACTAGATGGAGATGGCATCGGATGGTTCGGGGGATTTGCTTTCGGGGTTTGGGGCTTTGTCTTTCTGCTTCTTGCACATACTATTCCTTACCACTTGTGGCGCGCCAAGATACCACATTGTGCTTTGAGCCGACGGAGTTGAGGGATCTTTGTCACCAGTCGTCTGATATCCTGTACTACTACTGTATAATACTATACTGTTAATATCAACTAGAGAGAAGGGTCTCTGGGAATTATAGTTTTCGTTCCTGGTGATCTAAATTTTCGGTGACGCGGGCCGTAAAACGTGGACACACACCATGGCTGCCTGAACTGCCGAAGAGGTTCTCAATATTGATCTCGCACCCTTTCACCCTGTTCCCTCTCCGCAACAAGTCCCATGGTCATTTAAGGCTGATTGTCTCCCAGCCCTCTCTTCTTGAACTTCCCTTTAGTGCCATCGATTGATCGACAGTCTACACACTTGCTTTGCTTCATTCCAACGCTCGTACAAATCAAATAACAAACTTCGCATCTTGGACACCTCAAGATCTCGTTCACACAAACACTTCCGCACAGTTATGTCGCCCTATGAGGACCTCAAACTCATCTCGACAGTCACCACCGAGCGTCACCATCGCCATCGACTCAGTGAAGCGCATTCTGATTGGGAAGCCCGCGCTATGCGTTCGAGGCTTTTTTCTGGGACTGGGGCGCAGCAGCCGGACTCTGCGGCCGAAGACGAGGCGTACGTTATCGTTGCCTCACCGGACACGCCTTCTACCGAGGGCGCTCATCACGATCAGGCCTCCGTTGTCACCGATCCAGCGCCTTTTTCTGGTACGCAGCAGCTGGAACCCGTCAACAGCGACGACGAGCAGAAGGAAGCTCAACGCGATGATATGGCTTCGCCTTCTGACCGCGAGGGCCATGGGCAGCGTCTAATCAATCTTGCACCATCAGACTGCGTGGCGAAAGCGCACCGTTCGGCGCTCTCCCGCGACACCGAAAACCTGTCTAATGCCATCGGAGATCAAAAGACGCCTGGCATCGTCGAACTGGTATCGTCCCAGACACAATCTGACCAGTCTCCGCCGAGTGAGACCAACATCACTACAACTACAACTGGCGGGCTGCGCTTTCTCGAGGCGCCTTGCATTTTCCTCCTCGCCCATTATGTCAGCTATCTCCTGCTCACACTCCCGGCGCTGATTGCCAACCTGGGCCGCACAGACAAGACTCCACCCACGCTCTGGCAGCTTTGCGCCTTCGTGGCGATGTATGCAATCTTGGCGGTGGTTCGGGACAAGTGGATAGTCTATATGAGATCTGACCCTGAGCAGAGGGAGCCTGAAGGTACGACAACCATGGCGGCGCTTAGAGATTTCGGCACGGCTGTCGCGGCGAAGGCGGCGCGTGTGGCGCTCTGGTGTGCGGTGGGAGAACTTTTTGGCATGACTAGGCTTTTCTTGTCTTTCATGGAGAAGTGGGAGTTTTTTGGACTGTTGGAGGGCTCGAGGGGTTTGGGACTGTGGTGAAGTATGGATTGAGGTTAGGTTGCCTCTTGTTTTTTTCAGCGTCAACGACCCCGGCGGTGGGATACATAACTTAGACAGCGGACATCAAATGTTAATGTTTTGGCCCCTTCACTACGCAAGTAAAGGTGATGATCAATCCCGATGTGATGACATTTAGCCTTTGTAAGTGGCAGGCTTGTTGTGCATAGTTATCCTTTCTGGAATGTTGAAATACGATTCCGTAGGTCTTCTCCGCCACCTTGGAAACAGCTGAGATGATTGAAACTCTACAGCTGCTGTCATCGATATTATCCTGTGGCAGCTATCATCCCAGAAGGCCAAAGCATCGGCCCGGATCTAAGTCCATCGTCTTTCAAGCACTGACTGAGTGCGATGACAGGAAGCTGGAATCATTCGGGAGGGAACTGGATTGAACGAGTTGAAGCATTGGTCAAGAAATTTGCAACGGGAATGATTTCCTGTTCACACGAAACCCATGAATCATGATGAAGTTGCTATGCATCATTGAGAAATTTTCGGAGGTGGCTTCTGGAAAGATTGAATGCCGGTTGAGGATTAGGCATCGTCGATCATGGACAACATGGCTCTGGAATCCTAGGAAAAGAATCTATCATCTTATTCAAGTACTTAGACTTATGAAGAAAGTGACATTGTACCGATGCGCGTAGACTTAGATCAGGCTGAGGCTGGTTCATCTGCACGAATATTCCTACATAGTATGCGCCATGCCAGTAGCTCAGGCTTGGCGACGAGGATGAGAAAACTTCATCAATTCTCACATTTCCGAATCTTTGAGGCATGCCTGGTTTGACGGTTGGTTTCTTTTGGCGTACCAGCCTGTTCCGGGGTTCATTCTCAAGAGGCCCGATTCTCATCGCCAGATCTCTCAAAGATTCGTGGAGTGGGAACAATCAACTGCGACCCTTTTTCTAGAGCCTGACAGGATGTTGCATTCTCCTTTCTTGCGGAGTGGTGCCTTTTCCGTAGCTAGAAGCAGCTCAGCAGTCACATCTTGGCTTCTCAGCATAGCGGATTTTCATTCGCTCAATTGCCGCCGATTCACGCCCTGTAAGCCCACCTGGAGTGGCATGGTCCAGCTGCACGAGAATGGGTATTCGTAACGGTAAGCAAAGGGTCTGCAGACAATAAGAAGCCATCGACGGCCCGGTCCTCCCTCCACGCTGACGGATCCCCGGCCCATCATCTTCATTCCGACTCTGCGCTGAGGTGCGCGCCCCACTACGCGATGGACGATGCGACCGCAGACTTCTTCCAAATCGCGGGGGAACGCGAATACTGGACCGGATACGACATTGGCAGGGAGTTTGAGCTTGCGAAAATTGATGATCACGACTGGATTCCGGAGGAAACGAGAGCCAAGGTCCGTGAATGGGCAAAGACGAAGACGGTCCCGGCCCGACCCTGTGATGATGGCCAGCAGAAACCGTACAGGCCCATCGTCGATCCGTACGAGATACGCGTCCTCGAGGTCAAGCCGGGCGCCAAGGGGGATAGGCTCCGAGGCTCTCTACACCACTGCTCGGTCGAATACGTCGACCCCGAACCATACAACCAGTCCTTCATCAGGGTGCGCTACGCGCTCTCGATGGACGATCTCGTTACCCCAATCTCCTACACTGCGTTGAGCTATACCTGGGGCGAGAACATCTTCGACGCAATGATCGAATGCGACGGCCATAAAAAAGAAATCACAAAGTCCCTCGAGTCCGCCCTCCTCCATTTCCGCAGAGAAGACGAGTCCGTGATGCTTTGGATCGACCAGATCTGCATTGATCAGGGCAACAACGACGAAAAGGGGCAGCAGATCCCCCTGATGTCAAGAATCTACCAGCGTGCCACCAATACTGCGATCTGGCTCGGCGAAGCGGGCGAAGGCTCTGACGTGGCGATCAAGCTCCTCGAGGAGGTCAACATCCGGTTGCAGTTCACGACGGAAGACGATATTGACCCGAAGGAGTTCAACAGGATCGGCCTGCCGAAGCCTGATTCACAGGATTGGCGTGCTCTGTGGAAGTTGCTGTCACGGAAGTGGTTTACGAGGGTGTGGATCATACAAGAGGTCATTCTCTCGAGGGACCCATGGGTTGCTTGTGGTGACTCGCTCATCACTTGGGAGAATCTATCCAGCGGGTGCATGCAACTCGTCACGACTGGAATCTCGGCGTGGCTGCAGAAGAAGGCTGCTAAGTGGGCTGCTGAGGAGACTGCCAAGGATGCTGCCAAGGATGCTGCAAAAGCGGTTGCGAAGGAGGCTGCAAAGGGGGCTACGAAGGGCAGTAAAACGGATGATCGAGACATGTGCGAGCTGGCGTGGCAGCTTCACCGGATGAAGCAGTCGGCCCAAGACAGCGATAACACGCTGGTGCCGTTGCTCGTACAGTCCCGTGGGGCGCAGTGCTCTGATTTGAGAGACAAGGTGTATGGATTGCTTGGGGTGGTCAACGAGGATCATCAGGCTGCGGTGAAGGTCAGCTACGCGGACGATTTCCCTGCTGCGAAGCTGTACCAGCAAGTCGTGGCGCACCATGTCTCTCAACACCCCACGAGATGGGCACTGCACGAGGTTCTGGCGTGCGTGGACCATGATTCACCCCATTTGCCTTCTTGGGTCTCGGATTGGAGCAGGCCTCGTCTGACAGTTGCGTTGGGATACACGACTGCTTCCCAGGGTATTTACAGAGCCCATGGGAGATTTGAGCGGAAGATGTGGATTAGCGAGGATTTTAAGGACTGGGAACGGTTGCCTGTACGAGGCGATGAGATGTCCGTACAAGGGTTCCTCATCGATACCATCTCTACAACCAGTCGGGTTATCGAGAACCCTGATCTTACGTTCGATTACCCAATGAACGGCAATCAGACTCTGCTCGAAGTCTGGAAGTTTGTTTCCGAGATGGCGACGTACCCGCAGCCGCACACGCTGTTCTCTGCGCTGTGTCAGACTCTCGTGGCGGGGAGGAACGACACCGGGAAGCAGAAGTGTCCAGAGTCGTACGAAGAGATCATCAGCCTTTTGCTGGACGCGTCAACTGGTATGGAACCTTCTATCTATGGGCAGACATATACCGCGCGGCAGAAGAAGCCCAAAGGAAGAGGCAGGCTAGAGTTGGAGAGGCTAAAAGATCACAAAGTGGGATCTGCTGGAGATACGTTCCAGGAGCTTCGCGCAGCGATGGTTAATGCGTTGAAGAATCGGAAGTTGGGCATCACCGAGAAGGGCCATCTGGGATTGTTCCTTGGGCATGCTAACGTGGGGGACCAAGTGTACGTGCTGGAAAACTGTCATGTGCCTTTTGTGATGAGGAAGATAGACAACGGGAGGTTTCGACTTGTGGGGGAGTGCTACGTGCATGGGATGATGCACGGGGAGGCTATTGGCCCAGATGCAAGTTTGACTGAGATGGTTCTCGTTTAGGAAGTTGAATATCCCCGAAACGAATAACATGACTTTCCTGAGCCGGCCCAGAAACCAACGAGAGAGATGAGTTTACCTGAAGGCTAACGCAACCCATTTCTGACATCACTCCGCATGCTCAGCTAGACTCAGCTTATGCCATAGCCACAGCCACATCCACTGCCTGTATCACGCCCGGCATCTGACAGGCCGTCGAATAGTAGCGCGTCAGCACTCGGGATGCTGAACCACCCGTTCTCGATGCAGAACGTCTTGAATCTCACCGACTCGGTTCAGAGTCTAGCCGAGCTTTATGAAGTCGGTGCAATACGTGCGACTCGGGATAGTTGCTTGAATGCTGAGTGCGCTGTTTGTACAGCAGTTCATACTACATTAACCGTAGGAGTTAAAGAGCATATAAATCATTCCAGAAGTAAGGCTCCAAAGCGCAAACTGTCCACCCGAGTACTTACAAGCTACTCTCCTCTCACTCTTGCATACATCTTGAACAACTCCGCCAACATCACGAATATCTACGAAAATACCACACAACACGTTCACGGTCAACATGCGACTACAACTATTTCTCGCTGCGATGGCAACACTTTTGGTGGCCCAAGCTGCGACCAATCTTGGTCTTTCGAGTCTGAAGGCTAGCACCACCTGTAATGATACCTGCAAAGAGCTTGTCTTCCGCGTTTCCTCCTGGGAAAAGTCACAAAGAGCTTCAGACTTCTCCTTTTATGCGGTTCCCACCAACTTTTCCAAGACCATGGAGCCAGGCATCGTCTTGTCCCTCGAGCGAACTACGAATCCGACGAACTACACCGTACCAACACCCCTGACCATGTCTCGAATGATGTACACGACCGAAGACCTCAACGGTACCATCATACCTGCATCAGCGTACATCCTGTGGCCCTCAAGTCCGCTAGAAGTTCCGGCCCCTGATTCATCAAACTCAACCCACTGGCCTCTGGTCGCTTGGGCACACGGCACCTCAGGAGGTCTGGCGCCATGCGCACCGAGCAACTACCGAAACCTACAGTATCACTTTCAAGTTCCATACCTGCTCGCTCTCCAGGGTTACGTTGTGGTAGCGCCGGACTACGCCGGTCTGGGCGTTGCAAAGCTACCCAACGGCGACAACATCGGCCATCCTTGGGCTGCGGTACCAGCCCATGCTAATGACGTTGCAAACGCCATCATTGCCGCTCGCAATGCTTTTCCTGAGTATCTCACACCCGATGGGCCGTTTGTCGCCATGGGCCACTCCCAGGGCGCCGCCGCCGTATGGTCGTTCACGGAAAGACTGGTCGACAGGCCAATCCCAGGATACAAAGGCGCGGTTGCATTCGCCCCGCCAACAGACATCATCAACCAGACCAGAAAGGCCATAGAAGATCATGAGGCAAACAAGACCCAGTTGTGGACCAACACCTTCTTGAGCCTTCAGCCGTCCTTGGCAAAAGGAATAACGACGGCGTATCCGGCATTCAACTTGTCCGGATTGACCGAGGCCGGACGCGACAGATGGGTCAACGTCCAAGAGGCTGTGCAAGGCTGTCTACCCACAAAAGGAGTCTCGGGCCTCGGCATCCCATTAGGTCAGCTGGCCTATCACAACTGGACAGAGCAACCGGCTGTGTTGGACTTCGAGAAGAGGAGCGCTGTTGGAAGAAAGTCTTTCAAAGGTCCTTTGCTGATTGCGGCCGGGGACAAGGACTCAGTAGTTGACTTCAAAAACATGGAGGTCAACGTGAGGGACACATGCGGAATGCTGCAAGGTGCCGGTGTCCAAGAGAGTTTGGAGTTCTTGGAGTACACTGGGCAAAATCATTTTCCCGTCATCCAAGCGAGTCAAGGTAAGTGGCTCGGCTGGATCAGAGATCGCATTTTCTCTACTGCGAGCGTTAGCCGCGGATGCAAGTTTGGGACTGTGCGAGGATTCCAACGCGAAAAGGCTACCAACTCCGTTTTTCCCAACTTTTTGGTCGAAGTGGCAGGGCCTGGTGAAGGCTGGAAGTACAGTCTTTGAATTAATCTTGGCATTGATTAGAAAGGTAATGTAGACGGGTATGGTGATTCTTCATGTGCTTTAGCATCGGGGAAAGCGATTGGTTTTATCAGTTTTCAAGCATTTTTTTGAGTTCCTTAACATTGAGCGTTATTACCCGAAACGCCGTCGTAAAGTGGTAGAGACATACGTACGGCTCAGAGATGAACAGCCAAACTTGGACCACTCGTTTCCATTCAAATATACAGCACACTCTCATCGATTGGTAAGACTCTGTCCAAGATAATTTCAAAAGCTTATGAGTCCGGCGTGGACAACATTCTCAAAATTGCTCTCGTTTCGCCAAAGTTCGTTGACCAGTGTCGTGAAAATCCGAAGGTTCCCAGCTCAGTGGGCGAACCCAACACCGTAGAAAGAAATAAGATAATTCTTGACGTAAACGCAAGACTTAAAAATGACGTGAGTTTCCTATGTGCAGATCAACTCAACTTAAGCAGCTGCACAGCACGGGGTTTGGGATGACCCCGCCAAACGTTGCGGTGCGGGAGAATCAGAGCGCGATCGATCCTGGCTTTAGGTTCGTCCCATTCTCAGGGGTTCCGCTATAAATAAACACAAAAAAGAAACTTGGCTTTTTGCTTAAGTGTAGAAAGTTTCGCTCAGACACTAGAACAACAAACAAGGTTTCAACCGAACTTCTTCTCTTTTTCGTGACTGGTGGAATCGGGTGGGCCCCGTCTTCATCGTACCAGACAGTATTCGGGTGGGAGGACTTGGTTTCAAGAGATTCCCCGGTGGTCTGAGTCAAGGAAAACGGGTCATGCGCCGGCGGTAATTAAGACTAGCATCTCCGTCGAAGGACTTCGCTGCGACTGATTGATGTATCGTACTCGCGGTCTTTATCTTGTTTGGGAAACGCCTCGTTTGCAGATGAATCAGCTCAACTACGTGTGGCCAGATGTAGATCAATCTAGGTAGAATTACGATACCCTCAGCCTATTCTATCGTACACAGCCCTCATACGTGACATTAGGACAGATATCCGTATTACAAATTAGGAACGGATGTCGCGAACATTATTTGAAGAGCCTTAACTCTCTTCACTGAAACTCGTCTAACTTGCGCCGCGCGCGACGCTTAGCCTTCCGCCAAATTGCGAGACCAGCAACGATAAGAAGCCATGTCGCCACTAAGGTTTCATGATATCAGCAAACCGCCATGGTTATATGGTAGGAGACATGACTTACCGATTCCAGCCAAGAAACCGAAAATGGCTTCGCTGGATATGACTATGAAGCTTTGGTTGAGACCGAGATCTGGCGTTGTTGGCTGAAGTCTTCGAGGACCACCATCATTCCTCAAATCAGGGGCAGGAGTTGGAAGATCCAAGGCAGCAGTTACTGTGACAGGCGCAGGGGTGACAGTAACAAACACTGTCGTTCTTGGGCCCTCTGAGCTTGGTATCATCGTAACAGTGACTGGCGGCGGCGGTGGTGGAGGAGGAGGTGGCGGCGGAGGAGGGGGTGGTGGAGGACCAGGCGGTCCTGGAGGCCCAGGGGGACCGGGTGGACCAGGAGGAGGCGGCGGCGGGGGAGGCGGCGGTCCAGGTGGCCCAGGGGGCCCTGGAGGCCCGGGAGGTCCTGGAGGTCCCGGAGGAGGAGGAGGCGGCGGCGGCGGCGGTCCTTCAGGGGGAGGTGGTGGAGGAGGTGGCCCTTCAGGAGGTGGAGGAGGAGGGGTTCCAGGAGGTCGTGGAGTTCGTGGAGTACCTGGAGGTGGAGGAGGGGCATCCGGGGGAGGCGGCGGTGGCCCTCCATCCGGGGGCGGCGGTGGTGGTCCAGGTGAAAGGGGAGGAGGCGGCGGCGGCCCTGGAGGAGGAGGACCTGGCGCGTTTGGCGGCGGAGGGCCAGGTCTCCCAGGAGGAGGCGGTGGTGCCTGTCGTCTCTCGTGTTGAGAACCAACATCGAGAATCAGATTGGACGGAGGCGACCTCTTACGGGCCAAAGCAAGACGAGTCATCTTGTTTTCACGTTTCTGTCAATGACAACTGTGAGATATTAGCATCCGTTGCTTGAGATGAGGTCTTTGCTCAATGAGTGTGAAAAGTAAGAAGAACAAGACGAAGCATTTGTCAACTAGCATCCAGGGTGTTGAAAGGTCCAAGTAATGGTCCACGTACCGTGTTACCGACGATCCGACTTGTGTCATCCGTTTCTGGTCAATGCCTTGGTGGTGAAGCGCTCAGCCTCGTCGGCTCTTGAAGCGTTAGCGGGATCGCTAAACACGTCGAGCACAAGACTAGTGAGACGGATGGCGGTTGACGGCAAGGAACCGAGATGGGGATCCTACCATAAATATTGGCCGTAGTTGTAAGTCCCCAGTCAGGAAACCTATTCTTGGCGATGCGTGGCGGCACGGAACTCCATCTGATGTTCGGTGCGTCACTTTGGAGATGGTTTCACCTCCTCTGATCCCGAGCCAGTGAGGCTGCAGTGCCTGCAGTAAGTAAAACTCAAACTCGACTTCCGATGAGCGACAGAAACCTTGTTTGAGGCTAAATACAGGATGGACTCTGTTGTGATGCGAGCCTGTCGTACTGGGGCGGGAAGCCGGCGAAGATTTCCTCTGCCATCCCTCTTGCGCAAGCGTGTCACAGTGAGCGGGGGACACTCGATCTAATGCACTCGTTATCGTTGAATTTGAAGACCGAGGGTCGTTTTCTGCCCGTGAAGCCCGGACAATTTCCCCATCTGAACTCGGGATTGCGGCACTCGACAGCAAACAACGGGCGATCGACGGTTTCATCAACACTGATTGACAGCTCCGGCACCGACATGGCTCAATGATGTTTCTACATGGTCACGAGCCGACTCGCCGTTATCATCAGATAGGTCCGGGAGTCTTCCAGACAGCGATCCGGATAACCGACGTGCAGGTATCTATAATTATCGAGGGGTCGGAAAAAGAAAGAGAATATGCTACGGGTGATCTGCATGTCGCTATCATTGAGCCACAGCGTTGGCGATCTGTCCTAAGTTAAGTAAGCTTTTGTCCTGCATGTGGTGAACCGGTCTGAATCGTTCCTGTATCGAGGATGAACTCAGTTGATATGACATGACTAGGAGGGTGAGTACCTTTCCTGTCGCCATTGAAAGCTCGCATGAGCTGTTGAATGGCAGATCATCCATGCCCAAGACAGCAAATAATCGACCGCGCTTATCACATTTCTCGAGCTTCATTCCAAATGTCATGATTTCTAGCTCCAAAGCTACCAGAGCTTTCAGCTTGAGCTTGAGCTCAAAGCATGCTGAGTTTAACTCGGCACTTATTCCAACGAACGCCGAGATAGCACTGGACCTTCCTTCAGTCGCAATAATCCCAATCGTAAGAAGCGGGGCTCGCGTCTCCCCGGATGTTTCTCTGTAGTTTATCAAAGATAGAGCACGGGTTGCCGAGTTGTTCTGTGGGGTATGGTGGTTTCATGCTGTTCCGGTGGTGGGCACTGAGGCTGCCCGCGAAGCTTCCGGACAGGGGTCGGCTCATGCCTACGGCGTGTTTCCTCCTCCAATATTGGGAAACAAACAATAGAAGGAGATGCTTGCGGGATAAACACCGAATTCCGGAGCACACCATAATCGGGATATTCAGTGTGTTTTCTGTAGCCGCTTTATTGAGCCGAGGAATGCACCCCTCACCTCGTCCCGCCCACCTTGGTGATATCCAGCATCATAGGTGGTGAAATTAGACCTCTCTAGGTGAACTCACTTTCATCAAACTGCACCAACCAAAAGTGGACTGTACCGAGAGGTATCTTGTACGGCGACGCTAATGCAAATACCATATGCTCGCGCTGTACTACGCCCGTGGCGGATCTACCCGGCGGGTCCGGAGATTTCCTCTGGGCGAGATGTAGGCGAATGCTTGCTTCATGACCTGAGTTTGGATGCAGCTGGCATCTGCGTGAATGACCCTTCTTCTGGCCTTTTATCTCCATTGAGACTGACAATGAAGAGGAGACATTTTAAGGCCATACTCGATTGCAATACTCCAAGATTACAGTTCAAGTTTGGTTCAGAAGATAATTCACTCACCAGTCTTCTGTATGGAGAGTCGAACCAGACCTTGATGAGGCAAGGCGACATCTCATCATGCTAGATCCCACTACGAGCTCGGCGTTTAAATCTGCACGGCGTCTGACATGCATCCACAAGCACCGTTGTATGCTGAGTACAAGAAGGTCCGGATATTGAATTGTCAATCAAAAGGCGTCGTTGCGGGACTGATGTTCTATTTCCGCGGAGGATCGACGACTCAAGCGAATCAAAATGCCCAAAGGGCGGATATGTGGAGCAAACTTGGCAACAAGAGTCATCAAATCCGACTGCTAAGTAATGCTTACTAGAGGGAATTTCTTTACACCAATTCTCTAATTCGTAATAATTCTACCTTGGAAGCATCGTCTGCAACCTACAAACTTCTTAGTATCGTCGTCAAGATTACATATTTTGCGAGTTTCATTCACTCAAATTCCATATTCACAATGTCCGGGTCGTCCATTTCATCACTGGTTGACAGCGTTCTGGATGTCATAGGCAGAACACCATGCGTCCGTCTCCGCAAAGTTGTTCCCGAAGGCTGCGCCGACGTCTACGTCAAGCTGGAATACCTGAACCCAACCGGCTCTTACAAAGACCGGATGGCGAGAGCCATCGTCGAGGAGGCCGAGCGGAGAGGTGATCTGAAGCCTGGCATGACAGTTGTCGAAGCCACCGGAGGCAGCACCGGCTCATCACTGGCCTTCGTTTGCACTCTCAAGGGATACGGCTTTCGTGCAGTCTGCTCAAATGCTTTCGCTGCCGAAAAGCTGCGGACAATGGCTGCTTTCGGCGCTGACGTCGACATTGTCCATGGCCCAACAGGCAAAATCACTCCGGACCTCTTCCCAAAGATGGTGGAGCGTGCAAAGACACTCGCTGAAGAAGACAACCATTATTACGCCGCCAACCAGTTCAGAAATGCAGATGGTATTGTGGGGTACAAGAGTTTGGGGCAAGAGCTTTCGGCCCAGTTCCCGCAAGGCATTGACGCTTTCTGCGGTGCCACCGGCGGGGCTGGCATGATCATGGGAACGGCCACGGTACTGAAGGCGTCGGATCCTAAGACGCGCGTCGTTGTTCTTGAGCCAGAGTCGTCTCCGGTGATCACCAAGGGTCATGGAGGCACTCATGGTGTAGAAGGCATCAGCCCAGGATTCTTCCCTCCATTGCTGGATAAGTCGCTTTATGACGAGGCCCGCGGTATCTCTGAAGAAGAAGCACGAAAGATGTGCCGAAGACTTGCCAAAGAGGAGGGCCTACTCACTGGAACCTCAACTGGGCTGAACGTTGTTGCCGCTATCCAGCTGGCGAAGGAACTTGGGCCTGGCAAGACTGTTGTCACCGTTGCTTGCGATACTGGTCTGAAGTATATGAGCGGAGCGCTTTACGAATAAACACAGGCACTACGTATCAAAAATGCTTTTTAGAAGTGACTCCCTCACGATCCGACTTTCAGGTTCGCTGAGACTGAACTAAAAACTTTGAGGTAGAAAATCTGCCACGCAATCCCGCTTAAGCAAGCTAGAGAGAACCGAGAAGAGGACGCTTCGGTTCACAGAGCAACAAGCGCTGATTTGCTGGAATCGGTGGAGACGGGGATACAAATCAAGGTGCGCGGGCAGCAGAACAGAGCGCGAATGTGGCATGCTCTTGCGTAAATCAATTGACACAAACGGGCAAGGAGTAGGCACTAGTTTGTCTGAGACCGGGAATAAGAATCCTGGATATGATCATATTCAGGGCGGAAATATTGCGCTCTCTTGTCTGCCGATGAATCTAGCCGAAGTGCAAGTGGGTTTAAGTCCAATCAGAAGAGTGTGAGTCAACAGCTGAGTTCGAACAAGCTGAACGGCTATTAAAGTAATCGACAAATCGTCAACTTTGTAACCTGGACTTCTGCATATCAACAGCGACCATTGAGTCAACCTCTACCAATCTCTGCACACAGTTTCGAGCATGGCCTCATTTGATACAATCTTTTCATTCAAGTGCGTTACCAATAATTACTGTCGTTACTAAGATGGGTGCTACGTCAACCGGAGACAACAACGGGAGAGCCGAAGAGCAAGTTGAGACTCAGGAGGAGATCAAACACACCAAAGCGTAAGCACTTGTCAATTTACTCCTCGATGACTGCTGTTCCCTTCGCCGCGATTACCCTGCGGTACCCGAACCTTCAGGACTAACACGCAATACAGTCGCTACGCTTTGATTCTCATCGCTGCTTTCATGATCAACTTCATAGTTGGTGGATTGCTCTTTGGCTATGGCGTGTATCAAGCTCTTTATGAGACTATGATACAAGAAGAGGGGTCGCCCTTCGTCGGTGCCACATACGCCGAGATAGACCTCATTGGCAGCGTATCGGTGTCCGTCATGATGATGGGAGCACCCTTTGTCGTAGCGTGGGTGAAGAACTCCGGTCCCAAGCTTGCCATCTGTACTGGCGGTATTCTCTTTGGGTTGGCCCATGTGCTGGCAAGTTTCGGAACCGCTCTTTGGCACTTCGAACTGTCCCAGGGCCTGCTCTTGGGTATTGGGTGTTCTCTCTCATTCTTGCCCTCAATGACTGTTGCGCCAACATGGTTTGACAAACACAGAGGTCTTGCTGTTGGCTTTGTGTCTGCTGGCACTGGTGTTGGCGGTCTTGTGTGGGCACCTGCGATAACAGCAGCCGTGAAGACGATCGGGTTCCGTAACACTCTACGCATGACTGGTGCCCTGTCGGCATTCCTGATTGTTATGTCTGGGCTTTCCCTTAGTTGGGAGCCGTCCATGGCTGCCCACCTGCGCGAGGAGAAGGCGACGGACGCCCATCGGAAAGGGTTTTGGCGTATTCCATTGCCGACATGGGAGACTGCCAAGCAGCGAAAGTTTGTGGCTCAGGTTCTTGGAACCTTCTTCCAGAGCGCAGCCTACTACACACCGGTCTTCTTCACAGTTTCTTATGCCAAAACCCTGGGCTTCAGTGACTCTGATGGTGCGAACTTGACTGCCGTAGCCAATGCATGCAATGCCATAGGCAAGATTGGCGTTGGTTTCGTCGCGGACAGAATCGGACGGCTCAACTCTTTCTTCCTGACGACACTCCTCAGCGCTGTCATGACCTTGGGTCTGTGGGTCTCGAGCACTCTATCTGGTGAACATGATGAGCACACCGCAAGAGGACTCTTCATCGCGTTCACAGTATTGTATGGCTTGTTTGCGAGCGCATATGTCAGCCTTTTCACGCCATCGCTGGTAGAGTTGTTTGGTATGAGAGAACTGCCACGGGTCGCCGGGGTCATGTTCATGGCTCAAGGCATTGCATCTATGATCGGAACACCTGTGGCCGGCGTATTGATTCGGGGCAATGAGGCCACAAAGACTTCCGAAGACTATCTCGGAATGGCGGTTCTCGTCGGAGGGTTAATGTTTGCTGCCGCTGCTTCTGTGGCTTGGGTGAGACTGGAGGTGACATGGGATCGGGCAGGTGGCCAAAAACGGTGGAAATGGAAATTGTAAGCACCTTCTACCTACCAGACCGCAAGATTTGGCAGCCGTCAATTCAGGAGGAGTCTCGCGTCGTGCTGATGCACCCTGGTGGACGTTGGCTTTGCCAAATTGCAATAAGAACCAACGTCCCCCTCTTTTACAAGGGGATATCGCAGAATTACGAGAAGCCATGCAAAGAACTGCTGATACCAGAACTATTGAAACCTGTCCTGAAAATTTCAGAATGCTCCTCTTGATATAATTTTGATTCGCGCCCGGTTTCTCAAGCACTTCATGGTCTCATCAACGAGCAAGAACTCTTCTCCTTTTCCATTATCCCTTCGCGTGCCCCTGCCATGCAACGCCCATTGATAAACTCCACCGCCAGGCCCAAGATTGTGGCTACACAACGCCCATCGCTAGCTTGATTGGGCCCGAAGCAAGGTCACATTTTGGTGCTCTCTTCTCCAGAAGCATTGCAGCAATGGCAAGCGATATTCTCGACTTTGCTGCTCCGAACGAGCTGAACAGTGCCGAGACAAAGGTCCTATTCGACACCGTCGACAAACTTTTGCCCTTCGGTCTCAGCAAAATCGCCAATCTACCCGAGATAATTGTCATCGGAGATCGATCTTCGGGAAAGTCCAGTGTACTTGAAGCCGGCGCAAATGCCCGCCTCCCGGGAATCGTGGCGAAAGGCCGTTTCACGACTGAGGTGATCCTTCGTCGCGGCGTCCGCCAAAGTGTGACTGCGACGATTCAGTTCGCAGACAACATCAAGGCGCCTCACTCACTGAACCTTACAAATTTCAGCCCGAAAGATATGGACGAGTTCAAAGGAGAGATTGGGAAACACATGGGACTTCCGGAACTGGGCAGCAATTTCTCTCTGGATGTCTTACGCCTGGAGATCGAAGGCCCGAACTTATACCCTTTGACATTGGTCGATCTCCCAGGCCTCTCCCACACGGCAGCATCAGCACACCCACCCGAGAATAAGGGGAGCATGATGAATTTGGTGGAGAGCTACATGAAGAAGCCCAACAGCATCATCCTAGCGGTTGTCTCTGCCGAAAACGAACTGGAAAGTCAGTCCATCATGCAAGAGGCAGCTAAGTATGATCCTTCCAGGCAGCGTACCCTTGGACAAGCCGGACTTGATGCATCCAGGATCCCCAGAGGAGAACGAGTATCTGAAAATTGCTCGAAGCCGCGAGGCTGCTAGCAACTTGGGCCTTGGCTGGCACGTTCTATGCAACCGCAAGGATGACGGAGACCTCGATCCGCGGGAGTTTGTCGAGGAGGAATTCTTCGAATCAGGTCTCTGGTCGTCAATTCCCGCCCCTGATCGAGAAGTACGTGCCCTTGAGGTGAAGCTGAGGCGCATGCTCCACGACCACATCAAGAATGGTGTTCCCATGGTGTTGGGGGACCTTCAAGAAAGCCTATCCGACCGTGAAGTTGAGTTAAGTCGGCTGGGAGAACCGAGGACCACGCCGCAAGATATGCGAGCTTACCTTATCAACATAGCTGAAAAGTTCAAAAAGCTTGCCCGCGACGGCATTCGGGGTCACCACGATGCCCCGTTCTTCGGTGGCCTTGATGGAACACACAAAAAGCTTCGTTCTCAGCTGCGAGATCTCAACCGAGCCCTTCGGCATATTCTACTCACACTTGGCTCTGCTCAACTTGTCATGGGACGCCCGAATGCCGGCCCACTGCAAGAGGCGACACCTGCATACCTTGAGGAACTTCTCCAAACCTACACCGATGAAGTCCCTTGCTCTCAAATTGTCGCGTGGGCAGACCTGAATTCTCAATTGGAGAAACAATCAGCTGCTAGTCAGGGAACACATTTTTTTTCGTTTTTGTCAATATGGACATCGTCATGCAGCTGTTGAGATTGTCGGATCGTACGGCTCTAGTAGCACAACGAGTAATTTCTATCCACTTGTGTCGACCCCTTCTTCGCCAAGAAAGAAGACCTGCTGTCAGACAAACTTGGAGATATTATGCGGCCACACAAGGAGGGGTATGCTTTGCCTCTTGACACTGATTTCCAGGAGACTTTGGGAAGGACGATTGCTAAACGCCCCACCCCGCAAGCCGGAAACTTGACGATCTCGCGCCAACAAACCAATGTTTCAACAGTTTCTTCAGCGGCTCACTGGCATGGGGCAGGTGTCATTTTTTGACGCTATGCAAACCTTTTACGATGTAAGCCTGGCACACTTGGTAGCCAAATACCGTGGCCAAGTCTAACGTTGTCTGATTTAGTCTGCCTTGCTAACATTCACTGACAACGTCATTAACCTCGCAATCGAGAACTGCTTGATCCAAGACCTCCCTTCAATTTTCACACCGAGGCTTGTCAATGATATAATTGATGGAGAAGTGTCACATATAGCGATGTAATCTGATGATGTCCGGAGCTATCGCTCTGAGCTCGAGGAACTTATCAAGCAGCTGAAGCGGGGGCTCGAAGTGTGTCGCCGCTTCCGATCCAGATCAACTGTTGCAAAGTTGAGGTCTACAACAAAGAGCATTCATGAAACTCGAACGGCAACCACGCCGACTTCGGCACTAGACGATTTCGGAGCCATGGCACCCTTCACTCAGCCACAAACAGTTCAACTACCCTCGAGACGAATCCCGGAGATGCCAAAGCCCAAGGCAGAAGTTTCGGAAGTACCTTATCATAAGGTACTGGGCTGTTTGGAACATCAACAGCTGTACCCGGCCTCTCGACTTCAGCAACCGCGCCGCTGGCCTTTTCAGCTGCCCAAGAGACGAACAAGTTCGCTTTTCGAAACCCGGTCACAGGTAGTGTCTACTCTTCGGGTGCTCCTCCTAAATCTAAGCAAGAAATTGTGCCACACAATATTAAAAAGGCAAGGGGCCCTCCATCAGCCTCTTCAAATTCACCTGCAGTCCTTAATGGGAAGGTTTGGGGAGACTCAATCAAATAGTCCTTCAAGCCACGCTCACCAGCTCCCAAGACGGGCTCCGGCATTCAAATCACAACGTGCTCCGGCATTCAAATCACAACGAACAATCCAAGTGCGTCCCCGTAGCCTGTGGCAGAGTAATTGTTCAACCAATTCGTAGCTATCAAAGACGAATCGAAAAGATGTCATGAGGTCTAGCTTAGACACTGCACCATGTTGATCCCTATGTCGAAGGCCGAATTACGGATATACCACCATGCTCAACACAATGAAGATTTCTTTTATCATTACATAGGTGCCTGGAAAGAATATTTGGGGTTTTCACAGGAGGAGATCAGGTTGGCGGATTATTTTGCCAACTTTAAGAATGAATAAACGCGGCTGTCGGAGGGACGAACATATGGTGGGAGCGATTTGTGGAGTGCTCATTGATCCACATCAGTTGCATTCTAGATTCCAATAATAAGTAGATGTTTCATCAAGTAGATTATGGAACCCAGAAGCTTTCGGCCTCTTTCAAGAATAGAATATGCAAGTGTTGAGCCAACTCTGGCCAAGAGTCTTCAACGCCAATTTGAACCCTCAATTGTTTGACATGCCCCGCGTGTTGCTGAAGCTATCCTGCAACGGGACAGGGATAGAGCTCCTCAGTCTCCATCCGAATGAGTGGGCATGACGTACGCATCGCTGCTCGCTGTTAAGCTGTCTGTTCACTGCTCACCTGAACATTGGGGAGCGATCCTCATTTTGACTCAACCAAGATGGACTCGGTGATCCGAATGAAGACCTCGCTTCCGCTAAGACGGGAGCAGCAGTCGGGAATTTCTTCGCGGGATCCGCGGTCACTTTTGTTGGGGTTTGGGGGGCGGGCAGAAAGTCAACAGTAACAGCTCAGCGAGTCACAGCTCCACCCGGTGGCATCAACGTGCCGACCGCGAGAGAGCTTGTGCGAGCGGAATTACCCTATTGTATCGTTTCTTTTCTGGATGACCTGCAGCTACGCTGCCCCTTGCCCCTCACCTCCATCCCTCAACCTCTCCACCCGTTTCCACCAATCCCCGGAGCCACATCCGCTTGGCCGAAGCTACCATGCCGGTGTACCTCCTAGCAGTGCTTCCTGAATTGACTCAGACATGCGACCGTAGCTAACCGCCGGCTTAGCTTTCCAGCGCCAGCCAGCCAGCACCGGCCTGGCTTGCTGGGCCTGATCGGTTACTCGGTCACTTTCTTGGTGTTGGCAAGGGGGGATGAGATGCTGATCGACCGATTCCCGAGACGTGCGAACCCTGAAGCTACAAAACCCCTCACCCCTCATTCTCAATGCCGAGTCGAAGCTCTTTGACAGCTGGCTCTTGATTTTGACCTTTCTTCAAGCTTTTGCGGTACAGAATTGACGGGAGAGAACCGGACCGTGACAGCCGGGCTAAGGAGTACATCTTCCCATTGGAAAGCCAATTGCCGAACAACACCGAGGCTTCTGTGTTTCTATCCCTGACGCGTCAGTCACGCCAGTACATCAAGGTGTCGATTCCAGAAACACGATAATCATCAGAACGAGAACCAACACAATGGCCGTAGCCAGGAACGTCGTCACACGGGGTCTGCGACGGGCTGCCCTCGAAAGAAATGTTTTCTCCTCACAGATGAGCAGGCGGTCGATGCCGCTCGTGTCCCGGGCATGCATGTCATCTGTTGCCGAAGCCATCGCCGTTGCCCCCGCTCCGCCGCCACCGGTCGAGGACCCAAGCTTCCGCGCCGCCCAACGGGCCACAGAGGCCAAAGAGATCATGCGCCGCGCAGTCAATGCAACGGGAGTTAGACATGACTGGACGAGGGAAGAGATCTCCGCCATCTACTATCAGCCATTGATGGATCTGGCCTTCCAAGCTGTATGTCACTTCGTCCCGAATTCGAACCCCTGCTAACAATTCTTCTGCCCAGGGATCCGTCCATCGTCGATTCCACAACCCCGCTGAGGTCCAGCTCTGTACCCTCATGAACATCAAGACCGGAGGCTGCACCGAGGACTGTTCCTACTGCGCCCAGTCCACCCGTTACTCTGACGGCACCGGCCTGAAGGCGAAAAAGGTTGAGAGCGTCGAGTCAGTGCTGGCAGCGGCACGCACCGCCAGGGACAACGGCAGCACACGCTTCTGCATGGGCGCCGCTTGGCGTGACATGCGTGGCCGCAAGAACAGTCTCAAGAACATCAAGGCCATGGTCAGCGGCGTGCGAGAGATGGGAATGGAAGTCTGCGTCACGCTCGGCATGATTGACTCCGAGCAGGCCAAGGAGCTCAAGGAGGCTGGATTGACAGCGTACAACCACAACGTCGACACCAGTCGCGAGTTCTATCCCTCCATCATCTCCACAAGAAGTTACGATGAGCGTCTGAAGACACTAAGCCACGTTCGTGATGCTGGTATCAACGTCTGCTCTGGCGGTATCCTTGGATTGGGAGAGTCGTCGGATGACCGTATCGGACTATTGCACACCGTCTCGACCCTGCCGTCGCACCCAGAGAGCTTCCCAGTCAACGCGCTTGTTCCGATTAAGGGTACTCCGTTGGGTGACAGGACACCGATCCAGTTCACGAGCATGTTGAGGACCATCGCGACTGCGCGAATCATTATGCCATCCACCATCATCCGCATTGCCGCTGGAAGGAAAACGATGTCGGAGGAGAAGCAGGCGCTGTGCTTTATGGCCGGTGCCAACGCCATCTTCACGGGAGAGAAGATGTTGACGACAGACTGCAACAACTGGGACGAGGACGGCGCTATGTTTGGCCGCTGGGGCCTGGAGCCAATGAAGAGCTTTGAGAAGTCTGAGAAGCCCGTGGCTGAGGTTAAGTTGGTTAACCTGTGATAAATGACTGGTAGAGCAGAAGTATAAATGAGACAGACTGAGCGATTGGGTACTGATAGAGACCGACCCACCTGTGGGCTCAGCTGTGACTCTCGCACTGCATCTCATACCTAAGGCTGAATCTTTGATCCTTTTCACATGCAAGCCGTTATCTGTCGTGTAGAGAGCCACGTGATCACGTCACTTCTAGCAACAGTTGTCGAAGGATCGAGAGTGCTGTCTAGGTTTCGTCTGATATGATGCCACGCACGAGCCGACACGTTGACACCGAGCTTTGCATACACCCAAACATGTTGCGACACGCAGTTTCTTCCAGGAGCTAGCCAGAACACTCTGAAATGATGGTTGAGGCGGAATCCGGGCTCGTCAAGGATCCCGAACGTAAAAGTTTCGCGTAGCAACAGCCGCTTTCCGAAGCTATGGCTACTCCGATGATTTGCATCGGGGTTGGCAGAAGCCCAATGCAAAGGAACTGCTGTTTAACCCAGCTTCAATGAGAAGTAGAGAGAAATACTCAGACTACCTCCATTGAGCTCTTGAGCGCATGCGCTTGAATGCGCTCTGGAATGCTAAAGTCCAGGCCATGTGCTGCCATCAATCCGGGGAGAGCAGCACTCCGAACCATTTGTCCTAGCTTACAGAAGAAGTCTTCCAAGAAGCCGTTACGAAGTATGGGACGAGGCCCGTGAGTCTCTTACCTCAGAAAATAGAAGTGAGGGAACGATTCAGCGACAGTCTGTTGAGAGCTAACGCCGTTGATGAGACGATTCGGAGCTCACGAGGCGATCCTTCCGCTTCGGCACATGGAGGTGGCATCATAAAGCATGGATGAGCTCCTGCTAGCTTGCTGCCGAGCTTTAGCTCGCCTTCAATTATCCACCAACCAAACTGAGAGCGATTTGCAAGCGTAATAGTCCACAGTTGACGACATCACACGACATCATGGGCTCTCTTGCAGACTATTCGGTGCCACAAGAGGCTAAGGCAGCCTTCATCAGTGGGATTTTGGAGAACCCTCTCATGAAGGACATCCCGAGTGATCTAAAGTCTCTCGGGCATCATGTCAAGTTCGAGGGCACCAGCAGGCCTAGCATTCCCGTTAATTGGAAATTCGCGGAAAGCATTGCCGCATTGAAGGCATACGAGGCGACACTGGTTAATCGATTGATTATGAAGAAGTACAACAGTCAACCAGCAGAAGTCACTATTAACAGGTAAGTAAGGCCAAATAGTGTGAATTCCTACTGAAAAGCTTACTGACTTGGAATGGGTAGCGATCATGCAGCATTATTCTTCTTTTCGCCCCTGATTGCCTCTTTGATCGGAGACGACGGCAAAAAGACCCCGATGGCAGTCGCAGGTTTCTTGCCCGAGGTGATGAAGATGTTTCCCAATACAGATCTCCATAGATGCTCTGCGAGCCTTCACAGACAACTTGCGACCAACATCTACAAGACCAAGGACGGGAAATGCTATCAGATGCACTGTAAGTCAGCAATCTCAATGAGATGAAGACGGCTCTAACGTGGAGGCAGCTGGCATTAATCCCGACCCAATCCTCAAGACCCTCGGCATGCCGGCCGACGGCGAGACAATCGACACGTACGACGCTGTGGTCGAGCGCTTTGCGAAGGTCGTTACGCAGTACAATTGGAAGGAACTCGACGAGCTCCTTAACGAGAAGAATAAACATGAGGGGTGCATTGCATGGTCATCTCAGGAGTACTTTGCCAGCGAGCAAGGCAAAGCGGTCGCACATGTTGGACTCTACGAGATCGCCAACGCTAATGATGCGTCACATACGGGAACTTGGTGGCCTGAGAATGACCACCTTCCCTCATCACCACAGAGGCCTCTCGCAGGCCTCAAGGTCGTCGACTTGTCTCGCATCATCGCAGGTCCCGCAGTCTCCCGCGGCCTCGCTGAGCTCGGGGCTAGTGTGATGCGCGTTACGTCCCCCCACGTTACCGACATGTCCGTCCTTCACCAGGACCTCAACTGGGGCAAGTGGAATTGCCATTTGGATCTCAATAATGAGGCAGACAAGGAGAAACTGAGGGCCCTCATTCGGGATGCGGACGTCGTTGTCGACGGCTACCGCCCCGGTGTGATGCAAAAGCACGGTTTCGGTCGGGAGGACATCTTTGACATGGTCAAGGGCCGTACTCGGGGAATTATCCATCTCCGCGAGAACTGCTACGGGTGGCATGGGCCTTGGAAGAATCGTGGTGGGTGGCAGCAAGTTAGCGACGCGGTGAGTCGAGACGAACATATTTCGGTGAGAGACTGCGCTGACTTTTGATTCTTAGTGCTGCGGCGTTTCGTCCGCTTATGGTCGGGCTATGGGCCATGATGAGTCTGTGGTGCCAGCCTTCCCCGTGGCTGACTACGGGTAAGTAGAATTACCTTATCTAAAGGAATGCCTTGAGCTAATAGTTGGATAGTGCCAGCATTTGTGGCAGTGCGGGTGTTCTGGACGCCTTGATGAGACGGGCGGAGAGGGGCGGTAGCTATGGCGTTGATGTGAGTCTGCCCGGAATCTCTCCCCTTCATCTGCTGACCGACAAAGGTTGCGTTGAACTATTACACCCAGTGGCTCATCCGCTCTTGCGGTGAGTACCCGGAGCCGGTATGGAAGGAGCTCTGGAAGCGCCATGGTTCACCAGTATACAGGCATTATCATGCTATGCCGTATACGGTGCCAGCCGTGGGGAAGCTTCTTTACCAGCATGATATGGACACCCTCTTCCAAGAACACTTCTTAGAGCCGCGGAGGTCAAATGCCGTTGACGGTACTTTCATGGTGGTCAAGCCTGTTGCTCAGTACGCCGACAAATCTGTCGACTTGAGATTCAATGTCGGCACGAGAGGCAACGGTGTTGACCAGCCGATCTGGCCTGCCGATCTTTCTGTTGAAGTCGTCAAGAACTAGGAAAGGGCTTGTCCTTTACGAATCCACAAGGGCAATTCACGTTGTTTGCACGTTAGAGTAATCAACTGAAGAATAACAAAAGTGTTATTTTAGGAAAGTTTCTATCATGTAGGTCTTGATATCAAGAGATTACAAAAGAATACGCTTGTTTCACTGTTTCAAATCCCGTACGTATGGATGTCCCAGACGTAGTTATCGAGCGGAACCCTCCGACTTGGAAATCCACACGCACTATCTTCTTTCGTATAGCAATTGGATTTGCCATGAGATTATCTTATTAGGAAGCTACCTCTTTGCGTCGAAGTTCCTCAACAGCTATGGCCAGCTCAGCAGGTGTGATCCCAGCGGGATCACGAAACTGCTTATATGACTCCCCGTCCTTTGGTCCCAATACCCCGGCGTCCTTCACGAATCCCCTATGAGAGTCGAAAAAGAACAGTGTTGCATGCAGTTGGTCAGGCGCTACTTCTGTGGTATGAAAAGCAGCTGCAGGAATAGAGTACGTATCGTTCCGTACATGCTTCTCAGTGGAGGTCTCGACGGCCTTGAACAGCTTTCCTGTATTCTGCACAATGGAATAGGCTTGATGGGTCTTGTACGTCTCATTCTGCCCCTTTCCATCATTCCACGCAAGGGCGTACCCCGCGTTTGTCGCCTCGTCCACATCCTCAACGGCATCAACTTGATAGGCGTGATCTCGCCCCTCACCCGCGAGGATCCAGCTCTGTGCAAAGGGCTGATGAGAGTGTAGTGTGAAGTCTGGGTTCGCGCGCTTGCCATCAGGCATCCAGACGTGTAGACGGAAGAGCTCGTCGATGCTCCCATCTTTGAGCAGGCTGCAGAGAGGAACGGCCAGCAGGCCTTGAGCGCTGCGGTTTGCGGTGAAGAGGTTTCGGGAGAGATTCTTGCTTGTGAGAGCTGCGCGGATAGTGGTCCATATCCGGTCTAGATCTTCCGGTGTTGCTGGTTGATTCTGGCGGCATTTTTCTCGCACAGAGGCGATTGCGACAGATAGAGAGGCAATGTGGAGAGACGTCTCATCGAGGTCTGACATAGTTTCTTCGATTAACGAGTTCCATTCTTCGATGGAAAGACCCTCTGAATGCGCCTTGTTCACTATGTTGTTCTGTTCTGATGACGCGAGCGCGACGTTGAAGTCAACCCTATTCAATTCCTCCTCCGTGGACTTCGTAGCATTTGCGATCCCCTGTAGGGACCTCAAAACTGAGGATACTGTAATCGACATTTTGGGCTGTTTGTTGGCTATCGTAGGCTTGAAGTGTGCTACCCGTATAATGAGATATGTATGCACTGGTGCGTGATCATCTGGACCTTGCCCATGCGACAACAAGAAACTGAAGTTCTTAAATAAAAGATCTTGTAGATTGATAAGGCTTTGAGTAAGGCGTTCCAATGGGCTGTATTCTGACCACGTTAGGCAAGCAAGGGTGACCAACCGAAGTTGCACATCTGTACACAGCCTCATTTGGGGTATCCAGGCTGCAGGCAACAGCCCACTCCGCCCACAGCCATGTGCGGCACTTTTTGGAAGTAGATAATGCATGTATTCAAAGGCATAAGTAGCTATGATACACAAATTCCTATCGCAATTGTTTCGGTGCAACGACATACCGTTGGCTTTCTGCCTCAGGGCGATGTTCGCACAATGCACCAAAAACAAAAAGTCGAAATAAGAACCACGGAAGGTCTTATTTCGTCCAAGACCTGGCGCTGCTAGGCTACCTCAACCAGAACCAGGTACCTCGAGGACACTGCTGGCAGTCAATGTCAGCGGGCTTAGGAGCTAAGTAATCCAATACTCCATCGCCCCGGCTCCCGCTCCGACCCCCGGCTCCCGCTCATCACACTGGTCGCTTTTCACGCTGGCTGTGATCCCAAAAGTTTTCCGTATTCTCTCATCCTTCCTCCAACTAGACGCTTTGCGAGACCAAATCGTAGACTAGAAGGTACGTTTCAATCTCTAGATATTCTGAAATGAGAAGCTTCCAATGCTCTAAGGGCGGATTAGTATAGGCTGAATCCCAGGAGACCGTCACCCCCCGCTGCCAGACAAAATCTGGCACCGGTTAAGGAGGGTTTCGGAGAGAAAGTCAAAGTAATCAATGCAATTCGGCCGCTTGTTTCGATTTATCATTCACCTCACTGGGGTCAAGCAGTTAAGCGGTCGCCTCCTGACTGTGTTCTTGGAACGAAGACCTGGAGTTTTGATGTGGAGATGATGCATCACTACTTCGATGTGACCGCCGATGTACTCACTCGCCGAGCACATGCATCACGTCTAACACTTACGTCTAGCACACCATTAAATATTGATCAATGTTGATGAAGACATGAAAATACATCATTATTAAGCTACGAAACTCTTATTTTCCAACCCCATTGGTACCCTTCGCGGCCTTATGTGTCCCTGTTACAGGAGCGCCATTGTTGGCTGTTACACTCTTACCCTGCGAGACGTTAATGCCGTTCGCGTACCTGTTCTTCTCATCCTTTGCAAAACCATTGTGGGTACCGTTAAACCTCATGTTGGCAATGCCTTCATACCCCTTGATACCAGTACTCTTCTCCAGCCTCTCAGCAATCTCGGGGTCAACCTCCCTGAAGATGGCAATCTGCCTCTTCAATGGTTCCTGGTCCTTGCACAACTCCATCTTACCAGTAACATTGTTGATGAAACGCTCACGAGCGGGCTCGTCCCATACCTTCTGCCACAACGCGCGAGGAGCAACGAAGTCCTCGGGTCGGATCTCGGATAGGAAGGTGATGGCCTCGCCGGTGAAGTGGCCATGCGCCTTGTCCAAGTCGACAGTACGGCTCTTGAACTGTATGGGCGCTACGGAGCTGAGGTAGTTAGGCCTGGCGCCTTGGTTGAAGAAAGCCATGGCGCCATCGCGCTGGAAGTTGCCCGCGTTGAAGCCGTTTCGAGGGGCGTTAACGGGGAGTTGTTGGTAGTTTACGCCGATGCGGTGGCGATGCGTGTCTGGATAGGAGAAGAGTCGCGACTGCAACACGGGATCGGCTGAGGGCTCAATGCCAGGGGGCATGTGTGCAGGATTGAAGGCAACCTGCTCAACCTCGGCGAAGTAGTTGACGGGATTCTCGTTGAGGGTAAACTCGCCGATCTTCTTGAGTGGGTACTTGCCCTGCGGCCAGACATGCGTCAAGTCAAAGACGTTGATCTTGTCGTTCTCCCACGCCTCCTCGGCCTGCTTGGGGGTCATGGTCTGAACCTCGACGGACCACTTGGGGTAATCACCCTTCTCGATCGCCTCGAAGAGGTCCTTTCCGGAGTAGTCGGCTGACATGGTGAGGGAGTCCTCCTGGGTGATGAACTTGGTGCCCTGCTGGGACTTCATGTGGATCTGAGCGTAGACCCAGTCGCCGTCCTTGTTGACGAGCTTGAGAGTGTGTCCTGCATAGCCGTGCATGAAGCGGTAGCCGTCGGGAATGCCGCGGTCACCCATGAGAATCATGACCTGATGGATAGACTCGGGGTTTTGCGAAAGGTAATCCCAGAACTGAAGACCATTAGTGGCTGAGTCTGTTGAATACTCAAGTAAAACTTACCATAAATGAGTCGTCATTGTGGTTGAGGTTGGTCTGAGGGTTCCTCTTCTGCGTGTGGATGAAATGAGGAAACTTCGCGGGATCCCTCAGGAAGAAGACAGGCGTGTTGTTCGCAACCATATCCCAGTTACCATCCTCCGTCCTGAACTTCACAGAGAAGCCTCTGGGATCACGCTGAAGATCAGGCGAGCCAGACTCTCCTCCGACCGTCGAGAACCGCACCGTGATGGGGCACTTCTTGCCCTTGGTCGAGAAGATGTCGGCCTGGCTGAGCTCGGGAATCGGGTTCGTGCACTCGAAGAAGCCGTGTGCACCACTACCCTTGGCGTGAACGACACGCTCCGGGATTCTCTCGCGGTCGAAGTGTGACAGCAGGTCGATCAGGTGGAAGTCCTGCAAGAGCAACGGCCCGTTCTCGCCGCATCGCTGCGTCTCGTACGGGTGTGGCATAGGAACGCCGTTGCTGGTGGTGTAGATGGCGTCCTTGGACTGCATCCGCCTGTCCTTCTCGTAGGTGCTGAACTGGTTGGCCACGTGGGCCTGGAATGAGGTGTCGGTGGAACCCATGTTGAACGTCTTTTGTGCCGCGTCGATGGGGTGTTTGATGATTCTTTGGACTGTATCCATTGGGGTATACCACTATGCGATGAAGTGATCTTATATCAAGAGACGCGGCTGGAAACATGCCGCCTCTGGCCGGGCTTTTGGCCCTCGTCTTATGTTATGTGTGGCGACCATGGCGACGGGACGATCAAAGTCAATGCCATGACGCAGATGAACATGGTCCAAACATTCCGGCAGCTGCAACGAATCAGGGACTTGATATTACTACAGTGAGGTCCCGCGATGAGACAGCGGTGCTGTCGCAGTTGTTGTGGCGTGGAAGCTATTCCAAAGGAGCCTTAGGGCGCGCCTTAGGGCAGCCGGGATTCTCAAGTCAATGACGCTTGGAGCGGAAGCTTGACCACTCGATGGACTTGCGTCCTGTTCCAGAAGAGCACTTGATCGGCGTTCATTGGCTGAGTAACAGTGGCCATTGGCTCTTCATCACAAATCGTGGTCAGAAAATGGATGTGAAGATGCGTTCACTGCGGGGCAGACAGCTTGAAGACGAGGGCTAGGTGCCGGGGGCATTCCCACTAAGCTGGAAACGATGGAGAGCTGTCCGGGGCAACGGCAGAATCTCCATCTTTCAATATGGAATTGCTGAAATTCCATGCTCAAGAGACATAGAAACTACAGATTCGGGGCGAAACCACCGATCTGCATGAACACGCTCGATGATGTCTGCGAACGGGTGGCCACGGCCCGCTGATGTCATGGACTCGAAGCCCGAGCCAAGACCGATGACAGCCCCCACCCCCGCCGCAACCCACTCCGGGATGACATCGGCGATGGGTATCGGTGTTTGATAATCTTTTGAAGGTCTAGAACGGCCTTCCGGAGCTTTTGATCAGTAGCCACGTGGAATTAGTCTTATGGCAAAGAGTGTGCAATGAAGTAAACAGTGAAATAGCATGAATCAAAACTTTTCCCCTCTAAAGATACACCTGAGCCATGCATGCCAGTGTCAGTTGCTCTAATTACACATGTCCTAATCGGCAAGCTTCATCTTTCTTCGAAGCATTCTAGGCGTTCGGATAGTAAGTGACGGTTAATTGTGAAGTCGCTGTCGATAAATGAATGCAGCAGCATTTGAAATGAGGGATGTCTGCCCCCGTCGACCAAATCGAGACTCGGGCCGGCCTGTCGGCACCGGCAGTTGGTCGAGGACGTCACCCGCCGCTCATGGATGGTATGCCCTCCACGCGCGTGCATTCTGCTTTTACTCCTGTGGACTACTATCTTCAGTCTCCTCGTCAACTCTAACGCTATTGGGTGGTGGGTAATGCGCCAGGAGTAAGACACCGACGGCGACAACGGCGAGGGCCTAGACTGTGGTCAGCGATTGGATGAAGAAGTGCTGGAGATGAAACAACTCACCGCATTGCAAAAGAACGTCAAGTTAGGCTTGCCAATGGCCGCTAAAGACGCAAAGATGAGACCGAACAAACCCTGCGTCGTCAAGGTAGCTGCACTCTCTACGAGAGTGACTGCGCTCAGTGCGTCCTGACGCTGGTGGGGCGGGCACATCTCGGTGATGACACCCTTGGCGGCCGGGGCGGACCCGGAGGCGAACGGCAGCAGGAACGCGGCTGTCGAGATGTCAATATCGTACCTTGCAAGTGATATGAGGTGAGTGGGCTTACCAAGATACACGTGCCATCCCTCAGTTGCCCATGCCGCGAGGGACGTCACGATGCCATCGACGACCAGAGACCACCGGAGGAAGAATAGATCGAATGTGCTGTCTTCATCCTCTTCTTCCGGGGGCGCTTTCGTCGGCTCCGAGGCATTCATCAGCCCGGGCGCCGGGTCCATGTCTTCGGGGTGGGTGGGGATCAAGTTCCGCTCCTCTTCAGTAAGGGTCTTTTGGAGAGCTCCCGCGTGGGTGGACTTGGCGAACCATCTCCTTCCTCCGTCGATGATTTCGGGGAAGATGAACATTAGGAAGACGCCGCGGATCCACGCGTTGCCGGACATGAGGATGCCGTTCTCCGTGGTGCCAAAGTTGAAGCGGGAGGTTGCGTACATCTGGATCAAGATGGGAGCGTAGCCCGTTGCGAACTAGGACATGCTGTTAGTGTACCCGTTGCACTCAGATGAGTGGGCGATGAACATACCACGCCAAAGAAGATACCCAGGGCGAGGAAGACCAGGCCGTAGTTCCTGATGATCTTGCCGTTCTCGAGGCGGTACTTCTGCGGCATGAGGACTTTGATCGGGGCCAAGAAGCCGGATGCGCCCGAGGTCGTCTTTCCATTTGCCTCATCGTCGTTATCGGGCGGTGAAGGCCAGAAGATGCCGCCGTATGTTGTTGCAACTGCAAAGCAGCCAACTGCAGACACGAACGGGCTCACGATGCCAAATACATCCCCAATGACTCCTCCCACTGCGATGAATTAGCCGCAGCCCGCCATGCTCTCGAGATACACAACTTACGCAAGTAGCCAATGGCTGTGCCAATCATGACCGCACCCTGCAACCTGCCAAAGACGCCTGTATGCTTTCTTCTCTCAACCACTTCCGCAACAGCGGTGTTCAGCACAAGCCTAACGCCCGCATTAGCGCACCCTATTCAGTCACTGAGGTGGAGAAGCTTCCGGTCAACACTTACATGTATCCCCGCGGCCCGCCGAGGATGCCGATCAGCTGGGTGTACTGCATCAAATCAATGCCGCGCTGCCCACCGGTCGAGACGGCGACGATCTGGCACGCGACGCGGATGCCGAGCAAGCCGGTCTGGCTGACGAGGGCCCAGCGGGTGCCCCAGCGCTTGATGAGGTCGCCGCAGATGAAGAGGTTGAGAATGCCGCAGATGGAGGTCGTCATACCGAGGATGGAGACCTGGCGCGCCGTGTTGGCGTCGATCTCGCGGCGCATGCACTGCTCCGAAGCGGGGCCGTCAAAGGGCGGGTGCGTGTTGTAGAACTGCTCGCAGGCCATCACGCGGAAGACGTAGATGATGCTGGGTTGATGTGTCAGTTTTCATGTTCTCTGGCAAGTAGAGATGGCTGTGGATGTTCACGTACGGGACTTGGGTGATGCCGAGAGTGAGCGAGACCAGGAACCCGGCGAAGAGGATGCGGTTCGCGGGAGACCACAGGCCGCGGCCGACCCGCTTCACGGCCCCGGCGCCGGACTTGAGGAGAGGCGTCCGTTCATCTGCGGCCATTGGGACGGAGGACGTTTACGGAAGGTGAAGATGCAATTGCGCGATCTACGGCGCCGCCAATGGAGAGCGCGTGGAGGAGGCTCAAGTAGAGTTTTTAATTGACAGAACCGGGAAGGTCGTCAGGGCAGAGAGGGGGGAGGGAGGGGAGGGGAGGGGATGCGAAAGGGAAACAGGGACAAACGGTGAGGAAAACACGGTTAAAGGAAGAAAAATGGCATTGTTTCCCTTCGGCTGTGGTTCTGTTTCCCCGGATAACGAGTCGCAGACACCGTTGCGAAAAGACGTGCAGAATCCCCGCTGTTGCGTCAGAAAAGAAATGGACCTTCCACCTTTGGGTGCTTGTTGGCCTGGGACTGGAAGAGTCTCTGGTGAAGAGACTGGGAATTGCATGTGGAGCGCCACCGGTGACTGACCGACAAAAGACTGTTCGTCTATTCTTTGGGGGACTCTTCGGCTCTTCTGGGCGGTTCTGTTGGTGGCGTTGTGTGGGACGAACCAGACACAGCAGACATCAAATGGAGAACAGACAGACACGAACCATGCAAGCAGCAGATTGTCTGCAGCCGAGCGCGGCGTTCGTCTTGCCGACCCGGTGTGGGATGCTGTGGGGTGTTTGACTTTTCAGAGACGGTCATAGGCGGGAGATAAAGTCGCCGGAGACGTAACCGGCGCTCGACCGGAGCTTGGCCGGGAAGTGCTGCTTATCGTCGGTCTGGAGCTGCCGAGGCGCACGGCACGATGATGCCCCGCCGCGGGAGGGCCCGATCCCGGAAGCTTTACTGTTTACAAGATACATAAGGTAGGTTGGCTGAGACATGTGTTGATGATCTCGCTGTTGCTGTTGTTATTGATGTTAATGATTACTTGCATGAAGCTCTATGTTAGTTGCTGTTGTCCATGTTGTTGCCTATCACATGAATGACTATGACTTGCATTAAATTGAGTCGGAATTGCCCGAGGAAAACAGTTCGCAGTTATTGGATATCGTATCTCGATAGCTTCGATCGCGGGAACATGCCTGCTCCGACGCTATCTAACTCCGTCAAAGATAAGCAGCAGGGCGCAATCTCACTCACTCACTCGCTCATGACAGCGGATGTCCCAACACCAACTTGCCAAACTTTCCCAGCACAGCCACCTTCTTCACCTCCTCCAGCGCCTTCTCGGCCTCGCCCTTGAACACATCCACCACCGGCAACTCAAACTTGCTGCCGTAGTTGTCCACAGTCCAGTGCACCGACTTCCACATCTTCGCCGCCGCCTCTGGCCTCGCAGGGATCTCAACCGTCGGCCCGCCCCCGAACGCCAGCTTCACCGGCGAATGCGCCGAGGCCAGCGGCATCTTGAGGCGCTTGTTCTTCCCGCCGACCACGGAGAGCACGCTCGCGTCCGCGCCGACGCACCGCAGCATCTGCTCCGCCGAGCTGTCCTCGCCGACCGACCCGGCGCAGTCGGCGGCGTACGCAATCGGCCCCGCCCCCGCCTCCGCCACCGCGGCTTCGATCGCCGAGACCACGTCCGGGGAAGCGTAGTCGAAGCACCGCGTCGCGCCGAGCTTCTCCAGCAGCGCATGCCGCTTTGGGGATGCGGTGACGAAGATGGGGGATGCGCCGCTTGCGCGGGCAAGCTGCAGCATGCACAGCCCCACGCTCGTCGACGCGCCCCAGATGAGCAGCGGCCCTGGCGTGAACCCCGCGGCGGGCTGTTCTCCCGGAAGAGGGTAGTTGAAGATGCTGTACAGCCCGTCGGCGGCAGTCGCCACGACGGTCGTAAGAGCCGCTGCGTGGTCGAGAGGTAGGTTGGCCGGCACCTTGAAGAGGAGCTCTTCGGGACAGGCGAGGTACTCCTGGTGGGCGCCGTACTTCCACGGCTTGCCGACGCCGGTGGGCGTATGTCCGGCCACGACGTCGCCGGGTTCGAAGGGCGAGCCCGGGTTTGCCCCGACGACGTGGCCGCTGAAGTCATAGCCCATCACCGTGGAGCGGACGCCGAGGTGCGGCGCATGCTTGACATCGGCCGGGTTGACGCCTGAGAAGGATACCTTGACAATGACCTCGCCCGCCATGAGCTCGGGCACGGGCACATCGTGGATGATTTTGTAATTGCAGTCTTGGTCGACGAAGAGGGCGGGCGCTGTTGATTTTGATGGTAAAGACATGGTGATTGATGGGCTGCAATCCGAGGTGAAGATAATTGCGAGAAAGTGAACCACAAAGATGCGCTGCTGAAATGCTTCGAGATGCAATGCCTCAATAATGTGTTACAGCATCAAACACTCCATATTTACATCTAGCGTCCACATCACCCGTTGCCGAGCCCCTTTCCCGGACTATGGACTTTGTCGGGGAGGCGGTGGGACATCGGAGACACAGAGCCAAGCCGGCCGTTGTGTCACAGAACGCAGGTATAAATCCGTAAAACCGGCGGCGACAGGACATTTGGCAAACGTGCGACTTCCTCGCGAACTTCGCGAGAGTAGTAATCGGCGAGCGGCACTCTCAAAGTGTCCGTCCGAGCACTTAGCACCACGCGCCACGCCGTTGGAGCCTCGGGACTCGGGACCCTCTTTACCATTACGGGACCTAGAGACCGACAAGGGATGGATGGAACTCCAGTCTGCAGTGTCTCTGTCGCACGAGCAACTTCCGATGCGGGGGAAACTCTAAGCTTTTTTGGCGTGGCATCCCGCGGACTGCCCTGCCCCGCGTCTTGGTGTGATGGCAGGGCCCATGTGTTCAGGAGCCTCAGATGACCCCGTCCCCGGTGGTGATGGTGGGCTTCATGCGATGATCTCGTTTTATCCTGAGGCGGGAATTTCTAGATTAATTGACTTCTCGACAAACTGCGTGATAGCAACGGATTTACGGCTTTGCCGTGAAGTCTTGCCGGTGAGGGGTCGGCCGTGTCCACATTGTTTCCGTCAAGATCAAGTTGGTGGTGTAGCACATCTACTACGCAGTACATCCACGACGGGGAGGAGGTGGATCAGATGTCAAGATGGGTCGGCCCGTATAAGAAAGGAAGATGCCCCTTGGACTTATCGCAAACCTTAATCACAGCTAGGCCAGATAACGACTTTAATCATCTTCCACAAAAATATCCCGACGATGGCGCCGTACTATGTCAACTCTATCGAGGTCCTGCAGCGCCCCGCGACCGCGCCGCCGTGGGAGCATCCCAAAGAGCCAACCCGTGTGGAGCTTCCCGCCGGCCACAAGAAGACCCCGGACCGTCGCCCGCTGGATTGCGACATCATCCTTGAACGCGACCAGTTGTTGACGCTGCGGGATGGCGTGCGCATCCGGGCTGACATCTTTCGGCCGAAGACGGAGGGCAAGGTCCCGGCCGTGTTGATGTGGTCTCCGTATGGAAAGACTGGAACGGGTGGGTTTCTTTGGTGATTTATAACGCACGAGACGGCTGACGTTTGGGCGTAGGGGCTCTCAACCTGGACAAGGTCCCTCTCACAGCTGGAGTTCCTCTCAGCAAGCTTTCGGGTTATGAGTCGTTTGAAGGGTTAGTTCCCTCTCTGAACACACCCTTGCTTCTGAACTAACACTTTGAGGCAGACTTGACCCTGCCGAATGGGTCCCCAAAGGCTATGCCGTCGTCAACGCCGACGCCCGCGGCGTGGGTGATTCAGAAGGCGACATCAGAATCTGGGGCACTGGCGAGGGCCAAGACGGACACGACGCCATCGAAGAGATCGCCAAGCTCCCTTGGTGCACCGGGAAAGTCGCGCTGGCGGGAAACTCGTGGCTCGCGTTGTGCCAATGGTTCATCGCCGCCGAGCGGCCACCTCATTTGGCTTGCATCGCGCCGTTCGAGGGCTGCAGCGACCATCTCCGGGAGACGCTGAGCAGAGGAGGCATCCCGGACAAGGGGTTTTCGGGGATGATTAATCACGTCATTAATGGTAGGCAGCAACCTTTCTTAAGGTACGGCACGGGGTACTTACACGGGTTTTGCAGGCCGGAACATGATGGAAGACAATATTACGATGTTGGACAAGTTCCCCAACTGCAGGGAGTACTGGGACGACAAGAGGGCTCGCATGGATAAGATTGAAGTCCCGGCATACATCCTTGCCAGCTACTCGACCAGGCTTCACACCGTTGGTAGTTTCCGAGGATTTGAAGAGATCCCCCATCAGAAGAAATGGTGAGTATTCAGAAATGCTGCAAAAAGCCGATACTGACAATGACCAGGATCGCCGTTCACGCCACCCAGGAATGGTACGACCTCTACAGCAAATCGCGCGTCGACGACTTGCAACGCTTCTTTGACCGCTACCTCAAGGACATCGAGAACGGTTGGGAAAAGACGCCGCCGGTGCGGCTGGCGGTCCTGGGCTTCAACAAGCCGCCAATCCTCGACCTCTCCTTCGACCATCTCCCGTGGCTGGCCCCCTACACCCCCACCACGAACGTGCAGAAGCTCTACTTGACGCAGAACAAGTCTCTCCAGCTGGCGAACGAAGCTAGCTCCAGTACTCTCGAGTACAAAGACACCGAAAGGCTCGAGCTGGCATACACCTTCCAGCAACCAACTAAGCTGGCCGGCCCGACGAAGCTGGTCATCCACACCTCCTGCCCCTCACAGACGGACTTCGACATCTACGTGCAACTGAGAAAGAGGGACAGCAGTGGCAACGACTTGGTCCACGTCAACATGCCCCTGGGGGATCTCGGTGTCGCCGACGCAAAAGAGGTTCCCAACATCAACCCCCTCAAGTATCTGGGGCCGACGGGACAGCTGCGGGCGTCGAGGAGAAAGGTCGCGCCTGAGTTTGCGCAGAGTTACTGGCAGACCTTGGCGCAAGACACGGACGAGCCGGTGAAGGCGGGGGAGATTATCAAGTTGGAGATTTGGGTCTGGCCGACGGCGATACAGTTTGATGCTGGAGAGCAACTCGTGGTAAAGGTTTCCGGGAACGGTATGAGTCTTCCTGAGTTTGAGCCGCTGGCGATGCAGCCCAAGGACGTCGCGCAGCAGTTGGTGCATGTTGGCGGGAAGTATGAGAGTTATCTAGAGGTTGTCTGGATCTAGAGACATCTGGCTTGGGGTTTCAACTAGGTGGGACAGGGTACGGAGGAGTGATATTGGGAACAGAGCACAGAATGTCACCAAAACGGCGGTATGAACCAAGAGATCTGTCGAATTAACCGAGGTCATTAAATATTATGCGAGTGCCTCAATAAACTTGGCAAAGTCCAACGTCCCCAGACCCGTCGCCGGATCCCACCCCTCAGTCGCCAACCATCCGCTCTCAACCTGGTCGCCAATCGGACAGCTACCACTAGATCCGCTCGTCACATCGACAAACGCAGAGCGAAGCTTGTCCGAGTAAAGAAGAGGATTCAAGAACCCCAACGGCGCCTTGCCCTCCCTCATCCGCTTATCATTCGCAAGCGCAACCATCGCCGCCACGACCGGGGTGCTCGCGCTGGTCCCCTTCTGCGTCCAGCCGGGCTGCATCAAGAACCGCGAGCCCACCGCAGACAGATCGGGGCTCCCGCGTCCGCCAGCCGTGTACCACCCAGCGTGCGATCCGTTGATGCTGTCAATGTACGCCTTGGCGGCGGACTCCTGCCAGGCGGGCCGCTCGAAGTACTCGCTGAACCCGCCGGAGCTGTACCACGCCGGCTCGGCGGGCAGGTAGTTGCCCGTGGCGCCGACGCCGGTGACGTAAGGGCAGTCGACGGGGAACGTGGGAATGAACTTTGTGGTGTTCTTCCCGTCGTTGGACACGCAGTTGCCGGACCGCACACCGGCGGCGCCGCCGTCTCCCGTCGCAACAAGGACGGAAACCCCGCGAGCGGCGACTTGCATGAACAGGTCGCACACCTTGCGCGCATACGGCAGCGGGATGGCCTGCTCATCATCCGTGTACGAGATGGAAATCACATGGGGGATTGTCTCGCGCGCGAGCAGCGCCTCGAGGAACTCAACCCACGGCTCGTCCCCGCTCTCCTGGGGTGTCTTCTCCCGGCCGTCGTCGCCGATCTCGGGGCCGCGGCCGCCGGTGGAGAAGTAGGTCACGTTCATGGGCTGGATGAAGGGCATGCTGTACTGGATGTCGAGGAGGGCCTCGACGCCACCGCCTTCGGTGGTGGTGTTGCCGCCGTTGATGGACTCGACGGTGAGGTTGTACTTGGGCGAGAAGCCGGTGGCGTTTCGGCGGGGGCTGTACGACGCGAGGAAGGCTTGCAGGGTGGGCACGTTGGGGTACTCTTCGAGGAAGCCCGCGATGCCGAAGTCCGTGGGGGACGGGCCGTTGGGAGGGGCGTAGTTGATGTTGTAGAGGTCTACGATGCACTGGGGCGTGGTGTAGTCCCAGCAGCTTTGAGGCACTGAGGAGTGGTTAGTCTTGAGCAACTGCGACATGGATGGGAGGACCTACAACTACTGGCTCGCTTGGCCTTCTTCAGCTCCTGCACGGAGTCTTGTCTCCTGGGCGGCTTGCTGATGAACTGGGTAAGCGGGAAGACGAAATCGACATGTTCCGCCACACGGGCCGGGACGGTGTACTCCTTGGCACGGAGAACAGGCTTCTCGCCCTTGAACTGGTATTTGGAAAGCTTGCAGTCCAGCAGGCGATTCGCCTTGCCGACGGTGGTGTTCAGACGCACCCACGCGCCGTCCAGCTTGAAGTCGTGGATCTCACACGTCTCGAGCCACGACGCAACGGCCGGGTAGGCATCCAGACTGGGCTCACGAAGGGTCTCCATGAGATCCCGAGAGACGTGCTGGCCATACTCGGGATGCGACGGGTCGCTGGTGACATCGAGACGCTTCTTGAGCTCAGACAACCCGGGCTGCTTCAGGGCGATAGACAGCCGAACAGTCAAGAAGTCTTCTGCCGGGGCTACATGTCTCCATCCCAGAGGTAGTTGAGAGACGGATTCGTGAATGGCTCCGTCGCGCTGTGTCGGATGGCTGAAAGCAACACTGCTCAACAGCAGAGCGCTGACACTCGCGATCCACGAAAGTCTCATTCTGCCGGTATCTCGTAGCAGACCAACTCGCGAACAGAAGATGAGAAGATACTTGACAGGGAGGGACCGTCGTTCCCCGGCCTGAGAGACAACCGCTGTCTAATACCACGGCCAAGAGCGAAGACAAGCTTTCTCGGCAGGGTCAGCCGCCAACTGCTGCGACCCGCTGCTCGCCTTCGCAAAAGAAAATCATGTCCAATTTTTTGACATCATGATGAATGGCCTCAGGGCCCGGGGTGCCCCTGTACTAGTCGCCTTATTCTCCGCCAAAAAGTTCGTATCCAAGAGATCGGACGACTGCCGAACCTGGCTTAAAAAGAGGGGGCTTCCAGGGGTTGGCCGTGTTTTGCTTCTGGCCCCCGAGTTTTCCAGATGAACTGGTTCATTGCCTCGGTTCGCTGAGGAAGCAAGCAGTACGAAGAGGCAATATCTATGTTGCTTCTCGAACTCCCCCAAAGCCCTTCGTGAGAAACAGACGATCAACAGCATCGTCAATTGTTGAATTTGTTCAAAATACTCGTTGTAAACGGGCTGGTACTGATTCGTATCTTTGTTGTTACTAAACAATGCTTACAGACCTGTTCCTTGGTCTTCATCAGAGCCGGCAAATCGGCGCGCATTGAGCTCATTTCGCTTTCAGCGGCCACTAGAAGCACCGTTGATTCCACCACTAGCCTCACTGCAACCCCATCTAAGCACTCTATGTGAAGGTTGACACAATCTTAATACGAAGAACGTTCTTTTGCGTCCCGCGGGATGCAGGTTAGCATGGACTGTCGAGGTTTGGGCGGAGGTTACGAGAAGATCGCCGCTCCACGATCCTGCAACGGGAAGTTCGTTACGGCCCTGGTCGTGGTCACGATGTGATCCATCCCTCGGTGCTTCCCGGTTCTCTCAAAATAGCTTTTGTCATGCCCCAATTTTCATATCCGCCTCCGCGACCTCGTAGGGCGTGGACGGGAATAGCGGCAGCCTCTCCCAAAGACTCGTTAAGAAGGGCATCGTTCTCTCACTCTTTCACCAGAGGGTTTCTTCTTCACGCTTCCGCCCTCCATCTGTCACTCGTTCAGTAAGTCTCAACCGACAGGATGCGCACCCAGTCCCTCGCCATGGCGGCCCTGGCCAACACCGCCCTCGCCGCGATCCCGACCGTCAACATCCCGCTGCACTACTACTACGGCGGCGGCCACAAGATCGCGACCAACCTCGTCAACCCCAACTCCAATAAGTCGGTCGAGGTCGTCTTCGACCAAGGCTCCGAGAACTTCTGGGTCTTCGGCCCCGACGCCATCAATAACTGGGGATGCACCGCCTTCTTCTGCCAGGGCAAATGCAACGTCACCGTCGACCCCTTCTACGACTACCCCAACAGCCCGACGGCGCAGAAGCCCGAGCCGTTCCCCTCGCAGTTCGCATACGGCGGCTACACCAAGATCGTGCAGGGCAAGGTGAGTGTCAACGACACTTTCCACTTCGCCGGCGACGCGGGTCTCTCCTCAGACGTTGCCGCCAGAGTCGCGATTGCGGAGTACATGCAACAGCGCCTCCCGGCCAACCAGGACGGCACCTGCGGCTCGGCCGGGGCCTACGATCTCGGCATCTTGGGCGTGGCGCCGTTCTACCGCACCGCCGAGTGGAACACCACCGGGCCGCACGTCCGCCAGGACCTCCTCGAGAGGGGCGAGATCAGCGCGCCCGTCCAGAGCATCTGGTTCGACGAGGCCCCCGAGAACTGGGACGGCACCTTCACCGGCAATGCTGTCTTCGGCGCGATCGACCACTCCAAGTACACGGGCGAGCTCGTCAAGGTTCCCCCCGTGAAGAACGACGGCCTCGGCGCCTCCGTGGGCTACTTCGTCGCTCCCCCCACCGTCAAGGTGAAGAACGTCACCCTCGATAACAGCGAGCTGAGCACCAGGTCCTGCATGATCGACTCTGGCACCCAGATCAACGACCTGCCCATCAGCTCCTCGGCGATGGATGCTTTCGAAGCCGCGGCCGGTCTCGCCCGGGACCCCATCGGCCACACTGCCTGGAACGGCAGCTGTGACTCCATCCCCAAGGATCTGACCATCGACCTTGAGTTCGAAGGCATTGGAGGCAAGAAGGTTACGATCAAGACTCCCCTGCGCAACTATGTCCGCAACAACGCTGATGCAGCGCCTGGGTTCTGCGCGCTCAACATCGATACCGGCGGTTGCATGCTCGGCGCTCCTTTCGCAACGGCTGCCTTCTTTGCTGCCAATGATGCTGAGAACGAGATTGCTCTGGCGCAGGGCGGTGTGTCTAAGAGGGGAAGCAAGCCTGATGAGGCTTCGTTCACTCTAACCATTGCTTGAAAGAGGCGATGCAGTTTGATAACGAATAATAAGTAATGCCAGAACAAATGGGGCCAGCATTGAGTGAAATATGTCTTCGAATGTGTCATGACCCCCTCAGATAACATTCTGACTGCCTACATGGTTCTCTACAATGAGTACTTCTTGGAGCTCTGTCGTGGGTTAATCTTCACCCAGAAGTCGATGGGCCGCTCATTGAACCACCCGTAATGGTGCAGCTCATACTTGGGGTTAGCCAACTCAAAGTCAAACTCCTTGATCAACTTCGCCATCACAACCATTTGCCACAGCCATGCGTAGTGCTTTCCGATACACTCTCTCCTGCCATTGCCATAGTATTTCTTGACTCCCTCCGGGAGCTCATCATACCTCTCCCCAACCATTCGCTCCGGCATGAACTTATCGCCGTCCTCGCCAAAGACGGATCCGTCTCGACTCGCGCCAGCCAGCACAACAATCATCCCTTGGTCGTAAGGAATGCTGTACGTATTGCCACCGTTTCCTGTAAGAAGTACGGGGCCAGTATCTTCGCCTGGCTTGTGGATCGGCTCAATATTGAAGCCCGGCGCCGCAAAGGAAAGACGGAGAGATTCGCGAACAATTCCCTCAATATACTTCAGCTGGCCGACATTTTCGTACGTAAGTTCGTAATCGCCGACAACGGCGTCAAGTTCTTTCCGAGCTGCGGCCACAATGTGAGGGTTCTTCGCAAGGTGGTACATGCCCCCAGTAATGGCGCAAGGTGCGGTGCTGCTCCCGATGGGCATAGACACAATCTCGTCGACGACTTCAGAATCCGTCATCGTGTTGCGAAGTTTCCTGTGTATGTTGGTTGCGGGATCCTTGGCAGTGTCGTTCAGCATGGCTGCAAGAAGATCCTTGCGATCTGTGGGGTTGTTTTTCCTGTAATCGATCAGGTCTTGGGCGTAGGCCCTCATGACCTCGGTTGATTTCTTGAGCTTGTTGATGTAAAATGGCTTCTTCCATGGAAGTCTGGTCGGCCGTTGCACAGCCTCCCCGGTGGAGTCGTCCATTCCCTTCAGCATTGGATGAGGCGTTTTCAGATGGTTGAGCTTCTTTCCGAAGAGCGACAGAGTCGTTGCCTCGAGGTTGAGTCGGTCAAGCTCAGCTAGAGGCTCGATCTGGGAGCCTGGAGCCTTGTCCCTCCATAAGTCGAAAAGTTCGTTCGTGGTGTTGAGAAAATCACCAAACAGATGTTGAACAGATTCCTTGGTGAGTTTCGGTGCAATGATGTTGTGGTGGACCGGCCACTCAGGAGAATAGTGGTACGCCGTGAAGAGTGCAATGTGGACCGAGGTTTGGATCTCTTTGATGGGCGCGGTGACCTGCTTGCGAAAGCGCTTCTCGTTGCACACTTCTTTCACAAGCTTGGCGCCTGTAATGAAGACAATAGTCTTTGGCCCGACCTTGGCCTGGAAAATTTCGGGGTGGTCAGGGTCTTCGGCAAGCTCCTTGAAAAACGGCCATGGATTTTTGCTATTGCTCAAGAACTGGAGTATATTGTTGCCGCCAAGCTTGGGGACCCAGGCGGGGAGCCCACCCTTAGCTTGGGGGATGGCAATGATGTTGTCAGTCATTTTGGTGTGCTGGATGAGCCTTGGAAATGAAGAGTGGTAGGTACAAGAACGGGAGTAGATGCCCAGAACCGGATTCCATCAGCTCTTAAGGTTAAGCAGCAACGGGAGGTTCTCCCAGGTCAGCTGGAAGACCTCGAATATCTACTGGATTCCTCATCCATCCGTTCGCGCGTCAACTGTCTCGCAGTGGCTGCTATTTGTCTCACCGGACCACAGCATCGCGCATGCGCGACGGCCCGTAATCGAATGCAGAGCCGTTGTCATTGGATCCCTGACTGTCAATCGCAGCTCGTTTTCATGCTTCGAGCAGAGCCATGTCTCACAGTGTCAGACAAGAGCTGATTATTTTCTGCTGTCAAACATGTGCACAGCATATTCGAACAAGTTGGCAAAGTACAGCACGCTATCGGACTTCGTGGTCACTTCCCCGCTCCAGCTTTGAAATCCGATGTTTGACATGGAAGAATTGGGTGGTTGAGTTTACTGTTGCTGCTAGTTCGCTTGCTTTGGGCATTGAATATGCCGGATTGAGGAAATCCTCAAGATGTTTTGTCTATGAATCTGGATCAAGGGAAGAACTTCGAGCAATGATCTGCACAGATCTACGAGATAGCTCTCCCTGGTGCGTCGTTGGGTGAGACATGAAATCGCAGCGGCGCTTGGCACAAGTTTACACGGTGGTGCTTTGGTGTTGTGTCTCTCCAGCAGCACGGGAAAGCTACCCGTCCGTATTAGTGGCCGATCGGGGATCGACGTGGCCCTCTCCCCGCAACAGGCTTTCCGTGTGTGCTTGTCCTTGCAGCTGTAGTGAAAGCTTGCTAACTTTTCCAGGCCACAAGTTTCGAGGGAAATGTGGGTTTGATAGATACCTAACATGAGTGACTGCGCACAGCATTCGACACAAAAAAGGAGACTGAACTGAGATAAGACTCATCCGAGTCATGCCAACACTCTCTCTCGCAGGTTTAGGCGCATCATGCAAGCACACACACACACACACACACACACACACACACACACACACACACACCAGCAGCCAATCGGTCTAGAATATTAGGAGAGCCCTCGAAAATGTCAAAAAAGTGAAGATGCGGCCAGTGTGGATTGAACACACGACCTTCAGATTAAGTGATTGAAGTTTTCAATGGGTCGTAGAGACCCATACTTCAGTCTGACGCTCTCCCAACTGAGCTATGTCCGCCGCTCATCTTCGGACCCAACCAGACCGCAAGACACAGATGTACCCCACCCCACGCAATAGTAGTTGATTGAGATTCACGAGCGGCCATTTGAGCATGCTGACGAGGCCTGAACTGATCGCATTCGTTCATTCATCATTGGTTCAAGTGAAATTCAAATCTCATGCCCTTGACATTTGGTGAGAGCTAGGTTCTTCTTCGGTAGGTACAGGAGTGTTGGCTCGAGATTGAAGGCTCACTGCCACCATTTCGGACGAGAAAGGACAAGTCTGCCTCCGGCTCTGACTCTGACATCCGATATCATAAAGTCCACTGAAGATTTCGTCTATAAATAATCGCCAATGCGTATAGATGAACGATAAGCTTTGTATTAATCTCTACGTTATCGTACACTTTCCTCCCCTCTAAGGCCTCGAACGCGAATGACGCAAACATCTTGACAATTCAGCAAAAGCTGGGAGACCATGCTTTCTTGATTCGTCTCTTCGCAATTGTTTTCCAAAACCACGAGGAAAGTGGGATAAGAAACGAATGCTCCCATTCAAAGTATTTTCGGGAATCAATACCGCTCTGAGTACGGACAGCTCCATAGGAATAATCTCTGCCTATTCCTACCGTTAGTCGAAGGAAATTCCTTTATGTGGGTTACCCCGAGCGTTTATAGTATGACTTACGCATAAGAAACCGCCTCCATGACAAGATCAACAATCCGGATAATCCACGCCGGAAGCGTTGGTGCACTCAGAGTCGTTGAGTGTTGAATCAAATTTGTTGTCGTCGCAACCGCACCCCCAAAAGGCGTGCTTGCAGCCGGCGGTGCATCTCTCTCCGTTGGCGTAGTAGCAGTTGATCCAGCCGCCCGGGCAAGTACGGGCCGTGACAGTGGCTACGGCACCGAGAGCGATGGCAAAAAGAGTAAGACGGACCATGGTTATACGAATGAGTGGAAATGACTGAATAAGTAAAAGAGAGTATGTCAGGTTTCGAATGGTAGTGAGTGTTAGAGCGACGAATACCGTGCCAAAGAGAACAAGACGTCTGCATGGGCAAGCAAGGTGTTTAAGTAGACACCGAGAATCCGTGGACTCTTGAATGATTGAATACCAGTCCCATGGCACTGCCCCTCTCTTTGTCTATGCTTAATTCATACAAAGTAGGATGTTCATCGCATATGACTCGTCTGAAATCCAGCTCCCAAGTTGCCGATGATGTTCACAAGGCTACCCGGAGTTACGATCCAATGGGAACTATTATCATCCAGGCAGAACCGTTCAGTGCTCCGCACGGTGAAGTCTAAGACGCCGATCCTATTGTTCTTAAAACTTAATTAGAGGTCCGGATGGTTCTCTTCTTTCCCAACGGAGGCAAAAGAGGAAATTCCGCTGACTCATACTATTTCTGACTGCTTAACTTGAGGAGACTGCAATTTGAGCTAGACGGCCAAAAAGAAGTATTGATTGTTGCCGACGAGTCCAGGTATTAGTGTTTGACATATCGTCACTCTCGGGGTGCTCGCTGTCTCCGTCAACGCAATCTTTCTTTCGCGGCATGTCACGCGTTCACGCGCTGAATCATTTCATCACTAGCACCGACTGCAGTACAGCTGCTCGTGTTGAGTCAAGCCGCAGAAGCTTCGGTGGGCGATTCGATTGAAGGATTCGTAGATTCTGCACCGCCTCGGTGATAAAGTGAGCTTTATTTGGGCGCTGCCTGCTCTGTCTATCCGTGTATACGGCCACCCATTAATCTGGAAGCGCAGACGAGGGCGCAGGGGTTGGACTTATGTTTCGGTCAATGAGAGCCGCTGGACGCTCGGCTGCTGCCTCTATGCGTCATAAGGTCGGACCGACACCTTCGATTGTTCTAATTTCTGTGTCGTAAGTTCTCCGTGTTGCATCCCCCAGGGAACATAAGCCTCATGCGCGAGGAGAGGCAGTGTGGCGTTTGTGAACATGCCTTTATGGAATAACCAAGGGTACGTGTACCGGTAAAATTCGTCTTGTGGGATCTATTTTGGCTCAGAAACGTTGAACTGTAGATGAAAAAGCACCCTTTGGCAGGCTTTCATTCTTCTGACCTCTTAAGGAATGCAGCGGCATTTCCGACATCAACAGATGGCTGTTTTGGGAAGTTGCAATTTGGTGAGTAAGACATGGCTGGCACTTGGAATTACTGCCGGTCAGGTTTCTGGGAAAGCCCTTATTGCAGCATAATCCTTAATCCTGCTTTTTCGGTCTTTTGATGCTCAGACCGCGCCAATGTGGCTTCTGTGGCAGACCTTCTTCTGTATCTCATGTCTGTCTGTCTGTCTTTTTCGGTATCGGAGGAGAAGGACAAGGCCGCCGGGAGAGAATAATTGCACAATGCGAGCCAGAACAAAAGACATGGCAGACTTGAGACCAGCTGAGTTTTTGATTGCGTTCTCGCAAACCCGACAGTCTGGGTAACATTCCCGGTAGCTGAAGGTAGTTTCTCAGCTCTGGCGGATGTCATCCCACAGGGTTGATGATTATGTTGACTCGAGCAATACTTATATTCATTCTGACCCCTTACGCGTTACTCTTGGACTCGCGAAGTCTTCCGTCCTAACCACGATCACTCTCAATTTTCCATCGCCGTCGGGCACTGAAGTCATGATGAAGCCCTTCTGGCTTGCAGTAGTCATTGCTGACTTTATCCGAAGCTCTTCGGCTATTCTTCAATACTCTTACAACATTTTACCCAGTTCGACCACTTCGTCCACACTGCTCAGCGCTTCAGAAACATCATCATCTGTACTCTCATCCTCATCAACTGCGTCATCTGCAGCTATAGTATCGCTTAGTCTGAGCTCAAGCCCTATACTGGCAACGACTACTGTCGACCCGTCAAGCAGTCTTACTTCATTGCCAACTGGTACTGCGCTCTCTACGTCAAGCTCGACCATCATCTCATCCGCGTCTACGACGATCAGCACGTCAAGCAGTTCGAGTTCATCATCAGCCATTATCGCTGTGTCTTCCTCAAATTCAATCTTAGTGCTGTCGACAAGTTCCACTTCATCAAACAGCGTCAGTTCGTCTTCGACTAGTTTTGGGCTGTCTACCACAAGTACATCCATCTCTCCATCTAGCAGTTCCTCCGCCGGATCCACCACCAATACCTCACAAGCATCCATGATTGCAGGAGGATCCTCAAGCAGAACGTCAACTACCTCATCCAATACCTTATCTATCTCTGGTGCCAGTTCTGTTTTGAACAGTAGCATCACAGCTTCTTTCAGCACAAATGGATTGCTAAGCTCCAGCGTGCTTCTCAGCTCGACGCTTACTGTATTGCGTACTTCTTCAAGCTCAAGTGCTTCTTCGGGTTTGAGTACTTCTTCGAGCTCTGGTACTGTCTCGCCTACAACCACATCTTCATTGGCATCAATAGGCTCTACAACAACGCCCTCTTCAAACATAACATTAGTTTCAAACTCTGCAGGAGAGTCGCAGACTACGTCTTTGGAAATACAGACAACATTCCAGAGTCTTATATCAGATGGTTTCTCTTCGACTTCCAGCACTATCGTTATCCCCTCATCGGCAACGACGGTCGAACCTCCTAGCTCTTCACCATCATCAGCTACAACGATATCTCCCGGAGTGTTGTTTATGCTCACCATCTTTACGGCACCTCAAGCAACACCATCTTTTCCATAACCTAAATACCACCAGAGAGGTCGATCATCGTGGGCTGCAACAAAACTTTAATCATGAATAACTACAATAATTGCATGAGGAGATGCTGTCGGCATATGAGTCGTTGTTCCATGAAAGCTGAGGCCAAATTAGCTCACATGATGTGCCGTTCGTTTTAGCTGTCTTCCGGTTAGATTGAGTCCAATTTCAAGTTGTCATAAAACCCATTCATTCTCGCTCGCTACATGATCTACATCGCACCAAGTTCCGCAAAACACATCACATCGAATCGAAGCCTGAGAGTGTTCGTTTCATCGCTCCAACAAGGTGCCTCCTCTCGTTTTGCATAAAGACTCAAGTCTTCCTTGACCGAATCAACGAAATCTACTAGCCGTTTCGTCCAGATAATATGAACCCATTCGTCAAATGCCTCGGCCCAATAATCCGCCATTATCTCAACATCATCTCTCTCGCCATCTGTGAGATATCTGAGGACCCTGAATGCTGGTTTCGGAACCTCGACGTGCTCGAGTCTATCTATTATACCATTGGCTTCAGGCAGGACAATCGATATGGATTGCAGTTGCGGCAAGTATTTCATAGCCATCGGTAGCCAAAGTCCTCGGTCGGTGACTGGGAGAGCAAGTGCCAGATGCTTTGTGGCGCAAGGCCATTCAACTCGACCGCATGCCTGACAGAAGTTGTAGAAGTTGTCGCTGTCAAGGTAGAGCATGTCTTGTTCTGGGTTGTAAAGCCGAGCTCGGGGCAATTTTAGAAGTGCGACTTGGCGGGCCTCGGTGTTGGTCGCCAACAGTGGCGAATAAGGATTGTGAACTTTCAGTGTTGGAACGATGTCCAATTTGAGATCCGATGGTGGAATGCAAATATTTGAGAAGATGTCGAGGCAGCACTCCCAAATTCTCTTTCTAATATGGAGGGGGAGGCGCGTAAAGTGTCTGAATTTAGGTAGCGAAGGGTATTGGAGAGCATCTTGTGGGTGGATAATGCAGCCTAGGTTCAGGAACAACATGATGTAGGTTTTCATGAATTTCTGGAAAGGAAGATAATGGCTAGAACTCCGTCAAGCGTAATGCTCACGAGTATCTGCTCCGGAATGAGAACAATATACGTTTAATGAATGGGTCTTCGTAGCCAAGTTGAAACAAACATAAGGACATCGCATATCCATTTGAGAGGCCGCCAGCGACACAGAAGAAGCTTGCTGGTTGTTGGCCCAGTCCTGCCTAGACATCTCGACGCTAAGTATTCTGCCTTGCCAATGCCGCTGTAGCCGGTGGAGCCTTCCATCTGCACAACCTCACTGCGCCTCATACCGCCGCATCAAATGGACTGGCGAAGGAGCGAGCTCTTGGCGTCTTCAGAGAAAATAAAGCGTGATGACAAGAAAGCTTCTCGAAAACATCAGGAGCTCTCTTTATAGAGAGACACCCGAGAATGCGCACTTCCTCAAGCAAGTCTTGAACCGGGGAAACAAACACTATCCATGCATTTGTTTCTTCGGCCGTGGACAGACCTCTTGCTGCTGAAGGGGTTTGCGTCATTATCAAACATCATTTGGGCCAGGCTGACCAATTAAGTAGATTGGTGCTGGTCAATGACTGTATTTATCATTGGTCGGAGTGTTGTCGGTGCTAAGTACGGGCAGCTTTGTTATGTCCACAGAAGCAATCAAGTAAGCATTTTGGCATGGTACACAAAGTTCGCGACTGAGAACAACACAAAATGACTTCAAACGGTCAGATATGTACTGATACTTATCTTGTCCGATAACACAGAAGTGCAAACGGTGTGAGGCAAGGCGAGTCATACTCCCAGCTTGGATCGGAAGAGCCCCATTATGCCACGGACTGGACCAAACGGATTCTCGCAACACCACTCACACTATATATACAAGCTGGGGTAAAAGAGTCATGTATGTTTTTTGTTGAAGATCGCCTGGTTCTCGTGGCGGAAGGTATGGAAGGAGAAGGGGGGGATTCGATTTTAACTTTAGTGTTTTGTGGAACTTGGTTCCATGAAAATGAAGCGGTGTATTGAAAGCCGCGTAATTGTTAATTTGAAACCCTCTCTTCTTCATACCGCGCTTTTGTTACCTGAGTCAAATGAATTCTTTAAAAGTCTGCGCCGGCCTCGTCTTTGCTACACTGTCTGTTTCTTTCTGAACAAATCATCAGCTGGCGTACATCGATTCACCTCTTTCATTCACAATGCGCTTCTCCAGCCTCATCCCGTTCTTCGCAGCCCTGGTTCTAGCTGAGGATCAGGGCAAAGGCTGCAACCCTGACAAGTACACCATGGGATGCTCAGGCCTGAACATCGTCAAGTGTTATACCTGGCCTGGTCGATCCAGCCCAACTTGGAACTTTGTAAGCCAGTGCCCACCTAAAGCGTTGGCTGTAAACGTGGAGAACACTAACCCTGCATAGGTCGAGACTTGCGAGAAAGTCTGCTGCAACGGTATTTGCACCGACACCAAGGAGGGTTGCTAGTCGCAAAAATGACTTGACATCATTGTCCCCTGCATCGGGTGTGGGGAGGTTGGAACAGAACACAACGATGATGAAGTTATCGATACAAAGCTCGGCTACAGTGTATACAAACAAGCTCAATACAACAAGGTAGGCTAGATGCCTCCTAAGTATGTAATCAATGAACGATTCTTCCACTCCCTTTCGTCGAAGAAACTTCGCCACCGGGCATTTTCGATGCAGTGAACGGGTGGGTCCGCGCCAACCGGGGCCGGTGTCAGCCTGCGCAACTTTGCGACCTTAATCACTGCAAATTCTATGAATGCGACTTGGATGTTCAAGAGCAATGAGCGTCTGTTGATGCAAATCTTGGAGGAGAGGTCTTAGGGAAAAAGCAGGAGGATAGTCGTCTTGAGACAGTTCAGGTTACAGGTTGCGTGTCGAACTTTGCGTGCATTCAACATGGATAGATTTCATATTCAGCACCCTTTTACCAACTATGGTTCTTCCGCTCTACCGCTAACCCCAGCTCTAAGCCATCTCAACGCAAACTGTTGAGGGTCTTTTATATCCATGTCAACTTGCTTGCTCGTAAATGCCGGATTCGTCCTAACGTCTAGTGCAAATAGAGCATAGGTTTGGGCATTATTAATTCGTCTTAAGTCTGGCAGTTTGATGCATCTGTGGGTAGCTGTTTAGTCAAGGTATCGGAAACACTAGGAGAGTCTTCACTTACTCTGACGGCTTGTAGGCATGATCGGTGGAAGCCAACTCATCTGTCCAATATTCAAAATCTCCAACCACACCTGTGATGTGGGTTACTTCATGCAGCAAAGCAAACCCAGCAGCAGGTAGAAGTTGTCGTTCCAGCCTCCATGTTGACATCGATTGCTCCTCTGCCTCGTCTGATGCGACAGCTCCGTTATTGAAGAAGTATGACGGACAAATGATAATGGTGTTCTTCAACTTATTGGCAACAAGGTGTGTGCCTCGGGCACGGCAATCATCGGTATTGCGAACAGTTCCGCAGCCGATGACTAAGGTCTCTTCTAGATCCTCAAGCTCGGCAACGTACCATCTAGCTGAAGAGCCCAACGCTTCAATGGGATCGTACACCTCCCTTCTGATAAAGTTGACTTTGTCGGTATTGCTCGCTGGTACATAAGAGTAAGGATCAGCATCTTCGTGACCGCTTCGGTTCTAAGGGAAGACAGAGAGGAAGAGGTAGATTTACCGCCAAACCATCCAATGAATGCTGAGGTTGTTTCAGAATCATCCTCATAAAGGAAGTCATAAGCAGATTTGGCGTATCGATTCATCCACATAATAGACCTTTCGATGGCGGCAACCTGGTTGCTGTCGCAGAAAAATTGGCTGTTGCGACCTGATTCACCAGCTACAATCCCGATGTTTTGTTTTCGGCTTCTCTTACTTAGCAGTGATGGAGACTCCACAGCTGCACAGTGGATCAGCATACAGTAAGAAAGGAGCCATACTAGAACGAAGTGCATTGTTGCCCTTTGCAGAATGCAACATACGTAGGTAGGGTGAAATTGATTATGAGTGCTACATCCGCCCTCGTATTATGGTGGCGAGCTGGTTCCTACTCATATATGCGGATTTGCAGCGGGAGGTCTTGACGGACATTTCAGAATCTCATATTGTTGTAAACTTTGGACGCAATCCCATGGATGACTGAGTGGTCATTGCTGATGTTCTGGGGCAGACATGGCGCTATTCGGGCGGCCCGTCCGAGGGGCGAGAAGTCTACTAACCACTCACATCGAAAGTTTAAAAGCATGTCAAGATATCTTCCTTAAGCTTTACAACTTTCAAGCACCTCCTTAAGAAATACATCAATAATCTTATGTTTCGTGCTTCTCTGTAGTGACTTTAATTCAGTGAGTTAGGCAGCATGCCAGTTCAACCTTTCGCACGGAAATGTCCGAAGAAAGCTGTCAATCTGCCCGTCGAAGTTTTAAACAACAGTGGGGGAGTTCTCTAGCAATAAGGTTTGAGTGATTCAGTCATACTGTAGCCTCAGAGGAACGGCCAGGAGAATGCAAGGACCAGGTGGGTTGGGTTAACTCAAATGTATTGCGGCTAATAACCCGTTCTCATGCGCCGAGCCCCGTGCTCGTATTCTGAATTCTCCACCTTTCCAGGCCGCCTTCTGGCCGAGGCCGGTCCGGTCCGAACGCCGTCCAAGTCCGGATGAACCATCAAAATTTGCAGCTTCAGTGAGATGCAAGCTGCGAAATTGAGTCATCCTGGGACGGCTTGTGAGGGATCTGGCCCGGCCTATCCCCTGGCTGCCACTTCTCAGAGTCTCCAATCCGGTCGGCTGTAATTCCGGCTCTTCCGGCAGGATGGAGCCCAGCTTCGAGTTGTCTCTTATAAGAGACGTTGCGAAGTCTTTCAGCCTCTGCAGGTGTGAGATGCAGCTGGAATAAGTTAGCTGATTGGAATTGTGACTTCAATTTTCAATCGCACTCACATAAATCTCGATCCCGATGGCATGAATAGCCAGGGCCAGCCAGACAGCCATCCCGAAGACCATGCCGGTGGCTGCTCCAGCTTCAGCAGCCGATGTTGCGCCGGGAAGGTCGGCGTGAACGACTGTTTGCTGACCCGGATTCTCTCCTGAAAAGTATGAGGCACAGTCCGGGTACAGAGCCAGTGTTCTGTTCATGTTGTCTACCATGAACGCAACTTGGTCGCAGGGACGCGATACATAGTAGGTTCCCATGTTGCTGATGATGGTAGCTGCAGTGATCTGAATTAGACGAATAGTGATGATGGATCCGGCCTTGTTCGGACGTCAGCGTGAGAATATTTGAAGCATTTGTCGCACATACGTAAAACCAAGCTCGTAACATCCAAGCTCTGTGTTGCTCAATCTGAAGCTTCTTGATGTTGATAAACGCCAACATCATTGAGCCGATGAACATGATCGATAGGAGGCCGACGCCTGTTTGTGTTTCGATCCCGCCTCCGAATGCGTTTCGCAAGAACATGAAAATGCCCGCTGTGCTGACGAGGGACAATAGTATGATGAGATAACCGTTGATGCGATGGAAGAGCAGCACCTTGTGACGAATGACTGGAACAAATTGGAAACAAGCTAGAAAGCTGGCCGGGAGGATGGCGCCGAGATGCATCTTGATGCCGATCTGCTCGATTCGCTTCTGGTAGTAGAAACACTCCCCAGGGGCTGCACCGCCGGGTCCACAGAAAATGCTGAAGTTGAGGTACTCAAAGCGGGCGAGTGTAAATCCCATGAAAGCGCCGAAGAAGATGAAAAAGAGGACGAAGTTGTAGCCTTTGGCGAAACCCAATGGATTGTAGACTTTCCGTGCTGCTGCAACAAAGCCGTTGGCTGGAGGTCGTGTTGGCTGAACCATGTTCGCGATTGTTGTCAGCCGAGTCTAGTTTAGTTGTTCTTGTTCTTCTCGAATATAGATTCAGAGTATGAGAGGTGGATTTGCGGTGTTTGAAGCTGCTGTCTTCCAATCTTTGAAAAATAGAAACCGGAAGCTCATTGTCTTATATCTCATCATTCTACTTCATCTGCATCGTGATCGGGGTCCCGGTCGTAACACAGCCTTCTGCATTCCAACGACGTCCATGGGAGATCTGCGCAGACGCGTCTTTAGGGCTGGGAGGCGCTTGAACGATCTTGGAAAGAAGATGCGCGATAACGTCGTAGGCGGCATTTACCGTTATGCCAGACAAGGGAAATTGGAGATGAATTCTACCGCCAGACGCCCGTCTTGGCATCTAACTTCAGCCTACTCACGCATCACGAAGATCGGAGAGCTGGTTCAAACACCCAATCGAGTCACAGCGCGCGGAATGCTTCCCAAATGGGCCTAGAGGTGGCTTGCTTGCCAGCGGTTGAGTGGATCGCTACACTCCGTTGCGTTGACAGCGTCCGCCCCCCCTTTTTGCCGAAATTACGCACGCATAATCCCTGTATATACATGAAAATTTGCCCAACGCCACGTAGATATTCGTAGTACGGCAATTGACCTATTCTGATGGCTTCAATTGATCTATTTCTATTGAATCTCATTATCTGAGGGCATCGTGATGCCTCCTAAACGCCGCCGCGCGGCTCGGCAGGCGGATGATGACCCTTCTGGGCATCGTCCGTCACCCATCGCCAACGGTACGCGGAAACAACGACGTATACAACAACTGGCACAGGACGCCGCCAGAGATCCTCCTCAACGCTCTGCCTCGCCGTCGATCAGGATCGTTACGCCCGCCGAGAGGGCTCGCCGGGCTGCCGCCGCCGAAGAGGCCGCCGAGGAGGCCGCCGAGGAGGTTATCGTCGCCGAGGCTGGACCCGAGACTAATGATTTGGTGGCGGCTGAGTCTACATCGCGAAGAAAGCGTGTACTTATAGCCCCTCCGTCATCACGAAGAGCTCCAAAAGCGTCCTCTCGCCAAAAAGCAACGACAACGCAGAGGAAGCGAAAGAAGGATCCGCCGCATACGATCCGGCTCCGAAGTACTCTGCCTTCGTCGATGCCACCGTTTCGACCAGACTCGACCCCAGTTAACCCAACCCCTCGTCAAACCACTCGATTTGCGGACGATACGCCTACGGCCCCTCGCCATAGCGCTGATGATACGTTTATGTCGTTCCACGATGTATTTGAAGAGGAGGACGATATGGGTAACGAGGAACCAACTCTGCTACAAATCCAGGTTACCCGTGGCCCAGCGCTCAAGGGTAACGGTTTACCTGTTCTCGATCTAACCATCGAGAGCATCGCGTATAACAGATTCAGTATTGCTCCTGTATTAGATGCGAATAGTAGAGACTGGGAGGCAGACAGCGGCGCCCAACTTGAGGCAGAAGTGGCTCACTCGTATATTGTGAAGAAGGCCAATATCGCTGTTGTCGTTGCTTGGAGGAAGCCCACCAACGCATCTAAACCAACACCAATCTTCACTCGGGTCTATCCGTCTACTGGAGGGGTCACTTGGCCAAGTATTCCATGGGTTGATATTGTCCCCTCTCTTGAACAAGCTGAAGAGAGGGGTGAAGTCCACCTCACCGTCAAGTGGCAATACAGCGCCGTACCAATCTCTGGTGGTATAGTGACTGGCGTACGAACGCCTCGAAAAGGTGGCCGAGCAGGCGTTTCAGCCGGCATGCAAGAGGCGATCGATCGTGAGGCTAACGATCCTGCAAACGTCGAGCGTCGGAAGGAGGGTATGCACAGACAACTTCTCCGTACGCACATCTGCCCAGAGTACCAGAGATGTAAGAATAGTTCGGGCGACGAGAAGTTCAACTGGTGCTATATACTAGGCCAGAAGCACTACAAGATCAAATCTCACCATATAGAGAAGTGGGCGAAGGCTATTATGACTGGACAGGCTGGCGTTGACAATATGGAACCACCTAAAGAACTGCTTGGTGAGATTCTTCACGACCAGTTTATAGAGGATCAGAAACGCCAGGGCAAGAGAAGTAAGAATATCGTGGAGGTTGATGATAACCAGGAGACGACAGTGATGACGGAAGAGAAGGCTGAAAATGCCGCACTTCCATCATCAGGGTCAAGATCTGGCCTAACCAACGCCAACAGCAACGCCATCGTCAATATATACGGCAACGCGGGGGCGCCAGATCGTCATCTTCAATATCCTAACCCATACGTACAGCTGCCGCCGCCGGCGCCGCCGCCGCCGGCATATTGGCCATATGCGAACATCTCACAGTATTCGTTGCCAACTCTTCCGCCATTGAACCTTCCAAGCACTCGTCAACCAAGTATCGCACTCCCGATTCGTTCGTCCTCGCCAGTGGTACCGGATTCGCCTCGAAAAGCTCTAGATCAAGTGGCCAGCTTCATCAAGTGGTTTATATCCGTCCGCGGCAAGCGATATAACGTCGACGAAGGGTTCAGAAAGAAGCTACAGAAACTGCGATCAGTAGACAGTAGCTTGCGGGCAATTCGCAAGTTACCAGATATTTGGTTTACTGAACAGGGTTTTACTCAAGATCTTACCGAAGATGTCAGGAACTCGATCAAATCCTTCATAGACAACAGCGCCTACTACGGAGGGCAGTCTGACGCCCTCTCCGACGTGGTATCTCACTCTGAACTTCATTCAAACCATCGAGAGTCAGAAGGAGATGTTTATACAAGAATATACGCTGGATTGCCAGGAGGGACGGCGGCGGCGCCAGTTGAAAACTCTGCGGCGCTAGTTTCAGGCGAGTTGGGGTCATCCCGACATATCGACGCCCTAGTGCCACGTCAATCCATCGAGCAAGAGATCCGTGGTACGCCAGTTGAAGTTGGTCGACGTGGTGAGTGTATATAGAGCTGTTTACTGTCGAATATGGCTAACTTTGTAGGCGTTTCGGAACTCTTTGGTTTCGTTTCGTCACCACTGCTGTCAGCGTCGCAGATGCTGCCCACGCAGTTACAGATCGAACAAGACGAAATCGAGCAAGGCGATGAGGACAATCAGATTGAAATCTCGAGTGATACGTCGTCAACAGAGACGTATTACTCGGAGGAGGATAACGAAGAAGAGTGATACAGCAAGAGTGGTGTGAAGTTTGACTGTATGCGCGATTTTTTTGCATGACGTGTTCAACCACGGAAAAGTCTACCCATAGCCGTAGATTCAACACTGCCGCTCTATACGTATAAAAGCAATAGAATTACTGTTATTTTGGATCTGCAAACAATACACTTCGGTCCATCCCGATACTGGTTAGGGGCAGTTGAAGTCTCTGACTATGGTTGAAGTCTCTGATCGTGATGACGTGTCATCATCACAAATCATCGTCACAAGCATCAACAACGCGTTTCAGCCGTTATACAGGCAAAATTGATATGTATACGTAGCTACCGACGAAAACAATGGACGACGGTATATTTTTTGTGTTCTGGTGCGCTTGTGGCTAACCTTTTGGCAATCTTGTTGGCTACAATCATGGATTTGATGATTGACCATCATATGACGACACGATTAAGATCTATTGCGCGCGAACGCACGATGAAAATTTGGATTGCTTGCTGATGTTCAATATTGGCAGCAAATCCTCCCTTTTATAGTTCGATATCGTCAAATATATGCTCTGTCCCATCAAAGTTGACGAACGAATGGCGGAAATGGCCCTCGATCTGGGGTAGACGATACCCAATCTCCATAGCGCAGTCACGTAGATATTCCATGAAATCCCGAGTGTCATTCTCATCGTTGTTCCACTTCGAATACGTCTTCCTGATGTATCGCTTTAGATCGCCGAAGTACTCTTCGATGGGGTTGAAGTCTGGTGAATACGGAGGCAGAAACTCGAGATGGACACCTGATACCCGGCATAAACCCTCGATTTCAGGTATACGATGGCAGGAGAGGTTATCCATAACGATGACAGAGTTTGGCTCTGGAAAACGCCCACATTTCGGGATAAGGCACTCCTGTAGCCAACGAAAGAACCCATCGCCGTCAGTCGTACCATAATACGTAGTCAAGTGTAGGATACCGCTCAACGTGAGGGCTGGCAGGATCTGTACGCGAGAGTTCTGAAACCGATCAATCTCTGCAGTTCGAAACGCAGCAAGCCCTTTCGGCGCCCATCCAGTCCTCCGTATCCCAGTATCCTTATTGACGCCGGATTCGTCGACGAATACCAGCTGGTCGGGGCGATATCGTCGTATACGGTACAAGTACTCGTATCGTAGTTCGTCACTTCGCTGAGCAGCAATAATCTTGGACTTCTTGTTCGTCCAGCCAGCTGAGTTTAACTGTCGACTGATTGCAGAACGACTGATCTGGATCTCGAAGGCTTCAAATAGGAAATCTTGCATCTCTTCAAGAGATAGATCGCTGCGGTACTGCAGTAGTTCAAGAAGCTCTGTACGATGCCATATTTCCATCTTTTGTCGACTCTGGCGGCACCTCTTATATCTCTGCACTTCGCCAGTGATATTACGTCGTGATCTATGTCGTCGAATCGTTCGTTCGGTACAGCCAACGATACTTGCCAGCTCGTGGGTCTTTTGGTCTTCGAATGGCAGTATCATCGCGATCGTCGATAGCTGTAGATTCGATATTCTGGGCGCCATTGTATCGTCGTCGTCGCCCGGCGTCTTTCTCGATGTATCTGATATAATAAACCACGGACATGTACTGACCAGCGGCAAACTGTAAGTAACAGGGCACAATCTATACAGCAGTAGACTCTTGCTCAATATCGTGAACAAGCTGAGCTATCAGGAGAGTCATTAATCCTGTTGACTGCCAAAGCATTTGCTCTGAAGAACCGTATCAAGCCCCTTGGTATGCTTATATATTACTCAGAGCCATACAAACCGTATGCTGAGTAGATATATAAAGTCATACAGCAGGTCTCTTCTTCTGTTCCTCAGCAAATGTCATCTTGATCTCTCATGACGAAAATAGACCTTTTGTTGGTCGAATGGTATGGGGATGAGGTGACTAGCTGGGTTGGCAATGCCTCGATGGGTAGATTGACTGCTACGGAAGCATGAAATACACACCTTATGTCTCTATCGTGTAGTTATACGTTTGAATACTACTGGGACTATAGTGATTGACGGCAATTGAGGTGTTGGTGATGACTTTGACGCGTTTTGCGTGCGATGCAGAGAAATGCGCGTCACAGCGTAAAATTGGCTTTTTTTCATGTTTTTGCATAAGCGGGGAAAAAAAAGGGGGGCGGACGCTGTCAACGCAACGGAGTGTAAGGAGGCTTGGAATCCTTCGAGCGTTTGCAGGGCTGAAAATAAGCCAATCCTTCGTCTCCAGCAACGTGGATGCGCCTTTTGTGTTACTTCAAGTGTCGTCGTCATTGATCTCAGCGTGCATAGCTCATCGTCTTCCAGCATTCCTGACAAGTGGTTGCTGCATCATTCGTCGATTTCTAAGCCTCCACGACAACGTCTCGCGTCCAAGCCCGCGGCCCCGCGATTGAGGCTTGCTTGGTCCGGGACAGATCAGATGCAACCGTTCCGCCGGGAGATAAGCCTACTTTCCGATCGCTGTCACTCCACCGATGCCCCGGAGTAGTTAAAACGGCTCTGGCGCCCACGGCCGCTCACCATTCCCAAATCAGAAGCATCCTGCGCCGGGTGATTCTCTCTGTGCGAACGCTCGCTTTCCCGTCTGGGATCCCACTCACAAGATGGTTGGAGTTCCGGGACGATCCAAGGGTTGCAACACATGTCGCAAGCGGAAGAAAGGAGTGAGTGCACCAGAACCCTTGGGCCCCTATCATACATGCGCCTGATCATTGACCCCGTGTACGGTAGTGCGACCTCCAGAGACCAGTATGCGGGCAGTGCCTGAAGGCTGGCATCGAGTGCGCGGGTTATGAACGGAAGCGCATCTTCGTCAATGCCACGTCCAACAACCCGAAGCCTAAACATACAGCTCTCGCCCTTGTGGCGCCTCCCACGATCCAAGCGCCCCTATTTTCTCATTCCGCTTATGAGGAAAAGATTCTTGATCTGTTTTGGGAGACATACATGCCCGATGCCCCGGCTTTCACCCCAGGAACCCCCATTGTCCGGTACTCTCATTCAGACTGGGCTGCTACAGTCCAGGATCTTTACCGAACGGATGCAGCACTGCGCCAGAGCCTGCTGGCTATTAGTCTTGGAACCATCGGCCGACGCGACAAGCAAGTATGGATGATAGATGAGGGACTCAAGTTCTACTGCCAGGCACTTGGTGAATTAAACACTGCCCTACGGCATCCTACGCGATGGAGGTCAGATGCGCTGATGGTGGCTTCAAGGATCCTCGGTCTCTATGAGGTATGTGCATTCCAAACCCCCTTCTTCCTCTGCGAAAAACTAAGACTCAGTTCATTTCAGCTCTTATACGGCGCAGATGATAGAGAGAGACGGGGCATCTCCCAAGCCCAGAGCTGGGAAGGTCATGCCATGGGAGAAATGGCCCTAGTGGTGCAGCGAACACCACAGAGCCATGTAGACGGCCACGCGCACCAGCTTTTCTGCTCTGGGCGTGTTCATCAGGTACAACACTTCTCATCAACTATTCTTGTGGCTTCTTTTATTCTAACGCATTAATAAGACAATTACACACATCAAGCGGCGGCAAAGATGTCCTTTGAGCCATCATATCTGGAAGACAGTACCCTGGAAGCATCATCCGAAGTCTTCCAAAGACGCACTAGTAGACATCTTTGTTGATATTCCGGGTATCCTCGAAGATCTCGACGAACTGCGTGATTGCGAACCAGGGATCGAGAAAGAGGCAAAACAGAGCAGACTGGTGAATGAATGCTGGCGCATCGACAGAGAACTTACACGGTGGCTTGACAACATGGGCCCGACAGAAGAGCTGGAAGACCTCGAAAGAAGAGGTGTCGACAATCCCACCATGTGCGACGTCGTCATAACATCGATCATGACCTTGTTTTGGACAACTTCCATTTTGGCCTACAGCACTCTTCGCCTTGCTCTTGGCCCAAAGCCTGACATTGAGCTGCCGGAGCGAACCAACCCTAGGGTTTTCTGTACCAAGATCGCCAACGTCGTCGATGTCTTCTTCCATCCAAATGCAGGGACCTTCGGTATTTCATCTGCGCCTTTGCCGATCGGCATGGCGCTGGTGTACCTGAACTCGACTGAGGAGGGGTTCAACTCAGAGGATAAACGGAAGCTTGTCGGTTTCTTCGGCATGCGGGCTAACAACGGGATTGGAATTGGGAAGTTCTTGATCAGTACCCAAAGCGACGGCATCGTGCCGAGGGGCGCAGTACAGTATCCCAAGTGCGATGCTATTAAGGACAAGGCAAAGAGGTGGATGGGAGCTGTAGGGTAGTCAGATCATTCGGCTGTGAAGTAGTCCCTTTGTTCTAGCTATCTACATGTATCTATATTGGATATTCAAAGTATCGAAAAAATCCTTAAGATAAAATAGATAACTCATACATCCAGTACCTCCAACGCACCCTACTTCTGTCCGTACTATTCCCAAAGTCGCATGACTTAAAATAGTTCTTTCGTTCCAATGAAGCCCAGGTACACCCATCGCCGCTTCCACGTTTCCTGCGTCGCCAGGGTCAGGCGGAGTTGCTGCAACAGTCGTGCTCAATGAGTCGTCCCAGTAGGGTTCAACCTCTTCACGACGTCTTCGAGCAATTTAGGGGTAGTAGCAGCCCCAGTCGTACTTCTTCTTGCCCTGAGGGTCAGCGTAGGCGTTACCGCCGTATCTGCCGGCGCAAAAGGCACCGACGTCAAGGTTCCTTTGATTGTTGCCATCCGTGCAGTACCAGTCGTAGGCACTATTGGCAGCATTGTCTGCTTTGTCGTTTTGAGCATGAATTGATACACCCCACTGGCTAACACAGGCCGCGTTCATATCAACGCCGCCAGCCCATGTGCGGGCGGATACAGGGGCCGCAAGCATAGCGAGGCTGGCGATGACGCCAATGATGGTGTGGCAAGCGAACATGTTGGATGGCTTTGGTTTGTGCTGTTGAGTGTTAGATATGACGGCATCAGTATCTGCTTGCAAAAGGTCTTACGTATAAGGCGGTGCAGAAGCAGAGACAAATTGTGAGTAGAGGTATCGGATAGTGTTGTGAACGTGGTGGTGAGTGGTGAGAGAGACTTAGAATCTTGGACTCTAAAGCCGTATTTATAGATGGATCTTGAGCTGTAAGACTGGTCTGCCGCAGTGTATAGAAAGCATGATATGAACGGCCTCTAAATGGACACTTCGAATCTAACCAATCTCCTTTGAGACTGCGGAACATGAGGTTGTATAAGGCATACAGGGATATTGCGGTTGTATGTTATGCCCTAAACGGACTCACCTATATGCATAGCTATTGGATCGGCGAAGATTTTGATTCCTTTTTTCCGCACTTGGAGTCAGATCGACGAGCAGGTGGGTAAATATTACATGCATTATGCTTAGACTGTGTGGCTCTGGAGTTGCCTTACTCTATTAGGGTGTGTCTACAGCTTAGAAGATAGCTGCCTACAGCCTGATCTAGGAACTGAATGTTGCTATTTATTCAGCTCCTCATAATATAACTAATAGTTAGTTTATATTCTGAAAAAGTCCTAATTTGGATCTGCTTAAACCTTTTAGAATCTGTTAACGATGAAACACTAACATTAGTACCTACAGTATATTCTCACTGTTGATAGATCTCTATAGTTATTAATAAGTTGATTCTAAGTGCGAATAACAATAAAGTTATAAGTTTGGATAATACTTCGAGCATATCAGCTAGGTGATTAATGCTACTGCTCTATGCTATATGTCTATAGTAACGTTAATAAAGCAAAATTTCATTTTGATCCCTATTGCCTTATCGAGGCTACGACGCTTTTCTTTTGCTTCCTCTCACGAGGCTTTCATAAACTTTTAGCGAGTAAGTTACACAGAACACAGTCAGCGCTAGCAGGTGCTCCACTGTAAGCAAGAGGGGCGCAACCAGACAAACAATACACATCTATTGCAGCATTATATTAGTGTATTCTTCTGATTCTGTGAAAACAATTCATTCACGCTTCACAGTTGCTTCAATGAAATGGATGGAGTTGTCGCTGCGCCGCTTGCGAAATCGTTCCGACCTGCTCAGCATGAGCCCCTTGCTGTACTTTCGTGGCTTGCGTTAATACGAGTAACTCATCGGACACCGGGCATAACGCTGCAGGGGAGACCACTTTTCTAGGGACGCGAAGAGTATCCGGATGACCGTGTAACGAAACATTAACGGGGGAGCTCACTGTCACTAGGTAGACTACATGACGGGCCAGTCATCCACACAATACGTCTGCCCGGATTCTTTAAGCTTTGTCATCATTTTCTAATTGTCTCCGTCCAGAACTGGTCTAATGTCATCAATCCACATCTGGTACCAAACAGCCCATACTCACTCAAGTGATCTCGAAGTTCGTAGGCTTGCTTTTAGCAAGCCCGTGACTTGAGAACACAATGACATTACTCCATTCAGAAGGTGTATTCACAGCTGAGTTCTGGGTTAGTCGGTGTCCACACTCATGTTATTGTCGCTACGTACATCCAATATTCGTGTGCATTCAGGCCTTCTTTGCTGGTGCCGTGCTTGCAATTACCTCAGAAACGTTAGTGCTAACATTCATTCAGGTACGTTGAGCCTTACCAGCTTCCCACGCGTTGATCGTCTGCCCCTGAACAGTGAACTGTGGGTTGCAGACACTAACGATTGTCAGTGTGTCTGTGATAGGGCGCCAAGGGACAGCCATTTACACTGCATACCTTCCAAAGGTACCGCATAAGTAGTTGGTCCACTTGACTTTGAAATCACCCAGCTGGCCGTCGTGGCCAGAAAGTTCTTGGCCGACGGAGCAAGGCGCCGAGTCTTTGCGAGACAACGTCACATCCGGGTTGTATCGGGAGTGATCGGAGTTTGTGATCTTCACTATGTGTCAGTTTCTTCCCTTCCGATCTGTATGAGGGAGCTTTAGACGAACGAGAAGATTACAAGTCGCCTTGTTCACGGGTCCTGGAAGAACGCCCACGGTTGGTCCTCCGAGACCGACCGAGACCCCGGTGTGGACTTCAAGCCAAGCAGAATTAGCTCGCTGCACAATGTTCACAGAAACCCCGTTGTTTCCCTCGAGTGTGGCTGCAGGGAATGCTCCTGTGCCCAAAGGCAGAGTCCAAAAGAGAAAGTTGGCATGCATGTTAAAAGGCAGGATGGGAATGATATGAGATGAATTGGAATAAGACTGGTTTGGCTTATTTAGTTCTACATCGTGATGTGCAATTGAGCTTTAATAGCCCATGAGAATGGGAGTTCATTGAAGCTGACTCCAATCTCAATGTCGATATGTCTACACAGTCCGGCACCTGCTGTATACACGAAACTTCAAATTTCTGCCTGAAGCTTGAACGTCGTCTTGACGGGCTGCCCGAATGGTCGATGAAATGCACGAGACAAAAGGGGTAGTTGATGGGCATGTTTGTACCCCTGGTTTTTACACTTCGCAATGGCAGCGGAGAATACTGCTGTGTGTGCTTAGATCGTGGCTGTTCCATAGTTTCTTACAAATCCTCATGTTGTTTCTCGTCCTGTGATCGTCAACGTCTTCCTTATCTGAAGCACACATCCCCTGGTCGCTGAGTCCGGAAGGTCCGGCATGCCCAGTGACAGCTCATGAGCTTCCCTTCATGCCAATGACCGCCCATGCTTAAACGGTCTTACTAGCTCATTTGGCTGGGAAGGGCTTCAAAAGTCCAGACCACTCATGTAAGGATGCATGCATTGTTACCCCAACGTGGGGCAGGCAACAGTTGATCGCCAGACAGGGGAGTATCAATATGACTCGTAGCATCGCGCCAATGTTGCACGGCTCCCTACAGCAGTTGAGCATCGTATTCGTCGCCACAAAAAGGCCGAACTGATCCCATGTGAAGCACCGGTCTTATACATTGCCGACAATTGTGGTGTGCAGGCCTCCTATCCCATCGGCTACCACGACATGCCAGAAACCCTCCCCAAGGCAGAGTAAGGCCAAGCACCTTACGCCGAGAAACACGAAATACTTTCAAATTACATCCGAATGCTCTGAATGCAGGTTGAGATATGACCATATTGTGGGTAGATTGTTCTGGCGTTTGGTAGCAGCCGATGAGACATTCCCTGCTAGTTTGAAGCCAACCCTGTTGGCAGACTCAGCTGCCGCTTTCGGCCAGGAGATGGTTCATCGAGCGGGACTACATAATTCCATTTCGCAGAAGCTACAGAAATCTCTCATTCTGTTAGCAGTGTGCGACTAATAGATCCAGAACCTTACTTTGTGGTCCTCGAGTATCATGATATTTAAAAGTTAACTATTGACTCCTTTTGTTCAGATTCCCGGGTTGCCCTGGCTTCACAATCGTATTGAGCCTCACCACCCGTCTGCTCTCGTACATGTATCTTACCATGAAGCTATACAGCTTCTTTGCCACCTTGCTTGGCCTATCTTTCTCTGCGACTTGCCAGGCAGCCAAGTCATTTTCGGCTTCGAACCTCTACTATGCTGCTGGCTTAAACACCCAGCAGCAGACCTTCCTGTTTGAAGGTCTCCAGAGCGCCGGCATCAAGGTTCTGCGCGTGTGGCTCGACGGTAGATGTCCCTTGTGATTCTTCAGAGTTCCAGGTATTTTTGCTAACTACCTTACCCATCGACACAGGCCAATCCGAAAGCCAGAAGGGCAGCAACATTGACACTTTCAACCCTCTCCAAGGGGACAGTCCTGACGCCTGGGACGAAACAGTGCTCAACCGACTTGACAGCTTCATGAACCGCGCCCATGGCTATGGCATCAAACTTCTCATCTCTATCCACAGCTACAACGCGCTCGAAGGAAACCGTGACTTCTATGGAAAGTGGTATGGCACCGGCGACTTTTACACCAACAACGATGCCATGGCCTACTTCAAAACCCGTATCGCACGCGTCCTTGGGCATGTCAACCCTAACAACGGCAAGACATGGGCGCAGAGCTCTGAGTATATCTTTGCCTTTGAGGCACAGAATGAGGCCATGCATCCTCAGGTGAACATAGATCTGATCATCGCCAGAGTACTTGACTTAACTGACTCTCTTCCACCACAGGGCAATCCAGCAGCTTTGGCCTCGTGGCAGTGCACTATGGCCCAGTCGATCAAGGACAACCTCAGCGGGAACTCCGATATCTTAGTTACAACCGGAGGCGGTGCCTATGTCGACAATTCTCTTTTGGATCCCTACTTCAGCTGTGCCGCTCTTGACGTCCTTGCCATCCACGCATACGGTATCGACGATTTCGCCACGTCAAAGCTTCGACCGTACGTCACTAAGGCCCAGAATGCCGGAAAGAAGCTCATCATGCAAGAATGGGGCGCTTGCTACACGAATGCTCCCAACCACGATTGCAACGGTGGAAGTCCGCTCGGCACTAGTGCCAGAGACTCGAACATTCGCAGCTGGGCCGCCAGTATTGACGCTGCAGGGATCCCGTGGTTCTACTGGCAAATCCTTCCTAATGCCGACCCCCACCAGGGTTGGGATTACGAGGTGGGAATCAACGATGTGAATTGGGATGCAGTCAAGACAGCTGGGCTTGCCGCTGGTCAGGCTGAGTCTGCCTTTGACTTTGATCGCTATCTGTTGTAGGAAACCAATTTTATGGGGCGGCTTGAGGCAGCGAACACCGCAACCTGGAATTGCAAGGGAATGTTCATGGAATGGGACATGCGACAAGCTGAAAGACGCAATCATCCCTGGTGTGATCCCTGCGTAGAAAGGCTGTCCGGGGTGTGTCACACTAGGGCAATCTAGAGCAGGCAGCAATTTTACACTTGTAGGGTTGGATTCGGTTTCTGTGACTCCACAACTCAGCCCACAACCTCAGCTTCTTATTGCGTAACTTTCGCAGCTTCACCCACAGCAACGAGGCAATGTCCTCGTCAGCTTCAATCGCCCTGATGGTCTAGCGGTATGATTCTCCCTTAGGGATTTGCCTTACTCGTAATCCACATTTGGGAGAGGTCCCAGGTTCGATCCCTGGTTAGGGCCCTGCACTTTTGCAGATATCTGTATCCATTTTTGCTGGTGTTGAACATCAACCAGCTGCTGTTTCACATCACGCCTTCAAGCAACTGACCGCCGAACGGGGTGGAAACACAACCGGCATCATGAACTTGGCGAGCTTTTTACTTTTGGGTGGCAGACTTCTGTGGCTATTGTAAGCAGCCACTGTCGTGCAATAGCAGATAAATGCATATGTGACCTGACGATGACGATCTCTCCCGAGCATTGGCTGAAGTTGAGCCTTAACTTCTCGGCGTAAGCCTTGACGATCCGAAGGCATCAAATCACCAGACCCAGCTTGAACACCGCTCCAACTCAGATCGCCGCCGCGCCGACCGTCAGATCTGCAGTGTTACAACTCAATTTCTCAAATGAAGCAAAGGCATCTGACGCGGTGGCTAACGGATGGCGAAACAAAGGCATTGTGGCTGGCCCTAGGGGCTGGCCAGCTAACCGCACCACGTTATGCTTGTTCGCACCTCATGGCAAAGTCTTGTCCAATTACAACAGATAGCGGGCGGCCCGTTGCACTAAATCTCAGCCCAACGACGATCCTGCCCGCTCGAGTGCGAGAAGGATCAGAAGGCAGCAAAATTAGTGACAGAGCTTGCAGGGGATTGGAAGCGCTTGGCTGAGCCGTTTCCGTGTCCGTGTCCGTGTTGGGGGCTGGATCACACAAAACCGCTGCATCCCTTCGGACGTGAGAGTGCTCGCGTGCTCAAAGTTTTCGGGTTCAAATTTTTGAAGCATTCAAAGCTTGGGGGAATTCATGATATTTTTCTCATCATGACTTCCAGGGTCGAGTACAGTTCTCTTCGAAGAGACAACTCCGACGAAGACCGGAACTCGGCCGAGAAGCCTTCTGCAGCATCGTCAAGCGGCCCGCCTCAACACGATGGGCAGCACCCGTACCCGTACACAGGCTCAACAGCAGACCGCATGTTTTCATTCAAGGATTTCAAGTTCTTGAAGATCTACATTGTCTGCATCTCGGTTTATGTCGCCGCTGCCATTGCAGCCGTGGTTTGGACTTACCAGGGCCCCGAGGTCAACGGCGGATACACCCGAAGTCGAGTCTTCCGGACACCGGACGAGTTGAAGGTCAATCAGCTCTACTCCGGCTTGGCCCTCTCCGCGCTACTCGCCCCGGCAGGCATGCTGGTTCAATGGATCATGCACGACTTCCGGCATCTGCGCCTTTTCGCACTTACAGCTCAGAGGCCCGTTTCTCTAGCTGACCTCGACAAGATCGGGGACGACTCGAGCGCGTGGACTTTGAGAATTCTGGGAAAGTACTCGTGGTGGTATGCGGTGATGCAAGCTGCGCTCATCGTCATCCGAACCAGCATCGTTCCTGTCGGCACCCTAATGCTCACCACCGGGGTTTTCGTTGAGAACAGACCCGGATTCGACGTTGTTGGGTTGCCGATCCTACCCTCCGACGACTCGAGCGTACGACGACTTGCCAATGCGATGGGGTGGGATGGGAACGGGACATTCTCTCAAACACTAAACGACAACGACAATTTCTTGGCCCAAACCGTGTACACCTTTGTTGGGAATATTGTCAGCCAGAGCGCGCTAGTCGACGTTTTCTCTGGTGTTATCGGCCCCATCCCCACGCATAATCTCACCTTCAACTCCAATACAACCTACAACGGACTTCTGTTGTACCACTGGGACGCCAACTGCGAGGCCGCCCTCGATGTGCCATACACGACGTCTTTGAATGGCTCAAACGCAACATACACCTTTACGATGCCAGACTCAAGTACGCAGTCCATCAACGTAAGTGTCCAGAAGAGAGAGTCTCAGTCTCTGAGGCTCTGGAACAGCAGGGCAAATACCTCCATCAACGGGGTACCGATCAGCGGTACAACATACTTCATATCAGCTGGCCCTTCATCAGCTCTCAACAGCAAGGCCCTTACGGAAAGCAACGACACTAGCCTGACGCAGACGAAAGAGGGTCATTGGATTTCTCGGTCCAGATGCACACCGGAGTTCCGATGGGAGGTTGGTTCGTGTATGTTCAACGGCACGCTCATGACGAACTGCGAGGGCAAACCCAACACTAACACAACGGCCCTGGACACCGACGCGCTCGACAAACTCGCAGATTACATGACGGCCATACCGTGGTGGATTTCAAACGAGCAGCTTCAAATCATTGACAAGACGCTCGATACGCTGTACGCCATTCCTACAGCGCAGGACTGGGGTCACTTCTTTGGCAACATCGCTCAATCAATTGCTGCCATCTCAACAGCAGGATACTTTGGCACAGCAACGGTGCCGGTGGTGACTGCTGTCTCGGAAGATGTCTACATCATGCGGACAATAGTCTTGTGGGTCGTGTTGGCTATGCTGTCTGCTGTCCTCATCTTCAGCTGCTTGGATATCTACCGGAGCAAGTCTCGAGGCTTGCCATTTCGTGCTGCAACTTTCTTGGCAATCGCGAATGCTGTTAGGGGGCCGTGGTGGGATCAAGAGCTGCACGGGAGTTGCGCTGCGCCCGAGGTGGCGATGCAGAAGCGGAGCTCATCATCTGTCAGATTCGGTGTTGATGTGAATAATCCGTATCATATCGGTCTATTGCCGAGTGTTTTGCCCATTCAAAGGGGGACGCCATACTTTGGTGTCAGAAACAGCAGAGAAGATGGGGGCGAAGCGGGGTCTGTGTGGTGACGAACAGTCTTCTACCATAGGCTTGAATTCAGTAATTCGACGTTTGAAAACTCGGTATTTACAATCAATTAGCGCAGAATCGGTCTTTGACCGTTGTTGAGGTTCGAAATTCGGCGTTTGTAGGTGTGGCGTGTAGACTTTGGTGTTTCCCTACGCCAGCATCGTCACGCCTTAATCTTGCGCCCTTGGAGTGCGCCCTAGAACATTACTCCGACGGATGGATTCGTGCGACTCATTGGTGAGATGACAACTGATCTGGTGGCTTGATTCATAAGATGATGTCATCAAGTGGCATTCACCTTTGCAGCCAGCATCACACTCCATAGCACGAACGCAAACCATAGGCGTGGGAGGTTTGGTTCTGTGGAACGTAAGTTAGAATAAGCTCTTGGACCCGAGCCTTAGTCCATCCGCGTTCTACCGCACTGCGCCTTAGGGGTATTCGAGCGTGCATTTTCCAATTCGAGTAGTAGTATTTAAATCGAAATGTCCCCGACAGAATAGATTGAGGCTCTTCAAATCTGTTCAGCAATCACCATTACCTACCTGTGTGCTGTAAACACCTTCGTCTACCAAAACCTCAAAATGCCTACAGCCATTGTGACTGGTGCCACAGGCATGTGTTGCCCGGTTTATCCTTCATGTGCGATAGCAACTGACCCTGAAGTTAGGCATCCTCGGTCGTGAGATCGTTAAGGAGCTCAGCAGCAATCCAGAAGAATGGTCGAAGATCTATGCCCTCTCCCGGTCAAAGAAGGAAGACTTCCCCCAGAATGTCGTCCAAAGCCACCTGGACCTATGCGCCACCCCTGAAGAGATGGCGAGAGAGCTTCAAGGGGTCGAAGCTGATTACGTTTTCTTTGCCGCCTACTTGGAGCAAGATACCGAGGCCAAAGCCAGCAAAGTCAATGGTGAGTTTGACTAACCCCTTAATGAACCCAAGCACTCATCAAACGCAGGCGATATGCTGGATGCGTTCTTCAAGGCCTTGGTTTTGAACAACAGCGCTTCCAAGATCAAGCGCATCATTCTCGTCTGTGGAGCAAAGCAGTACGGCGTCCAGCATGGCCGGGTTAAGATCCCGATGCAAGAAACGGATCCATGGTATGAGCCGAACATGTAGCCATCACCGTCTTGGCACTAACTTCTCAACCCAGGCTTCCCGAGGACGCCCCGTTCGCACCAAACTTCTACTACCGCCAGCAGCGCATCCTTCACGCCTTCTGCGCCGCCCACCCGGGCATCTCCTGGGTTGTAACTTACCCAAACGAGGTGATCGGCTTCGCCAAGGGCAACTTCATGAACTTCGGCACCGCCGTCGCCATCTACGCCGCGGTCCAGCGCGAGCTTGGCAGCAACGAGCTCGTCTTCCCCGGCGCCGAGGACTTCTACACCAGGATCACAATGTTCTCAGACGCCCGCCTCCACGGCCAGTTCTGCCGCTGGGCCGCGCTCGCCCCTGAAGCAGCCAACCTCTCCTTCAACGTCGTCAACGGCGATGCGGCCTCTTGGCAAGACCTCTGGCCGCGCGTCGCCCGCTACTTCAGCCTCCACGTCCCGGCAGACCAGTTTACGCGTCCGGCTCCGACAGCGTCGGAGCGCAAGCTCGCCGCGCACACGCCGTTCTCCCTCTCCGCGGAGGCGATCGGCGTGGCGACGAGCAGTGCCAGTGGCGAGCAGAAGCAAGAACAGTCGCACATCCGGCAGAGGATCGACCTGGTGGAATGGAGCAGGAGCGGCGAGGTCCAGGAGGCGTGGAGGCGGCTGGCCGCGCGGGAAGGCCTCGACGGGGACGCGCTCGACAGGGCATCGTGGGCCTTTGCCGGGTTCGCGTGGGGACGGGACTACGATGTCGTGCTGAGCATGAGCAGGGCGCGTCAGCTGGGGTGGACGGGCTACGTGGACTCTTGGGACGGGTTTGAGACGGTGTTCCGGGGACTGGCGGATGCAAAGGTCATTCCGAAGCAGAAGTGGTGAAGTCGCAACGGCCGAAATAGCTGTCACGTCCATAGTGGTATTAGATGACCCGGTGACCTTTTCGACATGTACCGTAGCATTGCGAAGGAAGTAAGCATGTCGATTGTCATTCCTCTTCCCCTTTCACTGCATTTCTCCAGAGCCACGTACGCGTCGTTTGAGTACTGCACAGACACACACCTTCCTACCCTTCTTCACGCTTAGAGAGAGACAGAGAGGGTCGAAGGAGGATCCGGTCTCCATTGAACAATCCATCGAACCCATCATGGTGCGTCGGAAGCTAGGCCGGCAGTTGTCAGCATCAGGCTACTTTGTCGGCTAAGCAATCAATTCGAAGGAGTCGAGCACGGCATTAAGGCTTAAGCTTCCGCGCTCGCTTGTTAGCGGGTTCCATCGCGAAGTCCGTTTTATCAAAACAAAAGAAGCACTGCAGCAGTAGTGCAGAAAATACAATCGGGCATCACCGGATAAACTCCATGTCCCCAAATCCACCTTATTCTTCTGGGTGTTGCATCGTCGACGTTGCGAGTCGAGGGAATAAGGGTACCTTAGCCAGGGGGGCAAAAGCAAAAGCAGAAGCTCAATCGGAACAAGGGCACGGAGCTGGGTCCGGTTGTAGGTAACGGTAGCACGGAGAGTGGGATGAGCAGAATCCCGTCAACTGACCGCACTCAATCCGAAACCGAAATCTCCTATTCCTAGCCATTGTGGCCCGAGTTCGAGCTCTGTGTCGTGCACCAGCTTTTGATCAATGCCACATTGTGCCTGGCGAAACACCAAGAAGCGCCACGATGTTCACACGCAAGGGCAGGGCAAGGGCGCGTCTAGCTCGCTTACAAGGTGACATTGATCGAACCGTTCAGCCGCTAGAGTTATGCGCGCGGGCTGTGTTGCGCTGTTTGACATGGCTTCCTCTGCCCTACAGACCAGGTGTACGAGTCGGTCACCTTGTTTGCCCAGGTTCGCGTTGTCCGATTCATGGCCTTTTCGATCAGCCTAGGCCCTTTTCTGCACCCTGGATACGGCTGGATATGGGATGGTAAAACGTCTCCGGGGATAAAATCGCAATATTTGCCGCATGCTATCATAGCTCGCTGATTCTATGATAGCAGAACGGACGAGTGATAGGCGGCCAGGCCAGGCACGTTGGTCTGAAGTTCGGGACACATTGCCCTTCAGGCAACGATATTCCCACTTCGGGCCAGAGTCCACATTTTACCTCGTCCGTCCCGTGGATTGCCCTTGGTTATCCCGTCGAATAGGATATGGGCAGGCGGACGGTAAAATCGCTCACTGGATCTGTCCGTCCGCTGTGCTGTGCTGGCCGAGTCGACAACAACAACAACACGCAATATGGTCGTGGCAGCCTGTGGCCCGCGTGGCTATATGCACTCACCCATGATCTTATGCCATCGAAACAGTCTGATGCTGCTGACAGGGAGGCTGACGGGCGTGACAGGCCTGGCTCTGAGCCTCTCGGCTTTGCCAGACAACGGTGCCAGATAGAAGGAAGCTGAAAGAGAAACAATCTATCATAAGAAAAGGTTGAGGGAAAGCTGAAGGTTTGAGGGACGGGCGTAAACTCTCGCCGAATATCGATCGAGACGGAAATATCTATTTCGGCGCAAGGGCGCGATGGGAATGGAGTCAACTCCACCAACGATGAGCTTATACGAGGAAAATGTGAAAATGTGATTTGACGCGCCGCTCGCATGTGCTTGTACATTTGTTTTGGTGTCGGTGCAGCTGTCTGTCAGTAGAAATGATAGACGCTGATCGCCGCATCAGCTCGTATCGAAAGCCGAGGCAGCGGCTTCGAAAGATGCGTCCTGAAGCGCGGCCGTCCAATCGGCGTCAAACGGTTGAAATGACAGTTCCTCATTTTTTCGCGCGCTCATCTCAAATTTCATTACATGAGAGACGCCTACCGAGTCCTTGGGAAGCGCCCTTTCATCACGTCAAAGTCGCACTAAGCGGGATGCGAAACAGCGCGACCGCGACAAACCTCACCATTGATTGATGAAGCATCAAAGAAGTCGAGCCAAGCGCGCCGCATGGGAATCAGAAACAGGCGCACAGAAATGAAAAACACACAAAAAAAAAAAAAAGGAGGAGGAAACTTGGGGGCCGTTTCTGCCCAAGGGCTCCAGATGGCAGCTTAAAAGGTTCAACTCAAAATATTCGCAAATGCAGCCCTGAGGGGCTGGCCGCTAAGGTCGGAATCGCCATAGCACTCACATTGGACCCTGAAGCCAAATAGAAAGATGCAACCGTTGATCCATTGATATTGGTGAAAATAAAGAAAGGCGGCCGATGGAGGTGAAATTCGTACGAGAATAGAGTAGGCTCGTGTTTCTGAAACGCAGTCAATTTGTTCTAGAATCCTATTAATAGCGGCCGCATCCTTGAAGAGCCCTCTAAGCTTTGAGGCACCCTTTGAGCTTTGAGCGCGGCCCCGGAGAGTCCTTGTGAGGTCCCCTGGACAGCCCTGTTTGATGGGAAATGGGGAAGAGGAAGAATCCAATGCGAGATGGGCAAACTTCAAAGCAAAGAAGGATCCCTGGGTTTCTCCGTGGGAGTTGAGTCCCGTCACTTCGGCAGCCAGCAGGCAAAAGCCCAGAGCTGCCGGAGCCTGGTCCTTTCCGATGCTCCTCTTCTCGACTCTGTGGCCAGTAGCAAGTCAGGCAAACGGGCAGAGAACCATGGACAGGCCCGGTGCAGAAGACGGCGGAGACAGCGAACAGGTCCCCCAATTAAGGTGTTCTTAGTCATTATGCGACTCTGCGCTGCGCAGATGCCATGCAGTCGAGTCTGGGCAACGCTGCATCATGACACGCTGGGCCGTGGCCCAGGCTGGGCTTCTAGAACCGGAATTGTATGACAGGGCTTCCAGGCCTCTGGCCATCCGCCATCGTGTGTAGCATCAGATGCTGCTGCGCGTGCGTCCGCAGCAGGCAGCCCGCCCAGCAAAAGAACCGCAAAGGCCGCAAAGGCCCAGAGGGTTCCAGCAAGGATACATCTGGTTGCTTCTGGAGCACTGGTCAGTCTCTGGTACACTGGCTCGCCCCCTCCAACCCTTCGCGGTCCTTTGTCCCTTGCCCATTTTACTCCACACGGACAAGCAGCCAGCAGAAGGAAAGAGACTGGCCCAGCGGAAAGCCAGAGCCCCGGCCGGCTGCCAGAGTGCTGCTGCAAGAAAAACAGACAGAGAGAGCCACAGTTTGGGCCGAACCCACAGGCCAGGGACCGCTTGACTGGAGATACCCACAGTCCACGGTCCAGCCAGACGCCCGTCCAGGGCGAGCCAGACGCCGTGGGCCCCTCTCCAAATCTCTCTCTCCCAGCCATGGCGAGTTCCCCCCCGGAGCCGTGGGAGCATTGGCGGCGAGGAGAGGATGCGCATGGCCCAGGGCAAGGCATGTAGGTACTGCGGTAAGGCCAGGTATGGGTAGAACTGGGGGACTCTACTCTGTAGAGAAAGTAGGTACATCTGCTGCTGCTGCTGCTGCTGGATCCATACATGCCGCATGGGATGGAGTACCTATGGTGCTATGTATGGATGTGGTATATGGAGGGTACGGATACCGTATGTAAATGAATGAAGGTGGATGGATGCCGTCTGGTGTAACTCGCCCGGTCTGGTTCGTTGTCCCGTGGATGCCGTGCCGTAAGATGATAAAGACCCTTTGAAATCCCCTCCAGCCTCCTTTCTCCCCCCCGTTAGACTTTTTGTGCATCTGCCTCGTCTTGGACAAAAGTTGCTGCAATTCTCACTTGTGTCTTCTTCTCTTTTTTCCTTTCTCTCTCGTACCTTCCCACCCCAAAAGTAACAGGTTCCCCCCAATTTGCTTTGAGGCCACTTCCGTCACCGTCCGCCATCTTCAGACGATTCCCTCAGCTACCCGACATCATCGGACTTCCAGACAAAGACATCCAACCGACGCATCAATTAGTACCTGCAAGAAGTCTCTAGAAGATTACAAACCGTCGACACAAATCAACAACAGCAGCGCATTATCATCAACAACAACAGCAAAGCAAACCCCCACTGCTACTCCACCGGAACAACACTCGCATAGTCTGGAGTCACCATCATCCAGGCACACAAACAAATAGCAGCCTCGACGACAAGTAGGAACCTCGACCACACGTCTACGTCCCCCGTCTCCGTCTTCGTCTTCCTCCGCAACATCGACGACATCCCATCGTCGATAGCCTCACTCTCTCCCGACTACACCCGCAACACCGCAACCACGGCTTCTCCAGCGATCGCCACCATGGGTTCCCCGAGTGGAGCCCTCCGCCCCCGAGCATCGTCAAACTTCATGGGCATCTCAGCAACAGGATTCCCGCCATCAATGACGCCTCAGGAAAAGCACCTCTTCTCCGACCGCGTCAACTCGGCGACAACCCGCCTCTCCAGCACAATGGCCGCCAGCGAAACCGACACCGGCTACATGTTCGTCGTCTACTTCCACAAGAACACCGCCGCCGACGCCCTCTCCCTGCTACAGGCCGCTGACATCCGAGTCAGGGGCCACCCGATCCAGTTTTCCTGGCACTGAACTCTGCTGGCTTTCTGCTGCTGATCCTCAGTCAGTGTGCCTGATCGATGGGATGGATGCGCGCGTCCAGTCACTGATGTGCGTTTCTACCATCATGCAAAGTGGTCTGGTCTGGTCTGGCCAGGCCCGGTCCGTTCTGCCAGCAGCCCCAGCTCTGCGTCTGGCTGGAACAGACCGAGGGTTGATCCTTTCTTCTTCCATCTTCCTCTACAGCTGCTTCTTTTCTTTTCTTTGCTTTTTCTTTACCGATACCCAAACTACTGTTAGCACCACAATTCATCACTACACCATTTTTTTATCATCCATCATCCGCCCGGCATCACCCAGAACCACAACCACTAGCACACAGTCACCTTTGCATACATACATACACTTCCACATCCGAAGAAGAGGCGAGGACATGCGGGAGGATTAGGAGGGAGACAAGAGTCATTGGTCCATGTTCCCCCATCATTCCCATCTCCAACCATGATCCATCCAATTCCCATGCCCTCTCCCTAGGCTTCTCCAAGGCTCTAGGCTCGTCCTCCAATTCCCGCCCGACCGCCCCGGGAGCGAATCCTTCAGCGATCCATCGTCCCTCCCACCCCCTACCCCCCCTCGGCGATCTGCAAGTCTAGGCCACCCTAGGCCACCCCCGTCCTCCAGGGCAAATCGCAAATCATCCATCGGGGGGCCCCCTCCACCCTATCTCCATCATCTCACCTTATCTCATCAAGAATCACGCAAAGGAAATTCAAAAAAGTACTTGTATATCTCTATCACTTTTTTATTTCATACCGTCTTTGGACACCCCTCCCCGTTTACCCACACAAGGGCACACTTCGCTTCGCGTTCGCGACCGCACTCGATAATGTTGCAGATGGAACCGCATCTTATTGCAGTTCTTCCTGCACATCCGACTGCCCACTCTTTCTGCTTCCCCGGGTGGACCGGCCGCCCTCGGCCGGCAGTAGCCCATGTGTCGAAAGGGGTGTGTGTCTGTTGTGACTGAGTGTGTGTGTGTGTGGGTTCAATCTGGCCTGTCCATTGTGTTTCCTTCCCATGGCGAACCGGAACGCCGTTTGTCACGCCGTCTGTCCTGTGCATTACGCCCAGTGTAGTGTATAGGCAGCGGCAAGGCAGAATCTGTCACAGCAGCAGAGACGGTCAAGAGGAGCCAAAGGAAAATTCTGAGATGAGGTGAGGTGAGGTGACGCGGAGCAGGATGGACGTTACGCGGCCGGGCTTTCGTCACCACCAGGACCAGGTTATCTGGTTTCTCCCTCAGGTCTGGCCGTCCATCCACCGCAGTCTACCGTCCGCCTGCTGCAACCTCTTGCAAGGGGTTCCAGTGCGAGTGGAATTGTGGATTGCGGGTTTGCGGATTGCAGCATGGCACGAACGGGTGTGCACATTTTTTACCTCTGGGTTATTTCGTTCTCACGTCTCCCTCGCGCTGGATCAGGGTCACATTCGTTCGGCAATCGGACGGCCAGTGTGGGACGCCGCCGTTCATCATTCAAATTGCACCACCGCCGCCGCCGCACTTCGGGAGCGAACCACAACTGGGGACCACCTTAGATGAGACGCGCCAACGCAATCATCACCGATGCGAAATTCAACCCAACTGGCAGCCGAAACCTGGTCTGATGGGGGGGGCCTTTTTCGAGACGGGAACGGGAATGCGGATGGATACGCGGGAATTGGATTGGACATACTACGGAAGAGTGGAACGGTAATTGGGAAGAATTCGACCCTCGCTGCAATCGGGAAATCCAAAAGGTTCGTGCACATCGCAATCATTTCCCCATCACCCTGATTTTACTTTTTGCCCTTTTGTTTGGCCTTGTCCAGACGGTTCCAACGGGTTCTGGCCAGTGTCAGTGTCAACACCCTCTTGGTTGGTCCTCGCAAGGATCTTTTCTCACTGGCAAAAATGTCCAAGCGGAGTTGCCTGGAGCGAGGGCGAACAGCCACACGCTACCAATGACACTTTGTCCTTGCATACAAACATCGGCTGACAGGAGTTCCAGACCAAGTTCGATTTTGATTACCGGCCCGACGTGGGGGAGCATGAGGAGGGGACCGGGGTTTGGTCCAAGGCAACTTTGTGTGGCGGGAATACACCAGGAAGACCAGAAAAAAAAAGAACAACCCCAATCATTCCCCGCGCGAGTGAAAGGGAACCCTGAGCCAAGATGGATGGGCCAAGAGCAACGCAAAGCAAAGCAACACCGCATCGCTATTTTCGCGCGTCATCCCCTATTGCGCGCCCACTGCCACAAAGCCTCCGACAAACTAGAGTTTCCGGAAGATTGTCTTTTGGAGTAAACACTCTCTTGGCCCTCCCACCAAACATACCAACCCCGCTTCACCTGGACCCCCTTTCTTCGACCATCGCCCATTCACGCCTCCATCTCGAATTTACATCGGGCATCGGAGCAAGCACGCAGTCGCGTTCACCCTCCCGCCGCAGGGTCCTCAAGCAGCGGGCGGACTACACGCTGCGCGGGCTGTGTTACGCGGCAGCCTTACCTGTGTGCATCTTGGCGGGATGGAAGGGAGGAAAAAAGGACTTGTTGCTGTGTCACACGAAAGAAAGGCAGCGGGAAGTGACCAGTCACACAAAGGCTGTTGGTCACTTTTCGCTTGGCTTTTGTCATCAGATCATGTACGCGGGTTCAGCATTGCCAGGCGAGAATGCAAACCAAACCAAACAAATCATAAATCACAAAAAAACACAGAAGAAACTTTCACACACACACAAAGAATAAGGTCATCAGACCGCCGCTTCCTCATCCGTTGTTTCCGTGCGCCCCTCTCTCTGTAAACCTTTGGACAGAACAATGTGAAGCCATCACCACCATCAGAAAAGACCCATGAACCATGACAAACAAAACCGTTAATAACCAAAAAGCCCACCCCATTGTCCTATCCCATTTAATCTCCGTTTCGCCCAACTGGAATCCAGATGGACCGATTCCCACCCCCGAACGGTTGCTAAAACTGAAACAGGGGAAATTTTTACATTGCGCGGTCCCGAGGATCCGGGTTTGTCCTTTCTTTTCTACGCAGCGGGCGAGTGAAGTACATACTTCGTACAGCGCGAGCATAAGGGACGACGGATAACCGTTAAGCGGCGCCCCAATCATCAATGAATCCCTCGCGCGGGAACAGGCAGCCAGCGAACGGACGACGGCACGGACCCCTGGTGCTGGGTTGATTGCGTGTAATTCCCATCTACATGGATCCATGGACGGCAGCAGGCGAGAGTGACCCCCCCTCCCTTCTCCCCAGGGCCCTCCAGCTGCTGACACTAAACCCGGTGTTCCGCGTTCCGGATATCCCGCGGCAAATCCAATCCCCGTGTCCCGTGCTTTCCAGGCCTCAAGCGAAGTCCCGGCGTCGGCGATATTGGTTCTGCCGTTCGTTCCTGAGTTGGCGAGGTTAAACGGCGCGGGGCCCGAGGATCTCGGACTAGCCCCATTATCGCTCCGAGAATCAGACGGCGATGCATAAAGATGTAAGCCGAGAAGACGCCCATCTGTGGGCGAGTGACGAGTCTTGAGCCATCACCTGAGTCTTCCAGAAGGATGGTCTACGGGTGGGAGCAGGTGGGAGAGGGCGGCGGCCTTTAAGTCCATGTCGCCACAACATGCCCGCTACGGCCGACAACGCCCCCAACCGTTCATGCCCTCGCCAGCTGGAAAACTGCTCCAAGGAGAGGGGCTCGCAAGCTTACACCCTCACTGCTCGAAACGCGAACTCACTGAGCTGAGGTGCTCTGTCAGAATGCCATCGGCTTACAGTCCCCCACCCCCGAATCCGGCCTAGCCTCACGTCACGTCTGCCCGTTTTCTTTCACCTGCCTCGTCGGTTCCGCGGATATGCTTATGATGCGCTCCCTCGGCATTTGGCGCAGACGCGAGGCTAGTGAGGCGGGCTTGTTTTTGGGTAGCGGCTCGGGAGCCGGGTGACTCAGGGTAGCGCGTGTCCAGCGATGCAGCAGGCTTACAGGTTGCTTTCCGAAAGGGGTTTAGACGGGGTCAGGCTTGACGTCGGGGAGGTGGCCGATGCAGACGGCTTACACTGGTGATGGCTTCATCCGTCGAGAAAATAGGGGGCTTGTGTCTTGCTGATGGACCCGTTAGGCTGCCGCGTTGCGACAACAGCAAAGCTTGTGGAATTGAAGGGGAGATGGGCGGATGAACAACATTGCCGGCGGAGGAACTTAATCCTCTTGTGCGCAAAGATGCCATAATGTGTTTGGAAAATTGAACATGCGAGGCGACCGGTCTTGAGTACTTTCTCGACGACGAAGTTTTCCTGGTATAAATGGCTGAGTGCCTAGCTGCTTCAACGCTGAGTGCCAGACATCTCTGCGCCTTCAATCTGATCATTGATCTAGAACACCAAGTCCTCGTGGGCAGTTGACACAAAACTTTCGCCAATTTTCCAACCAAACAGAGCTCTTGGTATCCGAAATCTTCACGTACCGGATTCGTGTGAGACTTGACATCGTCTTAAGATATCAGCACACGGACTTCGGTGTGTTGCGGTAAGCACCGGACGAAGTTGACATCACTTCAAGTAAATCGACACATACATCATCAAACTCCAGGATTCACGTACGTCGGCATCTCCTGTTGAGTAACAAGACTCTTCATCGCCAGTCTTGGAAGAACATACTACTTCATACACATTGAAAGCTGAACTTGAGGACGCGCGACTTGCATCGTCAGCCATACGCCCCTTTCTTCGTTTTCAGTAACGTCCACGACCCATCAAAAATGAAAGCCCTCTTTGTTCATGAGAAGGATCTTCACGATCCAACTCCGTCGATAGCATCTCTCGAAGGGAAGGTCATCTTCGTCACCGGAGGTAAGTCCCAGCACGTAGCCTCTCGCCTCTCATACGTCTTTCCGCACTCAACATCGACTCTCATCCTTTTGTTGTATTGAATTGTTTTACTGCTCCTCCACCACCTTCATTTCTGTTAGTGAAATTCGACTTTCAACATCCATGCTCCCAAGTTGGGTGTCTTTTCAGCCAACTTGAGAGGGATTGAGTTTGCAACATCGCCTCGCCTAAGGGGCGAAGCCGTCCTTTTGCTCCATTTCGTAGGGGCTCGGGATCAACTCGATTTTGGCCAACCACTAAAGATAGTGTTATGGTGATACATCCTCATCTCATACACACCAGAGCAGAATGCTTATCATCAAGTCACAAAGTGTCTTCTTAGTGGACGACAGGTTCGAGAGATCCCGCTTACGTTTCTTATACGTATCAGCATACCACCCTTCAATCCCACTGGTATTCCCTATTGTTCACCTATTCCTCTAGAGTGAAGCGACGTTACTTTTTCCTTACCTCTTCGCAAGACTAACACACAATCTAGGAACAGCGGGCCTAGGCAAATCCACAATCACCGCCCTCCTCCGCCATAACCCCGCCCACATCTACTTCTCTGGCCGGTCCCAATCCTCCGCAGATTCACTGATCTCCTCTCTCCCCGCGTCTATTCCCTCTCCACCTCCCCTGACCTTTGTTAAGATGGACCTTTCCTCACTCTCCACGATCCCTACCGCCATTGCCAAACACTTCAACCACACCCGCCTTGACATCCTCCTCAACAATGCCGGCATCATGGCTACCGGACCCTCCCTCTCCGCCGATGGCTTCGAGACCCAGTTCGCCACAAACCATCTGGGCCACGCCATGCTCGTCCGCACCCTCATGCCGGTCCTCGAGCGTACAGCAGCCTCCGGTGCCGATGTTCGCATCGTTAACCTCACTTCCGTGGGGTACCAGGGCCACCCCCGGGACGGCATCTCCTTTGCCTCGCTTCGTACTACGCAAACCGGTCCCCCCATGCTAGGGGAGTGGATCCGGTACGGGTAAACACTTTTCTACTTCCGGCATTCTTCCAAAAAGATCATCCTATACTAAAATTCACATTACAGCCAAAGCAAACTCGCAAACATCCTCTTCACCCGCGAACTCGCCCGCCGCCACCCCTCCATAACCACCGTCGCGGTACACCCAGGCGTCGTTGACACAGGCCTCGTAACGAACCAGAATCTCAAGAATCGCATCCTTGTCTATCTGCCCAACAAGCTCATGGGCGCTACGGTGCTCACCCCCGAACAGGGCTCCTGGAACCAGGTCTGGGCCGCGGCCGCGGCGCGAAAGGAGGACCTCGTCAATGGAGGATTCTACATGCCCGTCGGACACCTGGCTAACGACAAACTTGATTCCTGCGCGACGAACGAGAAGTTGGCGGGAGAGCTGTGGCGGTGGACTGAAGATGTGTTGGCTGGGTTTGACTGAAGCTCGAGTAATGAGAAGGCTCAAATCATGGTTCATCTCTGGATTCTGATAGTACGACTAAACAAATGAGAGTAGAGTTTAGGTCTTCTCAATGCCCAAAGTCATGTAGAAAGTTCATTAATCAATGACGCATTGTTGGTACATGTATACACACAGACAAGTGCAATTTTATCCAATCAAGCTCCCTTACGCATTCAAGAATCAGAAAAAAGATATCAGTACCTTTGCAGTATGAAGATATCAATTCCTAGTTGCACTTACCGTTAACGGAGATGGATTGCTCGCAATCTGAACCATTCATAGCTCCCCCAGCTTGTCTTAACAACATCTCTCAGAAGGGAAACTGTTGCTCAGTTCAAATAACTTCGACGATAGTGAGCACAAGTATGAGAGGGGTCAATGACGTAGCCTCCAGAATGCACAGGGAATTTATGCAAGCTTGGTGCACGCCGACTGCTCTTGACGACGTCAGCGTAAGCCGATCACACCCACCACCGCTGCGGTCGACCAGTGAGTCACAACGTAGACTCCGTCCGCATCTGTCATAATGGTAGGATCGCTCGCCGTACAACGAGCACGGTGGCGCAGTGGTTAACGCAGTGGACTTGAAATCCACAGATCCCTGGATCAAAACCAGGCCTTGCTCATCCACTTCCTTTTTGCTGCGATTGGCGGTGTCGACAGTCGACATCGCCTTACACGCCTCACGATGCCGAGATCCTCATTTTTGGACGGGAAGCCAATAACGATTTCGCCGACCTGCGGGCCTCAGATTGCCAAGGGTGTTGATGACGGGTCATAGATGATGCCGGCGACTTTGGTCTCGTCCTAGCGACTTGCATGTGAGTCGCTCCGCGATATGGGATCATTGATTTTGGCCTGCTTCCGATATTCACCACGTTGGTATCAAGCCGAAGGGCATTATCGGCTTACGTGTCTATGTAGCATTTTACTGGGGCGCTTGTTTAAACATCGCCGGGCTTTTATAATTCTAAGTGCTGTGTTTATACATGGCGGAATGGTAGGCTATCCACCAACTCTCAAAGTGTGATGCTTAACATAGGTCAAATCCGCGTCGCCTGCGTGTCTTACATATCTAGCAAAGAGGCCAAAGTGTAGGTGTGCAGTGGGTGGGCCGATCTTGACTTTTCCAACTATTGGATAAGGTCTTCTCTTTTTATAACCAGTTCCAACTCCATCAAAAAGCCCTTCTAGCACATAAATCCGAACGACTGTCCCTGGAGAGACACTGGCGTTACCGGTGGGATGCTGCGAACGAAATGGCGGAGCCAAAATAAGTTATCTTCCTGCCGGGATTCATCTAATCAGATGCCATCTGATAAAGAGCTCGCAACAGAAGGTCGTCGCTTAAGTGGATACTTGAATGATTGTTCTATGCTCTTTAGTTTACTGAAGTCAAGAATACCCTAGCTAACACGCCTTGAAAAGGCCAAGGCGGATCGGAATGGGTCTGGTCTCGGAAACCAAGTTCCGATGAAATGACTGATTGATGGAAGATTTTACGAATCCTGAAAGGGTGCCACATTGAGACGGTTTGCTCATATGACAATGCGTTCGTAAATACGAGCACATGCTATCGTCAGAAGATTGAATCAGGTACAGATAGCTTGCAAGATAGCATGGCTTCAATAAACACAACAAGAGGACTGGATGTACTCTGGCATTGACGCATGGAATTCATCTATAAAACAGCTCACAACTCCCTTCCATCACGAATGCCACAAATCGCACCCTCTCAAGCATCGCTCGCAGCAAAAGTTTTCAAGATGCAGATCACCGCCCTCCTCCCCCTTCTCGCCCTCGCTCCCAGCGCAATGGCCAGCCCCATCGCCGAGCAAGCCACAGCTCTCGTACGTCCATCTCACACCTTTCTCCGTCATGCTTCCTTCTCCTTCCCTTCCCCCTAAAATCATGACGGCACCATCCGAAGACTCAAAACTCGCGACTAACCTACTCACGTACCCACAGGATACCCGCGCCGGCTGCCCTGCCCAGGTCACCAGCTTCTGCAAACAATTCCGCGAGGTCCTCGGGCAGTGCCGCAGCGGCCAGTGGAACTGCGTCCACGGCAACCCGCTCACGCTGGACGGCAACTACCCCATCTACACGCCTGCCGGTGTTTCGTGCTCGAAGGAGGGAGACACGTGCTTGTGAGCAGTGTAAGCGCGCCCGTTGGTGGTACTTGATGAACGTAATGTTGACTAACACGTGAAAATAGCTGACGAACGTGAACCGAGAAACCACCTTCGACCGAGCACACAGCTGCCATCTGGAATTGACGGACGGCGTGTTTAGAGGTTAAATGTAGACAGAACCAGTCTCGTAATATTACTCCCTGCAGCCATAGTCTTGCATGATGTTCACGTGCCTTGCCGCTTAGCCAGTCTTGTCAAAACCGGACGCTTCTCAGGAAGTGAGATATTCTTTACGAAGCTCAATATACAGGACATTGAGCCCATAATCAACAGCTCAGACCGAAGCTGGGGTGCTCCGCCCAAGAAGGACGCAACAATGTCAAGAAACCACAAAACAAGAAACGCTCGGAGAAGTTGGCCAAATATCTTCAGATCAGTTAGAACACTATCTCCGTCGGTGCGGATTAGCCTTTCCTGTCCAATGGTAGGAGTCTCCAGTAGTACAAGCTCTCAAACCTCCGAGTCTGCGTCAATCATCAAGTGGCTTGCAGAGCTCTCGTCACCCTCCCCAACCCGTCTAAACGTCAAGAGGGAACTAGACCACGTTTATCGGGGGAGAAGCAGTTTCTGGTGGACCTGATCTATTCTCACTGCTCGAGGAATGGTACGGGACGAGTTGAGCAGAATGATGAGAAATTTGAGCCCAGAAAGGGATCGCCTTGTTTGAAGCTGACGTCGTGAGAGGACACCACACCATCTCCACCATGCGCAACACACTGAGAGAAAGGTAACATTCGTGTACATCTGTGCTGGATAGCTACTACTCGGACGACTCTTCCCACAACGGATCCGGGGACTGGTATCCGACCAAGCATATTGAAAATCAGATATCGGAGTCATTGGCCGTGGCTGGAGAGTGACCACGCAGGTGGTCGTATAAATCCCTTGCGTTTCAAACCGTCTTGAGGGCCATGCTCTTACTCGAACCTCTTTGACATCCAAGTCTCATTGGAGATAACTCCCTTGAATACGATACTTCAACCACAGAGGCGATCTCGAAGACCTTACATGCACGGAGGATGGGCTTGTTTTAATCATATCGCCGTGACGGGGCCTGGGATGGCTGGAGCCGACCTGAGTCTCCTGGCTCTCCCAAATCACAGTCAGTTGGTGGATGGACGGTAGAGCATTCACCGGTTCGGCGCAAACGTGGCAGGGAATATATTCTGTTGAGGTAGAAGAAGTCGCAGGTAAGAAGACAAGCAGTGAAACACCAGGTGGGAAAGATAGCTTGTCGAATGGTTCTGAAGGGAATTGAAACGGTCATTGGCAACTATATTTGCTTGTAAAATTGGTTGCTTATCACAGCGGTAGAACGATGTCATCGATTAAACGATCTCGGCAATCGCACATCTATGTCACCGGATGTGCCTTGAGAACCCAACACGACGCAAAGGCCGACAGAGCTGACACCTCAACTAAGTGCACCGTGGTTTATCAAACCACTTGAAGTCTTGACTTGTGTCACCGTGGCTTGACACCTGGGGAGATGCCGTGGCGTGTCATGGTGGTTATCAATCAGCCGGGCCGACGTCCCATCAAGCGCTGGTCTGAAGTCGGAAAGCCGCCGACTGATATTGGGCCGGCAGCGGACATATACCCGTTTCCTACCGTCTCATCTCAACTCTTTCAAGCGTCGCACCGGACCTCGAGGCCGGGTACGAAATGGCACTCGACCACCCCAAGGTCTCACCGGCGCGCTCAACTTCAATGCAACCTCGCACTATCGCGTCGCCGACGCGCCGCCACAAGCAGCAGGTCCCTTCATCGGCGCCAGCCGCCAGGAGAGACAGAGAGAGATCAGTGATGGCGGAAAGTCCCATCGCCGCGTTTAATTTCCCATGCGACTTTTTGACATTCGCCTCGCAGACGCCTGCCCGGGCTATCCCAAAGAGAGACCTTATCGCCCGGCCTTCCGCAGGTCGCCTCTCTGCCGACGTCACGTCAAGAGCACACCACCAGCGTGCGCGCCCCTCTCGAATGGCAATCTCTCCCAGTCGCCAGGGTCGGCCTGTGGCGGACGTTAACGTACCCCGCCAAACGCCATCGCCGCACACCCGGTCCGCGCCTTCAGGACCGCGTCCATCTTGACGTCCCGGGAAATTTGTAAACAAAACAAGGCGGGTCGGCATTGGACGTCGTCGTGAACGCGTGGGTGCGCGCAATTCTTCAGTTCAATCTATCGCCCGTGTGCTGCAGCGAGCGCCAAGCGGCACACTGCAGACGATATGAAGCTACTGCGGTGCACTCGCACAGCGTATGCCGTGACCACGCCCTGCAGCGAACATGTTTGAGAGCAGTGACATCAGCACGAAGGGTTCAAATGGCATTGTTCAAGACGGGGCCGCTTCTATGCGACCACTGTTCGGCCAGTGGCAATGAGCCGATCCTCTGACCAGGGAGTCGAGTTCCAGCCCCGAATCCGCCGCTTCGGGTTGCATTCCTCGAGGCAGGGGAACAACAAGCACGGTCGGCGACACGTGGGGAATGAGATTCTCGTCGCCCTGCTCCCAGTGTTTTCCAAGATTTTTGAAAATCTAATCGAGGTCCAGAACTTTTGTGCGAAAACTCTTCTACGACGTCAGGTCCCCATTTGCCCTCATCATCGATCAGAGTTTCCGCGAGCCCTGGCTTCTGGCCCGCCCTGTTGGAGATCGAGGGGCGGCCCAACCGGAAGGAGGGCTGCAAATCGCGGAGATTGCGGGCGGTCCAGCGCGGCGCGGAAGCGAAATAATGTCGTCGTGTTAGCGCCGACAAGGGGCTTTTAATGTGACAATGCCCTCAAGCCAGCTGCAAAGCGAGAGGCAATCAATCAAGGAAGGCGTGAGGCCACAGTCTGCCTGCAGTGCCCGACTGCCTAGCGGAGTCATGAACATCGTGACTCGTTGGGAATCGCCATGCGTAAAGTCCATCTTGTGGGGGTCTTCCTGCGCCTTCAATGTTTTGTCCATATTATTTGTGCCCTAGATTTAACGTAGAGAGCTTCGCATGACGATTGATGAGTTGTTCATGATCTGCTAGGGCCAGATGTAGTACGTAACGGCAGTTGTCTTTGGCAGCACCTCGTTGCAACGGAATGGCAGCTCCATCTCGCGGCAAGAAATGCCTAGTTGCATCATTCTTCGGAGTCTTTTAACCTGCGATCTTCGTCAGCTTGTTAACTCCCGACGACGACTCCGGACGCTCGGCATATTGTGCCTGTCTTGATTCGATGAGTCCATCGTCAACAGGTCATCTCTCCACTCAGTCAGAGGCCCTCGTCTTCCCCAAGCGATCAGCCCCGGGACAGCCTTGCCGGCAACGTGTCGTGGTGTGGACCGTGGAGACACGTTCTAGTGCGGGAAAAAAGCTTTGGACCGCCAAAACAACTGCAAAATCTTAAAGACTGGGAACGGCCCGGCTTGTGCAGAGGCGAGCGTCATCATCAGACGAACCGCGAACAACGCATCTCGTGCTGACCCCATACTTTTGTTCCCGGTCAATCAAGCTGCGACAACCTCAATCTGCGGCTCTACCGGGCCATCGAGACCCAGGCCGACGAGATTTATGCTGTGGTGGCGACTGGGACAAACCTGGGCCGCAGCGGGGAATTACTTCGCCGTTTCAACAAGCGGGAATTTTGGGCTTTCTTGGAAAATTGGAGCACACTTCCATGGCTGAGTCGACAAAGTGCTCGAACCCACTTCCTTCATCAATGTTGATTAACAAGAAAAATTTGGCCTGGATCTCGATGTACCCTTTTCTCTCTCGGTTGATGTGCGCTGGAATTAACAGGGCGCAACCTCGGACGACCGTCCGTTATCCGTCTCGTCCCTCGTGGGAGACACTGCCGATCAGTTTCGACCTGCGAAAATCAAAAACTCATTCCCGTCGTTGGCCGCCAAGAAAGCACGTCTTGAGATTTCTTCCTGCGCCGACACGGTCAATCTCGAGCTGGGATCTCGCTCCCACCGCTGATTGAAATAGCGCTATTGACCGAACCAGTCATCAACCAACGCCCTGGAATTGGGAATAATGGTTCTCTGCACGAAAAAAGCCCTGTGTTTGCCCATCTTCATATCGGATTTGCTCTGCAGCCTTCCCGCCCCGTTGGGCTTAAGGCCCGCCTGTCGGCGAGAGGCTCTCGCCTAACGTGCCTCACCATCCCGACGATCGAATATTCTTTCAGGCGGCGGATGCCGGGATCTGAAAGTGAGATCTGATACCCGAATCTTGCACTTGGCTAGGTACTGCATTGGTGCGGCGTTCTCCGGGGCGGCGGCGTTGCAAGAGTTGTGCAGAGCGTGATGCATTCTTCCGTGACTTTAGCTTATGTATCAAGTCCTCGGGGAATCACGACGCCGACAGAATATGCTGCATCCCTTCTCAAAATAAGTGCAAGGTGCGATGCTCATTGTTCGCCGTTACCTAAGCTCGAGTCTCCCCGTTGCATTGTCTTAAGCAGGTGATAATTGCGCTGGCGGACGATGGCAGATGGGTTGCTGCACACGCAGCGGCAACGCCATCACATCACACCTCATTGTGCAAAATGTAACCCCCCACCACCAGTCAGGGGTAGCAGGCTCATCACCGAAAAGGGCAAAGCGCCAGGCACGCACTTCTGATTGGTCGCGGAACCACGCGGCCGATCCGCAGGGATGCGCCGGGAGTGAGTCGTCTGCTGGTTTTCCCCTCCTCAAATTTCGAAAAGGGGGTGTGTACAGAAAGATTGTCACTGCCTGCTTCTGACCTGCTTCTGACAGCGAGCGTTTGCTTGGCTGGCGGGGTCATCGCTGCCCTCTTTGCAAGTAGACAAGGTATCGTTGTTGTCTCTCGAGAGTCGAGACATCCCTGAGAATGAAGTCGTCAACTCGCACAACTCAGCGAAAGTCGTTTTCTTCTGCTGGATTGGCCGACTGAAGTATACACAGGTTCTTTGGTGGCTGACTCTAAACACTCCTTCGTCGAGTCGAACAGCCCACCACCATTAGTGTGCTCGGCGTCGTCACTCTGAACCACCTGTGAATCAGTGTGTCCAAAACTTTTCTTGGCAACTGTGAAATGCTGACCTCGGTTTGCAATTGTGGTGGGGCGGCTCCCCGACGCATGCATGTTTGCAAGAAAGAAGGTATTTGCCGTAAACAATCGGACTTGGTCTTTCGGCATCTTGAGAGGGTGCTGTTGACAAGGATGCAAGAATTGTGTCCTGTCGTATGTCAATCGACAACCGTTCCCCGTTGACCACGCCAGCGCCGTTCGTCTCGGCCAAGGCGGTGGGTTCTCATCCGTAGCCCAGGCGGACGAGGCCCGGACGGAGCAAGGCAAAATATGGTCAATTTCCAGTGTGAGACATGGCCCACTAGGCCAATTGCGAGAACGAATCAATCTGTCACCGGCACCGAGACATACGGACGTCGAAACAAACGCCGATCCGAAACCAAACGGGTGACAAAACCCAATGATTCATGAGAAGGCTTGGATGGACGCTTTTCTGCTCTGCGCAGGCCGAATTGAACCTTTCGTCCAAGACTTCCTCCCGAGGGTTTGAGAGCGAGATGCGCGGAAGCGCTGTTGATTGGACCAGAGTCGAAACGCGCATTCACCACAGCCAGCGGAAACGCGGGGGTTGCATGGCAGCGCGGGTGATTTGCAAAGTGGGCGCGGGCCAATGCTGACCTGGTAAAGCGTATCGGCACTGCCATTCGAAGTCTCAAGTGCCACAAGGGGGATTTCATTGAACTTGTCGGTGTCGGGCGTCCACTGGTTGCAAACTCGAGTAAATAGCCTTGTGCATAAGGTTGGGCAGACTGATTTATGTGTAACTGTTCGTATTCCGTCCCTTGCTGCTCACAGCCAGCAGTGGCGAGAAGCCAACCTCGAGAGTTAAGCTCAGAAAGGGGCCGGCGGGCGGAACGGGAAAGTAGTGGTGGCAGCAAGCTCCGACGGGATCTTGCGTGACGCCGCCAGGATACACCAGCCACCTCCGAGGTGACGACGGCGGCGTGGCTATCTTGTGGTCCTTAATCATCTGTTGGATATTGGAGTTGATGGCATCCCTTAAAAGACAGACGTGTAGACCGACCGTCCACTGCTGGGAATAAGGCGTGAAGTCAAGCTGAACTCGTTGCAGTCGAGCAGCATAGGTTTGATTGCGTCGGTGCGATGTAATACATACAGCTACCAGCTGCCACCTGAGATGAGCCGAGGCTGAGTCAAACGATGGAGGTTAATGGTGGGCCATCGTCCCAATGGATGGTATTCGTACAATCCGTGACCAGATTTGCCCTGCCATAGTTCAGCTGAGCAGAAGGGTCTTGGGGTCCTGGGGTCCAAGTCTCGCATCACATTCGTGTGCTTCCATGGGTTTGTCTCTAACGCATTGAACAGTGGCCCGGAGAGTTGGAGTCTATTGAACGACGGAAAGACGACATGTAACTTTCAGCAGCCTTCAGCCGAGCCGCGCAGCGCTTGCGCCGGCGAGTGTTGCCGGTCGGGCTGATGTTGTTAGCCAATGGGTCCAGACCAACCTTTCGCAAGCGCTTCAGAAGCCATGGCAGTTCCGGCTCGGCTTTAAAGTCAGAACTTGCGAGCCGTCAGAAGATGCGGCGAGCTTGCAACGGCTGGCGTGGTGGTTCGGCTGGGTGGTGAGACGGGTTAAAAAAAGGCGTGGTTTGCTAGCGAGCCCCTGAATTCTTGGTATTGTTGTCGACACGCCCCATTGAGAGACGATGCTCTCTGGCCATGAAGCATTCCAGGGACTTGGATTGACGCATCTCGTTTGTATTCTAGCGATCAGCATGGAAACGTCAATGCGGGCCAGCGTGATCTATGTGAGGATATGACATCTTGGCATGGTAGGTACTGCAAAGCGTGCCGTCTGCTTCTTTTTAAGGTTAAAAAGATGATGCTGAGCGCGGCCTCTGGTGGTCATGCGATTGAGATAGGGCGACGCAGGGCGATGCAGGAAAACGCAGGGCAGCGGCGTGCAGTGAGCGCGGCGGTCAGTACAGGCAGGTCTTCCGGTGCAAAGGCTCCTTACTTTGTCGGTAGTAGGCAGCTGGAGGGAACTGCTGAACCGTGTGGTGCTCAGTGCTGAAGCAGCAGCCAAAGGCTGGCCTGAGATGACGAACCCAATGGCAATTTGGCGGAGCAGCGCCCATGATGATTAGCCATGCAATCTGGAGCCAACTCCCGTGGATGTTAGAAGCACGCCCCCCCCTCCTTCAGCTGGCCGTTTGGACGGGAGGCGGCCAGCAGGCTGCGGGATGAAAGCTTCTTGGAGCAGCCCTCAATGCATATGAAGCGAAGGAGATGCCGGCAGAGAGCAGGATACATGCAGCTGGCCTGCGTATTGGGCCTGAACAGCGGGCGGGCGGATGATGGTTGTGGCTGGTGGCAATGGCGATGAAAGTGGCAGGCAGGAGGGCCGTTGTCTCGAGGTTCGGGGGGCGAGACCAGGAGCATCGGCATGCGGAGGTCAGTGTTGCTTGCGAGACCAGACAGCGGCTCACGGGACCGGGAAGGTGGAGGGCGCATATCCCGACGATTTGTTTTTATTGACGATGATTTGAGTGCAGCCTGTTTCGTCCGTTTGCCGTCGAAGCGCCTCTCCTGGGCCCAGTGAAAGAAGGGGCACGACCTGGTCTGCGCATCGGAGCGAACAGACGGTGACAATCTCGCAGCGCGTAGGCAGACTGGACGTGGACGGGACGTGGAGTGGCTCGGACGGTCGATTTGTGGTCATTTTGCAATGATGCTGATCAAAGCTCCGGATCCCAATCAATGGGCAGCGTTGCGATGGCGGCGGTAGATGTGGTGTTTTGTGATTTGTATGGGCATAGTGAGAGTTTCCATTGCTTGAATGCGACTGCACAGATGGTGCTGGACTGAGGACGAGATCAAACGGCGGTGGCGGATGCAAATGACAAAAAAACAAACGGAGGCGCTGTCGATCGAGGGGAGCTGGCATCGGACGGTGTCATGCGCATGCTCCTGCTCCTGGAGCGGTTGTGATGTTGACGTGTTTATTCTTTTTGCCGCCGTAGTCGAGGCTGGCGGCGGCCATCGGCGCCGGTCCCGGTGCGAACGATGCGGGCTGTTTGGGTTGCTTTGATGATAATTTCTTGTTCGGGTCATGGAAGTGGGAGATGGAATGGAGGATGCCGAGTTGTGGCCTGCAGGAATGGACTGGACACACATTATGGTCTGGTGAGGAAGGCAGTGTGAGAAGCTGCTGCCGCCGTCGTGTTTGAAATGCCGGAAGGAGCAGATGCGATGCGTTTCCTTCCTTCCTTCCATCCATTCATCCATCCACCCAATGTCCAATGTTCCTGCTAAAATGGAAATTGCCTCCTCCTGCTTCCTGCGTTCTGTCTCCTGCGCCTGCGCCTGCGCCTGCCTGTCGCCTGTCTCATGCCGTGTGTCTGTGGTCTGTGCCATGTGTAGAAGGTGCTGATCAGTGTTGGAAGGAGCAGCGCCGGGTGTGTATCTGCATTTGCTGCATCTGCCGTAGGTATTTGCATGTCCCGGCAGTCGGCGCTCCTACTTGCTGTAAGGTACGAATAGATTCCCATGACTGTTCTGGTTGGTTCCTTCCTGCCGTTTGACCAGTCTGTGATCATCATGTGCACTTGCTTTTTCGCTTCAGATTCAGCAGAGCAGGTGCTTGTGCGTCCCCTTGCCTGGACCGGACCTGCTTCAACTGTGTACTCGCAAGTAGGTATGACTGGTCAGGTCATAGGCAGTCACTACCTACCTACCTTACCGGAGAACACAGTGGGACGGGGACGTGGAAGGAAAGGCCGTCGCCGTCGTGGTTTCCCCCCACCTCAAATTTGGCATTCGGTGCAAGTAAGTGAACATCACATTGCGCAGGTGCACCACCACCACCACCCACCCCCCCCCCCCCCCCCCCCCCCCCTTCCCTTCCCTTCCCTTCCCGTGGGCCGCACCTACCTAATCTCTCCTGATCCCTCATTGGCGCATCTCGTTACTCCTCCGTTAAGCCCCTGCCGCCATTCCACACCGGCGTCGCTAACATGGCACCCGCCAGCTGGTAACTCATCCCACCCCTCTCACATCTCTCCAGTCAACCAGTCCAGTGTGGTGTCGCTGCACCTCTCCTCTCCACCTGCCGCACCGCTTAAACCACCTCGACCCAACGCTAAACGGCTCTCTCCCCTGCGCCCCGGTCCCCTGTCCTGAGCCAATCCTGGGCTTGCCCTGTTCCCCTCGTCCAATCGCAGGGCTCCTTGCAGCTCCCACAGCAGAGACCAGACCAGACCAAAGCCAGACAAGCCAGGCACAGGCACAGGCACAGGCACGCTCAATCCACGCCTGTCTGCCAGGTACCGCACCTTGTCCACCACTGCCAGGTGCAGGACCAGGTACAGGCCGCAGGGGGTCTCTTTTGAGAGTTCTTCTTGCGCTTCTCCAATCTCTCGCTGCCTCTACCCACAGTCCACGGCCCTCGAATGCCCCTGTCCCCTGTTAACCATCCAGACGACCGACTGCTCTTTTTTCCCTCCTGGGTCACTCCTTTCCCTCCCGTCACCTTCAATTCCACTAGGTCTCCAGTCCTTCTTTCCCACTCGCCTGCCATTCCTTGTTCTCTCTGATCAGCTACACCCAAGTCACTCCCTTTCTTCTTCCGGGTCGTTTTGTTTGCCTGTCACGGAAAAAAATAGGTAGTAAGGAGGAACGAGAGGAAAAAAAAATTCTAAACAGGAGGACCTCCCACATCTCCAACATCACGCCTTCTTCTGTCTCTCCTCCTCTTCTCGCCCTATTCTCTGTCGTCTTTCGACACCGTCGACTACATCGATCGTCAAAGCAGCAAGTAGCAGTCTCCCGACGACTCGCTTGGACCCAACAACCGAGAGAGCGAGAGGCACAGAGAGAATCGAGCGGCCCTGCGAGATCCAGTATCTCTGCAACCTTCCACCACCCCATATCGACCCAAAAAGGACTTCTCGACCGGGATTGTCGAATTACCCCCCCGACGGCCACGACTCCCCTTTGTCTTATCAACGCGCGATTCAGCAGCTTCGCTTCTTCTTCGTTCTCCCTCCCCCGACCTCGATCTCGACTTCGACCTCGAACCACCGCCTGGCTTACCTCGCGGTTCCAGCACATCACCACCACCACTCCCAATCCGACCCCGAAGTCGAAGCACGACTTGCTGCCGCCAGCCTATCGTGCAGGAGACCATTGGGTTCCGTGTGCGACTTTGAACCCTGAAAAGTTCTACGTCCTTTGCACCAAACCACCATACTGGCTTAACCCGTCGTACCACCGAGGTCTTCGATTCTCCTGGACCGACGACGATTTTTTCCAGTTTCTTTCTTCGATCACGAATCCTCCACAGGATCGACGCCGACGCTACCTCGCGGCTGTTCAAAAGTCAAGTCCACTTGCGACGTTGACAGCCAGGCACGATCCCCATACTGCTGAAACACTCCCGACACAGCGCAATCGCTGAACCAGGTACGTTTTTGACATGTTCGCTTGCCACCAAGCCCCTGGCCCTCTCCAGCCTCGTCCCTTTGCCTTGGATATTCGTCGCATTCATGTCAAAACTCTGGCCCTTCCCTCGTCTCAATCCACTCGCTGCGACGGGGCTCAAGCACAGCTACTGCGTCTCCGACGTTTGCTGAACTCAATCGTTGTTTCCCCACGCTGCAAGACGTCTGGAGCTGAGACCGGAACGTGTTTGTTTGTCCAAGGGTTCCTGTCAAATCTTTGCTAACCATACTATTTGTGTCCAGGCATCCCATCTTCAGACGCATTCTTGGCCAATCGACGACAACGACTTTTCCAGTTTCAAACAAACTTTCGCCCTTTCATCCCAACTTCTCGATCTACCATCCCAACCACCATTAATGGAAGCTGTCTAATGAAGAGCAACCCCCGAGCTCACTAACCCGTCGAAACACGATTGTTCAGCTTGTCGGTTTCTCGATAATCAGTCACAATGAACCGTTTTCGCACAAAGAAGAGGGCCAAGGATGATACCTCATCAACGCCCCGGGCCTCTCAGGAGTCTGAATCTCCTGCCCCCTTCAGATTGTTTGGCAAGGGCAAGAAGTCGCAAGAGGAGGAGCCCAAGAAAGAGCTCGACCTTGAGAATGCCCTACCCTCGTCCGACGACTTCCGCACAAGTCTATTGATGACTGGTCTTTCAGCGAGGTTCTCCATGCTAAGAGAGCAAGATGATCCTAACACCAAGATCGGCAAGGCTAGCGACGACAGCGTCCTTTTCCCCAAGCGTGCATCAAGAATGGATTTTGGATTCGGCGCTGGTGCGAGCGGTCTCTCGGACATTGCTGAGGTTGAGTCCATTAGGAAAGAGGCCCCTTTTGCCCGCATGGATCGCATGGATTCATTCCACTCCTCAGACGGGAACTCTGTCTCGGGTAGCATCATGGACCGGTCCAAGCCGGGAGAAGGGAACAACTTGTTTGGTGGGCGCCAAAAGATTTATAAGATTGCTTCAGGAAGCGCGTCGACGAAGAATGTCGATGGAGGCGGAATGAGCCACCGTGCTCTGTATGACGACGATGTTGCCATGTCCTCTTTCCAGAAATGGAGGCAGACGGAGAAGGCGAAGATGTCTTTCGACGACGACCAGGACCTGGTTCAATCCACATCAAGCCTCGATCTCGCGCGCGCGGAATCCCCCCCTCCCGCCGGCTACAACCGCAACAGGGAGACGAATTCAACAACCTCCTCAACGCCATCACTCGGCCGCAACTCCACTGCTGCAACTTCTGTGATGTCCCAACCAACATCTTCCACCAAGGATTGGCAGTCTTCATCAACCGCGCCGAGTTCTGCAGCGGGCACTCCTCTGCTTGAAAGAAGCATGACCCGCACGAAGCGTCTCTACGAGACAGGTCTGAACAACGAGCTTCAGGAGCAACAATCTTCGGCATTGTCCCGCATGGACACGCTTTCCCGACAGCGTGGCTTTGGCAGCAGGACACCCGACCTTCAGAGTGGTCCTTCGCCAACAACGGGTCTTTTTGCGGACCGATTTGGTGAACGCAGAATACTGGCCAAGGGAAGCGCGCCCAATCTGCGATCTGCTAGCCCGCCGACGGCCGCATCGCCCATCCAACCAATGGACTTGGGTATCCGGAACCAGGATTTGAGGCCCTCGTTTGGCGGTGCGCCGCCTCTCAGCCCGCCCATCAGTGAAGGAGAGGAACATTCGATTCTTCCCAACGACCGAGGCAAGGCCACAGCCATGGGTATGTTCCAGAAGCCTCTTCACTCTTATGACGATACCAGGTACGCCCAGAGGCAACTTCAACTCCAACAAGGTCGAGAGACACCCACCAATCGATTCCGCACCGAGTCCAATGCCTCGCAAACCACTGGTCGTTCCCGGTCGTCTTCGTCCGCACAGAGACAGCCTATTGAGAGACCTGAGCCCGTCGTCCAGGTTGAGCCTACGTTGGAGGAGGAAGATGCCGCGTCGATTTACTACAACGAGAAGGAAGAGGAGGCTCAGTTGTCTCCCATGGTCACCAGGCGACCAGCGGACCGCGATCATCCCGCTTTCAGAGACTCGGCCATTCCCACTCCCCTTTCACTCAGCGGCAGGGAGTCAGTTGAGCCCTCCCCAATTTCTGATCAACCGTTCCCTTCGGCACCCGCCGACCAGCTCGGCGCGCCACAAGACTCGCCAACCCTGCCTTCATCTGCAGGCCTCAGCGGCATGGTTCGCGCCCATCTCCGAACAGACAGCAACACCTCGTCAATCTACGGCTCGGCACCTCAAACATCCACTTTCGCCTCCAGATTCCCGCTTGATCCATACGACCCGTCATCCCTGGCTGACTTGGGAGTAACGGCAAACCCCTGGGAAGTGCAGTCGCCAGACTGGCAGTCTCCGACGATCCCGATGTTTAACGAGCAGGCCACCAAGGAGATCAAGGAGACCAAGGAGGCTCCGGCGCCTACCTCTGCACCGCCGCCCACCTCTGCACTGCCGCCCGCTCCTACTTCCGCTCCTGCCCCAGTCCCGAGGGAGAACCCACCAACAGCGCCTTCTGAGCGTCATACCGGCTCCAGCACCGAGATGGAGAAGGAGCACGACGAGTTTGCCAACCAGCTGGCGGATGCCCAGCGCAGGGTCCGGGAGAGACTCACGTCCTATGTGGAGTCTGATCGTGACAGCCGATCTCTGTCTCGCTCCTTGTCCCCTCACTCTTTTGAGCGCACCAGAGAGCCCTCACTGCCTCGGCCTAACCCTCTTGGAATTTTGAGGTCCAAGACTAGCCGAGGTTCTTTGGCCGACCGTCCTAATCGTGAGAACAGCCAGCATGCCAAGGCGATCAAGATGCTGGGACTGGCCACTTCGACAATTAGCAGCGCTCCCAGCCCGAACAAGACTAGCTTTGAGGAGAATGAGCGCCATTCCCTCGGCAAGGAGGAGCGCGAGAGGCCTGAAATTGCCAGAGCTGAGACGGCACCCCCTCAACCCCAACAGGAGCAACCCAAGGAAGACGATTCAATGCACGCTGGGTTGCGGGCTTTCAGACAGGCTCGCAAGCAGCTCTTGGAGGCTCAGCGTAGCCCGACGTCCGGCACAATGCCCATTATGCCTGGCGCTCTGGGCGGCTCTACGATTGGCGCCATGGTAGGACCCCCGGCATCACGCACGGCACCAAGCCGAGACCGCACCCCGGGCACTCGCTCTCCGTCGCGCGAACGCCGTCCTCCTCCCGTGACATACCAGCGGACGCCAAGCGAAGAGCCTCAACCTGGTTCAGGGCCTGGGCGTGGCGGATCACGCCCTCCGTCACGCACGGAGCGGGATCGTAGCGGTTCCGAGGCGAGCAACGGTGAGAGAGCTCAGCGCCCTGCCAGACTTCGCACCGTCTCGTCACCGTATGAGGACCGGCAAGCAGGACTTAGTCCTAACGGACCCCCGCCTTCTCGGCCGCTGATGCCGTCCCCCGGTTTGCCCGGTACCAACATCCGCCGGTCACCGCATATGCCTCCCCAGCCATACCCTGGAGCTGCTGCTGCCCCAAAGGCCCTTGATCGATCTGCATCCCAGGGTAATCTCGCTGTTCAGTATCGTCGCAGAGGACCCGACTCCGGCCAACCATCCCCGGTGTCTCCGATGGCACCCATGCCTTCGCCTCAGATTCCTGTTAGTCAGTCCACGCCTACCTTCAGCCCCCCGCCTCGCCGGCCGTCTGCTCCTCCGCTTCCGTCTCCTGCGGTGGAGAATGCTCCCGTCACCCGCCTTGATGAGTCGATGAAGCGAGTTGTCAAGAAGAAGGACATCTCTGAGCCCACTTTTGTATCGTCTACTTCCCGGGTCCCTACTGTTGCTCTTCCTGAGACATCAGAGTCCCGCTCGAGGAGCGGTTCTCGATCGCGGTCGGGAAGCATCTTGGGTGCCGCTGCATCCACGCCCAATCTTCATGCTCATGCCAACATCAACCCTCCACCAGTGCCTCCGATCAACCCCAAGCGGCGGAACATGATTGGCTCCATCATTGGCCGCAGAGGCGAGGAGGATATGGGCGCTAGCTCTCCTCATCTCCCTCTGGCGCCGCCGCCACCAATGGCTAGCGACCCCAATGGTGACGGCAACAGCGCCTTCTCCATCAGCGACGATGAGGATGCCCAAGGGGGCCAGCGACGCCGACTACGCAAGACGATCAGCGAGGCCAACGGCATGAACATGCGTGCTCGCATGAACCGGGGCAACAGTCCTCCAACGGCTATCCCCGGCGGCGTTAACAACAGCTCCATGCCGGGCGGCATGATCTAAGACATTTCAGTTGGTTACAATATTTCTATTTCGATTCTAATCTACTCCCATTATCGCACGGATAGCTGGAAAAGGGGACGGGAGAGAAAATGGTCATGACGAATCTATGAAAACCCTTTCTATACTGTTGTTTTACTGTTGTTTTACTTTCTATTTCCCACTACATGATCACCGCACAATGGTGTGGTCTCTATTGTATATTTCTTATTCTTACACTCCTTCTCACTCGCCGCCCTCGTGTGGGTGAGCGACTTATTGGATCTTGACTCCTGGAGAGATCTTAATTAGGCGGGGTCCTGGGTTTCGCGGTAAATGGAGTGCGTCTCGGGGGTGGGCCTGGCGTCTGCCGCGTGCAGGATCTCAATATTCTGGAAGATGGGTGCATGGTGGTTTCAATTTGGAGAATACCAGAGTGTTTCTATACTGTATTAAGGATGGGGTTTACGCTGGGCCGATATACCACGTACCAGGTAGCGTACCGTGGGAAGAATCAAATCAATCGGGCTTCAAATCGTTTCTTTCTGTGAACATTCGTATTTGACAAGTGAAGTGTTTGTTTCTTGTGTGAGTGTCAGCCCACAACCTCGTCGGCCCTTGATGCTCCGGATGGATCGCCGACATATCTCTCGTGGCCATATTGATGATGATTGATTGGTACTGACACGCACTCTCTTCCTCGAGCAAGGCCAGACAAACCTTGTCGCATGCACAACTTCCTCAAGTCCTCAGCGGAGGCGTGGTCTCGACGATAGTGATAAACCCCACGCAACCCCGTCGCAATCCCTGTCCCCTCTAGATAGGTTAAAATCGCAGTGAGGCACTAAATAAAGGCCGTTCTGCACTCCACTACAAGCCGCTGTTTAATGCATTCTAGATTGCTAGCTCACGTACGAATGAATCTGACAAACAAAGCAAAGTAGGTAGGCGCAAGAAAACGCGAACAAAAAATGAAACATTGCTGTGATTTGGTGCAATCTGCAAAACAATTGGGCCCTAACCAGGGATCGAACCTGGGACCTCTCCCAGATATGAGGTGTCGTGAAGACAACCCTAAGGGAGAATCATACCGCTAGACCATCAGGGCTTGGTTTGGTGGGCAGTGACCCACTTGTTGGGGGCGTATGACGACGGAGACTCCTACGGAGCATCGCGAAGTGTGCGTTCGATCTGGCTGGGATGAAAAACGGGGGTTGATTGTTGTGTGTGGGTTCCCTGAGTGTATAGATTGATCAGACGGACGCCTGGATGTAAGTGAGTCTGAAGTAGCATATAGCTGAGAAATAAAGAAGCAGTGTAGCAGTAGGTCCCTGTGGCAAAAGTGTTAGGGGAAGAAGAAAGAGGGAGAGTAGAACACAGGTCGGGTTGTTGCAAAGAGAAGCATGGGGCCTTGATAGATAGGGAATCACTCAGTGTATGAATGACAACTATGATGTGAGGATGGCCATGATCTCTGTGATGCCGCGGATGGCAACGTCTCAGCTGGTCTAGTTAACCAGAGCTGTCGTCAGGTCCAGCTTTACCCAGCCTGTTTTCAGTCCGACATTAAGCTTGCTACCAACGTGCGCTTTCGGACTTGGGGGCAAGCCATGAAATCGCCGTATGACAGAATCAAGACCCGAGATGAGCGCCGCAGGTCAAAAATCCGCGGTTGAATCAGGGCGCCGTCCTTGAATCTTCCGTGGCCTCCAGTCTCGGGATTACATTTCCAGGACAAGATATTTTCCGAAATCTCCGTGCCCATGATCGAGTTTCAGGAAACGACGTATGGAGAGAGAGGCCTCACTGCGCGGTGAAACATGACACATCCACGGAGAAATCTTCAAACAGGGTGGCCTTTCTTATATCATAGCGCGAGAGGCGGGTTGCGTGGCATATCGAACAGAGGGAGTTCAGCGGGAGTAACCCGACAGTCTGGCCTGACGAGCGCGAGAAGGAAAGCTTCTTGCATGTTTGGACGAACTTTATCATGTCTCAGGCGGATACGCGGGGAAAATAACCCCCGGATGTGACAAGATCGTCCGCTTTTGCCAGGTGGTGGATATGACTCGGGTGATGTCGTCTGAAACTTGGGACCAGGAGGTTCAAAGGCTATTCGGTATGGCATTCGCGATATAGGTCTCAACAGATACACAGATAACTTGCTCGTTGGAAAAGGGCCCGGTGGGACTTTTCAGTTGTATAAAGACGCGCCTGTCAGCATCTCTCCAAGTTGCGAGAAGTTGATTGATACCACAGCCACAAGAAGTATCTCCTGCCTTTAAACAGACTTACCCAAATCTATTTCTTGAGTAACATTCCGCGAGCCGCAAATATGAAGGTCCTCTCGCTCTCAATGCTCTTCGTCACGTTTGCCTGCGTTGCGAGCGCACTTCCGCAAACACCGCGAGAGGGCTGCGATTCTGTCGCCATTTGCAACGACCTTTGCGGAAAGCAGGGCAAGGCGAGTTCAACCCGTCGCTGGTAGTTGAATTGAGGATGAACAGACTTCATGAGCCGCCATACTGACGCTTGAACTTCCAGAAACGAGGAGGCAGCGCGTGTACCGGGAACAACGCGGCGTCATGTGTTTGTGTTCCCAAGTAGTAGTTGGAGATGTTGTTGGATCTGGAGCGAGCGAGCAAGCAAGCGACGTGGCTGGTGCCAGTGTAGTGGATGTGGTTCTGTTATCTAACCACAGAGTATTACTGAAATTTCAAATCCTTTCAGGCATGATAGCTGCGTGGTGGCCTTGGGTGAGATGAGATGAAAAGTGGCAGTCTTCAGCGCAACTCTGCAGTGCGATGCGGGGGAATCCGCATCGGGCCGGAATGTCGGCTAGGCGCTACTTAAAACGGCCCCATGACCGGGCGTCGAACCTTCCATAAGCATCAAATGATAGCGAGTCCTCCTGCCCTTCTACCGAATCCAGTCGAACATCACGACCATCTCTCACATCTGGCTGAAATAGTAGCATCAATTCGTTTCGAGTTGACATTACGTACTCACCATCGTCAGAGAGAACCCCGCTCGCTGCCGCGACGTATCACGCCTGCTGGCTAAAGCGCTCTGAGGCCCAACGATAACGTCGAGTCCTCTTTTCAACGCACGCCCACAAACGATTCCGTCGCCATGGCCTTCATCCGCAACTACAAACTTTCCGATTTCGAGGACACGGCACACATCGTACGCACCCGCCATCCCACATCCGCAAGCCCTGCTAACCTTGCTCTCAGTGCCGCGCAACCCTGCCTCCTTCCCTGGACAAGTCCGAGGTAGGCACTCGGATGGCGCCGTTCCTCTGGACGCACCAGTACACGCTCCTCTCGCCCTCGACCTGCCACGTCCTCGACGACGGCACCGGTCGCGTGGTGGGGTACTGCATCGGATGCCCCAACGTCAACGACTTCGCGGCCGCCTATGATCGCTACGTCAAGGAAGTGCTCGAGACGTCACCGGAGTTGGCCGGCAGACGGCCCCAGAGCCTTGAGACTAAAGCGCCGTGGAACTTGCCCTCGGGAGAGGTGAATGAGGAGGCTTTGCTTCAGCAGGCTTGGAACCCGACGTGGCTTGTGCTGGACGATGAGAGGAAGGACCTATGGGGAGAGTGGAAGGGCACGATGCACATCGACCTGCTTGAGGACTACCAAGGCAAGGGATGGGGGAGGAAGCTGATTGGCAAGTTCGAGGAGAGTCTGAGAGAGGCTGCTAAGGCCAAGGGTGGAGACGAGAGGTTGTATGGCAAGGGGTGGCACATTGGTGTTGGTGGAGAGAATGAGAAGGTTGTCAAGTTTTATGAGAAGATGGGGTTTCGGGTCTGGCCGACTGCCGAGAAGGGATCTATCTGGATGGTGAGAGATATCGAGTAGAGTGGCGCCGGAGGATGGCAAAGCGGCGTTGATGGGTCACTTCAGCTCAGTGGCTCGGTTCCATTGGCAATTTCTCTTTCACACGGTAGCTGGGGTTTAAAGAGTATTGCGCCAGTTCCCTCTCAAGTCTCCGATACGTCGCCGGAATTAAGCCGAATTCAACAGCCCAGACCAGCGAAGCCGCACACTAATAGCAGTTTTTAGAGACATGTCCATTTCCAAGCAGGCAGCTTCTTATCATGGCCTCCCTGGAGATTCGCCATGATGTTGCTCATCGGGGATGGGTCTTTTTCGTGGCCAACCGCACTATCCATGCAGCAGCCTCATCCCCTGGAGTCCTTAGCATGTCATCTTGCTGTCCGAAGCAAGCCTTGTTGGCTAAGTGGTATAGCGCCTCACTAGTAATGAGGAGATCGGGCGTTCGATTCGCCCACGAGGCATCACAGTCTGGAGTATCTCCATCGGCCGACGTTTCTTTTTTTGGACTTTTTACTTTTACGTTTCAACGACCTTACGCGCGTGTAAGTCTGGTAGTTGATGCATTGGTGTGTAATAAAAGAATGTGCGTAATGCTATTTTCGCATGCTCTTGTTATTTCAACTGTTTGCTAGCCTCTGTGTGCTTAAATTTATATAGTTGCCATTGTGATGACTTGGGTCTTGGTGTTTTTGCTTAGATGACCTTGCAGGGAACCGCTGAACCTTAGTGCGCCAGCGCCTGGGCAAGAGACTCCGACACTGATCGGAGTCTCCTTCCGTGCGCTAAACACCGGAGTCATGCTGTGGAGATGGTGGGCTAGCGGCTTCGGATCACGAATCTCGGCCTTTACGTAAGGGCCTCTGCGGGGTTTATCATCGACGCCCGCCGTTCATGTTCTTAAAGTCGGAGTCCTCCTGGATGATTTTCTTGATTCCTTGACCAATTTTGCATCAGTTTATAGAATTTCAAATTCAAAAATGTCTGCTGCCGATATCGACCCCGCCCAGCGGCTCAAGGACCGCAAGCCGATCCCGAAGCCCGTCCCGGCTTATCTCGCCACGGCCGGATCACCACTTACCGTGGACAAGGTGCTTTACGAGTCCGCGCAGAAGGCTCCTAGAGTTCTGGTGGAGGAATTTACCTTGCCCATTCGTTCTGGTAAGGCGTGGAAAGCGCCTGCTGGTTCCATTGTGAGAATCAGCACACCCGCGGGACCTCAAGTTGGTAAGTTTGGGCGAATGCCCGATCCCTGAGCACCGAGTGCGACTGGTGTCGACTAGTTGAGCAATACTACCCAGTCGAAGTCCAAGCTGACATAACGCATGCGACCTGAACATCTGGAACGCCCACAACCCCCGCGAACGGTTCTGGGCCTCTCGCACTCGCCAGTTGCACGCAAGTCACGTCTCGGTTGGCGACCGTCTGTGGTCAAACCTACCGTACATCAGACCCCTGGTGACCATCATCGCGGATACGCTGGCATGGTACGGCAAGGATGAGCACGGCGGACGCGTCCACGACTTGCTCGGCACGCGATGTGACCCGTATATCAACAGCATCCTTAGCGGAGGAAGCTACGATTTCCAGTGCCACTCGAACCTCACTCGCGCCGTTATCCCACACGGACTGAACGAGAGCGATGTTCATGATGTTATCAACATCTTCCAGTCAACGGGGCTGGATGAGCAGGGCCGGTATTTCATGAACCCCTGCCCGGCTGGACCAGGTGATTATATTGAGTTCCTGGCAGAGCAAGATGTTCTCATGGCTTTGAGTGAGTATCTTCTTCTGGACAACGATGATGAGGACTAGGCTGACACAAGTTGAATAGGTACTTGCCCCGGAGGTGACTTATCGCTGTGGGGATTCGGCGAGGATAGTGAGGAGGAGATGATCAAGTGCTGTAGGCCACTAAAGGTTGAGGTTTACAAGTTGGAGGACGAGGGACTGCTGCAGCGTGGGGGATGGAAGCCTGCGGAGGTTTCGCCGTACAAGGGGCGACATGGAATGAACATTCCTCTTGGAGAGGTGCGCAATTGAGGCCGCATGATCAAGACCTGTGGACAACGTGCAGCTTTATGATACATGCTAGCTAAAGTGTTGAATAGAATGCGGGCTAGGGGGAGTTTTGCTTTCAATTTGCAAGTTGATTTCAGAAAAGAACGGTGCCACCGAACCAATCCAGACTTCTGGGTAAGAGATAATCCCGCCTTGGCCAATCAATATTACACGGCCCTGCATCTCTTTTGACCCCTTGCTGCAGGCAGCCTGCAGGTACACAAGAAGATCTACTTTTGCGGTGATTTTTCACTGCGATTTAAACTCTGCCCGATGGAATCAATAATTAGATGCATGCAGGGAACGTCATCGGCTTTGTCTGTTAGATCAAGCTATCCCGCCTACCATTATATTTCAACACAGATGTGGAGACCAAACCCGTGAATTGTTGCATACTATCAGTATTTTCAGAAGATGTACTGCGGGTAACTCACTTGCTGATCACCTTGCCATCCTTCTGTACCACAACCCTTCGCACCGGTTTAAACCCACGAACCAACCCAGTTCTCGAATCCCTACCCACACCTCCTCCAGTAGCAACGCCATTCCGTCTAACACCTATCCTCCTCAAGCTCCTCACAACCTTACCATAATCTCCAAAGAACTGATGAGCACGCACATCCCGACCCGTCACAAGCCCGTGACCCAAAGTAACACCCCAAATGCCTGCAACATTCACGGAATGCGCACTTACGTCCCGATCCGGTTGCAGAAGAACCGAGTAGATACATCCAGTGTATCTCACAGGTCTCAGCGCCACATCAGCAGGGAACACCCAACTCTTTCCGCTGTCCATGGAGACAGGATGCCACGGTGTGACAACAAGATCACCGACACGGCACATGATTTCCCTGTGGACAGGCGTCTTCAGAACGGCCACGACACGCCTAGGACCAGATGGCGTCTGTACCGCCACACCTCTTCGGATGGTCTTGATAGGAACCTTGCGACCTGAGGCGAGGCAAACTGGAGTGGAAGCGATGAAACATACTCCCGAAGAAGTATTATAGGAACTCATCTTGATGCGGCCTCGGTGGGTTGCAACCATATGATTTGATGGTGTTGGCGCGGGTAGGTTGTCAAACGCGTTGTCAAGTCTATCCCGGCATGTGATGAACAGAGGACTGTCGACGCCGTACTGAAGCGGACCGGGATCCTTGAAGGTATTGCAAATCTGCCTGGTGTGGGCGTTTAAAAGAGAGGGCAAATAGTGCACGCCCCATTTTGTGTAGTATTCCGGGTTCTTGAGCGCGAGAGAAATTTGACCCTTTGGTTGGTCGCCTGACAGATCTTCAATCAAAGACTTGTTTTTCGGGTCATTGGGAAACTTTTGTGCTGGGAGGTCTTTGATGAGAGCCTCGAGTGTTTCAATTTTCTGTGGGGAAATATCGCCCAGCGCCTCGTGCTCGCCGTCTTCTCTCAGGGGTATGATCGATGACAGGTAGGAACAAATCTGAGAGCGGGAAAGATGATATGCGATCTCGGACTCTGGGAGAGTGGTGGGATTTGAGAGAGATTGTTCAGTCGTCTTTCTGTAGAGAGCACTTGTCATGCGGGAGTATTCAAGCGAGGCAATGACGCTGGACTTTTCGAGAATAGAGCCTTCTGAAGCCTTGATGCGCAGATAGATATCCCGAGACTGACCAAATTGCAGGTTTCCGAGAGAGATGGAAAGTTGCTTTGGTTCGTCTTTTTCGTCGGGCAGGGTGAGGACTTCTTGCTTGTCGACTGAGTCCCCCGTTGTTTCCTCGAGGTCGATAACCGCTGGGAAAGTGAGCCGTAGGGTTGCGTTGATAGCATATGTTGCCTGGAGGTTGGCGACCGCGTGGACGAAAACAGTTCCCTGGCATTTATTAGCGCGATAGGGGGTGAGAGTGGAAACCGTCTCGACTTACAATCATGCCAGCATCCGGAATGAAGGAGTAATTGCCACCGCCAATCTCAGCGATGGACTTCAACAAACCAGACCTCAGAGAGTATCCAAAGCCAAACGTATGAACTGAGGCAGGAAGCTGCTCCATGCCACGCAGCTTCGGAACGTATCCTTGCACCGGGCACATGTGATTGGGCATGCCGTCCGTCAGTACCATGATGGCAGGAACCCTGCCAGTGTTGACCTCACCACCCTCCTTGAACAACTTGATACCCTCGAGAAGTCCATGCCAAAGGTTAGTGGCGTCGATTGGCCTCATGCCGTTGATGTTCTTTTCGGCCAGTGTCTTGTTCTTCTTGTTCATAGGCATCAGTTTCTGAACAACCTTAGCTTTGGAGGCAAAGGTAATGATGCCGAGTCTGTCGGTCTCGTCCATCGTCTCCAGAATTGTGCGAGCGGCGTGTTTGACCAAGTCCAGGACTGACAGTCCGTAGTTTTCGGTCTTTTCTCCCGGGTTAGCGGGGACAGGGGCATTGCAGCCCATGCTTCCCGATACATCAATGACCAGAACGATGTCGCAAGGCACATGGTCAATAGACTTAGAAGGTGCTTCCGGGGGAGTTATCTTGGCGATAAGCCCGTCTTTCGTGGAAAGAGGATGAATGGAAAGGGCGACATCGTCGGAAGAGGTGGGTTCCTCTGTGTCTGCCGGCATGGTGCTAGTTGTGGTCCACGCCGAGAAGGTCGACCTGATTGAGTCGGTACGGGAGACCGGAGGCGAGCTGCCCTTGGAAGGGCTTCCGAACAACCACTTTTTGACCTGAGGCATGTCAGCAGGGGATATCGTCGTCGTATTGACAGGGGGGCCAACCATCGCGAGTATGTCTCAAGCCACCGGAGACGTTGATTTTGACTGGGTTGCAATGAGGAAAGAGTGTAGAGACAACGAAAATGCAAGTTTTCGGGTCACACATATATCAAACCGTTGATCACGGGGAGTGAATCACCGCCGACTTGATGTTTCCAAGTTGGCCTCGCGCATATTCACTGGTCCATGTCCTGTGATGAGGGGCTGATGCGGTAAGACCGTCTAGGCTGACGCCTTTGGCTGGATTCGGCCGCAATAGAGGCCAAAACATTGCCGTGACCAATCCCTGGCGTCCAGCGCAGCCTCTGGTGATCAGCCAATTAGGCCGCTCCCTGCTACTCTCATCTGAAGTAATACACTGTTTGCTGCCTAAAGGCAAACGCCCTCATAAACTGGCAAAATCCTTTCACAAGTTTGCTTCCCTTCGCGAAATGGAGCAATTAACCAGGCAGTGTTGGAACTAGTGTGTCAAGGCGTCTCGCCGAAGAGTGTTGTTTGTGGGGTGAAATGAGACGCCGAGGCCTCGGACCGGGGAGTCGGCACCGGGCGGTAAAGGCATTCTCTTAGGCATTCTCAGGGGCGACGGGGCGCAGTGGATGCCTGTCGGGTCGCATGAGTCCCGTACGTCTGGGACCCGGGACCCAGTGGCGGTCGGCTCTGTTGGTGTTTGCCTCGCCCCCCCTAGCAAACTGTACTCGGAGATGTCCTAGTGTCCTTGGCGGTTCACTGCGCGCGGGTAACAATTGTTGGTTGGACACAATTACGAAGAGAATAAAGGCCTCCCATTCCCACCTCCGCCCTCGCTCACCGCAATTCAATTCCTGTCCTGTTTACCGCCTCATCCTTCAACACGTCGAAAGGCTTTCCGGGTGGAAGGTGTCCTGAAAGCGTCTGTGTAGACGCTTAGCTGGGTGTCAAATTCACTGGCGTAGAATCCGAGCGCTGACGGGGAGTGACTCAGACGCCGTGTCTGATGTCAGACGGCGAGGTTAGGAAGCACTTCTGCCGAGCTGGCTGTTGACATTGATGGGTAGGCAACCGACTGGACCAAATTCACAAGATTTCAGACTTCATGCTGCTAGGCATCACTCGTGGCGGCTGCTCCTCTTTAGGCTCAGTCGATCTTCAGTCCTCAATTCTAGACCGTCCGTTTTCATCGTGCTGCCATAACATGCCAGCTCAGTGCAAAACACAAATCATGTACCATCTTCATGAAATTAGGCAGCATGCTTTTCAACGCATGTCGGACGGTTTCGAGCGTTCTGCAAGGACTTAGACAAAGGTTTCCGCAAACCATACAATCCAACCTTGGGCCAACACTCTTTGAAATCATGGGTCCTACCGCATGCCTCCATCAACCCCACTCAAAGAGCCAGCGGAGTCGTGTCACTAAAATCCTTGATGCGCCCAAGAAGTAGCTCCAGACTCCGATAGCCACTTCCTGCAGACCAACCGGGGAGCTCATGACCGGCCAGTTGTATTTCATAGAACGTCACTCCTCGCTCATAACCCCAGATACCAAGGTTTCCCGCCCCAGCCATGGCCCCTCTGTTCTGTTCGGCGTGATACGGCACAAAGAACGGTGTCGAGGGTTTCTGTTGGAACCCTTGAGCACCATTCCACGTGATGTTTTGCAGCGCCAACAACGTTCCATTAGTCGGAAGGATGAAGTCGAGTGCCCCAGAGCCGATTATCGTGTTATTAAGCCCATCAATCACTCGTGTGAGCGTATCGTCGACAGCCGGCCCCGGTGAACGGTCATCGCCGAGGAAGCCACCACTGAGCGAGCACGCCCACCAATAGGCTGCATCGGGAACGTTGAGAGCTTTCTTGACATCAGCACGGTTGAAATAGGACTCTGGGGCCGAGGGTGGCACGTAGTCTCCACCATTGATTACACCCAGAGGCTGGTAAGGGAACGGGCACATATCAGTGATGTGGTAGACATTGAAGCAAGGATTGACCTCCATAACAGCGTCGATAAAGTCAAAGTAGACTCCGCAGTCTGATGGAACCGCGTCCCATGGCCTTGGCGGAGGCGGAAACGCGAGGTACTTATTCAGAAAGTCGGCGTAACCACACTGCTGTTTCTGAGAGCGCAGGCTCGCCATGAACGTGTCGTTGAGGCCCAAAACATTGTTCCAGTATTCAATGAAATCCGGAAGGATGATTTCCTGCTGGAACTGAGCATTGCCAATGAATGGGTCGTTGATGGCGATTCCCTTTATGTTGAAATACTCTGTGTCGTTTTCTTTGAGAAATCCATCGCTGATGTAGGGGACGTAAAATCCGGCATACGATTCACCCGTCTATTATGGTCAGAAAACCACTTCAAAACAACATTTGACACAGCCATGAGTCCACTCACCAAGTAGATCTTTCGATCATGAAGATCAAACGTGTTCATAAAGTTCCTCCAGAAGCCCTTGAACTCTCTGACCAGATCATCCTCATTCAGAATATCTGGCTCACCCGTAGAATATCCAGTCTTGACAGGTTGGTCAATCCAGACAAAATTGGTGAGCTTGTTCCACGCGTAAGGATTCTTCGTAGGCCCATACGTTCCAGACTCCCAGAGGATAGGTCCATTTTCTTGCAGCAGGCCCAACATCGAAGAACAACCCGGTCCTCCGGTGAACCAGACTGCTATCTCGTCGGTGGCAGCGGGGTTCTCTGACGGGAAGAACCAAAAGAAGAGCTTTCGCGTCTCGCTTGCATTTTGCGAAATCGGCAAAAGTCCTGCGTACGACTCGCCGATATCCCAGTCAACGAGCGGTACTCCGGTTCCGTTCACGGCGAAAGGCATTGTCTTGTTTGTGAGGTAAGAAGTTGAGCGCGGCGCATTGGAGGCTCGGTCGACAAATGCCGCTTGTCGTTGTCCGGCTGCTGCCCTTGCATTTTCAAAATAGTGAACTCTACTCTTGAAGCTGGAGGCAGCGGATGGTGGCTGGTCGGCTGCGGCTGCAAGAGCTGCCAGCACTGGCAGCAGCAGCAAGTGAAGGAGTTTAACCATGGCGGCTTGCGAGGTTCAGGAATTGAAAGCTTCGGGGTGATGGGAAACCTCGGGGTGATGGGAAGAGAGACTCACGGATGCGTGAACAAACGCGACAGCGAATTCGTATAGCTACATGGCCTTAATACTTGTTCTGTAACGAGCTGAGTTGCTTACAACGCCGGAAAACCAGCTTTCCATCTTTGGAAGGTAGCAATGAGATTTCACGAGGTGAATGAATACGAGATCGACGCCCAAGGATAATGATAGTCGCAGCTATCTAAGTTGAGAAGTTAGACTACTGATTGGACCGCTAACATAGCATCTGGTGATTGGCCCACATTTATGCCCGTGATTGACTGCCGCTTTGCCGATGAACATTCGGAATCACAGGAAAGCTTGACAATACGTTGAATAACATGGATCAACGTGCATCTCAATATCCTGAATGGTTGCAGTGCAGGCCGGGTTTAGCAAGCAACCGCACTTAATCATACGCTCAATGACTCCCTCTCCTCTTTAGCCTTCTCACGTTCTTCAAAGTACTTGATCAGAAAGATGCTTGAGAGCTCCAGGACGCTTACGCCGCACATGATGGAGAATCCCATGTGGAACGAAGGAGCATATTTCCCAACGTCGAGAATAACCACTGATACGCAACGATTCAACATGACCATTCATTTCGAGAGCATCAAGGATGACGAACCTGGGACCCACGCGATGAAAGCTTGACCAAGGGTCTGAGCGATTCCAATGACTACCGCTCGCTCCTCCATGTTCTTATGCATGATCTCGATGGCCCATGCCTACAATGATTCAGTATGATGAATGCAAAATGAGCAAGAGACTTACATAAAGTACCGGCCAAAAGCCCCAAGAAGCCGCGTTGATGAGATACCCAGCGAATGTCAGCGCGTAGGTTGACCCGACAGCGACCATGATCATACCGATCAAATTGATGATCTAATGGATTTAGTGAAAATACATATACTGGGGATGCTTTTGGATACTAACTGCGGGCATGAGCAGGACTTGCCATCGTTTCTCCAATCCATCAGAAAGCCATGCATAAAGCAATGTGGTGACCAACCCAACGGCCTGCGCAGCTGTAGGGAAAAGGTTGATCTGGTAGACGGTGAAACGGTCTAAAGATTTGAGCCATACGGAGAAGTAGTTCAGTGGCTGCGTTACCACACAGTGACATCTTGTCTCTGTCAGTGCACTGCCCGGTGTTCCAGAGAAAGAGTCTTACATCAACGTAAAGCTAAAGACGTAGAGGGGCCAATTAGTAAATATCTGCCAGACTCTCGACTTGGTCAATGGTTCTGGCTTTCTCCGGTCTACCGCCTCCATGCGGCGTATATGCTTCTCTTGCTCCCCTTGCCGCATCCATCGAGCCTTCGTGATGAACGGGTTGTCCGGCACGGCGAAGAAGCCCCAAAGTGGTGCCCATATGGAGATGAAGCCGCAGAATATGAACAGCCAACGCCAACCAGGCAAGCCGCTTGCCCCGTCAAGGCCTTTGTAGATGGCAGCTTGGAGATAGCCACTGAACATACTCGCAGCATAGCTCGCCGAGTAGAAAATTGATATACGTTTAGAAAGCTCTTAATGGTATCAGTGACAGTTTCTCAGTTGCAACGGCAGTTATTACCTCGAGGTGTATACCAACTGCCCATGATGGTCAAAACACCGACTGCGAAAGGACTTTCTAGCAGGCCCAGTAGAAACCGCAAGGCAAAGACTTGGCGCACGCTTCGTACCGAAGCGAAGCAAAAAGTGACAATAGTCCACAGAAGCTCAGCCATCGGTAGATATATCGAGGGTCGAACTGATCATATTAGATGGGATGGCCGCAAGTAGTCTTATATCAATACATACCGCGAGTGAGGAGAAACTGAGACGGAACCTGGCCCACCAAGTAGCCGCAGGTGAAGAACGTCTGTAGAAGATTGTACTGGTTGCCTTCGAAATTCAAATCTTCTTTCATACCACTAACGTAGGCATTGGCTACAGCGTGACTTGTTGATTTGAGCCCAATAAGGTAAGGATCTGGATAGACTCACTTATGTTGCTTGAATCGAGTAGTCTGACAAAGTAGCCGAAGGTTGCCCAACTCCTGTGTCACGTTGATGTTAGAAAGAAAAGACCGTTGTAGCCAGAGAATAAACACTTACAAGACAAACAGATCAAGTCTTTGAACAAGCCGTTTCTCGTCTTTCGACCGAGGGCCATCCCAAATCACTTCCTGAACTCGTTGCCATTTCGTGCTGGTGACATGTGAAACCTCTGGCTGTTGGAAGCTGTATCTCTTCGAAGCCGTTTCTGATTCCATCTCATGAATAATAGCGCGAAAGAGAAAATTTGACGTCTGAAGACCCAAGTATGGTGTTTTGGGAAGGCAAAAGTAAAAGCAACTGGTCAAATCCCCGTGCAGCATTATCAGTTGACAGCCGTCGACACGATTCACTTTACAGACGCTTCGGAAGTAGGCCGAGCTACTAGTGCTGATGCAAATCTGGGAATGATGGCGACATTGAAGCATGCTGCTGGACTGGCTACTGCAAGACGTGATCCGCGATATCGCACTTGTACCCATGCCTTCTTCGGTACGAATAGGTTAGTCCAAAGCCGTTCATCGCAAATTTCATATTGGCATCTGAAAGCAGTGGGCCCTTTTACCACTACTATCAATAGCCAGAGTATTTTCCATATTTGAAACGACTCCCAGTGTGGTCGTCCCGCAACCGTTTCTGCCCCGTGCCGTAGATTCTTTCGCGTACGGTGCCGCTTTCGCCCAGTGGTGCATAGATACCTCTTCGGCGGAGTTCAGGAACCAATAAGTCTACGACGTCTCCAAAGCTCCCAGGGCTCGTCACGTATCCAACGTTAAAACCATCAAGATCTGCTTCTTTCACCCATTCCTCGAGAAAATCAGCTACTCGTGATGCGGACCCTACAGGCACCGGCCCGTTCCCGCCGATAGCCATCGCCTTTCCGATATTTCGGGGTGTCCAAGTAGCAATATCGTCACCACGGTATTTCAGACTGTTGACAAGCGAGTGCACTCTACCATCAATCTTGGCATCATCGGGCTTGATCTCCGCGTCAAGATCATACTTGAAAAGGTCTATCCCGGCATTGCCGGAGAAGAATGCAAGACCTGGCTCGAAGCTTGCGTATTTCAACGCTTCTTCGTACTTGGCAGTTGCCTCCTCGTCGGTTCGGCCAATGATTGGGGTAACTACCGCGAACATCTTAACGCTGCGAGGATCGCGGCCAAACTCTGCTGCTTTCTCGCGGATGGCGGCCACACGTGGTGCCAGGATGTGGGGTGAGAGCCCTGATACCATGATAGCCTCAGCATGCTTAGCAGCAAATGCAATTCCAGCGCTCGTATGATGTCAGTTTCTACGGCGGTCGAGGTATACGAGAGAGCAAATCACTTACGAGGATGTTCCCGCCTGAAGAAGAAATGGTGTTCTCTGAGGGGACGGGTGCAAAATATGCGGCGCATCCACGTTGAACCTCGAAGTATGATGTTGAACCCAACGAATACCATCAGGATCTGCATAAGTCTCGTTCGATTTGTCTCTCTTCAGAGCATCATCTGACCAAGAGCCCTCCCATATTCTGACTTTCCGTTAGTCATGCCTGCTTTCAGGAACGTTTTTACTTACTTGTAAAGAAGCTCAACATATTCATCCGCAACTGCGTACCGCTCATCATGCTCGACGTATGACACACCAACCTAACATGAATGTTGGTGGGCAGAACCTGCGTGGTGTCCAAATGGGTACTCACTGCTTTTGCAGCCGACTCTTTGAACGAAGTCACAATGTTCCATCCAAAGCGCCCTTTAGTAAGGTGATCTAGAGTTGAGAAGCGCTTCGCTATTACGAACGGAGCCTCATAACTCGTGCTTGTCGTGACGATGAACCCAAGGTTCTTCGTCACTGCAGCCATTGCAGTCACTGGCTACCACTGGTTAATGCGGTTCTTGTACATGACGCCCCATACTCACCACAGCTGGGTCTCCCATTGGGTACTGGCAGCATGTTCTAATGGTTGGCTCTGCGCTTCCTTTGTAGATATCATGCTGGCCGTACGTATCTGCGAGAATCAATGCGTTGATGTCTCCTCGCTCAAGCGTTTGTGCTAGACTCGTCCAGTAGCTGAGATCACTAAACTTGTCAGAAGCCGTGTCGTCGGGTCTGCGCCACTGGCCGAAGCACAGATGACTGGGCGTGAACATGTCAAACGCATTGAGAATGATTCGTCGTTTTTCCGATACGGCCATTGATTCCGTTGAACGACACAGGAACACTGAAGTGAAGTTAAGCCTAGAAGCATAATTCGTCTCACCGCCATCTCCATTGTTGCTAGATAAATGAATCAGCTCTACAGCTTGTGCCACCACGCATTCCCTAAAGAAAACGCGACCGAAATCGGCAGGCTGCCAGACTTCTCGATCCTTTACATTAGCCCAACAGTGGGGTTGCAGATTCGCAACCGGAATCAAGAATGGCGTGCGCCACACCACATGAACGACATTGTTCTGCCTGATGAAGACCAATGTGACTTTCAGTGCCTACCGGCCACCCAAATACTTCCATGCAACCCCGGTGAACCATCTAGATGCTGCCAATTACTCCGATGCAGAAGCAGGCAGGTGGAGAAAGCAGCCATCACGACAACGTGCTCCGCCAGCTTTCTCTCCTCTTATCTCTCCCACATCTTGAATTTCCGAGAGATTGCTAAGCATTTCCTTTTACGGCTCCAGATCTGTTCCCGATTACGAAAGTATCTCTATCACGCCAGCATCGTTCGAAACAACGTGCTTCTAGTTCCATGCATGCAGAATCCTATCAGGCGATTTACAAATTTTGAAAAGCGTTGCGTGATTGAAGATCTACTGTCTTTTATGCCTGAAAGTTTCGGCTTTCAGTGTCATTGAAGCAGACATTCATCTCTAGTGTCCTCCACGGTTTATCCATTCAATTCCCAACGACATGGCCCCTACTGCAATTGCTGACCTGGTCAATCACGACCACAACGCAGATTCGAGGGAGCATCCGGATGTTTTGAAGGCCGTCGATCCGCGTTTTGCGATCAAGGAACATCCCATCGATGAGTATGAACCTATCCGAGCTATAGTTGTCGGAGGCGGCATAAGTGGAATTATCGCTAGCATATTGCTGCCGGCGAAAGTCCCCAATCTAGACCTGGTCGTCTACGAAAGAAACTCAGATATTGTATGAACATGGTAACACCCTATTGAGCTTTGGTTACTGATGAGGCAGTAGGGAGGTGTTTGGCACACCAATATTTACCCAGGCGTGCGATGCGATGTTCCGGCCCACGCTTACCAGGCAACATTCGCCCCCTCAACGACATGGACCGAGGCGTACGCGACTGGGCCTGAGATATTTGCCTACTGGAAACGAATCGCAGATCAGTATGAGGTGGGCAAGTACATCCGTACCAGCCATACCGTGACCTCAGCAGAATGGTCCGAAGAGAAGGCGAAGTGGATTGTTAAGATTCGTTCAGATGAAGGAGATTTTGTCGACGAGGCCAACTTCTTGATTACCGCCACAGGCCATTTCAGCGACCCGAAGCTCCCAGATTATCCGGGCATCAAGGACTTCAAGGGGCACCTCAGACATACCTCAAATTGGGATCCAAACTTCGACCCGAAAGACAAGCGTATCGCCGTCATTGGAAATGGTGCTTCGGGACTTCAGGTGCTGCCGCAATTGCAGAAAGTTGCATCGAGTATCGACCACTATGCTCGAAACAAGACGTGGGTGGCAGCGCCGATTGGAGGAGAAGATCTTGCAGACTTTGTCGCCGACAACATCGAAGACGCGCGAACGAGCCCAGAAAAGTACTTGAGATTCCGAAAAGCCCTGGAAGCAAAGCTCTTTAGTCGCTTTGGTGGCATCTTCAAAGATGGACCGCAAAACGCAGCTGCCGAAGAGTCTATCCGCAAACTGATGAAGGCTCGCCTTTCCGGAAACGATGAGCTAGCAAAAGAGATCATCCCAGACTTTTCCGTTGGCTGTCGTCGGCTGACACCAGGACCTGGGTATCTGGAAGCGCTGACGGCGGACAACGTGAGGTACATCAGGGACCACATTGCAGAATTCACAGAAACGGGCATCCGTACGGTTGACGGTATGATTTTCGGTCTCATTACACGAGTGCTAATTACTGACACTGACAGCAGGGACTCACCGAGAAGTGGATGCTGTCATCTGTAGTACTGGGCATGACATTACTTTCAGCACTCAATTCCCAGTCTTGTGTAATGGGATCGATCTGCAGAAAGCTTGGCGGCCCGGTGGCAAGCCCGGGTTCCCTGACACATACCTCGGCATGCTCGCTCCAGAAGTCCCCAATTTCTTGACAGTACTCGGACCAAATGCCACAGGTCCAGCAGGTACCTTGTGCCATGCTGTAGAAAACCAGCTTACGTATGTCGCCAAATTACTGCGCAAAGCTGCCACGCAAGGCATCCGAAGTATGGCAGCCACAATTGAAGCGACTCGTGACTTCCGAGCCTACACCGAAGCTTTCTTCCCTCGTACCGTCATGAGTGAGTCATGCAGTTCGTGGTACAACGGAGGGATCAAAGGTGGCAGGATTCACGGGTTATGGCCTGGCAGTGCTGCGCATGTGGACTTGGTCCGGAAAGACCCACGATGGGAAGATTTCAGCTACACGTACAACAATCCTCAAGGAAACAGATTTGGATGGTTGGGGAATGGATGGACGAAAAGAGATGAGGCGGCGGCAAGTGGCGAAGCTCCTTCTGACGTAGATCTTACGCCATGGCTTGAAAAGGAAGCCTTCAGTGGGAATGTTGATCTACGAAGTTACCATGAGAGGTGGTGGATTAGTTGAGTTCTTGAAGAAACACTCGTTACAGGTTGGCTACGCATTCGGGGAGTCGGGAGTGAGGTTATCTCTGTTGGCCTCATGAATCCACCAAGACCCGTCTAATGTCTGTGAAGACATAGTTGCCATGTCCCTTTCAAAATTGGACGGCGTCAATCAAGGACGACGTTTTTGCTAAATGTCTATGAATAACAAATTAAATTAGGAGGGATGGAAGGTCAAGCCGACCTAAACCATGGTGTTCAGTCTCTTTCATCGTCTAGATAAGCGTTGCAAGGGTGAATACCCCAGGTAACATTAAGGCCTGGGAAAGGAACGTGTTTTCCACGTATTGGGTAAACGGCGCGACACATGGCTGGCGATTGACCACCTGAAGTCTGAGACTGTCTGAGAAAAAAAGCGTTGAGTCCAGAGCACCTGTCTGAGATCTGCCAAGAGCTGAGCTCGGAAGTGTCGATTCCGGCGGAATGTGTAGCTTATTATTGTCGGCGTTGCCGAGCTTGATCCCCAACACTTACGGCCCGTGAACTTCATGTCTTCAAAGCATTTTCCTTTGTTAGCTCCACTTACGGAGCTGGTCTTACCGAACGGCTTCACAGTATTTGATCTGATAAAGAACGCCTTCATTCGAACAAGCATTTCTATCCCAAAAGCCCGAACGTTGCCGCGACACTTGATAAAACGTAATTAACGTCGTAAACAGTCGAAGAACTGCCGATATCGGCAAAAGATTTTCAACTTACTTGCCAATCATGCTGCATGCAACAGCGGCTGAGTGGTCGATGGTGAGGCGGAAAGAAATTGGCTCAATAGCACCCGTGCCTCCAGACCCGACCAGTTGGTACGCATGCCATTAAAAGGAATTTCCATTCTTGAAGCCAGATTTTGACCTCGAATGCAACACATCATCCACGTGAGAGGCATGCATGTTGATCCGCCCGACTTATACGGATACTGATACCTGCTCAAAGTGATTCCCCCTTGTGACGAAGACGCAAGAGGATTAACTCCCAGGCGCATTTTGAACCAGCGTAATTTGAACGAGACACATCACAGCAAGGAGAGGGAAGTATCATTGGAATGGGTGGAATATCCTGGGGCTTCAAATCTGTCAAACCAAGACTAGACATACTATATCATACACTATCCGTCGCACCTGTTCTGCACAAAACTTCAATCGCATCTCTCGACTCGATCTCATCAGCAAACTGCAAATCTGCATTTTTTTTAGAATGAGAATATTCGCACGCAGTCTCTGCGCTTTTGCGTCTCTGTTGAGCCTGACAGAATGTATCATTATCAGACGCGGTGGGAGTGCTGCCGAGCTGGCAACCGCGGCAATCCAAGATAGTCGTTTGATACCGGGAGAAGCCACGTTCTATACGGTTTCCGGCGGCCCTCTTTCCTATGGAACGTTTACAGACGGCCCCAATGGGCTTTCCGGAGTTATCCTGAGTACAGGAAAAGTTGAAGATGCACCAGCGGGATACCAATGCCCCCAAGAGAGCGTTCGGGAGAGCATTTTCATTCAGCCGAGAGTGCCAAACCAATGCGTACCCAGCACGGCTTTTACCGCAGGCACGAATCGATACTTGGATCGCCTTAACTTTGACATGGACATTGAGTCTACTGAAGGTGTTAGTGAGATCAGAATAGCAATCATTTTCGCCACTGGCGAAAGGTTTGTGAGCTCTCAGTCATACTCGTCGTTCTGTGCTGACACCAAGCAGGTTTATTACTGGAGCCGACGACAGATTCGAAATGTACTGGGGTGGCGAAGGAGGCAGGTATTTTGATGCCAGTGCTCAATCCTCGGACCTTACCCTCAATGGTGCGGACCTTGGCCTCTCATATCTGCGAGCCACTGCCCAGACTATTGCCCTCCCTTTGTCATACGACTTACGTTACAAACGCCGCCGCGACGTACTTATCAGCATCGACAACTTTTTCATCGAGATATGTGACGAGGCGAATCCCTATGTCGATTCCGTAGTGCTTTTCGCCGTGTCTGGTTATCCGGCCCCGATATCTGCGACGTCAACATCGATGGAAACTTCCACAGAAGTCTCGACGGAAACCTCGACCGAGGCATCTTCAACTACAACCGTCACTTTCTCAGAATCAGAGCTTCCGGCAACCGAGTTACCTACACTGACCACCACCAGTGACTTGTCGACAGAGACAACTACCTTCTCATCCTCAACACTCGAATCATCCTCCTCGGATGTCTCACCGAGCCGCTTGTCAGTTGAGCCTTCGTCTACCACGACAGAATCTTCGATCTCAAGATCCTTTGAAGACGCTACGACTACTGGCACCTCATCGATATCCTTTCCATTAGTAACACCGACAGCTACTGCAGACTCGTTACCATCCGACTTCCCAACCACGACATACCAGACGACGTTAGACACGGTAGTAAGCAGCAGCATGGCTGTTTCGACGAACCAATCGAGGATGGAAACATCCCTTGGCGCAACAATAACGCCCATGATTACAGCAACATCATCGGTTGATACGGTGGTGATCAATTCAGAAACCAGCAGTGCAAATACAGCATCTGCAGAGTCTGCATTGTCTTCGCCCATGGGCCAGACTACGCCGTCACCAACTTCCCAAGCGACTGCATCAGATACCTCCCAATCCTCACTTATGGCAACTTTGGACCTAGATATAATTGCTTCGTCGCCAGCCGATCTGAGCACAGTTGGTTCAACGCTACAATCTTCAGCTAGCTTTGTTTCTCCTATCATCAGGCCTAGTTCATCCACTGAACCCACTGCACCCATGTCCAGCCAGGCGACATCCAGCCCATCCGTGAACTTACCATCCACTTCGACTTCAGCAATGAGAACAACACCTCAACCAGAATCTCAACCATCCACCACAAGCACGCTACCTTCATCTGAGCCCACAATCTCCAACATACCCGTTATCAACAACCATGTATTCCGGGGCTGCTTGGGCTCCCAAGCTGGGTACCCATCTTTCAACGAGGTCGGAAGAGATGTCGCCATGACCCCTCAAAAATGTGTCCAGTTGGCAGGAAGTCTGAGATATGCTGGCGTCGTCTTCGAGTAAGTACAGTCCCGACATCTGCCGGAATCTGTTGACCAACTAACACTTACGGTTATCAGCACCTGTTACGGTTCGGACTCTCTCGAGTCGGCGTCGTTTGTGCCCACCGAGGGGTGTGGGACACCATGCCCAGGAGATATTCAACAGATTTGCGGCGGAAGCGTAGCCACAAATATCACGAGGCTGCGGGCACGACATTTCAGATCCCAGGTTTCCAAGCGAGCTGTCCCTGTCAGCGTCCTTCTTACCATCTACGAACGGGTGGACTCTTCTGTCGTGACTCTTGGCATATCTACAACGACCATTGCTGTTGGAGGCGAATCGATCTTGCCATCCACGCCAATCACTTTGCCTGTCTCAGCTGCATCAGATAACGCCACTCCTGCTACGAATATAGTCACAACTCCAGGTCAGCTTACGACTGTTGGAAATCCTCTTGATCCTGCGGTTTCTCCACAACCAAGCTCTTTCACGAGCATTTTTACTATTGACGGCGTCCCAACAACATCGGTCGGGGTCATCACGTCGCTCGTCGCTGCTCCAAGCTCCCCCACCGTCACAGCGATTCCTGGTTCTGGAGACGACGGTGACATCTTGAACCCTTCCTCCTCACTCAGTCTTGCTGGCTCGCAAACCGTATCCAACATGGGATCTCCAACTGCAGGTTCTGGAGCCGGTATTGGAGATGATGGCGATGTACTTGATCCTTCGTCTTCCAGGGGACTCGCCGGCTCACGAACTGTGTCCAACGTGGGACCACCCACTGCAGCTTCTGCTCCTGGGTTTGGAGAGGACAGCGATGTCTTGGAACCTCTTCCCACGACTCTTGGTTATGCAACGTCCAGAATTTTGCCGTCTACGGTGAGCGAGAGTGCTGGCAATCTCGGTGTCGACATGCCCATAACCTCTGTTGTGACCACGATAACATACACCACGGTCAACCCAGCAAGTCCCACAGCCCTCATGGAAGCTGAACTTTGCTCAACGCTGTATTTCCCAGACTGCGGTTGCCCAACGCAGGTTACGCCCACTGTCCCGATGACTACGATTGAGGCATCTTGCAATAGGTGCGGCTCCAAAGGCGAGAGTTTAGTCACGCTTACCGTTCCGGAGAGCCCATACAGAACTCAACAGTCCGCTGTCGAAGAAAAGTATCGTTCCGAAGGTAACCACTTACAGCCCCAAGAAAGCAAGCTGTACCCCGAAGAGAGCCAAACGCAGCCGAGCATGGTTCCTGCGGAGGTGGCACCGGCATCAACCAACTTACCGGACGCCGGCAAGACAAATAGTGTGCCGCAATCGTCTATCGCATCCTCGATTTCAGCCGTAACGGCAACTGCAGTCGGCTCTGGCGAGTCAGATACTCCGGCAAATCAGGGCAACGCTTCAGACGGGTCTGAAAGTCAGGATGCCCACGGCAATGCAATAGTTTCTCCAGCCAATTCCGCAGCGTCTGTTGGTCCAGTTGGTGCGCCCGACATTCATTCTGTTGCTGCACCTATTCCCACACAAACTGCCATCCCTTCAAAACCAGAAAGCTCTATAGCAGGCTCTTCAGGTGTCCCTGGTGCAGGAGGTGGCACGGGTCCGGGCACGGGTTCGGACTCCGTCCCCGGCTCCGGCTCCAGCTCTGGCCAGGAGCCCTTGCCGCCCTCCTCAACCGAATCCAATACTGGCGGATTGATATCTTCCAAACCGAGCACGGTGGTTGTTTCTGGTTCTCTGAGGATGCAGAAATGGTTCGATGGCCCTCTCTTTGCTTCTGCAACCTTGTTCTCTGCCATATTGGTTCAGTTCCTCAACTAAAATGGGCGTGTACTCGAGGCTGAGCGAGCGATAGAGGCGGTATGTACTTTCATGAACGTGGCTTCTGTGGAGCTATTTTAGGCCCGTCAGCTTTTCCGGTCAATCTATTGAGCGGTATTAAATATTTGTTTATTAATTGCAAACCTCTACTTCATGTCAAAAGCCATCGACGCTGTTCGAGAAGTCAAAGTACTCTCCCAGGCCGGCACAGAGTTTACCCGCTGATGGCTGGGCACTTCGTCCGCCACGACGTGGTGTCTGCGTTGGTCCAGGTCTTGGAGGCTTAACTGGGCAGGGTGGAGGACTTTCGGTCGACGGTGCCCCTACGAACGATTACGTGGAGGCTGAAGGTGTTGAAATTTCGGGTGGGGAATTGTAAATATCACATGGTAGTGTCAGAGTAGCCCTGGGCTCTCACACCCCTAGACAAGTTCGATCGTCTCTTCCTTCGCATCAGAGAACAGGCCGAAGACCTGCCTTCTCTCCTGAAACCCGTCAAAGGAATTCCAGATCCTAGAACCGATCTTCTCATAAGTGTCCCTCGAGCCGACCACCCTCCTCAACACCAGAAACCCGATAATCACCTGCACCCCAAGCCATTTGTGTTCCTCCTCTCTCATGTGTAGCTTATCCTTCTGGAAGGTATACAGTCGCAGGCACGCATAATGCGTCATCTCGTCCTACGGGCAGCAATCCGAATCATCCCTTGGCAGCATCGTGGAGCTCCAGCAGGAGGCATGTGAGCTCCCCTCCTCTATTGTTGGACGCCCCTCGACGTCCAGAAGCACCCGCCAGCTCTGCCTCCTCCACGTGCGCGGGAAGGATGTCACCCTGTATCTCCCTTTCCCATCTCCCGGTAACTGCATTTTATAGTTTCATGACACCGAGTCATCCTTGACGTGAAGCGTAGCCAGATCCACCGGGGCCGAGGGACCAGAGACAACCACGGGCGCCGACTCCATTACTCCGCCTGTGGGATTTGCGACGTTGCTCAGAATGCACGCGATGCCCCTCGCCTTCACGTCGCAACTCCACTGCGGGTTGTCACCCTCTTCGTACCTGCCAGCGGTGACTTCCATGTGTCGAAGACTACGGGTCCGTCCACCGAAGCCCACGACCAGCTCGGCGCACAACACTACTGACATTTTGAGTGGCTAGCATGACCCGTCTTGTTCAGGAGGGGATACTCGACCGTCCAGGCAAGTCCGAGGACGAAGATTTTTCTCCAGAGTCCTGCGTAATAGAAAGCGGGGAGACCGGGCTCCATGGGAGGATTCGATGTTACCAGCGTCCTCTCGTCAAATATTGCAATGATATGTTCGTCCCGGGACAGGGAGAACTTCTGCTGGAACAATCTCGCCAGGCCTGACAAGGCGACCAGCTTGTCGCTGGATCTCGTCAGGAAGCGTCGCGAATACAGCTCGACAAGCTTCAGCCATTCTCGGTGGATCTGAGAGAGTTCCATGAGGTTTGTCAGTCCGTCGATCGAACCCGACATCAGCGGTTCATCGCCGGCGTCGATGTCTTCGTCGAGATGGCCGCACTCGCACATGTTCCTCTTGCGGCAGTGCCATGCCAGTTCCCGGCCGTCAAAGACCAGTCTCCGTTGCGGGAGAATGTTTTCCTGAAGAGACCAGCCGCGGGTGTCCAGGGAGAAGACCTGGAACTGCTCGACCTCGCCGTCCCTGACGAATAGGCGGTCTCCAGAAGGACCCAGGCCAGGCGGCACGTGGGCGCGGATGGGTCTCTGCCACTCTGTGCTTCCCAGCTGCTGCTGGCCGAGGAACCCAATCTTGCACAAGCTCGGTGCTCTCGCGGTGATGGTGAAGAAGGAGTTCGCGTAGACGTCCATCATCTTTGCAGATTCGACGTTCCAGTCGGCGCTGTCGTCTTGGACGATACATAGCGCGTCAACCCAGAGGTACTTGACTTGCAGTTGGACGCAAACTTTGATGGTGTCTTGGACTGTCTGCGGCAACTCCGATACATGGATGCCGCGAGCGTGGGATGACATGTTCGATTCCAACGTCTGCCTGACCCCACTTAGGTCGGGGCCCCAGCAGTAGCTCAACGCCGCATACCGCAGGGGACCTATCCCGGAGGACTCAACGAGAGTCACTTGGTCAGCCGAAGGGTTCTGAATGCTCAAAAAGTCGGCGAGGGGCGAAATTGGGGTCGCTAGGCTGACAGGCGGAGTGTTTTTCCACACAGTTCCGCAACCAGAGTGAGGCTCGGGCGAACGCCAGGTCAGAGTCTGATGACGGGGCAATTTCGACGCTCTATCCAAAGACAATCTTTGCGAACCTGTCCAGGTCGCCTGAATCTAGCTTCTCGATATCTTACGCGTCGTCAGTGATCACCTCCCTCGTCCGGCAGTTGGGACTTCGACGGCTACCTGTGATGCGTCGATAGAGCTGTAGGTGGTCTATCGGCTTCGTAGCTTCGAGCAGTCGAATGGTCCCAGAGCCTACCGAATGCAGCGACGACAGTTTCGAGTTAAATAGCCATCTCTGCTGTGGCCTGATAGAAATAGAGAGATTGCGTTCCCGCGATTCGGACAACCACCACGGCTTCGTCTGTCTAATGATGTCGATCAATCCTTCGCAAGACGAGCAGCGCTTTTCGGTACATTCTTGAAGATTTTGAATGGACTCCGGAGATTTCAGACGCTGTAGCAACGGCCCTCTTTGGCAGTCTTGCCCCTGGTCTTGGCTGTGCGTGCCCATTGTCGAAGGCGTCTGTCTCAACGGAAGATACCAGGCATATATCAAGCAAATATCTCGTGAGCGTCCAGAACAATCGATCGCTTTTCACCAATTAGCAACGTTTCGGCACTTCTTGTTAGCTGGAGTCAGTAAGGAGGCGAGTCTATGCCGCATGAAATGTGTCTCGTCAGACGAGTGCAATCGTAGCCTGGTTTTGGCACAAGCGGAACCAATAGTGTTTCGCCACATGGATGCTCCGCTTAGATACGGGTATAGATTGCAGGAATCGTAACAAGACAGGTAAGCCTTGTTCATGAAGTTTGTGATAACTGCAGGTAATGTATGCATTGCTTGCTGTCAGTTCTTGTTATGTTTGGTTGCTGAGATGTTCAATCACAATAGCTGTCATGATGATAGTCTCGCCAGATATTGGTATTCTATAGACGAACAACGATGTCTCTAGTGATCTCTCCCAGAGCATAAATTCAAATGAAACAACGACCTATTCCTGGTTGGTCCCTGGGTAGTATGTTGCTACAGCTCCTATTTCCAGCCCCAAGTTCCACACAGAAGGAACACCTTCCCTGAAAAGAAAGACATCTCTTGATGAACCAAATCTTCTTTGATATAAGAAGAAATGTATGTGATTATAAAAATCTAATTGCGTATTCCAGCATCTAGCATATTGTGATAGTTTCATCAAAGTATATTTAGAAATTCTGTCTAGGCTCTTGCCCCGCTCGAGGCTGTGATGCACGCCCCGTCACCAATCAGCAATTACTAAACACAACCTGACATTTCTGATCAATGAGAAACATACTGCATTAATGTCTTTGCGAAAGTGCCCGCGGCACGTTTCTAAACCCGGCAGTGCTGCCTGTGTTGCAGGTGACATTGATGGACGCATCTGCTCTGAGCAATTTGTAGTTCCCCGAAAGCCTTCTAGTAACAATGTTTTCACTTACTCAAACTTCACCCGGAGGTCTTAGGTTTTACAGACTACCATAGGTTGTTGAGCTACTTACTCTCCTAACCTTACTCGATTCTCCGAGGCGATGCTTAACAGTTGTGATCCGAGCAACGCGTCAATTGAAGACTTGTTCCACATCAGAAGTCTCTAACATCTTAATTCAGAGACAGAAAGCCTCTTGAGTTCAAGGTCATACAAGGTGTAACAACAGAAAACGTAGACATTTATTCCGAGCGAGAACATTTTCTTTCGGCATCAACTTGGAGCGAGAGCTTGGGTTCGCCTTGGCATCTCATGTTTTTCGAGAGAGAAAATCTTAAACGGCGTCGTGTGACCAGTAAGAAAGTACAATCAAGCAGTTGGAGAAACGCGGTGCTCCGGGGAACCCTGAGCAACCAACAAGAGATCGACAGAGCCCCTCATTGGTTCCGTGAGAGTTGTCGTTTCAACTAGTAATTCGCTTCTGAAAGGGGCGTTGGGCTTCAACAACAGGGGCCTTGGCATATCTTTTGTAGCTCGCGATGAAGCCGGTTTGTTGTTGTCTGCGTTGTTGAGGGCATGTGTGGACCATGAGGGGGCGCTCATCTGCACCGAAGCCGAGGCGAAAACGCCGACGCGTTGTGTTCTAGACATCTGAACATCATACCCCTCATCATTCCGTCCGTACTTCTTCTCACAAGGCATGCAAGGCCTGCTTTATCCGGTGTTTGCTCCAGAAAACATACCACCAGGGCCGCCGATCCTACATCGTCGGTGGATGATCGTCGGTGGATGGATGCCTCGGGACCGCATGCTACAGCAAGTAGCTCGGCAGGCCGCTCAGTGCTCACAGTCCATATATGCGCGAGCCAAACGCTGTGAACCGCACCACGACTGTTTCACGATGGGCCGACTTTAAATTGTGGTGGTCAGTCAAACGCTTCATGCCAAAAACATGCCATTTCTGCCCCTGTGGTCCGTGGAACGGTCCCGTCCGGTGGGCTGCATCGGGTCGCAGAAGAAAACAGTCAAAAATTTCCGGCGCTAACATTGCTGCGCGAGAGCCACTTTTCCGGGTCTTGTGTCACCCACATTTTCGGTGTGCAGGCCGTAAGGCAGACGGGCAATCACATTCAGCTCAGTCTTCCCACGAAAAGTGCTGCGGCAGATGGTTACACACAGTGATCAGGGCACATAAGAATTAGACAAAGATTTTCTGATTTTCTGATTGTTTTTCTGGGGTAGTAGAGATATTTTGTACAATTGCTCGAACAAAAGTGACCTGAAGCACTCCGTGTCCCTGAATCCCTTCTCCGAGCAACCCGCCGTTCTCGATCCAACGCCAGTGCTAAAGATGTCCAAAACAAACAAGGGGTATGGAGGGTATTTGATCGTGAAAAGGCGAAAATAAACAACTCAAAGGGTCCATCCCGACGCCGAACAATCCGCCTCATGCCTGTCCTCTCGCCACGGGAAATAAAAAATCGTCACACGGCGAACTCGTGTGGTGGATGATGGGTGGTGTTGAAGATGGCGCCGAAAAATTTTCGTTGGAGCCTCAAAGCTTGAGCATGGCAGGCTCGGAATTCATCGGCTTGCTGCGAAGCTAGGAAAACAGAACGTGTGGGGGGTGCCACTACAGTCTGTTTTTTCTTCCTGGCTCAGCCTGGCCTGTCGCGCCAAAGCGCGAGCAAGGTGGTTGCCGTCCGTCCATTGGTTGTGGGTGTAAGGCGCAGGTTTTGATTTGTAGTTTTTGTGTGGTGATTCGTCGGAGCCTCTCTCGGTGTAATGAAAAGCGCACTTCAGCCGAAGCAGGGGAAGAACGGTTTTCACGCCGTATTCATCCCGAGCATCTTCTCGCTCTTCATGTGGGTTGTTTAGAGGCAGGTGCGGCACTCGTGGTGACCGCAGGACGGGCACGAGTTGCTGATGACGATCATGCTTCCGCACTTGCAGCAGGAGGGAGCAGCGGGCATTTTGGCGGTTGGGTGGTGGTGGTGGTGTTTGGTAGTATGAGCAGTTGTTTGTGTGTGTAGGCTGGTTGCTCGAGGCTAAAACTTGTAGTCTTCGATGGTTCTTTGTCGTCGAGAGTGATGGGTGTGGGAGAAGGGAAAGATGATGGAAAACATGGAGGAGAGAGGCAGAACTTATAGACGTTTCCTGCCTCCTCCTCCCACCCTCGACTCTTCCTCTTCTCGGTCAATCTGCCCTCGACCCAGCAGGCGCCAGCCCTCTCGGAAAGCCTTGGACCCCTGGTCTGTCCGTAGTGGTTCAATGGTGGTGTGGTGGACGCGGACGTGGTGGTACTGCCGCAAAGAAAAGGTGTAAAAGGTGGTGTACGGATAGCCGGGTGTACATAGCGAGCGAGAGAGAAAGGAAAGGCATGGAACATGGTTGTTGGACCCTGAGATGGTGGCCGCGCAGAGAGACCAGCAAATCGGCGCCGATCGAATGCGGGGTTAGTTCAATAAGTGACAGGGCCTTATTACAACTCGAGAACTCAAAAGGAATGCTGCCTCGTCTCTCTCTCTCCCACCACCGTTGCGCTTGTCGAACTAGAGAGAGTGAGTAGTGTCTCTCACTCATCCTTCTTGCGGGCGAATGACATGCCGAGCTGACCGACACACACACACACACACACACCCTGACCCTGATGAGGCCTGACGTAGGTGTAATGTACGTGCGCACGAGCCAAAGGGCCCTGCGCAAGCGAAGAAAAAAAGAATTCCCATGATTTCTCTTACCCTCAGCCATCGAGTAATAACATGTTCGTTTTTCTCGCTCAACGGCGCCTTGCACTTTCTGTCAAGACCCCTTTCCTCCTATGTCGGCAGGCTCCGGGGTCCGGCGCGTGAAACACAGCGCTTGGAGATGCACAGATGGGATTGTCTCTCGAGTGGTGGGATGGTACACTCCGTTCGGCCACTCGCTCATGGACCATCCCTCCTTTCCCCCCTTCTCGTCTTCAGTCTGCTCAACTCCTTTTCATTCGCAGCGTGAAATCTGAAAACGCGGGGGGAGACTGAGGCACGGCACTACGCCAAACGCAGCTATCCAGCTCGTGTCGTGTCGTGTGCTGTCGCACCTCAACGCCTCCTGTCCTACCCCAAGACCCAAGACAGCTCAGAGCTAGCTTCCCACAGCTGCTGTAGCTCCTTCAAGCTCCGACGAGTCCGGCCTCTGGGAAAGGGGGAAAGGCGACCTGTCATTCCCTTCTCTCCCGCGCCTCATGCATGCAGCACCTGAAGTGCAGAGAGAATGAGCGAGAGCCAGCAGTGACGAAGGGGGGATAAAAGGTACTCTGCAGCGCCAGCCAGTCAGACATCCGGACAGACAGCCCACTGCAGTTCGTCTCACAAGCTTTCTCGCAGACTTCCGGGACTGCTTTCCCCCCCCTCCCCCCACGTTCGCTCGGGCTGCAAGTGCGCTGCACGACAAGCCCTGCACCCAACAGGCTCCTCCAGGCTGCTGCAGCAGGCAGGCAACCCCTCCCCCCGTCATCTCACCCTTCCATTGGACGGGGGAGCTATTATGCGAATGCTGGGGAAATGGAAATGGAAACCGAGCTAATGGAAGGGCCCCGATAATGGATTGTGGAGGAGCCGGGGTGAGACAGGGAAGGCTGCATGCACTCTTGGGGGGGATGTGACGAATGGGCCGGGCTGTTCGGATTGACAGCCGGCGATGGGTTATTTCTGACTGTTTCTGATGACTTGGGCTTTAGTTCACCGACACCGAATGCACCTTGTGGTAAAAGCCTCTGTCTTTCTCCTCATTTGACAAGTTGTCGAGAGGAAGCGATACCGGTGATCCTGAGTGACTCTTCCTGTCTATGCCACTAATGATGGATGATCCCTATCCCACAAGGTCTGACCGTCGCCACCTCTCAAACCCTCTCAAACCATCTACGCATCCTCGTTGGCCAACCCCGCAAGATGAGCAAGATCAACCGAACTGAGATCTCTCAGCCAACGGTCAGACGCATTCCGGGGGACGGAACGGGAACGAAGCGGAGGATGGGGAGGGGTGCGACTCTAGTGTAGGCACAGAATCTGGGGCGCAAGGAAAGAAGAGCAGAAAGGCAAACATAAAGCCAAGAAGTCGCATCAGTCCGCGCCACGAAGCTACATCACCTTAACTGGCCTCACAGATGCTGGGAAAGTAGGAAAGATTTGGGGTAGCTTCGTTGTGACTCGCCGGTCGCTGAAATGCCCCGAACCCGTAGCTGGTTACAAGCAAAACGCCACAAATCGTGGGCGTGTGTCATTTACAATCTGGGGAAGTACAAAGACCATAAACACCAAAAGAGAACGACACGCGCAGTTGACTCATTAATAAGGCATGTATTTGTGACACACCCCGATGACGGTTTGAAAATGGCCCAAAAATAATTGACAGGACAAAGGGGATGGGTCCTTTCAATGCGGCCTGCATCGGCTCACCACTGACGAAAATGTCCACTGTCCGCGACTCGAGGCCAGACGCTGGCGACTCGGTGAAGGACCACGTTCCCGGCGAATCCGGCCAAGTCCGTTGGAAAATGGGGCCTTCATGTCTCCATCATCGGCCGACTTCCGCTGCCAATAAGTCCGAGCATTAAAAGCGAAGTCGTCGCGAGGGACGTTCAAGGGGACCTCTCTCAAGCCGATGTATTTTCGTGAACGGCCGTGTGCCAAGGGTTGAGGCAGAGACACCCGGCGTCATGACCACAGACCCTCGGGAGGAATTCACACGATGACTTTTTTCTTCTTCGTTTTGCAGGCCGCCTCGTGTCGTCTCGGGGGCGGGTCTCTTGTGCCCTCCGTCATCGCATGTCCCAACGCCTTTTCCAAAACCTAAGGACTTGGGCCTTTTCTGCAAAGGCACAAAGGGTTCGAGGGGACTTCTTGGCGTCCAGGCAATCAACTGTGGCACAGACTGATGACGGTGTCAAGGCGTAGTCCGATGAAGTCCAGTCAGCGAGGCGAACAACGTGTCTCGCCTTTTTTTCGTCGTCTTCACTTAATCAGTCATCGTCTACGGACTCATCGGCGAATGCCGTGCCTCGATGTTCTGGCGCCGGGGCGAGCGACGTTGAGGAAGGCCGCTTACAACATTCCATGAATTCGGTCCCTGACAGCATTTGACAGACGCCCGGCGACAGACAGCCTGCCACTGAATGACACTAACTCCAGGGGACCTCACGTTCCTCCGGCGCAACAGTCGCTGAAAAGGGCTTCGCCTGGGTAGAGTGAGGCGGGCGGGCGGACCCCAACCCAGCCGACTCGGCGCCAAGAACTCAATGCCCCCCAAAGCGAAGCGTCAAGCCTCAGCCCGCCCCCTCCCAACAACTATTTCCTGCTACCTATGACGCAAATGTTTCTGCTAAAAGGTGGACGACACGTGAAACCCTAAAAAAGGGCAGACCTGGAAGGCTGGAGTTAGCCTACAGGGTCCCTTGTGGGGAAATACTATCCCCTGTGCCGAGTAGGATGTAGGATGCAACTCTGCCGACTGTTGGGATATTTCGGGGTGGCAGTGCAGCGCAGCGCCGTGCTGGTGTCTTGCAATGCCGTTGGCTGGTTTGTCGCGGAGCATAATGCAGGTTCCCACGGCCATCCTGGATGACGGAAGACCCCCCCGCGGTGGCAATCATGAATGAGACATTGGGTCGGAAGAGGCAACTTTTGGGGGCTTGTCATCCTAACTGATGTAACTCACGCTTGGGTAGCAATAGCTGCACAGATGAGTTCAATTGCAAGTCGGTCACGCGCAAACTTTGGGTAAACTCTGTGCCGGCCAAGAGAACGCTTTGACTCTTTGGACAACGTTGATGCCGGAGTTGCAAGACGTATGAGTTTGTGCCAACCCATCATTGCGAATGAATTTAGAGATACCGCAACGGTTGAGGGCCGGTTGACTTGGAAGCAACGTGGCCAATCCCGAGAAGCGAAGCTCTGATCAACAGAATTATTCAATATTTCTGTCGTCCGAAACCTGATTAAGATACTGGCCAGAGATACCAGGTTCACGATCCTGCCTGCAAAACTTGACGTCCAAGTTGATTAATGTAATCATTTGACGTGCTGCGTCTATTACCAGCATGAGGTGTCGTCGGATGGAAGACAAATGATATCGCAGAATCAATGACGCTACGATGCGAACAGCTGAGCAGCAGGGCCCGCAATGGAAATGCGGCGAAACCCGCAGAGTGCCATCGCAACTAAGCTGATTGCTTGGTTTTGAGACTCATCCATCCTAGGTAGGCTATGCTTCTAGCTATCTGTTCCGCGGGCAAACGTAATAACATCTTAGTAGATGTGCACCACACTCTTGTGAGCAACACCACGTTACGCTAACAGTCCTAGTAACTATAGCGAAGCAAAGAGTCAAGTGCTTTGGTGACATCCTCAGTGACGTCTGCTCATCATCGGCTGGGGAACTCGAAAACCGCTCAGCAGAGTGACTGTATGACCGGGCGCTCCTGCATAACTTTCAGGGGACATCAGAGCTGCTTACCTACTTAAGACGGCTATAATTAAGATTAACGTTGATTTGTTGAATAGAACGCATTCTTCTTCTTGAAGCTGGGGTTGGATCTTGGAGCTGCAAGGCATCGTGAAAAACTTTCGTTTTTTCATACAAAGATATAATGAAGCGGATCAGCTCTCAACTAGACATCTAAATACAACCTACGCATAGACAGGCTTCACGATTTATGAAATCGATAGAGGCAAGAGCGACTCTAGAGGCTCATGAATAATATAAACTTCTCTCAGCCTTTCTATTTTCTTCAGCATACAAGTCTCCATTTACATCTTAATTGAGGCGTAGAAGAAAAGAAAGTCCCACTGCCATTTCGAGTGGCATTGCCAGTCTTAGTATGTACAAGTAAATCTGAAGCTGATACTGTCCTCTTTATGAGAATCTTGAGGTAGGAGCCAAGGTCTTTCCCTCCATCCCTCCTTCTAAATTCCAGTCACAACTCCCAAATCTCACCTGGCTGTTTTTGATTACAGGCAACTGCCCATAAAGAACTCTCAGTCGCTCTGTTGAGAGCAAGAAGCTCCCTTCTCACCTTCACCTCAATCTCAGCAGCGCATTTCTTTCCTCCACCCCCAGCCCCCCAAAGAGTAATCCTGCTCTCACATCTTACGCGCTCACACTTCAGTTCACCCGTGAACTCCGACCCAATGAGGCTGGCAAGATCTTCCTGCTTCTACACTATCCCACTCTTGCTTTCCGCGAGGCAGGTGCTCACTGAAACGTTTTCGCTCTTTCCTCTTTTGCTATCGCAGCCATACCTCAGCTTTCATTTTTTTCACCTCAAACTGGAATTCTTCCCCACGCACTTATCTTCTCCAGCTTTCACAAAACAACAATCAATAACGCAACTGCCGACTGCGCTCACGCTGTGTCGCTCAACCCAACCACGCGCGCAGTTGAGAACGATCTCGAGATAATTGAAGAAAACAAGCCTCACAATCACAATCACAAAGACGCCCGCACGACACCATGGCGACCCTCTCAAAGCTGCCTCCGGAATTGATCCTCGAGATCTGTCTGCATATCCACGATCATGACCTCGACAAGCCCGACATCAAGCAAGACTGGGACGTTCCCCAAAACACCTTGGCTTCGCTATGCAGAGTCTCCAAAGCTCTTTGTGGTATCGCACAGCCTATCCTATTCCAACGAGTCCACGTCAGATTTGAGACCCGAGGTGCCGTCTGCCCAAAGTTCATTGCACTGCTGAAGCTTCTGATCGGGCGACCCGATTTGTCTGAGCGAGTTCGCATGCTCAAGCTGTCTATCTCCGTTCAACCGATCCCTTCAGGCTACCCCCTTCCCTGGTACACTCAGCCGGGGGTCCTGGACTGCATAGAACTCGCTGCGAGAAATCAATCATGGATGTCGGGCTTACGAAGCCGATGGGCCGATACCATTCCTGCACGAAACCACGTGTTGATGGGACTTCTGCTGGCGAAGGTGCCCAGCTTGGAGAATATGCAATTCTCAGTTCCTGACTATTGGGGCAGTCATGATGTGCTTTCTCGGGACCTCCAAATAGCTGTGTCACAAAAGAAAGTCTTGACGCGACTTGAAGCGTTGGATGTTCACCCCACATCAGACTTCCAGACCTCAGCACTCAACCTTTACAGGGAGCCCTACTTCGCCCTCATCCAGCCTCAACTTACAACATTCCATTGCCGAGGCTATCAAGCTTTTGGGCCGCACGCGGGCTGGTCTCAGCTCACCCACATCAAGAACCTCGCCGTCTATGATTGCGATATGAAAGCATCAGAGCTAGACGCAGTCGCTACAATTTGCCAGAGCTTGCAGGCCTTCGCTTACACAGCCCTCCCGATGGCTGCGAGTGATACTTGGCAGCGACAAAGGGGTTCGCCAAAGGAGTACAGCGCAGCGCTGCGGAAGCATTCACAGACCCTGAAAGAGCTGCACCTTGAGGTGAACTTCCGGAAAGACACGCACATATGGAATGGAGGCATCAGCTCCTTTGAAGACTTCACCTGCCTCGAATCACTCAAAATATCCCCCCTCGACTTTGCAGAGACATTCATTCTTCCCAGCACTCTTGGATCACATGGATTTTCGGCCACTTTGCCTAGCACCCTCAAGCATCTGACCATTTCCAGATGGTGCTGGCCCATTCGGGTTGACATTGATTGGCTGTCCCAAGCCGCCTGCCGGGGAGAGCTTGACAATCTCGAGACGCTTGACATCGAGTATTGTCTGAGCGCGACGAAAGACAGATTTATCATGGCAAATGATCTCAGGGAGCGTTTGGAGAGTGACACAGGTGGCCGGATCATGTTCTTCATCCGTGTCCGGAAGGTGGAGGATCGTCACACAGGGATCGCGTACTCTGACAGGCGTTAGATGCTAGGATCGTCAGAATGGTTGACTACGATAAAAACGGTTATGGGCAACGGCGGGGAAGGAAGGAAGAACGGCGAGGAAGGACGGAGAGGAAGGACGGCGACGACAGAAGGCAGCAGCAATGGGATACGCCAATGAGAATGGACGCAACGACTGAGATCGACGTCGACAGAATGGAAGAACGAGGGCGACGACCATGACGGCATTGATATTTGCCAACGGATTAATACAAAACTGGCGAGGACGTTTAACACGAGAAGCACCAAGAGAATGACAAAGAATCACGATTATTATTATTATTAGAGTGCCTAGATTGCCTAGATCAAAATCGAAACAGCAGTATTGCTAGGGTCCATGACCATGTAAGGGATGCTGCCCCTGTCCATCTGCCTGCTCGTGACAGAAAACTCCACCTCGAGGTCCTTGAGGTCGTAGAAGAACTCCTCGGTCACCTCCCGGATGTTGGCGCTGTTCCTGCCCGCGCGGCAGTGCGTCCTCCACTGCGAGTGCGCAAATGAGATCAGGCTGCGCTCGCCAGCGACCTTGAAGCTGAGGAGCCACGGCACCTGCGCCGCGAGCAGCCACTCGCGCTGGCGGCCGATGGGCAGCGCCTTGGTCATCTCCACCTCAGAATAGTCCAGGAGCTCGTCCAGGGTGCGCGGTGGCGGGCGGCAGAGCATGGGAGGCTTGGCGAGGACGAAGGCCTGGTAGAAGTTCTGTAGGTAGTTGACCGTGGTGTGGAAGGGGGCCGCGATGTGGATGCTCATGGTGACGGCGTCGACGAGCTGGTCGAGCGACTGGATGTCGGGGAAGTTCTTGATGCGCCCGCCGGTCTGCGCCTCCTTGCACCAGTCCTGGATGAAGTTGTCGTTGCGGATCTTTTCGTCCGCGGTCTCCTCGTCGTAGTGCGTGAGCAGCATGCCCTTGACGTACTTGCGGATCGTGTTCCACATGGAGAGGATGTTCTTCGCGTAGGCGTAGTTGTTGTACTTCTTGTCGTCAAGGCCTTCCTTGGTGTTGGGGAAGCCGCGGTGCTCGAGGTCGTTAGGGACGTAGTTCTGCTGGTAGTCGAAGTTCTCGTACTCGTACGCCATGTACTTGAAGCACTGCTCGGGGCTCATGCCGACAAGGTCCTTGATGACCTGCGGTACAAGCGTATCGCGAGCTCCAGCGTTGAGGGAGAGGGTCTTATACCAGTGAGGCTGGAGCAGCTTGTAGACGATGTGCTCCATGGGGATCGTGCGGTGCGTCGCGACGATGACGGCCTCCTCGATGAAGTGGGCGCGGGTCAAGTGGACGCCGACCTCGTGGCGGAACCAGTCCGACACCTGGGCACAGGTCTTTGCGTAGCGCCAGGGCCAGTCGGTCTTCTCGAAGATGGAGGGGTCGGAGGGCCTGTGGCGGCGGTTGTAGATGGTGACGGAGGTGGCCATGCTCTCCTTGTAGTCGCAGACGATGGCGACGGGGTGCAGCTTGCCGTCGCCGAAGAGCTGGAAGAGCGTCACGGCGGCGCAGCTCCAATTGTTGTCGGACTTGGGCTCCTTCCAGGTGAAGTTCTCCTCGGCGTTGACGCCACAGGCCTTGCGGAAGTAGCGGCAGTCTTGGACGAAGAGGTTGGCCGGGTTGAGCGTGGCGAGCGTCTTGGCCCAGTAGTCGTATCCGGTGCGCTTCGCCGTCTCGATGAACTCCTCGAGCAGGTCCTCGGGGACCTTCTCGATCGTGGTAGGGTTCGTGCCGGTGAAGGACTGCTCGGCAAAGCGGCGGTCGGAGTACCAGTCAGGGAGGAGGCCGATGTTGGCGCCGCGCTCGACGTCGGTACCGGTCTTGCGGAAGAAGAGGTTGTAGCGCTCGCAGTCGGCGATGGTGGGACCCGCCTGGGGCATGCCGCCGACCAAGCTGCTGGCGACGCCGGAGACAAACTTGACGGCTGGGTCATTGGCAAACTTGTCGGGGATGATTTGATTGAGCATCACTGCAGTCTGAGCTACTCCTGCGGCGTTGAAGATGGCGATGTTGGGGGTTTTGTCGGTCAGAGGAATGTGGTCAAGATGAGGGGGGTAGGCGAGACCACCCTCGGTCTTGTAAGGGTACGAGGAGTAGCGGTAGATTTGACGTTTGAACTCAAGGTCAATGAACCGTGGGATCGTTGGCTCGATTTGGAGGACGTCGAAGACGGACTCATAGCTGCGTGGTAAACGCCGTGGTCAGTGGATGTGGTACGTGGATGTGGTACGTGGATGTCTGGCACATGATGAATAGACTTACGTTTTCTCAATCATCTTATACGCTTGTGTGAGAGCGGCTTGGGTGCCATCATAGGTGCCAATGATGATGTTGCCCTTGGCGATGGCGAGCCTGTTCGCGGGGGTGTCCTGGTCAACTCGAGCCACAATCTGTTGGCTCAAAAGCTCGACGTCGAAGACGCCAGGGTCGAAATCGGTAAGCGCAAGCTCCTCAATACGAGCGTGCAGCTTTTTCCTGCGCTCCTCGAGACTGGGCTGCCTGAGCACATCTTCGAGGTTCATGAAGGGGACGTGCTTTGTACGCACGAGGTCGAGAAGGCCAGCCATGATGTTGTAGAATTGTGGATCGAACGACTTGAGGAACGAGAGACTGTGAGTGATGTGATGAGCTGAGAGCCAAGGAAGGTGTCAATGCCTCCCCTTCTTATACAAAATGACAGACTCATCTCTCGACCATATTCCCCGTGCCTGCAACGTGTAGTTGTTAGAACGCCTGTGGAGATTATCGACGGTTGCCGCAAGCAACTCTGTTTCGTTGCTTTCGTCCCGGAGACACCACCTTTTTTGGAACTTTTAGAAGCTGTGGCTGAGCTGTAGAGAAATGCCGACTGCGGAGGGTATTCTAGGGAAATCTGAGACATGGGCATGCGACCACTCGGCACTCCAACACCTACCGCATCGCCCTGCTCTGGCGAATCTGAGCTCCCAAAGAGACCTGCATTAACCACACGCGCTTTGTGATAATTTTGGCAGGCTCATCCCAATTGAAAATCATCTGCTCTCACGAAAAAGATTATCAAAAGACTTGTGTTGCTCTCTGCAGCACTTGCCATTGAAGCTCCAAAGATGCCCTGGAAAATTATAAGACCTCATGTCTCAAGCTGGGGAAGCTATCGAGAAAAGAGTTCGCGGTAGCTGATACCAACAGTGAGACATCCTTGATAAGGAAGTCGAATGGCCGGATTGATACAAGCCGGTAATTCCAGCCCAACCGTTGTCGGGCGAGCTTTGGGTGCCGTCTTCCCTCCGCGGCCCGCTTCCACGTTTGCGGAGAGCGTCGGCTAGTTTCACGTGGCCAAGTCCCTCCATTCTTGTGCCTTCTGATCGAATTCGGAAATCGAATTCCTCAAATACTGATTCACATGTGGAAAGAAGCATCTGATAGACTTGAAGCACCGTGACGGAGCTTGGCATACGGGGCTGAAGCAATGTAGGTACGACGTAGAACTCCTCCGTTTCCAGGTTGATGTCTCGAGCCGTGCAGCTATTCTGTCTAGAAACGAAAGACCCGTGCACAGATAGTCATAGAACAGGTAGACGTGTACTTGTGCAGCAGCGGCATTGTGTTCAAGCCAATGGCCGCTCTAGGTGATCCAACAGCCAAAGACTTGAGGCTTCTTGACTGGAAAGCCACAAGTGATTTTTCAACATCGGTACGATACAGAGGGTGTTCACAAAAGCAAATATTTGGTTCGGTCAACTCTTGTAAATCCAAAATTACTCATGTTCATTGACCAGAGGGCCGTGTACTGCCCAAGTTTCCAAATTCCCAATTAAAATCGGATACCCTCCTGCCCTTGAATGGCACCTTTCTACAAACGCCTTCATAATAACCATTAACACTATCTGCTGACATAACCCACTTCAACAAGAAGTCAAAGCACTGTGCTTTCAAGGACCGCGTAATATTATTTTCAGCCTGTTTTCCTTCCTTCTTTGCAGCTATCGTCGTTGCTTTTGGCACTCGAATAATGTGAGGTGCATGGCGTTGCGAATGATCGGTGGATAAGTCGGTCTTGTAGGGATGTGGTGTCGTAAATGAAAGTGTTGAGCATCGATTCTGTGGCTTGGTCTCTAATAATTCAGCGTCAGCATATTCTCTAGTCATCACTTTTCTCGGGTGGGCTGTACTCTTTCTTGGCTTTCGTCCCCGATGTCCATCCACTGGAACCGCTTGATGAGTCCATAGATAAAATAGAATGGGCCAAATGATAGAACGTGGCTTGTACGAATTCAAATTGTGCTTGTCTTAACAATGGTAATCTAAGTCTTTGTTTTGGGTCAATCCAATTACCACAATGACCAGAACATAAACATTAAATAAAGATCATTGCAAAGAGAGATACTCGGTTGACTCATAAACCTAGCAAAATCGACGTTGCCTTCTCGCCAGTCCTGTGAAGCCTTTGAAGTGGAATTTACGGAATATTCAGATACTACGATCCCAGGCGATTGAGTATGAACCAATGACATCTTGCGAAATATAGGACTAGCATGCGCATTCACCGAGCTCGGTCTGTGGGAATCAGGAATCAGTGCTGGAATTCTTTCAAACTGGCTTGTATAAACCAATCACGGCTGCAGATGGCTATCCACGACCGCGGAGCTGACCCGCATTGTATCCGTACCTTAAGTCACTTTCAAACAAATTCTGGCATGGGGTGACATGGTCAGCATGCAGTCAACCGGGCTGAAGCAACTGGTCCGTTTTTATTCAAACTGAGGTCAGGCCTGAACCCCGCTCGATGGGCATTCACTCTGTTCTCGACCTAGATCCACTTGGACCGCATCGCAAGAAACAAGCTCAGTCTGTTCGACCGTCGGCCTAATACAACATCATTCGAGTATATCTATTCATGGCCCGTCGATGGGTACCCTTCATACAACATGGATGCGAGCCAACCACAACCCCCGGTGGAAGGGCATGGTAGACTTCATGACCCAGAAGAATTGAAATTGCGGCCGCGAACCGCCATCACATGGCCTAAATCTCATGAGTCAAGTTTACCTGATGTTCTGCCATCAAAAGGCAAGATATCAAAGGTTTGGAGATCCCTTCGTCAAAAGTCTTCCCACGTACCGTAGGTGACTCCAAAGATTGCCATGATTCCACAAGACAAATGAAAGGATATATGATTCTAATACGGTCCAGGATGAACAACAATGGCACTCGTACATCTGACGGCCGTGTAGTCCCCTTGGGTGCCGATGAAGCAGACTGGTCCAGAACACAACGGGGATATCCCGAGTCGGTGCTTTCACGTGTAACGGGCACAACTCTCGTGGGGGATAACGACTCGGTTGTCAGTCAGGCAGTTTCACTCTCATTTCCAACCTCAGCGAGTGCATCTATTCACAACGAGTCGATGGAGTCGATTACAAACGCCTCCGTGAGCGGCGACGATCTCAACGTTGGTGCGCCGAATGAGCCTGCGTTGGGACTGCCACGCCATTGGACGTTTCCAGGTCCAGGGCCAGGGCCAGGGCCATCCATTCCACTTCGTACGCGCCTCAACGTCGAGGAAGACTTGGATGACTCCATGTCGACGCGCTCCAATGACACAGTCATGCATTGCTGGGATGCAAAGCCCCATTACAGCCACCGAGGTTCGTCGATGGGAGAAACCTACCGGCGTCAGAGAGACATTATTTTACCTTCAACGCTCCTGCATTCGGAGATTCTTCGCCAACATCAGTTTGGAGACCTACGCGTTAGGAGCGATCGAGGTGAAAACGGGCACACACTAGAAACTCCTGATCCTCATGATTCTCGGGCCTCGATTGAGGAACTATTTCGACAAGTGGTGCAATTCTTAGCTTCGGGCTCGACATCTGGATTCGAAGCTAGTCTCCATGATGAATTCGGAAATACGTTCCTTCATATTCTCGCGGCTTGGGCCGAGCCTCGTACATTTATGATGTACTTGGAGCAAGCTGTGATCACGGACGCTACCAACTCTGGAGGAGAGACTTTCTTGCATCTCTTGAAAGAAGACTGGTATGTGAATGATGCCGAGGTTCTCCTTCGACTCATAGAGACACTGGTGGCAGAAGGCTTCAGAATATCAGCTCAAAATGTGTACGGTCAGAACATTGCGCATCTCATTTGCAAGAAGATCAATGACCATGCTACACTTTTGAAAATACGAGGAGTGTTTGATTCAGGCATGCTTACCAGACGAGACGCTTTCGGCCTGAAGCCACAAGAGTTCATGGATTCAGGACCAAGCATAGGCAGCGATTTGGACAACATCACACATTCCTTCGAAGCCTCGTTTGCTTCTATTGGTGCCGATGCAATCTGGCGCCTGGACGCAGCTGCGCCAACCCCCCAAGCATTCCTTGCAGCTGTGAGCGATTACGATCACAGCCTCAACAAGTTCTTCCGTCGAACACTCAAAGACCCACAGGGAGAGGATCACTACACACGGAATGGGCTGCATAGCGTAGCCGCATCGACATATGCCAGATTGAAATATCTGTCTAGTGGCGTCCCCGAAATCTTGCCATCCTCGAGAACGCGCACATGGATTCACCAAGCGGTAAATGATCGCCGTGGAGACTTGGTCAAAGCTACTTTGAGTAAAGCCAAAACCTACGTTTCAGACTTGATAGAAGTCGGTGTCGACGTTAATTCATACAACTCTTTCGGCAACACAGTTCTTATGGATTTTGTTGCTTTCGTTCCCGAAGATGCGGACGACTTACACGATAACGCCATACTGCAATTTCTCATTGATGCTGGCGCACGACTTGAGGCACGCAACAGAAGGGGAGAAACTGCATTTCTGGTCGCTGCCCGGTGTGGTCGAAGAGCTGCGATGAACACTTTGATAAGAGCTGGCTCCAGAGTGAAAGTCACAAACCTTCAGGGCCACAACGCACTCACAATTCTGGAATACTGTCGTACACATCCTGAAGCGGAGATTGACCACTACGCCGATTTCGAGAGCTGCTCTGCGCTACTATCGAGTCTCAGCGATGATTTGACATTGATGGTCAATCCGATTGATGAATGGGGTCTGCCACATATAGAGAGTGTTGAATTTGGATCGAAGCCTGCGTTGGGAACAAAGTTCACGCGGGATGACGCCGCAATTGCAGCTTTCTCAGGAAAAGTATTTGCAAAAGCGGACAGCCAATCATCGGCCGATGACACGAGTCAAATCTCCGAGAAGATGGCGTTCATTCGGTCAGTAAGAAGGCGCACTTTTACCGACTCGCGTATCTGACTGACTTGTCTTAGATCTTCAACTCACTCGACGATGGACGTGGACGCGCGAACCATACGCTCGACAATGACTTCATCATCTTCTGGTTCGTTGTCTCAAGAGATGAACAGTTTGACGGACGAAATGTGCGGTATGATTCTATCCAATGCCTTCGGATCATCAATGAATGAGGTTTCGAGTCCTCAAGAAGCCTGGGAGAGTGTGCGGCGATGTCTCGACGAATTGTCCATCCTTGTCAGTGAGGAGTCGGAATGCGACTATAGTGAGGGATGGGATACTCACACGCAGGATATGAGAGATAATGACGGCGAGCCGCGCCACATATCAGAAAGCAGAACAGGGTCTTTTCCGGCGTCGCAGTCCTCCAGAAAAAGGGAGAATAGTGCTCTCCGGCAAGGTGAAGATTCAGATGATGGGGAGGACTCGGATTCTCACAACGACGGCGGGAGAAGAGGTAGAAAGTGGACTGACGGAGCTACGCATGACTCCAAGAGATCCAAAGGAGCTACCCGGATCAGCTGTCCTTATCGCAAGCGCAATCCCGTAAGATACAACATCCGGAAGCACTTCAATTGTGCTACACAGTCGTTCCCCAACATCAGCCTGGTCAAGTAAGTTGCGACATCCATCGCGTACCTATCTTATGCAGTAAGATCCAAAGACAATGGAACTGATATTCCGAAGGCGTCACGTCATTACACACCACAAGCGCCAAACTCCACGCCGAGGAAAGGTCTACATCTGCAGCCGCTGTCAGGAGTCGTTTGACACACTGACGGCCCACGATGCTCATTTGCGTGTCCCGCCCGACCAGATCTGTCCACTGCGCGATGCAACAAGCAACCAAGACACCGTAGACGACCCTGAAGATGGCGTCACGGCGGAAGTGGTCAACAAGCTACGAGATCGAAGATCAAAAGTCGGCGTCAACACCTGGGATGCGCTATGGCTGACCCTTTTCCCCGGTGATCATGATGCGAAGTCCGAAGGTAAATTGATTTCCCTAACAGAACTTCCCAGTAACACCACTCACATCAAGCTCACTGTGTTTTATCCGATAGACTTCGAGCCGATTATTGAGATCGATGAGGTTAGAGAGGCTTTCGAGGGAAATGCTCAGGAGTGCGCTTCTGCTTTGCAAACGGTATCGTCCGGAATGGTCCTCGATACGACCAGAATCTCACCAGAAGGTCTCGGACGCATTCTGTGGGGGCTGTATCAGTCATTCATTCATAACACTCTACAGCTCTGCAGAGACGTGTTGATAAGCCCGGCAGTCGCGATCCCACGGCGTCAGGTTGCACTCGCTCGAGAGATGACTGAGTTGAGAGGTGTTGTTATTGGTGATCTGAGCTTTGCGCTCCCTAGGAGCCTTGGTTATCAACTGAGCAATGCGAAGGAGCAGTCATCGATAGAAAACAGCCGAACACCTCGAACGACATCTGCTGGGATGGTTCCCTTGGGGGACCAAAAGTCCCCAGAAAGTTTTGATCACAGGCCTGCGTCTTTCACCAGCGAGAACAAAGATCCAAATGGGCAAGAGGACATGAAACTAGGTTCAATATTCGATCCCTTCTTAGATCTGCCGGGTGGTTTCGGGGACGATTGTGGCCTCTGTGGTCGAAATTTTGCGTCTTGCACTTGTTTCCAGGACTTGTCTACGGAAAGCGGGTTCAAGTTAGCAACGACAGACAACCTCGATTTTCTGTGAGCGCAATGGAGATGCGTCTAGGCTTGAATCAGATTCATAAGTTCTTAGTCTTTGATGGATAAAACATGACTTTTCTCAATGTGATACTGCAACTAGACAGAAATGACAACTTTGGTGGCAGAGACGCCTTTCAAAACGGCATCAAGACCATCTTGCACAAGCTCCAAACCATGTCCAATAGTTCGAGGCTTGGGAGCAGGGACATATCTGCCTTGCTCCAAAGCCTCTGGTAAAAAGTCACGATAGACAGCCTCGCCGACCTCGCTTTCTATCACGTCGCTACCCCAGATGAACTTGTTCCCAACCCCATTCAGCTTGCTCTTGACAAACACAATTACAGACTCACAAGTGACCGCCCAAAGAGTCGGAAACAATTCTTTTGCGCTAGACGGTGGCCTTCCTGGCCCCGCAACGCTAGCCTGGGCAACGAATTTTCGCCCTTTGACAGCCGACACAACGTCTACACAAGGAACCATTGAGCCGGCACCGACAGCAATTGCGCCAGCAGATTTGCGGTTCTTGTATGTACTGATGATGTCCTGCACAACAGTCGGGCTTCGGTAGTCAAAGACCTCTTTGGCGCCCAGACTCTTGAGGTATTCGAAGTTCTTGGGCGACGCCGTTGCAATGACTTCGTAACCCGCCCCAATGGCGAGCTGTATGGCGTTGCAGCCGACGCTGGTAGATCCACCCCAGACCAGCAGGGTTTCTCCGTTGGGTTTCGAGTTGACGTTAGGGTACTGCAGACCCAAGAAATCTTTCATAAAGAGTCCGCAGGCAGCTGTCGATGCCCCGAGAGGGATGACACACGCCTCTTCAAAGGTCATGGATTCCGGGATTGGGGTCGTGAGCTTGGTTCTCAAGACAATATACTCCTGAAAACCACCCTCTGAGGCCTTGTTGCTGCGTTTATCCAAGCCGACGGCATGTCCGAGAACGCGGTCGCCGATCTTGAAGCGCTTGGCACCGGCGCCGGGGCCGATCTCGACAACTTCACCGGCGACATCATTGCCCAAAATGCACGGGTATTTAACCCAGCCATATAAGATGTCTCCAGCTTCTTGCTTGAAGCAATCAACCGGGTTGATGGCGACGGCGCGGTTGCGGATGACGATTTCATCTTGGCCTGGGGGCGTGTAAGGGGCTGGGGCGACTGAGAGAGGCTTGACCTTCTTGGCCATGAGCCATGCTGCTCTGTTCTCGGGCATCATTTAAGACGGAAGAAATTTGAATCGTACAGTTTGATTTGAGGATGCGTTGACAGAAGACAAATTGGCTTCTTGGGATGTTGCTTGAGATGTCTCTTGACTTGGGGGAATTAGCACCACTTAAGTATTTCTGTGAGAGAGAGTGCATTATCTGCAAGGTGGAGAATGCCTCCTAAAATTGGAATCGAATGCATCATTAGCATCATATGAACGCGATCACGGGCTCGGTAGGATTGAGAAGGTTGCCTTGGTCATGAAAAGCTGGTAACGATTTGAGACTTCAGCGTCCGATGCGATGAACCTCTCGCGCAGAATGGTTCCCAAACAGTCTTAGCGGCTGCTCCACGCGTGCAAGGGACTTTCAAGGCCTCAAAGCGCTAACCCGCGATCGTATTCCAGCTGCCCAATGATTGGCTCTTGATGCAAGATTTGGGCATTTGAAGCCGGCTACAACTGTGTTCTGTGTCGCAGCGTACCTCAGAAGATGACGAGTGAGTCGACTCAGTGTGATTGATGTCTGTCAACCTATCAAGTCAAGCATCAGAGGCGCACTCTTTAAATCAAGCTGCAAAGCGCAATGAGCCTGAGCGCCGAGGGACTTCGTAGAAATGTTGAAGAAATTTGAGCCTCGCCATTTGCCCTTTGAGAAGCCTTTTGCTTGGAAAGAATACCTGGAGAACACCTTCAATAGCAGTTGATGTTTCCAGTATTCGGCACCCACCTGAGGCTGCTTGGCACCCTCGGGAGGACCTACCTAAGCTGTCCCCACGCCAACACGTGCACTGGCTGCCAATTTCCGCTAGCGCTCAGGAGATTTCGGTCGCGTCGTCGCATTTTCACACACCATCATCATCACCTCTGACAGTATCCGATGCCGTTGAATGTGTTATAGACCCAGCACTCACACGCGAAGTTTGGTCATGCCTCCCAAAATGGCTGGTGCGACAGCGAAAAATCCCTTGAGAATCCCGTCGATTCCGCCCGAGATACTCAGGGAAATTTTGTGTTTTGCGTCTCAATCCACCCTTCTCTCTGCACGACTGGTCAACAGGAACTTCAACTCCCTCGCCACACCCTTGGCCTTCCGATACCTATTCCTCGGATCAAAATGGGACTGCGATCGACTGGTGTGCGTATCCAGAAGCCCCAAGCTTAGTGCCTTTGTGGAAGAGGTTGAGCTCGTCGGCTGGATCGAAGAAGCTGAGTGCTGCGCCCAGCACTACCCATGGAGAATGCTCGCGGTCTTGCCATACATTAGAAGCTTCCGGAACCTGAAGTCTTTCTACCTCGGAATCGCCAATTTCAATTTCAACTGGCAGGTCGCTGCCGATTTTGGAGACCCAGCCGCGGCAATCGACCTGAGAGGCGCCCTTCTCGACGCACTTTTCTTCTGCATAGCTGGAGAGTGGACGGAACGAGAGCATGCTAATTTGTTGGATTTCATTACTCAACAGAAGATGCCTGAAGACGAGGACGTGGATGTCGAATGGGTTCCTCCGGACGCGGAACCTGCCCGACCGGATCTAGTCGACATCGATGATGGCGATCTTCAAGAAATGATAGAGATGGAGTTCGGCAAGAAAAAGAAGAATCCTAAGCCGCGAAATCGTCCGCCCGACGCAAAGCTACTGCAGGACCCCCTGTGGCAATCCTGGGAGACTCTTCTTGGCCCCGCCCTTCCTCTAGAGACGCTCAGCATCGGAGGTCTCGCCCACAGCGATGACTTGGGCACCTTCAACACTGCTGCGTTCAAGAAGATTGCCTCCTTGAAATCGTTAAATAAATTGAAGCTTTTGGTCTCCTCCCGGGCGGGTTGTTACGGCAAGTCTGCCACGGACATGTTCCGTTCGGCCTCTCCAATGCTTCACTTCCTGCCTAAAACCCTCCTTTGCCCCACCATTGCAGACAACTTGAGAGTGCTATCACTCTATGGTCCAGATAACTTCGGCTGGTACCCGCCTCTAGATCTCCGACGCATCAACTGTCAAGGCAAGTCTCCGCTCAATGCAGGCTTGCCCAACCTTCGAGTGTTAGCATTGGGCGGGTTTGCCTTCACGCAGACTTGGCAAGTCGATTGGATTGCTTCGCTGGGCAAGGGTTACGGAGGCAGCGGCCTGGAAGAGATGTATCTTGACAATTGCAATGTCCTCACCGAGGCTCGCAAGGTGCAACTACAGTCTGGCCAGAGAACTATCGGACAAGATCCTTCAGGTCAGGCGATACAGGTCGACAACTCTGAGTTCCCGGACATCGAATCTATTGTGACAAGGACTGGGTCAGATCGAGTGCGCTACAAGTTGCGTTGGAATCACATTCTCAACTCATGGCGTCAAAACATGCCTGCACTTAAGGTCTTCATCATGGGTTGCGGAGATCATGACGATAGCTGCCTTCGATCAGTCGTTGAGGCCAACTACCCGGATCAGCTACCCATTAGGAGCGACCATCGCCGAGATCCACGCTTCCTTCGGCACGGTCAAAGGGCCTTTCTCAACTACAATGCACCTTACCCTCCCTTTGATAATAGCGAGCCCGGGTCTGATGACAACTACTACAAGAAGAGAAATCGGCCCGAGACGCCGCAGTTCAAACACGGGGTTGGAATGTTGGTGAATTGTGCTTCACAACATCCGTGGCTAATCAGCGACCCAATCTTGTGTTATACCAAGTTCGACGGCGACATGGATCATTACCCGTGGACACAGACTTATTCAGATGAGATGCGAAGCATGATGTCCACGGGCATGGAAGCTGAAGAGCCAAACACAGTGAAGGAGGATAAGAAAGCTTACGAAATGTTGCTTGAAACTATTCGGACCAGAGCAACGTCTTGAAGATGACGGGAAGTTGTCGCAAATGTTTTGATCAATTTCATTGATTTAATCGAACTACATTGTTGTTAAGGAGTGGTGAAACTTCATTACATCTAGTAATATCGACCAAGTCGACTTGCTATGCACACCTGGGTTAGCATCTATGTTAAACTGAACAACGGCAACATATAGTCTTCCCCCCTGTTGTTGTGCCCTACGGAACCATTGTATTGGAACACCTTCAAAGATCGCCCTGGGCGTGTTATGATGACCAAATCACACTATCATCACGTGAGGCGAGAGAATTGCTTCTTTTCTCGGCGACCCGCATGCTCGCTCGCGTGGAACGCGGCTTTACTTTTGCCCCTCGGAGTCTTACAAATACATTACCCCTTCAATCAGCTGCAGTCAACAGCTTATGTCGCGTTACGTTGCAACACATCAACGCGTCCAACCACAATTCCTCGCGTTGCGCGTGTAGACCGCAAGCATGGAGAAAGCCCGCCCCCAGCTCTCGACGATTCCGCCAGAGCTCATTTACCGCATCATCTCACATGCACCACAGTCGACTCAGCTCATAGCACGATTGCTGAGCAAAACCTTCTACGCTCCAGCTACTTCCGAAGCTTTCAAACATGTGCGACTGAGCGAGACAAACGCAAGACAATTCCAGAGAATCGCGTCGACGCCGGCACTCAGATGCCATGTTCGACAAATCACATGCGATGCACGAGACGGCATTGTTTTGAACAATGGTCCGCCTGACGTGTATCGACCTGGAGGTTTTCTTGCAGCTCTGCCGTCGATCAGACTCTTCACGAATCTGAGAGCCTTGAACCTGGTATTCAGGCGTTATTTGGACGCTTTTACACCGAATGGGCGCAAATACATAACAGAGGATTCCGATACCATGTACTTCTTCCGAAAATGGGTGCTGTTTGCCGCATTTCACTGCATTGTAGGCAGACAGGTTGTGCCTTCGGACTGTTTCTTGATCACTCTCCCACCTCCTCTCATAAAGACATTGTTGTATCTCGGGATTCAAGACCCTGATCACTGGGATTTCCTGAAGGAATGCCGGTCTTCCATTCCATTGGAAGAGCTCTCAATCACGAATCTTTGCGAGATGGGTACAACCCAGGGTGAGCGGAGCGATGCAGCAGCTGAGGAACACTGGTGGGCCTTCCGAGAGGTCGCAAGTCTTCCTAGTTTCAAGAAGCTCAAATTGATGGTTACGCCCAACAGGGTTGAGCCCCGAGAAGACGACGAGTGGCAGGAGCCTGCAGTCTACTCCACGAGAGATCGATTCGCTTTGGTCTTGAAGGTCCTGCCAGAGTGGTTCACCCCGTCTGCCGCCCGCAACCTCACTGTTCTGTCTCTTCACCACGACGAGTTGTGGGGCTATGCTCCCAAATTCGACTTTCGCACTATTGGTGCTGCGCCGGATCCAGGTCTTCCACAGCTACGAACTCTTTCTTTGTCGAGGTTCTGCTTCAGTCATGAGTGGCAGATCGACTGGATTGCATCTCTCGGGAAGGGAGACCTCAAGGAGCTCTACCTGGACGATTGTGTGCTGCTGTCTGTGGCGTACTGTACGATCGCTCCAGGAGAGGCAACAACAGAGCCCACCTGCGTTGAGGATGTTGACGGTAACAAGATTCAACTCTCCAATCATGGCTACCTGCCGGACTCGTGGCAAGGAGGCAACAGCTGGGACCAGTGGTTAGTGTACTATCGCTCCAACCTCCAGTGGCACCATTTCTTCAATCACTGGCGCAAGTCAATGTTTTCTTTGATGGTCTTCAGGATGGGCTCTTCTGAGGCCCATAAAACATGGTCCCACGTCGACTTGTCAGACTATTGGCTGGACCCCTTACCTCGCACCACTGTCCCATTGGGTGCCCACTTCATCTTCCTGAAGGAAAACGCCCACAACATGTTCCACGACGATGCCTGGCGCGAAGACGCTAGGATTGCTGAACTTAGAGTTCCATTTTACGTCAAATACATGCCGGAGCCCCTTGACAGCGATAACAGGGATCTTCGGCCATGGACGTTTCTGCCACCCATGAAGTACGAGGCAAAAGGAAGCAAGCAAGCGGATGAAGAGGATAAGAAGCAGGAGGACGACGATGTGATGGCACTGTCAATGCTGAGGCATGAGGTGCAAAATCGCTCAATGGGGTTGACATCGTGACTGCACTCTTGCATCGTGCGAAGTTGGTGTGTGGAGGAATGCCCGCACTCGTTTCGCCTTGCACTGCACAACTCGGGTTATCTCTTCGACTTGAAGTTCTTGCTAGGTGTCAGTCGCGGTTCTGATTTTCTTGTACTCTAATATCTTTGAATTGACATAACCGCGTTCTACAAATACAGAATTTTTAAAGCACGTTGCGTCTTTTTAATAGCCTGAACGTTGTCTTCATGCATGCGCTTCATCGGCATTGAAACGCCGGGCCTTGGATCATGTGAGGCGATAACACTGTGGACTCGGAGGGAAGGTTGAAGGTTGCATTAGCTGCATAATCAAGAGCACCAACAGAGACAAAAGACAGGCTGGGCTTGCATCCCCGTGGTAGGGACTATTGTTTCAACTCGGTGAATAGTCCATTTCTGGCCTGACAGCCGACGTTGGCTGGTTGGTTGCTTCAGCGAGAGCTCTCTTTCTGCCGCTTCAAGTTCAGAGACGTTGGTTGACTGGCTAGGTTGATGGCGGCAGTTGCAATTCAACCGGGGATCAGATGCAGCCACCGGACTACCCACCACTTCAACAATGCACAAGCTGAAAACTGACAGAAAGTCTACAGGGAAGTTCTGGAGACCATGTCTTAATGCATTGGTAAATGTTATTCCATTTGTCAAAGTCATGAAGTTCGATGTGATAGATTTCATCCACCAAACGTGTTGGTCTTAGATTGGCTGGTCTTAACCTAGCGATGTAATGATAAGTATTCCTCGCAGAACTCATGTTCGTCTTCGTGATGTGCATAAGTAAGATCCACGCAAGTAATGAGGGAGACGTTTGTCCGAATATAGTCAAGGATCTGCGTATCGGGGAGGCCAAGACCCCGTGCCCGACCGTCCCCAGCATTCGCCACTCAACGTGTCAGAAGTTGTTTTGCTGCCGATGCATGTGAATGGTCAGAGTTGTGTCATCGATTCAGGTCAAGACGAGTTGAAAAATGATTTAGAGACGGAAAAGAGGAACGTCCCTTGGGATGCGAGTCGTTCAGTTCTAGAAACAGAATCGAACACGGCCATTTCATGCGCGTTCTGCGGTGCGACAAGCGGGACTATCCGCAATCGAAACGTGGCCGACGAATTGCACATGGCGATGAGAGCAAGGATCTGGGACGAAAGTGATACATCATTGGCCGTTGCAGGGAAACAAGAAAAGTGGTGGAGTTTTGTCGCTGAATATTCATCATACGATGGAGAACGGATATGTACGAAACGACGATTGAGGGAAAGTCGCAAACAGGACGTAATTTACCTGACTGGTGCTACGACGCCGAGACCTCCCAAGTTTGAGCGGAAGTGGAGATGTTCTGCTCACCGAGCCTGCAATCGTCCGGTCCCGGTCGAGGATATCAAGTTTCGGGGTGAAAGTGGCGGTCAGACAACACTTGTCCGGGATTCTTCACTCGCTTCGTCAGCAAAGCATGAATTCAGAAATGTGACAGAATTTTGTCTTCGAACCGACAGAGTGGTACGTCCGTAGACATGGGCTGTTTCTAGCTCTGCAAGACAACGGACGATTAAGCTCGGAACCGGCACGGGTGTGGCAACCAACCACTGGACCAAAGCATTAAATAGTCTCAAGCCCACCGGACGAGAAGTCCGGAAACACCGGGGCATGACGCCGTTTGCTTTGTCTCAGTCACGACTTTGGCCGCGCCGTGGCGCCGCGTAGCGGCAGTCTTTGTCTCTCCGTCTCATAGAATCCAAGACACAGCAACGCCGGGCCCAGACCGAATGCCACCGACCCGCTCGTACCGATAGAATGGCTCATATGATGCTACGCTGATGGATTCGCGCTCAAGTACCGTGATTGCGCAGGTCCCACATCACGTTCCCGAAGACTGAAAAACGACATCCTCGGCCAATCTAAGACAATCGATAAATAACCCAAAAGGCCGATCCCTTGCCGCGGGGCGGTCCCCGCTGGAGATATTGCCTACCCCGCTTGCGACCCGAGGGTCTCATGACGAGAACAAGGAACGCCCTCGTTGCGACGTCGCGCTACTGCACACTTGGCAAGGTCAACCCACCGCAGCCGAACCTCACAATTGGGTTCGCCCAGGGGGGTTGGAGGGTCCGTCCAGCGGGCTGGGTTCGCGAGTACGCACGTATGGGACCCGATCCATTAGCTCGGTGTTAGGCCCGGTCTTATTCCTCTTCCTCTTCCTCTTCCTCGTCCTCGTCTGGACTGGGCTGGGCTGAGTAGGGGTTTCTCCTGAAGTCCCTCAGTCCCTGACGGGCCACGCCGCGGCGATAGGGAAGAACATCCAGAGACCAGACCAGACCAGACCAGACCCTACCTGGCACCCTCCTCCTCGCGCCTTTTTCGCTCTTGGTAGGCAATCCAAAGCGCCGCCATCCCGTAGCTCATCGTCTGTGCGAGCTAAGAAAGAGCCTATGACAGCCATAAGACTCCGCCGTTTTCCCCCGTCATCCCATCAGCGGAATTTTCCCACCTCCCCCAAACTGCCCGTTCCCATCTGCGCCCTTTTCGTTGCTTCGTTCGTGCCTCGTGGCGGTTAAAGGGTTTGCGCCCCGATTGATGTTTCATAACATCGAAGGACCCTGCTAGACGGCCGCGTTCAGAGTCGCGAACCACATACGCGCTAAGAATGCCGCTCAGAGTCGCTGTCATCGGTGCCGGACCTGCGGGTCTAACGACGACGCGGTACCTCAAGTGGGCGCATCAGTTCTTCGCCATTGAGCCCATTGAGGTTCGCGTATTCGAGAAAGAGGATGATATTGGAGGAACATTCAAGTATCGTGTGTATGAAGCTGCCGAGGTAAGCCCAACGATTTGAGGCTTGAAGTCTATTTGACGTCCTGTACTTGGTAGTGTTGATGACGCTGACACGATCATTGATAGCTTGTGTCGTCCAAATATCTGACCGCCTTCTCTGATCATCGCTTACCACCAGACGCCCCGGACTATCTTACTCCGGAGCGCTATGTAGAGTATCTGAACGAGTACTGCGACCGTTTTCAACTCAGACAGCACATCGAGCTCTCATCTCCGGTAACCCGCGTTCGTCGAAGGAAAGCCGGAGGGCACGTTGTCACAGTATCCCGTTCCGATGGCACCACATTCGAATACGAGTGCGACGCCGTCGCTGTCTGCTCCGGCCTCAACGTCGAGCCCCGAATTCCGCCTGTGAAAGGACTCGAGAGAGTGCCAAAAGTTCTCCACTCCTCAGAATTCAAGACTCGGGACCAACTCCGAGCCATCAAGAGCGAGAAGCCCACTGTAGTGATCGTCGGCACTGGAGAGACCGCTCAGGACCTTGGAGAGATCACTGTGACGACAGAAAATATTAAGCACGTTGTCATGTGCCATCGCGATGGCTTTATCGTGGCCCCAAAGGTATGCGACCAGACGTGACAGGAGAAAATGTTGTCAGATGCTAACTTCCACATAGACTGCTCCTGCACCGGTCATGTTTGGTTTCTGGGGCAAGGGTCAGAAGATCAAGGAGAAGCCAGTCGACTGCTCTATTGCCAGTTTATTCGATACAGCATACGTCCCTCCTCGGCTGCAAGCGAGCCAATTTCTTTGGGACTTTTACAACCAACAGATCGACGTTACATTTTCTCTAATTGGCGGCACGTTGGAAGGATGGGACCAGCTGGTTGGCGGTATGCGCCGCGAAAGGATGCACATCGACCATTGTAAGCTGACCAACATCAAAGTGACTGATGTGCTGAACTAACATGATACACAGTCTTCCCTGCCAAGTCTGCCCGAGCCATCCCGTACATCTCAGCTCCTTGGCGCAAGCCACTTTCCCTCCGAGAACGCCTTCGCAGATTCTTCTTCTACATCAAGGAGTTTGACATCGATCCCAAGGGTCGCTATATCGACGTAGCCCCCTGGCCCGACTATGTCGACGACGATGGCGTGATGCACTTCATGGACAATGGACGGCCGGAAGCCGAGAGAATGAAGGGAATTACTGTGAAGCCGGACTTGGTCATCTTCGCAACGGGATACACGCGACGCTTCCCCTTCCTTGACGAGAGCTACGGCACACCGGACTCGGCGGATGTACGAGCTGTTTATCACAGCCATGATGTTACGACGGGATTCATCGGATTTGTCCGGCCTAACCTTGGTAAGTCTGTATCGGTAAACGAAACTGCTAGCATGTCTTGCTCACCTCAAATAGGTGCCATCCCTACCCTCGCCGAAATGCAAACTCAGTTCTGGATCCTGCGTCTCCTACAGTCAAGATACCCCACCGTCCCCGGTCTTAACCCATCACCGAACGGCCTGCCTCTAGACCCCAACGCTCTACCCGGCTACGATATCGATTGGAAGCTACACCCCCGCTGCGGCCGCGACCCATGGGCCGAGAAGCGCGGCGTCGACCACGAGAGCTACGTCTATCAGCTGGCGCTCGACATCGGCTCGGCACCGCGCTTCAGCTACATCCTGCCCCAGGGCTTCCGCGCCGCTTACACTTGGGCCATGGGCAGCAACTTTAACGCCAAGTTCCGTCTTGTCGGTCCCTGGAAGAACGAAGAAGAGTCGTTGCGCATCATGCGCGGAGAACTGTTTGGCATTGTCAGCCAGTCCGGTGGATTGTTGTACTTTTTCGCTAATACGTTGATACCCATGTTCATGTTCGGAACGATGAGCGTTGCTATTCACACTTGGGACTGGGCAAAGAGCCTGGTTACGCCGTGGAGACGCAAGGAGGGCCGCATCCGTCTTTCTCATTGTTAGCCATGCAAGCGTTGCTTTCAGTTGAATCACACTAATGGTTCCTGTCGAAAATCAAAGCGTTTCTTATGTTCTATCAAGGCTAATGCAATCTCCCTGGACCAAACTTAAGCGAGTGTATGTGCACCCAAAACATGTGCTCCGTTGTATGCATGTGGTGTGTCTGAAGTCCACCGAAAATTTAGTTTCTCTCGGCAGAACCCCATCTGACACACTGGATACGGCGGTTGTCACCATCTCTGCCGTCCAAGTTCACACACGGATGGTCGTTGTCGTTGTTCCATCTTCCCAGCAGGTTGCCGGTGCAGCCACCGCCGTTGCCGGTCTTGCCATCGAAGAAGTACCACGGGCCGGAGGCGAAGTAGACGGAGTGGCTAGTGTCGTCCATCGTGACGTCGACGTTGAAGTTGCTCTCATGCTCATAAGAAGCGGTTCCTTGGGCAATATTGAGCGGGTTAGTATGTGTAACTGTTATGATGGTGAAGTTTGCATTACCAGGTGCCGCTGGAGAACTCGTTGGCCTTGCGGTTGGCACGAGGAGCAACCGCTGCGGCAGAGGCTCCTGCGGCAGCGCCGAGGGTGAGGACGATGTTGAGAACGTTGGTGAAATGCATGATGTTGGAGGGAGGGATTATCTGAAGATTTGAATGATTGAGAGGACTTGTGTTTGTGAGGGTGGTGGTTGATATTCTGCTGAGTTGATGAGATTGTTGTGGTTGATGCTGGATGAAAGAGGCTCTCTTCTTAGAACTTGAAGGCCTCCATATACTCTTTTCTCCGGCATCATGAGTGTTGAGCAAAGCGAATCGGTCACGGAAATAGTACCACCAAGCAACGTCCCCTAGAATGCGGCTGGACAGTTACACGAAAGGATCTCAGCTGCAGGACCGTCGGTTTTCGCCAAATCCATCGACCCCAAAACTCTTAATTGGCTGGCAGAGCTTCGCGGGCCTGATCGGCACCCCGCACCCGCCCTGTTGCAGGCAGCCACGATCAATTGGGCAGTTCTACTGCAACTCTGAGAAGGCAGATCTTGGGCGCTTAGCCAAGCTGAAAAAAAAGCTTCTTATTTCGAAGAAAATTTGCGCCCCCGAGGCCCGGCACGGCACAGGGGCGGAAAGAATCCTTCCGACGATCAGCCTCATCCCGTTGGTCGGATCGGATTCACACCCAACAGCGGCTCCGTTGTGTGTAACTCTGTGAACCCTGCAGAGCAACACCGCATTTGCGGAATGCCGGTGCCTGAACTCAGATGTTCGCCCTGTGCTCAGCCACTGCACCTATTTTCAGCCCGCAGCACTGCAACTGCGTCTTTGATGACGTCTGTTTAATCACGATGAGCCTGATCAGGGGGCCAAAATCGAAGAATAGGAACGTCTAGGGATAGACGATTCTTTCACATTTGAGAATGAAATGCAGTGAGAAATTAGAACCGTTTCTGTCGCAGTGGATCGTGAGTAAGCCTTATTGAGAACCTGGAAGTGAGACGAGCTCCTTCGTCTCATGATGAGATGATTTTCGATTAGCCATCCGACCTGAGCTTGAACGTGGCCCAGTCAGAATCAATGGTCTGCTTTTCTTCTCTTTTTGAAAGCTGGTCTGGTAAAAGTTTTGGTGAATATTATTAGAAATTACTGCAAGAACGCAAGTCGTCGGCTCTATCATATGCGCCCCCAAAACGCCTATATCGTACACTACCCCTTCACCCATGCAACATGCCAACAATAAGAGGAAGACATGCCATATTACGATCGTCTCAGCACCCATCCGTCATAGGTCGAGGAAGGATACCGGGTATCCACCTTGCCTTCGTTGGCAGGATTCAGCGTGCTGCCAGGCAGCTTCGCCAGCTTTTGGACAATCCTGCCGTCCAGATCAGGATCAGGGGCACGGTAGTTGTACACTGAAGAGTTCGTCTCGGGGATCTGCCTTGGCCTGCATGCAAAGAGCAGCTGGTACACCTGACTTTGTTGCCACTTGCCAAAGACCGTAGACAAGGCCAGGTCGACGTAGCGTCCGAAGGGAGCGAATTGGACAATCCGCTCGTAGACGTCACCGTCGCCAGTATTCTTGGTCGTGAAGATGTTGTGCTTGAGTCTATCCAGCTCTCCATACAGGTGCTGCTTGGGGATAACGAAGCCTGACGGGTCGTGCTCGCCGACACACTCCAACATCCACTTCAGCACGAGATCTGCGAGTACTTCGTTCGGCTTGATCGTTTGACTTGTCCATGCCCAGGCAGGAAGAAGGGCTTGCAGCCGCTGAGGCAGAAAATCCCTGACAAGCTTGAACTGCTGGCGAGTGACGTCGTAGTGTGTGCCAGGGAACCAGCGCTCGGTGATGCCGTATGACGGTCCGTATTCCGTGTCTCGGGAGATGAGGCACGGCTGGAAGGCGTAGAGTCGGTCATGGAGAGATACGGCGTGGTAGACGTCGGAAACGACACTCGAGACGTGCTGGTCGTAGAACTTCGGCCAATCGGCGCTCACGCCCTCGGCGAACTCGGGGATGCCACGCTCACCGACTGTGTCGAAGATGCCCATGAACCGAATCGGTGCGTCGATGACCTCGCCGTCTCCAATGAGGGGCCAGCTGTACATCCATCTGAACTGTATCGACTGCTCTGACTTTGGCGCAGTCGCGTCAGACGGATCGCGATAGATGCGGTAGACTTCCTCGCAGAGCTGATGTGTCTTTTCCTCGTCAACATCACCATTCGCTTGGTATAGCGGCTTGACGATGCCGCAGTTGTTGATCATGCCCGCTACGGAGCGGACGATGTATGTACCGCGGGATGCGCCGAACATCCAGATCTCGGTCTCGAGGGGGGTGAAGCCCCGAACAAGGTACTCATATGTGTCGACGCATTGCTGCTCGATATCTTGAACGTTCAACCCGTGAAATACATGACTAGTGCGATGAAGGAGTCAGTAAACATGCATCTCTTCATGGGCTTTTTGCTTGGAAATACTCACTCCATGAATGTGCTACCAGGCGGAACGCTATTGGTGTAGTGAATCTTTCCCAAGGGGTGAAGATGTGCCCGGTCATCGTCCTTTGGCAGCCCACGCCCTTCCCATATCAGGTTTGCGAGGAGGTAGAGGTTGGATTCTGATCCGACATCTCGGCCGCTCCATGAGCCGTCGGCGAGGACAATCAATGGATTCTTCTGCGGGCCGCGGTAGGACATCGTGGGTCTACAGGCTGTTGCAGTGATTGAGTCTGGTCACGCGAGAGCATCCATGAAAGAGAGAAGGGTCAACGCAGTTGATGTATGTGATGGTTAAAATGTTTAGATTTTCGAACGGGCTTCATTGGAATGATACACAGTCTGATATTGTGGAGGAAAACAACTCCGAGACAGTTGGGCACAGTCCGCAGCCGCTTACATTCCAGAAACTAGATGTTGTTTTTGAAAGCGAAGTTTGCGCATTGCGATGAGTAAATACTGCAGAGTATTTGTAGGTAGGTCCATCATTCGTCAATCAAGGTGTGATAAAGCAGCGACGCTTTCTGCCTCATGCACCTTCACCAGTTCTCCGTGTCGGACTCAATGGTGCCGAGGTCGTGATGGAAGTTGTCGTGCTAAAGTCTAGACCAACACAGATGGGATTTCGTCGCATCCAAGAATGCCATGTTTCAATTTCCGTGCTTCCGGCATTCAGGCTGCATTGGTGCAATCTGACAGGATGGGGCGATGGCGCGGAAATAAAGGGTTCTTGGCCACGACCCCTGAGGGACGGACTGGGACCTCATCACAGAGCCCTGTAAAGATGACTCGCCGCTAAGCAAGGGCCCTTCATTTCCCTGGCCGTTCCTCTTCGCACTCGGTTCGAGGTTTGTTTTTGCGCGCCTTCCAGTTGAATAAGTTCAAACATCGGAAGTCAGCACGTATCCCACCTTTCCACTCCATCGACAACAACTTCTGGAAGCCGTGATTGCCTAACCGAACACTTTCCTCAGCATCGCGTTGGTTCTTAGGCCTCTTGCAGTTGACCTTAGTCATCAGCAAACGGGCGCTTGGTCTAGGGGTATGATTTTCGCTTCGCACCTTCCAGCTAACGCTGAGTTCACGATGTGTTCCAGTGTTGATTGAGTTGCGCCTTTGTGAAAGGTCGTGGGTTCAATTCCCACAGTGTCCAAATATTTTGCTTCCTTCGTGGTTGAAATTATATTTTTGTTTGTGATGGATGATAGGCTCTTTTCCCACTCTCTTTCAATTACTTACTGAACAAGGATATGCGGGTGCTTGCGTGTAGGTGTTTTTTTATCTCTGCCTGTAATAATCCTATCTAGTACTAGTTGAACGGTGTTAGCTAACTGATTACCAGACGAGTGAATGGCATGCTCTGTGGGGGAGAACACGACAGACAACACATGATAAATCTCAATACACGACGGTCCTTGCATTTCAATCATGAAAGAGTTCGCGGCTCATGGCTCGACATGGCTTCTACATGTTGTCTTCGGGCTCTCAAAAAGTTGCCCAGGACCACGCATAGGCCAAGGGTTCGTCTAAAGCCTCGAGACTTTCGGGCTGTCGTGTGTGGGGCCAAACCGAGCAAGCGGTGAAGAAAGACATCATCAGATGACATTGACTGGTTCACTAAGTGACAAACACACCAGCCCCTCCTGTTCAATGTTCAACACTCTCAAATGGAATACAAAATCCGGCGTCAATTGACGTTCTTCCGGCCTTGAAAACCAATATTCAATACCCAGACGGTGCCGGCTCTTCGTCCGGCAACTGAATGTGGGGGTGGGACAAACAGAGATCGTCGTATGCAGCAGGGATCTCACCCACATCGGCAATCGCTTCGGCTTGCGCAGCTGCAGCTCGCACGCCGAAGAAGGCCAAGCTGTTGGGCCGCCGTTACACGAAAGGCAGGTACGGACGAACCGGACTAACCAAGGAGTTCGGATTGAATAAGCGAAGCGGGGAATTGGACGGCTACTGCAGCATTCGGAGATTGCAGACATGGAAAAGAGTGCGTTTTGGCGGCTGGGGAGCAGGTTTGTTTACGTAGTCATGCCTTGGCTTTGGGGGCTTCTTTTTCGTACTTGGTCCGAGGACGTCGTACCTGGCCCCGATGTGTGAAAAGGGGCTTTATAAGTCAGGGATCGCAGCCGGTGAGTCTGGTGAGAACTATCTGTTGTGATGTTGTCGGCGCACACTCTCTCCAAGTCAACCAGCCTCAGCAAATGACCATGGCAGCCCGTTCGGCACGCACTCTCTCGGTCCTCGGCGCGGCGACAGCCGTCGCCGCTGCCACGAACTCCAGCGCTTGCACTTCCGCGACCTTCGCCTCACTGACGCTGAGCAACATTGAGATCATCTCTCTCAATGTTACTGCTCTGCGCAACCAGTCCCTGGCCTCCGGCCAAGACGCGGGAACCGGCGTTGGTGTGGGCATCATCTCGGCTCCGACGGGAGAGACGGCCTCCGGCGTGGATCTCTGCCAGATCGCTATCCAGTACACCCACCCCGGACAGAACGACAACGTCAACACTTACATCGGACTTCCTCTTGACGCCGCGAACTGGAACTCCCGGTTCATGATGGGCGGAGGTGGCGGATGGGTTGCTGGCGGATCGGGCGTCATCATCGGCCCCGTGGCGTCTGGCTACTCGAGCTCGTCAACCGATGGAGGGCACAACTCTACGACTACGACAGCGGAATGGGGCCTTGTCAGTGAGGGTAACACCAACTGGCCGGCGCTGAACGACTTTGCGTCTGTGGCCCTCGATGAAGCTGCGAAGTTGGGCAAGGCTGCCACGCAGATGTACTACGGCAAGGATCCGTCCTACTCGTACTGGAATGGGTGTTCAACCGGAGGACGACAGGGCCACATGATGGCGCAGAGGTTCCCTGAGCACTTTGACGGCATCCTGGCCTCGGCTTCGGCGTTTAACTGGCAGAAGTTCCAGACTGCGTCCATGTACCCGGCCTTCTTATCTGAGTTGCTGGGTAAGCTTTGCGTCACCAATTGGAAGAGGAAGAGTTGACTGACATGATTACAGACGTGATCCCCCCATCCTGCGTCCTTAACGCCTTCACGGACGCTGCTATCGAGGCATGCGACGAACTCGACGGCGTCAAGGACAGCATCATTTCTCTGCCTGGGTCCTGCAACTTCAACGCTTCTTCTCTCATCGGCCAGACCGTCGCATGCACCAACCCCAACGCGACGATCACCATCGATGAGAAGACTGCGCAGTTCGTGCACGGATTCTGGGAGGGACCCCGCAGCGCTGAGGGCGTCTTCCAATGGTACGGTTTTACTCAGGATGCTCCTCTGACGGCCGTCTTCAGTCCGACCTGCACATCGGTCGACAACTGCACTTACACGCCCTTCTCCGCCACGAACGACTGGTTTGGCGTCTTCCTCGAGAGGAACTCCACCTGGAGCATCGAGAGCTCCGGCATCACCCAAGAGCGGTTCGACAGACTGCACCGCATCTCCGTGGACGAGTACACCTCCTCCATCGGCACCGACAACGTTGACCTTACGGACTTCAAGAAGCGCGGGACGAAGATGATCACCTGGCACGGCATGCAGGACCCCCTTATCCCGTACAACGGCACGGTGGACTACTACGAGCGCGTCAAGGCCTGGGATGCGAACGTCGAGGATTACTATCGGTTCTTCCCTGCTCCGGGTGTCTCTCACTGCGGTGGCGGCGCTGGGTTTGACCCGAGCGACTACGTCTTCGACGCGTTGCGCGCGTGGGTTGAGAATGGCACGGCGCCAGAGACTTTGACTGGCCAGGGAACTGCGGTCGGCAACTCCAGCGAGACTCGTACGGTGAACTTGTGCATGTATCCCAAGGTCCTGACCTTTACTGGAACCGATCCTGACGATGCTGCTTCATACGAGTGCATCTAGGTAGTCTGCAGCTTCAATCCATGATCATTACAGTTCAGCGACTTTTGCAGCACGTCTGTTAACATGATACACCTATAGCAACTCATTCGTAGGTATGATCAAGGCGTTTTGATGTTGGCCCGACTGCGTTTCGAAGTGACCCCGCGAATGCCCCAGTCCGCAGCGGGCCTGTTAGGCAAGATCCCGCAGCAAACCCGCATCGTCAACTCCGATATGGTGTAGTGGCCAACATGATGCCCTCTCATGCACTTGAGAGGTTAGGCATAGCCCCGAGTTCGATTCTCGGTTTCGGAACATTTTGCTCGTTTTCTTTTTGTTTGGCTGTTTGATATGGACGATCGGAAGCCAGAGACGTTGTTACTGACTGAGTTCATGCAATGTGTTTGTTGTGCTGATGGTGAATCGGCAGCTTACTTCCGAACTAAGTCCAGGACGTAAGACGTGGTTTGTAATCCTCAACTCCAACATCTTACGATGATGAAGTTATAAATCAACAGCAGCTTGAATTCGTGCATCCTCATCGTCCGCTTTGACGTGTGGGGGTGACCCGGTCCAACCACTTAACTCTATGCGCGGATCCAACGCCAAAAGATCCCCGCTGCGAATGCCGTGCAGAACCGCCTCGAAGTCTAACAGTTCAGCGCAAGATTTGTAAGCGTTTCATCGGCGAAGGCAATTATTCAGACAACACTTCAACGTCACTCCCCACTTTAAACCTTTATCCGGATAAAAGTCGCGATCCATACGGGCGAAACTCAACACACCTGACTGACCAACGGTCTACACCACACTCTCACTTATCAAGCTCATTCGCACAACCAAACCAACACCATGTCGGGAACAATGAAGGCCCTCGTTACCACAGGCGAAAAGACCGCCAAGATCGAACAGGTGAGCCGCATCTCATGACGGGCACACTTTCAACCCCGCATCCACTGACATCCCACCTAGATTCCCATCCCACAACCCGGCGCGGGCGAGATCCTCGTCAAAGTCCACTACGTAGCTCAGAACCCGACAGACTGGAAGTCCACCGCCTCAGCCAAAGACGCCGGCCGCACCATCGGCTGCGACTTCGCCGGCAGCGTCGTCAACCCCAACGGCTCGCAGTTCAAGGAGGGCCAGCGCGTCGCCGGCTGGGTCTTCGGCTGCAGCCCGGACCCCCCGCGCGGCGCCTTCGCCGAGTACCTCATCACGGAGAGCAGCCTGGTCTTCCCCGTCCCCGAGGGCATCACCGACCCCCAGGCCGCCGTCGTCTCGCTGGCCGTCGCCACCGTCGTGCAGGCCCTCTTCCAGCGTCTGGCGCTGCCGCCACCATCCAGCCCGGCCACGCAGCCGTTCCCGATCCTGATCAACGGCGGCACGAGCAGCGTCGGGCTCTACGCGGTGCAGCTCGCCAAGAAGGCGGGCCTGAAGGTCATCGCCACCGGCAGCAAGAGGAACCACGAGCTGTTGAAGAGCCTCGGCGCGGACGTGACGGTCGACTATTGCGACGCGGACTGGATCGAGCAGGTGAAGAAGGCGGCGGGCGACAAGCTGCAGTATGCATTTGACTGCATCAGCGAGGTTGACACCACCAAGGCCGTTGTGCAGACGATCTCGTCCGAGGGCGGGCACGTCATGTGCATTCTGCCCCGCAAGGCCGACGAGGTTGAGGCGCCGTCGTACGTCAAGGTTGAGAGCACATTGGCGTACACCGTCTTTGGAAAGCCGCTTGAGTACGGCGCTTTCGATAATCTGAAGGGCGACAGGAGCGGCGACAAGCAGTTCTGGGAGAAGTACCTCCAGGTCATCCCCAAGTGGCTGGAAGATGGTTATCTGAAGCCGAACCCGCCAAAGGAGTTTGGTGGTCTGGAAGATATTCCGAAGGGCTTCAAGTTGCAGGAGGAGGGTGGTGTAAGTGCTGAGAAGCTTGTGTATAAGATTGCCTGAACCAGACAGGGCGTATGAGTATTCAGTAGTAGATAATGTGGAAAATGGCTGCAAACAAAGCAAAAGTTTGCTCATTAAATGGTTTTAGTATGGGAGCATATTCACGAACAACTGCTGCTTCATGGCTTACGCGTGTCGTCTTTCTGTACGCATCGACGTCTCTTGACTGTGTTGCGCGTTCTCGGCCGAGCTTTGTCTTGTTGGGCCGTCATCCCCACGCCGTGCTTAGATATCCGACGTGCCACAAGATTGTTATTTGTTTCTATATCCGTCATGATGATCTAGGCGCTGGTGAGAGATCAAACCCGGCTGTCTAATAAGTAGATGTGGAAAGAGATATTACTTAGGACGCCTTACTAGGCAGGAGTCTCCCGCCAATAAGAGGTTTGACAGATCACTAACAGGTAGGCTTCAAGATAGATCTTCTCTATAATCCTGATAGACTCTATTTGGTATTATGCTTTCACATTACGCTCGTGGTATCCTAAAAAACACTCTCGCCTTCGAAAGTCCAAAGCATTGACTCGCTCGCTCTTTAGCAGATGTAGGTGTACTGCGCGCGGATGCCGCCGTTGTCCTTGCAGCCCTGCTGGTAGGCGCCGAACTTGCTGTCATCAACGCAGCACTGCGGTTGTCAATTAGCAAATGCGCTCCTGCTCCAAGGCGAGACTTATCGCGACTTACCGCCGCAGGGTAGCTCTTCTCCGGGGTTCCGCCGACTGCGGTGCAGATGTTGGTGCTGGGGTTCGGGTTGCCGCTGTTGGTGACGCAGAGGTAGCCAGCGAATGCCGGGCTGGTGCGGCAGGTCTATTAGCGACGGAAACCCAAAATGATTAAGGTTAATGACGTGCGCTGGGCGGGTGGACTTACGCGGCGTGCGCCAAGGCGAGGGCGAGGACGGCGGTAACCTTCATGGTGACGATGTGAATTTTGATGTGTTGTTGATGGGGAATGGGTTGCGTGAATTCGATTGTTTAGAGATACTGTAGCTTCGCGAGAATTATTGGCATTGTCATGTTGTTTGGAGGGAGGAGCGAGCGAGATATAACGGTGCCGATTGCCTTGCGGTGCTGGTTTTGGCAGGCGAACGACTCATTGACGACATGGATAGCCATGGAGGTTTGGGGGAGCGACGGGGGATGACCCCTGGCACAATATATTTTTGACGGGACATCAAACGGTGTGCCTCTGCTGTTCAATATGGCTTAAGTGGCTGTGGTCACCTGTTTCTCATGCCGTCTGCTAATGTCTTTGCCGCTCTTCAGATGATAGCGTCGGCAATCGTGTTCATGAGGAGCCAAGACTGGACTCGGTCCTATCCGAATAGATCGCCTTATAACTCCCGGCGAAAGCAAACGCAAAGAATGGTAAGTGGCGAATGGCTTCTGTTCTACATGCCACTTGCCATAGATGGCGGCGTTGTATACAGACAATTCGATGATTTCCCATTTATAGAAGGGGTCTGGACTGTGGTCTATTCGCAAGGGTTCACGTACAATATCCTTCCAGCAACATGCGCTCGGATATTTCCCACACCGAAACCGAAGCAGAAGTCTCTTGACCCTTCACCTTTCTGAAAGACTTCCAATTCTCGCTCAAATGCATAGCGGCATCTTCCGCCAGAACACGGGGCCGAGATCCCGTTGAGATTGCGAGCGGCACTGGAGCGTGGGCCTGGGGAAATGCCACCAAAGCCCCCACGAGTCAGTGATCGCCGCGGTGTTGGCTGTGCGCGCGCCCTGCCTTGCGGCGGGCCTCTGCTTCGTGAAGTTCAACGGTCCCTTGAGTTGGGAGAGGGCGCCGGTCGGACGAGACTCCGAAGGATCTCTTATGTTGACAACTCTGGAGAAGCATGGCGTGCCTTGGGCCTTGCGACGCGTTGCAGCGTTTGGGATCTACTGGGAACGAACAGGTGCTTCGTCTGAACGTCGAAGGCCTGCAGCGAACAGCCCCCCAGCCCGTTACATTCAACTTATCCTTACAAGCCGCCGCGGCTCCCGTGGACATCTTATGGCCAAGCGATTAGCCAACAGCCACTTGGAAATTCTGCTCTGGTGATCGTCCTTGGCACTCTGTCCCGGGCAGCAATTATCCCCCCGACGACCGACACTTTTGGTGTTTCTCCTTCTCTCGTCGCTTACCACGTGGTGATGTGGCCCCCGGTGGGATACTTTGTGAATGCCCCGACCGGGAAGATGGGCAATGACCAACAACAAAATCAACTTCTGTCGAAACACTTTTGTAGATACGAACTTCATCTACAACATCTGCCATGGCCAAGAGACACATCAGGACTTTGATGCAGCAGGAAGACCACAATGCTTGTCCATTCTAGCCACAGCAAACTGCATCGCCCTCCTTTTCGCTCGTACCAACAACATCTAGCTCACTCACAGTAACACTCTCACAGGATCCCTTGCACTACATGAAAATCAGCTACCATCATTCTAGGTGCCGCACATCGTGATTCGCGGATCTTTTGTCCGCTCTGCGTTCTTTCTATCTCATTCAAAATAAGCTCGCCAGTCGGCACGTCAGCCGAATGCTTATCGTCTCCAAACCGTAACAGGTAAACAGCTGTGCCTGGCTACAGCTCGCGCTAACGTATCACGTCACACCATCACGGACCACCGCTGCCATCTTTCGCTGCAGACTTTCCCGGGAAAGGGCAGCTCGCTCAAGGTTTGGGACGAAATGAGGGGATCTTGCTCCAAATCTATGTACTACGCGTCGCGCCAGAATCAAGCTTTCGGAGCATTCTAGAGGACGGGAAAATGTGTGATGGTTCTCCGCGCGGGAGAACTAGTCGACGATGAGGGGGAATTTGGGTTTTGAGGCGATGATAAGTAGGCTATCTCGTCCGTCTTGATGCGTGTACGAGATGGAAGCGGTCCTGTTGATGAGTAGTTCCTGTACGGGATCCAAGGTACTCTTATTCTGATCGCAAGGTTTCCGATTCGGCGTCGAGATGCACTATATCAGCCTCCTCACCAGCCTGGCGTCCCTCTGGGGCGCGGCAGATGCGGCCTTTGGTCTAGCAGCCGGCAACAGCACGACATACAAAGTCGACACCAACGGCGGGCTCGTTTTTGAAGTCAACAAGTAGGACCTTTCATGAAGATTACCCCATCGATCCGCTGGCTAAGAAAGATGCAGAGCAAACGGCGACATCACAAGCCTCCTCTACAACGGCGTCGAGTACCAGGGAACCTCCAAGATGTCGCAGATCAACTCCGGCCTGGGCGCCTCCACGGTCACGGCAGAGACGGTGGGCGGCGTGGTCAAGATCACCGTTCAGGCGGGCTCGCAGCCGCTGACGCACTACTATCTTGCGAAGCCCGACGATCCGACCATCTACATGGCCACGCACATCACGGGCGAGATCGCGCCCGGAGAGCTGCGGTGGCTTGCGCGGCTGAGGCGGGCGGCGGTGCCGACGGGCTGGCACGGTGATGTCGCTGATCTTGACGGGTGTACGGCGTTTGAGGGAAAGGATACATTTCGGTGTACGGACAACACTACGCGTTGCAAAATGTGAGTGTGGTTTTCAGCCTTCAGGGACTGGAGTAAGTTGACACCGATGGAATAGGTACACCTCAGATCGATTCATCGACGACAAAGTCCACGGAGTCACTGGAAGCGTAAGCCTGCACAAGCAATCGAGAAGGTCGTAGCTAATCCCATGCCGCAGAACGTAGGCGTGTGGATGATCATGCCAGGCAACGCGTACGAGCACTCGGCCGGCGGGCCCTTCATGAGAGACATCAACTCGCAGAGCACCGGCGACCAGGAGCTGTACTGGTACATGAATAGCGGGCACGTCAGAACGGAGCCGTGGCGGTTCGGTCTCCTCGGCCCCTACGCGATGCGCTTCACGTAAGATACCGAACTCCCCCCTTCTCGGGACTCACCGCTGAACCGAGACCAGAACTGGTGCGCAGCCCTCGGCCGACCTGGACACCAGCTTCTTCGACGCCCTCAAGATAGACGGCTACGTCCCCGACAGCGGGCGCGGAAGCGTCTCGGGCATGGCCACCGGCGTCGCGGGCAACTTTGAGACGGTGGTTCATTGGTTCAACAGCGACGCGCAGTACTGGACCAAAGCAACCAACGGGAAATTCACCTCGCCGCTCATGAAGCCTGGGACGTACACGATGAAGCTGTACCGCGACGAGTTCCCTATCGCGGAGGACAACGTGACCATCACTGCCGGCTGCAAAATCACTAAGGATATCGCCTCCACAGAGTCGAAGCCGTCAGTGATCTGGCGCATCGGCGAGTTCGACGGCAAGCCGACGGAGCTGAAGAACGGCGACAAGATCGAGCGGATGCATCCCTCTGACGCGCGCATGGAGAGCTGGGGAGGGACGTACACGGTGGGCAAGTCGCAGGCCAAGGACTTTCCGATGGCGCTGTTTGCGAAGGCGGGCGGCCTGGCGACTGTCGACTTCAACCTCGCGGGAGACCAGCTGGACGGGGTGGTTCTCCGGGTGGGCACGACGTTGTCGTTCAAGGGCGGACGGCCGTCGGCGAAGATTAACGACTGGCAGGCGAGTGATCCGGGTGCTCCGGTAAGTTGTTGAAGGAGTGGCGATACTGCAGGTTTGCTGACGGCTCTGCGTAGACTTTGATCGATTCTCGAGGGGTAACTCGGGGCGCGTATCGTGGGTTTGGCGATGTTTACGCCTGGGATGTTCCAGCCAGTGCGCTGAAGCAGGGAGCAAATACCCTCACGCTCGGTGTTTTGGGGACGGGTGACGTTGACTTCTTGAGTGCGAATTACATTGTTGATGCGATTGAGCTCCAGGGCAAGGCGGGTGCCGATAGCCCCAGGTAAGCACGGGATATTCGACGTTACGAATTCATGTAAATATTTCTGTGATAAGCCCCGTCGGATGGCAATTGGCCATATCTTTGTCAATGCTGTGTGAGACTCGAGCTGGTGGCTTGTGCCGATCTAGTGAGAAGTCGAATATGTCGGTGGCCGAGTATCTCAAAAGAATGGATCAAATGTTAAGAGACTCATCTGAGCTGAGTAAAAAGAGAGGCTGATTCGGGATGACCGAAAAGAAAAGAAAAAGACATGAAAAAAGGGATTCGAACCCAAAGGCTCCAGCGTCGGATAAGCATGATCTCTGTGTTCAGCTGGCATACTAGTTCTACCATACTGGGCATATTCACGGTCACTTATTCCGGGCGCTGTTGCTGAGGCTGGAGCGCAACCTCCTCATATACCTACCTCTCACCATCGCTCCTGCCTTCAGCTTTGACGAAGGTGAAGGTGAAGGTGAAGAAGCCCAGCGGATTCGAGAGGCAGGTGCAGCGTCATTGGTGGGTCCGTCGCGTAAACCACGGGAGCGCAAGCAAGGGCGCCTGGGTGTCCGTGCTTGTCTTAGTCATACAAGCTCCACCGTAACTTTTGGACAGCTTCGCGACTCCTTTTCCCATCTGCCACCCGAATCGTGAACCCGGCAGAATCCAGGATCGCGACGAACCTCAGTTCCCAGTCACTCCTTTGCCACCTTCAACTTCTTTTCGACGCAGACGACTTTTGAAGAACCTTTCCTGTCAGCTATAGCAGCCGCAACCATGACCCGCGCACAGCAGACCATCTCCCTCGCGCTCCTCGTGAGCTCGGTACGACCCCTCCCTGGTATCCCACCTCGAACCCACGAAGCAGTCACTGATCGATGAACCACGCAGCTCTACCTCGCCCTCTACCTCCAGCTCATTCCTGCCCCTGCCAAGGTTCAGGAGCAAATCATCCCCGTCGTACGTCTACTATTCTCCTCGCAGACCTGCAGCGCAGCTCGTCCGCGCCGTCAACCCCTGCGGCCACCTTGCAGAAGGCCACTTGGCTAACAATTATCACGCAGCTCCCCTTCTGGGCTCTCGTTTCCTTCGGCGCATACCTCCTCGCCCGACTCGGCTACAACGTCATGACCTTCAACGATGTCCCCGAGGCGCACAAGGAGCTGATGGCGGAGATTGACGAGGCTAAGGCCGACCTGCGGAAGCTGGGTGTCGATGTCGACTAAGGGAAATACGGTGGAAATGGATACCAAAATACCGAATGTACGGTTGCGATCGATGCGATTTACTACAACAGGAATGGAGTCTCGGGGTAGATATGGGGAATCAACTCAATTGATGGTGTTCGCTTTCGCGTGACCGAGATCTACGGGGCAGTTTTACGATAATCAGTGCATACACGAGCGAGTCGCAATGCTCTTGAGCAAGCATTGCGTGTGTCCTGGAGGATGGATGCGCTATGTTGATCGAAAAGGGCCAGGGAATGCATTCAATTCAGCCACGCACGGCCATCTATCTCATCTAGTCGAGGCAGCCCGTGGTCTGCAGCCCAGAAATCTCCAGGCAATCGTTCTGGAAGTCGTTCTCCCTCGTCTCGTCGGCAACAATAATACACTGTCGAATCGTGAGCACACGTCACCCCTTTGGCGAGCATATACATGCAAACTTACCGCATTGCCTCCTGCGTGCTTGTTAGCTGTCTGATCTGTGCTTAAGGAGATGAACACCACGACTTACTCATGAATCCTTGATCCGCACACGCCTGTGTCGTCCAGCCCACGTCGACCCGCTCCTCCATCGGAGGCGCACCCTCCGACAAGTCTTGCTTGGAGCAGAAACATCTCCTCTCGCGCTGCGCTACTGCGGTCGCGGCCAGCAATGTGCTGCTCTTCAATTCAGCCAGGCACCCAATCGGTGTTATGGAGACATCCTTACATGGAAGAGAGGATCTTGGCTGCGGATACCATCTTGATGTGTGCTGAAAGAGCTGTACAGATAACTGTTGGAAGGAGTCGTGGTGATTAAGAAACACTACGAGTTGGAAAGTCCTCGCCTTTTAATATCCCATTCACGATCAATTAACTTCACAGACACGGCTACTTTGCGACGTCGTCGTCAGACGGTTTCCATGTCGCCAAGTCGCAGTAATATCACAAACATTTCGCACGCTCAAATACACTCTATCGCGGTAGCGAAAACGAAATCACCAGCCACCGTGGGCCTATTTACAGCAGACCCAAGCAGTCGGATCGATCGCCCGCGTGGCGGTTCAGACGATGCCAAGGCCGGTCCAGCGCTGCGTGTCAAACCTTATTCCGACTTTGACGCTTCACGATGCCCCTGCTTTGAGTCAGGAACGAGCTGGCAGGCTTGCTGAGTTTGAAGTCGGGATGAACCAGCCTCATTTTGTAGCATCGTCTGCCTTGTCTTGGCGATTGGGTCTGGTGACGATCAGTTCTATCTATGCCTGGCCTTCGAGAATCGAATCGGCATCTGAGTCGATCTGGCGGGCAACTTTCTCCAGGCGAGAATTAACACGTTTGGCGTGGCTGTGCCTTCTCTGCTCCAGATTGTTGCCGTGTCCTTGGCCGCGTCCTCGCCGTCGGCTTGGCCGAAGGATCGACGCAACATGCCGCCGGCAAGCATTGCCTGCTCCCGACGTCTTGGGCCGCTGTAAACTGAAACACCTACCTTTTAAACCACAAAAAGCGAGGTAGAGCTCGCGAGTCCGACTTTCCTAGTTCAGAACCTCTGTAGTTTCTTTCATGAAATGGTAGGTTGCTGCGCGGTAAACTAGGCACATGCTTCTGCTCACATTAAGACGCCCACGATGGAGGCAGCAGGCCTGGATTATTCTATTCATCTTCTAGCAGTGAGGAAACCCTTTTCCTTCTGCCAATTGCTGCTGCTTCTGGGCTGGTCGTCGAATACTGTTGTTCAGAAAAGCCCATACGTAACACAAATTCTTTCAATTGCTCCCCCGCGTTCCCGTACATGAGAAGCGACCTCGGGAACCATTAAATGTCCGAACATATCGTATCGACAAGCACTGAATGCGGGGTTGGCTGTGTGACCGAACCTAATCCCTGCAATGATGCAACCACGCATACCGCATCATTTCCAGCACCCTCCCTCTCCTCCCAGATAACGCTTCAACTGTCGAGGGGCCCTTCACTGATGATTACGTGGGGGCGAGAGTTCGTCTCCGATTGGGGGTCATTGTTGCGCTCGGGCAACGTTATCGGCCAACTGGGGCATCCGTTTACCGGAGGCCTGGATCATCGGCTGCCGTGCCCGTCTGCAGCCGGCAACATCACCACATCTTCGTCATATAGAAGGAAAAAAGGGCTGTGATTCTGCGAGATACACACCCTCAAGCTCGACTAAGCAACCCAACCAGTACCCCCTGCCTCTCCCATACCTCAACTTCTTCCAACCCCATCATGCCTGAACCGCCGTACCCCCTGCACCCGTCGGTCCTCGACCGCATCAACCCGGAGTACAAGGACTTTTACAACAAATTTGTCTTTGACAAGCAGGTCGTGCATCACCAGCCCATCTCGGCGTCAAGGGCTAGCGGTACTCTTATCCCCGGTGCCGGACCGAAGCTCGAGGTCGCGAGCTCCCAGGACTTTCACATCCCACGCAAAGAGACGACCGGGCCCGATATCCTGGTTCGTGCGTTCACGCCTTTGGGCGAAAAGCCTGAGAAGGGATGGCCGCTGTGTATCTGGTTTCATGGAGGCGGGTGGGTGTTGGGAAACATTGACACAGAGAATGTCATCGCTACGAACTTGACCAACCGGGCGAAGTGTGTTACAATCTGCGTGGACTACCGGTAAGCTACCTCAAGCCTCTGACATATGAGTTGTAACTGAGAACGTCCAGACTGGCCCCAGAAGACCCCTTCCCCGCCGCAGTCGACGACTGCTGGGAATCCCTCCTCTGGGCCATCTCCGCCGGCGCCTCCAAACTCAGCCTCGACACCTCCCGCATCGCGCTCAGCGGCTCCTCCGCCGGCGGCAACCTCACCACCGTCCTGTGCCAGCGGGCCGTCACGCGCAGCGACATCCCCAAGATCGCAGTCCAGCTGCTCTCGGTCCCCGTCGCCGACAACACCGCCCTCGTTGAGTCTTCCGTGCCGGAGCACGCGTCGTGGCGCGAGAACGAGTTCACGCCCGCGCTGCCGGCCGAGAAGATGCTGTGGTACCGCTACCACTACCTGCCGCGGCGCGAGGACTGGGCGCACCCGGAGGCGAGCCCGTTGCTGTGGGAAGGTGACTGGGCGAAGCTGCCGCCGGCGAGTATTGTGGTGGGCGAGCTTGATGTGTTGAGGAGCGAGGGCGAGGCGCTGGGGAAGAAGTTGGTGGACGCGGGTGTTGCGGTGGATTTGCATGTTATGAAGGGGCAGCCGCATCCGTTCATTGCGATGGACGAGGCGTTAGAGGATGGGAGGAGGGCCATTACGCTGTTTGTGGAGAAGTTGATTGAGTTACTATAAACTTGAGGGAATTGGGATATACCGCTCTGGAGTATCCATGATAATACAGCTCAATCAAAGATTCCAATGTTCACTTGCTCCCGGAATACTCTGATCAGAACGTCGGGAGACGTTCATAAAGCCTTTTGATGGATTCACTGAGCGCATCTTCAGCGTAATGGGTTCTTGAAACCACAGTCGGCTGTGGAAGTCTTCACTGAAAGATTCGCCGACAATTTGAGAGATCGGCATTTTTGAACTTTTACATTTATTACTAGATCTATTTTTCAGCTCGCCAACCAGCTTACAACACAGCGATGCACTCAATCTCAACGTCAACGTTGAGAGGCAGAGTCTTGACTGCCACGCAACTACACGCAACTCATCAGCAAACTTTGAAATCTCAATCAGAAACCAATCAGCAAGTAACTCACGTTCTAGAAGGCTTAATATCGCCCCAGTAAGTGCAGTAAACCTCGTTCATGGCCGCAAAGTCGTCCATGTTGGCCAGGAAGACGTTGACCTTGACAACCTTGTCAATGGTGGTACCGGCACCCTCCAGGATCGCCGTAAGGTTCTTGATGCATTGGTGCTGCAACCGCAGATTAGCTACATCCGACGTCCGTTGGGGGTTTCATGCACGTACGGTGTGAGCCTGGATGTCACCGTCAATGATCTTCATGGACACAGGGTCCATGGGCACGGCGCCGGAGCAGAAGACCATGCCATTGGCGATGATTGCCTGGCTGTAGATGCCCGGCAGGGGCTTGGGAGCCTTATCGGTGAGGACGGGGGTCTTGGTAGAGGACATTTTTGTTGGCTGTTGGTGGGAGAATGGTGTGCTAGGTTAGGCAAGGGTTGTTGATGCAGGTAACAGTTACTTGGGAGGTTGTGTTGGTTGTTTGACTGTAGTAGTTAAAGGCCTCTCTTGAGAAACTCTGATTCTACATCAAACGCATGCTGCCCGCCGAACTGGCCCAGCAGCATGTCCGTTGTCGGAATCGGAGCACTGCCCGCGGAGAGTTGAGGTATGATCGTCCTATCAACCCAATTCCCCGCACGGGACTTGCATGATAGATGGTTCCCCCCTTATCTCTTCTCGATATCTGTTGGCTGTGGATCTTTTCGTATGTATGACACGAACCCCTAACCAACCTCCAAAAGTAACGTTAAATGAAGGACTGCTACCGACAAGAACGGTTTCTGGGTCCATAAGCTTGTCATTCGCGACCCCCACGGAACGGCCCCTCTTTAGTCGGCCCTCATCGGTTCCTAATGCCGGTCTGATAAAGCTTCACTAGACTCCACCCGCACCGATACTACCGTTGCAGGTCAAGCTTGAAGTCACGAGGCGATTGGGGAAAATGCGGGGTGGTAGCTGACCTTGAGACTACATGCAGACTGCTCTCCCATCGTTGCATGGAGGGTTTCGCCAAAATCCTGGAAATGGATTCCATCCGTTTGGCCGTCCTGTACGTGGTCAGCATTCGCCCAGGTATGCGACCGTCACGGGGCGTCAATCCCAGCCAAGTACGCAACAGCCGGGACTGTATCTTGAGAGTTGAGACCAGGAAGAGAGCTTACTCTGCCGATCGACCTGGGGTTAAACCGAGCCTGTCCCATCAGGAACTAGATATCCCTGAAATGTTCCTTGGAGAAGGCCCACAGCTAGTATCACCCTTATCTTTAGCTGCCTCTGCGTACCCCAACATCACGCGCGAAAGCAGCCGAGGAGATCCTGCCCTGCGTATTAGCCGACCAGCGTGATAAGACATGCTCTGACGCTGAACTTGGGGAAGCGATAAGCACCCCAATTGAGTGTGACCCCAAATGTGACTTTATCTACGCAGGCATCCTGTCCTGTTTCGTCCGAACATGCTCCCTCCTTCATCGCACGACGCCCAAAGCGCGCGACAGACCGCTAACTTTGCCTCCTGAGCAATCCGTTACGAGACGACTCCGATTCTCACCATGGGCGACGAGGCGGACACCAAGATCACGCGGGCGGCCGACCGCGAGGGCTCGATCCGGGAGGGATCCACGGACGGGAACGAGGTTGGGAACGATGGCAAGATCGATGCCTACGGCGACGAGGTGCACGTGGTCGACCACGAGGCGGAGCGACGCTTGTGTCGCAAGCTGGACTTCCGGCTCATGCCTGTGCTTGCTATCATGTGTAAGACAGGCCCCAAGCGACCAGCACTTTGCTTGCGATCACTGACTTCATCCGCGCAGACCTGTTCAACGCCCTCGACAAGGGAAATATCGGAAACGCCGAGACCGACGGCATGAGCACCAACCTCGGCTTCAAAGATGGGCAGTACAACCTGATCGTCAGCATCTTCTTCGTGCCGTACGTCGTCGCCGCGCCCTTCGTCGCCTTCGTCGGCAAGAGGTTCGGCCCGGCGGTCATCCTCCCGATTCTTATGTTCACCTTCGGAAGCATGACGCTGCTCATGGCAGCTGTGCAGAACTTTGGTGGCGTCCTGGCATTGCGATGGATCTTGGGCATGAGCGAGAGCGGCTTCTTCCCACTGGTTATTTACTACCTGACGACGTTCTACCGCCGCGGTGAGCTTGCGAGACGACTTGCTATTTTCTATGCCGCGTCGAATATTGTAAGAGCCTTGCTCTCACCGAAACCTCCCCAGGATAGCGACTGACAAAGGTTTCAGGCCAATGCATTCTCGGGACTTCTTGCCTTTGGTGTCTTTCACATTAAGAGCACGAGCCTGTACCCCTGGCGCTGGCTGTTTATCGTGGAGGGAACCGCCAGCGTTCTCTTCTCAATCTTCGCTTTCTGGTATCTTCCGCGAAGCGCTGCAGAGGCTAAATTTCTCAACGCTGAAGAGAAGCAACTCGCTTTCCATCGCATCCGAGTCGACAGTTCTTCAGTTGTTGGTGAGAAGATGAGCATCAAGGAGAGTGCCAAGGTCTTCAAGCACCCTACTACAGTAAGCCTTCCCCGTATCATTTACATAAAATCAGTTTTGTGTTTTCTTGCTAACTACTTGATAACAGTTTGGCTTCCTGCTCATCGAAATCTGCCTCGGAGTTCCTCTCCAGAGTGTCAACCTCTTCATGCCCCAGATCATCCAGCGTCTGGGCTACAGCACCGTCAAGACCAATCTCTACACCGTCGCGCCGAACGTCACCGGAGCTTGCATGCTTCTCATCCTGGCTTTCCTCTCCGATTGGCGTCGCCTTCGCTTCCCATTCATCGCGCTGGGTTTCTCTCTAACCTTCATCGGGTTCATCATCTATGCCGCGATCGACGATGTTGAGAGGCAGATCAAGTTGGCTTACTATGCATGCTTCATGATGACGTGGGGAACTTCAGCCCCTAGTGTCCTATTGTCAACGTGGTACAATAACAACGTGGTGAACGAGAACCAGCGTACGTTATCCGTCAGCTCCTCCAACTATTCAGAAAATAACTCAGAGATACTAGGTGTGTTCTTGACTTCTATCGGCGTTCCGTTGGCGAACCTTATGGGTCTCGTGAGCAGCAACATCTTCCGCAAGCCCGACGCGCCAAAGTACGCACCTGCACTGATCACGACAGCTTCCTTTGGTGGAACCGGTATTCTTTGCGCCCTTTCCCTGGGTTGCTTCATGATTTGGGATAATAAGAGAAGGAACCGGGCCCAGGGTGTCAACCTCACCGCGAGTGATGTGCCGACGTCTAAGCTGAACGACGGACCCAAGAGCCCTGATTTTAGATGGTTCCTATAAGATTCGGGGATATGTATAGTCTCTGAGATGCTAGAAAGAACTGCGAAATGCCATCTTGCGATCTTTATCTCGGGTGATGAAAGCTAGAATGATGATTTTGCAGCCGGCTTCTGGCCAGTTATCAAAACCTGGGCAAAATAACTTACCTAGTTTTGTTGTGTAAAACATAAGTTAGCTGAAAAGTCTGTCATACAATTGATTCCCAAGTTGTTTGCCTGCAGACAGCCACGTCGCATTCGCCCCCGCATCACTGCGAACAAGCACCGGACCCGAATCCTGTCTCTTCCGAAAGTCTGCCAATATCTCACAAACATCATGGAACCCGTTTTCCTTGGCTAAATCAAAAGGCGTGGTCCCTCTGTGATCCACGGCGTCGACGTGCACACTTCCTGCTTCTAACAGAAGCCGTACGGCGCTCGCACGTCCGTTCTTTGCCGCAAGGTGCAGGGCGGTCTCATCCCAGGCGGGTTTCTGAGCCATAGCCAGAATAGCCTGTAAATCCACTGCGTCGTTTTGAAGTAAAAACTTAACGATCTCAACTTTGCCGCTCTCGGCTGTCACCATAAAAGACGTAATCCCGATCGAATCCTTCCGGTCGAAGCCAGCCTTCGCTTCTCGGATAAGCGTTGCTAGGGTTTCTACGTATGCTTCTTCAACTGCAATGAACAAAGGTGTCCTACCAATTGTATCACTTGCATTGGCATGCACCGTGCCTATTTTCAGCAAGGATTGGATGACTTCAGGCTCTTGGTTCCTTGCTGCAAGAAAAAGAGGGGTTCTCCGCTTGCTGTCTACGGAGTTGAAGTCAACCTTTCCCGAATTGAGCAAGACTTGGATGATTTTAAAGTGCCCTTCTTGTGCTGCGAGAGACAATGGAGTATCTGAAGGTGTTTTTCCTAAATTCGCATCAACTCCATCAGTCTTCAGCAGGGCGCGAACGACGTCTTCATATCCTCCGCACGACGCCAACGCGAGAGGCGTTCTTCCTGACGCGCACATGTGATTAACATTTGGTTTTCTGGGGCTTCTCAGCAGCAGATTGACAATCTCTGTATTGCCCGCTTCAGCTGCCAATGCGAGGGGGGTTTTGTTTGACGAGTCTTCTAAGTCGACTGCAATCGAAGGAACTTCGAGTAATAACTTGACGGCATCGGCTTCATCAAAACTCGCCGCAGCTGCCAAAGCAGTCATAGCATCATCTCCTCGCATGTTGATGTTAGGGATTCCCATTTCGAGAAAAACCTTCATGGTGTCAATACGCCCCATCATAGCTGCCGCTATGAAGGGTGTATCGCTATATTCTCCAAATAGTTCGTCCCATGCTATAAAGGGGAGGAATGGAATCGTCTGTATGATTCTGAAGGTTTTCGAAGGGGTTTCTGCCCAAAGATGACGCAAACGCTTGCATGAATTGACATTCGCCTTTCCTGTCAACAGTAGGCGTCTGACTATGGCTGCATGGCCATGTTCTGCTGCAACGTAAAGAGGTGTACCAAAAGAAGACATCGAGTCAACGACGATCCTGCCATTGTCTAGGAGAAGTTGAACAATGGCTTCGTGACCCTCTTTAGCTGCAAGCTCAAGAGGAGTTTGACCATAATCATCTCTTGAGTTGATGTCAATCCTTCCACCTGTAACGAGTTGCAAGATAGTAGTGCTGCTTTCAGTGTTGAGAAGCTCTCGGACAACTTTTGTGTGTCCGTTAGACGCGGCCCATGCCAGAGCTGAACGGCAGCGAGCATTCGTGACGTTCAATTGAACATTGTCCATCTGAACAAGCTTCCGCACAATTCTGTCGAGTCCAAAGTACGATGCCACAATAAGAGGCGTGAGACCAGAAGGGATGAGTTGCTTCCAAGGTCTCAAAAGCTTGTTGTACGCTTCAAGCCAAGCCAAGCATCCAATCCAAGCAGCATTGCAAAGGTCTAGAATATGCTCTTCAACCTTTGGATCTTTAGAAGGGTTTGAGCCTCTTATATGTCCCGTCCAGAACTCCACCGAATATGCCAAAAATCCGTCTTTGGCGCAGTCTTCTTCGCACTTGCAGTCTGCAGGGTAATGCAGATGAAGCGGAAAGTGAGAATTGGACTTCGCCTTGAAATGTAGATATTTTACGCACACGTCTGCCATAACACCATTTGATCTCAAAGGATCGCAGGATGCCTTCCAATCAAATTTCCCGGTATGGTTTTCAGATGATTGTGAGCGTTGTAGAAACTCTTTGGCCGTCTGGTGGATCAAGTAGACCTTCGAGTCGACAACAGTGACGAAAAGCCCGCACAACACTCTGATGGCGTCACGAGTTCTCGTCTCCGGCTCTGGCCTCCATGCTTGTGGCTCACACCCGCATGCGATGGCGAATGCCACAGCCATCTCCTGTAGAGATAGTGGCCTCTCAGCCCCGACGACAATGTGAAGCAAAGTCCTCGCCTTACAAAAGTCGGTGCTTCTGCGCAAAATTCTCTCATAGGCTTCGTCGACTGTTAGAGGAATATCTTCTACTATCTGTTGAATGGCAATCAAGGAAATCCCGAGACTTCTTTCAATCATGTCGCACACGAGGTAGGCCCAAAGATATGTTCGATTCGGCATGCTTGTGAGTTCGTCAGATAATCGTTGTGTTTCTTCTTCGCTTAGGCCGAATCTCTTGCCAAGGTGGTCGACCTTGCATTTAATGACGGCATTGATTTCCTTTGCAATCTTGGTGACTTCCTCCTCATCTTCTCCATGTAGACGAATAGTCGGCACGAGGCTCTCGATTTTCTGGAAGCTTCGCGACATTAGGCCATCCATGCGACTAGTTAGAAGAAACTTCAACCTTCCAGGCCGTGCGGGATTGCTGAAGAGAAGGGATATCGCATCAGCTATTTGGATTCTGCTGTGCTCCTCACACTCATCAAGAGCATCCAGAACGCAGGTGATCTCACCAGCAAGATGATGAAATGAAGCAGAGAGCAGCATGTCCCAAAGAGGCGAAAAAGAGTGGAAGAGCTTCGGGCCAGTTCTTTCGAAGTTGTCGAGCATCTTGTCGGAGATAAGGCACGGCTTGTTCGTGAAAAATTGATGGAGAATAGCACACATCGCGCCCGCGGCGCTTTTCTGGTCTTCAAAGTCATCTTTGAAAAAGAAGTAGCATACGGTCCGCGAGGAAGAGCTTCGAAGAACGTTGTCGACCAAGTGTCTTGCTAAGACTGATTTCCCACAACCAGGATCAGCAGAAACCCAAAGCAACCTTGAAGACCGTTCTGCATGCCAATCTTGAAAACGTCGGTGTCCGATGAACCACTCGCATGTCCCAGGTGCTCGCAATGAATTTCTGTCTTTGCTCGCCTCATAGAAGCAGATGTTTTCAAAAAGGCCCCGGAGGAGCTGATTCACTTTGGAGTCTCTGGTTTCTATTTACGATCAGTATCAGTTGATTTATCGGTGAAGCAAAGTTTGAAAATTGAACGAGATTGGATTTCTATCGAGACATGTGCCATTATCTTCGAAAGTCGTTCCAAACAGAGTTGGACATCTACACGACTACCACGGCCACCTACAGCTCTCAACAGCAACGTAGATGTGAACGAACTCATCTGAGCCCAACGGCCTCGTCTATATCTTGATTCTGACAATTGAACCCTCACATATCCCTTCCAATCTGAGATAATGCAGTACAGATAATGTTTTCCATACACAGATAGCCGCGCGATAAGATGCTTGGTTTACTGACCTGGAGAATATCCATTATAGGTTATTTGCGGATTTCCTTGCACCATAGGCCCGTTCCCGTGGTTGTTCCAAGTGGTAAAACTGTTGCTGTAGTCGATGTGGTCGTTCTGAGGGCCATTGCCGCTATGGTTGATAGTCACTGAGTCGCCTCGCCCCGAGATCTCATCTGGAGCGGAAGGCTCAACATGTTTGAGTCCATCCACCGCCAGTTTCAATTCTTGAAGCTGATGGGCTGTCGCAAGCTTCATCGTCTTGTCGCTCGCCAGGAACTGGACGTTTTCGACGATCTTTTTCATCAAATCTTCGACGCGAGCCTTCTTGCCCTTGCACTTGACCATCTGGACGTATTTGTTCTGGTCCCATCCCGAGTCCCCATTCGCGAGCTTTACCAGAATGTCATTGAGTACCTCGGCCTCTCTCTTGCATGCTGTGATAACTGGCGTGATTGCGTCGATCGTTCCTCCCGGTGCTTGTCCGGCATTGGCTTTCGCGTGCTCCAGTATTTGCAACACGAGTGGGATTCGCTGAGAGACTTCCCCGAAAGCTTTTGAAAGTCCGGCTATGTCTTTGATCGTGTCATATGCCTTGTTCGCAGCCTCAAGAAGGCCTATGACACCGGCAATGAGGCCGATCACAGCTTCGACGCCAGACATCTTGGGGTGTGATGGACCGGTTTTGGGGACAAGCGAAGTTACAAGGGAGTTCCTGGTGTTCAAAATATGTTAGAGGTCCGTCTGAATATTAGAAATGTGGATGGGCAATGAGCGTACGTATAAAGCCAAGGGTTCTTGCCAAAGAAACTCTGAGACCAAGCCGATGAGGAAAGTTATTGTTGAGCAATGATGCGAGAAAGTTTCGACTGGGAATTGTTCGAAATAAAACAAGATCAATCCTTCTAATGGATGCCCTAGTCTGATTTGTGTCATAGCATGTTTTCGCCAGACGCCGGGTTTTTCTTTACATATTACCATAGCAATTCATTTTCTCACGTCTCGGCCGCTGGTGGCTTATTTTCAAACAAGCTGAGGTTGGCTACGGCGAAATTTAGGTAGGTTGTGGCGTGGAGCTGAAAGCCCAGCGCTGGCCATTTTCTCCGGAATGGGCAATATGGGAAGTCCCGGCTTACAATAAGCGTTCGACGGTTCCAATCTGCCTACTAATCGAGGCTGAAATAAAGGTTCGTTCTCGTTAGAAAAGCTTTTGAGTAAAAGTTTCCTGGAGAAAGGGGTCGTTCCATACAGAAAACAGCTGGCAACTGCCAAATTCATCCTCCCATAGCGACTGCATTCTTTTTGTTGACCAAGTATCGTCAGGGGAGAGAAGAACAGCGTAGCCTGGGCAGCAATACGACCACGTTTCAAGTTTTCAACAGCTCGTTACATATCACTACCTGTCCACATTTTTAGGGGAAGCAGATTCTAATGACCAAGCCCCTATTTTCATGTTCTTTGTGCTTCAAGTATTGCACTTAAGCGAGCTTGCTCTTGTTGCAATCTGTTAGCATCATTGTCGCTACATGATCTAACCTCATCCCATATAATAGCTTCCCAGATTGGTGGAGGTCCTCAGTCAGCATTCTTGAACGTTCGATAAATTAACCGATCAACTGGGAGTCTGAGATTTTTCATAAGTTGTTTACTGCCTTGGCGGATGACAATTGTCAACGAGGGCGACGACAACAGCAACAACAACAACAGCGGCAGGGGCAATATCGTGGGGTCCAACTTTGGGCTAATCTTTTGGAAAAGCCATAATGGAAATGAGATGCAGCTTACACGAAAAGGCTTGTGCTCGGTTTGTTGGAAGTATCCGCCAGCAAGACTCTGCCATGAAGAAAGAACTTTGAATCTTAATTTCTTTCTTCCTCATTGTAGCTTCATTTCATCTTGTAGTAAAGATGGACCATCTACTTTTTACGTCCCCAGACACTAGAATAAGTCCACCTGCCGTATCTACCAAGATACCCAAGTTTCTCGTTAGAATCTCTTTTGGTACATGCCAGCTTTTGATACAAAGTTGGGGACAGATCGCATTCGTTGAATTGCAAATAACCACGTCCCTCCTCAGGATCACTCTTAGGTGACAGATACCGAGCAATAAAGCGTTTTAGAGGATGAAGGTACCAAGGTTTCCATAAGGCAGAAACCAGAGTGAAAGGTCGCATGCGCACCCTCCCACTCTTAATGTCCATGAGATATTCGTCGCTGATGTGCGTAAAAAAGTCAAGTCCAGGGATCCCGTATTCAGCTATTTCATTCGGACTCAATCCCGTGGACTTTGAAACCAGGTCGTTGTGAATGTTCCGTACATGATGGAAGGAAAGACCATCGAGGACATCTTCGTCTTCAATGAAGATCAACTTGAAGCTCCACCCCAGGCGTGCGTGGCGTGACAGCGATTCTTTGTACGATTCCCAAAGCTCATGATGTCCGTAGGAGGTGCGATAAGCGATCATAAAGGCTTTGCCGGTCTGAATCCACCTTCTCAAGTCTTCTCCATGCTTGCTGCAGAATTGGGACACAGTGCATGTCGTTACAGAAGTGCCTCGGGTCGCTTTTGATTCTCTCTTAGTTGGCCCGCTGGAGGCGAACCTCTTGATGGTTGAGGGGTCAAGAAGTCGCTTGGGGGCAAAGACTGATTGACTGTTGGCAGGTCTTGCAAGAGAGGATGGAATAAGTGGTATCGATGCCAGCCATGCGCGTGGGAGCATGCTCCGCCCAATGGGGAGTTGAGAGGCGGAACGAAGCATGATGGTCTGATGAATTGGGTCGCTGGTGTAAAGATGGAAAGGTTTCAAGGTGATGCCATTGGGCTATGATGTGGTTTTAAATGCAATGAAGCCGGGGGTTCTGTAGCTGTTTGTTGAGGCTTGACCGAAGCTGTTGGCGCAAGAACTGCAAAATTAGACAGCGTCCGCAAACAAATCCCCTGCGCCAACTTGAAAGCAGAGTGGCTGTCATACTGCGGCATCCACTTCTTCCTCAACTTGCATTTCCCAAAAAGAGGAAATATTGCTACCTTCGTCTCACCGCACAAGCCTTGGACGAGTCCTTCAATGTGTACACCTTTTCTGGTCATCGAAACACGATCAAGTGCTCTGCTATTCGGCCAGATGTTCCGAGTATCCGAATAAATAGCGAAAGTCAAGTTTTGAACAATAGATGCGACAACTAAAAGGAGGACACGAAAAGAAGACGAAGGAAAACGAAATGAGAGCTGCACAGAAAATTTGAGGAAAACACTCATTCAATTCAAAGACAACAGGTGTTTTTGGGTCTTTCCCGAGAAGGTTCTTGCTTTGTCACATTGAACCTGGCTCTGGTGAAGTTCAAATAGCAAACACAAACATCCCGACTTGTATGATATTCTTGCATTGGAAATATTCACTTTACGGCGCAAAGCTCCGAATCTTGGATAAAAACAAGGCTCCAAATGATTTTCAAAACTGAAAACAAACCAAGGAGATGTGTCAATACGCAAGCACCACGAGCATTGCCATCCCGTTGTGGCTGGGTTGGGATCAAACATTCAACAGCATCTTCCGTCTCAGGATTGACCCCAAGTCAGTTGAGCCATCAGGGCTCAGGTTTTCGGGGTCGTAATAAGAAGCATTCATCTCCGCCTCAATCTTTACCCCGACCCCAGTTGCATCGAGAATTTTCGCGATCTGGTAATGAGCCCTGAAGAACTCTGGCTCGGGAAGCGGATATCTTTTGTCTGAGGAAAACAGCGTCATGACCACACGGTGGCCTTGTGGGGGATTGACAGCGAAGGGGGCTCCTTGAAGGTTCTTGATCTCGTACTTGTTGATCTAGCCATTGAACGTCAGCTCAGAATTCAAATTTTTGACCAATTTAAACTGCGAAGATAACCTACCTCTCCATCAACGGGGTTGAAAGCCAGCTGGTGGTCGTCGTAGTCTTCACGAACACCGGTGTGAAAGGTGATTAGATTTTGGTGTTGATTCAGGCTGTCTCGGCTGATTTTCCCCTCCAAACCAGGGAAGTATCGGTACAAAGCATACCAAACATTGGCCACCGCCTCTCTCTCGACTTGGTTGGCATTGTTAAACCTCCCAAGGGCTAACGGCAACACATGTGAGAGATGAGTGCCACCGGCGGGCATGCCTGCAGGCGGCACAAATAGCCCCTTCGTAATACTCTCATAGTCGCTGCAATGACTGTATGCACAGCGGAATCCGTCACGAAGGAGGCATTCGTCCTTGAGGATCCCCAGTCGGCCTCTGGCTGCAGGCTGCGTATTGCCCGCGAGTTGGGCAATCGAGTTGGCAGCATTGGGGTTGGGCGATCCGGGTGTGGATGCCAGTGCGACAGACTTGACCATACTCGCAAGCTTCACTATTGAAATCAAACTTTTGTTAGTACAAGGTCGACTTAGATAAGAGGTTCCTAGCCGGGCAGTGCCAGGTGGTTATCCAGGCAGTGTCCCCAGTGAATTCGATCGTAGCGTGCCCAATACTTCGACAAGAACGACAGTAGTAGAGAAAACGATAGGAAGAGGGACAACAACGATAACGAGATGAGTATATAGGAAAGGTTGTCGCTAAAAGTAGTATAATAAGAACAGGGTGACTTAATAGGATTTACGGATGACACGCGTGTGTGGCGGACACTGCCCGGATAACAAACCTCTTAGATAGAACCACGACTAACTTGGCTTGAGGATTGTGTCAATCAGGTAGCGTTAGAATGCCTTGAGCTTCGCTTGATCTCTGCCGATCGTCTTGATGTCGGTCATGAGAGCGATCGCTCCGTGTTTCGAAAGCATTTGCCAAAAAGTCGAAATGATCAAGCAAGTATTGTCAAACGGGGTATACAAGTTCATGACCTCGTCGGTGAGTTCCAAAAGGTCAGAGAAACTATCTGGGTCTGTCCAGTCATCCAATTGCTGCTGAGAGAGAGGATGAGCGATGACACTGCTGAATACAGTCGACAATTTCGGGCCAGTCTCTGCCATTTTGAGAGCTGTTGAGAAGAGACCACTACTTTTCTTGCGCTAGAGTGACTACTTTTCTGGCGTGTTCGATATCGTCGTTCGCCGTCGCTGTTGTCGTCGCCTCTAATCGTCTATGTCTTTGTCGTCTTTCGTTGTCATCTGTCGTCATCGTCGCCTTTTGTCGTCGTCTCTATCGTCTTCTCTGCTACCGTATTCGTAGCCTCTCTGACGCAGGAAAATCAGGCGGTCTTGTTGGAAAAAGGGGATGAAGTGTTGGAACAAGACTGGCAGGTTTCTGAAGCTCGTGAAACCGAAAATTTCAAGATGTGAAAATGGAAGCAATGAAAGTTGTCAAGGTGTATCTGAGCAAACGGGTGGTCGACGAAAGACCTATTAAATCAAGAATCCACTAGTTTTCAAACTGTAAGATGTTATTGGTACAATCACTGCTGACATAGCTAAGTCTCCATTCTCAACCAACCAAAATATTGCTGGACGTATTGGGCGGATTCCACTTTCCACAATTGAGTAGATACCTGCTGTACCTAGGAAGCAAGGCCTCTTGGGCCAGTGCAAAATCAACAGGCAAACAGCATACCCTTTTGTGCCAACCGACTTTTCAACCGACTAAATAACAGACAATGGCTGATTCATTGACTTCCTTTTGCTAAGGAATACCGACTTCCTCAATTTGTTGAAGTATTGTTTGCTGTGCTACGCAGGATGTCCAAGTTTCGACCAGCTGCCAAACGCCCGCCCCACAACAGCTGTCACTCTCAGCCAATCACATTCCCCGCTGCCAACTCCACAGGCGTCACCCACCACACCAAAGCAGGAACTCGGGCAGGTCATCCCAAGTCCAGTCCGCAGCACCACCACGCAAGCCAGGAAGCAGGCAGTATCCAATCACGAACACGAACCGCTTCAAGTTTCCCGTGAGGGGTGCCTTTCTTTTTATCTTCAAGACTGAAGAACAATACGTTGAATCCCAAGAAATCAACCGGAGAAAAAAGTCATTGGACTTGTTTGAGACAGTAGCACAAGACAGAGACACTGGTTCACCACGCCTCCAATGATGCAGTCCTCAGCCAGCGTCATTGGGGTAGACGCCATCGAACACATCCTGGCCGACGCCTCGTCATGGGCCAACCCCGGCGCCGAGGACCAGGGCCGCGCTCACAGGACCGCGCTGCTCGGCGATGTGTTCTCGACCGCGCAGCACATGTGGCATGCGGGCAGTCAAGAAATTGATGTGGTGGCAGAGAAGCTGGGCGACGGAAGCCGAGATGGTAAGTTCAGCCTTACAAATCCGAAGATGGATGAGAAGCTGACATGTCGACAGCCTCATGGAGACTACCATATGGCGACTCTGGTATCGTCGACTTGTTCCTCAAGATCGTCACCACACCGAACCTCCGCCCGGCGTTGAAAAAGCACACCCTCCGCATCATCGGCAACTCATGCGCCGACACAGGTAGCTCACTCACCTTTATCTACTCTCGTCACGGCCACAAGCTAACACTGCCCAGACGAGAACCGTGCCCGCGTCATCTCCTCAGGTGCCCTTCCAGCCATCATCGCCCTGCTCAACGACGACGACGTCCTCCCCTTCACCATCTCAGTCCTCTACAATATCCTCGTGGACTACGAGCCAGCCCAGCAAGCAGCCTCAGCCGCCAACCTGACCCTATCGATCGTCAACCTCCTTACATCCCCTCGCCTCTCTCAAGCGCAGAGCCTCCTCTCGCTCATCGCCAAACTCGTCGCTCTCCTCGCAACCCACGAGTCCGAAGCGACCCTCGCACCCCCTCAAACGCCCTCCCTCCTGCTCACCCTCGCCCTCACGCCGACAACAGAGCCCGAAGACTTCGTCACCCTCACGGCCGTCGCCCTCGCCTACCTCACCCACGCCCCCGTGCAAAAGGCCTTCATCGAAACCGGCTCCGTCCCCATCCTCCTCGCCACATTCTACCACCTCCAAACCCAGCTCGAGGCCATCCGCGTCGAGGACGAAGACGCCGCGATCCAACTCAAGGCCCTCCCCCAGTCCTTCGTCCAGCTCCTCTCCGACATCTCCTACGACGACGCCTTCACCGCCCACAACCCCATCGGCTCCCCCGTCATCCAGACCCTGCAATCCTGGCTCGCCCTCCCCAACGTCCACCTCCAGTCCGCCGCCTGTCTCTGCCTCGGCAATGTCACCAAATCCGACGAGGCCTCCTACGCCCTCGTCAAATCCCACGCCGTCCACCTCCCTCTCGTTCCCCTCCTCCGCGTCTCCACCGACTCAACCCTCCTCCACGCCGCCCTCTCCTTCCTCAAAAACCTCGCCATCCCGCCCCAAAACAAGCCCGCCCTCGGCGACGCCGGCCTCCTCGACGCCGACATCCTCCCCCGCATCTGGTCCCTCGACGTCAACCCGCAGGTCCAGTTCTCCGCCGTCTCCCTCACCCGCCTCCTCCTCGTCAACACGCCCCCCAACGTCCGCCGCCTCTGCGCCCCGCTCAACCCGGACCCCCTCTCCCCCTCCCACGACACCACCCACCTCCACCGCCTGCTCGACCTCTTCGCCCGCACCGACGCAGAGCACACAAAGACCGAGGCCGCCCGCGCAGCCGCCGCCGTCTGCCGCGTCCTGCACACCACCCCCATCCCGCCCCTCCTGCCCGACTGGGACCCGACGCAGGACGGCTACGTCTTCCGCCCGGAGAAGCCGCTCGCGCCCACCGCAGCTGCCGAGGCCGACGAGGATGGCGGCGCCCGCAGGAGGGAGCGCTTCTACCGCCAGCACGCGCCGCTCAACAAGGCCCTCGCGTTCCTCGTCACGCAGGCCAAGTTCCCCGTGCTGCGCAGCGAGGCGTGGTTCGTATTCGCGCTCATGTGTCGTGCGAAGGACGGCGCCGGCGTCGTCATTCGTGCGCTGCAGGTGCCCGGCGCGTTTGAGGCGCTGACGGAGGCGATTACGGGGCGCACGTTCTCCGGGGAGGATGTGGAGGGGAAGACGCCGGCGGCGGTGCAAGCGGGTTCGGGCTCGGAGGCTACCGTTGTTGGAGGGCAAGGGAACAGTATGGCGTTAGTTGATGGTTTGGGACTGGAGCCGCAGGCGGCGGACCCGAGCCAGGCGGCGGGGATGAAGAAGGTTGATCGGGAGAATGGGCTTGTTATGGTTAGCGAGCTTGTGAAGAGGCATGCGGAGGAGTTGCCGGCGGTGAGGAGGGCTGCGTTTGAGGAGATGTTGAGGGAGGGCGGGGAGATGTTGGCTGGTGAGAAGGGGAAGGAGACATGAGATAGCATATAGCAAGCAAACGGGAACACAAGACAGATTTACATAACAGACGATGTCGCAAGCACCAGGAATAAGTCACTGCAGGGGACGAAGAGGCAGAAGAATCAATCCATAGTCTACTCCTGGAACACATAGACCCATGATACACGTCACACATTTCATCATATGCGCGTCCTGTCTCCTTCCATCGTCCAAGGACGACAGCAACACACAAGTCTGGGCGTGATCAATGCAATAGTTTCTTTATGACCTTGTCCTGAGTTATCTCTCTTCTCTCATTTCCACCGAACCCGCCAGGCCCAGCGCTTCTAGACTTTTTTTTAATTCCCTCAAGCCCAGAAAGTTGTGATTGTTTAACGTGTCGAAAGCAGCAGCCGAGTGAAAACCTGATTCCATTGTGCCGCAGCAGCAAACATAACCCCCCGACACCACAAGAGACGGACGACACCAAGAAAGCCAGAGGAACATGCATAAGAAAGTAAACAAATTTTTCCCGTTGACGGAATCAAGTTGCTTATTTCTTGGCAGCCTCGGCCTCGGCGGCGTCGCGGGCACGCTTCTCCTTCTTGCCCAGGTTGCGGGCCTCGGCTCTGGCGAGGCGGAGCTTGCGGTAGGCACCACCCTCGACGGCAGCGGGGACGTCGGACTTGGAGATCTCGGAGAAGCCGCTGACGGTGTTCTCGACGGGGAGGGCGGCGGAGAGGTTGCGGACGGTCTCGGTGCTGGCGAGGTCGACCTTGGAGTCGCCCTGCTTGGGCTTGTTGGAGCGGCGGGGGAAGACGACGAGGCGCTCCTTGTAGGCCTTGAGGCGGGCGACGTTGGCGGCGAGGGACTCCTCGCTCAGGTTCTGGCGGCGGCCGTCGACGGCGATACCGATGGTGGGAGCGTAGAGGCGGGGGATACCGGCGGCCTTGTGTGACAGTCAGTTTGCTTGCTCTCGCCTTCCACATCTTCCCAGAACGAATTTACCTTGAGCTCAGCCAGGGAGAAACCGCGGCCCTCACGGACCTTGCGGTTGTACTTGACGGTAGGGCATCGGACAACCGGGCGGAGGAGGTCGACGGGGCGGGGAGCGACCTTGGCGGCCTTGGCCTGACGCGCGACACGGCGGCTGTGCTTCTTGCCGGCCTATTGTGGTGTTGTTAGAAAATTTCGGGTTCCCATCAAGTGCCATTTCCCATCTCGAATTGTCGCCAGTTTTGCGACGGGACCAAATCATACCTGGTCGAAGTGCGTCCTAACCCGGCGCTGCCAATCCTTGCGGAAGTCTGTGGTGTCTCTGTCAGTTGTCGTGCTCTTCTCGATGTGCGTTCTTCTCGTCGTCGTTGGATCGTGGGGGAGTCTCACGGTTGTGGGGGATCTGCTGGTTGTGTGCGATCGCCTGGGGAGAGCCAAAGTCAGTATATCGGCGGCGGCGACGGGGACGCGAATGCCTTCAATGGCGATTCCGTAGATGAGGGCAAACGTACCATTGTGCCTGTGTCGCGATCAAAGGGTTAGTAGTCCTAGGCCGGGTCGTCGAGATGCTGCTGCGAGGCGTGGACAAATTTCCTGGAGGTACGACGAGTCAAAATCTCTGGAGGGCATGAAAACCCTACGAAAAGCCCGGGCGTGCGGTACGTACTTTGGGGGGGTTTGGCGGTGCGGGACGGCAGGCGCGAGGCGATTGGCTGGGGGCAGCATGCCGTGGCAGGGCAGGCGGGACAGGCGACGGCGGAACCTTGATCCGCGCAAAAGGTGGCCGCAGTGAATTTTTGCGTCGAGGTACGTATCTTTACTGATTGTGGGCTCGGCTGCGGACGTCTATTTAATGGCGTCCACCTCGCGCGTCTTCCTCCTCTTCTCCTTTTGAAAGGCATACTTACCTTGTCTGGCCGTCGGGGGATCAAGAAATCCTGACGGCAGAGAGGGAGGCCTGCATTGCACATCGCGGCGTCGACCTCTCTCGATTGTCCTTCGGGGCCATCGTGGGCGCAATTTTTGATGTATGCCTTTTGTTTTCATTGTGTGCTCTGCCTTGTGCAGGGTCATGAAGAAGACTACTGAGTGTTGATATTGGACTGGGCGTCAACTGAGGTCCTTCGATAGTTCCTAGATTTGATTCTGCTGAACTTGATGCCGTTGGAGAATAGGCTGCGTCGATGGATTTGTAGTAGCGCCCGCCTGTAGCTTAGTTCAAATGATGCTGCAACTGCCCGTCAATGTTCGTGACAAACACCTACCTCGTACTGCAGCCCCAGTGAACATCGACGATAGCTTCACCCATTGCCATGTTCGTCGATTGATGACTTCCTGCCGTAGACGTCGAAAGTGTTCTCCAGTTTCGGATTGAGCTGAGCTTGAGTGCTCCCATCCATTGATTGCATCGTCCTATCCTTGAAGGGATTCAAGCCTGCGTCCATTTCTCTGTCCATGCGTGTCCAGTATGCCGTGATAAACCACCAAAGATACCATCACCAATGCTCCCTCCAACAATCGTCCATCTCATCACCACGTTCCTCACACCCAGCTGCCAGCTGCACCGAAGCTTCCTCGTACGACACCGACCCCGGAACATCCCGCACCAATCACAACCCCGCAAAAAAAGCCCAACACCAAAAAGTGCCGCCCCATACCCAAAGCTCCAAAAAATCTCATGACGCTCGCCGACCCGTTCTCCCGACTCCGAGTCGCCTCTCAACCTCGACCATAGAGTGAAACCGCCAAAACCACTCACTCCCGTACCTCGCCCCCACGATATCCCCCCCGAGTCGTTCGAGTACAAACCATCAAACACAATGGCTTCGAGAGTATCCCCCCGAAGCGCCTCCGACGCAACGCGCTTCACCTCAACCACCCCGCACGCCGCCTCCAAAGCCGCCGCTCCCTCCACGCCGAAACCAAAGCAGCAGCAGCCCTCACCACAAGCAAAGACACCAGCAGCGACGAAGCTCTCCTCAACACCGAAAAGCTCCGGCGGCGGCAACAGGCTACCCGGCGAGACCCCCGAAGAGCGCGTCCGCCGCCTCCGCGCGGCCCACGAGGCGGCGCGCAAGGCGCAGACCAGCAGCGTCGACCGCGTCCTCGGCGGGAGCAGACGGTTCTTCGATGTCGCGCACAAGGCCACCGTCATTGGGCTGGTCGGGTTCACAGGTACGTTTAGAGAGCACGTCTTCCGGGGGATCCTGCAGGGCCAATTGAGCCCCAAGATCGCCACCCAATATAGCACTTGAACCAGGAAGAACAGAATACTAACTCTACTTCCCACAGCAATCGCCGGCCTCGTCTCAATCTACTCCGTCTACGACATGGTAACCTACAACAAACAGCGCCGCGCCGACTTCATCGAGGCCCAGCGCAAGATGGAAGAAGACTCCCTCGCCGCCGCCCGCCTCGCCTTCATCAACGGCACCGCCACCGACGCCCAGGTCTCCCTCGTCGAGGAGGCCAACGCCGCCGCCCGCGAGTCCGGCACCCGCCTGCCGCCCCTGCTCTCCGCCCCCACCGTCACCACCCAGGCTGAGAAGATCTTCGGCACCGGGCGTGCCGAGACCGCATCACCAGAGGCCGCCGCCGCCGCCGCCGCCGGCTCCTCAGCGCCCGCAGCGGAAACGCAAAACAAGAGCAGCGGCTGGTGGCCCTTTTCGTCATCCTCCGCCGCCAAGCCCACCACAGAAGCGATCCAGGACAAGGCCAAGGCTGCCTTCGACCAAGAGAGGGAGAACCAGCGCCGCGGGGGCGCGTTGGACCAGATCGGTCTGCAGCCGGTGGAGGAGAAGAAGAAGGGGTGGTGGTAAGAGCATCTTACAAACACACATCACCTCCTCTTACTCAAAATCTCTCGGCGCGCGGGGTGGCAACATTGTTATAATTTGATATACACAACAACCCAAAAACGGAGCATGCGGTATTGTGACGATATGCATAGACGCTACAAACAGACACACACACACGACGACACAAAAGCTGGAAAACAGGCGGAAGGAAGGAAGGGGGAGAGAGGGTATGATAATGGTGGGACCAAGGACCGAGTTGATGAAGATCCGTGTGTGGAAGCTGGTGATGGTGTCCTCTCTGCCTCCCTCGACGCCGGGGGAGACATTGGAAGAGGACGACCAAGAGGAGGGGAAGAAGAGTGCCACTGTATCATAGTGTAGACTTGACTGGATGTGCATTAGACGGCGTCCGGTTGAACCTTTGCATGCGGGAAGGAAATATCACCCTCATCTTGGCATTGCTCACTCATTTCGTGCTACGCTAGAGGAGGGGAGCAAGCCACGTGCAATGTCCGTGCCAAATATCGGCCATCGTTGGCCATCTCCTTCAAGCCACAACCATGGAGCTGCAATCACGCCAACATCACCACACAGACTCGCTCGGGAAGACAGTGCGTCATGAACAATGCTCAGCTTTCGCTGTCAATTACGTCCGCTGGACTGGTATTATGTACACCACCTCAATCGCTCCGAATGCTTGACCATCCGAGTCCGCCACGCCGGGCAGTCGACTCTCCTCCCAGGATGCATGCCCAAAAACCTATAGACCGAAAAAGAAAAGAGTCCGCCTGTCCCCGGACCCGAGCGAGTGGATATGTATATGCGCTGAATGTGGTATTACTCTCAAGACAGCCCTTGCCGTCGTCAAAACCGTGTACCCCGAAATCATAAACTCCATGAAACCAGAAGCAGTTGTTGCACCGCAGTATGCTTTGCCGACCACGCTTTTACACCAGTAGATATCGCGGCAGAGGCGAGCATTGCTCGTCCGCTTCCAAATAATTCTTCCGCTTCTGTAAGAGATAGCCCTCTGCGTTGGCAAATTTGTTCTTGCCCTTGGGCAGATTCTCGAGCAAGAACTCGTCCCCATTCTATGAGACGACAATGTGGTTGAAGTGGCCTGGTACTTTGAGGCGACACTTTTCGCAGTCGGCCCGGTAGCCGATGCTAAAACTCTTCTTCATGCCAGGCTGCCAGGTCCAGTTGTTGACCGTGTGCCTGGATCGGATGTGACCCTTGCGCCCGGGAGATGGCGTCGCAGGGGCCGAGGTCGTCTCTGTCGGCTGGCTATCGATGGTCGTGGTGATGGAGTCTTCACCCATGTGACCCGAGTGATCGTCCATCATGTCCATATCATGACTTCCATCCAGCGACGACTGCTCCATGCGCATGGCAAGAGTAGATTGGAAGCCGTTGTCGAGAATCATTCCTGGGGGGCTGAGACTTCCGCTACCGGCAAGGCTGGTTGAGTCCTCGCCCTCGCTTATGGGAGAAGGCAGGCGACGATTCTGCACGGCATGCCAGTCGTCCCCGCCGTCCATAGAGCGGGGGATGCAGCGGGACTCGTCGCTGCTGAAGCCAGCATGCATGTGGCCCATGTTAACGACGCCGTTCAGGTGGCTCACTGCGGGTCCCGGTCCGCCCCAGCCGCCGCCGCGCACCTGGGCTCCGAAGCTGGGCTGGATGGGGGTCGGCATGCGGCCGTTGACGGAGGACGTCGGATCCGGGTGTACATGTTGCTGCGGAACTGGGGGTGGCGACATGGTGTCCATCATGTCCATATCACGGTCGGACTGCTGTGCGAAAGGCGACGGCTGGCAGGACATGGTTGCGGGTGATGAGGACCAGGGCGAAAAGTGCGACTTGGGTTGCTCCTCCGAGTCGGAGTCACCGGGGGTGAGTGTGTAGGGCGCGGCATTGAGAGGTATGACGGGCGCCGACCAGCGCTTCGAGTTTGGCGAAGTTCGGAGGGGCAAGCATTGCAGGCGTTTCTGGGAAGGTGGAAGTCAGCAATTGTCCGGCTTGGTGGTGTGGTGTAGGATTGAACATACATTTCTATGCTCGCCAAAGCTCAAAGTGCCGTTCATCATGTCGTCCTCCTCATCCCGACCCCTCTTCCGAGTGGGGTCCGGGAAATGCTGCTGAACTCCGAACATCATGAGACTGTCTTAAAAGTGTACTGTTGGTGGTTGTAGAAGAAATGCAGCCGACTAATTGGCGGGTAGCGGGTGAAGATGCAGCAAGCAGTGTTAGCGATGTCGGCTCTATATCTGCGTCTCGTGGGGATTCGTCAAATCTGGCAAATGTCGTCAATGTCGTCGTCGGATGGATGTAGAGGGAAGAAAGCGACGTCGTGCTGCCGAGTCGAGTCGAATGGATGTCCGAGTCTGATGCGCAGGGCAGTGGCTGCTGCCAAGTTCCCCCGGACTGAAGGTGCCGGGATTGGCGGGGGTTGGGACTGTCCCTCGGAGCGGGCTGGCTGGGCTGGATGGGCTGGGCTGGGTCGTGGTGGCAGGCGCAGACAGGCTGCAGGCAACGTCCGGTCCAGTGGAGGTGGAGGAGGTTGCAGTTGCAGTTGCAGTGCGGGCACGCGCACACAATCAATCTCTCCAAGGCTCCAGCTGCAGGGAACCTGGAATATGCGGGAAAGCAGGTTCCACGGGGGTCGCGAGAGCGTCGATCTTTGCCGGCTATATTGGGGCGTTGGCCGTTGCGCGGGGCAGGCGAGGGAGGCTGAGTCGAGGGATCTTGTAATGATGTCGGTATCGGAAAGGAAGGCGAGTAGTGTCGACTGTCAACACCTCCTCAGGCAAGTGAGGTAAGATCGCGTGTCGAGGGATTCGAGTTTGCGCGGTGTAAGTCGTATAAGTAAGTCGCACCCAAAGAGGCAAGGTTGGGTCCGATTTGCGCAGCTGCTGCGGTTTGGGGTTTTCTTGGCCAGGCAGGCAGGCAGAAAAATGATGTTACTCTTGGGGTAAGCACCTTTATGGACAGCTTCCTTCTTGTTTCTGTTCTTTCTTTCCAAGACTCGAATCGGCGAATTGGAATCTCTTGGAAGGAAAGGAGGCTAAGAAAAAGGCAAACCAGATTCCCGGAAGGAAGGGTGTTGCAGATAAAGTGGAAGCAGGTGGGAAGCCGCCGAAAGAAGAATGCAAGCAGCAGCTGCCGATGCTTAAGCAGGCAGGAAGGAAGCACCACAGCAGCAATGACAGCAAGCAGCAGTAGCGACCTCGACAGGCAGGCGCAGGTAAGAAGAAAAAAAAAAAAAAAAAGAGCAGCAAGAATGCTAAGGTGCGCCACAAAAGGGGGAGAGGGGAGAGGGGATCCAGGCCACTAAAAGAAGCCCCCCGTCAGTGGTAAGGCAGGGAACCGATGCGCTACGTGCCCCGTGCGGACGAGGTGCACAACCCGGCGACGGAAAGCCAATAGATCCCAACGCTCAAGCAGCCAACACGCACGCCGTCCAGGTCCTTCCCGGGCTAACGGCTTTGGGGCCACCACTGAGAGAATCGGAATGTCAATGATGGCAGTCTGGGCAGTCTGGGCAGTCTCTCACACAGTCTGGGAGTCGAGAGCCGGGCAGACGGGAGGGAGGCTAACGACGCGCTAGTTCCACGCTGCTGGAATCCAAACCGAGAGGGACGGGAGGGAGGGGTCCCGGATGACGGAATGCGATGCCGCCTTCTGCTGAAATAAGGTAACGGTGAGGCAAAGGAATGTTCAGGGCCGGCTTCCAAGGAATGTGAACGTGGTGTTTCTGTTGTTGATGGTCCTTCTCGAACCCGACGAGTGAGTCGTGTGCTTGCTCCCGTCGCGTGTTTCGTGGCGAGTCGTGGCGAGGAGGTTGGTGTCTCTCTTTATTGTGTCCCAAATTGGGAGGTTGGAATGGGATAATACGTCGTCGGCCAGCGGGTGTGTTTTTTGGTTGGTGGCCAAGTATTCAACCGCCGTACTACAAGGACTGCAATTGTCGAGCAAGACGATGCTTGGCGCGACTTCCGGGAAATAAAAAGGAGCGTTGGTTCGAGACGTCAAAAAGGACTGATGAACGAACGGACGTCCGCTGAAGAATAACGTCACAAAAGAAAAGGAAGAAGAGTTGTTGACAGATGGATGACAAGTTCTGCAACAAGCACCGCGACACCAGCACCAGGCAAGGGAGGGGGGGCGGCAACGGCAAGGACGCGGGGAATAGGACGTTGATCGGAGAAATAAAAAGGAACACACCCAGCAAAAAGGAAGACGAGGAGCGTTGTGAGATATAGGGCAAGGTGGCGTTAGAAACGAAAGAGGGCGACCAAAGGGCTCTTATTCCGACCCAGCTAAGATCCGAGGGGGACGGGGGGCATGTCTGTCGCCTTGACACACTGCAACAGCGTCGTTGTTGTAGCTATCGTTGTTCCTCGCCTGCCTCACATCTTCACTCACCAACACCAAACTCTCTCTCTCTTTTTCTTTTGACTCTGCTCTGCCTCAACTGCCGCTGGGAGCTATTCCTCCTGCTGTCCAATGCTCGTCACATCACTCCAAAGCTGTAACTTGCTCGCGCTCTTCGCGCTGACCCAGCAGCGAGGACCAGAATGGGATCTGAACCGGGACGGAGAGAGAACGTTGAACTACTAGGTCTACCCTATCCACCCAGCAGGGCTCGTCGTCGTGTGTCGCGGAATGGATGCCACCACCGGGCCTGCCAAATAAAGGATCTCTCGACTGCCAGAGATCTGTGCGCCGCCGCGGGAGCAAGGGTAATGTTCGTCCACGGCAACGACAGCGACAGCGAGCGACAGTGACTGGTGATGGATGACTAGCCTGCCCGACTGATGGGTGTGTGTGTGTGTGTGTGTGTACGTGAGCGTGTGTGTGTGTGTACGTGAGCGTGTGTGTGGGTGGACGGGTCCGTGGACGGACGACCTTGCCGCTGTCCGGCCATTTGCTGGTTCGTCCCGCCTACCCAGCGCCCGTCACATGCGGAGGGGCCCTGTCGATGGATGGCATTCAGCAACTGAGAAGGGAAAAAAAGAAAAAGGAAAAAAAAAAAGGAAAAAAAAAAAAAAAAAAGGTGAGGTGGTGGTGAGGGCGGTTTCAGGATTGCTTCATGAGGTGCCGGGGTGTGGTGGTGGGATGAAGAGTGGATAGGGCCCAAAGGGAGTTTGAGCGTTCGCCTACCCCAATCTAGCCTTTCTGGCTGCGATACGTCCAGTCGTGATCTGCCTACCCGCGGCCATGCTTGAAGGGGGGTGCGTAGGCAGGTTGTGAAGGCATAACAAGAGGCGAACTGTGAGTTGTGATGGGAACGGGGGGGACACGCAAACGCTGAGGTCATTCGTGATGGGCGCCGGCAACTGCCACCGAGATTGGGTTCGCGGCCGCAGTCAGCTAATATGCAATATCGCCTCGACTAACACACCTCTCGTGGAAGGGGGATGGGTATGTCACCAATACCAACAATGACTTGCAGCTCGACGATCATCTCTATTCTCATCGCACCCTGCGGCAATCCACAAGAACCAAGGCCTTATCCGCACACCGACCTGTTGCTCTCCTTTCCTTCCGCTGCGCCCCCCGTTACAGCATCCCGTCTCCTTCAACTTCACATCATCATCAACCTGCGGCCGCCCCGATTCTCGTCTCCTCCCCCCGTTCCTGTCAGTCTCAGGCCAAATTCCCCCAACAGCAGAAAAAAGCTTACAGGATACGAGCGAGTCACGCTGCCGTGCGTATCTTGAGTCGACGTGTTCTCGGTCCAAGCCTGCCGTAGACTCTGATGCCAAGAACTCTCTTTTTGCCGTTCACTCGCATCTTTCCGCACAGAGCAACCACTCTACCGGAATAAGCATACCCAGCGAAAGCCAGCTAACTCCGACCCCGCTAAGTGGGAGGACCTGGGAAAAAGAGCCGCAGCGCGTGTGCCCTGTCCCCAAACCACGTCCCCCCGCAAGTAGCATCCCTCTCCTAATACCACCTACCGGCTCCAAGGAGCTGTCTCACAAACGGCCAAAACGGGGGCCCAGCCCAACATGCCTGCCGCTTCCCAGCTGCCTGGGACGTCCAGCGAGACGAAGGCCAGCGCCTTTGTGAGCCCTCGGATTGGAGGTTTTACGATGTGATGCCGCCCTCGTTACTACGCTACGCAGTGATCCAGCACCAAACTGGAGGGCATCTAACGCTGCCAGCGCGCGCCTCCCGTCCCGTCCTCCGTCTCCTCGGGGTGCATCCCTCGGGACCGACTCGCCCACGGTTCGAACCCTCGAAAATGGCAAACGTTGAGACTGGGCACCGATCCAATCTCGCCAGCCAATAGATTGAGCTTTGACTTTGGGCGGAGGGGGGCCGTGGAGTGCGCGAACAGACGCTCAAGAGAAAGAATCTAAAAAGAACAGCAGAAAAAGGTCGTTATCGTTTGCCGAACCCCGAAAAGATGGTGGCATCTTCGCACTGGAAAGTCAAAAAAAAAATTGTTATTGGAGAGACAGAACAGCGGGTGGGTGCGCCGGAACTCTCCCCCCCCTGCTTGCTGCTTGCTGCTGAGTTAGCTAGGTGGTTGACGGACTTGACAACGATCCAAGGGTCTTTTCCACGCCCGGAAGTTCTAGACTCTCGGACCCTTTGCGCCAAACCAGACACTACCCAACGGCCCTTGGGGGAAATATTCTGCCTGCCCGCTTGCTGCCGAACCTACCTATCCCCCCGAACGCTGGCATCTGCGTGACGAACAAGATTGTTGATGATGTAAAGAAAGCTGCTGCTAATTCCGTCCACACAAAGCCAAGACTGCTGATCCGCGAAACCGAATGAAGTCTGTCGATCTGCGTGGCCTGTGGCCGCGGGTTCATTCAAAGTCGGGGGCCAAGACCGTTTCACCTACTTTTTTATCGCCCTTCGTCCTTGGATGTGACCTGCAGTCAGACAGAGGCTTCAGGGTCGCTGGGGTGGTTCTACGGCGGGGGGATATTCGGAGTGTTCTGGGGGTAAAGGGCGATCAGGGAGACGGACAGGCGGTGACTGGCATGCTTGGCTTGCTCGTGACATGATCCGACTTGCTGACGCTCGGTGGACCTTTTCTGCCCGCACTGATCTTCTTGGAGGCCTTGAATTTTTTGGGGGAGGAGCCCGCGTTGGCCGGGGTTCAGCTTGGTCCGGGCGGGATTCATGTCTCGGTGTCGTCGGTGAGGCTACGATGAGTGTGGGTATGGGGCTCTTCCTCGGTGGGGCTTCGGTGAGAGAGTCGACATTCTTCGTCTCTTGCGGTGCCATGCCATATTGCGGTGCCATGCCATAGTAATTCAAAGCCATCGATGTATTGTCCTTACTGGCATAAAATAAGCCATATATCAGGTTGAATTGACCAGACAAAGTGACACTGGACGCGACGACAAGCCATCTGTCTGTGGGAAGATAGAAAAAACGTCATTACAGCCACGTCTCTCCTGACCAACGAACTGCATCAAGTGGTCATCCTCTGATTGGTGTTCGTATGTCAATAGCAATTTGAATTGTTTTATTCCTTATAAGTAGTCTCTAACGGCCATATGGTGTTTTGAAGAGTGTGATCAGGGCAGCAATTCTTCGTTGTGAAGAGCCTTAGGATTCTGCAGGTGGGCTATGCACCTTGAAGATATTGGAAATACTTTTAATATTCAGTAACTGAATCATAATTATTCAGCTTCGTTCAATTCTAGCTTTGTTTCAGCATAAGTACCTTTGCCAAGTTTATGAATTTGATATGGTGACCTGCTTCGAACATTTATTTTGAAAATAAACATTTAAACATAAGCAAAAAAAAGCTCCTTTAGTAGACAACACCAGCACCTCTAAGACTTTCCTTCATTCACTCAACTGATACAATCACCAGGTATAAATATCAGGATCGTCGTCCCGCTTTCGACATTAAACTCGTTCTCGTTACTTTTGGATTTGTGCTCTGACTATTTACCCTGAACTGATGGCCACAAAGGCAAAACACCACCACTGAGTTATCATTTCGTTAATCCATTACGTATCATTTGTTTGGAGACATGATTCACTTTGAACCTGTGTATATGTGCGGCTTGTGAATTTTCTCAACCCGTTGAACTACGTTGGTTGCGTGTCCGTCGGGCCTCGAAGCAACGAAGAAAACAATAGCAGTCAAGGCAATTAGACTCAATCCCGAGTTTTTGCTCCTTCAAGATATGTCTATTGCTAAGACTGCCTAGAAAATACGCCCGGCTTCGAGTTCATTGTGGCTACTTTGTTTGGTTTCATGCTTGAATAAAGCTTCCAATGACAACAGGTCACGATGCCGATGCCGATGCCAATACTAATGTTCCCTTTCAGAAAACATCAGTGCACAAATCAATCCTAAGACGTGTTGAGAAAGTAATTGAGTCAACCCATTTTTCGGAAGCTCTCCATTAGAGGCGGCATCCCAGAAGCTTAATGAGATCATAGAGTTCCGTATCAAAGCAGAGTCTGAACCCCGCACCACTCCAAGAGCGCCGACAACCTCTCGGCTCATCTGAACAGCCTCCGGCATCCAAACCGCAAGCATCCTGCAGCTGCTAATCTGCAGTGCAAACCGTCAATATGGGCTGGGGCGGCAACCTCTACGTCGTCAACGCAACCCCGTACACATGGACACGCGTTTATCAACCCGCGCCAGGCGCCGGCGATATGAGCGCCTGGCATATGCCATCAGTAATTGACCCAGGCAAGTCACGGCCCCCATATTGCAGGAACATCACCTAACATGCGGTTAGGGGAACTGGTCAAGGTCTACGCCGAATTCAGAACAGCAACAACAAACGACTGGGGCCTCACGCAGTACTCCGTCGGGACCGCCTTCTATCCCGCAATCGAAATCGGCATCAACGGCTGCGACTTCGGCAAGGGCAGCTACTATCTCCACCTCATCTCCATCTCAACCCTCGGCAACCCAAAAGGCACCAAAATCACCACGCCGTTCGTCCACAACGGCAGCGCGTTCCTCTTCCTCGGCGGCACCGAGGGGGCCTTCGTCTCCTCAAACCCGCCGGGGCGGACCTGGATGCGGGACACCCTTCCCGTCATCGGCCACCAGTCCCTGCGGACGACATGCCTCCTCGGGTCCCACGATGCGGGTATGAGTCTGGACCGGCTGGCGACCAAGACGTCGCCGTTCGTCACGCCCGCGAACGTGCAGACGCAGACGCTGGACGTAGGCGCGCAGCTTGCCAGCGGCGTGCGGTTCTTCGACGTGCGGCCGGTGGTGTCCGGCGGCGCATACTTCACGGGGCACTACAGCAATACGAAGTCGCCGCTGCGGTGGCAGGGCGCGAACGGGGTGTCGGTGGCGGAGATTGTGGCCCAGGTTAACGCCTTCACGGCCGCGTGTGCGGAGCTCGTGATTCTGGACATTTCCCACGCGATCGATACGGACGATAGGTACGAGAACTTCACGCAGCGGCAGTGGGATGTGTTATTCGACATGCTCGCGGACCCTGTGACTGGGTTGAAGAACCTGTTCACCGCGCCTGCTGGAACAAGGGATCTGACAAAGTTGTCGATGAACCAGTTCATCGGCGCCGGCAAGGCAGCGGTGGTGTGCCTCATCCAAGCGGACCGGCACATCCGCATTCCCAAGAAATACGACGGCAGGGGGTTCTACATGAAGCACGCCTACTTCCCGGTCCGCCCGTCCGTGGCGTATTCGAACACGGACGACGTGCGGTTCATGATGTACGACCAGCGGCGGAAGCTGGAGCGGTACAAGACGCGGAGGGAGGATCCCGTTGTGGAGACGAGCTGGACTCTGACGCAGGTGACGGGCGCGGAAGCCGCCGGGTTCGGGCCGTCGATTCTGGAGCTTGCGTTCCGGGCGAGGAATCAGTTGTTCCCCAACTTGTGGAGGTTTTGTACGGACGACTCGTTTCCGAACTTGATTGCGCTGGATAATGTCGATTCTACGGAGTATCTGGCTTTGGCGATGGCTGTCATGTGGCGGTTCAGTCTAGGTGGGAAAGGGAGGAGGGCGGATCATCATCTTTGACGACGGTTGACTGCGGATCATACGAGCGGAACAGCAGTTGCGATTTGGAACGAGTCCTTATCAGGTGCCTCGGACGATGTTTCTCGAGCATGTAATCTCACCATTTCTCTCACATATTGTCACTACTGCCCTGTGATAGGTTCTTGTAAGGAGCACTCGTTGATTTAAGGTATTCAACGGTCCTAGTCCACGTCGAACCAAGAACTGGATAAAGTGCCGTTTAGATTTCGCGAATGAGATCCCTCAGAGCGAGTCCACATCTTTCCGAGGGCGGAATATCGCCGCACATCTTGAGGCACCGGGCGGCACAGAGCGGAGACACCAAAATTGCTCACCTCGAAAACACCGGGACTGGCCCCGCTTATCTCGGTCTGTTTCGCTGAGTCACGGTGAAGAAACCTCAATTGGCCAATCAGGTGCGTCTCATTCACAAGCGGTCTCGCTTCCGTCCAAACGGCCCAGTCTTAGATCCTGGATGCAAAATATGGACTCCTGCAGACATCAAAAGTCTGTCTTCTTTAGCAGACAGCCTTGATTCGAGTGATCAAGGCATTGTCTAACGCAGAACTGACCTGTCTCTGTGAGCAGGTCTTCACGGCCGCAACCATTGGCAACATTTTCGAGCACAAAACCCAAAGACAGAGATAGGCTTTTCTCATACCCTCTTAGCGGCCGAGATACGCCCAGTGCCCCTCCATCTGCCCCGCCATCGGCCAGGCGTCCTGACTCTCTCCCTCGACCGTTGTGCGTCACCGCAGGAGGCGGAATGTCCCAAAATCTTCGCCAACGGCGCATCTCTGACGTCGGGAGGACCCAGGGCGCGCACAATTGCCTCAATTGAGCCAAATCATGCCACCATACAGACGAGAGGCATTTAACATTGTGCCCACCGCAAGGGCTGAATCTCGACAGCAATGGTGACATGACCGGGACGCACGTGGAACCGCAGAGAGACCGGAGGCGCCCTTTCAGATACAGTGTGCATTACACCGCATATTGGAGCAAACATTGGAGGAGGAGGGGTACCTTTCCGCGGAAGTTTTGCTCAAAAGATACTTGGCCACGCAGCCAACTGCCGGCGGGCGTGCCTCCGAACGTGCCCCGGGAGGACTGAGAGAAGAAAAAAAAAATCGAGCAGTTCCCCCCCAAAACTCCATACATCACACAAAGAGCGGAAGGAAGGGAAAAAAAGAGGCATCTTTTAAATTACATCCTCACACACAACAGCTCCAAAACCTCCCAATTACTGCAATCCACTTTTCTCTGCCTACCTTACCCTCTGAGTCACACTCCCAGCTGCTTCTCCCCCTCCAAAAAGGCAGCCCCCTTCCCCTGTGGACGAACATTCATCCTCCCTCCTCGGTCACCGACGGCTCAAGCAGCAGATCCCACCGCACACGCATTTCCGCACCCACGGCGAACCGGTTCCGCACGAACAGACGAGTAGACGGGCCTGGTTAATTGTTTTCGCAAGTCCAATGTAAGCCGTTGCCTGAATTCTGACCTTTCCGATTGGCTTCTGCCAGAAAGCTGTTGGCTTTGCTTGCTTTACCCCGGATTCTCGTCTGTTGCCGCTGTCTGGCGTGCCCGGGGATGCGCGGGACGATGTGCCACTCTCACGATACCCCGCGATGGGACGAAGAAACGACGTGCGGGCGGGCAGCGATATCTGCATCTTGCCATTGAACGAATCGACAGCTAATTGACTTGCTGCAGTTTTTAGATACCCCTTTTTCATCACCAAAATCACATCAAAATGCCTGGTCTCGACCTTCAGCATGAGCCCCTCGCGGCTGACGACGTGAGAAGTGAGTCACCTTTTTTTTTTCTATCGTCGCTCTCGAAATCTGAACGAACCCACTTTACAACGTCACTCCATTCATCCTTGCCTGTCTCTCTGCCCCACACCAATCACTCTCATCATCAACATGCCAATCGTCCTCGCGACGACACAAACACCACACCGGACTCAACTCCGCCAGCCTCACCTCCAAACCTCACCATCCGCATCAACATCCGCAATGGCTAACGTACCACCACCACGACAGTCCTGGGCCAGGACCCCCTCATCCCGCCTGCCCTCCTCTCCTCCGAGATCCCCATGACCGACACGGCCCTCCAGACCGTCGTCCGCGGCCGCAACGAGGCCGCCGACATCATCATGGGTAAGGACGACCGCCTCCTCGTCGTCATCGGCCCTTGCTCCATCCACGACCCCGCCACCGCCCTCGAGTACTGCGCCCGCCTCAAGGACGTCTCCGCCCGCCTCGCCGGCGACCTCTGCGTCGTCATGCGCGCCTACCTCGAGAAGCCCCGCACCACTGTCGGCTGGAAGGGCCTCATCAACGACCCGGACATCGACTCCACCTTCAAGATCAACAAGGGCCTGCGCGTCAGCCGCACCCTCTTCCGCGACCTCACCTCCGCCGGCATGCCCATCGCCAGCGAGATGCTCGACACCATCTCCCCGCAGTTCCTCGCCGACTTCATCAGCGTCGGCGCCATCGGCGCCCGCACCACAGAGAGCCAGCTGCACCGCGAGCTCGCGAGCGGTCTGTCCTTCCCCGTCGGCTTCAAGAACGGCACCGACGGCAATCTTGGTGTTGCCATTGACGCCATTGGTGCGGCGGCGGCGAAGCACCACTTCATGGGTGTCACGAAGCAGGGCCTGGCTGCCATCACCCGCACCAAGGGCAACGAGCACGGCTTCGTCATCCTGAGAGGCGGCTCCCACGGTCCCAACTTTGACAAGGAGAACGTGCAAAAGGCCAAGGAGACGTTGACGAAGAAGGGCCAGAAGCAGGCCATCATGATTGACTGCTCCCACGGTATGTTATGCCCACCCTTTGGAAAGGATTAGAGACTTTGAATACTGACTGCGACAGGCAACTCCAACAAGGACCACCGCAACCAGCCCAAGGTCGCCGCCGTCATCGGCGAGCAGCTCAGGGAAGGCGAAAAGTCCATCATCGGCGTCATGATCGAGTCCAACATCAACGAGGGCAACCAGAAGGTCCCCGCCGAGGGCCCCGCCGCGCTCAAGAAGGGCGTCTCCATCACCGACGCCTGCATCGACTGGGACTCGACCATCAACGTCCTTGAGGACCTCGCCTCCGCCGTCCGCGCCCGTCGCGAGGTCAACGCCGGCACTGCCAACGGCAACGAGGAGAGCCACAAGGTCACCCACCTCGAGGAGGAGTAAAGCGTGAGAAAAAGAACTTGTGAGGCAGACAGGGGGAAATGTGCGGGAGACAGAAGAAAGAACATACCAATGTGTGCATGGCATTTGCATTTCGAGGCTTCAGGAGGGAATAGTTTCAAAAGTCATCTTTTCGAGTTCATGGGTTTTGGTGCATGGGTAAAATGATGCTTGCATCCCCCGGTGGTGCCCGGGACGTAGGAGAAGATAGATAGCTTTGCTCAACATGGCTTGCATTTTCTCCATTCACTCGACTTTGCGTGATGTACGATACCATGATCGAAAATGCCTCCGATGCCCATGACCACGCCCCGATACCTTGGCCGCGCTACCGTTCCCATCCATAACGCCATTTCCGATACCATGTAAAATCAATTCGTCGCCGGTTGCAAAGGGCTGTAGTCGCCCCGGCCCCTCCCCGCCTGCGCTGCCTCAGCCTGCCTCTTGCCCTCCCGCAGCTCCTGCGCGCGCTTGAACGCCGCCCAGCCCAGCAGCCCTGTGGTGCCGAGGAGGAACCCCCAGACAATCACCTTGTCCTTGTTGCTGTCGCGCTGGAAGCACATGGTCTGCACGTTCTCCTCCGTCGCGTCGCGGCAGAAGTCGATGCCCCGCGAGAGGCAAAAGGCCTTGGTGCACTGCGAGCAGGACGAGGAGGCGGCGCGCTTGGAGTCGCGGTGGAGGTCTGATGAGGGAAGGTCTCGTGGAGGATTGGCGGCCGTGTTGTCATCGCTGTGCTGGGGGCCTAGGGCGACGATTGTGCTGTTCTTGAAGCAGGTGCATTTGCAGAATGTTGGTGCTGCTTTGGGGGTGTTAGTAGTCATTGCGCGGGAGCGGAACGCGGGAGAATGTACAGTTTGCGCTAACTAGAGCGACAAGCCCGCAGAGGAGCAGAAGTATGAGTGATAATCGGTTCATTTTGGCGGGGTTCTGGTCGAGATGCCGCCTGCGTCGCAAAGCAGCCGAGGATTGAGGTTGTCGCCGTCAAGGGCTGAGGCTGATGCTGGTCGCTGACTAGTGCACAAGCCACACGCCGCCCGCCAACAACCCCCCGTGGCACACCCAATTGTGGCTGGAGCTCTAGCACTCTGATTCGCCAGTCCGATCCAGCAAAAAAGTTCAATTGCGAGCTCCCTCTATCTCGATCGTCGTGCTGCCACTCGGGAGACCTCCAATTGCCCAACGCCGCACCCATAGCACAACTCGCCACGATGCGCAGGGCAACGCGCTTCGGTCAGCCTCTGCTGACCGCTGCATCAGCACCGCAATGTACATGCGCCCCCGCTACACTCCCCATCGCTGCCCGCCGAGCGCTCTCGACGACGTCTACGCTCCAGGAGGGCGTCCGCGACCGCGTTCGCAAGGCCCTGTGGAAGGGCGGCGACGCTCCTGGCCCCGAGGATCCCTACGCCGTTGAGGAATCCCAGCTGTCGAAACAGGAGCAGATCGAGGCCGACATCGCCGAGGCCAATGCTCAGTTGGCCGAGTTCGAGGCCCAGTCCAAGGCCCAGCCCAAGAACAGAGTCATCCGGACTCTCCGGCCGCGCAAGTTCCTGAAGCGTCGCCCAAACAGCAAGCTCCGGACGAGTTTCAAACTAACGACGGCACCGACTGAGAGGGACCTTGAGGACATGAAGGAATACGAACCCGCTATGGAGGGCGGCGGCCTGGAGACGGTTGGAGGCATGGAAGGGTGGTGGGAGAGGTACGGCCGCTGGGGCAAGGAGAGCCAGTTGCCTCCCTTGGCGCGGAAAAAGGTCATCAAGAACAAGGACATCTGCGAGGTGTTTGCCAGGGTGGCCATCACCGAGGCGCTCATCGTGGCGCGCGTGGACCCGGCGTCGGCGGCGGGCAAGTGGAACCCGTTGACGGCCAAGGACATGAGGCGGGCGTTTGCGTTTGGCATCAAAGTATCCGAGGACGGCACTGGAGTTATCCTCGGAGGAGAGAGAAACCAACAGTCTGTGCCGATGAAGCTGCATAAACCGCAAGAAGGAGTCGAGCCAAAGGTGAACGTTTCTCCCGAGGAGGCCAAGAAGCTGGTAAAGTCCTGGGACAGTGAATGGAAGAAGGTCTCTCTTCGGGACGCCGTCGTCAATTTTGCAGTAAGTTCTGCCTCGTTCTCAACAGTTCCTCACTGAAATGCCTGACCGTCTCTAGTTCAACAAGCGCTTCAACCAACTGACGGGCCACTCCACCCACGACGGCAAGCTGGTGCAGCTGAAGACCGTCGGCAACTTCCTCGAGGATATCGCCAAGCCTCCCAAGCCCGTCAACGTCAAGGTCGCCGAGGCGGTCCAGCAAGAGGGCAGCCTGCCGGCGCTGGCCAACGTCGCGCTGCACGAGCGCCGCGTCACGCCGATCGACAAGGAGACGGCGGTTGGTCGGTGGAAGGTCATCACGAAGGAGCTCGAGAAGAGATCGCTGCCAGTCACCGGCCACGAGCATCTCCCCAAGCCGGTCCAGAGGAAATGGATCCTGGGCCAGGCGTAGGGGGCGGTTGGATGTGGTATCCTGGGATGACGATACGAAAAATAAGGGAAACACAGCGGAGAGGAATGTGTCTGGCATAGACCCTTGTACAGATAATGTACTCTTTGTAACATATGGAACATCATCGATTCTTGCTCTAGGTCTGCCATGGTTGTCTTTGCTGTGGCATGTCGATTGGTGCTTGTTATGGCAGCTTGTGGGCATCAAAGTGCATTGAGTAAGGGCCCTCGACCTTGATTAGATGCCTGATCTTCCCGGCAGGTGCTCTCTTGCCTCACAGCACCATCGATGACCACTGTTGCCCTGGACACAGGGAATTGGGATGCACAACAAAGGCACCTGCCAAATCGAAGCTGCTCCTTCTGTTCCTTACACCTTCCAACTCCCGAGGCGAGCACCTTGTGTTTCTTTCCTCGATCGACTCCTCGTGAGGTACCTCACTCATCCCTCCTTCATCCTTCCTCTCGCCTTCCCTTCTATCTACCCCGGCGGGTTGCCACGCAGTTTCGATTTCTTTCATCTCCTCCGCATCCTCCTCCTTCCCCGCGTCGTGATCATCGTCATTGTCATCATCGCCGTCTCCCTTAAGATGCCAACCTTGCCGCCGTACCTGCGCGGCTACCCGGCCGAGCAAAGACGTGACGCCTGGCTACAGTGGGCTTTTGAAAACATTAGCCCAGTCTTCGAGCGCTTCCCCGGAGAACGCGCTTACGTCGTTTTCCAGTTGGAAAATCTCGAGTGGATAGGAAACTGCGGCCTTCCTCCCGCCAACAGCGACTCGGACGCCTGGTGTCGCCTCAAGCAAACCTGGAGTCCCTCAGAGCCACCTCCCAAGGGAACCATTCCCTCAGTGGCCGACTGCGAGGTCGTGCGTCTTTTGAACAAGGGCTACGTTCACGAGTATATCGAGCTGAACCTGAGGAAGCACGGCTGGGATCCCTACAAGTGCTGCGATCCCTCTCTCAAAGTCGAGCAGAAGAGACTCAACGCTCCTTCCCCAGCGAAACCTTCTTCCTCGGCGGCGGCGACTCCTGCTTCGACTGGTGTTCGTTCGTCTGCGGCGGCTTCTTCCTCCAAGACAACTCCTTCATCCACGACAGCTTCTTTCTCCACGACAGCTCCTGCCTCGAAGACAGCTCCTCCCTCAAAGACAACAGGAACTGGGGTTCCCACCAGTGGAGCGACAACCGGCGAATTACGTGATCGCTTGATACGTGCCATGTCTTCGCCCTCCCGAGGTGCTTGGGCACCTGCACATGGGACTTCCTCATCTGTTCGAGGCACGTCATCGCCGGTTCAAAGCATTGATTCACCCGGACGCGCATCCCCTTCACCCATTCGTGGCGGTTCCCCATCAGGTCGCGGTGGAAGAGGTCCAGGTACCAGTGGACGGGCTGGCTTCGTTTCTGGACGTGGCGGCCTGTCACCAAGACCGTCTCGGCCTACGGAGACTACTCCTTCTACGCCAGTGTTGCCGAAGCCAACACTTTCTTCCCCTTTCACGCCCCGGACAAGACCGATTGTCAAAGAGGAAGGCACTGCTCGACCCACACCTTCTCCTGCTGTGCCAGTGAACCGGAACGCTGGTGTCGGATCCACTCGATCTCAGAAGCCTGCCCAGACAGCCCAAAAGGCTCACGCGTGGACACCCACGTTTGGATCGATGCCGGCTTCTTCCCAAGCCACACAATCCAACTCGACCAAGTCGACGACAACTCCTGCAACCGGCTAGAAGCCGTCTGGAAGCACGTTCGGCGGAGAGAAGGGCCTTGGTGGACAGGGTTGTCTCTTCGGGCAGCCCGAAACCCCGAGCCTAAACAAACCAACAGCCTTCAACACGTCTGTCTCCGAGGGTAGAGTCTCTGGAATAAAGAATGCTGGTGGAAGTTCCACCGAAAATAAAACGAAGCGTCATGCCTCTCCGGGACACGAAACCGGCAACCCAATGGTCGGAAAACACGACACTCCGCCTCGAGGAGTACCTTCGTCTTCCAAGCCTGTTGTCAGCAGCGGGATTCCCGTCGGTGGCAGCAAAGGTAGTGTTGGCGCCCGTGTCATCACGAACCCACCGCGTGCAGATAATCCGTCCAATGCTGTCCAAGATCCTGCCACATCATGCGATGAGCTGGAAGGAGACTCGTTTGGAAGACATCCCCGCGGTGTTCCTCTGGCAAACGACTTGACTCCGCAGAATGTGAAACGGAATCTCCAATTTCATAACAGCCAGTCGCGGCCGGCGGCCGAGAAGGAGAGTAAGACACAGTCTCCAGCCAGCGCGAAAGTTCAAACAACAGTCACACCGAAGGAAGAGCACCTTCGTCCGAATGATGATCTACACAAAAACAACATCGAGAGAATGTCGGCCAAACTTTTCAAGAGTTCTCGCCCAACTCTCCATGCTTACCTCCGTGACGAGATCGAGGCCATGTCGAAAACCGTTATGGGCAACATGAGAAAGCGTACTGTTGAGGTGCTCGGCCGTCAATCAAACTCTCATCTCGGATTCGCTACTCTTCGAGACGTCGAAGACCTTACGCTCGCAATGATGGAAGCCGAGATAAAATCGGTGAGGAAAGCTACCTTGGAACAGATTGACAAGCTCGACAAGCAGGGCTCAGATGTCCCGATCAAGCGCGAAGCTAGCGAGTTCGAGGAAGGAGGAGTCGCTGAACATGCTCGAGAAGCCAAGCGCCAGCGCACCTCCAGCAGTGCCAACTCGCAGGATTGTATTCAGTCATGATAAAGCCTGGGGTCCAGGGGTGTGTAGAGATACAGGGACTTGCACCATGACAGTCACTTACGTATGATACTTGAGAGCGGCGAGACAAAAGTTGGAGGATGGAGTTGCAAGGTCAGCCGTATTAGCAACCGCAACAGCATGTTGGTTGCTTAGAAAGTCTGCAGGAAATGAAACAATCTTCTCAGATCCAAATTCAACATCCGTGTAATTGTTGCCAGCCTTCACTAACGTTCAACCCAGGGACCTGTCTATATAAGCTGCTTCCATACCAACTGACCCGCCGGCTTTCAATTCTTTTGGCACCTACTGGCAAACCCTTTCGGCTTCCAATGCGGGTAACAAAGGTGAGAAACGAGGTCATATATGGCCCAGCACTGTTGATATCAAAGCTTAAGACATTAGTCTCGATTCTCCAGCTCAGGGGATGACCAGCTCAATAGGCTGTCACCGACCCTGCGCGACCCTATCTCTCGCACCTAGATGGCCGTCTATTCTTGTGGCCGACGGGATAATCTACGCGCGACGGTCCTCCTTGTGGGTCCACATGACCGAAACGTGCCGGCGCCGCCGGCTGGGCTTTGCAACGCCTGTTTCGGCCGGCTGTGGCTGGTCAGCAATTGATTAGCCAAGACCTGGGAACGACTAAATATAATGAACGGTAAAGCGAGAATGGGCAAAATTAAGGTCCGCGTTTAAGTGCTCTGGAGTACTCCGTCAACGCGAGTACAGATGAACACCGTCGCGGAGCGAGTACAATTGGTCGGCGATCTCAATGTCCACAATTTAAAAGAGTTTGTCTTGAGTCAGTGGCACATAGCATGATAGCAGGCGATTATATCGCCGCCGAGTTGTACAACTCTCTTGGAATATCTATAAAGCAAGACTTTCCCTTTTGTGTTCATTTCGGTTGGTTATCGCAGTTGATCACCACAAGTCAATCGTTCCAACAGACAGACAAGATGCGCTACTTCTTCGCCCTCGCTACCCTCATCACCGCCGCTCTGGCGGTTGCCATCCCTGAGCCCCAGGGCAAGTGCAACCCCGACTTCAACTGCTGCACTTTCTCCGAGTCGGCGTGCAGCGAGCGCCTCCAGGCGTGCACCAGGACTTGCAACGTAAGTTTGATGTTCCGCCCAACGGAGGAAATCACCCAGACTGACTGTTATATAGGGCGTCACTACCAAGGGCATCTGCAACGACTTGGGCGCCGGCTCTCTTACCTGCGATACCGCTTAGATTCAAGCTATTGGTCTGGTGTTGGTGGAGTCGTGAGATCTTCAGCGTTAAGTGTACATATGGGAGGGTTTTTGCATCAGCGGCATCATAGCATGAAATAAAATACCGTAAAACCCAACATTGTGTTATTCCTTGATTTGTTTAGCGAGTGAAAATAGAACCGCTTCTTGATGGTTCAAGTTAAGCCCAACGCAGAGATTGAAAGCCCCAAAATCCACCACAAAGCTCCGCGCAACCCAGCATTCAACACATGATGCCGATGACAGCTTCAGCAGCTACACCCGCACTTCTCACAATTCCCCTGCCCGCAATCCGCGCTCTTCACAGGCTCACACTCCCCCTTGCCCTTGCACTTCCGCCAGTCGCCGAACCCGTCGCCCCACGCGGTCCAGCACCAGTGGCCGTTCTCCGGGTTGCACTTCTCCCAGCAGTACCCGTCGGTGCAGCCGTAGTTGTCGCCCCACCAGCAGTCGCGCGCGAAGACCGTGGCGTCCGTGGCATCCGCGGCGGCGTCGCGGGGGCTGACGAGGGACAGCGGGTGTTCCTTGCACTTGCGGATGTCGGCGGGGCTGATGCCGGCTTGGGTGGCGGCGTCGGTGGAGGACATGACGCCGAGGGGGCCGCATTCTTCGGCGGCGGTTGGGGCGGGGCCGGCGGAGGTGAGGGAGAGGTGTGCGGCGAGGGTGAGGAGGGTGGTGGTGGTGAGCTTCATTATGGGCTTATGGACGCTCGGGGTTGCTCTTCGGTTAGAGATGGCTTGCCTTTGGGAAAGAGACAGAGTTATGGTCGATATTGGCTGAGGCTGGCTTGTACTGAAGGCGTATTCTGCTGGTGGCTTCATTCACCCTGTGGCAGGAAAATTATCTGAGCCTTTATAGATAGATCTTTGGTCTTGTCCAGCATGCAGCTTTTCTTTTCTTTTCCTTTCTGCTGCAAAGTGATTCACAAGTTCTTCATCGAACGAACGCCGAGTCTATGGATCGTCTCTAGCAGTCTGCATCCCGAGTTGAATAGCCTACTGAAGTGAAGGCGTGGCACGTCGTAGTCGGACGGATGTTGTGGCCGGTTGAACCAGGCTCTGGATCTTGGAGGAAGAGTTCTCCATACGGGCGACATCTCTGGCTAACGGGGCAGAACATGTGTTATTCCTACCTCTTCTATGTCTACTTGTGGCTATGTAAAAGCCAGTAAGGGTTCTCTTTGGTCTGTGGATGTCTGCTGTTTGCCGTGAGCAACCGATGACAACATGCCCCTTGCGGATGACAACATTGCCCGTGGGACCCGAATCAACAACTCCCTAACCTTTTCGCATCAGCACCGGGAACAATCGCCAACGGCATCGCATGTCAGGCTTACTTGACGAATCCTTCGTTATGTCTTCATCCATACATTTCTAGCCGAATCTGTCCAACGTTGTCAAGCCGTGAACGAAGTTGCGGTGAGCCTACCATGATTTTCTCACGAAAAATCCTGGATGGCCGGCCTCTCTAGGACCCGATTCAAGAGGACACGGCCGCGCAGCAGATCCCATCATCCACTTGGAAGTGCTGAGATACACGGCTCACCCCCTGTCACGAGGTTCCAATCCAGGTATGTCGAAACCAACATCTAGCAAGCTGCAAAAGCCACATCAACCTGATCCCTAAAACCATATCACCGGAGACCACTCCGGAATACGCAGAGAAAAACCACCACTTTCATGCAACGAGCCCAGCCCAGTGCATCCACACTGTATGTCAAATCAGACCCCTGGCTTCAGCTGTCCGCTAGCGCAATGTGATGTGCTGCCCACCCCCAGCACTGGTGAAGATCCCATCTCGCGTCGCACGACGCACCGCTAGGCGCACTTGGTAAGGCTCGTGATTGGGCCCCGGGGAGGTGTTTGCACCCCAACCGGCAATGGGGCAGAAAAAGCAAGTAAAATGGGGAAAGGCGTCGACGGCCGCGTCAGGCCCCTTTCAGCTCTAGGCCCTGTGGTCGAAAGGACAAAATACACCGGACACGAGATAGCGAGGGGTGATTGACAGAAATGATTAGGTCTCCCACGTGGAAGAGCTGTCTAGCGCTGTCTGGCTTTGACAAGATCACTAATCTGGCCGGAGAGGAAAGATATCGAGGAAATGCGTGGGCAGACTGATGATGGGCTATCTCCAAGTTCAGCAGGTCGTTTGAGCGTCTGTCGACATGCTGCAGCCACGATGATGCCGCAGTCGACTGTAGCACGCACAAAATGCAAAGTCTGAGCAACAATGCCGAATACTGTGTAAGGCTCATCATAGGGGGACAATATCTATCTGACGGCAGTAGCGCGGTCTAGCCCCAAGTCAAATAGATCCAGGCTAACTGGAAACATGCCAGATTTTCGACTGTCTAACCCAAAAGTGCAAATCCCTTGTTCGGGAGCAAAGTCCGAATCCCCGCGGATTCGTCCTCAGCCCCAGGAGGATCTGGGACTTTTCTCCCTGTGCTTTCCCATCAGAATTTCCGCATCGTCTCATCGTAAAGTGCTAGAATACACATCTTGAACAGCATCAATCGATCGCGATGTCTGCAATCACCAGCTCGTACCCGGCTCTGTCGAGCATGGTGCAACCGGCCGTGAGCGCCGTGGTCTCGAGCGAGGACAACTGGAAGGGCAAAACAAGCCCGGCCGAGAGGAGGAAGATCCAGAACAGGCTCAATCAGCGGACGTGGAGTAAGTGGCACCCACCACATGCAACCTGCTTACTGTGCCTCCCTTCGTGGTGCCCCGCCACCGCATGCCCTCTGCTTATCATGGCCTCGAGATGAAATGGGAGTTGGAACGGTTCACTCACGCGGACATCGAAACGTATTAGGACAGCGACGGAAGGTGGAAAGACTGCGCCAAGGCCATGGAGCGGCCCGAGGCACTGGAGCAAGCATCTCGCCGACCGAGTCCACGGCCCTTGTACCGCGCAAGACCTCGTCGTCTTCCACCGCCTCCGAAGATACCTCTCCTTCCAGCGACGATGCGGAGACGTACATGTACACCACGGCCATGGAGCTCTCGCGCCCTAGCACGAGGCGCTCGAGGGCCAATGGGGAACGGTTATATGCCAAGCACGCGACGTTGATGGCGCTGACGTATATCGGACGCAGGCGGCAGCTGCTGGACCTGCAGGACGAGGACATGGACGAGCTGTACGACCTGTTCCTGATGAAGGCGATGCATTCCGGAACGGACCCAATGTCGGACTCGCTGATCCCGCTGGTGCAATTCAACCTCTTGCGGGGGCTGATGGAGAACATGAAGACGCTGGGGATCACGATGCCGATGGTCTGCGATGAGGACTGTGCGTCGCCGTTCGGGACGGACCCGCGGTATAACGTGCGGACGGTGTGGAGCTTACCGGTGTATCTGCGGCCGACGGAGACGCAGCTGACGGTGGTGCACCATCCCTGGCTGGACTTTTTGCCGCTGCCGCGTATGCGGGATAACCTTATCAAGGCGGACGGGAGCTATGACGACGAGGAGCTGTGCCTCGACATGATTGGCGACGGAGACGCGCCGTCCGGGAAGGGGGAGATGATTCTGTGGGGAGACCCTTGGGACCCGATGAACTGGGAGGTGACGGAGCTGTTTGTCAACAAGTGGCGCTGGGTGTTGGAGGGGTGCGAGGAGATGATTCGGTCGTCGAACTTTTGGCGGGCGCAGAGGGGGGAGAAGAAGATGCGGGTGAAGCTCCGGGGATGATGTGGCTTGCATCGAATGGCCACTCTTGTACCAAATTCCAACCCATTGTGTCGCGATACTCTGGGGCTTTCTTGTTCGGTTTTCTCCGAGGCACGTCTAGACTTGGTCAATGTATTGGCTACCTGTGGAATGGAAAAAACCTTGTCTCTGCGGCTCACAAACCACGTGGGTGTGCGGCTTTGTTGACTTCGATCGAGACCGCAGGGTACCTCATGGATGACAGAGACCTGGTTTCTGCCAAGACAGGTGGATTCATATACCGGATAATACTTGAATTCTCTATGCTTTTCGTAGGCCTCGATATCCATTGCCTTGCATGTCTTTTGCGGTCGGGGGTGTTGGTAAAGGTCGTCTCTCATGGTGCGCAGCTGGATTACCCCTTATCGTGTATTTTTGGCCATCCCCCAAATACAAAGATGGTTTCTGGATTTGCTCACAGATATTTGATTTTGTGAAGGATGTTTGATGGAAAAAAAGCTTGTAAGATGGAAAAGAGAAGTTGCCAGCGAGACCTCTCCAGGCAGGTGGTTTCCTAAAGTGACAAGAACCCAGCAAGGCAAGACCTCCAGTCGCGACCGCGACCTTCCTCCTTACCCCTTCTGAATTCACGTCGGTGCCTTCCTCTATCTCTTTCGTCTTTTTCTGTATCCGTCTTTCGCCATCGCTGCCTCTACCCCTCCTCACCACTTCCCACCGCCGCCTCTGTCTTTGCCCGTCGTCTTCCCTCTCTCTCGCCTTGCGCGTATTCGTCGCGATCTCTACCACAGTCTTCCTCGTCGACGCGGTATCCCGACTCGGCTTCTCTTCTTCTACCAACGCGCTTTTTTTCGTCTGCACAACAGTCGACGTCTCGAGTCTGCTTCTTCCACCTCAAGGTACGATGCCCTGCCGCGCTGTTTTCTTCTACCTACCTGCTGACCACGAATTTCCTACATCAGACGACCCTATGCGACCGCCGCCACCATGAAGAACAACTCCCTCTCCCGACTGCCCAACGAGCTCATCTGCTGCATCGTCAAATGCGCAAGCCAGAATGCCTTCCAGAGCAAGAGGGATCTTCTCAACCTGTGCCTTCTCAATTGGCAGATGTACCCTTTCGCTCAGCTCGAGTTGTACCGCAAGGTCGAGATCCACAGCATGAGGGCCTACGACCTCCTTACCCGAAGCTTCATCGAGAATCCGAGCCTGCGCAGCTGCGTGAGGGAGGCACACATCTCTGTCGCCGGCGGCCGTTTCGATCGTTGGGCTCTGAACGTTTCATCCTGGACCAACCAAGAGCTCAATATGACCAACCTGTGCGACACCGACCGCAGCCTCGTCATTCTTTGCAAAACCCTGTGCGGCATCGGATCCCCCAAGGAAAACTCGCGCAGCGTTCTTGCCCTGCTTCTCATCTTCCTTGATCGGGCTGAAGAGGTTAGGCTTGAGGTCAACTCCTATTGTCGCCCGTCAACTCGCGTCGTTATCGCATACCTGGATATGCTATCCCCGCCCTTGCCGTCGTCGTCGTCCTTGCCCTTGTTGTCGCCGTCGTCGCCGTCGTCCTTGGCCGTCGTCCCTCGCAGAGCTCTGTTTCCATCTCTGAAAAGCTTCTCGCTCACTGGCTTTAGCCTCCCGAACCATGCGGAAAATGTCTTTGGCCAGCCGATCAGCGTCCTCACCCCTCTGCTGTCCGCTATCAATCTTACCGACTTGCGTCTTATAGGCGATACCCCTATATGGGATGCGCTCGCAGACCCCGACATTGCCAACATCCAGCTTCCCCTGAAGACATTGACACTGGATTCAAGCAGTGCTGACGGAACCGGCCTCTGCCACCTGCTTAAGCGCTGCCCGAATCTCAGAAGACTGAAAGCCTCCATCAAGAGCCCTCGCCGGAATGGAAGATCAAACATCAACACAGTCCTTCCACAATCATGCCCTCAGCTGAAGGAACTGTCCCTGAACACTCAAGGATACAACCGCTTCTTTGGAAACACATGGGTCGTAACCCCAGGCTCAACTAAGCACATCACTTGCCTGCCTCAGATGCACAACCTCAAAGAGCTCCGTATCACCCTCGACTGTTTCTTTGACACTCCAGCCAACATTGAACTTTTGGGATCGAGCTTCCCAGACTTGCTGGCTCCTCGACTAGAGAAGGTTTTCATCGACGCCACGTGGTCCTTGCTCGGGGTCCACGGCCGGATCACAGCTAGCCACCCGCAAGTCATGGCCTACAAGAAAGGAATCGAGAAGATGATTAACGCTCTTTGCATTGCGTCCAAAAGCCAGCTACCTTGTCTTAAGGTCATCGCTCTGGGTGCCAAATACGGAAAACCCAGGCAGTGGACAAAGGATGCGCGTAAGCTGCTGGCAGGAACGAATGTCAAGCTCAAGCTGGTGACTGGGAATCATACAGGGCAACTTTGGCATCAAACTTGGAAACAGATGCTGGAAGTATGAGGACGAGGATGACGAGGGGAGGGGAGGAAATGCGTATGTTGCTTATTCACCACGACAACTTCGGGTCGTTGCTCTAGATATAGACGAATTCATTGCTACCACTTGGTTCTCAAGCACTGCCCTCGTGCCCCGTGAAGTCTAGATCTAATGCTGAAGGATGGCGACGACGATGATGACGGACGATGACGATGACGGACGACGACGACAACGATGGGGGATGAAGACGACGATGGGGGACGACGACGACGACGACGACGATGACGGGGGACGATGACGGGGGACGATGACGGGGGATGAAGACGACGACGACAACAGAAACGACAGAAACAAAAGGACCGACAGGGACAATCGAGCCGACAAAAGCAGAGATGTGAGAAGAATGACAGAGACCAGAGAGACCGTAGGGACGATAGACAAAACTATCACAGGCATCAGAAACAGTAAAGTACCTGACCCAAAAGCCACAATCATGACCAGACTTCGTCAACGGGGTGACTAATCGCCATGCATTCAAGCCACCAACGCCCGAATTTTTGACTCAAAGTCAAGCGATCCATCCCTTCCAAGCCAAGCCCGCTTCGACACCCTTTTCAAGAAGGTGGAAATGACAGGATGCGGGGTTCTGCACGGAAGCGTAACCGAGACTGTGCCGCAAGGTACGACGCACGAAATACGAAGGATTGGGGAGGCGCTGGTTGGTGGGCTGATGTGTATCCCTGAGATCGCAGCCCTTTTTAATGTTGGAGATCTTGATTTGTTTTGAAAACGGTAGAGTCGCTTTTTCCGATTCGAGGCGTCGATTTGGTCAGTCGCATTCCTAGCATCATGTTTGGGGTATCGAACTGGCTCATCGCCTTTTCACTCGGGATCGCGTCGTTGGGATACTTCATCATCCGTCTCGTTCAGGAGCGCAGATTCTACAAGGACAAGGCACGTTGCAACATTATGATAGGACAGGAACACGAAAAAGCTGACTGAAGACAGCCGTGCCCGCCGGGCCACTCGTTCATCTGGGGCCACCTGCGCCTGCTGGGCGAGGTCGCGGCGACGATGCCGCCCAACTGCCACCCGCAGGTGTACATGGCGGCGATCGCGCAGCGGTATGATATGCCCGGGGCGTGGTACCTCGACTTCTGGCCGCTGGCGGACCCGGTGCTGGTGGTGACGGACGCGGACGCAGCGCAGCGGCTGCTCACGGGGACGCCGACGCTGAAGCACCCGCAGGTGGGCAAGTTCATGGGCCCCGTGCTGGGGGAGGACAACATCGTGAGCGTGAACGGGGAGATGTGGAAGGCGGGGAAGCGGATGATGGGGAGCGGGTTCAGTCAGGGGTACGTGAAGCCGATGCTGAGCATGTTTTCGGAACATGTGCTTGTTTTTCACGAGAAGTTGAGGAAGAGGGCGGAGGAGAGGGGCGAGGAGGAGTTTGAGCTGGAGGGGGAAGCGGCCAAGGCTATTTTTGACGTGATTGGGAGTATTGTGTTTGGGATGTCGTTGGATGCGCAGGGGAAGGGGTCGGTGTTGCTGGAGGACCTGAGGGCGTTGATTCAGCATTTGAACTTTGTGATTACGAGCTGGAACCCGGTGAGGAAGGTTGTTGAGTGGTGGCGGATCCGCGGGGTGAAGAGGCGGAGTGATGAGGTTATTCGCAAGGCGGTGCTGGAGCGGTGGGAGGTGATGAGAGACGAGGGGGAGGTGCCGAGTCGGCGGCTGGCGAAGAGCATCATGGACCGGGTCATTGCGGACTGGATCCAGAGCGGGGAGGAGGGACCGCCGAAGGGGGATTTTTTGGACTTGTTGGTTGTGAAGTGAGTTGGTTGGTGATGCATGTGAGAAGACGACGTTTGCTAATGGTGTGCCAGTTTGAAGACGCTGCTTCTCGGGGGCCACGGCACGACGACGGATGCCTTCACGTACACGGTGATGTTGCTGGGCCTGCACCCCGAGGCCATGCAGAGGATGCGGGAGGAGCACGACAAGGTGTTCCCGACGGGGCTGCAAGAGAGCGCGGAGATGCTGTGGACGAACCCGGCCAAGACGAACGAGCTCGAGTACACGACGGCCGTGATCAAGGAGACGATGCGCTTCTACCCTGTCGGGTTCAGCACGCGGATCGCGCCGCCGGAGCTCAAGCACCTCGACTGCGACGGTAGACGGCTACCCATCGAGGGCTTCATGCTCGCGCTGTGCCAGTTTGCGTCGCACTTCGACCCGGCCTACTTCGCGGACCCCAAGGCGTTCCGGCCGGAGCGGTTCCTGGGGGCGGAGGGGGCGGCGCTGCACCGTTTTGCATGGAGGCCGTTTGAGAGGGGCCCACGGGCGTGTATGGGGCAGGACCTGGCGATGGACGAGCTGCGGGTGTTGTTGTTGCTCACGGCGCGGTGGTTTGATTTCGAGACTGTGCCGGTGGGGAAGAGGGAGGCGCGGACGACGTTTTTCGAGCTTGACGCACTGGTGGGAGACATGGCATTCCAGGAGATGAAGATGGGGGCGGCGGTTCGGAGTGGGATGAAGATGAAGGTGAGGCTGAGTGGGAGGGAGTGAGGTGCGTGACTGTTGGTCTCCGTGCTGCTTGATGCCGTGGCTTTGTGGAAGCTTGAGCTGTAATCGAGATAAGAATCTTGCGTGTTCATTCGATTGTCGATAGGCTGGCACAAGGCAAGATCTGGATGTGTTGATTGTCCATCACTGCGACGTCTCTCCGAAAGCGATCCAGTTGGCGGATTTGATCGTTTGCTCTCGTAGAGCCATCGTTGTGCCAATAAGCTGGAGGCTGCCTTGTATCACTGCTGATCGATGAACTCAGATATCCTCCTGGAAGCCTTATCTCCTGATGGCGTCTGGCGCAGCGTTGCCTTCCGAAACAACGTCACAAACAATGTCATGGACGTCGATCTTGTCGATGATCATCGGAGAGAGCTGACAGCAGCCCGCACGTGACTTGCAGACATTGCTGACGTAAGGCAAGGAGTAGCACGTGGGGCGATGTCATCAGCCGATCATTACCCGAAAAGTCTGCCGACTGGCGCTTGTCCTAGAAATAGTTACACAGTGACACTCTGCTCAGCAAGAGACGATACGCATGACGATGGCAGCTGTCGACGGCTTCCTCCCGACTTGGTTCCAATATTCTCGATACATTCGCAGTTTGCAGTGACTGGATCAGCCAATGGAGACGGCCTTGTTTGAGCAAGTTTCTCTACCTGGCTCATCCGCACACGAAGCGAAGCGAAGCGAGATGCAATCCAGGCCTGCCTACGGGGTCCAAAACGACTGCCGCATCCAGTTGAATGCGATTGCATGTCGAACATGATGCAAAGTCACCAACGCGGTGCGGAAATACGTCGCGGCAAAGGGTCCATCACACGTGTCTATCGCTAGTCGGCTGCTGAAAGGCAAACGTTCCCGACAATTGCCTGCCCGCCGACATCACCCGCGCGAGGGTCCGTCAGCCTATCTCCTGGGCTTACGCCGGCAACATGTCGGTCAAGACAGCGCCGGCCACAGGCTAGCAACGCCGCCGCCTGGGAGATACATACCGCAGTACACTCCGACGCGGACGGCAAACTCAACCGATCCCAGTGTGGTTGGGACGGCCAACGGGCGACGGGCGAAGAACAAGCCGCAACGCGCCGGAGGTCAATGCGACCCCCATTGGAACGCAACGTTAACGTTGGCCGTGGGGACCGGCAGTGGGGTTCTGGCTGAGGTGGCTGCTGAAGAAGCGGTGATGAAGAATTTCCCCTTCCAGGCGGGACATCCGACGCCTTTTTGCGAGCATCTCGCTTGGGAGTCGCTTGAAGACTCACCGGACACGCCGTCACGCCGCCAGGGCATGGGAGTCTTTTTTGCGTCAAGCATGTGCCATTTGCGCCGTATCGCCGTATGCCGCAGAAATGCCTCGAAGAGATTGACGAGTCGCCCAGTCTCAGCTAGATCAAGAGGCCCGAGGCCTGAGGGCGACGACTGGTGAAGATTCACGCACAAAACCCGCAACTGAGACGGCCACAGCTGCCGATAGACGTCACAGCCACGGGCCACACCACCCCTCCCTAGCAAGCTCGGAGGCTTGGGGTAGAGTTGGTGCCTGCTTGGGATACCCCTCCTCGCCCCCAAGTGCCCCGACGTCAGCCGCCTTGGATAGATTCAGGGTCCTGCCTGAACGAGTGTGCCGCTATCTGTTGTCTGGTGCGCCGTCGAGGAGAGCCTCGCAGGTGCTAGAAGATACCATCGCTGCTGTTGGCGAGTGTCACGGACGCCCTCATCTCATCTTCTGCCAGCCACCCAGGCCAGGCCAGGCTAGGGTCATCTGCAAACGCTGCATGAAGAACCAATTCGTGGAATCCTGGCGCGTGGAAGCACAAAAGACGCAAACCCACCTGCTGAACCTTATCAGCCAGGCCAGCGATAAGAGACAACCTACCGCCGTACGCAGAAACAACACGACGATGTGAGGGGTCAGCGCAGCACCAGCAGCCGAAAGGAGATGAGGCGATACGCCCCTCCACCCGCCATGGGACATGCATTGCCCGGCGGCGGACCAGGCCAAGTCAGCCAGACCACCACCCGCCCGTCCTCTCGCGAGAGGGCGACTGGCTGCCGTCAACGCACAAAGGCCGCAAACCCCACCCATCCACCGTCACAGCACAAACGGCGCCGCACCACCAATGACGGCCGCCCGATCCGGCTCCATCTGGCCACCCTCATCTGACATCTGACCCCTCCTCCAGCGTCCGCTCCCCTCTCTGCCTCCTGCGACGGCCGAGTGCCTCTTCGGATATATAAGTGCGCGGTTTCTTACCCTTCTCTTCTGAGTCTCATCTACTCCACAACGCGATCAATCAACTCCATCACATCATCTTCAACAAACAACCTTTTCAAACCTCTTCCAACCAACCAAATCCATCAAAATGAAGGGTGACTGTGGCTGCTCCGGCGCTTCTACCTGTACGTCTTCACCCCCATGTGGCTGCGCTGCTGCTGCATCGTCGATTACGACATCGGCGCCAGCGCGCTTGTCTCTCCCCCTTTGCCTTACCATGCGCTAACCCCCATGTCTCAGGCAACTGCGGCTCCAGCTGCTCTTGCTCCGGCTGCAAATAAGCTGCTCGCCCCTGTGCGTTCAGCAGACAACCTATGAGCCATGACACACATTTCCGTTTGACGGCGGCCTGCGGCGGAAACGTCCAGTCGTCTTTCTCGACTTCGACTACGATGATATGAGCTTTGTTTTGCGGGAAATGGGGTATGGTTCTGGGGATGAGCCATCGGCGGATTGTGTTATCTTTCTGACGGAAGGATCTGTTGGCTAGTTTAGTCACTCATTTGGAAATTGACTTTTGAGACGCCGATTTTGTTCTCGTGCCATGATATTCGTATGTGTAGCAATGGCGGGAATGGTTTGATCGCTGCTGCGATGGTGACCCCGCCATGGCGATGTCCGACATATGTCTTCGCAACAATCGACTGCCACTACCAAAAGATGATGGTTTTAGAGCTGCTCGTGATGTCCCGGCCATCATCCTCCATTTATATACACCATCAAAAACCCTCAAGGTGCTCAAATTGATCACGCTCATCAACCACAACCCCAAACACCAGCTCCCTCTGACCGCTCCTATGATGAAGCACAACCCCGCCCCGCCCCGCCTTGGCTCCCTCCAACCCCTCCATCCCGACCCTGTAAGGCCTGTGCAACGACAGATCACCACCTCAACTCAAAACACACCTCACCACTCCCACGCTGGCCGTCCTTCACAAACCAATGCCGACACGCGCCGTCCCCCCTTTGCCAGACGCAAACGACATCGCCTCAGCCCATTCACACACTCGTGGCTCAGCTATTGCCTATTAGCAGGCTCCCTCCGACGCCCCGCGCCGCCGAACAGAACAAAACACGCTCCTAAACGGCAACCCGGCCCAAGCCGCAACCCGTGACCCCCGTCCCCGCCCTTTTAGGCCATTTCTACCAACCCAATAGGCCGGAGCTCCCGTCCCTCCTTACCAGGGGAGGGGCAGAAAAATAAAATAAAGCAGAAAAAGGACGGGGCCAGCCTCCAGCCACGGCGAAGTAAGGTAAGGTACAGATACTGTACACCGCATCTAAATCGACGACATGCCACATCCACGGACCTCGAACTCCCCGCCTTCCTCTGACTCTCGCTCTTTCACGTTGCCAGGTCTCCAGTCCAAACAAGGAAAAAGAAAAACAAGCCTATCCGTAATTATTCCCACTCTAATGGGGTCCATTGAATGGAACCGCAGGTGGTCCAAGTCATGGGGCAATCCGAGACGATCCGTGGGCAAAACACCACCTCAGCTTCGGCTCTGAGGACCCCTCATCCTGCAGCTCAAAGGAGACAGAGAGGAGAGGGGAGGGAACCACTGGGTGGGCTTTTCGCGTTTGGCCCCCATGGAATGCGTGATCATGCCGTCTCGTCCATCGCCTCACACCTTATGTTTATTTTCGGGACATTTTCGTCTCGCCTTGCCTGGCTCAGGTCTCACATCTGCGGCCGCGAGGGGAGGGCGACGGGGGCTGCTTCTCACTAAATCATGCAAAGAGAATGTCCAGACGCCGTCGTCCGTCTATCTGTTCGGATTGTGGTCTCGACCGCCGTACTAACTAAACAAGCGCGCGGCAGCCTGGACGTCATGAATCATCTCATCATTCCTCAGTAAGGCCCAAACTTCGGGCCTACCTAAACGAACAAGCCACGCCGTGAATAACCTTCCGGATTGTTGCACCTCTCAATTGCAGTTGGCCCCTTCGTAATTCGTACTGAACACGATGAGATGCAGAGGCACAAGAAAAAAGGACGCGTAATAACCTTCCAAACGCCTCTTCCCATTCGTGAGAGCCCTGCATGAGCAGCACGCACGCCAAGCACCGCGCATCGTGAGCTCTCGGCATCATCTTGCCGGCGGGGGTCTCACCCACGCCATGGCAACCTCACGACAGGTCTCGACGACGGACGACAACGACAACAACACCAGAACGAAACAACAAGCTTGCCTGCTCTCGCCCCGCCCCGTACCTTTTGCCCCTCCATCCCACTTAAAAGCTAACACCCCCCGGCCCGAGCCTACCCAACCAAAAGGAAGCTCTCACCCCTGTCCATGGCGGGGAGCTGCCCTTTTTTTTCCAAGCTGCGGCTCTTGGCTCCAAGCTTCCACGTAGCCAGCTTTCCTGGAGCTCAGGTGGGAACGGACGTCCCGTCGCATGAGAGAGTGACATGCGGCAGAAACAAACCGAATCACCGCGAGGGAAAGCCTCACAACTGTCCCGGCACAGCTTGCCTGCCTCTCCTTATAGGGCAGGGCCAAGGTTGTGCCAGCAAAGACGTGGAAAGTCAATGGGCAAGACCAAGGCGAGGCAACCCGCCCCAAGATGCAAGCTCAAGCTACGTGACCTCCTCCGTGACGCGATCGCCAAGCGGGAACCCTCTTCCCCTTCCCCCTTCTCATCCCATGTCATCCCGCAAGAGACAGCTTCCAAGACCGCTCTTTCCTACCATCGAGGTAGCTCTCCCCTTCCACCTGCCTCCACGTGTTTGATCCTCTCTGCCTTGAATGGAGGCCTCTCGCCCCTCTTACCCTGAACGCCCCTTTCTCTTCTCGGCCAAGCCTGTGCCCCTCATCCGTGATCCATAGACCCGGTGGCAGCTAGGTAGCTCACCTGTCCTCTCACTTACGGGTCCCTGACGTATATATAAACCCAATTCCTCCTCCCAACATCCACTCCTGTCTATCTCTCCCACTCCAACCTTCACTACAAGCTACAAACCACAAACAAACCTTTGATACCCCCTTCCACCACCACAACCAAACCACATATAAAATGTCTTTCCACGTTTCTGCCGAGAACATCCGCGTCGACGACGGCCACATCCTCCGCGCCGCCCTCCGCAACGAGAACGGCGACCTCAACGAGACCGAGATCGACCTCAACAACTGCCTCGGCAACAACGACGGCCACTTCGAGTGGAACGGCAACGGTACGCTCCTTCCCTATCCCCCGTCGTTCTCCTTCACCGGATGGACCCTTCCCTCCGTGCCTTCCTCTATGTCCAACACATCTGCCCTTGGAACAACCATCACTAACAAGACATCCCACCACAGGCTACTCCAACTCCGCTGAGGACATCCACTTCTCCATCGAGGGCGGCGACAACGTCCCCATCCTCCGCGCCCGCCTCTTCAACCTCGGCGGCGAGGCCATCGACGCCGACTGCAACCTGTCTGAGCGCATCGGCAACGACAACGGCAACTTCGTCTTCAGTGAGTAGCTCCCTTCCCCGCCCGGCAGGGATAAATATGATGAATGGGACAATTGCTGACGCTGGAATGATTCAGACTAAACGGATGACGACGATGACGATGTCACGGGGCAGGTGGGGGAAAGCATGTTGTTGTGCCGCTGCATGAGCATGGTTTTTTATGATTTGATGAAAGGGATGACGCGGGGTCATAGATACACCTACGAATCCTAGGTAGCGAATCGAGCTACGGAGCCGTTTTGAGGCTGAATGAACTTTTGATGTCCCGTTGTGAAACTACGTGGTTCATAACCAGTCTGAAGCGAGAGGACTTGTTTTCGCTCCGATCCCAAAGAATGCCGAGGCAAAAGCCAACCCATTGCCGTCCTTGCCTATTCAAGCCATTCTCATTCGACATGTCTTTCTTAAGGCGTGGTTCACGGAGAGACTGAAACATCGAGGCAATCCTGTCTTTATTCGAGCTTCCAAACGTCGAGGTAACCTGATTCTATCCGTCCCTATCCACTAAGAGCATTGAGGCAGAATATGACCCAGTATCACTCGTTGTCCTCCATTGAAGCTATCCACGCGATAATGATTCTTCCTCCGTTCCTCCACTCAGTTGTCATCGTCATCGTCGTCAGAAGCATCTTCAGATCTGAACGCGTCGATTTCACGGACCATGTCATCCGACAGGGCGAAGTAGTAACCGTACGTCACGCGCGGAAAGCTGCTCATTTCGCGCACCTCGTCCATGATCTCAGCCGCGCTGCGGTGGTAGTCAACCGAGAACGCCTCAAGCAGCTCATCCTCCGAAGAAGCGCCCCCGAGGAGGTGGACGGGGTGAGGCAGCGGGAAGACGGGGAACTGGTGCTTGCGCCAGAGGTCCTCGGCGGGGTTGGTGTGTCTCTCCTAGAGATCTCCCGGTCCCTTTAGGAAGAAGTGGTCGTTGCTGTCGATGTAGAGGCGGCGCGAGTAGTAATCGATCATCTTGAGGTACGGGGCGCCGCCGCCGCGTCTGGTGGTGGTGTTGTAGGTGCCCGGGAGGGCGAGCCGGAAGACCACGCGGTGAGAGTCGCGGACGGAGTGGTAGTGCAGGCGGGCCACGTGGAATGCCATCTCTTTGGCGAGGGCGCGGGCGGTGGGGAGGCCGAAGGCTTTGACGACGTCGTCGGCGTAGGCGATGGGGCCGTACTTCTGGCGGATGGAGGCGGCTTCGCTGGGGATGGGGCGGGCCATGCCGAGGAAGACGAGGGGCTCGAGGGTGAGCTCGCGAGGGAGAGGGGCGGTAGTGGTGTTGGGGATGGGAGAGGAGGCAGTGGCCGAGTTGGTGCCCGAGATGTTGGCGATGTCGAGGATGTGCGCAGAAGGGATGGCGGCGGCGATAGGACCGATGTTGCTCTCGTCGAGGGAGAGGCGATCAAGAGGCGAGGAGATGCTTTCAGTGTCAGAGTCCTCGTTGTCTTCGACGAAGCAGATGTTGGGATGGCCCTCCTGGCCGGTCTGGGGGCGGTCGAGGTCAGCCATGGCGGTCGTTAAGCTAACTTGCGATGGTGTTGCGAGAAGGAAAGAAGTTTCAAAACAACACCAGTTGAATATTTTTGGTAAAATCTTTTCCAGTGCCTTGCTTAGTCGTGGAGGAGGGCTCTATCGTGAAGTCTTCCATCGAGTCAGTGAGGGGGTGTCTCTCAGGGGCGCGGGCTTGGTGCGTCGATGATGCCCTTGGTCTGTGGCTCTTATAGAAGCCAAGCGCTCCTGTTCTTGGGCCCGTCCTAGTAACAAAGACACTCTCATGATGGTGCTTGTCTGTCTGCTGAACGATATGATGACGGTCTATCATCTCTTTGTAGGGGGAACAAATTATCACTGGCTTTCATAGATAGATGCATCATATGGACGATTTGATTCTACTGTGTAGACATTTACGTCTTTTTGTAAAAGTCATAGTCCTCCTTGAGAGAAAACTCTGAATGGATTCATTGCCTGCTATGAAAGTAACAGTCCAAACAGGTAGCTGTCTTGGTCGTTGGACAACGGATTCCCCTTAAAGCTCGGGTAAGAGCCCTCGATGATGCCTTGGGATGATCTAGGCAGGTGTTTCGAGTAGTGGCTGGATCCGACTATTATGCTGCTGTCTTTCTCGTGTGAAACATACCTGTCCGTTGCTGTATTTCTACTGAAAAGCAAGAGCATAGGCCGTTTCCCCGCAGACATGGAGCTGGGAAACAACATTTGTCCAAAAGTCCCGGATGGAAGCCAAGATCAACACCACCAGTCGATAGTTTCTGCAACAAACTTGCTGCCACGACAGCTTCGACAGCATTGAAAAACCGGCAACTCGCAGCCGGCGAGCTTGCCCATCAGCCGTACATGTACGTTGCCGCGACGCTGGTACTGAAGCTTGTCTAACACAACCTAACTCAAGTTCCACAGCGACATCCAAACGCATCCTCGTCCAACCTCCGCCTGAATCACCAAACAACCTCCCCTTCAAAACCCGCGATTCACCGCAAACACCATCCAGCCATGTCATATAAAGTCCCTCCTACGCAACCTCCTCCAGCACCTCACATCCCACGTCAAAGACTCCAAGCAACTACATCCTCAACAGCCGCCATGTCGGACAACAACAACCCCTTCGGCTACCCAACCGGCCCGGCCGAGAACAGAAACACGCCCAATGGCCCCAGGCCAAACAACAACGCCGGCCGCATCCCCGTGCGCTTCATGCCCGACAACGACCCGAGCCGCATGTGGCGTGGCCCCGCGATCCCCAATCAGCCCGATGTTGGCACGCAGTGGTCTGCCCCACGCGCGCTGGATTACATGAGCATGCGCGCCCGGGCGATGAACGGCGCGGATATGAGTAATGGGATGTACACACCCGGCGGCAACGCGCGGTACGGCGGAGCGGGCCCGACGTACAATGACCTCGCTCGCGAGAACGGCGCTGGTATGGGAGGTGGAGGAGGTGGCGGCTGGCCTCATGCCGGCGAACGCCTTGGACGGGGCATCTACGATAATGTGGCGTACCGGAGCCATTGGCCTGGAACCACGGGGAGCATGCCCGGGCCGATGGGGAGGGCGGATAGCTTGAGGGCGATGTACGGCATGAGGCCTCTGCATGAGAGCGGTGGGGGTTTCCACATGCGTCCTCCAAGAGAATACCAGAATGGGCAGAACGGACAAAGTCCCCAGGGTGGGATGAATGGAGATATGAACGGGGGCAACTATGGAGGGCCCTGGATTTAGGAAATGGTTGTGGGAGAGGGAGATACCCGTCATAAACATGCACCAGGAGGTGCCTCTGTATTTGTGCTGCCGGCTTATTCACTAGAGGCCGGCGATATAGTGATATACAGTTCATACTCATAAAACAAAAGTCGACTCCAACATGGTATCTTTTCAAGAAGAGGCGTCCCCGGCCAGTAGCGCAACCACCGTCCGCACAGCCGTCATGGGGCCTTCGTTTCCTTGCACGAGCCTCTCGAAGACCTTGGATGCTGCTGCTAATGAGCCGCGCTCATCGCCTAGACGCCCTGAAATTTGTTAGCTTTGCGTGAGAGGGAGGTGGGAAGGGGCAGGGGTACGAACATCTGCCTGGCATGCCAATCATCAATCCAACTTTACTCTGCGCCTCTCCAGTCCAGTCAAAGTCTATCCTCCATTGTATCCTCAAGCACGACGTCTCCTCGTCCACCGCATCCGGGATAGGGATCTCGTAGGCTGTTCGTCCGAGGTGGGGAAGCAACGCTCCACGAGTGAGGTTCTGCGCCCGATCTTTGTCGCCAAAGGCGCTGTCTGCATCCTGGCTCGGGTCGTCATCGTCCTTCCTCCTGCGCTTCTTACGCCGAGTTCTTATCTTGGCGACGCTCTGAACCAACTTCTCCTTATCCCCTAGCTCGCTCTCTAGGACATGCCACACGTTGGCTCGCTCGACAGCGAGGCGGTACCACTCAGCCATGGCCCAGGTGACGATGCTGACGTTCCGTTTCATATGCGTATTGGAACCACCGCTGGCGACCTTCTCGATGAAGGGGCCAAGTTCGGGGACCGCGGCGGGGTCTAGTCGAGGCACGCTGAGGTGCTTGATTTGTAACTTTTCGGTGTCGACTGTCATTTCGACCTTTGCCATGAATAATCCTGCCGGGTGTGCAGATCTGACAACAATATTGTGTTTCCGCAGCAAAGGCTCGTCCTCGTTCCCGCGGGGCAGGATACTTGTAGTACCGGAAAACTCGAAGGGTGTGAAGGCCTGCAAGTACGGAAGCTCTTCCACAGCAGTCATCTGAATTGGGTGATGCGACACTGGTGCCGGAAGTTCCTCTTCTTGTGGCTTTGACGTGAAGGGCTGCGTCTGTCCAAGAGACGCCATGGATAACCAAGACGTCGGATTCATCGCCAAGTCAAACCACTCATCCGCCGCGTCGGGCTTCTTATCCTTCTGAGGGGGTACGAGGTGCCTTTGCAACAGATCGAAGAGCTGCTCTCGCTTTGAAGCGGGCACGGAAGACCCAGTCGCAGACCTAAGCGACTGTACTCTCCGAATCCGCTCGTTTTCCTCGGTAGCAAAGTCCAGGTCTGCCTCCAATTTGGCGATCTCCGCTTCGAGCGCGTCTCGTTCTGCCTCGAGCTCAGCATTCGGGTCGGTTGCTGGTATCTGTCGCGCCTCGTGTGTTCCCGCAGGTCCTTTTCTCGTCCGTGTCTTCTTCGCCGGCTTACTTGGGCTTTTCTCTCGCGTTACGGTAGGCGGGGCCTTCTTCGAGGGATCCTTTGTCTTCTGAGAGAACTCGGGCGGGCGGAGGGGCGGTTGCTTCAAGGGCGAACTCTTGGACGGCGACGCAGGCCGTCGCTTTCGTTTTGAGGGTGTATCGTGGATGCCGGCGGGCGGCGTCGTGACCACCGGGTCAGCCTGGCCTCTCTGCGTCGGTGTGGGCGGCAACTCAGGCTCAGGTTCTGGCTCGGGTTCAGGCTGTGATCTCTGGGGAATAACACCAGTCGGCGGTGAGCGACGTAGCCCACGCCGAGCAAATGGATTAATCTCTTCTTCCTCCACCTCTGGCTCGGGCAGTGGTCTGGGTACAGGCTTGCCCGAGGAGCGGCGCGGTCTAGACGCCAACGCTCCGCTAAGTCCTGCTCGCGAAGAGCTCGGCAATCGTCGTGCGGGAGACCCAAGAGGGGACTCTGTCGGCGTAGGCTCAGGTTCGAACAAGCTTGTTCTGGGACGCGCCGGCTTGCTCGTCAAAGACGGCCCAGACTCCTGGCTCTGTGCAGCGGACCCCTCGCGGGCATCTTGCGTGGATTGGGTCGCATTTTCGGCGGCGGGCTTTGACGGGCTGAGGCTTCGTCGTCGTAGGATGTCAGGATTGGTACGCGAAAGACTTGACCTGGTGGGCGACGCGAAAGATGGGCGTCTCGGCCTCGGGATCAAGCTTCGTGGCGGGGGAGGATCGGGTGGTGTCGTCGACTCGGTGGTGCCTTCGTCGCGCTCTCTGCTCAGACGCGGCGATGTTCTCCGCCGTTTCGGGGCGGACTCCTCCATAGTTTGTACGCGTCGCAGGACTCAGTGTATCATGTCGACGTCCAAATTCTGCCCTGAGGGCGTTTCGTTGAGGGAGCAGTGGGTGTTGGAGGCTGCACGATGCTTTCGACCGAGTGTTATGGATGGAGCGCGTCTGTGTACATCCGATGTACCTCCAATGCGACCTCACCGCCTTCCAATTCGGGTAGGTCTCCCCCCCAAAAGGTAAACAAGGATGTAGCTCCCCGGTCAGCGGGGCCCCTTGCCTGATTTTCAACGCCTTTTTTTGTTTCTTTTTTTTTTCTTTCTTGGGTTGTTTCTTGGGATCTTCGCAACGCCAATTGAAAGCAGTCTATTGTTCGAGTTTCCAAGGCATCTCGAAATTAACCCTTGTGAGTGGCCGGCTGATTGTGTGGCTACGCCTGTCTGCCCTCCACAACCCAGGACCACTTAAATCAGGCGCTCAAACTGTCGACTGCATTTAGATCTCACTTTTTGGCTTCAGCCTAGAATTCCAACCTGAGCCAAATATGAAGAAGAGAGCCTTGGTACGCATATCGCTATAGACTGAACTACATGGAACAGAGAAGAAAACATAATCAGTCTGGTATGTATGAGAGGCAGGCAGGCAGCAAGGACAACTGAGGCAGTTTCAGAAGCGTAAAACCTTGGAAGTTCGTTCCACCTTTTGTGTCTAGATGTAACATACTTTACCTTCAAATCTTTATCAGTAATGAGTCACATCGTTTGCCAATAGCCAGCAAAGCCGCATGTTTTCTTTCTCCACGTCTGAGCCATCAAGGTCTCAAAGGGAATTTCATAAATTGCTCTGGCCACTTTGAACCGCCTTGCGATTTATTCCTGCAACCACCATTCGACAAACGTAGGGTTAAGCTCGACTACTGCCAAATATGACACCAACGTGGTCGCCATCAAACAGGGCATCTTGGCACCGCTTTCCCGCAGAGATCAGGCTTGCAATTCTGAAATGCTTGCTACAGGACGGCTGCAGCGTGGCTAATTTCGCTACAGTGTCTCGAGAGTGGCAGGAAGTTATCGAGCGCGAAAACTTCGCCCGCATCACCGTCACACATTCACGACTTGCAGATTTCAACTCGATGACCTTTCGCAACCGTGCTCTCGTAAGCTACATTTGGTTGTGTATAGAGCTTGAAGAATATGATTGCACCAGTTGTGGAGTAGAGAAAAACCTGTGCATTATGAGCACAGCAGATCATGTCCGGATCGGCAGAGCATTCACTGGCCTATTCTCGGCTCTCAGCGCATGGCAACCGAGCGATAACCTAGTGTTGGACATCAGCATTCATTCTCCCAGCGATTCGGATCATTGGTTCAAGTACCTGACCTTTGTGCCTGATATGGCACCTGAAAATTGCAACTGGAAAAAGCGGTTGCCTAAACCTATTCAGGTCAACTTTGACGACAAGAAGCACGGCTGGATCGCAGGCCATCGAGTTTCTCCCCCACACCCAGTGCTTATTGAAGACATGTTCGGAGCCATAGTATGGAACGGCATTCCCCGCGCCTATCAACTGAAAAGCCAGGAAGCCGAATCAATGACGAAGATTGACTCCCGCCCATCCGAGACCGAATATCCGCAGCAATGGCAGTGGCTTGAGAAAATTGTGGAACTCCAAGAGGCTGAATATAAGGGAAATCTATGGCTCGAAGCAAGTAGGAACAAGGATTCGCCCGAAACCTACAAACGGGATGAAAAATGGTTTAAAAGACATATGAAGAAAAGGGCAGTTGAGACCGACAAACAAAAGAAAGTGTGGTGGGAGAGCCTTCCTACAGTTACTGCCGTAACAGGTGTGATACTGCGTCAACAGAATCGCCGGCAATTGACGGAGATTCTAGGCAAAATCTTATTCCGCTTTCCTGGACTTCAGGAAATTCACTACGAGCCTTGGAGAAGAGAATGGAAATTTGATCAGGAAGAGGCAGACAGAAGTAAGTGCAAATGCGACGTCTTTCCCACTTTGCCCATGCTTGTTGTTGAACTGAACGGGAGATAACCAATTAACTCGGATATGTGATGTAGTTCATCGAACTTGGTTTACACGCATCCTTTCTAAAAAGTTCAAAAACTTACGGAGACTTGTCATTTTTGAGAACTTCACTCAAAAATACCCAGAACTTCTCGGTCCTCAGCTGGGGGTTCAGCCCATTCAAATGCCGACCCCTAAGGTGGGCAAGGCGATCGCCCATGTCAGTCTCCAGCTTGAGCATCTCTCGGCATCGTTCACGGTGGATGCTAGTCACTTTTTCAGCAGTTGTGAGCCTTCATGGAAGTGGTCCAACCTGACGTCGCTTGCGCTGACCTCAAGACTACTCGCGCCCGATGCGACGACCACTCAAATCGGTGCTATGCTCCGAACAGCGGCAAAGGTGGCTCTGAGAATGCCAAAGCTCCGCGTGATGGAGGTTTGGAACGGGCAAGAGGGATTGGCGGCGCTCTTCAAATACAAATCAATGGGTCATGGGCAGCGTCCCGTGATTACGTGGAGAGCAACGTGGGATTATGCCTTGCAGCCGTCCGTCATCCAAACTTGGAGGGCAGTCAGTATTGAGCACCAGGGAGAACATTACTGGAATGACTGCGTTGTCGTCAAGGAGCTTCTAAATGTTGGTGATGTCAGGTGTCACGGTGACGCGATCCATCATTTGAAGCTGTCAAGCTCCGTTATTCGACCTGTTTCCCTGCACCAGATTCGAACAGAGAGCAGGGTCTTGGATGGCACCTATGAGTGGTCGCTTTAAATGCGTTTTTGCTGTAGGAAAAGTCAGACTGTTCTTTAGTCAAGTTGAGAAAACGTAGCTCTAGTTGATAGGTTGCAAAATGAGTTCATCTGAGTAAATAGCTGCGGCGATTTACGTCGGTATGTGTGATTTTCGGGCCCTGTGTATCCGCAAAATGAAAAAGTTCAATTACCACGTTGTTCTCCAATAGCTAGTCGTACTATCGTATTTGATCGGATCGAGCGAAATACTCGTCTGAGTAACTGCCATACAAGCCTCTTCCACCATGTTCCTCCACATCAGCTTCCCGAACGTCAGCCAAGTACTGATCAAACTTGTTCGTGATTGCCATGGTTCGTTGCAGATGCGAAAACACCATCTTCTTTCCCATAAACTTGGCGAGCTGCCGTGCGGTGGTGATCGTATTCCGGATCTGTCGTCCGTTCATCGGGTGCCTGGTCAGTTCGTCTATGTGCAGCGAAATATCATCGAAGTCGATGCTGTCCTCCTCTCCAATACTCTTGAGCCGCTCGAAGAAGTTCTTCCAGATTTGCTTGCGTTGGTAGGCCTCCAGCTTTTCGTACCGGAGCGCGAGTTGAATTCGAGACTTGAACGCCTCGTCGAACGTCCCGACACGGTTTGTCGTAAGAATCAAGATCCCATCGTAGTATTCTAGGGCGCGCAAGAACACGGAGACAAGTGCGTTTCGTTGGAGGTCTTGCAGAGTACGTTGCTCGAGGAAGACTTCGGCTTCATCCAGAAGCACGACGCAGTCCCAAATCTTGCCAAGGTGGAAGACGGACTCGAGATATTTCTCGACCTCGGCAGGATTCGTTCCTAGATCGCCGCAGGTAACCGAGTACAAAGGTTTCTTGGCTACTTCGGCGACGGATTCAGCGGTAAACGTCTTACCAGTACCTGGAGAGCCGTGAAGCAACATGACGAGACCGTTCCCTTTGTTATCGATCATATCCGTGCCTCTTCTGGAATCGATTTGGTTCGTGACAAGCGCAAGAATGAGTGTCTTCATGTCTTCGTCAGCCACCAGACTCTTGAAGGCATGTTCATTCCAGACAACGTCGTGAATTTGGTCAACCTCGACATCAACTGTTTGAGAAATTAGTGAAACGCTTGCCCAGAAAATGCCACAGAAAGTCTTACTCCACTTCTTGCGTCTAAGATCAAAGCCAGGGATAAGTTTTGGAAAGAGATAGATCTCGGGGGCATGGGGTTCGCTGCCATCTGTAGGCAAGCCTGGTTCTGCCACCGCCCCGATGGCCTTCGCAGCGTACGAATTATGCGGATAGAGGCTTGTATACGTGTCATAGTCAACCATGAATCTTTCGCCCTGTTGAATGTTAGGGATACGGCAAAAGATTTGATAAAGGGTTACGTGAGCTTAACGTTGCTCGTCCAAGAACAAGCCACTTACAACGTGAATTTGCTCTCCGCCTTGGTAGGAAATGAGTCGTTTCTGGCGACATTTCCAAAATGTTTGGCCACGAAGAATTAATTGTTCCTGCACTGCCTCCGAAGTGAATTCAAGAGGAATTACAGGTAACCTCGAAATGCCAATTTCTCCGTTCTCAGTCTCCGTCTCAAACTCGATCTTGAGCTGTTCTTCCACCCGAACAAAGTTCCCGCGATAGGAAATTGAGCGCGATGATATGTTCCATTGCGACAAAAACTTTTCTGGGGGATCTGGATGTCTCTTTGGAATTGGTCCAGTGGCGGAATCGTCAGGTTCCTTGGCGTAGTGAAAAGGGCGAGATATTGCAATGTGACCTTGCGGGACACCATCCGTAAACGAGATCAGAACTTGACCAGGTCGAAAGAGATATTCCATGGAACCATTCGACACAAATCCTCTGCTGAATTGTTCGTCTATGTTGTCATACAACGGCGCATAAGCCTTTTCGATGTGGCCGACAAGTGCATTGACCAATTCGGCTTGACGTGGCGGCAGGCATTCGATTTTGTTTGACTTGCGATGGTGATACCACCATATGAACGGCGCTGACAACCTGTCACTGGTGTTGACCTTGGGGAACTCCTGACGAGACGCAGGATGTAGCGCGAAAAATGCCTCCACAGCCTCCACCGTCTCCTTCGAAGTGAGCAATATGTCCTCGTAGGCGGGTACCGGGAGTGGCAGTGGCCCGGAAAATTTCCTTGCTTCTACCACTGCGTCTCTCTGGTGATCTTCTGAGTAACACTTGTAGACGACAAATGAGATGTCTTTCTCTTTTTCGATGTATCTTTCAGGGTCCATTAATAGAGATCGGGCACTGAGACGGGTGTCGTCTTCGTTGACCATCCATTCTGGTTCCGAGAGGTAGGTATTTCCGTCCATCTCTTCGTTCTCAAGGCAGTGAAAGATTTGTACTCTGACAGCCACGGGCGGCGGTGGCCGATTTAGCTCTTCATTCTCTGCTTCTAAGTGCTGAATTCGTTGTTTCATCTTTTGAAGAACATCGAAACACATTGAAGATGTATGTTCGGCGCTGAGAAGGTCCGAAGATGCTTCGGCGGGGACCTCGTCTGTCTCAGGAATAAACATCTGAATGTCTTCTGAGCTGTTGGGAGTAGTAGCTCCCGCATCAAGTCCCGAGGAAAAGCATTGTTCTTTGAAAGCTTCACCGGTGTCGAATACCTCAGATACATCTGCTGGAATACAGCGAGGGCCATGGTTCTGGTTCGTCTTTTGCGTCTCTTGAGTTACTTCAATGTTCCAATGAGTCTTACCGGGATGACTCCGTCTTTGAGCTGTAGATATTGGGCTATGGCCGTGTGGATTCCGTTGTGATACTGCATGAGAGGCGGATGCCGAAGGGGATGTCGGTAGAGATGACTCCATAGACCTAAGCTGACCGGAGCCCCCAGATATTGTTGCTTCAAGGTGGCGTGAATTTGCGGGCTCTCGTTCCCCATCAGACGGCTTTGTTACAACAGTCTGCGCAGCACCTGAACGGCTGGAGGGCTCGATATGTGGAGGGTCACCTGTTCTGTGTGCCAAAGTGCCTATCACATCTTCCGATATTGTGTAATGTGGCTGAGTTGTCTTCCGAGACGCTGGATCGTCAACCTGGGTCACTGGAACGGTAGCTCCTTCCGAAGTATCACCTCCACCATCAGCCAGTGCTTGTCGAGCCCTTGCTACCCGCTTTTGGTTTTGGTGCTCCAACAACATCAGTTGTATTTGATAATCCGGCATTGCATGGACTGAGAGTCCCGAAGATGCACTAGCTACCACGGGCCGGTGTTTGGCATCCTTTCCTTGGCGTTACTTGTTGACTCTTTGGGACGAACCAGACTTTCGAGGTTGTAGTTTTGTTGTCATTCGATGATGGACGTCGTCCGTTGCCATGTTGGATAATGTACGAGTACTTGGTCCTGCTTCAAATGACGCCGCTTGATGCTCTTAAATAACGCTTTGAAGTGTGTGTATGTACGTTGAATTGGGTCGAGATGTTGGCGGCGCTGAACCCGAATCACCGTACACAATGATGCGTTATCAAAATTTACCTGCGACGGGACCTGAAGCTGATAGAAATCTCTGTCGTAAGCTGTCACTAGCGTAAGCTCCGCGGGAAGACGCCGTGAAGCGGCAAGATGGAAATAGGAAAAATGTAAAAGGGCAAGAAATGGCTGGAAAGAGGGGAAGACTGCTTTTGCTGAGGCGCAGTCAGCGTTACACAACATAACATCTGAATTCTCATTCGCCAGAAACAAATGTGATTGGCTGAAGGCTGGCATCTTGATAGGCCTACGTGATGATTTGAGGATCATCACCTGACTGGTAAGCGCCCGGTAGATATGTTCGTAATATCCCCCTGAAACATCAATCGAGCCTGATCTGTTCACACTCCACACGCGGCGGTAAGCATCGAGAAAACGCTAGATGACAGCTCGAGTAGAGCTTCGCACAACAAGGTCATCCTTCACGGCGCCAAACGGCTGCCTAATTACTCGCCGCCTTCATCGGCCTTGCCTTGGCTGCACTGGTCGTGACCAGCACCTCGTGCGTCATTTCCCGTATTCCGGAAACCAAACCCGGTACGCGACGAAAATTAAAAATTGCGAGTACATAGTGCAAAAGCTACAGGGAATAGTACAACTTGACATTCATAAAACTATATCATCATGGATGGTATAAGGACGGAACCAAAGGTAAGTTTCGAATGACCCGTGAAGATATTGAGACGCCTTAACGCGATTCGAACGCGTCGCGGAGGATGCTTTTAGGGCTGTTCAGAAATACTTCCTGAAGAGCGATGCGTTGACACACGGAGGAAAGATTCTAGAAAGTGGGAGTTATTCCATGAAGGATGCTCATGGCTTGGTGGCCGCAGCGCTCGAAAGCTACGAAGCAGAGTAGAAAGTGGGCGATCCTTAGCTCCTCATAGCCGTACTAGGTGCTAACAGACAGCGTGCAGCTTTTCAGTTTATTCAAACATTCGCTTAGCTAGATACGAATCAACGACTCTCAGAGATCCATCTGTCGCAAGTTTTGACCAACCTCTCGCCGACCTTTGAAGATCCAGCAAAATGCTACAAGCATCATCTCATATGCCGAAACCGCAGAGCCTCTGGCAGGGGCGCAAACATCTTAACGAGCAAGTTTTGGTAATCCCCCAGACTCACGAAATGGTCATTGAGCCATCCATCTTCCTAGATTATCATAAGGGGCCCCTTTAGCGTGCGGTCTGTCATAGTAGACTTCAGCATCGACGTCATCCAGACTTTGGCATCAACTGAGGTGCCGATTATATGGGCTTTCCCCAGCTTAGAAAGATTGAAGCTTGCTTCTATGTCAACGGCAATAGACCTGATCAAGTACCTCTCGTACCAGGCATTGCGGTGGAGCGGTTCCCTAAAGACGGAAACAAGAGTTGTCGTCTCGATACTCGCAGTTTCATACTACGCAGAAGCCGAGAGATTGGCTGAAACTCTTGGAGCAAGCAGTCAGGAGCTTGGGTACACAAGTTTATATTGTCGTAAATCTAGCGACGGTCCTCTCATCGCTTGATGAAGCAGACGGTTTCAATGTGATCAATGAGGTCTGCAGGATGCTGGACGACGCGTCTACCGAGGGCCCGAAGATGAAGGTTGTTTTACTTCTGTATGAGGCTGATTGGCTCAGAATGCTAACGAACAACGACTCTGTGCAAACTGTTGTGGTCAAATCAATGAAAACAAAGAGGACACAAGGAAAAGGACGACAGCAGACCATGGCGAAACGTCTTGTAGGTCGCTCTCAGGCATAAAGTAGGATGGGAGAAGGAAGATTTACGTAGTGTGAGAAAGAATCCTTATTTGTTCGCTCAATTTCAAGCAGCATGTAGTCCAATATTGAGTTGGCTATGCGTCCTAGAAGTGAGATCCCAGTCCGAAATGATTGAGATGAAATCACGTATGTCCTTTGACGAGACTGTTTCGCTAGCAATAACAAAAATCAGTCAAATAACTTTTGCAATATTTATGGAGCGTCTCGTTTTTATCAACAAGCTTGAATCAGGTCGTCTTTACTGAGAACCTTCGCTTCTGTTCTTTCATGCAGGACTTTCATCCAAAAAGTGGATACCGTAGACACACTTTACCAGCTGAGATGTTTGTGGTAAGAATAAATAAAGCGATATTGTCGTATATCGCAATTTGATAAGATTTAAATCCTTCTGCCTACTTGTGGTAAACTTCCCCCTCATTCTTAGTTACCCAGCCTATCCATGCCCGGGGTGCGTCTGATGTCGAGCGAATCGAGAACCTTTCTCCAGCGCCTTCAACTTTCGGATGAATTACCAGTTTGTCACAATATCTCAAACAGAATAGAAATAAAATTTCTATTATTCAATATTTCTGATTTGCTCTTGATTCTGTTATTCTTTGAAATAACTTCAATTTGAATGGCCGGCTCACCATGTCAGCACGTGATCGGGTGCTCCCATCATTACATAAGCAGAAATCCCAGACCGATGACGTCCGCGGCTATGACCGCATTCCAGTCGCCCGCTTCCGCTTCCTTTTCGGCTCTGCAGTGAACCAGGTCGGCGTCCTGCGTCACTCAGCAGCCACCCAAAGGTCCAACTTTCCAATTCCAACCTTAGAATTGGAATAAGGACCTTCGATACAAAACACCAGCAACAATGTCGACGCCCGGCAGACTCCTCCCCCGCCTCAGGCCTTTGGTGCCTCGCATTGCGCGCCCTCCCCGCAATGCCTTCATTACCATCCAAGCCCAGACGGGCCCCGATCCGATCGAGCCCTCCAAGCCCCAAGCACACCCGCTGGGCGCCTACTACGAGTCCATCCTCACGAGCCCCCAGCCGATCCCCGACGTGAAGCCCGAGGAGCCACCCTCGTCCTCCGCCGCCAAGCAGGAGGAGCAGCAAGGCCGTAAGACCTCGCCTCTCTCCCCGTCCCACCCGGAACCCTCTGCTGAAGCTCTTTCCGCACAGCCGGTGCCGACGCCGCCCCCGCAAACCGCGGCTGAGAAGGCCGCCATCGTCTTCGGCTCCGCCCTCGCCGGGCCTGCCGAGCGCAAGAAGCGCCTCGAAGAGATGCGCGCTAGGAGTACGACGGTCGCAGGGGTCGTAATACCCCCAAAGCCCGAGGAGCCTGATAATTGCTGTATGAGCGGCTGTGTGAATTGCGTTTGGGACCGGTTCAGGGAGGAGATGGAAGAATGGTCGGCGGCGAACGCGGAGGCTCAGCTGAAGTTGAGGGAGCAGCAACAAGAGAAGGGAGAAGCTGTCGCGGATACGATGAGCATGGATGACGACGGCGGCGGTTCAGAAACAAATTGGGTGCCGAAAGACCCCAAGATCGCCAAAGACATGTGGGACGAGAAGCTATATGGGGATATTCCGGTTGGCATTCGCGAGTTTATGAAGACCGAGAAGAAGCTGAAAGTACAGCATGAGAAAGAGGGAACGGTAGGCGGCTGAGGAGTTACGGTACTTGGCCTACCACCTCTTTTTCAATTTCTCCTTCGTCTCATTGACCAGCCGGAGTTTCATGGTCATAGATTCTCATCAGCGAACTCATAGACTTGTTTCCAATTTCCATCAGTGCTTATCTGCATGGCTTTCCATGCTGGTGTTAATGATCGGTGGTATTGCTGGTCTGGATGATTGACGATTTGCCGACAGATCGTCAGGCATTTATACTCATCGGGAATGCTCAAAGGTTTCCCCAAGGCCAGTTGTGGAAGACGTGCTTAAGGCTGAAGTTGTGGAATGAATCGAACGAGAATGAAGCCAAACAGCTTCTCTAGTCTCCCTTGCCATTGACCTCCAATCAGCCTCCGCGCCTTCGCCACGATGCATTCAATATGTGGCTTGAGGGGCAATCGTCGTCAGTCGGATGTCTTTGCGTGACTACGGCGAGCCGCCGATAGTATGTAAGCCGCCTCAGCCCTGGAACATCCGCAAACGTCTCAACAGATCACCCAAATAAAGGGTCTTGCCTGACCGCGCCAAACCCAACTCATTCTGGGGCCATCAATCCGGTACCACCCTACGCCCAGTTCCTGAGCGATGGAGAATGCCGCTCCAAGACACGGGGCCCGGAACCATATCTCAGGCCACTGCAATCGGGTCTCTGAGCATGGCTGGATTCATTAATGTCTTGCAAGCCACGCAGGACGGACGGGCGAAGGCAGGTCCTTTAACAAAAAGAACCCACGTCGTGAAGGGCATTCATCCTTACAACGAGTGCTTTTTCCTCGCGATATATATAGGAACGTCATCTTGATGCAACTATTTTGACGCTCTTGGCGCTTTACGAACGTCCGTAAACAAGTGGCTTATCACAGTTGGGCTCGGAGACGATATCGAAGTATTACGACATTTTGACAGCATCGCTCGGTCGGAGCCACATCGACCTACCGCTTCATCGAAATGCATACGAGTCTCTTCCCCGCCTTGCTCGCTCTTTCCGCGACGACGATCCTCGCTCAACGGCCCCCCGCACCGACTAACCTTCCCGATATTCCTGGTCTATCTCTCGACGACAACCCACCATGCGCTGTGAGCACAATTTCCTGCGTCGCCAAAGAGTTCTCCACTGACTTTTATCGAAGATTCCGTGTCTGCTGAACGGACTGAATCAGACGAATTGTTCTCCCGGGGACCAAACCTGTCTTTGCCAGGATGAAGATTACATCAAATACGTAGAGGGGTGTTCTCTCGTAAGCTGCCCGCTAATAGGCGCTCTGGGTATGGATTTCTGAAACGTTTATTCTCATTCATTGTTGCTGTTGTTAACATTTCCCAGAAACGCAGAATATAACTTGGACCGCCTGCGACTTTCCTTTAAACGACGAAGTACAGGCTACCAAGATCGTACGCATTGTCCTGTTCGCCATTCTGCCTACGCTATCCGTAATCCTCCGAGTCGTCACGAAGTTTGCAAGACTTTCGCCATGGGGCTGGGATGATTACACCATTCTTGTGTCATATGTAAGTCGAAGCTGGAAAACGAACATTCATCAGAATCATGACTCAAATGTCACAAGGTCATTCTACTCGGATACGTGTCGCTTCACTTTTACCGTAAGTCTCCAACTGTTTTCCATCCGCTGCAGGTTGCGCTGACGAAAATTCTAGTCGAAAATAATGGAGCTGGAAAAGACCTCTGGACCTTGAACGAACGTCAGATCATGAATTTCTTCAAGGTACTTCGCCTGTGTGTTCCAGGCTAAATCACCGGACTGACAACCTTCAGGCTTTCTATGCTCTCCAAGTCCTCTACCACTCCTGCATCGACCTGATCAAAGCCTCTATTCTTTTCATGTACCTCCGAATCTTCCACCTGCCCGGCGAAAAGGTGCGCATCGTTCTCTGGGTCACATTGATTCTCAACATCCTGAATGGACTCATCTTTATTCTTGTCGGCCTCTTTCAATGCCAGCCCATAAGCCTGGCCTGGAAGTTCTGGACAGGAGAGGTGACTGGAAAGTGCATTGATATTGTGCAGCTCGCCCTTGCACATGCGGGCATCAACATTGCTCTGGACGTCTGGATGCTCATCATACCGGCGACGCAAATTTGGAACATGAACCTGGCCACAAAGAAGAAGTTTGCCATCATGTTCATGTTTGGGCTCGGCTTATTGTGAGTACTTGCCGCGAGCTTGCCCACTCAAGATGACCACCTTGACTGACACGGCCAAGCCTTACTGTGGTGTGCTGCTACCGCATCACGCAGATTTTGGAGTTCAAGAAGTACCCCTTGAATCCGACTGGTATGTGCCAAAGCCGAATCAACACAGTGTGCCGTTCCATAAAACTAACACATGCAGTCGCCATGATGCCAAGTGTCATCTGGTCCGACATTGAGCTATATGTGGGGGTATTCACAGCCTGCATACCCAACTTGCGCCAGTTCTTTGTCAGATTCATTCTTGGGCAGTCAGAAAAGAAGAAGCGCCTCAGCTCGGCCCTCACAGGAAGCGCCAATTCAAACATGACACCCAGGAGTAAGAGGTCTACATTATCGCACAATTTGAGCGAGTTTGATGACCTGGACAACCTCGATATGGATGACATATCGTCTCCCCAGACGCCGTCTAAGCCTCCAAACGTGTAGTCATATGTACCCGTACCAGAGGAGGTTGTTATGTACCATATTAAACGGATTTGACCATTTTCGGAGAAGATACCATTTGTTTTTAATTCGATACTGATTCCAAGTTTTTCATGGTTCACAATGGTACCATGCCTGATCCCCAAAAGGGGAACCTCTCCGCACACAGCCTGGTGAAGCCCAGGCAGATGACTATTAGCCCATCTTTCTCATCATGCTGTCTGCCTGCCAGCCCTTGGCGTCGACGTAATCAAACCCTGCCAGTCACTAGTAAGACATGTCACACCGGAACTCCTTGCTATATCCACCGAAGCCTGCAGATAGCGACTGCAGTTTTCGGTAATACCAAGTCTCGATCTCCATAGGGCTGAAGGACGCAGGATCGAGAAATGTTGCAGTTCGCCCGGATTACCACCACAAATCTTATTGGGAACTACGCGCATTTCCCTAACAAGTCTAGCCCGCGCCAGCTGAAGGTCGTCCTGCATGACGATGGGCTTATCACGCACATGTTTACCAGGCGCAGCACGTGGGTAAACTCGCACTTACGTCTTGGCGCCAAACACCCCCATCGATGCGACGTTGCCGCCTTCGGTGTCGTCGTATCATGCATCGTAAGTCGTAAAACAGTGATTTCACTCGGGTCACCAGTAAAAACCCCCACACGTCTTGGGAGGACTTTTGGGGGCCGATAGAAAGGTACTCTGAACATTGCTAGAACCTCACTGTTGGTTCGTTGGAAGCTGGCACACTCGCACTACAATGCCTTGTTCAGAGCCGGGCCTGGCCCCCGGTGAGCAAGATCCGACACACCCAATCAGATCCCGACCCGGTAGCCTGTCAAGAGGCGCAAATCCTGGTCGACAAGGAACTAGGATTGGCGCTTTCTTCAACGGGGATTGTCCGCCCGAGAAGGCGATAACTTGCGCTGTTGGTGCTGTTGGTGCCAGGGCCCAGGGTTTTGGTGGGAAACAGTGGCGTATTGGACCTCACAGCTTGGCGAATCTTACATTTACCTCACCGGGCGCTTGCGCTGGGGGCGTCACACAATATCTGCATGCTCATCGGTCGGCTCAATATTGAACAAATGTTGCTGCCTTACGGCATGACCGAAAGATGTCATCGTAGACCACGATTTAGAGTCCAGCCTGCATGGGGGCTATTGTTGGAGGCTGTGTCATTTGGCTACTCGGGCGCAATAGCGATGGGGTCTTCAGCTGTGCCTCACTAAGTGCCCCCATACGCTGACTTTGTATGAGATTGCCTCGTTGTGGTAACTAGCGGTAGCCTGTTGTTTGAAAGAACATTTATAATGAATCATCTTCCACGCTTTCATGGTCTCGTAGGAATAATCAAACATAACATCTTCTCATCTCATTAACTCAGTCACGTCCCATTTGATTCCATCGACAGCCCGTTTCTGTCATCCATACAAACACATCGTATCAACACCATAATCTATCAGTCAACTATGGAAAAGGGCCCTATTCTCCCGACCCATGTGTCGGTCCCGAGCTCAAACAACCGTTGCAATGGTCGTCGCTCAGCCTTTGGCGCAGTCATCATCTCCTTGGTTTTATGTGCCTTGGTTATTGAATTCTTCAGAATTGACAGTCTTTTGTCATCGGTAAGTTTTTTTCTTTTCCCGTTTTAAGCAACGGAGTAAACATGTAAGACTCATCATGCTGACTATGTGATAGATTAACAACAACTTGATCGTCATTGGAAACCATGAGATCCCACAAGCGATGCTCGCTGTCAACGAAGAAAACTCGGGTCTTCATATTCGCACCGACGATGTCGAAGCTCTTGCCTCCACAGACGGCCGTTCGGGATACAATAAGCGGGAGGAGACAGATGGAAGATCTGTATACAACAGTATTGAAGAGGGCACTGTTACCACTGACGGCCGATCTGGTTACAACCGTCGTAATGACAACGGAGACACAGTTGTTACCACAGATGGACGCTCTGGATATAACAAGCGTGAGGAGGAAGACGGCCGATCTGGCTACAACGGTGTCGAAGACGGTGTTGTTACGACCGACGGCCGCTCCGGTTACAATCGTCGGGATGTCGAGGCAGACGGTGTTGTCATGACTGATGGTCGCTCCGGGTACAACCGCAGGGAAGAGGGCGCTGATTCTGTCCCTACTGACGGACGGTCTGGATACAACAGACGTGATGAGGAGGCGGAATCAGAAATGACCACTGATGGCCGATCTGGGTACAACCGGCGTGCAGAGACCGACACTGTTATCGACACCGACGGACGCTCAGGTTATAACAGACGCGACGGTGAAGATGCCGCTGTCTCCACTGACGGTCGATCTGGCTACAACCGCCGCGAGGAGGATGGTCGGTCTGGGTACAACAAAGCTGCGGAGACAGACGGTCGTTCGGGTTACAACCGTGCGATTTGAAGACTCCTGTTGTCCCTGATAATTGTAAAGGGAATTTAGAATGGATTTAGATACAATGAGCTCAGGCTCGGGCGCTGGCGGCTGGTCTCATTTCCTTCGGCTCAGTTGGGCACTATAGCCGACTTCTTCAGACACTCAACTTAGACCATTCTTATTTATATGTGTCATCCTCAGTTGAAATCTCCAATGCGATAGCTTTATTCAAGCGATGACAATATTTGAAAAGTTCGTGCATATTCCCGAGTAAGAAGCCCGGCCGGCCCCACCGCCATTGGTGTTATATTCCGCTTGCCGATGCCGATCTCCGGGCGTGATCTTCCAAATATGAACCTACATCCTCCGCAAGCTCTCGGGGTAGCCAAACTTCCAAAGCTCATTTGAGTGCTTACGCGTGGGAATGAGGTTGATCTTCCAGCTTGGCTGTGGGGTCGCAATACCAAAGTCCCAAACCGGGTGTCATGTAAGTTTGAGAATTCACTGATGGTCCGCTTGTGTGCTGACGGCTTCTCGGGGAAAACAGCAATCCAACTAAAACAATAAGTTATGCCAGAGGAATATAACATTGGACCGAAGCAGTCTTCGTCATACGCCATCTTGAGAAGCTGTCTGTTCCGAGATCGTTGTGAGGAGATGTGTTCTCATGGAACGGGAGGCCTCCTGCCTACCAAAAGGAGACTGGCCGTAAACGTGTCATATTCCAAAGCGTCATCCCAGTCCGGATAACCGGCAAGGCTTCAAATAAGCCACGTAGAGCGCAGCGTGTTTGACCGTATCTAAGAAACAATGAAAAGGCGCAATAAAGAGCATTCATGGTGATCCGACCCATCGCGCTCCATCGAAACTTTATCAAAAGATTGATTTTGGGTAGAGCCCCTACAACGAATCAACCCTGCAGCCCGTTGGGGTAGCTATCAATCAACGCAAGAATCATGGTCTCCTGGAAGATTGTGCCCTGCACGCTCGCCGATGCCCCGGCTTTGGCACGAAACAACATGAACGCCTTCTGGGCGACAGATAAAAACTGGAAACTCGGCTGGACGATTCAAAACATCGAACTCGATTTTCTCGTTGGCGAAGTTATCAAGCGCATGCCGAACAACCTCCTGAAGAATCGCGAGACGCTGCGTCATTTCAAGGCAGTTGATCCCGAGACGGGTACTCTCATGGGCTACGCACGCTGGGAGTTGCCCGCCAAATACGCGGATGCACCGGAATGGGCAGATGCGCAGATTCCCGATGTAAGCGAGGAGGAGAGGAAGGCCATCAAGGAACGAAGCGACGGCGCATGGTGGAAGCCGTACAGCATGGACGGCATCAATGACTGCGGTCCCGAGAAGCACCGCATCTTGGCCGAGGACAGGTACATCAGTAAGGATCCATCAGTGAACTGAATTTCGCAACTCTTAATCCTGTGATAAGTCTAATCGCGCTACAGGTCTTGACTATCTGGCTGTTCATCCCGATAACACGGGCAAGGGCGTTGCTACTGCTCTGGTTCAGCATGGTGTACGACTTGCCGAGGAAATGGGAGCTGACGTCTTCATCTTATCATTCGAGGCTGCTGTGAATATCTACAAAAAGCAGGGGCTGAAAGAAGTTCACAAAGCTTATCAGGACGATACCAAATACGGGGGCTGTGGATACTGGGTCTATCTTCTCACACGGGAGGCGAAGAAGCAGGAGGGCAGTGGACATGAAAATCCTACGCAGACTACGGGTGTGTAGAGCTACATTGACAATGATGAGCTTGCCGTTGGCTTTAGGGAATATCGGATCTTTACCGCTGCAATTTGACCTCTGACTCTCCCATGCACTCGGCAAATTCGCTCCTTGTCTTTTCCTGTTGTCTTACGTGTGGGTCGACAATCATTGGCGAGCATTTGACGACATCATGTAGCAAGGTTGATCTAGGCAGAAGCGCCCCGCATACTCAACCATTGGCCAGCCTGGCTGCGATCATACACCATGTGCTCAGCGAGTGCAGGGGAGATAGCCTGATTCCTCTATCCTCGATCTGACATGCCTAAAATGCACCAGATCAACCGCCGGGCTGAAATCGAGGTCTACGACAGACTGTCACAAGTATCTTGAGATCCTCAAGATTCTAGTACAATGAGGACCAAGAAGAGAGGTAACCAGGGGCCTCCCTCCGAGACCGACTACGAGATTCTTCATTTGAAGCGAGCTATTGTGGCGCCCAATGCAGGGGAACATTCTTGCGACAAATGCATCGGTATATTGGTCAAGCCACTTCCAGAGCCTTTCCAGCGCGCTTTTACGAAGTCGAAAGACTATTTCCGGCTCGACGTGACCACCAGTAAGGTCCAAAAGATGGCAGCATCCGGGTGCGCTTTCTGGACCATGATCCAAGAGCGCCTGGAGTTCGAAGCGTTTAAGGTGGTGCTGGAGCAGCAATGCAGCAAAGTTGAGTACAACCTTCAGAAGCATGACGGGCGTTGGTCAAACGTGCACTACGAAGCCCTCGCAGCCTCTATGGGAGAAGAGCAGGTGAAGGAGTATCAACGACTATGTCAAGCCATGAGGAAATTGCCCTGGCGGTCCGCATCACGCGACGACGAATCGGTCGGGGCAGTTGCCGCAGATGTAGCAGAAGATTTCGTGAGAATCCTGGTGGCTTACACAAACATCGACGATGACAACCCGGGAGACTATGACGACCAGTCAGCAAAAGTGGATGTTAACATCATTGTGCGGCCTAACCCAGCCGGAGAACGATTCAAGAGTGTGCGATGGATTTCATTTTGGGTGTCATTCTTTGCCTTGGGACTTCCAGGCAAGTAAGCTGCTCGTCATGCATGAATGACCAACTGCTTACCGAAGAACGATATTAGGAGACTTCGGAGATGCCAGACAGACTTACGTCGGCTCTCCATCGAACACAACACCGGAAAGCTTGGCATCGATGTCTCTGATCCAGAGTTGGCTGAGGAAATGCGAGATTGACCACAACTGTGGTATCAATGATCGACCCTCCTCTATGCCATCGTTTCTCCTGGATGTTTCCTGCAAACAAAAGGTCAAGCTGGTCTCAGTCACCCAAGACACGAGGGAGCGATACATTGCGCTGTCGTACTGCTGGAGTCGGTATGCAGAGGACGATGCTGAAAATCGGCAACAAGAAAGATCTCATGTCCGGACTAGAGCTACATCACTTCGACCCTACGATCCAGGACGCTATGAAAGTTACCAGGGAACTCAACTTCCAGTTTTTGTGGATTGATGCCCTCTGCATCATACAAGACGATTACGACTTCAAAGCTAAAGAGCTGGGGAAAATGGGAAACATTTACCAGTGTGCTACGTTCACAATCATTGCCTCGGCAGCCAAAGACGTGAAGCAAGGATTTCTCAGGGATCGGCATGCGACTATTGGACCGGCAAGAGATATGACGGCGCCTCAGCCCATGTTCAAAATCAAGGCATACGGAAAGCGTGGGAAGCACTATGTCCAAGTCCCCATTCTTCTCACGCCGTACCACTTCGACTACCCCGAGCCGTGGTATACTAGAGCTTGGACCTTCCAGGAACTCTTGTTCTCAAGACGTCGCCTTCAGTATCTGAACAATCGAACAACATGGAGTTGCTATTGTGGAGAACAGGTTGTCCAGCATTGCGATGGTTGGATTATCGGAAAGGCACACACACATCCTGGCTATGGCATTGCGGAGCAAGAAACCTTCTCGGATGTGATGGAAATACTCAAGAACCCTGGTGATGCCCAGTTCAACTCCAGTGAGCTTCTCGAATACTGGTGTGAGCTTGTGGATATGTATTGCACCCGAAAAGTAACATATCAGAGCGACCGCTTGCCGGCAATATCTGCAATAGCGCAAGAGTTTGCGTTGGCTCTGAAAGAGAAGTACATCTGTGGTATTTGGAAATCAGATCTACCATCGGGGCTTTTGTGGTCTTCACAATTTGCTCAAATTGACAACAAGAACCCAGTCCGACGTTCTGGCCCTGTCGAAAGGCCTAAACCGACATGGAGCTGGTCGGCTTACGATGACGATGTCACATGGATAAACACGCATCTCGAAAAACAGAAGGATCCAGACTTCGAAATCTTGAGTCACGATATTCAGCTCGTATCTGCGGATGCGCCATTTGGTGAGGTCAAGAAGGGCGAGCTTCGTGTGCGTGGCTTGATGATAGGGATCCCAGTTCCATCCAGAAGTGCTGAAAATGGGATACCAGTCATTATTGTCGAGGGGACAGAGATGCCAGCAGTAATTGACTATCCGGACGATCCGAGGTTGCAACAGAACTCTCTCTCAAGGCTGAGCGCACTGATTATCGTCCAAACCGGCTGTTCAATCCTGGACGGAATCATAATAGTGGAGGAAGAGAAGGACAGATGGTCTCGTGTTGGCTGGTGGCATTCGGAACACACCCGAACGGAATCGTCAGAATCGAGATATTCTGAAAAGCCTAGTATGACAGCCGTGGCGGAAGCATATCGGGCAAAGTTGAGGGATCTTTGAGGCGGCAAGGAGAATGTTCGCGACTTCATCCTGACCTGACGAAATGGCTTCAATTCTTTTCAAGACCATAAGTTCGGGTCATCGAGCGAGCATTCTGTAGAGACTGATTGGAGTGGCAAAACTATTTACAAAACTCCCAGAAGAGACTCGTCCAAGAACTCCTGCTTTCTTCCAGGAATTTGGAAGATGTACTCAGTTTATCGGCGAGTGCTTTGCGGATGGGTACATGGATGGAGAGGCATGGAAGAATCTTGCAGAGAAATCAGGTAGCCCAGGATCAGGAATTTTTGCGCTGGTGAAGAGTAAAAATGTTGTCGATAAGCCGACTCATTTGTTCTGAGGTAGGGGAGACTCAAACGTTTGGCTCTCGGGATGAAGTCTCGCTCGAGATAGTGGACTACGACAGCAACATCCTCGAGGAACATGCATCACCTTCGTTCTTATCATGGCCAAATTGATGTGGAACTTCGTTAGAGAAGTGTTGAGGATATAATGTGAATTTCGCTTCACATTCGGAACCCCCGAGCCTGAACCCCGTGCGACCCGGGTGTTCCCCCACTTTTCCGGGACTACCCCGTCGCCGCTCCACGGCAATTTAACTAGGCGGTGTCCGACGAGGCCCGGGAGTTCGGCATGAAGGCAACAGAGTGAAAAGGCAATCCAAATCACTGTTTGCGAAACGGAAGATCTTATCGCGATGGTCATTTTGATATAGTGTGCCGTCAGCCAGGTTTCCGGAAGACTAAGCCCACACTAGTCGTCAAATCATCGCGACTTTTGGGTCTTTGCAAGGACAAGCTTTCTTCCTTCGTTGGTTTCTCCGCTGTCATGACGATATGGGCGGGCATAAGCCGAGGCTCTCCTCTCAGTCCCCATACAAGGCGGACCTTTTCGTTCTCGGGACCAGGACACGGACGTTGTGATGAGTAGACGAGAGCCGTCCAGCCGTCCGCCTTACCTTCTACCGGCCAGGATGATGAGTGAGGCACATGTGAAGGTCCACAAAAGACGTCAAAGATACAACGCAAGGCGATATCACGGCTACTAAATGACTTGCAGCGGTGATATAGCCATGCTGGAATTAGGCGCCGATCTTGAATGAGTCGTGCTCGGTAGCCGGGGCCTCTTTTCTCTTAAACGCCGTCTGCGATTTGGTCATCAGTGCCACGAGCATGCTTCAAGTTCGGGAAGTTGTTGGAAGATCGCATCACATACTTTGATCGCCCCCAATAACACAAGACGCATGGGCCAATATCACCACTTCAAGTTAGGACAGGTGTTGGGAGGGCGCACATCATTACCAGATTACGATTGTCATCATCTATGGGTATCCGCTCGACTAGCATTGACATATTTGCACACGTGGGCACGCATTTCTCTCCCCACACACCGCTATGACCGCCCTTACAGGGCCAGGATCCAGTCCCGCAGGACCTTTTGGATCTCGTAGCTGTTCTTCTCCATGAAGAACATGTGTCCGTTGCCGTGGATGCCAGCCTCGCCAAGCTCGAGGTGCTCGGTCTTGCTGCATCCGGCCTGCTGCAGGAACTCCACGGTGCAGTGGTCGTAGGGCGCGTGATAGGAGGCCTCGGAGGTGACCAGGAGGATGGGCTTGCTGGCGAGGTTGACGAGCTGGCGGGGCGCGGGCTCCTCAGCCTGCAGGACGCATTGGACGTAGTTCTCGCCCTTGGCGGCGTAGGTCGCCTGGACGAGGTCGGTGGTAGGGTCGGTGACCTCGGGGGAGTAGGTGATGGGGATGTCGGTCAAGCCATAGGGACGGCCGGCCTTGGTGCTGAAGATGGCTTCCTGGAAGGGAGGGCCCGTGGGCTCGAGGAGGATGAGGGCCTTGGTGAGCTCGGGGCGGGCGTCGGCGATGATGATGGGCATGATGCCACCCTGGCTGTGACCGAGAACGACGGCGGGGCGGCCGATCTTGTCGAGCAGGGCGGCACCCGCGTCTTGGACGGTCTTCTGCTGGTACGTGGCGTTGTTGACGAACTCGACGTTGGAGCTGTAGAAGGCATCGAAGATCGGGTCGCCCATGGTGCCGGTACCGGGCCACTGGGTGTGGTTGGCAGCTTGGGCCCAGAGCATGTAGTCCTTGACGGCGGTGAAGCGCTGCTGGATGATCTCAGCGGAGTAGGTCGAGGGCTTGGTTGCGCCGTAGGCGGGCATCCAGGCGGAGCGGCCACGGAACGTCTGGTCGACGATGTAGACCTCGAAGCCCTGTCTCACAAAGTGAGAAGCCCAGCCACGGCCGCCATCGGGCTTGTTGAGGAAGTTCTGGGGACAATATCAGTAAGGTTCAAGGCTCGGCCGAGAAAGATTGTGACCTTCCGAAGAGGGCCTTTGGGATCTGCAATGCACTTACGGTACCCGTTTGGGCCTGTCCGTGGATCAGGACGATCGGCGTCTCTTGGGTGACGCCAAAGGTAGGGAGCAACTTCTCAACGTACATCTGGTCACGGAAGATGTGACCGCCGGAGCCATCGTCGACGTAACCGCCTCCGACGTAGAAGTAAGAACGAATGTAGGGGACCTCCGAATCAACGCATCCCTCATCCGGCGTAGGCGGCGCGCCTTGTCCCGGGAAGCCTGGCGGTCCGCCGCGTTGGGGGAACGCGGAGGCCTGGCCCAGCAGAGCGGCGGCCACAGAAGCTAGCTTGAGGAACTGCATATTGTGCTGCGTCGGCGTGTGTCACCTTGATACCAAATGAGACACGGGGGGCTAGCAATTGACTAGATGGGAGACCCTTTGGAACAAAAGGAGTGGAAGGGGGAAGGGAGAACCGAACCAACGGAGAGTGACTGAGAAAAAGAGCGACAGTGGTTGGGCAGGGGATCAACAAAGTTTCCGTCCACGCGACGGAAGGGTGGCAACTCATTCTTTTTAATTGAACGAAAATCACCTTGCCGCGAGCTCCGCTAGTCTAGCATAAGGGTCCCATCCTTCGAGTGATTTCAATGATAGGGCTGATGGAGCGGCCAAGGAATGAGGTAATACGACGTCGAGACATGGCTTGCCGGTGAGCTTAGCGGGACGCCACCGCCTCCAAGACTTCGATTCGGTCTGTAAGTCTGGATAGCGGCACTCGCCCGATGGGCCGAGACGCCACGCGGCCACTTCCCGATCGTGGGATGGAGACTGGGCAACTTCACGGCGTACGATATACGGCGGAACTCGGGGGGGCTCAATTGACAATAGGGGATAGTTGGGGGTTATTCAGCACTGCCTAATTTCCATCCATCGAAGAAGTTGGCCTGCCCATATTAAAGTGGTGTTGTCCGGGCGCGAGTCAGTTCGCCGACAGGGACCAGGGCCTCAACACACGCGAGGGTCTCATATAGAACGGGGCCGCGGTAGCATCGTCGAACAACCATGGATATTAACCTTCACTAGAGGGCTGGATGCGGATCATGTCCGAGCATTAATCTCCGTGCGCAGAGAAAAGAGGAGAGAAAAACTGCTTCGGGATCGCTTTCTTGGGCGGCTGTCAAACGCAATGGGAAGCTCAGGTTTGGGGGCTAAGTTCTGTCAAAAGAACAAGTGCCGAAGAGGGAACTTGTGTGCTTGAAGAGAGAAAAGCAATGACTTGCAATTTTGGTGGGGGAGTTTGGTGATCTTATGGCGGGTCGAAGAGTGGTGATTATGATGATCTTGATCCATTTCCCACATCTTCCCACATCGGCCGTGGACAATCGGTTGATCGGGTCCAAAATTCAATGGGGAATCAAGGAATCAACCTGCTCGACTCCAAGTGGTGGCCAAGACCGACTGTCTTACCGGCTTTTCAGAACGGCAAGACGGCTGTGGCTGTATCTACCGCTAGCTTTTGCTAGTGCCCAGATCAACCGCCAGGCCATCCCCGTCTTTTCCTAGTGGACGTTTGCTCCTCCGATGCATCCCTGCAAGGTACGCGCACGCACGCCCGCCCGCCACGGGTGGCAGATTTTGATATCGTATTTTGTGTCTTTCAACTCCGTCGGCAAAAAGAAGCAAAGGGTCAGTCCGGTTCCGGTCGCTGAAGAACAAGATCTAAGCGAAGGCCGCCTGTTTATGCCGGTTGTTGTTGAAGAATCAAGGAATCCGCTCCACACTCGAATCGTCTTCGGTACGCTTAAATCCTCTCGGCAAGCGATGTTGCATGCGGTGCTGCGGCACAAGAAAAAAAGAAAGAAGATCCCTGGATCTTACGTTACCTCTTGTAAGTCCGTAACAACCAGTCCGGTCACCTCGGCTTCTAGAAGTCTAAAGACCTCCCCCTCGGACAGAGCCCCACGGTGGATCGCAATCACACATCTGTCCTGGGATGGGGGAGTCTGCAGCCGACGTGCATCCGAAGGCGCAGGGAAAGTTGGGGTTGAAGAACGGAGGTCTCAAGCCCTGATCCTTTCATCTGGGCCGGCCTCTTCGCAAGGTCTGGAAACTGGTCACGCCGCAAGAGTTTCTCGGAATGGCATGATGCCCTTTCGCAAGGCGCCGGGATGAGGAGACGTACGGTTGGGACTAAGCAGGGCCCCTATCTCTTAGTGTAGGTGAGGCAAAGAGGATAATAATGGTTCATGAACTGCCCCGTCTGCACTGCTCTCGAAGGACCCTTTTTTCGTCGTCTCTTTCTCTCTCTTGACCTTCCCTTCGTCCCACGTCGCTGTGCGAGTGCCCCCTTCGGAACTTCGCCGGCCATGGATGACCCGACGCTCCTCATCCATTGGCTCTTCAGCTGCCTGGCCTTGGCGGTCATGTTCGCCAGGCTAGTCTGGAGGAAGATAGCCAGGCAGGAGTACAACCTGGGCGACTATCTCACCATCGCCGCCTGCGTCTGCGCACTGACTCGACTTGGCCTCATTCATGTGGTGTTGACCTGGGGGACGAACAACGTGACGCCGAAATATCGAGACTCGCACAACTTTACAGACGAAGAGATCTACAGACGGGAGATCGGCAGCAAACTGTCTCTCGTCAACCGGGTTTTTTACAACTCTTAGTCAGTTCTCCCCTTTGATAACCCCCTGGTGCACTGCAACAACCCATGTTGCGTCCTCGCTTGTATGCCCTCTTCTGCACGCAATCGAGTCAGGAAGGTTTTTAGAGTTGCGATCGATATACTAACTCGACTCAAGTCTTTGGTTGCAGAAGCTTGTGTTATTGGACGTCTACCGTCGTCTCATTCTCAACTTGCGATATGAGAAGATTACCATTTGGTCCTTTTCCCTCATTTTCTTTGGCACCTACGTCGCCTGCCAGGTGACGACTTTCAGCGAATGCAACCCCTTTCACCTTTACTGGCAGGTTCTGCCTGACCCTGGTATGTGACTAGTCATATTTGAGGATTGTCAAGAGAATATTATGACTGACAACTCGCTCTTACAGGATCATGTTCCAAGGCCCAGCTTCAACTTGTTGTCGTTGGAGTTCTTAACATTGTGACCGACTTCATGCTTCTGGTCCTCCCGATTCCATTGGTTGTCTCCCTCAAGACCCCTTGGCAGCGAAAGATCCAACTTTACGCCCTTTTCACCCTCGGAATTTTCATCATCGCCATTACTGTCATCCGCCTGCCGATCAACATCAACAATAAGGACCTGCAAACCAACCGCACGACATGGGCCAGCACCGAGCTGCTCACCGCGGCAATCGTCGTCAACGCCCCGACGATCTACGGCATGTGGAACAAGAGGAGGCAGAAGAAGTCGTCAGGAAAATCAACCAACCCATCAGGTCTTCACTACTACGGCGGCGGCACCCACGCATCGACGGTTCATCGATCGACTGTTCGAGCCCAGGGACCGGAGGAGTCGTTCGCGATGAACTCCACAAGGCGCAAAATGGGTCCCATGGAGGGAATCATGCAAACAAAAGAGGTCATCGTTTCAGAATTTCGGCAAGATGGAGACCACCGTATAAATGGACGATATGAGAATCTCCCGGATGATGTGGAGAATGCGTCCAATCATTCGAGCCAACACGGCATCTTGAAGAAGCAATGAGAAATTTCATAGAGTAGAATAATATAACGGCATTACGACCCAAGTTTTCTTCATCTTCTACAGTACTTGATGATTGATTGACATTCGGCGAAGAAAGAGAGAAAAAATCGCGCTTGAATTTTTTAGGCTCGGGAGACGTCCGAAATCCTACCATGGAGTAGCTGGTTAGCTCCCGATATTAAGGCCCCGATCCTCCCGCAATCCAGCGCACAGACGACACGGGATCGGCACCATCAGACGAACACAACTCCAAGGTGAACCCTTGGCCTTAAGACGGGAGCAATCAAGTTGTAACCTACAATCACCGGTATTCAGGGGCTCTATCCTCATTAGACATTGGCAATATGGCAGTTGTTATTACTTCGAAATGCAAAGAAGATGGTTTCCAAACATTTGCAATGTTGAAAGATTGAATAGGAGTTGATGACAGTCGGCAATTCTGATCCCAGAGTCTTGCAGGTGGGTGGCCCCTTGAAGTCATGTGGCTTTACCAGCTGTGGCTATGTTATCACGATTAGGTCTCAAACGGATGATGGAAATCTTTCTTTCACTGTGAAGATTTATTTCAGACTTTCCTGATAGATTTCCTGCACAGACGCTGCCACGTTGGCCCGGCTCAACGCGCTACTGGCTGATATGATGCCGATTTAGCCGGCCTCATTGCAACGATCACAGACATGCCTAACTGACGGAGGCCGAGAAAAGCGTTCCATGAGGCTCTGCCACAGCCTGTTTTGGGGAATACGCGGGGAGTTGCATGCGCTGGCGCAGCTCTTCTTTTGGGCACCCAAGATATCCTCTGTGTCTCCCACCAAGTAAGACATCATGACGTGGGAGGGGAGCCATCCGGCACTTATTGGATGCACAAAGATGACCCTTGAAAGCAGGCAACCAATTGGGCTTTCCCTTCTTTTGAGGTCTGACGCAGGCTCTGGCGTCTTTGAGCCGCAGCAATGGTTCGCAACTGCAAAAAAGCGCCTGATGCAAGCCATTCGGGGCGCATCGCCAGGGGTCCTGCATTAGCGAAGGTCAGCTGCAGTCACGACTCTCTTTCAGGCAGTGCAGGTCGTTGGACTGCCATAAGGGCAGTATTCCCCAGAACCTCGCCGTAGTGATGAATGAATTTCCCCTCTCTTCTGAAATCGGCCACGGTTTCTTGAGGGCCACGCTCATTTGACCACTGCGTTGGAGTTTCCTCGGCTGTGAGAGCAGCATTCTCCCACCGGCATACTGACCGACGATAAGATCACAGACTGTGTGGGAGAGCTCCACTTCACCGCGCCGATCCGATCGCTGGAACAAGCGGAGATACACGTTCCCAGGCCCACGCGCCGGCCCGTTGCCCTGAAACAGCTTTTGCCCGCTTCCGTCATATCAGAATGGCCGGAGAGGATGTCTCGGTGGCCATTGCAGCCCTGGTGATTGCAATCGTCGCCCTCTTTGCAGCGACTCTTCAATTCGCGCAGGCAGTGTTTGCAACCGCGCGGGGTCTTCCCAACTGTGACCAGCGAGTGATGGGCGGGTGGTCTAGAAACAGCAAAAGCAAAATCAGGTGGAGACAGCTGAGACTCGAGGTCGAGTTCGAAGCGCCCATCATCTTTCTTGCCCCTCCGAAGAACAAGAAGAACCCAGGCAAAGGCGATGCGTGGCATGCGGAGGGCACCGAGGAAAGCTGCAAGAATACTCGCGTCGACTTCAAGAATCTCTCCGACAACAATAGCGTGCATACGGTCGACAACGAGCTTGCAACATGGGTCTACCTCCTCACTGCCATAGAAGGCATGGAGAAGGACTCCCTGGAATGGGAGGCCAAAGAGCGGGGAAAGGAATCGGATGAGAAGTACATGCCTGTGGAAACACCGCTGCCCCCTCCGACCCTTACAGTCAAGATGCAGGCGAAGACGAGGAGCTTCGACACAAACCCAGCCATCAAGAAGCCATACGCAATCACGACCATCTCGCACTTGGTTGAGCTTGCTTCCGTTCTCGGAATCTACTGGAAGGTCTTCGATCGTGATGACAACAAGTACCGCGCCGAAGGGAACGGGTACATCTTGACCGGCTCTCGCATTACCGACTTCGGTATCGTGTTTGTCTTTGAGAAGACAGGCAGAACGAGTTTCGGCGAAAGACGGCTGATTCCAACGTCAGAAGTCAAGGAGCTGTGCTTTGGCAGGGTTCCTACGCTTTTTCGTCCCAAAGAAGAAACCTCCGATGAAGATGTCGAGTGGCAGGATCCGTTGAAGACGTCGTCCGGAATCGATAACTTGAAGGTTGAGATATTGGAGTTGGGTAGCGAGAGTGAAATTGCCGAGACACTCACGCAGATTGGTTGCAACGTCGAAACGATTCTCTACTACAAGGACAAGAAGAAGCACAGGCACATCTTTCCTGGTACGTATACCACTCTATCAAGTACACCTTCAGCTAACAGGATCATCAAGTGACTTTCGAACTCATCGGGATGGTTGCTCGAGTCTTTCACATTAAAGGCAGATGTTTTCGCTTCTTGCCCAACCCGACGATTTTCCCTTGGGATAGGGAATCAGTGTCGCTTGTCCGACTTCTCAGCGCCTTTACGGAGCTTATTGAGCGGGACCTTGGTGGCATCCAAAATATACTCGAGCATATAACGGAAGACGACGAGCCTTCGAATATTCCAATTACGCGAGAAGTCGATCAAATCCGCTTGATGCTTGAGAAGGCCGAATCTCTCAAGGAAAGCTTCAATACCGGTGCCACCATTAGTCACAACCGGATGACGAAGCTGCACGATACAATCACGACTTTGGATGAGCTCGTTCTCAAAAGAGATCAGACAATCGTTCTGGATGTCCTCCGCCGTCACCTGCAAGTTGTTCTCAAGGCCATCAACGGTAATGGACAGGACAAGAACGTCAAAGACAGCAGCAAATCGAATGGAGAAGCTGCAGCGGGCAGCAGGCAAGCATCCGAGGACATCTCGTTCGGCGATCTGCTGGGCATACCCCTCGAAATGAGGGAGCAGCGGTTCATGGAGACGTACTTCGATCAAATTCTGTGGCGTGTTATTGACTCTACCACGGAAGGAGATCAGGAGGAAGTCACCAGGGAGATTCACCACACCACGAAAGCACGAAAACGATCGCCGGTTCGCGAAGAGAACGAAGATGTATATGATCCCGATGTTTCGCCCATGCCATCGCCTCGAATTCAAGTCCAACAACCCACGTTCCCCACAGCGCACCATCCCCACGGGCTGCCGTCTCCTGGTCTGGTGCACAAAAAGACTTGGTCATCTCGTGGCATGGTGGCACAGAGAGATTGGACAAAAACGGTGACAAGACAGATTGAGATGCAGAGGCTCACAGTCTGGTACACGTTGGTTTTCAGAATGATTTGCTGGCTCACACTTCACGATTTTGACAAGAAGGATGTTCAGGTGTCCAAGAGTGAGCTCATTGGTAACCGGCAGCCTGTCTTCATCATGTGAACAAGATATTGAAAAAAGGCCGCGGTTGGCCCACGAGCTTATGAGAGATTATGCAGAATATTTTGGTCGGTTCGTACTAGGTCATGTACAGGCGCTTGGAAGCATGTTTGGAAGAGGCCAGGACCAGTCTCTAATACTGGTGTTCGCTATTGGAAGGAATAGATACCTAGGGTTATGTTGAAAGAAGTTGCAGTTTTCTGATGCGTACAAGCTGCTCACAGTCGTGAAATTCCAGTGCAACAATCACAACAAGTCAAATACACAGTCGGCACGCAATCCGTCCCAAGCTTGCAACTCAGCCAAGCTTTGGGTATCCCGTCTCGAAAAAGCAAGCTGCTCGGCCCCAAATTTGCCGGGATGAGCTAGTTAGGGCAATCTACCCCACTGCCGCATGGTTGCAGCTCCCCCGCATTGATCTGAATTTCAAGGTCCAGCCCAACTTCGTCGGAGTATCTAATACGCCCTCCAACAACAAGGCCTGCGAAAGCCGCCACTTCACGCAGCGATCTCGCGCTCTCCCCATCATGGGATCCCGCGAGCAGCCCGCAGCGCTCCTCGAGGGCCGCCGCATCTACCTGGGCAACCTGCTCTACGTCGTGCGGCCTGTCGAGATCGAGGACACGCTCAAGGACAACGACTTTGGCAACTTTGAGAAGATCGTCATCTCAGTCGATCCCGTGAATGGGAGGAACCCAGGCTACTGCTTTGTCGACTTCGTCGAGCGTGCCGATGCCGAGCGGGCCCTCGCTTCCCTATGCGTTGACATCCGCGGGCGGCCAGTCAAGGTCGGGCCCTGCGAGCCGAAGAAGCAACGGCAGAGAGTCTGGGGGAGGGAAGCGGAGCCGAATGATAAGCGATGGGGTAATTGGACAGGCCAGCAGGAGCCTGGGGCTGAAGGGACTGGGGACAGCCCGTACGAGGCGATGGGTCACTTTGATAAAGTGGTTGGCACGGATGGCGACGGCAGACGGCTGTATATCGGCGGGTTGACGAGGATGATTGACCAACAACAGGCCCAGGAGGAGATGCGGGATATCCTGGCTGGCTTCAATCCGTAAGTCCTTATTCGAGGCCCGGGGGGTCATGAATGCCACGACCTTTTACTAATGCATCATCTATAACAGAAAAGAGATAGGGAAGCGAGTTACGCCTCATATGGAAACTCGATCCAAGCCCGGAAACCACCACTACTGCTTCGTTGATTTCGAAACGGTCGAGGAGGCAGCGGCGGTAATTAAGGCGTTGAACGGCAAGTAATACGCAGGAGGTGCCCTGCAAGTCAGCGTCGCCCAAAGGATTCCGGTGAGAATCCGGGAGCCGTCGAGACTGCAAAAAGAAGACTCGTCTTGGAGAGGTAGACCTACTCCTCAGAATGACAGGCCAAGAGACGAGCAGTCGAGCACGGGATGGACCCGCAACCCGGCCCCGAGGGAATCGAAAGATGACTGGCCGACCATGTCCGCGCAGTCTTCGGCAACTAGCAGCCAGCCTTCCTGGTATGTATCCAAGACTGAAAGAGGGTCGGAACCTGACAGGTCGTCGTGGAAGAAGATGGGCTCCGGCACCCCGAACTCATCAAGTAGCAAAACAGACCAGCCACTTAGGTCTTTGGCTTCCAGCAACTGGCGCCAGAAGAGCTAGGCAATAATGTCTTTGAGTACATGCTTACAACGAACGTTGGAATCATCTCAGTCTCGGTTGCTTTTGAAGTAGGGGTGTAAGTCGTGGTGTTTGCGGTCTGGCAGGGAAGCGAGCGACTGGTCCATGGGATGAGACTCATCTCAAGTTTGAACTACAAAGAACTCAATAATCCAGGCCGAAATGGTCTTGCTTACTATAAGTTATTCCGAGGCAATGCTCATTGGCCTAGGTGCAGGTGAAGTGTACCAAGAAGCGAAACCCAAGGGTTCACATGGATTTGATGGAGGAAACCCGGTACGCTGTGTAGTGTCTCGAGCCGGGTGAGACTACGTGGCCGGTATCCCATATCCTCGGCCAGCTCCAGAGTTTCGCAACTAGAAAATCTGAGTATCATTAATCAGGCTATACGCTCTTCATCACTCACCTCGGAAGACCAGAGACATTGTCTTTTCGCACAGACGCTCCCAAAGCAGTGGGTTTCTATCCTATCCAATGTCTAGACTCCAAATTCAGCCGCTCTCCAGATTCTCGGTACCCGCAAAAGTCTCGTATATAGCCCAATTAACCATATAATTTCGGGATTTCCGTACTGTAAAACCTAGCTTAGAACATAAGCTTCGAGCAAGCAGAGGCTAGAGTAGCCTTCTCTCCCAAGGTCTCACCGCTCGTCTCATCAGATGGGGGGCAGGCTATGCCCATGATGTGCTCCCACGCTCACCCTTGCATGTAGAGAAAGGTGCTTTCCTCTGCGAACATGCTCAGCAAAAGCTTATTTGGACTTCACAAGCATACGTAAAGAGCTTCCCATGTCCCACCGTTAGAGCAGCAAGACTGCCCATACCAGGGTAGCTCCGGTGTGTTTAGAGTTTCGGCGCTATGGCGTTGATGAGACACGACTCGTCGTTGTCGCAGGAGAAGCTCTGAAGGGCCTGTGAATGCGACAATGACTCGCTACAGGCACCTTAAGCATCGCCCTGCCCCCCTACCGAGCCACAGGCAACGCCGTTTTCGACGCGCCCATTACCTCATCATCGCTGGCGTAGTAGCATCTCTAGCGGGAAGGTTTAATCCCCCCCGCGCTATGCCTAGGACGACGTAGTGAGCCCAGCCCACCGGCCACACAAGCTCTCTTCTTACGAACCGAAAACGTCGTTCATTAACCGTCTTGCCCGACGACAGTTTAGAAAGTGAAGCCCGACCTCATTCCAGGACGGCGACTGAGTTACTCATTCAGACTGCATCACCCCGAAAATCCTCACCCCGCTTGGTTTCCTTATGTCCTCCGCGCTCACTCCAGGTCCCCGAAGCTATCGCGCGCCGACCTAGCTTAGCTGACGTGGGGCTGGCGGTCGGGCACTGAAGGGACTGGACGTACGTATCGGGGCGTGCCTCCGGAGCGCTGCGCCGCATCATGGGGTGCCGGCCGTCGGCGAGCTGCTTCGCCTGCAAGGCGAGGAAGGTCAAGGTTTGGATACATCATCCTCCATCTGTCCCAATTTGGATTGAACTAACTCGATCCCAGTGCGACCTGCAAAAGCCCTTCTGCAACCGCTGCATATCCCTAGGCCGGCAGTGTCCAGGCTACGCGGACCCGTGGACGGTCGTCCACCGCCAGCAGAATGCCTCCGCAGCACATCAAGTCCAAGTCCGCGTCGCCAAACGCCTCAAAGAGCGCGGCGACGCCCCGACGTTCCTCAGCCCCGGCGGCCCCAGCGGGGAGGGCAGCTCGCCCGAGAGCCAGCGCAGCGACTCGTCCGAGGAGGAGGAGCTCATCCGCCGGATCACGGTGATGCCGCGCGCGGTGCAGTACGACTCGGAGATCTACTCGATGCGGCACTTCCGGTCGAACTACACGTCCGGCAACGAGGTCGGCTTCTTCGATCTGCTGTTCGATCTGAAGCCGCCGGTGAACTCGCCGGGCGTGTTTGAGGAGGCGGTGAAGGCGACGGCGCTGGCGAGCTCGTCGCTGCAGCTGTGCCAGGCGGGCATGATGGCGCAGGCGAAGCAGCATTATGGGAGGGCGATGATGAAGCTTAGTGCGGCGTTGAGGGATCCGCAGAAGGCGAAGGAGGATTCTGTTGTGGTTGCGTTCCTCACTTTAGGCCTTTTTGAGGTGAGATGCAGGTGTGTGAGTGAGAGTGAGAGAGGTTGCTGATGAGATCCAGGCGATTATACCGGATAAGACTCCGTCGAAAATAGCATCACACTGCCGCGGGTCGTTGGCGCTGCTCAGGTATAGAGCCGAGCAGGGGATTGCTACGTGGCTGGATAAAGCCTCGTTGGCATTCATCGCTCAGTTGGGGGTAAGCATTTTACACCAGACTTCTGCGTAGCCACGCCGCTGAACAACCCAATTTTAGATTCTCGAGATATTCATCGGCCAAGATGGCCGGTCGCCAATACTAACAGGCTTAACCCAAGCTACGTGGGCGCAGGGGCAAGGCGGCGTCGTGGAGGCTCTCATCGCCCGCGCCATCGACTACAAGTTCACCGTCCTAAAAACCACATCCTCCCCCGACATCCACGACGCCTCCGTCGACACCGTCACGGCCGTCTTCAAAGAAGGCATCGAAATCATCCGCGACCTCGAAGCCGCCGCAAACTACCGCGTCGCCACCCCGTCCCCGCGCCAGTCCCCCCCGGCACCGGGCCTCCCCGACCCCGGCGTGAACACCTTCAACGGGCTCCTGCGGCGCGACTCGCCGGCCTCCAACGCGATCGCCAAGGGCCTGTACCTCACGGTGCGCCTGCACATGGTCGAGCAGATCCTCTCGCTGCTGATCGCGCTCGGCGAGCCGACGCGCGAGCAGCTGCGCGCGCTGGTGGACCTGCCGCACGGCTTGACGGCGATGGAGCAGGTGTGCGAGCAGATCCGCGTGATTTTCGGGTTCGACGGGCGCGAGAGCGTGTGCAAGGAGCAGGGCATGGGGTTCCAGGCGTGGTGCATGTTCTGGCCGATGATTGCGGTGCTGAAGTCGGCGCTGGCGGATAAGGATACCAAGTTGTGGGTGCTGGACAAGTGTTTGACGGTGAGCCAGGCGAGCGGGTTCGGGATGGCCATGTACCAGATGGGGTGGTTCCAGGGCGGACCGTCGGAGATGGCCATTATTGAGTAAGAGCCCTCTCTCGTGGGGATGGGGGGGAGGTTGTGTGTGTGTGGATTTGGTTCGGGAGTTGACTGGTGCATAGACAATACCCTGTGTCAGCCTCTTTGGCGTTCAGATTTTGAGGGAAAACAGGACTTGTGGCGCTTTTATGCGCTTGAGAGGATGATATAATGCTATTGAGAATCTTGGTCTCGTTCGGGCAGTCAAATGTTGAAGCCATCTACGACCTCAAGGTGATCGGTTCGATTGACGGGTGAACAGAAACATTGTCGATGGCGTGATTAATCGCCTGGTTCGCATCTACCCAGATAGCCACACTGCAAAATAATGTGAAGGCGTGATATCCATCTACTCTACCCTAGACGACGCTGCCTTCCCACATCAGATCTCGACCCAGCCCGCTCTCTCAACGCAAACCGAGAAACTACGTTTTTACACCATTCTCACCAAACGGACTCACTTCCTCGGCACACGACCCGCCGTCGTCGCAACCCACCACCCGCGGCTCGGTCCGAACTCCGCAGAGTTCAGGCATGGGCCGCGGCACGCACCAAGCCCAAGCTATCCCGTGCCATCCCACAAGAGCCGCCGTGCGTTCGACCATTCGTTCGGGAGTTTCTTCGGCAGCTCACTTTCCAGACTTGATATCTACCTTGGGAACGGCGTCGGTGGCCGCTGCCAGTGTCACGCCCAGCACTGTGGATAGCGGAAGCGGTATGACGGGCGTCGTCAGCATGGCGATGGACAGGGTCTCGTTGATCTTGAGATTGACGCTGCCTGATATATGAATGCCGTCTTTTTGTGGTATTGGCGGAGGTGGGAGCGGTTGTAGACGTGATTTTGGGAAAGAGCGGGATGGTCGGGGGTTTTGGCCGGATGGTGCTCGGGATGTTCGGGGAAGAGTGGGGCCTTCCGGGGAAGGCTTCTTTCGGCGCGGGGGAGGCATGTCGGGAGTGTCAGCGTGAAGAGGGGTAATTATGGTGGATTTCTCTTCACGGCGAAAAAGTCTTCGCCTTGAATGTTTGCGTTATCTGCGATTTATACCCGTACTTTGGCAGCCTGGTTTCGACGTCGTCGTCTGATGGATGGTTCCTTTTGAAACAGCAAGGCTGGCTTCGCGGATTGTTTCAAGCCCCTGGATATGGGCTGACATGCGCGATTCTCGACAGACGCGCATTGACGCGGTTGGAGGGCGTCGAGAAAGGAGACAGGTTGTGCTTGCGTGGAAGACAACTGCTTGTCGCCGCTTACAAACATCGTTGTGATTGTCGTTAAATAAAAGTAGGGTTGGTTCCACGGCGCGGGAAGCATCCGCCCGCTGAGATCTTTGATTCGGCCATCGCTAATGCCCATATAAATCCGCTTCAAAGTTTCTCTCCCGACTCGACCTTCCCTTATTACAGACGCAGTGCAAAGAAAAAGAACTGGAGCGCTCTTGGCCGGCTTTGGAAGGCACTTCAATTGGGAGCAGGGAGGAGACGGCTTTCAATCAGTCAAAGCTGACGGAGCTGGTGATAGCACTGGAGCACGCGGGATGCGAGGTGCTACACCAGCCGAGTCATCTCGTGCTTGAAACCAAACGTCGGCCTCGATCTTTCCAAATCCACATCTCGACCGGGACGTCGACCGGCTGTCGTCGCCAGCTTGCCATGCAGCCCTGTTGTTGAGATCTGGAAGAAACCAAATGGGCTGCCGCCAAGTCGAGAAATCATTATTGCCGCCTTCGCCATGTTCATCCTGGCTCCCGTACTCGACTCGGCCAAAGATGCAAACCCACCCGACAACAGGCGTTAGACCAGACTCACAGACGACCCGGCATGTAAAACTTTGAAATGTCATTTGGTATGTATGCTCAGGCAACTCGACGGTATGCCCCATGGTATCCTTTTTACGGGCCGTGGCCCCTCGCCCGTCCTCGGTCTAGTCTTCCGCTTCACCCTTGCCTCCCAGCGCCGCCCTCGTAATCACGTTCTCGTGTCGCTCGTTTATATGTGTGTATATGCACCCCCTCGTCGCGCTCTCATCTATTTGGCCTGGCCGGCGCCGAGGCGGTCGTGCTCGTCAATGTCGATGGCCTCCCAGGGGTAGTTGATCCAGATGTCCTTGACGGTGCGGGCGACGAAGTACTGGCCGGAGGCCATCATGTCCTCGGGCAGGACGCCCTTCTTCTTCTTGTCCTTGTTCTGCGACGATCTGTCAGCACCTATCCTGCTTCACACACAAAGGGAGGGAAAAAACTTACGTGCAGGACAAAGATGCCAAACTGGGTCTTCTCGCCCTTGCCGCCCATGCGCTGCCTCGCGGCCTCGACGTCCTTCTCGAGCTCCTTGACGGCGTACTCGAGGGTGGTGCGGGTGTCGTCGACCTCATCCACAATCAGGATGCGCTTGCCGATGAGGTTCTCCATCTCGCCGAGGGCGCTGAGGTCGAGCCACTGGGTGCGGGTGACCTTTGTGCCGGGGACCTCGGGGGCGCCGTCGGGGGTGGCGACGCCGCCGAGGGTCTCGGGGAGGGTCTCGTAGAGGGAGAGGCCGATGGCCTGGATGGGGATGTTGGGGCTGCCGGGCTGCTTGAGGAAGGAGCGCAGGATGCGGGCGGGGATGAAGCCGCCGCCGCCGATGGCGATCATCAGCTGCGGCTGGAACTTTTCGAGGATCTCGGTCGCGGACTCCTGGCAGAGCTTGTGGACCTGGTTTGGGAGGTGTTAGGAGATGTGTTTGGTTGAGGGTGTCGTCGGATGGGGAGGGGAGGGGGAGCACGGTGTGTTCTCGTATGGACAGAGAGACACAGAGAGAGAGGCAGGGGTGGAACGTACATCGTTATACGTGACGTAGAGCTTCTCGACCATGTTGGCGGTTTGTTTGGAGGGGTTTGGATTCGGTGGTTTTTTGTCTGTCCGGGTGGCTGCGGGGTAGAGCTGGAATGCTGCAGATTTGGAGACGGGCTTGTCTTTCTTTTCTTCTTCGTGTTCGCTGGTGGGAGAGGTAGGACGAGACGCAAGAGATGACGGGTGTGGGATATACCGAGGGAAGGAAGACGTGGGGGAAAATAAAGAACAAAAGAAAGGAGAAGCTTAAGTAGACTCGATGGAGGGGGGGAGGGGTCCCAAAGGTGCCGCTATTCACGATCGAGCATGGGAAAAAAAAAAAAAAGGACCGGCAGCCTGGGGCGAGCGAAGGAGAGAGAGAGAGAGTCACTGGCCGAGTGACCGACGTGACCCCTCCATCGGACCCCGCCATCCAGCTTTTTTTTTTTTTCCTTCTTCCCGCCAAAATCATAGGCGGCTGCCATCACTTGCTCAGGCACCCGCAGCACCTGCAGCCTGCAGGACCGCCTCAAAAATGCGCTGTGGCCCTGTAGCAGCCCAGCGGAGGGGAGAAATTTTGATGGCGAGCCCCGCGATGAAAGCGCTGGGCGGGCCCCACTTGGGCATGGATCTCAGCGCTGCGCCCCGCATGCCCGTCATCTTACAGTGGCTGCCACCCGCTGCTGCTGTCGGAGCTCGCCGCCTACCCGGGCCATTTTAGGCCAATCATATTGCTCGTGAATAATATTGGCCAATGAGAGAGCTCAAAAATGCCCAGACCCGGTGCTCTGGCCAATCCCACCTTCCCCTTCCCATCCCTGCCCGCGGCGTTAGTGCGTCACCGAATTTTCCATCTTCCCTGTCACTGAGGATTTCACGATAATTTTCAGGCCATGCGGTTTCTGAGCTCGTCATTGTTGTTCCTGGGAGTTTATGAATCATGTCTTTGGCCTCGGAAAATATTCTGTGGTTTTCTTCACTGACCTGCATTTCCTGGGCAACCGTTCATGCATGGTAACCGGAACATGCAAGCATCCGTCCTGCAGCTGCCCGAACCTGGTGTTTGACAGCAGCGATGAGAAAGACCCTGTTCAGAACATGACTTTAGACTTGGCGTGTCTGTAATTTCAACTTTGGCTGACAAAGGAGAAACGCGAAGTAGGCTTCTATTAGTTCGAAGAGTTTAGGTGCTGTCAACACCAAAACTTGGAGCAAATTAAATTGACAAAGGCCTTTCAAGCTAAGCCTTATGCCCGTAGTAAATCTCTAAGTATTGTATTAAAAAAAGACTATTAAAGCCCTGAGATCTTCACATAGCTCAAACATACATACATAATCCCTTATATAGATTGTTCTAGGGACATGGATAATTCTTTAGAAAGCGTTCAATATCATGTCCAGTTGAATTCAATTGTGACGCTAGAATGAATATCACGCGGTAGATCCAAGCATTTTCACAAGCATTTCATTTCTGTTCTCGTCCTCTACGTGCCATGAGTTGGAAAGCATGAGTTTTGCGTTAAGATATGCTACTTATATCTCTCTAACGCTCAACCCTGAGCTATTTCACACGAAACGTCGATGTTGAAGCATGAAAGGCATAATCAATAAAGTCAGCAACAGGTAAACGAAAAGAAAGAATCAATATTGCGCTTGAGATTACGACTTGTTGAAAAAGACATGAACACGACGGTTTGATGGCTGTATGTTCAGGCAGCAGAGAAAGAAGAGAACGCCGTTCCAAATTGTCAAACACCCCTCAAATCCAACACATTACCTCTTCACAAAATCATGTGCAACAACCTCAATATCAACCAGCATCCTCTCATCTCCCAGTTTCATCGCCCCGACAGCCGTCCACAACGCCTTATGCTTGGGTATATACCCATGAAAGTTCCTCGCCATGCTCTCATGAGCCATGCCCAAGAGCTCGACATGGTATGACCCGACCACGGCCACTTATTCCCATCTCTTTCGGCCCTCATTTTGAGCACAAAGTTGACCTGGTCGAAAGCTTGGTCAATTGTCTTGTGACATCTGCGTATCGTTCCGTCGACTGTCTATCCCAGCCGCCTAAGATTCATGTGGAAGTGTGACCATGGTCGTGTGCTGGGAAGGTGTTTCTGACCTTGAACTGATATCCAGACTTGGTTGTCCATTCGTGCGGCTTAGTTGGAAGCGTAGGACTCAAGGACTTTGAAGCCAAAGCCCTCGTACGTCAACAAAATCGGATGCGACATGTCTACGGGCTGGTTCTCGTGAGAGCTTGTGATGAATATCGAGCAATTGGAGAAAGGCAAGAACGTTAGGGCAAGCATGCGAGTTGCCGAAAGCATGCAATCGTGATTAACAGCCCCACTGACTGCTTAGTCTTTGGTTCTTGAACAGCAAACTTTTAGACATGAGATGGAGTAGCTCAACTCCGCAGAAGTTCATCAGAGCTTAGCAATGCAGAAACCTACGTGGATAGGAATATGTTTTCCGCTAACCCGTCTAATCGACGTCATAAAACCCATAGAGTTTGCAACTCTACACAATCCCCCGTTGATGCCGGAGATGTACACAAAACAGTTGCAGTTGGCATCCCGCAACTGTTCTTGTCAACTCATCGCCAAATCTTCACCATAAGCCACCACACATCAGGATCACGATGTCTCACTACATCACAACCCACGACGCCTCCAGCAAAGCCGTCTTCTCACCCCTCCCACCAACCCGCCCATCGCCGACCCTCCCACTGGGCTCCATCCAAGTCCTCTCATCAACACACACCTGTCCAGTCAACCTCTCCACCGAATCAGACATCACACAATACCAAACCGACCAAGCCCAGCCCGCATTCCCCGGGACACGCATCATCTGCCCCGACAACGGCACCGCCACCCTCATCACGACCCTGAACCCCGGCGCCGAGAGCCCGATGCACCGGACCATGACGCTGGACGTCGTCGTCATCCTGGAGGGCGCCGTCGAGCTGCGCCTCGATTCGGGGGAGACACGGGTGCTCCGCGCCGGGGACTCGGTGGTGCAGCGGGCGACGAAGCACAAATGGGTGAACGTCACGCCGGACGGCGGGGTGGCAAGGTGGGTTGTGTTTGTGCAGGCGGCGGCTGAGACTGTTGAGGTCGGGGGGAGGCGGCTTGGGAGTGAGTGGGAGTCTTGAGAGCTTGGGGGGATTAGTGACGGGGATGTAGCTAATATGTGTCTCGAGCGAAATGAATGTCGTTGGTTAATTTCATAATTACTCGGTCTGAGTCGTTGGTGCCCTTGTTGTATCGCGGTCTGTGGGATTGTCGTCAGTGTATCCGTACTTTACGTCACATCCTCGGGGCTTGGCGGTCAGATTTCGTTCAGCAATGCCGAAGGAAGACTTCAATACCACAGCACCTTCTACCAAAAATGGCCCTCAACAGATGCCTAAAAGTTGCATCCCTTCGCTGTGGTTGACCAGGCGAGGCAATGCGGCCAGTCGGCACCGACCGGCATCCCGGAATGAAAAGTGGACCCTCGGGAAAGTAGGCATCGGTCGGGAGGGCGAACTGGACTGGCCGTCCGGGGCCGTCTCGTCTGCCGCCGCTCCGTCTGAAAAAGCTGAGATGGGACAGAGTTCCGGAAGGCATGACTTCAACATCGGCCGACCTTCCCTTCTAACACAACCACTGGGCCAAGAAAGGGCGGCGCGTCCGTTACGCGTAAACGACTCTGCTGCGCCCATTCCATACTCCACCCTCTGCTATCCCTTTGTGAAGACAAAAAAAATTGGCGGACAACCTGAAACTGCCAGACGCTTTTGCTGGCAATCAATCAAAACCAGCCATGGCGTTGAGGCATTGCTGTGTCTTGGCCCGAGATCGTGCCCGCAGCGCGCGATTTCAATTAAGATCGTTGGCCAGAGAATTTCACGATGGGAGAGTGACACAGAGACGTTTGCCGCTTTCCCGCTAGTCGAGATGCTGTTGGACCCCCAATGCAATGCAACCCTGCATTTGGACGACATTACCACCGGTTCGCTAAAGTGGGAGAGGAATTACTCGTATTCCGGCGACCCGTCCGCACGATTCGGGAAAATACAGTGGAGTTTTCACCACCTTTAGTCTGCCCCCGCCGGGTCTATATTTTTTATTCATTGACAGAACATAACGGCACTGCATCCATCCTTCGACTCCTTCCTCTTCCCACCCCAAGGGGGAATGAGGGCGCTCTCTCGGCACACTCGGGACCGTCTTAGCGGAATGGCAGGAGGATTCGTTACCCAGCGCGGCGTCCTAGGCATCCGCAGAACCATTAAAGCAAATGTCGTTCGGGAGGCAGTGCAAGGCTCGACAAGAGAAGAGCGAAGGGGTTCTTCAGCTGGACAAGGTGCAGTGCAGTGCTTGCTTGATTGTTGCAGTGGCTCTCTCTGCATGTTTCCGTCTCCTCCCTGCCCCCTTCCCCTCTATCCCCTATTATTTCCCCCCCTCCATTCTTCTCCAAGAAACCCCCAAGAGCTCAGGAACGCCTGGAACGGGCCGTTGGCCAACTAGCACAGCGTTCGCTCCAACACCTGAGACGTTGGCAGGATTGGCGATCGACGTTTGACTCTTTGGCTAGTGAACTGATTGGCACATTTGGCACATTGGCACATCCAAAAACCAATGGTGCTGAATCAGTGCAGAGGGTTAGGCGCCCGAGTGCACGAGTTGTGCAACATTGGTTCGCTTGGCCCAATTGGCCGGATCCCCACCCCAAGCTTGCTTCGCCTCGTCGACTAATCTTATCATCACGAACTGGGAAAACATGTACGCGTTTAGCGGTAAAAAAGGGGCATGAGGCAGATCTCTTGGCAGGTACGCCTGCACATCAGTCCCCAATGAGGGTCCATAGAAGCATGGCGAGCCCCCTTTCTCGAGCAGCACGCCCAGGCCAGCCAGCATTGACGAATAGTGAGTGGATGAGTGTGTGAGAGAGAGAGAGAGAGAGAGAGAGAGTCTGTGAGTTGAGTGAGCGAACCAACCGACCCAGCCCAGTCAGTCAGCCCAGCCCAGCGAGACAGAGAGCAACGCGGCTCCGCTCCTCTCTCCATCCGCTGCCGTTCGTTCTCCGTTTTCTGCGTCTTGAATCTTGATGTTTCCTGGAATCCGACTTCGATCCCAATTAGCGACGTGACGTCGCGCTCGCCTTTTGGAAGCTATTGATCGTTTGGATTTTCTACATCCGTCCACTCTTTGAGAAAGCCCTGCGTACTCGTTGTCATTGTTCTTCTTCATCATTCTTTTGCTTTATGCCAGCTGCTGTTTGTCTGTCTCTTTTTCATTTGCCCGGCCTGCGTCTTTATGCCATCACACTCCTTTGAACCCCCAGCCAGCAGACGATCATTCTGCGTCACGGCCTAATATCGTGAGTTGCGACTTGAAGAAAAAAAGACCCCATTGACGCCATCCACGTCCCTCAGCTAACATCCCACCAAGAGCTGCTCCGATTGAATCTCGAGATACTCGACTACTACCGACGACAACACCGACGACAGAAAACCCCCCCTCCCTCGCCCGCCCCCGAGCCGCCGCCCATCATGCGATTCTCACGGTTGGCCCCGTTGCTCACCTACCTCTCCTTCGCCGCCCTCCTCCCCTCCGTCTGCGCCGACAAGATCCTCCAGTCGCTCTCCCTCAACAGCTGCCAGAAGCAGTCCGACTTCTCCGCCTCGCTCTTCAACATCATCGTCTTCGCCAACAATGGCTCCGTCACCTGCAACGTCGCCGCCGTCGTCTCCGTCGAGGGCAAGGCCGTCTTCGACGTCGCCCTGCGCGTCTACGGCTACGAGTACATCCGCAAGACCATCGACCCGTGCAGCATGGACCTCCAGGGCCTGTGTCCCATGAAGCCCGGCAAGATCAACATGGAGTTCTCCTTCGAGCTCGGCGACGCCCTCGACCAGGTCCCCAGCATCGCCTACACCATCCCCGACCTCGACGCCACCGTCCACGCCCTCATCAACCTCACAGAGACCGACACCACCGTCGCCTGCATCGAGGCCGACTTCTCCAACGGAAAGACCGTCAACCTCAACGGCGTCAAGTGGGCCACCGCCATCATCGCCGGCATCGGCCTCATCTCCGCCGGCTTCATCTCCGCAAAGGGCCACACCGACGCCGCCGCCCACCTCGCGGCCAACGCTCTGTCATTGTTCGGCTACTTCCAGGCCCAGGCCTTCCTCGGCCTCACGGGTGTCGACATGCCCCCCATCGTCCAGGGCTGGACGCAGAACTTCCAGTGGTCCATGGGCATCGTCCGCATCGGCTTCATCCAAACCCTCGCGACCTGGTACCAGCGCTCCACCGGCGGCGAGGCCGCCGACCTCCTCAGCTCTCTCAAGACCTACTCCGTCCAGGTCTCCAAGCGCTCCCTTGACGCCCTCGACAACTACGGCGGCCCGGGGCCCCTCCTCAAGCGCGGGCTCTCCAACATCGCCAAGCGCGCCAACATCAAGCTCGACAACGGCTCCTACGTCGTTTACGGCATCCAGCGCGTGGCCTTCCGCGCCAAGATCGAGACGACGAACCTCTTCCTCACGGGCCTCATCATCTACATGATCTTCGTCGGCTTCACCATCGCCTGCGTCGCCGCCTTCAAGGGCGGCGCCGAGCTCGCCGCCAAGAAGGGCTGGATGCGCGCCGACCGCTTCCTCGAGTTCCGCCGCGACTGGTCCATCACGCTCAAGGGCATCATGTTCCGCCTCAACCTCATCGGCTTCCCGCAGATCGCCGTGCTGTGCCTGTGGGAGTTCGTCCAGCGCGACTCGCCCGCCGTCGTCGTGCTCGCCGTCTTCTTCTTCTTCGGCACCCTCTTCACGCTCATCTGGGCCTCCTTCAAGGTCATCCGCATCGCGCGCCAGTCCATCCTCACCCACCAGAACCCCGCGCACGTGCTCTTCTCGAACCCCAAGATCATCAACAAGTGGGGGTTCCTGTACGTGCAGTACCGCGCGTCGGCGTACTACTTCATCATTCCGTTTATTGCGTACATCTTCATCAAGGCCGCGGTGATCGCCTTCGGCCAGGCCTCGGGCGTCGCCCAGGCCGTCGCGCTCATCATCATCGAGGCCGGCGCCCTCATCGCCGTGAGCGTGCTGAAGCCCTTCATGGACAAGAGCACCAACTCGTTCAACATCTCTATCGCCGCCATCAACTTCATCAACTCCATTTTCATGCTCATCTTCACCAACGTGTTCGGCACCCCGGGCCTGGTGATCGGCGTCGTCGGCGTCATCCTTTTTGTCGTCAACGTCGTCTTCTCGCTGGTGCTGCTGCTCATGGTCCTCATCTCGAGCATCCTCGTCTTCTGGCGCGTCAAGGGCCAGCCGATCGTGCCGAGCCAGCTGCACGACCCGAACGTGCTCGCGAAGCGCGACGGCACCGAGAACAAGTCGCTGCTCGACCTCGACGAGGACGACAAGCAGGGCCTGTACCGCCGCGAGTCCGTCCGCTCGGTGCGTTCATTATACGGCGGCGAGAAGGCCATGGAGGACGGCAGGACGCGCGGCCCGGCCGACAGCCACGAGATGTCGTATCTTCCGTCGCCGACGACGCGGCCCGCCGTCAGCCCGGCGATGCCGCTGTTCCCGGCAGACCCATCCCTGCGGCCACGGACGCCCACAACACCCCGCACACCCGGTGCGCAAGACCCCCCAGCAAGTCCGTTTGCGACAATGGACGAGTTTAGGCAGAAACATAACAATAGGTAAGCTTCCTTCCGTCCTAGGTTTAGTCTTACGATGATGAGCTGACACATAAGACAGTCCATGGCAGCGCGGCGCAGGATACGATCACTAGATTCCATAAACACCATCATTTGTACTATTTATCACGCGGTTCCTAGATTTTATACCATAAGACATAAAGAGTAATATCTCTTACACATTACACATAGTTCTTAATCGTGCCCATGCGGGCGGTCGTAGGACTTCACAGCCCGGTGGTGAACCAACTCACCATGAGCGTGAGGCCTTGAATACACTTAACTGACAAAACATCTAGATCTGGGTCTTTGTACGGGCTGTGTGTTGACATTTCCTCATGATGTTTATTGACCAAGAACAGTTCACGCGAACACCGCTTACGATACCCAAAAATCTAACAATCAAGCAACCCGATGTCCCGTCACGCCAACTCCGCCTCGATGATGGCCTCGCCCCGATCCATCCCCGTCCAGATCTTAACCACCCTCAACCCGACGCCCTCGACAATCTCCCGCCACTCCCCCTCCGTCTTCTCCGCCGCCGCCATCCCCGCCATCATGAGCATATCCAACGACGTCACCCTCGCGACCGGATTCCTCTCGTTCACCATGTTCTCATGAATCAACAACTTCGAGTACCCCCTCTCCATCGCCGCCGCCACATTCCGCAAAATCTCCTGCGCCTTCGACACAGGCCAATCATGCAGCACGCCATGCATAAAATACGCCCTCGCCCCCTTCACCGGCTGCGGCGTAAAGAAGTCATACGTCTGCACCGTAAACGCCGGGTCCGGCTTTACATCTTTCAGCATGCTGGCCAGATCCTGCAGCACCAGCGCCTCCGCGCCGACCTCCGGATGCTTCACATGGAACTTGACCAGATCATGCCCCTTGCCGCCGCCGACGTCCACAACCACCGCCCGCCCCGGCCGCGCGCCGTCGAGCAGCGTCTGCGTGGGGAACATCTCGGGCCAGTTGGTCAGGTTGCCGCGCGAGTTGCCCTCCATCGCGTCGTTGAAGTCCTGCGCGAGGTCCGGGTGCGAGCCGATGTAGTTGAAGAACATGGCGTCCGGGCGGCCCTGCCAGTGCTGCAGGTTGGACTGTGTGTTGTCCGTCGAGTTGCGGAAGTTGGACGCCTTGAGGAAGGAGGGCAGCGAGATGAGGATGGGCGCGACGAGGCCGTGGTAGAAGCCGGCGTACCACGCGCGCAGGCCCTGGTCGGTCGCGAGGGCGGCGGCCCAGGGGGTGCGGGTGTAGGTGTCGAGGTCGGTTTCGATGACGAGGTATTGGCCTGCGACGCAGCGCATGAGGCGTCCTGGTGGGAGATGTCAGCTTTTGAAGGTTGGAGCAAAGAGGTGAACGTACGGATGAGCGTCTCATCGGCGCCTGTGAGTTTGGCGAGCTCGACGCAGGTTACTGGACCGCCGCCGGCCTCGTCCCATTTCTTGAACGCGCCGGCGTCGATGAGCGTCTTGATCGCGGCGTTGACTCCGCTGCGCGTCACGACGTGGTCCCACGCAATGTCCCACGGTGTCTGCATCCGCCTCAGGGCGTGGAGGAGCGCATCCCGGACGCGCACGCGGTCCGCGTTGTCCGGGAGGTCCTGGACGTGGATGTCGTTGAGGCTGGCGATGAGGTTGTCTACTTCGGCCATGGTTGCGACGTATCAGAGATGGAGGGATCTAGGAGACGAGAAAGGACGTGTAACTTCAACGGATAGGTATGAAGGGGACTGGGCCAGGCTTAAGACCTCTTGTCGGGGGCCCCGCGAAGTGCGAGTTACACGGGCACAAGGGGCCGGCGGGTTTGCGCTCGTCGTTCACCAGCTCTTGCGAGATAATAGATGGAACCTTGCACCAACAATGGCTGCGTCTCGACGGCGCAGCAATTCACGTCCTGCTCTATTGAAAGCGCACTCAGATGCCCGATCGGGGGCCGCGTGGGTCGAGAGCGAGAGCCTCGATTCGCACCGCGGGAACAGCAAACCGCATGAACCCCTGGCCCCGAGTCCCCACGCCTGGGTATCTGCCTGCATCTCCTTTCAACGATCGTTGGAGACTCTTGGTAGTCCTGCCGTTTCGGGGAACGCTGTTTGCTTGCCACAGGTTCGCTCTCGTGTGTGGTGGACCTGCCACCCCGCTTGTCAAACGATGTTTGCTTTTTAGGCTTGGTGTAAGGAGGCACATTTCGAAGGCGGAGGCAGGCTCCGATGTGTTTGCTTCTGTTGAACGGCTGGGGATCCTCGTCGTATCTAACCTCCCCGGATTTAGCGCCAACAGAGTCGACTGGAGAGCGGTGATATCAGGGGCCTTTCGACCAATGAGGATATCAAAGTGGATGCTTCCTTCGTCTGTTTGCTACCTGGACGATGCTGTTGGGACTTTGGACAGCCTACCTCATCATGGCAAGCAGATCGTGGGAACAGCAAGCCCGCTGGAAAAGCCGATTAATAGATTGCCAGCCTGTTTTCGTTGCTCAAGATACGGCCACGTGTGCAGAGGAGTACTCGTTCGCGGCCGTCGTGCTCCAATGGTTCACACATCCGACGGCGATGCAATGCTTGGGGGAGAAGTCCACAGGTCCTACGGGCGCGATCGTGACTACGGCCAATTGGAGTTGGACAAACTGACAACCCACGATTCGTGGAGTCCACATGAGAGACTGGCTGTGCTTGACATACGCACTTGGCGGGGGAGGTGTTGTACCCGGAACTCGGGGTTTGTGGATCTCGAGGATGTGGGAATCCGGGTACTCGAGTTCAAGTCAAAGGCGGCAAGGCCACACATCGTGTTTTCCATCTTGAATCATACTTTGCTTCATCATGTAATTTTCTGTGAAAATTGGATGCTCAATAACAGCATGAGAAACAGAGACGGGTACAAATCCCGCGGGTCGCATCGCATCTGTCAGAACTCAACGATAAGCGCCTAGGTAACACAGCCAGGCAGTTGGTCCCCATAGACCGGGATGCGACACCCCTGCCCGACCTCCCATTCTGGCTGAGGGGAGTTCTCACTTTCTTCAATCATGTCACATGCCGATCGCGACCTAAAGGAAAAGCATTGTGAGACAACAAGATCAGGACTAGGATAGTCTTGGGTCCCGGGTCAATCGTGAGTGTGATCATTCGAAATAAAACTCATGTCGTCTCGTGTCGAAACCAGTCATCCTCGGTTCGTAGTGCTTGCTGGAAGGCCTGCAAAATGTCATGGCCCCGAAAGCAGGACAGTTTGGCGACCACGGGAATAAACAAGATTGTAGATCGAGAGGCCTGGATTGCGATGAAATTTGAAGTATTTCTCCTGCGCCGACTACAAAAAACCCTTAACCCAAGCGCCGGAGAACCTCTCGAGAAAGGCCCCAGATCGATGACAACTCTCCAAGTGTCTGATTCAGATACTGCAACTCCTCCGCGATCCCAAAAGCCTTAGCCGAGCGACACGCTTGCACCGCGCCGTACACGAACACAAGAGGCGCGTGTTGTAAGCCGTACTGGGTCCGGTAGGTGCGTAGGAGCGACGTCACGTCGGTAGCTGACGTACTGCAGTACACTCGCGACCTCTCCTCCGACTCGCTGCCGCGTGTCGCGATGGCCTGGTCGTAGTTTAAAGCGATGCGAGCGCTGTGGAAAAGGAGGCTGCGGTCTTTCAGTCGCCCATCTTGAAACCGATTGCGGATGGAGATACTCACTGCAGGGCAAAGACTCCAGGTATCGGCTTTGATGAAGGGCCCCATTTCAGCCACTTCGCAAAGTCGGGGAGAGATTCCCGCCAGCGGTTCAGTTCGAGGTTGAGGTTGTCGAAACATAGCCGGCGGCTGATGTCGTCTAGATGCGAACGAGGGCTAAACAGGGTCGTCATCATGCGCTCGATAATCCGCGACAGACGGATCTGCTCGTGGAGGTATGGAATCATGGAAGTTGCCTTTGTTGACTGAGTATCTTCGTCGCCGAAGCCGACCGGTCGCCACGATGCCATTTCAGGTGGCTCACTGTTCTTGTCAGTATGAAGATGATCAGGGGTCCAAGTGACTTACGGCAGAGTCTCCATGGGCTGCACTTCCGCTTCGTCGTAGACGAGGTACACCGGCCGACCGAGGATGAGACTGATCAGCTTGTCGGAGATGTAGCAGCCCCAATAGATGCGTCTTCGGATCTCGACATCTTCGGGAGTAGCTAGGGAAGAGTCGTGCTGGACCCAGTCTTTGGGGTCTCTTTGGAAACCCAGGTCTTGCGCCATTCTGAAGGCAATGCCTGTTGAATCTGTCGTCAGTCACGTCGTTCCCCTGCTGGCTTCCAGGATGGACTTGGACGGGGAAGAGAGCTGAGAGGAGTCCTATCTCTCACCTGAGTAACCCCATCCTTTTGACAGATTGCCCCTTCCAATCTCGTAGAAAGCCAGACAGAGGAAAGCCTGAACGGTCGCAATGGATGGCCTTGTCAAACCAGTCACCATAATGATACTCTCAGCCGCCAAAAAGAACTGATCGCTCGACTCCTTCGTATCAAGCGACACAAGAGCCCCTAGTGCGCATATAGACAGTAACAACGCCGAAGACCAGTACTTTCCGTTCTTCCTGTCCCCAAAGTGGTCCCTTAGGAAGGCCTCCCGGTAAATGAACATGAAGTGAGGGTACTGCCACCGGAAAAACTGCGTCAACGACTGCATGACGACTTCATCATGCATGCCGATCCCGAAATGCTCCATGACGCTCTCAAAATTCGACTCGACGCCGTCGTAATAACCCTGACCAACGCGGTCGGTGACGTCCTTCTGCCCGTGCTCTGCCTCGGCGCGGAAGATGCTCGTCGCGCCGTGGTAGACTAGCGAGCCCTCTAGCCCGAGTTCGAGATTGGCTTGGTTACCTGCGTGGATTCCGAGCTGGGTGATGTACTCTCCAGGGGCTTGCGTCTCACCTCTGGGCGACTTGTCGTCCAAGGCGGTTGACTTGAGCATCTCCTCCCGCTGCTCGGGCGATGCGGCCCGTAGGTTCTTGACGAATGACTCGAACCAGGAGAGGCGGCTTTCTAGGCTAGCGACGTACTCATGTGAGACTGGTACTCTCTTGCGGTCGACCTCGCGGTACTCGCATGCGGTCTTTGAGGTGACGCAGTTCTGGCATGGTTCTGTGCGGGAGCATTTCAACTTGGGGGGAGACTCATCAGATCCCGGAGTACGGCTGTGCTGAGGTGATGGAGCAACCTACCTTTCGGTACTGGCATCGCTTACACCTGTGGTGTATCAGCAAACGTTCGAGTACAAGGTTTGGAGAGTCACTTGGCTCACGAGATTCTTTTCACTGGCTTGCTCGGGGAGGGCATGATGTGAAAGGCATGAATGAGTGACGAACATGTTCAGGTGTCGTTGAAAGTTGGAGAAGCTAAGTTGCGGGGGTAGCGGTCGCGTCCCGCCTGAAGTACGGGCGTGAACAGCGCTAATGCCGCCATGAACAGGGAGCCACCCAGGTCATCATCCGATCACGGCCTCAAGAATGAGCAGTATCTAGCACCAACAAGTCGTAGTCGAGCACAGAGATTTCGATTTAGACCGAAGCAAAACGATTCTCGTTTCCTTTGAGCATCAAACTATGTATGCAGCTTGAGAGTTTCTGCCATCTGCACAGTTATTGAACAATCATATACGGCGTCTACTCAGATACAACTCTGGACCCAACGTACAGAAAGAGATATGATTAGGCAATAAGAGACTAAACTTTGAGCTGTTGATAGTCTTACTATTTATTGGCCTTCTAATTCAAGTACAATTTGCGTTGGTTGCGGTATGTGATGTCAAACTAGGAGACACCAGGCAATGATGGGAAACGACAGCAAGAACGATGATAGGGAAGATGACGGGAGACGACGACGGGAAGGCGGTGGGGGTGATGCTGTGACAGAAACCTTACAATGCCCAAACCAGAGTTTCGACCTTTGTCCCTCTTCTGTCGGGATGAGCTCATGATAGACCGTCTGTGAAGGCGGAACTTGAAGAGATGCCCAATGCAATTCCCGACTTGAGAACCGCTACCAGTCTGTCCACGTCACTCAGGTTATTATAGAACCCAAACGACACCCTGATTCCTGACCTAAACCTCGTCACAACCACACTGGAAGCGGTCAAATGTTCAAGCCAACGAGGATCATGAAGCTGAAGGACATGAAGATGCGGCGCATGTTGCCTCCTTTCCTTCGGCCCAAGAACGCTGATACCTAGCTCCGCGCAAGACTCTTGTAAAGCATCTCCAAGACTATAAAGATGATTCTCAACATTCTTGGGCCGCATTACCTCGAGGTAAAATTGGAGGAATGCACGAGCTGCAACAGCCGAGATGAAGCTCATATTAGCGTGCTCATATCGGCGAGCCGTCTGATGGAAGACGATCGGTCCCTCTGGAATCATGAAGTCTTCTGAGTCGCTCACGCTGGCCACGCCTCCGTAGCCGACAAGTGGAGGCGTTGGGTCAAGTTCTTCGATAACGGCTGAATCGACATAGAGGGCTGCGAAGCCTGTTGGTGTGTTAAGCCCCTTGTGTAAGCTGAAAGCAGCTGCCGAGACGCCCAGGGCCTGGATATCAACGTCGGCGAACCCGACTTGCTGAGTTAAATCTGCAAGGACATGGATTCCCATGGGTCTGTAGACAGAGCAAACATCTGCGATATCGTTCCATTGTCCACTATGGAACATGATTGAGCTTAAGCCAATGGCTTTGGTCCTGTCGTCGACATAGGGGGCGAAGGTTTTCGCGTTCGCGGCGACAGGTCTTTCAGGGTCCGTCGGGACAAGGCGGACCTCCAAGCCGAGGGGACGAAGTGCCATCCAGCCGAATGCCTGGTTCGGGTGCTCGCAGTCTAGGATGACTATGTTGTCTCCAGGCTCGAACTTCAACCCGTGGATGAAGCTTCCTAGGCCCTCTGTCGTGTCGCGGACAAAGGCTATTGATGATGGATCCGTGTTGATGTACCGAGCCAAGAGCTGACGGACGGCCTCGACGTCTTGACGCCAGCAAGCTTTGGGGGATGGATGGTGTAGAGATTCCGAGCAGAAGCGGCGGATGGCTTCGTCCACGATGAGATTTGACGGTGGCATGAAGCCGGCATTGAGGTGTGTTATCTTGCCATCGGATGCTAGAGGAACCAGACGGCGGAAGATTCCGAAGTCCCCTTTGTGATAACTGACAGCGGCAACTGAGCCATTCCGGACCTTGGTGGCAGTCATTGGCTCGGCATCGAACAGGTCTTGAACGCTAGAAGGAGCCATGGTTTGGAATTTGGGTTGCAGTTACAGAAAAGGTTGAATGGTGAAGAGATTAGGTCTAGATAACAAATGCAGTATTTATATCGCATTATCTTGCTAGCTCGTATGTGGAAGATGGTCGAGCGACTAGCCGTGGAGTTCAATCTCCGTTGCTCGTCATCATCCCATATTGGCCGTTGACGGTCGTCTGGAAGCGATTGCTAGAACGCGTTCATAGCCATGCTACGGAGCGATATCGGATACAAACTAGAGGCGAGTCCTCTGACGCATCGGAAAATGAACCATATGATCAAAGTTGAGGGAAGCAAGTTGTTGGCGATGCCCGGTGAGGACCGGGGCGGGACCCATGATGGAGTTGCAATTCCGTCCACTCAGAATGCGTAATTAAGATCCACCCTTTCCATTTTCGGCTGCTATCGAGGCGACGGACATCCAACTCCATTGTGGGTATCGGAGGTTCCGTCCGTTGAAGCCGCTGTCGACTTTGACTAAGGTAGCCAAACCATGGAAATACAAAGTCAAAAACTGAGAAAGACGTCAAAAAGTTGGTATGAATCGAACTCCTATGATGACGAGTAGCAATCTTTGAGAAGCAGTGTCCGAAGTAGACGACCTCGACCAAATGAGCTTCAGCGAACCTGAGCAACATGGTCTCGATCATTGAAGCGGGAGAAAACATCGAGGCACGTATCTATTGTTTTCACGCTCATTCTGGCTGGAATTAGCTGTCTTCTTGAAGTCTCAGATTATAATGGAAGGGAACGAGTGACTATGGCCATTGGGCAACGAGGCTTGCAGACAGCTAAGCTAGTATCTGTGACGTCGAGATTGTGAGAAAGGAGCAATATAAGCAGGCTTCAAGAAATCAGGGACACCTTACCACACTCTATCATCGACGAAGGCCAGAAGGATGAGAGCAACAACATACACAAAGACCGAGCGAGGGAGTATGATTGTTTGCCAAACTACGAGGGACCCAAAACCACAAATCCCGTCGTCATCGGGGTTACCGAGAGGTTTCCGTTCCCGCCCTCCGAAAACAATTTTGTTGCATGGGGACTACACGCGATGGTTTCGCATGTTTCCGACTACACAGACAGAGTGTGGGAATTTCATCAAAGGATAAGTGATTACCAGTGGCTTAGTCCGAGGCTTGTGTGATTGAAAGTCTTAGCTAGTCTTCACATTTACATGTAAGTCATGTCAGGTGGAATGTGAGACGGTGATGTATTAGGGGAGGCAGCCTTTGATGTGGGAAAATGAACATTGCTGAAGGAAGAACAAAACGAAACGAAAGAAAGTCAACATTGAGTACAATGGATGACTAAAGACAGCGCTGTAGAAATCGCTGAACAGAAAACGCAAACGCTGTTCATTTGAATCGTTAATCTCACGCTAGTTCATCTCAGACCCTCAGTGATTCTTATGTCGTAGTTGTCATTATCGTTGTCGTCGCCGTGCTCCATCGTCATCCCTCGTCGTCTCCATTGCGTTGCATTGTCCTATGTTATCGGCTACTGTACATTTTACCCCTGTCATCCATGCTGTCAATATTTGCCTGAATGGTTCCGAAAATACCTAGCTGGATTGTTAACTCTTCCGGAGGCATACAAACCTCAAATCAACTGGGCTAGCCCCTTTGAGTTCATAGCCGACTGAATCAACGACTATATCTGTTTGCCATAGGTATCAAGCACAAGGCATACATCATATGCTTTCTCTACAGCAGATCAACTCGCAAGCATCCTGCGGCTAACTTCAGCGTCTTTTCTCTGTGTGAACCTAACATCGGTCCAAGTTGGTCAGATAGCTATGCCAGCTCTTGACGGTGGGTTTAAAAGGGATTGAGCATGTTAAGCTGAGCACAACTGTTGAAAAGTCGTTCTCGTTTCAGGTTTAAATCACGTCTTTGTTTGTAAGTTACTTGCGACCTGCGAGATCAGAGTCCGGTCTGCATGGGGTGTGGACAGTTCTGCAGCAAAGCGTTCATCATTTGGCCCCGAAGTACGGAGTAATCAGTGACTAGTCTACAGTTAATGCCGACGTGATTACAGAGAAGAGAACGTGGAAGTCAGTACGGAATGATGTAGCATGATGTTCACAATACGCGGTTGTCGTTGCTCGTTTCGTTCTGTTCGTTTCACCTTGGTCATTGCACTTGCGACCGCAGGCTATGGATAAGGTACTTAGCTGTAGAGATTCACGATCGCAAGAAACCAAACAGACACAATTGAAGACATTGGCACAGTGGTCTGACAGACAGATCAAATTTATTTCTTGTTCATTACATAGGTTCTCTGTTCCTTCACACCTTAAACACGGCACATCCTGCCATCGTTGGCAACGGTCCACGACTCGCTACCAACAGCGTTGCGAGCATAGAAGAATCCTTCGGGATCCCACTTCTTCTTCAGGCACGCCAGGGAGTTGTAGTTGCTGCCAAAGAACTCCTTCTGGAAGTTGGGCTGCTGGAAATCAGCCTCGTTCATGTACGCGCCACCAGCAGGGGTGAGAGCCTCGATCTCAGGCATGATGACGTCGGTCATCAGAGTCTGCTTGGCGAGCATCTCGTCCCAAGGGGCGGTGAAGTTCCAGACGGTGGTGAGCGTGGCGTGGACGAGGGTGTTGCGCCAGGCGGGGGTGACGGAGTTGGTGTCCTTGTTGCCGAACTTGCTGACGTCGGTGCCGACGCCGATGAAGGTGGCGCCCTTGGCGGCGACGCTGCGGGAGAAGGAGCCGATGTTGGTGATGTTGTCGCGGGGGATGAGGCGGCCGCCGTACTGGGCGATGCCAACCTGGATGTTGCCGATGGGCAGGGGGCCGAAGTACTTGTCGTAGTGGCCGTAGTAGCTGTCGTACTCGGAGTAGTTGACGGTGTAGGTGATGCCGAGGGCGTCGAGGCGGGCGACGAAGGGGGCCATGATGGTCTTGACCTCGTCGGAGGTCTTGTTGAAGGCGTTCAGGGGAGCGATCTGGAAGAAGGTGGCTCCGAAGTAGTAGACGACCATGGTTTCGTTGTCAACCATGCCGGCAAGCTCCTCGTGGAAGGCATCGATGGAGTTGAAGAAGGCGTCGTTGTCATTATCGGCGGCCATGATGACGAGGGTAGCACCTCCGACCTTAGCGTCAGCGTGAGCCTTAACGGTCATGGAGGTGACAACACCCCAGTTACCGGGGCCACCGCCAGACAGAGCCCAGAAGAGGTCGGCATTCTCGGTCTTGGAGGCAGTCAGAAGGGTGCCGTTGGCAATGACGACCTCCCACTCGAGGACGTTATCAGCGCTCAGACCGAAGGAGGTCGAGAGGGCAGAGTGACCGCCGCCCTGGGTGTAGCCACCAGCGATACCGACAGTAGGGCACTCGCCGCCGACGACGGCAAGACCAGCGTTGTGAGCAACCTCCATGACCTCGAAGCCCTGGGTGCCGGCGCCGATCTTAGCAGCCTTGCCGGTGTACGCAGCGGTAGCCCAGTCAACGATGTCGACGCTGTTCATGTGGTGAGTCCACACGGAGAGGGCACCGGCACCGGTGGAGCGACCAAGGTAGTCATGGCCGGTGTTGCGGACAACGAAGCGGATGTTGTGCTCCTGAGAGAAGGAGATAGCGGCCTGGATGTGCTCGGCGGTGGTGGCGTTCACGGCGTAAACGACGTAGTTGCCCAGCAGGCAGGGACGCGACTCCGGCTGGAAGGGGTCGCAGCTCTGGTTGGCGAAGAAGGGAGCCATGATGGAAGAGGAGGACTCCATGCTACATGACTGTCAGTGGCTATCATTAAACATCAGTCAAGGGCAGTGACATACTGGATCTCAGAGTCCTGCCACTCGCTCTGCAGCGTAGCGCAAGTGGCAGCATCGTAGGTAGGGTCATGGCAAGGCGAGCCCAGAGGAACGGTGGCGATCAGTCTGCCACCAACGGTGGTGTTGAGGGCATTCCAAGTCTCGGTAGACGGCCAGCAGCTGTCACCGGGGAAGCACTTGCAGTCCGTGGCACGCTCGGCGAAGGGGGCAAAGCCGGAGCCGGAACGGTTGGGGGCCGCGAGAGCGGCGCCGAAGAGGGCCGCTTGGAGGACAAAGCTCTTCATGTTGACTTTTCGGCCGTGAGGTGGGAAGGTGGGAGGAGGGAAACGAGAGGACAACGCGCGACGAGTGACAAAGAGGCACAAGATCGGCACGTTTGACGGCTAGGGAGAGTAAAAGAGAGTGTGTTGCCGCTGGATCCCTTCATCAAAAGAGAGTTTTTTTTCTGCTCGCCGGCGGCCAAGGGCGGCCATTTTAGTACGATGCGAGTCTGCAGACTGCGTTTACCCGGCCTCCGGGACTACGGCATGTAGGTTCCATCGCTCATATCCTAGTGAAGTCGTTTCCCGACTGGGATGGCTGACCCGAGATTGGGAACCTATAAGACGACTTCGCCCCCTCAAACTAGTGGAAGTTTGCCGCGTACGGCCTTACTTGGTGCTGATGAATCCATACAGCTCGCAAGGTCGCCATGATAGAGAGGGATCAAAAGCCCAGGATCGATGCTAATGCAGTGCCGTTTGTGGCTGGTCTCCTTGGCCCCCTTGCCTGGACTTGTCCCTGGGTAGGCTAAGCGTTGGGGGCGGTGGATCAGGAACGAGGACAATACCGACCTAGATATCGACCGGAAATCAAGGGGGGACGGGGAATGCTGGATGCCTCGGTGGACATTTCTGTAAAGTCCAGTCTCCGCTGCTCGTTCTCTGTCGCGTCGGGCGGCGTTGTTGAGCTCCGACTTCCGCCATATCAAGGCACTGGGGCCTCGGACCATGGGAATCCCGTCCTCATGGTATGATGGTGGATTTTGGGCCTGGTCTGGCTGACCTCGGTGAAGCTCCACGCCGCGAGCTTGCGTCGAGCAAGAGTCTTGTTCAGCGGGACCTCGAGCCGCTGCAGATCAAAGGAGTCAGGTGCCCCGGCAGATAAAGCTTGGTCCTCTCGCTTCCGTCCCAAGTGCTGCAGAACTCGCAGGCGTCCTTGCAGACTCCCGCTCGCTACCAGCGTGAGGCATCGTCCACACACCCTCTCTCTTGGTGGTTTTCGATCGACAACATCTTGCGTCTTTCGTTGGTGCGGATAGAGCCTGCCTGCACGCAAGAAGATCCGGAGTTTGCCTCGGCGAATTTGAGGTCTCTAGCGTGTTATCGTCGGGCGCGACCTCGGTCGGAAATTGAAGCTGCGGGGATGTGTTGAGTCGAAGTCTAATCGAACCCACGCCGGCAGTGGGGATTCTGCGAGCCACATCCCGGTCGTTTAGAAGGGGATCACTAAGAAGCCCCTCATCTTTTCTCAGGGGAATAGCAGGGGCCTCGCGGTGGTCTAACCTGAAATTCGTCATCAGCCGTGCAACACAAAGTCCTTTCCAAGATTCGGTTCAAGCCGCATCGTACGAGGCGCCACATCTCGAGAGCGGGGGGCAGCATCGCGGATGGCGACCGTTACGCATGGCCCATGGATGATGGGAGGGCCGGCTATACCTTGGTAAAAACCCTCGATCGGAGCCGATACATCTGGTCAATCTTTGACTAACTGCGACATGTTTGCGACTCCAGTTCCTGGCTTTGGGTGACATAGTTCGCTGGTAGTCCAGATTCCCAACGGATGCTTTCTTTTGGTCTGACGAATGAGGCAGCGAGCCATGTCAATCGAAACATTCGTCCAAACTCGAGTTGTTCGAGGATTTGCGTTTTCGTGGAGTAAACAGACGGGCTTGATGCTGCCTTTAATCTGGTATTTGCGCTGGAGTAACCCGTCTACGATCATCCATGGTTGAGATGGACGACAAGAGATGACAGGAGTTGTGCAAGTGAGAGTGTATGCACAGACAGAGGCAACGGCCGCCACACCGTTGGTAAAGTCAGATTGACAACAACAGCACAGACTCTCGTCCCGTCCCGATCTTTCGGTCCACCCCGTGTTGTGTGGCTGACCACCACCATACCATCTGACCGTCAGCATTCGGATCCGAAAGCGAAGCAAAATCCGCAAAAGACCACGATGATTTCCCCAAGAATGGAGCATACGACCGCAAATCTCCCAACGTCAAAGCGCTCGCAAAAAATCGAGGCCATGGACGGCTCTCACGGGATGCTTCCATCCCCTGATATCGCAGCCCACGTCTAAAAGCTAATTTCTTGGCTCCGCTGGACCCCGAAGTTGGGGGTTGCTCCGTGAGCGCCTGGGGGGGACTGGGCTGACTGCAAGTCCTTCACCTGCAAAGTGCATCCTTCACCCTGTATTCTCACCTGAAAAGCGGAATTCCGGAGAACTTCTGGAACTTCTTTTGCCTGTGTGGACCGTCAGCAGGGGCTGCCCCAAGGGCTCAGGCCAAGTCGGCACTCCAGGTCCCACGTGGTGGCACAGCAACTTCTTCAACCAGGCGAACTTTTGTGTGTTGGAACCTGATGTTTGATGAAGAAAAGCAAATTCTCTGGAACCCATGGAACTTATCCAACGCCAACTAACGCGCCGTTGAAACGTTGCGACCAGAATTTCCCTCAAGGAAGAGCCTTTTTACTGAGACAACCTGCTTTTATAGGGATGGCTGGTCGATACCGGAGCAGACGAACTTTACCACACATGGACAATTGCCCGAACCGGCGTGTCTCGGACAGGGATATCCTCGTATGTCACAATTGAGTTGTCATCGCGACACAGACCGACTCGGGCTACCTCGGGTGCGCTTCGATCCACTATGCAAGCTACACGCTGAAGACTTGGAGGCTAGACCTGAGTGAAGTTAGCCCGCCAAGTTGTCAAAATTCCCGGCTGTCACCTCTGAACCTGTGCGCACTTCTTCAACACGCCATTCTAGCCCCCAATGTGATATATCACTCCCGTGTCGTAAAGAGTCCAGGAGACTGGGAAGGACCTGTCGCCCGAGTCTGGCTTAGACTGAGGCTCTTTGTCCCTTCATCTTGGTCATGTGGCAACTGCAACTTCGTCTGTTCGGAAGCACTCCGTGGTTGGGACTCAGATGCCAACGCCATCCGTAGGTGGCTTTGCCAACATCCGCCAGCAGCCAGTCACAGTCGTCTCCCTCAGAAACGGCGTTCCCACAAAGCTCCCGAGTGGGAGAAATCAAGTTTCCCATCACCACCATCCCTGGACCTGCGCTAATTAGTGCCGCGTACAATGTAATGTACTGCATAGTGCATCTCAGGGGACCTGCAGCGGTGCATGGTTCCGGCGTGCCGCGGCCAGCTTTGCTTCTAGAACCCTAGAATTCCTCGTCCAGGCGAAGCTTCAAGTGACTGGTCGCAACTTGATGTGTTTTGCAAGATGCAGGCCGGGGCCGGCTCGTCTCCAGGACGTGCTCCTGAAATGCAACGTCGGCACGGTCTCCGGCGGGGGGCGAAGAGCAAAGGGTCTGCTCTCATGGCCCTTTAGCCCTCATACCCCGTATTCCGTCCTCGTGGTTCTTGCCCAAGATGCTTACAAACGCGAGCCGAAGGACATAGTACGAGCGTGAGTGGAGGGATGGACGGACCTCCTACCTTGTTGATGATCCGAGGGATGAAGCCGAACAAGATGGCGCAGCCCACATCTCACACATTCGGGTTAGATACCACACAGAGTTCGCACCTGCAGCCGGCTTGGCCGTTACTGCAAGTGTGATATCTTGCCTGTCCTCCGACAGGGGACGCCCTTTCTCGTCCAAACGGTCGGGACTGGAGCCCAATCCAAGACGTCGGAACCGACGAGGAAAGAGAGTTGCTCGGGGGGAAGGTAGGCCATGCTGAACTTTGAAAGAATATTAGTCTTCTTATCTCCCACGCCCTCCACTTCTCCTTCTTGGCGCGTCTAATGAAGAACTGGCAAGAACGAACGCAAATCCTCGTCTGATGAAGTTATGAACGAAGGCCTGCCCAGATAAAGCGGTCTAAAGCCAACCCGGGCTCCGCCACTCCCGTCCACGTCCACTTTCTGCGCCTGGACTCCTTCTTCCCTACCCGGGGCTACGCGTCGGTTCGATCGGCTAGCAGTGGCTGCTTCCCACTTCCCGTCCCCTCAACCTCCTCTTGAGATAGTCAGCACGCCAGATATTCAGCCTTACCCGCTGGCTATAGCTCACCGCAACAACGAGTTGCCCTCAAGGATCCCCAAAGGAGGGTATTTTGAGAGTCGATCACAGCCATGAGTTCACCGCCATGGACATACAACACCCCGCCGGGGACGGATACCGATGGACCCAAGATTGCGACTATTGCGATTGTGTTCACGGCCTTGTCGTTGGTCATTATGGCCTTGCGGCTGTACGTCCGCATGGTGATGCTGAAGGCAACTGGGTCCGGTAAGTGCAATCGACTCGACTGCTGAGAGAAAAGTGTGCTGACGATGATTGATGCAGATGACTGGGTCATCGTTGTTACCTGGGTAAGATAAAATTTACGAAGCAAGAAGGGGCTTGAACTAATAATGACGCTTTAGTTTTGCGCCGCTGGCTTTGCCGTCGTGAGCATCATGCGTAAGTTGATTTTCCCTGAAAGAGAGATCGAATGGATTTCTGACACTTTAACGCAGAAACGAAATGGGGCCTTGGCCTGAAGAAGTTGACCGACATGCCGGAGGAGAATCTCTATGAGTTCGGCCTTCTGCAATATGCCGGTGCTCCATTGTAAGTTCTCCCTCGTCACCGCGAAGCACTCCTTTCTGACAATAGACAGCTACATCTCGAGCATTCTTGGATTCAAGCTCAGTTTGCTTCTTTCATACCTGCGTTTTATCCCCAAGGGCATCTACAGATGGAGCACATTTGCGACCATCGGTCTCTGCATTGCCTACCATATTGCTTTCTTGGTTGTTCAGATCAACCTGTGCACACCGGTATGATGCGCTGAAGTCTTCTGTTCATTCCAATGCTAACAGCCTATAGATTGCTAAGCAGTGGGATCCAACAATTACCAACGGCTCTTGTATCCCCGGTGTCCCCTTCTACACCAGCATGGCTGCCCTGACAATTGTCTTTGATATCGTCGTGTGAGTCTTGCTAATTCTAACTTCGGTTTCTTCTCAGCAGCTGACAGATATTCAACAGCATGTTCCTACCATTCCCCGTTCTCGCAACCTCGAAGATCCAAAAGCGCAAGAAGTTCGTACTGCTCGGCCTCTTCGGCCTCGGCGCCTTCATCACCGTCATCCAAATCATCCGCATCCAGACCGTCCATTCTCTCGCCAACTACCTCGACTCCGCCCCCCTTATCATGTGGTCCACCGTCGAGAACAACTTGGGAATCATCGTCACCTGCGTACCCACCCTCGCGCCGCTAGTCAAGTACTTCAACGAGAAGAGCAGATCAGGAAGCAGGAGTAACAAATACGGCGGCGCAAGCGGCTACGGACGCAGCGCTGCGACTGGCAACGGCAACGTGGGAAGCAGGTACGCGCTGCAGAGCTGGAGGCCGGGGATGAGCGGCATGCAGCCCCTGAGCAGCGGCATCGACCGCAACGAGACGGAGGTCGGTATTGAGGGCGGCTCGAGAAGGGCAAAGAGCTCTGACGATGGGAGCACGGATTATCACTTGGATGCCCCGGTTATCGTCAAGAAGACGGAGTTCGTGGTGACGAGCAATCCGAGGGAACCTGAGCAGGTTTGAAGGAGAGAGGATGATAGTTGGAACTTGATCGCAACATGACATGACTACCTACTTTAATGAATGAATCTACTCCGTACGGGCACGAGCAGCGCAGGCCGCAGTGTACCGCTTGCTTCAAAAAATAGTTTCCCGGTCTCGTAGACACTGCCTATTGTCTATGTGAAAGCATCTTGCAGAAATTCTAGAGTTTTACGAGTCTGAAGCCGTCGAACAGTGAACAGATACGTTACACTCAGACATCCCGAAGACAAGGATAATAGACAGTCAAAGAATAAGGGCAGTGCTGAACAGAAGAGACAATGAAACATCTAGAACAAGGACAAACATCACAGAGCCACGAAGGAACACTTGTGACAGCGAGGCCGGACGAGGGCGCTTGAGACGCCAGAGAGCAGAAATGATGGGCTCCGATTGCTAACTACCGCTGGAAGAGACGATTCAAGCTCCTTTTTGTATTATACAGTCTCTCCTTCCTTCCAAATGGATGCCCATGTGTTTTGTTGCAATTGTTCGCTCGAGAAATACAGATGCCTTTAGCCAGTCTTGCGACCACCCTTAGCACGGGCAGGCGCCTTGGTGCCGGGGCTGACCTGCTCCTTCTTGGTGACCACAGGATCGTCGCCGTCCTCCTCGTCGTCGTCCTCCTCGATTGACTGCATGACCTGTCGCCCTTGAGTGCTCTTCTGAGGCTTCTGGACGCGGCCCCCACGGACGGTTCGGAGGCTGCCACCGCCCATGAGCTCCTTCATCTCCTGGATCTTCTTGCGCATCTCGCGGCTCTTGTTCTTGTCTCCCATCGCCTCGGCAATGGCCTCAAGGTCAGAGATGCTATCGGTGGCACTGGCAGCAGAGCTGGTAGGGGCGGCGGTAGGGATCGCGGTGGCGGTAGGGGCCTGAGGAATATAGGCCGGGGCCGAGCCACGGTATTCCTCGTCCTCATAGAGATCGTGACGGGCGTGCATGTTGTTGCCGAAGTTGAGCATGTCCGAGTTCTGCTTGATGACGAGGTGACGGAAGATCTCGGTGGGATATCTGCCTCCGTTGATGGCGACAACAGTGAGGACGTCGCGCTGGGTGAGGGCGGTGTCGGACAGAAGCTTGTGGTAGACCTTCTTGTAGAGAACGTGGTCCTTGATGTTCTCGCGCCAGAAGCTGGTCTCAATGTCCTCGAGGATGATCTCCAGAAGCTGGGAATCGACCTTGTTGATCATGGTGCGGATGAAGTCCTTCGACTCCTTCAGCTGGTCCTGGAACCAGTCGTGGTTGGCCTTGAGGATAGCCTCCTTGACCCAGGAGATCGTGTGGCAACGGACGAAGAGATCCTTAAGCACCTTGTTGTACTGTCCGTTGTACTGAACAGGAAGAATGGCCTCAAGGGCCAGGAAGTCGACAAGGTCGGGGCGCCGCTCGCGCTCGGGGAGGTTCTGGTCCTTGAGCGAGTTGCAGATGGACTGGTAGATCGTGTTGTCTGAGATGCAGCGACGGAAGGCGTTCGCGTCCACGCGTGACTGGACGCGACCGAGAAGGGCGGGGGTGAATGTCACCTCCTCACGGATCTTCTCCTTAGCCCGCTCGGCGCGGCGGGCGCGCTCCACCGGCGTGATGACCGCCGTTCCTCTATCGCGTCGGCCAGACATGACGGTATGTATTGGGGGTGTCGTTGTTGTGTGATGTGTATGTATGTATGGTTGAAGGGGAGTGAGGCCCACTGACTTGTGGTGTCGTTGTTGTGTGGCTGTGATGTGTTGAGGGAGAGGTTTATGGAGGGCTGTCGGCGTCCGGTGGTGCCCTTTTATAGTTCAGAATCAGCTGATGCTCAAGGAAAGAGACGAAAAGGAAGGAGCTACCCACCCAGTTGCGGTTGTGAGGCGAAGAAAGAAGTTGTTGTATGGTTATATGGTTGTTGTGTAGTTGTGATATGTTGAGGGAGTGGTTTATGAAGGGCTGTCAGCGTCTGATGGTGTCCTTTTATAGTTCAGAATCAGCTCGTGTTCAAGGAAAGAGAGGAAATGGAAGAAGCTACGCACCAAGTTACGGTGTTGCGGTGAATAGAGAAGTTGTTGTATGTGGTTGTGTCGTTGTCGTGTTGTTGTGATGTGTTAAGGGGGAGGTTTGTGGAGGGCTGATGGCGTCTGGTGGTGTCCTCTTATAGTTCAGAATCAGCCGATGTATAAGGAAAGAGAGGAATAAAAAGGACTAACCAACCTAATTGCGTTGCTGCGAGGTGAAAAGGGGTCTTTTCATCGAAACAAGAGGTAGTGATAGTTGCAAGTTGGTGTTGATGTTGGGGTCAAGATTGAATATGATGAGGTCCCACGCGTGGAGATGAAGATTGGCAGACGCGTTGTTGCTTGTGCGATACTTGGGACGTGCTGACCAAGCTGGAGAGACAAAGGTGAATTGAACAAGTGAAGAAAAAAGGTGGTGAGCAAAGCGTCAAGGTGAATCACTTCTGAAGCACTTGGGGAAGTTGAGAAGCCGGGGAAGGGACACTGGCGACGGACAATGGCGACGGACGACGGCGATGGACGACTGCAACGGACGACGATAACGGACGACGGCCGCGGACGACGATGGCGGCAACGACGGCAGAAATGATGACGCCGAAAGATGGGTATGAAGACGATGAGGTGTGGAAGTTGGTTTGGGTTGGAGATGAGGGGGAGAAGAGGCCCTTTTGTAGCCCAGCCGACTGAGATTTTGAATTTTAATGAAGGAAGTCACACTGATGGGCCGCTCTTGCCGTGATTCAGTTGTAGCGGGGGACTCATGTATTCCTTGAGTATTCGAACTTTCAAGTGCACGAGACCATGATTGAAGATGTCCACCACTAGCCCGATAGAAGAAATGGCCAGCACAAGAAGAATTCCCCAGACTGAGTGTTGCGAAAAGCCGGAAGTCCACTGAGACTTGCTCCAAGGCTCCAAACAGTGCCAGATAAAGCGATTTGTCCAGATGTACACAGCCAGCGACAATAAATCGCGGGGAGAAATGTAGCATCGGTGATTCAAGAGACATCCAGCCAGTCAACGAGAAGAAATCGGTTTCCGTCAAGCAAATGTTTTGATTACAAGTATCTTCAAATTGTTATGCTCCGCGGTAAACTACAACCCTGAAGCCAATGCGTTGAGGTGTACTCATGTAGTCGTCAGGTCATCATCTCATCAGTCTGTGCCAATGAACAAAGAGTAAAAGCCGCCCACTGTTCCAAGGCGTTGTTGTCCTAAAGACACAAAATCAAAACAAGCCAAACATCGAAGCCAAACATTCCAGATGATCAGCATAAATGCACAATACAATACAACTCAAGTCGCCAATGGTTGGATACCTAGAACCTTCATTCCATTTTCCAACACCTGCTTTGCATTCTCATACAACACGGCCCTCGCAAGGTCCACTTCCGGACCCTCAGGCGCTTCTTCGTCTTCGTCGACATCAAGACACTCGATGAGCTGCTCGACCAGACGGTACAAGAACGAGAGGACGGCGGAAGGTTCGACCGATTTGTAAGCAGCGTTGATGACGTCGGGATACTGCGCCATGAGTCGGAGAAGATTTGTGTACTCTTCCTCTTGCAGATGTGTGTAGTCTACGTCGGCCAGAGCCGTGGGGTCGGCTTCAAGCTGCCCCAAAGACAACTTGAGTCTGGTGTATGCAAACTGAAGTGCAGCACCAGTGTCTCCTTCAAACTCCGTCATCTTCCTGCTATCGAATGCGTAGCCGTTGCCGCGCTTGGTGTGCATGTCTTGGGCGATCAAAGAGGTGATACCGAAAGGCTCAGCGGCGGCAGCTGGAGCACCACCTTCTTGCTCGGCCATGGCTGTCTTCACTGCAGCAGCACATTGATCAATCATGTCGCCAAAGAGATGCGCGTTGCCGAGCTGCGCCGAGAGACCCTGTACCTTGCCGAAGCCGACGTGCTGGAGCTTCTTGGCAAGGTCAACGTGGCCCATGAGCTCGATGGCCTTTGCAACGCGTGCGAAGTGGGCATCTTGGTCGGACGTGACGACGTAGATCAGCTTGTCGAAGGAGTGCTTCTTGTCGAGGTCGATGACGTTGGCGATGTCGCGGAGGAGATACATCGTAGTGCCGGTACGATTGCGTAGCACTGCGGTGCTCAGTCCTTTGGAGCCGTGCTTCTTGAAGTCGATGACCCAGGATCCCTCGCTCTCCTCGAGGACACCCTTGTCCTTGAGGACAGCCTCGACCTCGGCGATGGACTCGGACGTGACTTGTGACTCGCCATTGTACTCATCGAACTTGATACCGAGACGCGCGTAGGCTTTGGTGTAGTCCTCGACATAGACGTCACGGAACTTCTTCCACAAAGCCATCGCATCGGCGTCGCCATCCTCCAACCGCTTGAAGAAGGCATCGCGCTCAGCGTAGATACCTTGCGACTCGATTTCGGCAGTGCTCTTGTTGTCGGCTTTGGCCTTGTGGCTGGCCTCGAGCTCAGGCTTGAAGGCTTCCACGATCTTATTGTAGACGTCGAGAAGGTGACGGATGGCATCCTTCTCAAACTCCTCATCGGAGCCGAACTTCTCCCAACCGACGGCAAGAAGGGCGACTTGCTTGCCCCAGTCGCCCAGGTAGTTCATGCGGACGACATCCCATCCCATGCGCTCATACAGGTTGGCGATGGCAGCGCCGTTGATGGTACTGCGTAGGTGCCTACCCTCAAACTCGCTGGCAATATTGGGAGAGGAGAACTCGACGATAGCCTTCAGCTTTACAGAGTCAGGAGCGGGTCGAAGGCCGAATGACTCGTCACCGCCGTATAGTTCCTTTCGGTCCGCGATGAAGGGAAGGAGGAGCCTAGGTAGCGTAATGGGGGAGGAGAAAATTCGGATGTGGATGCCGTCAACAAATGGAAAGGTGTAAAGAGGAGACTTAGGGAACTGCACAATCTGATCAGCCTGGTTTAGGGAAATCAAACGACAGGTTCTTCTTACCTTTGCCAGAAGCTCAGCCGCAACCTCTGCATTAGCTTTGATCTTCAGACGGGGAAGGATGACAGCTAAATCTCCCATGGATATCGCAGCAGTAGTCTGAATCGCCTCGTACGCAAGAGCTGGGTCACATCCAGTGACCTCGGCAACAATTTTCGCAATGTAAGAGCGAAAGATATCAAGAGGACGTACCAGTACGTCAGCAGGGGGGAAAGAGGGAAGAGGAGTATCGAGGCTCAGCCTCTCCAGAGAAGAGTGAAGACCGGTGATGGAAAGAGTCGCCATGGTGTGTGATAGTGATTGCTTTCTACATTCCCTTCTGCACAGCCTGGTTTGGTGTGTGAGATGAAAGAGAGCAAGAACATTGTCACAATTGACATGGGAATTTGGAAGTCCTTCTTGAAGGGAGGCTGAGTGCACTGAGCCTGGGTGTGGTCGGGCATTAAGCATTGTACTTTTCAATTGACGCGGCATGACGAGATTGGATATGCTTGCAGCGATGTGAGCTGGGCCGCTTGGTTGGGTTCGGGTGATGCATGTGTTCTTCTCGGGGATTGAATCTATTGGATGGGAAGACAAGCTACTCACTCCAATAGGTTGCCCTACTTTCATCCCGACATCCAGCTGCATGTCTTCATCGGTTTCTTGTTTGGCCGAAATGCGAGAGCAGTAACCCCAACCAAGATAAGCTTGCCTCAGGAAACGACACCAATAATTGCTCAGAAGTTAGCTTGCGACGTACTGTCGGCCTAACACGTCATAGCGATTGTACAAGAACGCAAGGCCAACCTTCATGCATTTATGAAATGACTCCTCGAAATTGTCCAAGCTTGAAAGAAATTAGAAACAAAAAAGGAAAAGGAGGAGGATGGAGACTGAGAGGAAGAGAAAGAAAAAGGGGGCAAAAAGAAGAAAAGAATTAAAAAAATCAATCAGAATTTCGTTCACAATTCGGCTGAAATTCCCAAGAAGCCATCCGAAGGCACAATTAAAATGCCCTAGATCGAGTACCAAAGCCAACATGATGGCTAATCCTCGTCAAAAAATCGGATTGAGATGGTGATACAAGTGACAGAAATGATCCTTAGCAACCAAGAGATTATCTCATATCACTTGGTGATAGCAACCACTATTTGAGCCGCCGTTTTGATTGTGACTAACTCGTACTGTTGCCGACCATGGATACGGAAAGGGAATGAAATGGATTACTGATGCCGCCACAGTCATCCTTAGAAATTAAGATCTACGACCAGAAGAGAACAATAGAGCTCGGGTGGACAATGTGTCTGAAAACGCCTGGTCGATTCTTCACAGGCAAGGAATCGACGCACGACTCGTTGCTGAAAGTTGTAGCGTCGCCATCGCGACCGTGGAAGTGAATCCCATCACACTAGCAATTGCGAGCCCGTGTTCAATGTTGCCGGTCATCCAAGACCACAGTATGCCAACAAGAACAAAAAATGACACCAAAATCAAACGAATGTTCGATATGCGGTGGAGATTTGGGCCTTCCTCGATTGCTAGACCGTACCCAGTTCCCCTAGTCTGATCATCCAGGAAAGGGCCGTCGATTTTGTGGGTGATTCGATCTAAAATATCTCCACCGGACTCATCATACTCCGGCGGAGTTTTGTAGTATCCGAGCAGAAGATCAGACCCAATGAGTTCGTAGGAGTCAGTTTCGGTCGGTCTGTAAGTGGCCGGATGTGATCTTGGCGGAAATTTGGCTTCTCGGCTCAGTATGCGTACCAAACCTCTGCCCCTCAAGGAAAACTAAGCAGTTCAGTGATCTGTCAACGGCCATATAGTGACTCAGGCATCTTCTTACCTTTACGTAATGTATTCCTATCGGCCGCCTGAGCCCCCACACGGACAATGTTCTATGCCACCGCCGTTGAGGCCTGTCTGTAACGAGAGACTTTATGGTGATGAAAAAAGACTTGGCATCTTGACAGTCAGCCCTGGATATGTGTTTTAGTCTCCACAAGCGATCCTTTTCATCCGCGAGACAGATGAGGATCTGCTCTTGTATGTTTTCATTGGAGACTAGAGGGATACTCGAATCGGTACGACTGCCTTGAGAGAAAACGGTGCATAATCGTTGGAAAATGCTCCCAGTCGACCCGGACGGCTGATCTGGTTGCTGATTCTCATTGTGGGCGACCCAAAAGTCAGATAGCCCGCCAGTAAGGAGGTCTAACTTCCTAATAATCCAGTTGGTTGCGCTCGAATCTTCTGTAAGCCGCTGTTGATTCAGTCGATGATGACGCGAGCCGTCAGCCCCGGATCGTATGTCAGAATGAGATGAGGCGAAGCTGTCAAGCACAAGCCAGCTCGCATATATCAGAAGCACCAAAGGGAGAACAGCATAGATGCCTAGGGTCAAATGATGCCATAAGGTTGGATCGAATAGCAGAGAGTTTCCCGCAAGAACCGCGATTATCCAAAAATATGGTATTGGACTTTTGAAGAAGAGTGACCAAAGGTACGTGCTTCTTGGTGTCATGATACCTTGGAAGACGAAAGGCACAGAGGCGTCGAGCGTGCCCGGCTTGGTATAAGCGTCAGTGGCGTGCTATATTTGCAAGTGGAAGAAGAAGTACTCCACTGACTATTGATGTTCCGATAATCGCTGTCCGAGGGATATGCTGAGGCAGTCAGTTCGAATGATACTTATTATTTCTGGAGGGCTTGAAGACATACTCTCTCTCGAATTTGTTGACCATCATCAATCATCGACTTGCAGCTTTTCTGTAATTTCTCCATTCGAAAGACCAACGCTCGAAATCCGCTCAAAGTCTTTCGCACTTGCGATATGTATGGTAAACACTCCGCCGAGTCCATATCTGATGCAGGGTAGATGAAGTAATTAATGTCAGTTACCATGAAATGCTCTGCAGTGTTCATAGATTCTCGTAGGTGAGGGGCGATGTCACTCAGAAGTTCATCGAACTGAAGAAGTGACCCCTGGAACTCTTCGAACTCCTCGCTGTCTTGACTCCATGTGAGCCCAATATCCGGAAGTTGTGCTAGTTCTCGTACTTGCGAAATAATCTCTGCGTGTCGTATCGCCTAGAAAGTTCAATGAGCTTGTAAACCCCATCCTAGCTTTTGAGGTCTTACGATCTTGTTCGCTCTGTCATCAAACTGCTGGAGAAGTGCATCCCATTCCTTGTATGTCTGAGAAAAGCGAACTGCCAATGTTCTCATGAAAGCAAGTCTGGGGTGCCACTTTGGTTTGTGGATGTTGGTCGCTCCCAAATCCATACTAGTCTTCCCCCTATCAAAGGGGTCGCAAAGCCTTCCCTGTTCAAAGTCACTTGCGTAACGAGCTATGTTGTCTGGGGACGTTCTGCCTTGGCCTTGTTGTCGGTCAAACCAAGTTTCTGCCAACATGACTCCAGTCCATCTTTCTTGGTCAAAACCGACTATCAAACAACTGATATGCGTGGCATAAATGGCATCGACTCCTTTTTGCTGCTGTTGTGGCTTTCCTAACTTGTTTAGGAATGTGACGTCTCTCGACGACCGAAGGGGCTGTCCTGTAGAACCCTTGATTCTAGTGTCCATAATGAGCTCCTCAGCGGACCTCCACGCGTAAAACGGCAAGGAGAAACGAAGCGAGAATGTTTCTGGCCCTTCAGTCTACCATATGTATTAGCAAGTTCAAGACGACCTTAGGATTGTCAGCAATGCTCACTGAGAACGATACGCCAATTGACGAATTCGAATATGTGTAGTCAAGCATATAATCGCCTAAGATACGGAAAAGCGATTCCGGAGCTGTCGATACTAAAGCAAGCATGTTCCATGCATCCATATCTGTCATGTAGCTTTGAGTGGTCTCAGGTTACGATTGTGACATGCCAAATTATACTTGTAATCAAGAAACTTACATCAGTCGTCGCTCGGCTTCGACAGAATCAGAGTTGTCCGGATGATCAATAAGATAGCGCTGTGAGAGTCAGAAATAGACGAAACCTGGGAAGAGAGAATGAAAATAGGCAATAGAAACACATAGCCCACTCCCTCACCTCTTTCAGTAGCTCTTTCATTAATTCTCTTGCAGAAAGCCCTCCTCGGTTCTGTCGAAACCTGCTAACGTTATTTGCATATGTCCCGTCAATGAGCAAGGACCTTTGCGTCGATGGCACATTGGAGGACCCGTCTTGCAGCTCTTCCAATGTTGCATCGTGGAAAATGTCTATGAGAGACCCTATGCGAGCCTTATCCGCATTCCAATCGGCATCCTCATCGAGAAAGAGGTAATTTGCCTCGGTGTGTGATTGTTCCAGTCTTTCTAGCCTGGAAATCCATGGTTTGTTCTCCCACTCAAGTGGAACTGGTGGTCTGTCCAGGAATCGTTGCGGCCAGTATAACGCACTCGATGAAGCCTGCCATATTTCATCTGCGCGGACTTGTCCCCGCATCAATTCCTAATGTTTCATGAGATCAGTGTGTATTTTGCATATGATCACTCGCAATGGATCTTACATTTCGAAATTTGGTGTTACCTCGTCCAAAATGAGAGCCCTCTGCCTGGTAGTGGGTGACGACTATTAGACTTCTGAAGAGAGGTATTAACCGCTTAGTAATTAATAAAATTTCTCACCACTCCTTTCAGATTGGATTCATAATATCCAGGTTGGAAAAAGTACTACACATCAAAAAGAAATATTCCTAATTAGTATATGAGAGAAATGCAGTGAGACATGGGAAATCTCACCTTTCGCCGAGCTTCCTCGCAGCTTTGTGTCATGTCACCACATCTCTCTTTCAGGCTGACAAAAGCCGTGTACAGTTGTGCTAGTTCATTGAAATTGCGCCGAGTCTCAGATAGAGATGGGTAGCATTCTGTCGCATCTCCGGGGCTCCCTTCGTCGTTACGGAAGTAGTTGACCTCCGTAGAGAGGAACTTTTCACCAATTTTGAGAGTTTCATAGAGGTCATGCAACAGCTCCTGCAGGGTCTCTTTGAGGTCTCTCAGGCAAGTTTCAAAGCTTTCAAACTCTCGGCCGTAATCTTCGTGATCGGAACCCGTAGAAAAAGGGCGCAACCGAAGAAAGAGGCTCTTCTTCCTTTGACCCTGGACGAGAAGTTAGTAAAACAATGGGTTCCATTTGGTGCTTGGGTTCAACCAGTGCTTACCAGATTGTCGACCCCATCCTCCAGATTGTTTCGAATCAGCTCCCACTCATCTGCAACCTGGCCCAGCCTGAGTCGCATGATTCGAAGGAAGTAGGCTCTTGGTTCCCATATCGGCTTCTCGGCATCATCCTGGCCACCACCAAGAGGATCTAATAGCATCCCATCCTCCAGATCGAACTGGTATCTTTCGACCTTGTCTACGGCACCTTCTCCAACGTTGAACCATGTATCGATAGACAAGATGGCAGTCCACCTCCACTGATCATAGCCAGTTACCAAGCAGCCAACATGTCCTGAATAAATGCCGTGAACTTTCGAGGTTGGCAAATGGTCTGCGGAGGACACCAGGAAGTTCATGCTTCGCGAGTTTCTCAGGGGCTTTCCAGTAGATGCCTTTACACGGGGGTCGCACAACAGTTGATCAGTCGTGCGCCAGACGTGGAACGGCACGTGCAAGTCAAGGGCAAATATAGATGGCCCGTCTGCCTAACGTAGAGCAAGAAATTAGCAAGAATGGTGCGGTTAATAAAGATAAAAGAGCCTCTATACCGCAATTGACACGCCGATAGATGGTCTGGCGCACAAATGTCTCTGAAGGAATCCGGCGAGGAGACGGGCCTGAGATTCTGGACTGGTCATAATTAGTGCGAGGATACCCCAGCTATCGATATCGGTGACGTAGCTATATGATGTTAGTGCAAACTATGCGCGTTAATTTGGGAAAAGTACGTCCATGAGGCGTCGTTCCGCATCAACAGGATCAACAGCTGAATGATCTTCAAAATTATCATCAACCCCTAAGGAATTCACATATCTCTACTTCATGTAAGCCACTTAAGTAATTTGGTCCATTATCCGTAATAGTTTGGGATGTTTGCTACCTTTTCGAGAAGAAGTTTGGCCATGTCTCGCGCTGAGAGGGCCCCGCGACATTGCCTTAATGTCCATGGATTCTCCTTCTCTTCCCGATAATACCCATCGATGACCCATCCCATTTTCCGACACGGTCCATCCAAATCACCGGAGAGTAAGTCTTCGAGTTCGACATCATGGCAGATATCGAGAATCGGCCGTATTCGTCCTTCGTATCTTGCCGACTCTTCATCCGTCCGCAGAATAAAACACATGACATCCCCAGGAGACACGAGCTGGTGCTCGAGCTGTTTGTTGAGGGCCCATGCCGTATTCTCCCATTCGAATGCGATGGTATGACGTTCGAAGAATTTTGGGGGCCATGCGAATGGACTAATCGTTGAATGAGAAGGTTCGAACTTAGGGGCGATGTCATTTTCGCTTGTCGCCAAGGCTGTCGTAAGACCGCGGCGAGAGAGCGAGCTTTTCTCAGCATCGGAAGTCTAGATTGCCTCAGTTAGCAATGACGCGAGCAATGGAAGTCCCCGTATAATTCGAGAATCTTGCAACTTTCAAATAGTGACTTGAATCAGGAAATGCCTGGAGATGTCATAGATCTCTACAAGATCAACTCACCATCTATGTGTGCGCTAGTAAGTGACAATAATTAGGAAGGTATAGTGTCCACACGAACAATTCAATATCAATAAAGCATTAAAGCATGAAAAGCTTCTGTAACTCAATGAGAATGATTGTTTTGCCAAAATAATATGATCAGCTGAATCCAGTAGAATGCTCAGAGATGGAGCTAGGCTTCCCCTCAGAATGCTGCAGTAATAAAGCGTACAATATGCTGAAGGAATCCCTCAATAATCGCCCAGAAGAGGGGAGAGGTAGGTCTAAAGCAGTCATAATTCCATAACAAGCAGCCTAATGGGCATACTGCGATTTGTATGCAAGGTGGTCAGCCAGAGCTTCGTGCTGTCAAACCGGGAGGACGACACAGCCTCTGGCTAAGGCTTTTGATTTGTTGCCTCAAAGATGAGGCGTTGGGGAAAGCATTGTAACTGGAGCCACGCCCGCTGCGCTTTGCATCATCTGACGGCAATCTTGGCCGCGATGATTCGCTAGATTGCTGGATAGGATTAGTGGCAGATGCGAGGGACTTCTACCCGAGACAATCATATGCTGATTAAGTGACTGGTAAATTTCAGAGCGGCGCACTTCTCGTCATGAGGGGCATGTCCTGTTTTAATCTGGTTTTAGTTAACCGCCGTGTTGATTATCATACCTTCGAATAATGATGATAACGGCGTGAGGGCATGGGAAAACAGTGACCTTCTGCCGCTGCTATAGAAGCTGAAGGTCTCAGCACAGCTTTTCTGATGAAATAAATATCATTTGACATTTTGACAATGATACTACTGTGAATGCAACCCGAGGGCTGCTGTGTTTGACTTAATAGTTCCAGTTGAACTATGTAGTTTGTGGGTTTCTAATGATGCCTTATTAGGAAGACCGCCTGTGCTAGGGACAAGTCCACTACGTAGAGTTAGTGTTCTATTTGGGCCAGATTGGAATGCCCATTTGGAAAATGAGGAAACATAACTAGCTTAAACTTACTAGAAACTCTGGATGGTAATTGAATCAAAGCATTCCGCATACGACCTCCATTGTCTCTATGTTCAACATCCGTTTTTCTCTATTTCCGTAACGGTGCTTGGTTAGACTGAGGCGGTCGTGGTTGATTCCGACGTTTCCTGTCGACTCTACAGCGAGCACATCGAGGGGCATGGCAATTGACGCATGGATCAACAACCACTGACATTCCACCTTGACCACATTCGCACTACCAACTGATTAGCTGGAGATTCCTTTGTTTCTGTGATGAATTGCACACGGAATTGGGGAGGGCAAGGTGATGAAGCCTTACGCAGGTCCATTCAAATCCGCTTCGTCGACTCTGAAGAAGTAGCATGTAAGCATCTATACCATCAGTAGCAGCCCGTAAAGGACGCCTTTGAATGGCAAGGGAGCATACCATATTGCTCCAAGTGCGGCTTGTTTTGATTTGTTGCTCAACGTATCCTCGACGTAATTCCCGTTGACACACAATGCCTGAGAATCTTGGCTAGGATGGTCTCAAAGACCATTCAGGGCTCGAACCAGGCAATATCGTTATCCTTCTTGCGTATTGTTTTTGGCTGCGGTAAATGGCGGCCATGTGCGCGCACGGCAGCTGTACCCGATTCTCTTTTGAGTGAAAGTCATGGGAGGTGGTAGATTTGCGGCCGTTAGGGCTGCGCCCCATGACGTAAAAAGAAAATGTGCTGGCCTTCATGACCTAATATCCAGCCTTCGTCGCTAATAATCGGCTGTACCTAAGGTCTTGTTCAACAACGCATTGTTACGGAGCGCTTGCGGCGGGCGCGAGGATAAGGCGTATTCGGAGGTGAGCGGTACGTATCTGGCAACCCCAAGACACCAAGGGATGACACTGACGTGACGGTTAAACGCTATTCACTGGAAAACCTTTCCAGCCCCCAGATCATTGGGGCCACGTGTTATACGAGTGCGTTGCCTTGGATGATGAAGTTTTGTTCCCTGAGGCGCGGGTAGTGGCAGGTCGGCCTCCGCCGCCACTGATGCTATTTGGTTGGATGAGAATTCAGCAACAAAAGCGAAGTGTAATATGTGATTCTCCAAGTGTTATTGCGTCATGAGGGGAGATGGGGATAAGAGTGATAGTTGAAGTGGCCAGGACTCGCTCGATACGTGAGGCATTGCAGCAGCGCAGGGTTGGGTCTGTAATTACAGACCCTTTTGCGATGTCTGTGTCCCATGGTGCGAGTGGACTGCAGTACAAAGGCGTGCGGGGTGAGGTCCACCAAGCTCACATGTAGAGGGATCGACACCAGAGAAAACCGGAGCTCGAAGTACAGCAGTCCACTTGCACTCTAATTATGGGATAGCTCAGCAGCACCGATGTGCAATTCTCTAGAGTTCTGTAAAAAGATACAACGCTCAGTGTAGTACGAGAATGAAATAATCTGAAGCTGGTCCTCTATCATGCTTCGTGGAAGCTGGTACTCTATCATGCTACGTGTACCTATGCCTGCTAATACATGTAGCGTCGACGATATTGTCTATTAGAGGCGTTCCCCATCTTCCTCATCATCCCCTTCCCCCTACACGATCTACATACTACCCTAGATAACCTTCGAGCTCCCTCCCTTCCCATTGTAAACCCAGCCTTGTGTTGATATCAGGTGAAATTTCTTTGGACTTCCCATTGGAAAAGTCCTAATCAAGAGTCGCATAAATGATGACAATGCGCATCTACTGTCATTCGATCGCTCCTCGTCGATGGTCTATTCGAGCTCGGCTCCGTGGAGGCACAACATCGCGGGCAAGCATCTTTTCATGTTTTGACGGAGCAAGCACTATTCTCGGAACTATCGTCTAATAACTCTTATGTTTCTACGTATGGCCAGCCTGAAGCGTGGGAGCACAAGCTCCAATGCGACATGCATATCCTAGCTACACGCATACCCTTCCGCCTAACAGAGCATCGATGGGATATTTCAATCACGGTCCACTTCTTAGACGACAGAGGTCGTGCAGCTGGAGAAATCATAAATGTTGATCCACAAAGCGGTACCATGGTTAATTCATCACCACTGCACCAGGCGTAGATCGAGATCAAATATGCTTATTGTCTCATCGCGATGCTCACACTACGTTCTGTTACCTCCCGAAAGAGGTTGCGTGCGTGTTAGTGCTCTAGCATGAAGTAGACTGACTGGGGTGGTGCATATTGCCTCGCGTGCCGTGTCCTCACCGACAATGTCAATAAACTAGTTAGCGCGTGTGAACCCAAGGGAGCTAGGCCTACAAATGTCTCACTAATTTTGTTTGCGTTGGGACGGGTTTGCCAAGCCAAATAGGCACCTACCCCCCAGGCTGCGAACCCTAAGCCCCAAAGGATGACGCTGAACATCCGCACGATGCCCAGCGCGAACTTTCACAGTTCATAATTCATTCTTAGGTTAAGCCCTAGGTGAGGTCTAGTACGATCCTGCTGCGGCAAAGCTAGGTAGCACCGTCAGACCCAAAAAGCAACTCCCAGGTTGGAATCCAGCCTCTGGCGGACCAGTTTAAATACACCGACATATCTGGGCAGACGGCTAGCCCAGACAGACGGGTATCTCTTCAACTCGCTGCTCTTGTCCAGCTTGTATTATGACGAGGCAAGGCGCTTTCCTCATATTTTTGTTCGCAGACCTTGCTTATCGAACGAATCTAGCTCGGCACATCAGGTGAATCCCAAGGCAGATGAGAAGACGCGAGAGGTCCGCAGCCACGGATGTAGCGCGTCTTAGTCTCATCTTCTACCCCTCCACCATACTTGTTGCCCAATCTTCCTTTGCTGGCGTCGTGGTGTCAATTATTCAACCCCGCATCGTGTCACCAAAGAAAAGACGGAAGACCCAATATGGTATCTCATCCCCCCCCGTTTCGTTGGCCACGTCACTCATGCTATTCTTGCTTTCCTAAAGTACCCACGCAAGCAGTATGCCTTCATGTGGACTTGCGTAAGTAATCCCAGTTGCTCAGACGGAGCATTTTGCCTGCCCCGATCCGTCTATCAATCCAAGGCTCAAAGTTATCGTCCTGGTTGAGCTATTCAGTCTGACACCTTCAGTGCAACTGTGGGCAGAGTGGTATGACTGTCGTCGTCGATCCATGTCCCCAATGCCATAATCCTCGCTGCAGTCGCTGCAGAGTTGACAGAGTACGAACTCGATTGCAAGATCTGTATGACCATCACGACGAGAAGGTTTATCATCCGCACGGAGGCGCGACGACGGGTCATAACGCCGCGGGGGCATCCGAATGTCCTGCGGCCGTAGATCCGAATTGACCCGGTTTCTTCGTCTGCCTTCCGATCAATATCCTTATTCTCCAATTTCGGGCAGCGCTCATATTTCAAGAATCCGGTACTCGGGACAAACGGTCTTTCGAATGTTGTCTAATTTGAAAGATTCCTGTGTAAGGCTATAAGAATAATTGGAATGATGGATGTTTTAAATCATCAAGTCAACCACTCCTCACTTGGCCGCTTTTTGTCGACGTGATGGTAATTGGCGATTCGTCTCTTGGGAATCTCTATGAAGTTCTAGCTCGTGACAATGACTGTTGCGTCCTGAGGCAGCCCTAGCCCTCGTTCTATGTCTGAATCGTCAATCTTTTTGGATTGTCCATAGTTTAGCCAGGCTTGGGTAGAAAACCGTCGCCGAAAGCATGCCTGGATACTCTGCTTGCCAATGCTCGTCTTAGGCTGATGTGTAAGGGCAGGACCGGATCGAAGCGCTACTGGGTGGCAGGGTCTAGGGGAAGAAACAGTTTGAGGTGTGGATGTACAATCATCGTGTACCGGAAGGACATCGGACTTCTTGGTAACCGTCAAACCACGGCGGGCTCTCCGAATCCACGCGAGAAAGGCTGTTGCAATGCCAATTATAAGACCATAAGCAACCAGAAGTGAAGCTAGAAATGTTCTCCAGTTTCGAGGGAAGCCAATGACATCGTCGGCGCTGAAGAGCGCTGTGGTATGAGTAAAAGGCTGAGTAAGCTGCGAAGCCAAAGGGTTAACGTCTGAATCGATTGTAGGAACAGATTGCAGCTCACGAGTGTGATGAACGCCAGTGCACGCACTTCCTCAACATCTCCCGGGCCAAGGGAACTAAGTTGGTCATTTTGCGCCTTCAGCTTCAGAAGCTCCTAATATCTATCGTCAGAGAAACTCCACAGGGATTTAATCGGGACGTTTGAAAGGCAAACATTTGAAAGCTTTTCTACATCAACTTGCAAGGCGAGAATGTCTTTCTATCATCCGTGCCGTATCATTAGCGCAGGACTCTTTCAGATGAAACTTCTGAACCCTTAAACGCCTGGAATCTTACTGAGGTTCTCATGGAGTCGATTTCATTGATGCGAAAGAGACTCTGGGTGGTGTGGTGCTGGATAAAGCCCTAAAGTACAGTCAATGCTGTCAGTCACCAGTGTGTAAAGGTACTACCTCAAGTGTGAGTATTTCTTACCTTCCTTCGGAGGCCCTCGTAGCTTTGCAGTAAAGCGTCACATTTCCCGTGCATTCTTTCGAAATACAGGGATAATTGCCCAAGCTCGTTGAACTTACGGCGAATTTCAGTGAGGTAGGGATAACATTCTGAAGCGTCTCCAGGATGGCCGTCGTTGTTCAAAAAGAAATTGACTTCTGTCGACATGAAAGATGCGCCAACTTTGATTGTCTCCTGTAGATCCCCAATGAGACTTTGTAATAGCTCCCTTGACTCTGTGAGGCTGATCTCCATATGGTCGACTTCTGTCGCGTGGTTTTCACCCTCGGATGTGAGGAGGCGCATTTCGGAAAGAATTTGCTTGTGTCTTCGATCCTTGTGAACCGCAATACTTTAGTGGACTTCCAGCAAAATCGTCGTACATGCGTGCAACGTCGACATAACCAATACGTGCTAGGAACAGGACGGCTTGGGGGCGGCGGCGGCAGCTTACCTTCATGTTGATACCATGTCCAAGATGATGAGCCAAAGACTCCCATTCGTCCTTTATCTGATCCAAACGAATGCCAAATATGCGTAGAAACCATATACGAGGGTACCAATACGGGCCGGGAATCTGAGCGTCGTCCTTTCCGCCGCTACACGGATCATACTCCATGCCATCCAAGCAATCGTTGTCATAACGCTCAACCTTGTCATTGATCCCACCTTTCTCATCGAACCATGTATCGATGGCGAAGTGAGCTGTCCACCTCCACATGTCGTAGCCTGTCACCATACAAGCCACATGGCCAGAGTATATACCATGAACAGCCGGTGTCTTATCAACTACCAAGCAAGGAAGGAGATGGCTCACGTCGGCTGAGGACCTAAGAGGCTCGTTGTCGGAATCTTTTATCCGAGTATCTCTCAACAGACTTGGTGTTGTTCTCCAGACCCGGAACGGTAAATGGAATTCAAGAGCAAAGAATTGGGGACCATCAGACTAGCAGCATCGAATGTTTAAGTTAGGACATTATATTGCATACCAGAACAAAAATACGTTCTACTCACAGCAAAAGAAACTCCGATGGATGATCTCGAGCACAAATGCTTGTGTATAAACTCTCCCAGCGGCCTGGCCTGCGATTCAGGGGCGGTTTTGATGAGGGCAAGGATGGTTTCACCATCCAAATCAGTGAGATATCTAGGTAGGAAATCGTCCACGTCAGCAAGTCGTGCATTCGCATGACAGCGAAAACATTACACCAAATAGATTCACCCACAGAAGGCGTCGTTCGGCATCCACAAGGCCGTCCATGTCATCATAACGCTATGATAGCTTAGCTTTCCCCGTGTTTCCATGCTTCGCTTTGATGAATAGATTATCGCACCTCTCGCAGCAATGCCTTCGTGAGCTGGCGCGCTGATAGCGATCCCAAGCAAGGGCGGAACCTAAGATTCGTATCTGCTCCCTGACCATCAATAAGCCAAGCCACTTGTCGTTCAGCTTGCGGATGTTTGAGCTGTGGATTCAGGTTTGCGCCATGACAAATATCTAGGATCGGGCGAACTCGACCTTGATACCGCGCTGCGTCATCATCTGTCCGAAAAAAGAAGCTTACAGTGTCTTCTGGAGAGTCGAAGATTTCTTGCATATTGACCCACGGTGTATTTTCCCACTCGAAAGCAATGGCTCTTCGCCGGAAAAACATACTGGGCCAGGCGAAGGCACTATGAACTGCGGGAGATAGATCGGGAGTTTCTACAAGCTTGCGAAGATCCTCGCTAGGTTCAAGGGTCGACATTCGCCGCCCAGCGGCCAACTCGCTCTGCGACATCCGACTTGTGGATGGTCCAACTGATGCCACTTTCAGACAGTGTTAGAGCACCGAGCTCATCCATTATTAAGCAGCATACGCTTGTAAAACAAGTCGCGACATATTTCCAGAATACAAAATACCATGAAACTGAAGGCAGCTTACGAAAGAATATCAAGGATATGTTTTGTCCAAGTTGAACAAACTGCGATATATGTTGGTCAGGTCGGCTATCGCCCTGATCCAAGCACCAGGGAAACCACGAACCTAGGCTATCAACTCAGGCTCCCAGGTTTATATGACAAGCCGTTGCTGACACCCAATTTCCCATCCAGTCTGCCACTATTAGACGTTTTGTTGTGTGTTTTGTTCTCGGGGAGGATCCTCTCGATGTTGCCTTGTTTGCACTCGAGCGACGCGACAGCGAGAGCAGCGTGGGTAGCTGCAATTGGGACAAGGATCAACTACAACTGTCATTCCCGATTGACCACAAATGCACTAGGTATGTATCGTCAGGTCCGTCGTCGGTAGGGAGGATTTGGTGTATCGCGTAAGGGAGGCTTGTCGACACAGGAGAACGTACACACGTCCACATGAACGCGAACTTCTTGCGCGAGGGGGGCTGCAATAATAACAAAGGATGTCAGTGCTTAGCGTCAATGATTGTTGTGGGAGGAATACCATGTTTTTGTAGGTTTCCGATCCCTCGCATTGTCACCGAAAAATTGTGCGCTCGCTATTCTGGTTCGTTGATCGGCTGAAGCTCTGTGATTCGTCGCCTAGAATTACATGTTAGGCCTCAATTCCCTAAGGTAGGCTAGCAGTTCGAGGTTGGGAGAGTGTGGCCCCAGATGCAAAAAGGAGCCTCGTTAACGGATTGGCCAGTATACCTCTACTCAGATCAATGATCCTGTCCTCGAAAAGCACCGCTGCTCTGCGGACCGCGTTTTTGCAGAATTGCAAGGGATGTGCGTCTGGGGTTCTTCGCCGATGATGAAATTTAATTTAATTCAACTCTCCGAATCGTGGAAGAACACTTACCTTTCACCGCGCCTTCGTGATCCTACTAACAAAAGAGAGGAGTTTCCATCTTGCTGCTTGTAATTGTTGCTCAAGGTCGTACGGGAACGCGTGCCGTGCGCAGACGTTGGACGGACGAGACGGGAATCCCTGTCTGACCGAGATTTTACCGGAGCACACGTACCAGCGAGGCCAGGACATTCCATGGCTTCAGCAGAGCGGCGTCTCCGTAAACAAACGAGATAAGGTATGTATTAAGATGCTCATCTACCAAATAAAACATTTTTCGAGACTTACCCGAGGTCAAAAAATTGAAGAGACCAATATGAGGCAACGAATGGTCGTCGCCGTACGACAATTCGCCATTCTTACAACGGGGGGGACAAAAAAGGGCGACGTCGACGAGTGTGTTTTTGGTCGGGTACCAATGGTCTGACCGGTAAGCTGCTAATGATCGGCTCGTTTGCACAATGTGGCACGAAATGGTCAGCTGCCATGTATGCATGCACCCGAATGCTGACCAGCGTCAAGCGCAGGGCTACCCAGCAATGATTGGTCGTTCTCTCCCTGAAAGACAGGTTGCCTAAGTGCGATCGGGACGGGTCATACAATTTCTCAATGGATATTTGCAAAACTTCCATCGGAGAAGAGCACGGTGAATGAAAATTAAGAGAAAAGCCTCGTCGCTCCATCATTTCTTGATGCTATTGTGCCGGTGTCATGAGTGAAGTTTTTTCCTGGCCACTTTCTTGCATTTGTGAAAATGTCAAGGTCGAATTCCCGCCTGCAGCACCACGCTACGATACTGCGACACATGGAAGTGCTAAATTAATGCAGCGAAATCGCCTGTGTGCATTCCGTCTAATTACCGCCTATGGTGGGACGTTGATTGAGCCAAACTTATTCACCCATTTAAGCGAAGTCGTCGTGCAGCTTATTCCTAGGGGATTGTCCGACAGAAAACTAATCATCGGCGTATTACTGTTCACAGTGAACGTTGTCTCCAACCTATAATTTCACAAGCCGCATCGCGACCCACCTCAGTCTTCGGTGAAGGCCTGTGATCTGACAACAAGCTTGTGGCTACATGATATTCCACAAGGCGAAGCAACCTGAGCACCTGCTGACCATGCGTGACGTCATTGGAGATATAAACATAATGATGATGGTGATGGGTCACCTGGAAGGGGGGTCTCATTCATGAACTCTGGAGAATTTACAACGGGAAGCCTGAATATGATGGGATATAAGTTCTGATTTGCTGAACTGGTTGGGCCGTAATGCCTCCCTCGCGTCGCTTGGCTGCCCCTCAAGATCTGCGGTTTTCTATTTTCTTTTCTCCTCCTCTTTTCTTTTCGACTCTTCGAGTAGCCTAAGATGAGGCGCAGCATGCATACTATTCATGAGTGGACTTTCTACCTTCGATTGGCATCTAGGTATGGATGGCTCTGTTGCGCTTAACAACCTAAACTTGTTGCGTATCATTAGGACCTGCATCGACGTTGAATGACTCCAAGCTGCCAGAAGAGCCTCGTGGCGGGCAAACAATGACGTAGTCCCCAGCCTTATGCAAAATGTGAGATGCTTGTGAACACAACCCTAACAACAATATACTTCATGTCTAAAACAAAGAAGTCAGATTCATTCAATTTTCCTAGCTGCCATGCGCAATATATAACATCCATCTAGATGTGTTATAGAAAGGGATTGCTAATTATGGAGCAGGCCGCAGGCCCATACCCCCCCCCCCCCCTTTTAGCTGTTTCTATCTCCTATCCCTCTCTAAATGATATGTTTTTAGTATGAGGCCACTAGATATATGTTACGACCCATTATGCAAGGATAACAACTGAACGACCCACTCAAGTGTTAGGCGGCTAGGATAGGATATTTATACTATAGGATCACAGGAATAATAGGGACTTACTTAGTATAGAAGAACTATAGTATAAGTTATATAATAATAAAATAAAGAAATAATTAGTAAAATATAAGGGGAAATATTTAGTAATTAGTTAGCTTTACTAACTAATTATAATTACTTTATATACTTAAGTAATTACTTTATAGTAAATAGAAGATATTATTTAGGACTTATATATAATATAATCTAAGCTTTACTTAAAATTAAACTTTTATAGCTTTTTAGTAATTAACTTAGTATTTATTTTTAAGATACTCTTAGCTTATTTTTACTATAAATTACTTATTAAGTTTAAGATTAATTACTTTAGCTTTTAAAGACTTAATCTACTATAGTTTATAACTTATAACTTAGATTATAACTTAGTATATTATTAGAATATATTAATTCCTAGCTTCTATTAGTAAACCTTACTATTAGATAGTTAACTATAATACTTTAATTACTTTTATTTAGTAAGTTAACTATTAATACTTATTAAATAGTATAGATAAGATATCTTTTTATATTTCTATTAAGTCTCTTATTTTAAGATCTTTATCCTCTTTATATAACTAGTTTTAAAGCTTAGTATAAAAACTTACTAATATTAAAGATTATAATATATTAAACCTTAAGTATAATTCTAATAGAGAAAGTTCTTTTATTAAAAAAAGATATAAAAAACTCTAATATATTATCTAGAAATAAGAAACTAAAACTAAGGAAATATAAACTTTTATTAATAAAAGTAAGTAAGTTATAAAAAATCTTAATATATAGTTTTAAAATGCTACTATAGTTTTTAAGAAACTAGAAAAAAATATTAAGAGAGATATTAATTTTAAAAAAGTTTAAGAACTTTAAGAAAAACTTAATACTTTTTAAGCTACTACTAATATTATTACTACTCTTATTAGGAGATATTAGAAATTTAAGCTTAATACTTTTATTACTTATAATAATACCTCTAAGTAACTTAAACTATATTTAATTTAGATTAAAACTTACTATAACTTCTATTATAGTAATTTTACTAATTAAATAGAGAAAGTTATCTATATAGCTACTTATTTTTATAGATAAGCCTTTAAATAGTTTAAACTTATTTAAGAAGAATTCCTTAAGTATAAAACTTTAGATAAATATTCTATAAAAATATATAATATCTATAGTAGCTTTTAAGGATTTAAAAATACTTTATAATTCCTCTTCTAAAATTTAAATAAAAGATACTAAATAAAATATAACCTTATATAATTATAATAAACTAAGTTAGCTAAAGAATATACTACTACTTTTAGATAGTTTAGTATTTAGCTAAACCTTACTAAGGAAATTAAGATTTTTATATTCTACTAAGGACTTAAAGATAATATTAAGGATAAAATAGTTAAACTAGATAAACTTAAAAATTTTCTCTAATATATTAGTATAACTATTAAGATTAATAATTAACTTTTTAAATAAAGAAAAGAAAAAAGTAAAAAATAATAAGGAGCTAATTTTAGATATAAATATTAATAGTAACTATAGTATAAGTTTAGTAACTAATAAAATAATAACTAACTTTATAATAACTAGAGTAATACTTATTAGAGTACTACTTATAGATAGTATAATAAACCTATAAACCTTAGTATAATAACTAAGCTTAATAATAAGAAACCTTAGAACCTTAAATACTATAATTATAATAGATAAAGATATATCGCTAGAGACTATAAGTAGCTTAAGAAACTTCTCTAGAAACTAGTAGCTAAATAACCTTAATAAGTTAATATAATTATAAAAGCCTTATATATATCTTAGTTATAGACTAAATACTATAATAATAACTATTAAATCTACCTTAATAATAAAGAAAACTTAGGATATTATCTATTTAAGCTTAAGACTTTAGCTATAATATATTATAGTAATAATAAAATTACTAGAAAACCTACTAAATAACTTAATAAAATACTATAAGTTTAATAGTTTAAACCTATTATTACTATATCTATATACTACTAAGAACTAGAAAAAAATAATAAATAATAACTTAAGTAATTAAGGATTGCTTAACTTATATACTTATAAAAAATCTAAGAAGAACTAAATAACTCTATTTAGCACTAATAGTTTAGAGTAATTGCTATATATATAGAATAATATAAATATATATATAGAAACCCTATAAGAATTAAATAAATTAATTAGAAACTTAATAAATAAGTTAAAGAGGAATCTAAAAAAGAACCTAAATATTAATATAACCCTCTAATAGAATAGTAACTCTTTAGTATAACTACTAACTAAACTTTTAGAGAAAGTAAAAGCTTACTTTATAACTTAGATAAACCTTATAATATTACTTAGTAATATACTTAAGTAGAAACTACCTATAAGTTTACTCTTAGTATAAATAACTCTAGCTCTAAAGAAGATTCTAATAACTAAGAAAGTAGAACTAAGTAACTCCTAAAGTATTAAGAAGTTAATATACTCTAAGAAAAATAATAGTACTATTTCTATAATATTTTAGTAAACTAATAAGATTAAAACTATACCTCTTAGCTATATATAGAAGATTATCTTGCTTTATAAAATAATTATTAATAATATTAAACTTTCTTCTAGTTTTAATACTTTTATAATAAATATAAAAAATATATAAGAGATAAGTATAACTACTAATTCTACTTTAGAAGACTTAGTAATAAGCTTATTAAGAATATCTATACTATATATATTATAATTAGATAGATTATAATAACTTTTAATAGAAAAATTACTACCTTTTAGCTAAGCTTATAGTTCCCTATAAAATACTAATATAATAATAGTATAAAATAAGATAAATACTAATATAATAAATACTAAGTCTATTACTAAAATAAGGCTTATATATAGAGAATTATAAAAAATAGACTAAAACCCCTTTAAGTTAGAATCTATAAAAATAGCTTTATTAAAGTAGTATAGAAAAAAAAATAAATTACTTACTTAGGATAACTAGAGTAATTAAAAAATTAAATTTACTTATTAATAATAGATTATAATAAGTAATAAAAAAAAGATCTATCTACTAAATATTATAAAGATATAAGAAGAATATAGAACTTAAAGTTATTATTAATAAATAAATAATATTTATACTAATTAATAGTAGAGCTAAAGTAAATTTTATTACCCTCTAAGCTATTAATAAGCTAGAAGTATAATAAAGAGGAAAAAAATAACTATACTCTTTATATATAGTAGAAAGAGAAGAATTTAAGTATAAAGGAGGTACTATCTATAATAAGACTATACCTTTTAAGATAAGCTATCTAAATTAAAAAGAAAAAATCTAATTTAATATTACTAATATAGGGATATATAATATAATACTAGGATTACTCTAGTTATAAATAAATAACTTATAAATAGATTAAAGCAAAAGCTAACTTTAGTAGGATTATAATAGTTTAGTTATTAAGTAGTTTTATAGAGAGTAAGCTTTAAACGAACTAATATAATAAGAAATAGTAAAATAATATATCTACTACCTTAAAGTAAAAGAAGCTATATTATAATAATTAATAATAGAAGATCTTAAGAATAATTTACTTCTATTTATCCTAGAAGAATATAAAATTTATAAGAAACTTTTTATAGCTAAGTTAAGAACTAAACTACCTAAATATATAAGCTTTAATTATAAAATCCCCTTTAAAAAAAGAAAAGAACTATAATTTAATAAAATCTATAGCTTTAACTTAATAGAAATAGAAACTTTAGATAAATACTTTAAAGAAAACTTTAAGAAGAGATATATTAAACTTTTAATATTATTAATAGGAAGTCTAATCCTATTTATACTAAAGAAGAATAAGAAGCTATAACTATATATTAATTATTATATATTTAATAAAATAATAATTAAGAATTACTACTTACTACTACTTATTAATAAAATAAAGAGACTTCTCTATAGAGCTAATTAGTTTATAGCTTTTAACTTTAAAGGTATTTATAATTTAATTAGGATAAAGTAAAGAGAAGAATAGAAAACTACTTTTAGGATATATAAAGGATATTTTAAGTACCTTATTATACTTTTTAGTCTTACTAATACTCCTATAATATTCTAAAATATAATTAATTTAGTTTTATATAAATATATTAATATTTATATAGTTATCTATCTAGATAATATTTTTATATTTTTATTAATACTTAAGTAATATAAAGAAGATATTTACTATATCTTATAAGCTTTTTAAGAAGTTAAGCTTTTTATTAAACCTAAAAAAAGTAAATTTTATACTTAAAAGGTAGAATATATTAGATTTACTATTACCCTTAAAGAAGTTTAAATATTAGAAAATAAGATTAAAGCTATTAAAAAATAACTAGAACTTAAGAACCTTAAGGAAGTCTAAGGATTCTTAGGTTTTATTAACTTTTACTAAAAATTTATTAAGAACTATAGTAAGATTAATATAGCTTTTACTAACCTTAGCTATAAAAATACCCTCTTTATATAAGAAGAACTATAATAAATAGCTTTCTAGAAAATTAAAAACCTTATTAGTAGTAAATTAGTCCTAATAATACTAAACCTTACTAAATAGTTTAAAGTAGAACTAAACTCTTTAGACTATACCTTTAGAGTATAATTATTATAATAAAACTTAGAAGGAAAGCTATACTTATATACTTTCTTCTCTTAAAAACTCTATAAACTTAAGCTTAACTACTAAATCTATAATAAAGAACTTATAGTAATAATTAAGGTTTTTAAAGAGTAGAGACCTAAACTTTTAGGAATAATTTATAAAGTATTTATATATTTAGATTATAAGAATTTTTTATACTTTATAACCTTAAAAGTACTAAATAAATATTAAGTTAAATAGTTAGAATTCTTATTAGAATTTAACTTCTAAATTATTTATTAAAAAGGATTAGATAATAGTAGAGCTAATACTTTTAGCTAATAACTAAACTATAATATCTTAATATCTAAAGAAATTTAAGTAATTCTTAAAAGAAATAATAATAGAGATCTAATACTAGCTATTAAACTCTTAATAATAGCTAGATAATTTAGTGCTAACCTACTTAGTAAATTAGATAATAAAGTAATTATAGAGTTTTATACTTATCCTATATATAGTTATTAAGGAATTATAAAAACCTAGAAATAACTATAATAATAATATAGAGAAAAGGTTATTAGAGAATATATAGTAAAAGTAATTAAGGATTATAAAGTATACTTAAAAAGTAAACTTACTTAATATTAACTTTATAGTATACTATAACTTTTACTTATACTATAAACTACTTAGTAATCTATATTTCTTAACTTTATTATTAAATTACTAAAGTTTTAAAAACTTCTTATAGGAGTATACTATAATAGCGTTTTTATTATTATAGACTAACTTATAAAGTATACTTACTTTATCTTATATAAAGAAGTAAGTAATGCTAAAGAATATATATATATATTTCTTAAATATATTATTACTAACTATAGAATACTTAAGGAGATTATATTAAATAGAGATAAGATCTTTACTTCTAACTTTTAGAAGTTAATTATATTATACTTTAGTATTAAATAATTAATATCTACTATATTTTACTTATAGACTAATAGATAAATAGAATAAATTAACTAAATCCTCAAAATATACTTCTATATATATATTAACTATAACTAAAATAACTAAGTAGTATTACTACTAATAGCTTAGTTTGCCTATAATAGCGTAATAAGAGAAAATACTAAGGAATCCTCTTTCTACTTAAACTATAGATTTAAACTAACTACTTATAGGGAACTTTAAGTAGGACCTTAAGTAGTTAAAGTAGTTACTTTAGTATAATAAATAAGAGATATCTAAAAAAATATATAAAAAGAAGTTAAATTTATATAATAAAGAATAATTAGATTTAGTAATAAATAAAGGATTAAGGGACTAACCTTAAGAGAGGGAGATAGCGCTTACTTTATATAGCGAAATATTAAAATAAAATAACTAAGTAATAAACTTAATTATAAAAAACTTAAACTTTTTAAAATCTTATAAGTTATTCTATTAGTTAACTATAAACTTAAACTTCTAGAGATTATGAAATACTACTTAGTATTCTATATCTTACTCCTCAAATTAGCTTTATAAGAATTAAGAATAAGGGATCTTATTATTATAGAAGATAATAAGCTAGAATATAAAGTTAAAAAACTACTTAACTATTAATATAGAGATAATAAGTAGGAATATCTTATAAAATAGAAAAACTATAGTTATAAAGAAAATATATAGGAACTTAATAATAACCTACTTAACTATTAAGAAAAGATTAATAAATATATTAGAATACTTAACTATATTAATCCTAGAGATAGACTAAGCCTACTTATAACTCTAGAAGAGTTTAAAAAATATATAAAATATATTAATAAAAAAGAAAAATAAATATAAAGAGAAATATAATAGAAATAAAGAGAAGCTAAGAAATAAGAAATATAACTCCTATTAATATAGGTATAGTTAAGAAGATATTTTAGACTAGTATAATAAGAAAATATATCTATTTAACTAGGAATATTAAAATATAACTAAAACTCCTTTAATAAGAAGTTTAGAATATTAGGATTTTAGTTAAGAATTAAATCTAAGTTTAAAATACTAAAACTACTTATAAATTAAACCTCTAATATAGGAGATATTACTAGCTCCTCTTCTATAACTTCTTAACCTTTTTAAAATACTATTCTTTTCTATTTATATAAGTAATCTAATTACGCTATAGATTTATCTAACTTAGTTTATATAGTATATAAAGTAGCTACTTTCTTTTTTAATACCTCCTCTTTAGCTACTTTAGTATCCTCTAAATAAGTAGCTTTATTTAGTAAGTAATTAACTAAGATAAGTCAGTATTAAATAAGAAAATATAGTTAAAGTAAAAACTTATAAGTATAAATAGTATTTACTACTATATTATAAGACTACTTTAAATAAGTATACTTATTATAAACTTTACTACTAAGGAGAAGTTTATAATACTTCTCTAAAGAATAATAATAGGAATAAGGTATATTAATAACTAGACTAAACTTAATAATATATAAAGTATAATTATAATAATAAAGAGTAGAAGTAGTACTTAATTTTAATTTCTAAATATAACTTAATATAGTATTAATATTATAAGTAAAATAAGAAGTATAATTAATAAATCTCTAACCTAGAACTAATAACCTACTTATATTAGTTTTAAGAATAAGACTTTTAGAGAGGGGACTTAATATTATAACTTATTATATAAAGATAATAACTAAATAACTTACTTAAATATTAAGTAGCTAGGATAAGATATTTATACTATAAGATTATAAGAATAATAAAGACTTACTTAATATAAAAGAACTATAATATAAGTTATATAATAATAAGATAAAGAAATAATTAGTAAGGTATAAGGGGAAGTACTTAGTAATTAGTTAGTTTTACTAACTAATTATAATTACTTTATATACTTAAGTAATTACTTTATAGTAAATAGAAGATACTATTTAGGACTTATATATAGTATAATCTAAGCTTTACTTAAGGTTAAACTCTTATAACTCTTTAATAATTAACTTAATATTTATCTTTAGGATACTCTTAGCTTACTTTTATTATAAATTACTTATTAAGTTTAAGACTAATTACCTTAGCTTCTAAAAACCTAATTTACTATAGCTTATAACCTATAACTTAAACTACAACTTAATATACTATTAGAACATATTAATCCCTAGCTTCTATTAGCAGACCTTACTATTAGATAGCTAACTATAATAATATAATTATATAGTTATTAATAGATAGCCTCATCTTTAGAGGTTCCATTCTGAAGGTACCTATGCGACACCAAGAATATATCAACGAATCACAAACACTACCTAGCGGAAGATGAATATCCCCAGCTTCCTTAAATAATAAGGAGTATATGAAACTAATCTAAGAAGTAAGGAAGTATATTCAGATCTTTACGAGTTTCTCTCAAGCCTAAGTATGCAGCTCACTTTCAATAACTAATAAAGAACATCAAAGATCGTTGAAGAAGCGTAGCTAGAACCCCAGTTTGATATAGGTTATTATGCTGTATTATTTCTCGATTTAGTGGGATGATACAACGGTCCATGTCACCATGTGCTATTTATGGTCCATTATGAATTCTTCTTCGTTATGCACAATTTCTGTGCGCTGCAATTTCATCGCTAATGATAAAGAATAATTCATCGAATCCTGAGTCTTGTGACTACGCAGCGACTGCAACGGGGGTAAGCGCACTTTGGGCACGGATCGACAATGATCGCAATGCCTCCATGAGCACACGCACACTATTGTAAGAGGAGGTCAGCTGTAGTAAACTGAGAAGACCAGTCTCTGCCTTCCCAGAGATAAATCTGTAAGAAAACATCTCTACTCACGCATCTCCAAACAAACCCATACTTCGTTCGCGAAGGAGGCTGGAGAGTGGGTGTTAGACATATATATGGGGAACAATTTATACATTCGAACCGTCGAGATGTATCGTTGATGATGGGCTTACCATGTCAGATATAGTGGTGTGTCGACGATTGGATAGAGTGCACCTGTCCAAAAGTACCTGCAGAGTGGAGAAAGCGTGAACGCTGAGTCTGCCTTGTTTCTGCCGCTACTACGTGCGCGCGAACACTCGCGCCTGCACGTTTTGGATGAATTGGGCGGTTATTGAGTGACTTTGTGGTAGTATCGATGGCCCTTTGGTTGGCTTGTGTCTCGTCGAAACCAAATTGATGGTGTTGCTTCTCTATGATTCCGATCTGCTCACAGACAGCGCTCCTGCGATAATACTTCACGTCCTGCCGCTGATTTTATTGAAAATGGATAGACGTTGACGTTCAATCTGCCGGTCTTTTGTTGCAGAGAGCAGAAGGAAGTTTGTGCAAATAAGTAGTAGTTATACTTTTTACTTCAGCACCAGTTTATTGCCCCTATCTCTCGCCAGGGTCTTTCGTGTGAAGCACACCGCCAGATTGAGAGACGATACTCCATTATACGAAAGGCCCCGAGTAGCAGGGGTGGTGGACAAGAAGTCTCAGGACCAGACGGAAGAACCGACAGTCAAAGCGGTCACGCAGGTCCCCGGCAAGATTAGGCCGTTAATTATGCCACTCACAAAATCAACATGTAAAAAGTCAGTGGGACACCAGCAATTTCTACACGCCCCCCGCTTGGTACCTGCATTAGCGTAGGAGATACAAGAAGGCCCGGTTTTCGTCTATGACTCCCCTTCCACGTGAGGGATTGAGGGGTCTGGCTGAGAAACACATAGCCTTCAGGGCTTGAGTTAAGGGTCTGAGAAGGCCGATTCGAGGTTGCCACCGAAGCAAATACCGGATACCTCGTTGCGTCGCTTGGGTGTATGTCGACATATGACAGAATAACAAGAGCAGCAATGATGCTAAGGATGACTGTCCCTCCCGACTGTTTGTTTGAGTACATCCGGGCTAGATTGCCCCGTTTCTTTAAGTTTAGATGAGTGTACTAACCCAAGCGGAAGCATGTGGGGATGAGTCACTGTGAATTAATTGATTCTGCTTGCTGCCCTAAGACGAGATATATCGCTTGGCATAGAGCCATAGAGCTACGCAATCCTTCTAGAATATTTCCGTCCTAGCCGAGCACGCCATGACATCATTGGTAGCATTGAGCTATTGACTGCATTCCAACCATCTCCGCCCTCCGCTCATCGGCGAAATCCGGCCGATACATGTGAGCCGTCAAATCCGATAAACATCTCATGCCCAGGAGATTGCAACAGTCAGATGATGGAAAGTAGGGCGGACGTGAAACGCCCAGCGATGTTGTGGAAGCTGGTGGCGAGCCGCGTACTGGCGATAACGGCATTGAAGTCAATTCCTGACCCACTGCTACTGTACCTTACCCACCGACACTGACGATCGGCATCCTGGCGGGACGACACCACGTGGTGGCAAGGAAGTTTATAGTGTTCAAGCCCCCGGGCGAGGTGTTCGATTGATCGCGGGGAGAAGCTTTAAAAATAGCAGCTGATAACAAGCCTAATCACTCATATAGAAGATCGCGCAGATCACTTCGTAAGAGACTGACGTGGAATAACCGCTTGTAGCAAAATCACTGAGACCTAGCCATGCGGGACTTCTTCATTCCAGGGATTTCTTTGTAGCACAGGCTGCATTCTCCTCTGTACTCTTGGCGATGACATTGCAGAATGATGCCAAAAGCTTAGTCTGGTCTGCTGACGTTTACGACCGGGAAGCGTAAGTGCTGGACAACTTTGACTGGTTCGCCTTCGAAGCAGGGAGGCTCCGACTTTGGTTGTATCACCTCCGTAAACAGCATTCATGTACATCAGGGGCGAACGGCACATGCCTATCTAGGTCTTTGCGTTTTAATTGGGGTGGTTGGAAGGTATGCTGGACTAGGTATGTATTCTGCTGATAGACAGGGTACCCACCACGAATGACACTGAGTCCCAACCACCGATGCCGAGCGGCACAGCGATACTTACTTCAGATTACGCAAAAGTACCGCGCGTTAATTCTGGTCTTGGCTCATTTCTTTTCATGAACGGGTGCTTTGCAAGTTGCGTGTTTTGTTTCACGTTGTTTGTCGCAGCAGAGTATCCGAATTGCCGAACGTAGGTCGGGCTTTGCGGAATGCCAACCTTTGAGGCGGGCCACACTTTGCTGGGTAGCCATCTAGGGTAATGCAATGTCAAGAGCATCAGGCTTACTAGATGGCAGAGAACAGTAAGGGCCTCGGGAGCCCTGTGCCAGTCAAAAAAGACCAGGCCCAGTTTGAGTTCAAGTGCATGTGGCTCGTTTGCTGAAGACTGTTTCTTTTCAATCACGTAAGCGAATAATCTTCAGAAAGCCTAACCGCCATTGTAAACACCTACAATGAATCGAGAATTGGCCGCAGCACCTAAAGCCCTCAAGTCGACTACTAACCCGAGAGAAGAGCAATGCTTTTTGGGCTTCGTATGGACAGCACAGACGTCCGGGTAGGTAGTCATAGAGTAAGTCATTGATTTCACATACGTAAAATTGTTCTTTTCAGCAATAACAATCAGTGTACGATGGCATGTGAGCAAAAATGCGTGGTCCTGCATCATTCGCCGAACTGTTTGCACCCCTGCGTGCCTGTCACCTGTGTGAGAAACGTTTCAGGACCCTTCGAATTAGCTCACTTCCATTACTTCAAGAAGGGCAGAGAGAATGTGGACTTCGAAGGCTATGTTTGTTTGAGTGACCGACCACGGAGTATGTATTACACAACTTGTAGTAGCAACCAAACCCTCACATTACGTTGTAACGTGCGGTTCAGAAAGCTTCTTCGAGAAGTTTCTTTGGGAGTAGATTTGGCTAATTACAGACCGTCTTGTAGGTATTTATAACAGAACTATTGCGAATATGCACCAAAATCCGTCGCTCAAGACCTTAAGCCGCTATTATCAACAGCCTCAAAGGTCTAGTTCCATAAGGTATTCAGATCAAAACCGGCTGGCAGTAGTGTACTATCTGTTCAGCCCGTCTGTAATCGTGGAGAAGGGCGTGAGGCTGAGCCTGAATCATATACGCCCACATACCCGACAATGGATATGTTTAAATGACGGGGTCGCGAGAACGGTGCGCCGCAGAAGACCGCAGGAAAAGCCGCCCCAGCACTCGGTGATACTATCTGGGAACTCATTGTCCTCGTGGAATTAGATACGGGATCAACATTGGAATAACTCGGACACAATAATATCGTTGGATAAAGACAATATTGATACACACAGCCCAATCACTCATAGAACTGCACTTGGTTTTGTCTTCAGTCAGGGCTGTAGCAGAATCTTGCTCGCGGATGACAGTTACCTCTACCAGACGGCCTTTCTTTCCTTTCAGTCTACGTCTGAAGAATCGTAGGACTGTCCAAAATCGTTTTCTTGCACCCCAATCCATACGCCTTCATTTCGTCGAATGAGAATTCTTTCCACCCGGCATCGCGAGCACCGGGGAGCCCCGCACTCCGCATTCGGACAAGGATCTACTACCACTGGGATCGCGGAATGAGTGCAACGGCACTGATGGATTTCAGAGTAGATGTCAGATTGAACTACCGAAGAGAATACGCCGGCGCGGTTGGAACGGAGGGATAGCGACAAGCTTTATAAACAGAACACTTACGCATGTCCATATAAAGACGTACTTCTTTCGATTGTGATTGTTCGTTAATAAATGCTGTGCGTGAGGATATCGTCAGCAGCCACACTGGGTATCCGAAAGTAGCGGTGAGGAGAAGAGCAACTACCATGATTTTGCTGCCTTGTCTCGCCACTGTCTTCGATTTGCACTTCTAGCGCTAGCGGCCGCTATGTCTGGGGGTTTGATTGAACCGAGGCTGCCGGGGCTGAGACCAACATGCAAGAATGACGTGAATGGCAACTGTGGTGGTTGCGGCTGATGGATGGAATATTTCAGGATGGTGTGAAGGAAATTATGGCTACCGGAGACTGGACTTGGCTCTATATGAAGGAGTATGTTTCTACTTATGGTGTGAAGTATGCAAAATGGATCTGGGACTTTGAGACGCGCAGGATTTCATCCAGAGGGGCCTCATGCTCGCGCCAGCCTACAGGCGGTATCGGAGAGACCATTTTGTCAAAGTTCTGTGTGTGAGATCAATATTCAACTGTACACACCGAAGCTGGCATGTCTCACAAAAAATGACGGCAACCTACCGATGTGACGGAAAGGCTTCCAATCTCTCAGGATGCGCGGGTTAAACCCTCAAGCTTCACGGCGGTACTTACAAAGAAGCATTGTTCGTGTTGGAAACGTGGCACAACTTCAACGGGCGTCACTTGGGAAGAAGATGGTCTCCTGACCTCCCGGAAATTGCGCTTACTGTTTGCAAGCATGTCGTCTCTGCTATGATTCAGATTTAACAAGGATCATGGTGGCCACAAATCCAATAGGCTAAGAGGTTTGCGAAGTCTTGAGCAGAAACCGCACACATGCGGGCAAACGTGGTCGTCCAGGATGGATGGCCTTACGTCGCTCCCATCAAGCAGCATGAACTTGTGTAACCCATCTTCCCTGATCAAACGAGCATGGCACCGAAGTAGATTTTTGTCGATTGATCCGCGGGGTGCTTGACATAGAAAGTAAAGACCCGTGGTAGATCATGAAGGTAACCGGGTTTGCGGTATGCTCCAACGTCATCTTGTGATCTCTTTATTTGAATCACCAACAAGAAGACGAGAACCCGGCTCGTGGTGGCTGTGTCTCCGGCCCATCAATCCCGTACAAGCGACGGGAGACATCGTGACGTGAAGCAGTAGTAGCCCTAATCCATCTGGGAATTTGTGGGATGTGGACGCATGTGACCTTCTTTGCCGCTCTGTGCGAGACAGACTAAGAAGAAATAGGCAAGAACGCCGGTTCTTACGCGTGAATATCTATTTGCAATGTCACTTTATCATATCCAGTTGTCTCAATACTTGCCGTTGAGCCATGACCGCCGCGTCAAAGAGGTAAATGGTACCAGATGTGACCGGAATACAATGTGGACGACCAATATTCCGTATCGTAATATGGTTTGGACAGGCCGAAGCCGGAGGATCAGTGTCAGATTGCTTCAGGGAGCCAAACAAGTAGGAAGTCTCGGGGGCTGCGGATTCTCGGAAGCCGCCCCCAAAGCAGGTAGCCCGGCAGTATTAATCTTTCAGATTCTGTAAAGTCTAGCCTGTGGCGAACTGGAGAGCCCGGTGAGGTTGACAATGACTCTCTGACATGCTCTGGCGATGTTCAGTTTGTTGCCTGCAGCCCGACTGGAGCATACCGACCATAGCCACCATGCTAGCCAGGGTTATGAGAACTACCGACAATATGTTCACCATCAATGAACACCTTAAGGCACAGAGAACACATCTTGGGTAAGACGTGGTCGTAAAGATGCACTCACATCGACGGAAGTTTGCAGGCAAATGTAGAAAAATTAGAAGATGGCCAGGCGTTGAGGTAATATCGGCAATCGGTCACGCGTTGGATCACTTGGCTGCGGCAAGGCAGCCGGCCAGGTCATGAGGCTGATCTGCTTGCACTGCCACCCTGTGCGTGCTGCCTTCGTCTAGCCGAGAAAATACACTTCGCCCAGACAGCCCAGCCTGAACACGTGCACATAATCAATATTGAAGCACGTGAATCAGACACACATCCCGGGCAGAATGACTTCATCGAGGGGGCTTTCTACATTTCTCTGCAGAAGTGACATCAATACGAGTGTGAGTTTGGTGCGAAATCGGAAGCGGATGTGCCAAGATGTGGCTTCACTGGACCCGCAAAGCACTGCTTCTTGCTCCAAAATGCAGAAGCTACGGCAAAGTTGGGAGAGATGACGAATGATACATATGCTCCCTAGCCAGCCCCGACGGATCACAAGACTGCGATTTGTGGCTGAGTGCAGGTTTATTATATTTGCTCATGTGCCCGATACAAACACCCAACGCCGCGCTTTCAAAACGATTCTAGTACAATACACGGGGCACCCAAAAGGGGGCCTTCTGCAAGTCGACTTCTATCCTACACTTATCATTGAGGTCGGCACCCTCGTCCGAGCACCCCACAACCTTCCGGCAATGCTCCACTTCTTGCCGGCTGACTCCCGCTGGGTCTCGTGGGATCCACAGTACCGGAGGCGGAGATGCCATTTCCGGTGGCCAGTAGGCTCGTCGAGCGTAGTCCGGAGGATAAGTCGCCGTTGGGTCTGGGAGATCATTGGGAATCAGACGACGAAGAGTGGCAAAGTCGTCAAATACACCCGGATGTAACCAATGGAGGAGGAAATTGGGTTTGATGGACGGGTCCGGCGCGATCCAGTAAGTAAGATATCCAAGGGGACGCGCCAGGCCCCAATTGTTGGCGGCTTCTTGGGCCTTTTTAAGAATCTGGCCACTGGACCAGTCGGTGACGGACACCATCAAACCACTTGCGCCCTCTACCCCACGGGTGCCATGGGTCTCATGCGCAGGTCCTTCGCTTTCGTCGATGGGATCCAAAAAGTCCGGGTACGACATGTTGATATCGGCATCGGTGAGGAAGTCGTCTTGAGGGTACTGGTTCATAGGTCCTCCATCGAGCTCTTCCATCTCAAGTGCCAGCGCCCGGGGTATGTTGTATAGCAATGGCGAGACGGCCTCGCGAAGGGAGATGTGCACCAACGCGGTGAAAACGAGGAATGCCACCATGAGAACCATGGGTATGTATGCCTCGCGCAAAACAAACAGGCCGACGAGACATATCGTAGCAAGGTAAAGGCCAACCAGCAGGTGCATGAGCGCACGAGGGTAGACAAGGCCTCTCGTATCAATGGACGCGTTGCTGACGTACATCAGATTGTACTTGTAAACCAGATATATGCAGGAGAACCCAGCTGTCGCAAAGCCCAGGACGACGGGTGCAATGCAGGAGTAACTGATAGCTACATAAGGTTAGCTCACTCCGAACGAAGCAGTCGAGTGGTCGGCTTACCAATGACACCCATGTTGGTGAAGACGGGGAAGACTGCCCCCCAGTGGATTGGGCGATCTCTGTGCCATATCCTGAAAAGACCACGAGGGTTGTCAAAGCTTTTGGCAAGAAGGTGATGGCGGACGACGTCGAAGGCTCGTACTAGAGAGGCGGCCCCCACCGCCAAGCATTGGATTAGGATGTATGAAATGTAGAAGTTGGAGGCTTTTGGCAGGTTCTCGGCAAGAAGGTCCTTGGCTGAGAGAGGATCCTTGAGAACTTGTGTGAATGCAGCTGAGGCCGCCGATGTAAGCGTTGTGACGAGGAATACTTGCACTACTTGAAAGGCGAAGTAGGCATGTTGAACGAAGAGCTCGATCAGGGATAGAGATGGTACTCCAGCAAGTCTGGCGCATCCTGTACATAGATTGATTAGCAAGAAGATAGATACGACGCAGGTGAAGGGGGTTGGCCCACCTCTCAGGATCCATGGAACAATCGCCATGAGGAACGACAGCGCCAAGGCAGGCAGGAGACCGCTGATGATGCCAGTGACTGCATCGGGCAATTGCACAATCCACGATAAGAACGGGAAAGTTTCGGCAAGGAATTTAATGTTCGAGATCACACCGACGAACGCAGAAGGAACGGACCAGAAGATGATGGCGGTAGCGATGGCGGTTCGCATCAGGAACCCTCGAACGATACGCTCGAACCACTGCATCCTCAGAGAGCTCCAGACAATCTCGTCGGGCTTCATGCCGATATGACGTGGTGACATGTGCAGTGGTCGATTATGTGCGAGAGTCTGGCAGGCACGTTCGGCGTCGGCCTGGGAAGAGAACTCGACGAAGGCAGCAGGCAGTCGTCGACCTTCGCCTTTGAGGAACCCGCGACGGAGCTTGTTGATCTGCTTCGTCAAAGCCTTGATGCGGTTCCGAGTCCACTTGATGGTATCGACGCGACGGAAGAAGTTTGCCAACGGTCGGTGATAGGGGCGCTCGTCAGCGCCGATCCATTGTGCAGCAACTGAGCCATTCACATCTGGCAAGACAGTATTCTCGTGGTACGGGTAACCCTTCTCGGCATCGGCAGATTCTTCCGATCGCGAACTCGAAGTCGGACTTGACACGGTCTCAGGAGCCGTAACTCCTGCAGCTTTCAGTTGCTTGTTGCGACGCTGATTCGCCATCTTGATTAGGCGAATCTCTGCCTTTTCTAATCGTGCAGCCGTCTCGTCCCGCTCCTTCACAAGTCTCTCCAGGTCGCTCGTATCTCGAGGAATCCAGACATTCTTGACGGTGTCGCCAAAGACTTTTCGAAGGCGAGCAGCGTCCATGTACTTCGGGGGCACGCAGCTGAACAGGACTGTTCTGGATGACAGCCTTTTGGAATAGTATGGTGATAATAGATAGGCATGACGGAGGTTGATGTAGTATATGCACTCGCGATAGATGGTAAATAGGATAAATCCTGGCGCAGTTGTTAGGATACGATTGTGCTTAGTAGGGTCTTGGAACTGACCGAAGAAGATCCACGCGATGATGGCATGTGCGAAGAATATGTGCGAGTTTTTGATGTTACCGATTGTGATGCGATCCAGCTGCGTGAGACCACCACCTCCACTGGCATGAATGGACATCAATGTTGGCCATGTGATGCAGCAGCCAACGAAGCATATCAAAGCGAGGACCTTGAGGTAGCGCAGGAACAGGAAAGCATCCAGCGTTGATCGATTCAGGATGGCGGTGTCGGGTTCCCTCCAGAAGGGTTTGACCCAGTCCAACCAACCCTTGGGCAGGGGTATGCTTTGTTCACTACGAACATGTCAGTTGCGATGTCAACATAGGGACATGAAGGGTTCGTACTGCGAAAAGAGACTCCTTAGAATAGTCCGCGGCGAGTAGACGCGATGGCTTCTGCGTCGCAGGATCCAGAAGACGAGGATACAGACGACAGCGTAGATGAGAACGGGCACGAGCGTGCTGACAAGCGACATCAACGATGACGAGTCAGAGCCGTCAATCTGGAGTTTGCTGAGGGTTCCGCCCGTGGAGTTGTCCCGGGCGGATCCCACTCGGCCATCACCTGACGAGCCATCGACGGAGGGCTGTTTGCGGTCAGTCGGAAGCCGGGCCGGGGGGATCGTGCATCCAGGTGTCTTACAATGTTCATCGCGGCGGTGCTCCCACAACATGTCTCTCGTGGAAGAGTCTGCCCAGCAGGTACCAACGCGGCGGCGCAGTCGGATTGATATGTCCGCTGATGTCGATGTCGTCAACGTCGCGGCCCGGTAGATGCTAACGGATGCTGTCAGACGAACGGAAATTTGGCGGGGGCATTCGCCTCGTTAAAATCGGCAGAGGACCCCCGCGTCCTTGCAGCTCTTAGCGTGGAGGGTGGTCGAATTGGATCATTGACGGTGGCTGGCCGTTGCAGGTTGCGGCCGCCTTTGTTGGCCTCGAGGCGTGTCAAAACCCACAATCCGAATGGCGTGGTCGTTCGCTACGATCACTGATGTCGGCTAGCACCGAGGAGGGCGGGAGGACAATAGGCGTCCACGTCTTATCGCTACTGGATACGTTCGGACGACCTGAAGTGATTGATGCGCGATGACAGGCGGGTGGACGTTTGGCAGGCGGAAAAAGGAAAAGAGTCGAGATGATGACAGGGGATACGCTAGCCCCGTTTCGATAGTAGACTCGCGTAAGGTATGGGTCTGGACCCGCCGACGGGGGTCCACATGGCAAACCGAGCCACCCATTGGCTCCCTCCCGCTTGGCGTCATATCAAACCTTACATAAGCATTCTCTTGGACATGATATCAGGGTCTTGGCCAATGACAGTCCTCTGCTGGAGGATTGACTTTCTGACTAAGGACAGCCGATTCAGGGGTCTTGCCAGTTGCAGCCAGTCGGTGTGTGATGTCTCGCGCAATGCCGAGCCAAGACACCAGCTAATTCCTCAAGGCGCGTCAACTTCAAAGGAACAAAAAGAAATGCTGCCCACTTATCGGAAGAAATGCTCGAGGGCGAGGAAAAATCAGGTTTCCTCAACGAGCTAGAGAGAACTCCCCCACAGAGGCTGAAATCTAACCAATGTGGAAGCTCGGTGTTTCCGGACGCAGCTCCGATTTCGAGGGGATCGCCAAAGATTTTCCCAGATTTCAGCTGCAGTCTTCAGCCGCCTTTTCCCCTTCGAGGAACCCCAACAACGTCTTTCGATAGTCTAGACCATCTCCTTCCTTCGTCCATCCTTGAAAAGTCCGAGCTCATCGCACCCCGCCTGTGTTGGGCATGCCAAGTCCCAGCCTGGGGGGACTTTGTCACGTCGATCGGGTGCGCGGCTGACATGGAGATGGATGCCTGAAGACTTATCTGATGCAACGTGAGCTTCGAGGTGGAATCTCGGACTCGCATCAACTGTGTGAAAAGGGCATAAACCTCTTGGAAAATGAAAGAGTAGGTCATTTCCCACGATATCCCGACACCAGAGAGGGCAAAATTCGACGGCGGCGGGGCCTGTTGTCCACTTGCGATGCTTCTCTGCCAACCCGAAAAAATAGCTAGTGAGGGTAAAATGATCGGTTCGGAATCGGGGTATCGGCAATGGGTTCCCCTAGTACCGTTTTGTGGTGGATCACGGCTAGCTCTAGACCGGAATGCGTTAATACAAACGGCGAAAAGCCGATCGTGTGGCCAAGATGCCTTCCTAGACGCGTCTGTTTTTGGACTTGAGAGGCTAGACCAAGAAGACATTTCCGAGGACTCAGTGCAGAGCGGAGCACAGGGGTCAACAAGCTGTGCAACGTTGTAGGTGCGCGGTTTGGACTCGAAAGTTACGACTCCATTGGGATAGAGTTTTGAATGATAAACAAGATGTGGTAAATATCAGTCATCAGAATTTCAGAGAGTAACAGCCATCAACCGAGAGAGGAATGAAGCGCCATTAAAGCCACGTTGACGACGCAAACTAGCAGGCAATGGGGAAGAAAGACAGGGAAACTTGGTATAAGAAACTCCCGGATCTTGCAATTCTATTGGTCCTTGTGACAGAGCTGTGAAGCTATCTAATAATGAGCAATCTTTCAAACAGACAACTAATCCGCAATCCACCCCTTCTATCATACCATCGCAACAATGTCGGCGTTCTTCAAGAGTGTTTACCGAAGAATCAAACTACTTGTACCTTCTCCTTAAAGTAACTCGGACGGCCATCCTCATAAATAATCTCCATGTTCTCGTCCTTTTTGAAGTCGCCCATTGGGGCACTCGTCCACTCGCCATCCGCCATCAGTGCAACGCTGCAATGCCACGGGGTCGTGAACCCGGTCTTGGTGTTGAGCAGGCTCATCGAAACCTTGTGCTCGCCGGTGGACTGGTGGATGGAGAGACGCAGGTAATTGGGGAACGCATCCTTGACGGCGCCAGCGAAAGCCTACGATGGATCAATGGACCAGTCCAGCCACTTTCTGCAGGAGATAAAGAAGTGTGCTTACATATCCTCGGATCAGCATTTGCTTGGCCAGGAACTTCACGTCCCGCTTGTAGCCGTTGGTGGTTCGGCCCTTGCCGGTGGGGAACACATGCTGCAGGTCAGATTCCAAGAATCGGCAATAACCGCGATAGGTCATCAGCGTGTCGGGGTTCTTTGCGATTTCTTGGTCAATGTCGAGGTCGTCCTTGCCGTACTTGTTCAGGAGATAGCGGCGGAAGTTGGTGGCGTTGGCAACGTAGCGGATCTCCTCAAGTCTGTCTGGCATCGGGAAGTTCATTAGGTCCCGAAGCCTGGAGAAGCCGATGTAGGTGAACCCCTTTTCCACTGCCATGGCCCGCAGAGCTTCGCCGTAAGCCCAGGTGTCGCGATCCGGGATGCTCAGCAAATCTGCCACCAAACTCATCAGTTTCACAGACGACAAGGCCAATCATCAGTAGAGTTGACCAACCGTTGTAGACGAGACCGTCAGAGATAATAGTCAGCTTAGCTCCTGGGGCGTAGATTTCACCAATGCGGATGCACATAGTGTTCAAGCGCTCAAGAGCCAGTTCTTCGGCTTTATCGGGAAGATTGCCGAGGACCTTGTAGACCTTGTTTGCCGACTTGAAGGGAAACGCTGGAAGACACATGTCTACTTGCTTCCCAGCCGCGACGAACTGCTCGATGACTCTGACGAACTTGGGCACACCAGCAGTGAGCCTGTCCATCGTGTCGTCAAACTTGTTGAGGGCATACTCGAAGATGATGGCCAAAATCTTCTTGGAAGTCTCGGTCATCTCTTCGGTCACCTCCAACCCAGGCTGAGGGGCACGAGGGAGCTTGGACTCATCCAGGGTGGACCTGGTGATGGGGCTCTGGATGCTACCAAGGAGATGCATGGTGAAAGCAGATGGTAAAGAACTTGATAGAGAAGAGAAAGAGTTTGCTCGAGATGAACTGGTGTTTGGCCTGTCGATGTCTTCTGAATTTGGTCTCGGTTAAGAGCAGGGCTTGCTAGATATACAGATCCACGTGGATTTGAAGAGCCTTCGGATAGATGCTGCAGTTTCCAGATACCCGAGAATGCCGTCCCAAAACATAGCCAAACACCCAAGCAGCCTTAGAAGGCGCGTTTCACCATTGCAACCTTTGGCAACTACATCGAATGTTCATGATCAGTAAGACAGGATCAAGACTGCATACGGAACAGTCTGCGCCTCCCATACGCCATCACTATGGTGTGCCCACCACTGGACATGAGCGAAAGTTGGCCGTGGGGGCATGGTGAGATTCCCGACTCCGCCAAGCCGGTGCCTCATGTGGGCGCGGCACAAACCGACTTGGGCGTCAGCCCGCCTGCGGCTCAAAAGTCTGTTCTTGTTGCACTTCCAAGGACGACGACTCCACTTTTAGGACCCATTCTGGCTGTACGATGCTTCTAATGCTGCGTTCGGCATGCAAATTCTGAGATGAGACGAACATCATCTCAGCTTACACGGGCTTTGCCGGCGGGATTTCCAAGCTGTTGTGCCTCTGCCCAGCTGTTGTGTGGACGGAAGAACTAGCACAAGTCCATCCTTTGATCCGCTCGCATCCGGAGCAGTGATGTGCGATTAGAAATGAACGGTGAAGGGTTGGAGACATTTTTGTACGTCGAACGAGGTAAGCTTACTATGCGTCATGGATGAGGAACCATAGAGATAGGCGGAGGCAGTGTTGGTACGGACTTTGTGTAGCCTCACTCGCCTTTCGGGGTTCCAGTAGCCGTCCTAGCAGATACTAGTTTGGGAGAGGTTGGATAGTATCATTTACAAGCAATTCCCATATCATTCACTCTCTCCCGTGTCTATCTGGATGAGTTAGCTCTTCAAAATACTCTTCGAACCAAGTTGAGTCTTCGCCACTTCAACTTTATCTCTTCATCTTTGACCACAATGGCAATCCCAAAGAACGTTGGCAAGAGGCTTATCCCTCAAATTCTTGATGATTTGGCTGCATCTGAGCCAGATCGTCTTGTATTTTCGATGGCAATGTCCTCAGACATCAGTCAAGGCTTTCATGACGTTTCTGCTTGTCAATTCGCTCAAGCTGTTGACAAGACGGCTTGGTGGCTTCACAAACAAGTTGGAAACACCGGAGAGATCCAATCTGTCGGTTACATCGGACCTCGTAACTGCTGATCTCCCAGAACCGTGTTGCTTTTGACTAATGCCTGTCAGATGATCTCCGCCACATTCTGTTGACATATGCCTGCGTCAAGGCCAACTGCACCGTACGTCAGACTGCGTGAATGGACACTGTCAAGTAACTTACACCGTTGGGGGTGACCAGGCATTATTCCTGTCCGCAAAGAACAGCACCGAGGGGGCTCTTGCTGTCCTGCAAGCGGCCAAATGCAACATCTGGGTAAAGCCTCATGGGTCGAGCTACCCTCTTGTTGACGATCTCCTGCAACAGCGGGACATGCAGGTCCTCGACTTGCCCGAGCTTGATGAACTACTTGATGCGGAAGGTACTGAGCCATACCCCTTTTACAAGACTTTCGACGAGGCGAGCCAAGAGCCTTTCTGCCTTCTCCACACATCGGGTTCAACGGGGTTGCCGAAGCCCATTGTCTGGTCTCACGCCCTGATCGGAACAATGGATGCCGTCCGGCTCCTACCACCAACAGAAGGAGACGGCGGTATGGCCCCGTGGACAGACAACTGGAACGATGGTGACAGGATCTACTCCTCATTTCCCATGAGTCATGTTAGTGCTTCCTCTCAAAGTCAATGCGATCCACGTGCTTACCAAACCTACTCAGGGAGCTGGTATCATTATGGATATTCTCTTGCCCTCGCTCTTCAATCTTCACTGCATTTTGGGACCGCCTGGTGTCATACCCAACATGAACCTCATAGACTTCCTTGCAGAACACGCAAAGATCGATATCTGGAGCATGGTGCCCTCGCTGGTGGATGAGCTTGGAGAAACCCCAGACGTCTTGCCGAAGCTTCGGTCTTCCAAGTTCATCTGTGCATCCGGTGGTGAGTACATGATAATGAATCCTTCAAGTAGACGATTGTAAGCTGACGCAGTCATGGCTCAGGTCCTGTCAGTCCCGTCAGCGCGTCCAAAGTCAACAAGGTCATCCGAGTCCTGAACCTCACAGGCACAACAGAAGGTCTCTTCATTGGGAATCTCTGGGTGGGCAGAGAAGATTGGCTCTACTTTGCATTCCATCCTTTCTCGGGCTTCGAATTCAAGGAAGTCGAACCCGGCGTCTTTGAGCATTGGGTCCATCGAAACGAACATGGCCCGTTGTTCCAAGGGATCTTCCATACGTTTCCCGACCAGAAGAGTATCAATCTGAAGGATTTGTACACGCAACATCCGACCAAGCCAAGTCTCTGGGCGTACAAGGGGAGAAATGACGACGTTGTCGTTCTCTCCAATGGGTACAAGATTTCTCCCTTAGACACGGAGGCACTGGTCACGACCCACCCTGCTGTTGAAGGCTGCATCATGGTAAGCAAGCTTTGCATCAAATTATTGGTTGTTGTCAGCACTTAGGATTCATATCTGACACTGTCGCAGATCGGTTCAAGTAAACCTCAGGCAGGTCTTCTAATCGAGCTGAAGGATCCATCTTCAAAGACGACCGAACTTCTGGACAGCATCTGGGCTACTGTAGAGCGAGCCAACTTACTCTCTATGCACAAGAACCAGCTTCAGAAAGACTACATCACCTTCGCTGAACCAGAAAAACCGTTCATTCGTACCGACAAGCGAACTATCAAACGACGTGCTACGCTAGAGCTCTACGCCAACTACATCGAGCGCTTCTATGATTCACGCTTGGAAGAGGAAGATTCGCAGGTTAATGCCATCGACACCAGCTCTGTGGTGTCTATCACTCAAGCGATCAGGCAGATCTTCGGCTCTCTTTCGCCAACCCTCAAGAACGCGTCGCCCGATGCAGATGTTTTTAGCGTGGGCCTAGACTCGCTCCTTGTATTCCGAGCCGTCAAGATCATCCGTGTAGCTACTGGGCTACAAGACAAGCTTTCGCCTCGGCATCTATACGCTAGCCCTACGCTCGGCAAATTTGCTGCCACGATCTCGAAGTTGGTGGCTGAGAAAAAGCATGCAGCGGGCAAGAATGCCTCCGCATCAGACGAGGGTTTAGACCCTACTGTGGTCAAAATGAGGAAGATGATGAACGCCCACAAGTCGCGCCTATCGCCCAAAGTCAACCCATTTGACTTGATGAACCCCAACATCTACGTGGGCATGAAGTTCTACATACCGCTGCGCGAAGACGCACGGTGCGAAGATGTCTTCAACAGGCTGCACGATGGGCTTTACAGGACTCTTGAACTCATTCCAGAACTTGAAGGCAAGGTCATGCGCTGCTCGCCGCATGAAACGGGCTACAAGAACGGCGATCTTCGCATCACCTTACCCCTGATTCCGTCAACCGCGACTCCTGAAGCCAACTTCAAGAACTCCCCGCTCAGGCAGCTGCGCTACAAGGATCTCTCCAATGTGCTTCCTTCCTTCGAAGAATTGAGATCTGCCGGCTTTGTAGCGTCGGCCTTCCGCGACGAAGTCGTCATCGACTGCCCTTGGTTTCCGACGCTCCCGGCTGAGGTTCTTGTCGCGCAGGCAAACTTCATCAAGGGTGGGTGTATTCTCGCCATTAACATCCACCATGCCGCAGTCGATGGGATGGGCGCAATCACAGCCCTGAGAGTCTGGGCCGAGAGCTGCAGATATGTTCAGGGTGACATGTCAGCCACTTGCGACTGGCTTGATCCTGAGAGCCTCAACAGGAGCCTGCCTCACATCCTCTACGAACTCGAAGGCTATGCCAAGCCTGCACACGAGGTGGACCCTAACGTCTGGGGGTTCTTAGGATTCCCAGATCCTGCAGAGCTTCAGAACGGAAATGGTCCGGTGAAGGTGGCAGCGCGTCTCACGGAGTCTACATTCCCCACACCACCCCCATTCCCCCGCAAGTTTGCCTGGCCACCCGTTCCTCCGGCTGATGGTCGCCATATGAAGCCCACCACGTTTCTCGTTTCGAGCGAAAATGTGGAGAGGCTTCGACAGATGGTGCTTGCTGACCCGGAGGCCAAGGGGGCTGTGACATCCATCAGCGACGTTATCCAGGCCTTCTTCTGGCGGGCTGCGATCAAGGCCCGTTACCGTGTTGCCAAGGAGATACATGGCGGAGAATTCGGGCCAAAAGACAATGCGATTGTGGAGATGCCCATCGATGCTCGCCCCTATTTCTCCTCTCTGCTGCCTTCATCTTTCATGGGCAGCTGCTTGGTGACCAACCGACCCTACATGCCGGTCGAAGAGCTTTGCTCACCGAAGACGAGCCTCGGACGTATTGCTTACCTCTTCCGCGAGGCAGCCACTCACATCAATCCCTCCCTGGTTCATGACGCCTTCACTCTTCTCCAGTCTGTGCCCGACTACGGTATGCTTACCAACGCTTGCATGGGGTTGGCGGGGATGCACTGCATGATGAACAACCTGATGCTCTTCCAGACGACCGAAATTTCGTTCGGCGATGAGTTCTTTGAGAACCAGGGCACACCTGACACCATGAGGATTCTGATGGACCGGTTCAACACGGCTTTCAGGCTGCTGCTTATCCACCCTATGCGTGATGATGGTTCTGTGGAGCTATTGCTGGGCACGCTCCCCGAAGAGTTCGAAATGTTGACAGCCGACGAAGAGTTTACCAAGTACGCCGCTTTTCTTGGTTAGTCACTGAGGCGGTTGAGATACTTCTTGTTCCGTCCATTGGGGTCACATAGAATCACGTTACATTAGACCATGAAAAAAGCACCTTGCGTCATAATAGACTGAGATACTTCTTGCGCCGATTGTTCACAAATGGGGTGTTTTGTGGAATCTTTGGTGGCAGTGAATACCTTATACAAGCCCTAGACAATAGATTCTTTCTGCTACGTCGGACTATGGGTCATATTGCCCTTCAAAGTAGGTAGTCGTTTTCAGCCTTACCTAGATACCTCATCTGATCGTGGGATGTTTCTTGGCCAGATTTCATGTGATGTACCCATGCAGGCCGACATTCCATTCTGAAGCATGCTTCGTTTGCCACAGTGTTGCACATGCTGTTACCCAAAATCATCACTAGCGCTGCTGTGTTGAGCAAATTTGAGGCTGTAAGCATTACAGCCTACCTGATAGGATTGTATCATTCTCTGCTCCGAAGCCCTTGGCGCATGTTGTGGATCAAAATCTTACATTTTCTCAGGGAATTTGTGGTCGAAGCCTGTGTGTTCGCCGATTGGGGTAATGCAGAATCCTGGCTCACTCCCCCACGCCGTGCCGACGGCCGGACTAACCGGGACGAACCCGTGCTGACCCCATTGCAGCGGTTCGGTCCTGAACCACATTTTCCATGTTGTGGATCAGGTCCCGTCATCTTCATCCCTGCTCGGCAACCTTCGTTCACACCACACTTTGGATCCTGCCGAAATACCGTAAGCGTCAGCACGCATCGGTGAGCAGGTTTGAGCAAATCAACAATAGGATTGCAGAAACGAGGGCAGAGTCGCTGAAGGCTTTTGTACTGAGATTCGACGAAGACATTCATAATGATCCTGTTTCTGCCCCGTTCACCTTGTCTATGCCATCCTTCTGATCGTTAGAGCTTTTGCCAGCATGGATCAAGGAAAGGACCCACAGGGTGTGCCATCGCCATCGCTGTCGCCCCCAAGCACAACAACCGACAAGACCGACACACGTATCAGCACAACAGCTTACATCAATGACGCTTCTTCGGGGTCTGACACCGACCAGCCTGAGGCTCAGACCGGTGTGCAGAACATAGAAGCTGTAACTTCGACATGGACGACATCCTCCTTGGTCATCGCTTATGTGATGATCTGGGTCATCTACTTCGTCATGCTCATGCAGCAGGGTGCCCTAACCGCCCTTACACCTTTTGTTACATCCGCCTTTCGACAGCACTCCTTGACGCCAACCGTCGCCGTCATCAGTGGCATCATCGGCGGAGTCTTCAAGCTTACCCTCGCCAAGATCCTGGATGTTTTCGGACGACCGCAGGGCTACCTCCTATCCATCTTCATAGCCACCCTCGGACTGGTGATGATGGCTGCCTGCAACAGTGTGGAGACTTATGCAGCTGCCCAAGTCTTTTACGCAGTTGGTCAGAACGCACTGCTGTACAGCATTTCTATCTTTGTTGCAGATACTTCATCTTTGCGGAATAGGGGACTTATGCTGGCTTTCACTTCCTCGCCAAACCTCATCACCACATGGCTCTCCGGCCCGATTTCCCAAGCCTACCTCACAGGACCAGGGTGGCGATGGGCATTTGGCACTTTCTCGATTGTCGTACCTCTGTTCACGCTTCCCCTCTTCGGACTCTTTGCGTACAATCTCACCAAAGCCAAGAGACTGGGAGTAATCTCCAAGCGCACCAGTCAGCGGACTACGTTGGAATCCTTATCCTATTACTGCCGAGAATTTGATGCTGTAGGACTTTTCCTCATGTCAGCTGGCTTGGCATTGTTCCTTCTGCCCTTCAACATCTACTCCATGCAGGAGGAAGGATGGCGATCTCCACTCATCATCTTCCTCCTGGTCTTTGGTGTTGTTCTTCTCATAGCATTTGTCATATGGGAGAGAGCGTTTGCCCCCATCACGTTTATCCCCTATTCTCTACTATTGGACCGAACCGTCATCGGTGCATGTGGCCTCTCAGCCGTTTTGTTCACCAGTTACTTCATCTGGAACAGCTTCTTCAGTTCCTTCCTTATGGTTGTCAATAATCTCGATGTCACCAAAGCCAGTTACGTCTACAACATCTACGCTGTCGGCAACACACTTTGGGGGCTTGTCGTAGGGTGGATAGTACACCGAACCGGTCGCTTCAAGATCATCTCCCTTTGGTTCGCCATTCCGTTACACATATTCGGAATGGGTCTTATGATTTACTTCCGTCAGCCTGATCAAAACGTCGGCTTCGTTATCTTATGTCAGATACTCACCGCCATCGCCGGGGGTACCATCATCATCACAGCAGGGCTGGCTGCGATGGCGGCCGCTTCACACCAGCATGTGGCTGTCGTACTGGCCACCGAAGCCATGTTCGCTGAGATTGGCGGAGCCATTGGTCTGACTGTATCCGCTGCAATTTGGCAGGATGTGTTCGCTAAGAAGCTGATGGAGAACCTGCCGACGGAAGAGCTGGCCAATTTCGTGCCAATCTATTCGGACCTCGCCACGCAATTGATGTACCCAGTGGGCTCTGCTACTCGTAAAGCCCTCCAGTTGGCGTATGGTGAAGCTCAAAAAATGATGTTGATTGCCGCTACTGCCATCTGGGTGGTAGGCTTTGTGGCGACTTTTGCTTGGCGGGATATTAATGTCAAGACTCTGAAGCAAGTCAAGGGGCATGTAGTATAGTAGTTCGATTTGCTACATAGTTGAGAGCATCTGTAAAGATCGCCCGATTGCTGCCCTCGTCCAGTGGAGCTTTCATTATTGAGATCTGAATTCAGACTGAGGATTCTATTTCCTTCTCGATCAGGCGCCAGGTCTTCTCAGACACCAACATCTGTGCGAGATAGTTGCCACCATGGTCCTTGCCCTGTATATAGATCAGACACGGTGGGTGCATCTTCATCTTCGGAGTGTTGCACTGCCACACGATCTTGCCTCTCGGCGTTGTCCGAATCTCATGACTGCCACCGTCTTTGATAGCTGGACTGAAGTCAATGACTTCATGGAATCTCGCCTTGGACACATTAGACACGGAGACCACAAAGCCGTTTGGCTCAGTAAACTGCTTCGTGCTGCCACTCTCTGCAACGGCGTTGTAAGTGAGCCGAGTCGAGGCGTAAACCTGCGCATCTGTGAGCTGCGACCTCACTGAGTTCCGAACTAGTGCCACAGCCCTGCCGAATGTTCCGCGAAGGAGCTCAAGGGCGTTCGTATTGGTCCAGTTGTAAGCAACAACATTCGAGACGTAAGCGAAGTTTGGGGGCATATCGTTTTCATGAAGACGGCCTCGGAGGTCCAGGGCTGTAGAAATAGATATGGGCTTCGAGGTATCCTTTTCGCTTATGTGGGAGCATGCGAGACGCGACAGCCATGCTGTCAGGATATCCCCATCACTCAAACGCTCCGTTGCCTGTCCGTCCTTCTCAAGATCCTCTTCGGCACGCTTACGCAGCTTTGCCAAATAAGCAGCTGGGATAAAGAGATTCCTCTGGCGGATACGATTCCTGATCAAATACCACAGAATACCAAAGGTGAACCGGACCACCCCCCAGCCTTGAAGACGCTTATGCTCCCATGTAAATGGCTCATCATAACGCGGAGGAGATGCTTTCGCAACTTTAGCCATGGGATCTAAGGTTGGAAAAGCCATTGGTGTAACATCAGACCTACGACCGGCCAAGATGCGACACCAATTTTCGACAAGTTCGCGTCGGCCCATGCCGTCCGTGACGCTGTGAGGATAGGTGATTGTCACAAACGTTGCATCAGTGAATGTGATGACGTGGAGTGATAAGGCAGGCCGGTCTGTGAAGTTATAGTCGTCGAATGATTTGGCTGCTTCTGGCCCAGCAAGAATGGAATGCAAGTTCTCTGGAGTGTCGATGATCCTCGGCCTTTCTGTTGTCTGGGAGAAATACGAGGGGATAGTAGAAGAGAGTGGGTGAAGCTTCACGCTTGCGGGGTTTGGCTCGGTAGTGAAGTGAACTGCTGGGCGAGATGGAGTGAAAACGTCCGGAATGTGAAGCTCAATTTTGCCATCCTTCTGAGCGTGTGTCAGTGGTCTGGTTGAACTGAGAGACTCGAGACCTACCGTCAACCGAGGCCGACCACCAAGTTTCTTCCAATGTCCGATGTTCAAAAGCTCGGTAAGCGAATCGTGAAGCTTATCAGCGTCAAGGACATCGTGAAAACACATCGACCAGCTCATGATCATCATACGCATCATCCACGAGCTATCCATCGCCGACAGCTGGAATACCGTGTCCGTCGGAACGCGGTCCGGCTGCCGACGCTCCGGGCCCAACACTGGGTTGAGCAAAGATCGCACTCCCATCTCGACAACTTGGCTGCAACTACCACCAGAGGCTCTGACGTCGCGTTGACTGGCGGGGTTTTGACTATTGCTGTGCACGAGAGAGGAGTCAAGTAATATTCTGGCGTTGACAAGAAATTGCGGCTTCTCAACTGGTCCGAAAAACGACATTTCTCCAGCCAGGGGTTGCCCTGTCGGTCAGAAGCTTGTCATGGAGGCATCCGACGCATTGGGCGCGGACGTGACTGGGAATGACTCGTGGAACGGTGGCAGTTGAGATAAGGCGAAACTCTAATAAATGGGCGTGGGTCCTACAGATGAGCGATATCGAAACGTGACGAGAACCCGGCGACGATGACGCTTGTAGGCGGTGAAAAGCCGAGGGTAGATCAGGGGTCCCGTTCGTGCCAAGTGAACTCTATGAACTTCGTCTGAACTTTCCCCTAAGCTATCGATATTCTTCTGTAGCTACAGATCGCCAAGTCATCATGTCTCTCACGATTGAGCCTCTTCATCCTACATTCGCGGCGAGGGTATTGGGTGTAGACTTCTCAAAGCCGATTCCAGTCCAAACATTGGAGGCGATAAAGGCCGCAATTGCAAAGGTGACTTAGAACTTTGCTCAGTCTCGAGAGGAATTTCGCTGAAACTCCGTGGACAGTATGGCGTCTTGGTATTCCCGGCAACAGGACTGGACGACGAAAGGCACGTCGCGTTCGCTGAACACTTTGGCGGGCTTGAGCGGCGAAAGGACACTGGGGCTCAGTCCCGGCTGAAGATGCCTGAGTTGACTGACCAAGGTAATATTGACGCAAGTGGCAACATCATCGGCTCAGCAGATCCCAGAGCGCAAATCAGCAAGGTAAGCAATGAATCCGTTCAAGCTCTTCTGCTTCCTGATGAATGCTTTGCTTATGACACGCGTAGGGAAATACATTGTTCCACGTCGACAGCAGCTTCAATGCCCATCGAGCAAGCTATTCTATTCTTTTGGCACATGAAATCCCACCCAAAGGAGCCGGTGGCAACACCGACTATGCCGATACACGAACTGCCTGGGACGACCTTCCGGAGTCCTGGAAGGAAGAGCTTCTCAGTAAGAACTACATTGCGAACCACTCCTTTTGGCACTCGCGTAAGACAGCGTGCCCCGAGTTCTTCGCTAAGCTCACGCCGGGGAACCACCCCATGAGCAAGCATAAAATTGCCCAACTGCACGAACCCAGCGGACGAATAAATCTCTTCGTTCCATCGCACTGTCACCACATTGATGGTCTGTCCGAGGATGAGGGGAGAGAGAAATTGGATTTCTTGTACAAGCATGTCACGCAGGAGAAGTACGTAGTGTCTATTCCATGGACGGAAGTAGGGGATCTAGTGATGTGGGATAACACCTGCACACTACACAGGGGCACGCCAGTTGTTGGCAGCCATAAACGGGACATGCGAAGGGCGACTGTGTTGGACAGCGGCGCCGAGGCTTGGGGGCTGAATGAGAAAGTGGAGAGGGATTTCGCATTTGCTCCCGAAGTAATGGCGGATGTTTTTCGCTCTCTGTCTAGCTAAAATCTAAGTACATCGGAATATTTATAGACTAAAATGCTACCTGGCGAGAATCTAGTTGGAGGAATACTTTAATGTCGGGGTTAGCGGACAACCATGGGCTGGAGACTCAATTTCTTGGGTTCCAAATCCAGCCTTGATCATGTGCACCGAAACAACTCTCTGCGAATGGATCACCAAATTCTGCTAGGCTACCTCCAAGTACGCCATTCGGATCGTAGCTCATGGCTGTGGTGTATGTGAGCGAATGCACGCTAAAGAAATGCGTATAGGCTTACCTTGTTCAAAATCAAGAAGAGCTTGAGTCACCAGAGGGTCCTCGCAGAATCCAAGATCTGAACGAGCCATTTGTGCTGAGTCTTCCGGAATGTCGGGTCTTGAGTCACTCATTAAATCGTCCTGAGATGTCCCCTGGAAATCTGTAGAGGGGAGGCTTTCTCCAGCGCCTGTGGCAGAATTACTCTGGGTTGCTACTTCAATTGAGCTAGATGTCCGCTGAGTCGAATCTGAGCTGCGTCCGTGGTGTTTATCTGCCGGGCCCTCAAACTGAAGCATCCTTTCGGTTTCCTTTGACATTACAAGGGTCATCAGTCTCTTGAGAATTTCGAAACCTTGCTCGGCGACGATAGACTTGGCCTTCAGTTGAGAGTGCATTGAAACTAGTTGCCGAAGGCCCATCTTTGACTCGAAAGACTCTCGACTCAGCGGTTCGAGGCTGGTTAGTATCGATAGAGCTACCCCGGCTGTGAACAGATGTAAAGCCACGAATGATACAGCATATGTACCAGCGACCTCGTTGAATTCCGAAGTGGACCCAACCTGAGCTATCTGCAGAGCGGCGTCGCGGCATGCTTGAACAGCTGAGCGGAGAGGTTGAGCATTACGAGAATGTCCCGCGATAGCCATCGTCTTGTAGGAAAGAAGAGGTCGATGCACCAGAATTCTCGCGTTCTCAAAAGCGAGTTTGAGAGAAAGCGATTGGACTCCAAACAGTTGGAGTCGTTTGGTTTGGCTAGGAAAGCTACTTCTTAAGCTTTCTGGTATCCCGCCAACGAGGCTCTCTGTTTGTGACTTGGAGATTGCGCCGCCCAATAGAAGTTCCATAGGAAGATGGTCCCGCCATGTCTTAAGCCTGCCATCCAGTTCGGCAATCGTACTGATCAAAAGCTGCAGGTCAGACCCGCTGGCATTATCCATCTGGTCTTTCTCTCGCAGTCTTCGCTGTGTTCCGTAAAGGCGAGAAAGAGCAGATTTGACAATTATAGTCAATTCAGCCATAGCTCGTTTGAATGATAAGAGTGTCGCTTTACCTGCTGCTTTCCATTCGTTGGATTTCCAAGACGGGTCCTTCGATCTCAAAGGATATGGATCAGGTAACTCCACGTCACAATCTTCATCAACTATACTCAAGGGAAACCCGTATAGCATAGAACAGATAGTCTCGGTCTCGTAGATTGACCACCAGCACCGCCTTTTGGTCTCAATAGCCCTGGTCACTGGGTCATCGAAATCGGGTACTCCGGATCGTTGATCAGCTGCAGTTCGATGTAGGTTGAGGGCCTGAGCAATTCGCAAGCCACAGCCGCATATCGGCCAGGCCAACTCGGGTTCTCCATGGTATAAGTGAAAGCACCCCAAGAGGATGCAAGTCTGCACCGCCTCGATCGACCCGGAAGAGACATAATCGAGCAGCTTCAGTCTCAGTATGGACAGTATCTGTTCTTGCAGTGATGCTGAATCAACGCCTAAACTTACCAGCTCAGACCGTTTCTCGTCGCTCAAATACGGTAGGCTAGTAAGGCATACGCCAAGAACGAGACTGACGAAACTGATGCTTGCTCCTTTAATCCCGTCATTGCGAGAAATACCGTTGAAAAGGCTTTCAAAACGCTCCTTGAATTCGTCTTGAAAGAAGATCAGAAAACACCAATGGATCTTGTCGAAGTAATTGTCAATCAGCAGCTTTGCGACCTGTTTCTTGGGTAAGGTCAACACCAGAGCACGCTCGGCGTCGCTTGACCTCTTGCTTCGATGTAGCCTCGATTGGCAGAGCCCAGGAGTATGTGGGCTGGGTCTCAGTGGTACACCGTTTTCTGCTCGCGAAGAGCTTGTGGCAATGCTTCTAGCTGACCATTGGTTCGCAGCAAACGCAGACGTGTCGGCCTCTCCCGGTGTTGTCGCATCTTGACGTTGGAAAGCCTTTCAGCACGTGTCAGCTTCCGCCATGAGCACAGCACCGATTGAAATCAATACCTCATCCATGAAAGTCATTGCTGCAGAGTTCGATGGCCATGATCGCCTACTCCTCTCCACCGGTGTTACCTGCGGGACAGGGGAATCTGCTCCGATGTAAGGACCATCATCTTCCAAAGGTGAAGAAGCCGTCCGCGATGCAGCAATAATGACCGCTTCAGGTGATGCGGGTGATGCAGGCTCCGCCGTATCATTTTCCCTGGTGACTGTTCGCCGACTGCGTTTTGTCCGCGGGAGACTTGCGGTGTCATCCTTGTCTCCGTCCGGTCTGCGGGGCCGGTTCCGGGTGAGTTGAGGGCCCTGGATTCTCCACCGATCGGTATCCTCATTGACACATTCCACTTCAGCTCTGACACAAAGGGTGCAAGGCCGTTGAACATCACACTTAAAACAACCATGTGGTCAGCTTGTTTCTCTTGTTCAGGGGCAGATCAAAAAATACCTTGAGCTTCTGCCGCCGACATCTTTGACAGGCTGCAGAAACCTTCTTGCGTTGGCGTCTTGCCGGTGGATTTTCTGACGCAGCATGCGGTTCCATTTGGATTTTCGGATGGCAATGTCAGTCAGAGGATTGCCTTGACGGGTGTAGAAAGGGATGAGGTTCCCACGGTGTTGAGGAGAAGAGACTTCCGCCGGAGCGCTCCGGGTAACGCTAGTCCGTTTCTGGTAATTCTACCCACCGGAACGGAGCAATCCCGATGTAAGACAGCCACAACTCATGCAAACTCATCAAGCTCCGCTGCAAATTTGGTGATGCTGATTCCATTCGTGTCGTCAGATGATATCATTATTTTATGTTCACAAGGAAAGCTCCAAAATTCTCCTAGTGAACAGCCTGTGGGTCGATATACTCGCATAGAGTCTTTGTCGACGGGACTCATTTTTCCAACAGTGAACAAAAGAGTACGACAAAAGGATCATGTGAGATCGGAGATCTAGTCAGTTGCTTGTATTCGGACCTTGAATTCTATGGTGACAACATAATGTGAGAATGCTTGAAGCAAAAGCTTTCTGTCCTCCTAATAACCTCCAGACGCTGCGTCGCTGATAGGCTTGAACTCCACAGTTGTCGGCTTGTCCGTGATACCTCTAGCAACAGCAGCTTCCATGATCGGAATCGTGGCAGTAGCCCCAATTCGCGTGACACCCAAAGACATGACATGGAGCAGGTCATCCAACGTTCGCACTCCTCCCGCCGCCTTGACTTGTACCTCCGGCTTCGAATGCTGCCTCATGAGCTTGAGATGCGGCACTGTTGCCCCAGCATAAGTGTACAGCCCATTGGGCTGCTTCACAAAGCCGTATCCCGTTGATGTCTTGACGAAGCCAACACCAATGTCCGAGCAAATCTCACACAACCGGATAATGTGCTTCTCCTGAAGATAGTCGTTCTCGAAAATGACTTTGAGAATGGCACCGTGCTTGACGACAGCTTCATTGATCTGGCGAATTTCCTTGGCGACATAGTCCCAATCGCCACCGAGAACCTTTCCGATGTTGACAACCATGTCAATTTCCTTTCCGCCATCGTGAGCGGCGCCCTCGGCTTCAAAGACCTTGACTTCAGTGGTGCTGTTGCCGTGAGGGAAGCCGATGACCGGGCAGACCAGCACGTTGCTGCCTTCAAGTTCGCTTTTGGCGAGGGGGATAAGGTAAGGCTTTACGCATGCTGTGGCGACATTGTACTTTTTGGCAATGCGAAGACCCTCCAGGATGTCGGTATCGGTCATGGTCGGGTGAAGGAGTGAGTGGTCAATCATCTTGGCCACCTGACCAAGGGTCACGGTGATTGTGTGTGAGGCTTCTGTGCTGCCCATCTTGTGTCGTATGCAATGGTCTTTCTTAATCAGGGCTGAGATATGTGGTCAGTGAAATAAGATTGAGTGAGATGGTTGTTTATTTATGACTGCATTTTCTCCCTGTATCCTGTTCCGCCAAGGTGAGGTTCGGAACGCATCTCCGGTGGAAGAGTTTCCCAATCGAGAAGATATCCCCGACTGAATATGATCCTAACATCGCTAGACGTATTAAATAGCCCGTCGGCACCAAAAGGTCACGGTAAAGGCTAAAGAGCAATAGGGCTCGGTTCGGCTGTCCAACGGTGAAAACCTTGCTCGGCACCTTCGATTTCGCTCGTCTCTGATACGTCGAAGTCTTGTAGCTCAAGTTCCTTCGCTTCCTCAATGTAATCACTCCATTTCGGTTGTGAGTGGGGTGTCAAAGAAGAAGATTCTTCCGCAAATGTACATTCCACAGTTCTCCACGGCTGGTAGTTGCGCATCATCGATCTAAGCATGAAGAAAAAATGCAGCTGGTGTGTATACTCTTCATCACCCGGTATGAATTTCGGATCGACTGCCCATACAACCTTTCTGAGGCTTTGAAAGCAAGTTCGAAGATCCCAGAACAAGTCAAAGGGGAGTTGCCGGTACTGAGAGGATCTTGGGGGGCCTGAGGATAAAACCAGTGTTTGTACTTTGCTGAGCCAAGTAGATGTAGTATCAGGGGTCTCTTTGAGCAATGAAATCTTCGCAAACGCCAGCTGAAGCCCTAAGAGAGGATGTGCTGGCGGAAACCACACATAGTCTGTGTCCCAGTTGATACGAGCAAGCTCGTAGTAAGGAGTATTGTACCATTGAGGGATTTCGAAGATCGGACGGACGATGTCTCTCACAATGTTTGCCTCTTTGCATATCTCGTCATCGCAGTACTGCTGGGGCTGGTAAGAAGAGTCGAAATGGAACTCAATGCGAGTCCATTCAAACCAGAGGCCTGGTTTGAATACCTGTTGCGTATCCCAGTGTATGGGGCGACTGTAATATTCTTTCCATACTTCATATCGGATATCGTATGGCAGCTGAGGGAAGAGATGAAATGTCGTTGGCGCCATGATGAAAGACAATGTGTGTGATGCTGTCCGCGAGTGAAGAGGTCTCTTTCCGAATGGGATGTCCTTTGTTTTATAGGGACTATTCTGTGTGAGTCACTACTCTGAACATTGTTCTATCACCTTGGGAGCTTCTGTACGTGCTTCATACCCTAATGGGTACAAACTCTCGCATCGGGCGAGTTATAATTGGTCGAGCGCTTGATGAGGACAGACAAATTTGAATCGTGGTTCCGTCAACAGTCCAAATATGTTGCCAGTACGGAACCATGACGGTATAGCAAACATTAGATACCTTCGCTGAAATCCAAAAAATTGTACTTCAAATCAAGTCTAATATCCGAAACGGTCCCCAGTTTATTTCAAAATTGTGCTCTTAAGGCAAATTTCAATAATAATAAGTCTAGAAAACGCGATGGGGATTCCATTCAAAACAAAAGACAATACGCAACTTCCAGGTACACTATTAAAAAAGGTATCGACGACCATCCCTATTCCCGCATTCCCGTAGTACATCGCCAAACGAATTTCTGAAGCTTTGCTCAGCACCTTCGATCTCGCTGACCTCTGATACTCCAGAGGTGTGAAGATCTAGTTGCTTAGCTTCCACAATATACTCACTCCATTCACGTGCTTCTTTTCGCCATGATGCAGAATGTCTTGGTGGATTGGCATCCAGTAGTTGGCATTCTACATGTTTCCATCGTGGGCGTTGACGGATCATCCATCTCAACAGAAAGTAGCACCACAGCTCTTGAATATACCCGCGAAACGTTCCACTTCTGACTGCCCATACAACCTTTCTCAAGCTAGTGAGGTAGGAACGGATACCCCAAAGCAGATAGTGCGGCAGGGTTTGGTTCTTGGTACTGCCGATAAAAGGAGCCTGAAGCACCAGGATTTGTACGTTGTTTAGCCAAGTGGGTTGAGAATCAAGCGACGCCCTCAGCGCGCCGTTGCAAGCGAAGGCAATTCCACGATAGTTGAATCGGGGCTTAAGCCAGACATAGTCGGTATTCCAGTTTACTCGGAAATGATCGTGGCTGACACATGCATGAGAAGTGCGCCATCGCCGGAATTTGAACACCGGCTGGACTATGTTTCGCACGATTTCCGCCTCTCTGCATATGATATCGTCGCTTTTCTCAGCCGGACACTGATTGTCTGACCAGTGGTAGTGACTCCACGCAAACCATAATTCGGGGTAAGGCTCGAAAGTCGCTCTCCAATCTTGGGGCTGGTGGTAATACTCTTTCCATATCATATATCGAATATCATAGGGGAGTTTAGGATACAAATGGAATATCGTTGGATGCATGATAAAAGACCGGTGTATTGAATTCTGTTTGCTCCGCAAATCCACATCAAAGCTTTGCAAAATGATAAAAGAACGAGCTTTATAAAATGCACAATCCTTCTCTTGTCGAGACCCTTGTTAATGCATCACCTTGATAGTGACTTCGAGTTCCTGTCAACACAATGGGGGCGGCCCGACCATGGATACCTGTACAACCCTGACCATCTACCCATCTGTGGAGTAAGGTAGAAAACTTATTTCTCCGCTCACTCATTTGCCCACAAAGATGCAGCGAAACTTAAGCCCGTTGATGCAGTAGTACCCTGAAATGCTACATCGTTCTTTCACTTTGTCTAGCGTCTCCTAGCCAACCCTAATCACTGTCTTGCCTAACCCTCCCTTCCCGTTGTATACTGTCCCACATGCAGCCTTGACTTCATCAACATCTTTGAGATTCACCGTGCATCCAACTACCGGCGTAATCATTCCCTCCTCCGCAAGCCCGGCCAGTGTCTTGAGATCCTTCGCGTTGGGGTCAAGGAACAAATACTCGTACGCCACGTCCCATCTTCGAGCCCGTGTCCTACGATACGTGTCGAAAAAATCCAAGAACAAGCGCCCGAACCACGGAAGTCGTGGATTATCAGGTCGTCTCATCACGCTCGACTGCTGAAGTTGGGTACCAGATGGCTGCGTTGAGATGGAGACGATAAGGCTGGTTGACGGAACCATGAGATGAAGAAAAGACATGGCTTCACCCGTCGTGTCCAAGATGAAGTCCACTGATGCGCGTGGAATCACCTTTGTCGGATCCTCCTTGGTATAATCAATCACTAAATGCTTGCTATTAGCCAGGAAACCGGAAAAAGGCTTGTCATGAAATACGCACCTTGATCGACTGTGCCCTCTCCCAACAGCTTGGGCACTTGGTCAACCTTTGAAGTCGAGACGGTGGTGATCACCTTGCCGGCATTGAAAACCTTCTTCGCCAGCTGGCAAGCATATGCTCCTGTACCACTCACTGTGAACCTGTCAGTGATTTGCTTAGGTTGATTGAGTATCAACAGACAAAACTTACAGCCCGCGGGAGCAAATACCGTCTTGCTTGCAAGCGAACCCTGATATCGACTTAATGTCTGCAACGCCGTCATGCCGGCCAACGGCAACGACGCAGCATCCTCAAATGAAAGGTTTTTGGGCTTCAATGCGACATAGTGTTCCGGGCATTTGGCATATTCGCTCCATGCTCCTGTGACATAATGCGTTAAAACCAAGATCCAAGTCCCCCATGCTCACCCAAGTGCTTACCTCGATTTGCTTCTGGTAAGCGAGAAAAAACTTCGTCCCCAACTTTGATGCCTTTTACGTCTTTGCCGACTTGCGTTACGACCCCAGCGCAATCATATCCAATCTGGTATGGAAAGCTATGCTCAATCAGATCAGCTAATGCGCATAATGATGGGAGTCATGAAGCGCTGCACGCACCTTTCCTTTACCGCAAGCTTGAAAATGCCAGCCGCTTTCTTCACATCTACTGGGTTGATACTCGCTGCGTGAACCCGAAATAGGACATCCGTAGGGTCGGAGATAACTGGTTGGGATATTGTGGAGAGCTGGTATCCCGAAGGGTCAGTGTAGTTTGGTGCCGTGATAGCCAACATTGATGAGGCCATGGTCGTTTGCACGAAAAACTAAAATGCAAGTCAAGATGAGATAGGTCCATGTAATTATATGGAATCGAATTCACTGAATGAGTCCTACTAGGGGAATAGTTCGTTGCGGTCGGAGGAATGATTGAGCCGGAGGGGATGCGGAGCGGAGCCGGAAATGCAACTCCACTGAGCGATTGTTCCAAGCCTTGAACCACAAGGACTAGCGAAGCGATTATTCTAGCGCGGAATTCCGTGTCTCAATCTGCAGCGGACGCACGCGAGCAGTGCCTGGAAAGATTTGCAGAACCGCAATTCGGCCTTTTCTGAATCCCGTGCCAGTTCTGTCGCGCCTCCGACGGAGCGCACAACCCAAACCACTGTTCACGATCAGCCACAGATTTCCAGATAGATTCCGCAGGGTTTCTTAGTCACATTCACAGCGTATTTCGAAGTTTTAATGCTGCTCCAAGTAGACAGCCATTGAAAATGCTCGCCTCGGTAAACATCAAAATGATTCGTGGCATTAAAAACTTTTACCGCAAAAGTGCGGGCGAGATTCAACGCTTAAACTACCGCATCGTCTTCAGAAACTCGCCAAACCAGTCTCTCACCACTTACTGCCTTGTTTCTCAGTAGCACGATCGCATCCTGTGCCCTTTCCAGCAGTGTCTCGCCTTCCACTATCCTCTGAGGGTTCGGCCGCACGACCTTCTGCTCGAGTAACGTCGGAATGATCTCACATTGCATCTTGTCTTTGAAGAGTTCGTTCTGTTAGATGTTAGCATGGAAATACTGTTCAGAATCGGAATACATGTATCTCACCTTGAGATAAAAATGCGTTCGAACCCCCTTGACAATGACACCCTCCTTCCACTGTCCTTCCGCTGGCTCCGTCATCTGATAGACAGGTGCTTGAATTTCTGTCGGGTCACTGATGACCACCGGCAGCATCACAGCAACTTTGGTGCCGTCGTCCGCCAGTTTTGTGATGTGCCCTAATGACCCCGTCAAGTGTCCGATGCAGTCGATCACGTAGGGCACACCTTGCGGCCCAAGGTACTCCCGGATTTCATCGACAACGTGCTTGTCTCGGTAATCGAAACAGATGGTGGCGCCAAGTGACTTCAAATATTCGTGATGCTTCTTGCTCGAGACGACGACGAGGTTCTTGTATCCCCAATGCCGGAAGACTTCGATGGAGTACATTCCCACGGACCCGGCCCCGCCCCAAAGCAAAATCGGCGCGTCGGCCTCCGGAGGGGTCCACCCTTCGGGAATAGGCCACGGCAGCGGCAGGCCGAGATCCATGACGGCAGCCTGGAAAACGGTGACAATGTTGTCGGGAACAGTGACAGCCTCTTGCATGGTCAAGCCTTGCGGCATCTTGCCGAGCAAATATGTCGGTACAGTGATGAGCGTCTGTGCAGCCTTCTCTTTGCCATCCTTGACGTCGCGGAATGAGTATCCCAGAACTTTGTCGCCAACTTCGAGATCGACATGATGCGGGCCGGGGCCAACCATAAGCACCGTCCCTGCGAAAGTGTCGCCAAGAATGCGGGGGAACATGTCGATCAATAATCCTCCGTCGGCCTGGTGCAGGTGATAAGGTGTCGAAGAAGTCCATTCAACCTTCACAATGACTTCGCCGGCATCGGGTGGATACGTCGGTGCATCGATGAGAATGAGTGGCTCGCGGGGAGCTCTGACGGCGACCGCCGGGTGAATTGCCGGGATTTCGACATCCATGTTTTGATTCGTTCTTCGGCGCACTGAAGATGGAACTGTGGAAGATGCGTGGGAAGAAGGGAAACTGGGAGAGAGCCGGGCTTAAGCTGCACAGAAGATGAAGATCGTGGCCCACAACGATCATACGAGAGCTCGAATGCTTTTTATGAGGAATGATGAAGCTCCCCGAAGGCGGAAAAATAAGCTTCGGAATCTGCATTCAATCTAGGGTCCTATGACAGCATTGTGCATGCCTAGTCTTCTCGCTAAAGCTGCTGTTGGATCAACAATGGCTGGCCGTGGGCTGGGCGGATTTCTGCGGGGGCTTACCAATCGCCCTAGTGAGCTGTCTCTCCTCTCGCCGTGGCGAATGCGATGACAAGTCGTCTCAGGAATGTGTGAGCATTTTTATGTCGTCCGGCTTGAGCAGCATTCGGCTCGTGCGTCCGGAAGCCGGATTCGTTGGGACGAACTTCCGTGCTTCTTCTGATGGAAGGATTCTTGCTGAGCAATGTCTTCGGCGCCGAAGATTGTTGGTGGAGATCACAATCGCACCGAAATCGTCCATCCTCGGCGCCGGTAATCTGTTAGGAGGATGATATCTTGAGCGTGCCGACAGAGAAAGCTTAACAGAAGCCACATTACTATCATGCCTTTCTGCAAACCGCCACGGCGACTCTTCGGCCTGACAAACGGTCAATCGGCGAAGAACGGATCTGCCGATCCCGGCTGTAGCCCCACACGCCCCGCACCTCCCGGCGGAATTCGGAGCTGGATCCACAGCCACGCTCAAAATTTCTAAAATGCAGCAAAAAGTCAACTTTTATAGAAGGGCAATGCTTCGGAGCAAAAGAATGTGATCAGTGGGAGGCTTGAACTCCCGGCCTTGGCATTACTCAACACGACGGGTGTCGTATTAGTACCACGCTCTAACCAACTGAGCTAACCGACCTGCTGGTTATGTGGAAAGCGAGAACCCTAAGATCCATATATTGGATCCACCGCGGGAAACCCTGCGGCATGTGGCCACCAGGGGACTTCCAAGATTTTTCTTCCGTGGCTGTCACCCATTGGTTTACATTAAACATGCAGCCTAGGAAGATATCCTTGGGGCTATTGCATTGTGTTTCGGTCGCTTTTCGTCATGGATGTACGTTATGGTCGTGCAAAGGCACCCCAAGGTGAGGGTCAACCAGGACTGAAATAGTTTTCAATGAGCACTCTCAATATAGAGGAAAGGAGTTCGACATAGCGTATTGAGAGAGTCGGCCTTGGTATCCACACGGAAACTCGTCAAGCATACAGCCACTAGCATTTACGACTTATGCTATCTTACTGATTCGTCCCCAGTCAGTGCTTATTTTGGCTATTCTCGATGCAGAAGAGGTTCGTGAGGACATGGGGCACTCCCTCTCACGCGGCATAGTCAAGGAAGGGGAAGCCTTATCTCACACGCAAGCCCAACCAGCCGTCATAAACTCGAACTTGAAATGCATGAGGCAACACGCAGGATATTCGCAATAAGTATTTCAACGTTTCTTTGAATTCATATCTCATAACTCATTTCAGCCAGTAAAGTCCTTCATAGCATCACCAATAGCGTCATGGCCTTCTCCATCCTTGAGGTCCTTGCCTCCTCTCAGGTCCTTGTTCGTAGCCTGAATCAGCACGCGACGGTAGCTTGTCAAAGCCGGGGAGCCGCTATCTGTGACTTCCAAGATCAAGTGCAGCAGCTGGCCCTTAGCCTTGGGCTTCTGGCTGATCAACTCCAAACAGGACTTCTCAGGCGGCGGCACAGTGACTTTAATCTTCTTGCCTTCCGCATCCAGCTTCTCGATGCCGAGATGCGCAACCTCAAACTGCACAAGCCATTGAGACGCGCTGGGCTCGCGGTATTGCCACCACTTGAAGGTCAGGTTGTCTCCATCAGGGTCGTACGTCTCTGAAGCGTCGAGCTCGATGGTGCTGTCGGCCTCGGCTTCGAAATACAAAGGCTCCAATCCTCCCTTTCCATTAACGACCACGATGGGGTGGTGGTTTGTTGATGCCACATCGGGGTTGAGCGACCACTGCATGCGAGCAGCGAAGTCGTTCTGGTAGGTATCACGCCAGCGCCAGATGGTGGCCTGGTTAGAACGGTACGTCTTGCCGTCTGCGCCGACAACTGAATCCGACATATCACTGTAGTGCTTGCCTCTTTGACCAGCGTCGCTGGCGTCCGTCAGGTCGTAGCGACCGCCCCATGATCCGTATTCAGGGTGCTCGCGGTCGCCGAGACCGTTCTGGATCAGGTACAGGAAGGTAGGGGTATCACCCTCAGGGATGAAGAGATAATCCGGGTAGGCGGATCCCAGGGGGCCAATCTGAATGTTCTCCTTGATCCACTGCTTCGAGACCTTGGAGAAGTCGGGACCGCCCTGGTCAAAGCCGTAGTACTTGTCGCCAGAGATACCAGTCCAAGCGGCAAGACCGTACTGGTTCCAGCCGTGGATGGATGAGATATAGAAGATGTCGGGGAACTGGGTGCGGATCCACGCGGAGGTGTCGTCTTGGTCTGAGATGGTGTATACTCTCAACTTAGCGCGCAACTTAGCCGCCTCTTCGGGGGAGTGCTTGTCGCGGATGGTCAGGAGGACCTGGGCGAGGACATTGGTACCACCCCAGACGAGCACCCACAAGGGGTCTTCTGAAGCAGCCTCAATTCTCTCGAGAAGGAGTTGGGCACCGTCGGTCAAAGGCTTATCCGCACCTACGCCAGCCATACCATAGACCTGTCCGTAAACGAATTAGCGAGATCCCGAAAACCGAAATGGAAGCTATCTTTCTCTCTGGCCGAAAAGGGGTTCATCGCGTAGGGGGTTGTTTGCGTACCGGTGGGCCCGACTTGACCAGGGCTCGGAGACTGTCCGCTGAGGGATACGGGTAGTCGGGATGCGTGTGCTTGTTGAGGTTGTCGACTGCGCCGGCGTAGGCGTCAAGGATCTTGCGAATGTCCTGGGGACAGACCTTGTTCTTCATCCATGTCGAAGAAACCGCGACGAGACCTTCGGTTTGGAACTGGTTGGAGTAGAGGAGGTAGCGGACGAGGGACTCCGCGTCGTCGGGCTCGTTGGAAATGTCTGTGAGGACAAACACTCTGGGCTTGTTGGGGAAGGTCTGAAGTCTGGTGGTTTGCGCCATCTTGTCGGATTGTCTGCAGGTCGCTGTGCAGCCTGCAGGAGTGACGTGAGGGGAAGAGAATGAAGCCACGAAGATGAGGTTACGAGACGGTCCAACTTCGTCGACAAGGGTTTCTCTCAACCGGCACCTGATGATCTGGAATGATGCGATTGTCTTCCTTTCCTTGAACGAAGCCCTGCAGCTTGCAAGCAATGCGTCCCTTTGTATGACGAGATTCCGCGCGCGACGTGTCTTTGGAAGTGGGATGCTAATGATTTCCTTGTTTGGATACCTTCGCCTGTGGTTTTCAGGCCCGAATCATCGTGCGGTGGCCTCGGCCGGATTCCGGTGCTGCTAAATATTCTCCAGGGTGTCAACCCCGCATGCCGATGACTTCTGGACCAGGGCTTGTCCGGTTTGGGGGTTGTCAAGCGCCCACGCGACTCGTGTGGGGACAAACGTCCAGGATCATTTCCCGAGGCCTCGGTCCGGGGTTGCGTCATTTCGAATGAAGGAGTTGGATTGGAATAGCTTCACTGACGCGTCTTGAGTGTCTGCGACTGGTTGTGGGCGGTTTTCGTTCCGCATTCATCAACTTGTCGTAGTTGAGTGTTGGAGTCTATTTTGAAAGCCCCTGTTACCGCGACGAAATCTCCCGCCGTGACCTGATCATTTCGATCAACTTCAAGCATCAATTAGATCAGATGAATGCTTAAACTTGGAGACGGGCAGGGCGAACGATTAAAAACATCCAATGTTATGCGGCGTTTAAAGATGCCGAATATGGAAATCCTAACCACTCTCTGTTTCTTCCCACGCGAAAGACGGCACGGAACACGGACCAACATCGGACAACGGCCACCGCGATAGTGCGTGATCACTGATCGGTAACTCGTGTCTACGCCGCCGAACGGCGCAGTCTGGACTTGACCGACTGTCGACAGAGAATCCGCTTTGTTGTGAGAAGCCTAGCCAAAGTCGGAAAAGGCCCCCGAAACGAATCCACATGGCTGGAAAACGCCCGTCAAGTCGATGAGAGAAGCCCCCAACGCTCGCGAGCCGGAAATAGCCGGGTTCGTGTGTTTGTGCAACGCACGAGGCACAACAAATTTCTCCAAAATTCCCCTGAGCCCAGGAACCGGTTCTCGTGCGGGGGTTACAATTCCTGCATGGGGAAACCAGAGGCACTTCAGCGGCCAAAGGGTGGATATTGGCCTGACTCCCCTGACTCGTCCTGTCCACAACCCACCACTCTCCATGCTCCGACTTTTGATCGGGGCCCCGCAGGTCCATCCCCAGATCATGCTGTCTGCTGGAAACCTCCCCAGATCCACCGTCATCCTTCCCGAGAGGTTCCAGAATAGGGTGACCATTCCATGATGTCGGCGTGGGCCATCGGATGGCATCGTAAGTACGAGTCGTGGGGGTATCTTTTTATAAAGACTTGTCAACGCCCTTGATAGTGCAACATGGTGTTTTGTCCGCACCTTGGCGTTTGTTGGCTTTAGTCTCTTTATCTTGCAAGCAACCAGATCAAAGCCTGCCAACCAATCCCACGCAACTGTCAACACCCTGGGAATTGTTTTGATTTCGCAACGCAACAAAATTTTCACAATGGGCGGTGATACGGAGAAGAACAACACCGACCACCTCGAGCATCCCAACGAGGCTCGGGCTCAATTGGCCAACTTGGGAAATGCGGAAGAGCATGAGCTTGGCAAGTGGGAGTCTCTGAGGAAATACCCCAAGGCGTCATTCTGGTGTGTCTACGCCGTCTGGTGTGTGCTGGTCTTGAGTTTCGAGAACCAGGCCGGAGGTAGCATTCTGTCTATCCCCGAGTTCAGGAAAGACTTTGGACACTTCTATGACGGCGACTATGTTCTCGACACGAAGTGGCAGTCTGCATTCAACGGTGCTCCCGTTGCATCGTAAGTGATTCTTGGGAATGGTTACAAGTTTGAAGGATCAGTGTACTAAAAATCAACTCCTGTAGCGCTGTTATTGGTGCTTTGGGAAGCGGTAACCTTGCTGATTGGCTTGGCCGAAAGACTGTCATTATGATTGCCCTGGGTTTCTCATTCGTCGGAATCACTCTCGAGTTTGTCGCAACAACCAACGAGGTCTTCTTTGGCGGAAAGTTCATCAACGGTTTCGCTATCGGTGCTCTTGGTTCCGTCACAGTCACATACATTGGAGAGGTGAGTCGTCGAGGAACACTCTCTGTAGTGCGATCCACGTGGCATAAACAAATTCTGACTGACCCAATGTAGATCACTCCTCTCGCCCTGCGAGGTCTCTTCACCTGTCTCACAGGTCTCTCGTATACCCTCGGACCCCTCATCGTCGCCGTCATCATTAACGAGACCGGAACCCTCAACAGCCGCTGGGCCTACCGCGCCGTCTTCTGCGGACAATACGGATTTGCCGCCATCGCCGCCGCCGGTATCTGGTTCATGCCCGAGAGTCCCTGGTACCTTGCCATCAAGGGAAAGCAGGATAAGGCCTTGAAGTGTCTGGCACAGCTGGGACATACAGGTGATGAGGGAAGAGTTCGTCTTGCGGTCATCAACCAGACGTTGGACCAGATCACAAGTGAAACCGCTGGCGCCAGCTACCTGGAGTGCTTCCGAAAGTCCAACCTCCGACGCACCATCATCTCCATCTCTCCTCTCTGCATCCAGAGTCTGTCAGGTATCACCTTCGCCGCCTCCTACAGCACTGTAAGTCTCTATCTCATGAATTGAAAAAGACAGCGAAACTAACGACCTACCAGTACTACATGCAACTCGCTGGATACAGCACTGCCGACAGCTTCAAGCTCCAGATTGTCCAGCAAGTCATTTCTCTGATTGGCAACGTCATGTCATGGTACTTGGTCGACAGAATGGGACGTCGCAGCCTTACTGTCAACGGCCTTGCCGTCCTGACCGTCATTCTCCTGGTCACCGGTGGCCTCGCTCTTCCCGGAACTCTTGCCACAAACAAGGGCACTGTCGCTCTTATCCTCCTCTACTGCTGGTGGTACAACGTTACCATCGGTGCTACCGCCTACACGGTCCTTGCTGAGGTGTCCACCTCTCGTCTGCGTATCAAGACCATCGCCATTGGTCTGGCGTGCCAAAAGGCCCTCGAGACCATGTGGAACTTTGTTCTCCCCTACCTCTTCAACCCCGACAAGCTCAACTTGGGCGCCAAGCTGGCCTTCATCTTCGGAGGCTTGTCTGTCATCTCATTGGTACACCTGTGGTTCAACCTGCCCGAGACTGCCGGAAGGACTTACGAGGAACTGGACGAGATGTTCATGAAGGGAGTTCCCGCGCGCCAGTTCAAGGGATACACCCCGGAGGCTACTGTCAGGGGCGAGGCCGTCAAGACGGCTCTCGACAAGGAGCAGGAGCTGTAAAATCACATCATTGTAATTGGACTATCATAGATACCCCTGTTGTTTATTAAAAAGGCCGCAATGCGGGCCGAGTTGCACCAAGATGCCCCATAGGTAAATAAGTGAAGAACAAAGCGTGACGTGAGCATGGGAATGTGTTGGTTAGTGACCTGCTAATTAGCGTATGGCGAGTGTGTGTACCGAATGTCAGATGTATGGCTGCTGCCAGACGGTAAAAAGGTGATAGCTTCATCCGCCAGCCAAAGTCCCATTAATGACAACTTGCGGAGCACATTATCTGGCCGGCCCGGGATGCTGTGCCGTAGCCTGTGGCGCACTGCAAAAGACCTTTGGGGTGTCGATCAATTATTTCATCGACGCGTCTTGCTAGCGGCATGTTGCTGTCATTACTACCCCTGCTCCGAATCCTGCGTCTCACGCACAAAAGCGCGGCTGAGCGATTTGATTGGAGTTTCTTCTTCATAATGCTAGATTTCGAGGATGATTTTTATCCGGAAGGGGAGTATGGCAAATGGGAGTTTCATCGTCCGCGAAGGATTCCTCCGATGCACCGCGCTTGCAGCCACTTCACGCGGTGGCTGCTGTCGCTAGTGCTGACGAACGCGCGCCCGCAATCTCCTTGTCTTAAAATCTCACCATGTCCGCACGTTTCCGCGCTGTCATGGATGTCCCATTAGAAACAAGCTTTATGGCAACTGCTTCATCAGCCTTCGAGATTTGCTTCAAGTCCCACCGTTCGCGACATTCTTCAAAGCTGTGATGGACAAGATCCAAGGAGACCCACCGACAGTAGCCGTCATCGGCGCGGGTGAGGATTGAGACACCAATCCTGGACTTCCGTTAGATCGTCTGCTGATGCTGGAACTTAGGCTCGACTGGCATTTCGATGCTCAAGACTTTGCGTGAAGATGGGTTCGACGTGACATTATTCGAACGAAGGAGTCGGGTGGGAGGTTTGTGGTCATACACTGATGATAAGAGCATGACGACTGCTCTTCCAAGTGAGTCTCTCAACCAGGAGCCACTCATCAGTTCTTATCTGACCCAAGATTCTAGCGACAAGCGCAAACATCAGCAAGTACACGTGTGGGTTCACAGACTTTCCTATGCCAGACAGTGGGTACCAATTTGTTCGTCCCTTTTCAAAGTTAATACTGGGGCAGAATATCCCCCGTTCTTATCGCAAGGACAGTTTGAGGAATACATGGAGTCTTACGCCGAGAACTTTGACCTCTATAAATACATCGTCTTCAACGCACGAGTTGATCAGGTCGTGCGCAGCAGAGATGAGTCGAAATGGCAAGTGGAAATGGTTAGATCCGGTGCGCCTGAAACGAAAGAGTTTGACAAGGTTGTCTTCTGTCATGGGTATCAAACAAAGAAGAAGATGCCAATTTACGAGGGCCAAGCCAAGTTTGAAGGCACTATCATACACTCGCAGCAGTTTCGAAAGTATGTTGGTCTCCTCATACACAGGATCTTCCACTCAGGCTCTTTACTTACATGACACGTCTAGACCATCTGATTTCAAGGGACAAAAGGTTGTCCTTGTAGGGCTCAGCGCCACTCTGAGCGATGTCCTTTCTGTCATTGTGGACCAAACCGACCAGGTCTTTCTTTCACATCGAGCGGGCGCCTGGATCATAAGCAGATGGCGAAACAATCTTCCAACCGACCTCCTCGTTACGCGCTGGCGTAGACAGGTGTCGTTGTTCATTCAAAGCAAGTTCCCAAATCTCACCAATAAGCTTGCTCAAATTGCAACTGGCCTTCTGATGAGACAGTACGGAAAGATTGACCCATCTTTCCGACTACTCGACGATGTTGCGCCACTCAGCTTGCATCTTGCAGGGTGCATGGATACTGTCCTAGAGCTTCTCCGAGAGGGCAAGGTCACGTCTATGCATGGCATCAAGAGGTTCACCGGCCCGAAGTCAATCGAGTTTCAGGACGGCACTATTCTAGATGATGTCGATTCAGTCATTCTCTGCACCGGATACAAGGCTGACTTTGATCCGATTCCCTTTTTGGAGACGAGCAAACCCAAGACCGACCTCGCGGGCAACGCTTACGGCGGCCCACCCCTGCAGCGCCTCTACATGAACATTTTTCCGCCAGCTCATTGGGATAGTATTGCTGTTCTCGCCTACTCTGCCTTTGGCAAAAACAACGGATTCTCCTTCTCAGATGTAACGTCTATGGCCATCAGTAATGTTTGGCGGGGTGTCAGCTCGGATATGATCCCCCCAAGAGCTGAGATGGACCGCGCAATTGACAAACATCACCAGTGGGTAGCAGGTCGCTGGTTCAAGGAGCCCAGAACCGACACTTCTGCAGTTAAACAATGGGAGTTCCAGGGTTTCCTTCATAAAGCCGCCGGAACTGGCATGGAGAATCTGGGCTGGGGATGGCGGGGCTGGGTAAGCTGGTTCAAGGACCCTTACATTTGTTATCTGATCAATCATGGCGTCGAGACAGCACATGCGTTCAGGTACTTTGAAACAGGGAAACGGAGAACTTGGGATGGAGCGCGGGATGCCATCATCCATATCAACAAGATCGTCAAACAGCTCAAGGCCAGCAGGAAGTAACTTATTTGGCGTGGGAGAAATAGTAGGATTGGACTGGATTGATTTCCTACAAGATTCGACTCTTGTCTCATAGACGCTACTTCTTCAACCCATTCTTTCTCAATTCACGCACTCCTTCCGGTGTCGTTTGCATCGCCAAATAGGTCTTGGTGACTGCAGCTGTTCGGTCACTTCAGGATCATAGCGCTCGTTGCAAGAGGCTGAAAGGCCAGAGCGTAGCCAGCAGTTAAGTCAGTACAGTCATAATAGCCAACAACTTGCAGAATACGGCGCTTTATCTCTTTTTCGCGTCTCTCCACGGAGCCGAAGGCTGACACAGTCACCCCGGACTTAGCCCCGCAAACTCCGGCCGTCTCCGGGCCCCGCACGGCCCCTACCGATCGGTAGTAAGACCGAAGGATTTATTCGGCGAAGAAGAATGCCGGGCTATGCTACCGATCGTTATCCCCGATTTCGTGTGTGACTGGAGGACCCGATGGATCCCCTTGAAACTCTGTTTCTCATGTTACATTGTCGTACCGAAACCGATCAACATACAAGCTACGTCATTATCTCGAATGATCCCCGCACCTGGGCTGCATGACGGCTTCAATGGTCGCTTCACCTTTGTGACCCAAGCGCGGAATGTTGCTAAAATCCGGCAGGTATTTCCGCGCATTAGTCAACCATGTCACCAAGCTAGACCGTCTACAGCCGGAACCCCTCACTAGACATCATTATAAAACAGTTAAGAGCTATCGCAACATCGGAATTGATGGAAAGAAACAACCAGTCTACTCAAGAAAACAACTACCGACGAAGCAACCAACTCAATCAATTGCACAAATCACAACCGTCACCATGTCGAACTTCCTCGCATCTGCTCCCGAGCCGGCCACCGAGCTGGGCAGAATGCGGGTTCTTTCTTCCACCGCCGGGCTTCGCGTCTCACCCCTGGCTCTCGGCGCCATGTCAATTGGTGAGGCTTGGGCGGAGGCAATGGGTGCGATGAACAAGGAGCAGTCTTTCAAGCTTCTGGACGCATACTATGAAGCAGGCGGCAACTTCATCGACACCGCGAACAACTACCAGGATGAGCAGTCAGAAACTTGGATCGGCGACTGGATGGCCGAGAGGAAGAACCGTGACCGCATGATTATCGCTACCAAATACACTTCCGACTTCAGGAGCCATCTGTACGGCAAGGGGAACACGGCAAACTTCATGGGCAACCACCGTCGCAGCCTGCATCTCAGCGTTGAGGCGTCTTTGAAGAAGCTCCAAACCGATTTCATCGATATTTTGTATGTGCACTGGTGGGACTACACAACTTCTATTAAGGAGATTATGGATTCCCTGCATATTCTTGTCGAACAAGGAAAGGTGCTTTATCTCGGTATCTCCGACACCCCTGCCTGGGTCGTCAGCGCAGCCAACACATATGCCATTGATCACGGAAAGACGCCTTTCAGTGTGTACCAGGGTCGTTGGAGTGTGATGCACCGAGATTTTGAGCGGGATATTCTGCCGATGGCTAGGATGTTTGGCATGGCCTTGTGCCCGTGGGATGTATTGGGCTCGGGCAAGTTCCAGACCAAGAAGGCGATCGAGGAGCGTAAGAAGAATGGCGAGGGCCTGAGATCATTCGTCAGCACAGGCGAGCAAACGGAGTTGGAGATCAAGATCAGCGAGGCTTTAGCCAAGGTTGCCAGCGAGCACGGAACCGAGAGCGTGACGGCTATTGCGCTGGCTTACGTTCGTAGCAAGGCACCAAATGTGTTCCCAATTGTGGGCGGCAGGAAGGTTGAGCACTTGAAGCAGAACATTGAGGCTCTCAAGATCAAGCTCACTGACGAGCAGATTGCCTACTTGGAGAGCGTCAAGCCATTTGATGTTGGGTTCCCAAGCAATTTCCTAGGCGAGGACCCGAACATCACTGGTCACTCAGCGCGCCTGTCTCGTGCGGCGCAGATGTCATTCCCCAATGCGGGCAGACAAACAAGTGTTTGAGGTTTGGTGTCAGATCATTAAATAGGAGTGATACGATTATAGAAGAAATGCAATCGTCAAGAACTGGAATATTCCAGTGGATCATGAACAGCGTCCTTCATGATACTTTGTATTGCGTCCTCAACTTGCTCTATCCCCACGAATACTAGTTTGCGGAAGTGCTTTATCTCCTTGTTCCGCATACGGAGCGTAGACGACGTAGTCACGGTACTCGGGTGCGTCTCGATCGATTGTGCTCAGTTGAGTTCCGGTCATCGTGCTTGTTGTAGTCTTCTTAGAGCCGTTCCACGTCGAGTTGTTGCCCACCTCTCTGGCTGCTGCCGTGATACGGCTAAACGTCTCTCGTATCTGGCGCGCAACGGAACGCCCTGTTCTAGGCTTGTTCCTTATCTGTTCGGGCGTGTGCTCCGCGTGACATCCCAGTCGTGGCTTGACGCGTCGGACGAAAGCCGTCATACCCGGCATGCAGGCACATATGACACTCGCGTGCATCTCAACGAGCGACCAGATCGAGAGAGCTTTGAAGTCGACTTTCGACATATTAGAGCCACTCATCATCACGTTCTGGTGGACGATGCTACTCACATGTTGGATTCTGTGTGTCCGCAAATTTTGTAACTGTTGCCAGTCTTATGCAACTTGATACGGTGACACTGAAGAGGAGTGTGAGCCAGGTACTGAGGAATCGCTTCAACGTGGGGCAATACTTACAATAATCCGACCAAGAAGATGAGGCTCACGCCAATCTTTTTCCAGATTGTCCACGACACGGTAATGCTAAAGCAACATGTCAGGCACCTTCAATGGCGTTAAGAAGCTCCGACAGAACTTACAATTGTGTTACTGGTAGAATGACGAGGACAAGGTCAATGGCGATGTTGGTCCCTCCATTCACGAAAGTCATGATGTTGACTTTACCGCACTGTCTAAGGTGTGAGCGGCGGTTTTGGTGTCAGGAAAAAGGGATCATGAATGATGACAAAGTTCATACCTGCCCTGCATGTTGCCCATCCCACCGTGTCCAGTTGTATGAAACTGGACTACAGACGAAAATGATTGCGAGGATTTGACCAATCCCATACGTTGTTGTGATACCAAGCAGGCCGTAACAGGCCTTTCGGAACCAGCTCTCCTGAAATAACCGCAAGTAAAAGATGATCACTGAGAGCTTTGTAACTGCTACCACAAAGGAGTAGAACAATTCTTCGGCGAAGAAGATCTGAACACACAGTCAAAAAAGCATCTAGTATTGAAGCAAAGTTTACTCACAAGCAGTATTTGGGTGATATTATCTGGCGCAACTGTCCAGATATCTTGACCGAAGCCCAGGCTTACGACTGTTTTCCATTAGGACAGGGTAATTATCTCGTTCGGGGTGTATACTTACGCACTTGAGATCCAACGTCAGAAGCTACTAGTATGATCTATGGAAAGGCATTAGCTTGTGCGAACACAGCGTGCCGCGTTGCTGAGCGAACCATAGATGCTAGAATTGCCCAGTCGTCCCACCCAAAAGGAAAAGCTGGATTCAAAGAAGGAATCTTGGATATAAAGCGGCTTGAAACCGCTATGAATGAGAGCGTGAAGATAGTCCACGTAATTGGAGGCTGGTCCAAATTGCGATTGAAAGGCGCTCCACATGAAGATTTGGAGTAGTTTTGAGCTTCTATTTGTGTATGCATCACATTAGTAACGCATCTAGGAGGTGCCATGATACGAAGAAATGATCGAACTCACGTAATGATTCAACAACAGTGCAATTCTGCGTCAAACAACTAGCTATCCCATCATTGAGCTGTTGATCCGTACATATACAGACGAAATCGGTGGGTTGACAGGTGGACTTCGCTAGCTGTGCTGTTGTGCAATTCATCTGCATAGCACTGCCTCAGCAACTTTCCTTCCAAATGAACTTGCCTTGATAGTGGGTGGAACATACCGCGCAAGGTGATATCATGCTCGACACCTGCTGCGATGCAGCGCCAGCCGGGTCGGCTGTGGTCGGTAGTGATGTTGCATTCGATGGCACTGCGCTCAACACCATCGCGGAGGCCATCGTGGTCTGACAAGCCAACCCTGCCAGGATGTTGAGAATAGTTTGCGTCATATCGACCTAGCAGTCTGATGCTGCAAAGACGAAGGCGAAAGCAATTCGCGACCCCTGACGATTCAGCAGCTTGGAAACACGAAGCAAAGCCTACATGCCGAGGCAAGAGAAACAAAAAAAAAGTGGCGCCGTGAACTTTTTAAAATGAATGTGGCTTTTTGATGTTCGCGGCGTGCTTAGGCTGAAACTAAGACAGACAGGCGAAACCAACAATAATGGAAAGCGGCTTCGGCAGGGGCTTCGGCAGAGACTTGGCTGCATCCGGCGCACCTAGCCCCGGCCCGAGACGACCTGGAAGCCTGTCTGCCCACGCAGTCAAACTCAATAGACTTATTGTTTGCTTGACTCAGGTAGCTAAGACGAACCCGAAATGAGGCCGCTAGAATTTCGAGGATTCTTTGATCGCGAAAAATGCCAAAGCGCGACATCGTAGGCACAAAGTTTGGAACCTTATTTCTCACGAGGAGCAACGTGGTTGCCGAAAACAAGTTCAATTGATGTTGATACTGCAGGTGCTGCCCCAGACACCATCACGTTAATGTTCGTGAGAAGGATATCCCTAGTCCTTCGACTGTACATAGTATTTGTAGAGACTGACATAGAAGTTTTAACCGCCGCTCGGACGAGAATCCATGAGCTTCAGACGAATTAGACTCTACGTTACCCCACTTGCACACAGCATCGTCTGCCCTATCCGTACGTTAGTTACAGCGAACGAATTACTTTGTGCGGGTTGACCCTGAAAGTCTACGCAGCTGTCGAGTCTGTCCGTGTTTCCGTTGCAGGGTTGATGCAGGCTACTTGAGACCCAGAAAGCTTGTTGCTGTGTTCTCGTGTGCAGTGATCTTCATACCCGGCGGCCTACGAGTTGTTATCGAAGCGGGGGCTACGGATACGCGTGTTTCCCACGTGGTCAGAGCTGAACTCACCCCCCGTTGCCGAAAAGAACCCCGGCATGTCGCAGCGATTGACATCGGAAAAGCCAAGGGGCTTAAATAGCTGAGAGACTGACTCAGCAAGATTATTTGACAGTGAATCTTGCTTAGGATTTGTCCAATCAACCCATGGATTAATACTGGATGTTATGGGGGTGATTTGGGATGGAAGCCATTGTCTCCTGATTCTAAGTTATCCTAAGCCATGTGGAGGCTTGGCAAACTTGCTACCCACACATGCTGAGGTTCGAGAATATTAGATATGGGGCTGAATGTGTATAGAGTGATGAGAAAGATGGGTTATCAGTGTCATGTTGGGGGTAGGATCGATTTTAGGTCACAATGTTGAACCAAGATCACGTAAAGACTGACCTACACAATGGGTGTGATCAACGATGTTCTACTGGATCGTCTGAAACAGCAGATGCACGTGCTAAACGGTCTCGACGAACAATTGAGCGGGGAATGCATGATGGAACCGGTTGCAACACGCAATCGCAATATCTACGGAACCTTTCGTCTCGTCGCTTGCACGCCCATGACAAACATTGATTGGTACTAGATGTCAACTGAAAAGGATGTTATGCGCTAACTCTTGTCAAACAGCCCTTATTTTCTTGTTTTAATACTATAGTTTTGTGATGCAATACATGTGGGTAATCGAATTTTCACTAGTCCCTAGTTTGCATGATCTTTCTCAACTCGCTCCGCCAGCCCAGCTAGCATCGGCACTGTTGTCGCATGATCGAATTTGCCCGCGGCCCAAATGATCATTCGTTTCACGGCCCCCTTAGAGGTGATGCCGGCACGGAGCCGGAGATGTACCGTGGTTTCCACCCTGGATCCATCTGTGCCTTCGATGTTGGACTCATGGAGAAGAATCGCCCACGTGATCCTCGAACCATAGCGAATGCTCGTGTAGACCAGCGAACGGGGAGGATTGATGCTGACAACATTAAACGAATCATCTTTACTCAGGCCGTAGTCGGGGACTCTGTCGCCGATTTTTAACTCTTGGAATTCAGGTTTGATTGTACGAGCCCCAGCCCAGGATTTTGGTAGAACTCGTTCCCATCGCTTCGGGAGGTACCATCCGCCGCGCGACTTGCCGAGCTGAACGACCCAGGGAAATATTTCTTCAGCTGGAGCCTGCATGGTGCGGTACTCGTTGAACATCATGGGGGCATCCGGGATGATGTCATCCCCGGGATGTTTGGATTGGTTCACTTGGCTCATGTTGAAGGCCTTCGCGAAGCAGCAGCTGGTGCGTTGAAGCGCTGTACGTGAGGAGTTTCTGACTTATCGATATGTTTCCTTGAAGTATGTACTGCAGTTGATAGTTCTTCTTAAGCAGATGTGGAGGCTGTAAGTACCGATGCACAGTTGCGGGGAAAGGGGACCTCGAAGTAATCCCGCGTCATTCGCTGCTTCTGCACGAGCCATAAGACGGCAATCAGTGTAGCAATACGGAATCTCCTAAATACCGAAAGCCGCGAAAGCCGCCATGAACTTTAAGTGTACCTGTCTGGGATGATCCATGCTCAGACCCTTGCTGCTGAATATCGTGAAGCTGTCCAGTTGCGTTGGCTACGACCTAGTCGGCCTAGATGATTCTCTTTCACTAAAACTGAAGAGAAAGATTTATAAACATCCCTCCTTCTCTGTCTTACACGTATCTGGAAATAATTGGATAATTGTTCGTTTTGGTAAGGTATTGGAGCCCTCTCAAGATTCCCTCGCCGAGTGATTACGCATGTCCTTTTCAATATTGTTTCTACCAATCTGCTTGACGACTGATTGTGTGCCTCTTTTCGAGATTTGTTCTACCTCGACTGACATCCCGACCAAGTTGGATGCGTACAAGACTAAGTTAAAGAACACAAGAGCGATGATATTCGGGTTCTTATATTGCGGCGCAGTATGTTCAGACATGGATCTCAAGATAGATAGTATCATTTTTTTTTTGACGATAGGTAGTCATTTCAACGATGTTCTCTTTGAAGTTTTCCATAAAGACTTAAGGTTCATTAGTTGAAGTGCGTGTATCTCTTTGAAGTTGACTTCCTGACGGTCACTAGTTACAAACTGAGATAGGAAGGTCCGACAAATGTGGTCCGTAACAGCCTGTAATCCCTGAGATTCCCCTTTTCCACTAAGTACCAGTATCCTGGGAAGTTTTGAACATCGCCTGCTAGGTTGCGCGACCAGGCGCTTCGAAATTCAAGACCAGACCCCACTTCTCATCCAGCTGCGTCTCATCGAAGTACCGTGTACACAAGTATGCCCAATGCCCGGTACCAGTTGCTAGCCGGCGGCAACCTCTGACATATTCACGTATATGCTCATTGGCCACCTCATCATCGGTCCAGGGAAGACGGGCCACAGCATCCTCACACGCTGCATAATGCTTCCTGATGAGACTGATAATCCTATGGACAGACTCATGAACCGAAATGTTTTCCGTGTTCATGAAGAGGAGGACCATGTTCTCAAGTTGACCGACATGCTGCGTTGCAGTCAGATAACCTGCGTAAACAAGATGGAAACGCCTGAAGGATCAGACTTACAAACTCCTTTTGCACACTCAGGATTTCATTAATCAAAATGGACAATCTCGTATACTCTGTCGCAATTGTCTTCATTGCTTCATGATATCTGGTGGAGTCTGGCAGCTCGAAATCCATCGCGAACTCGGTTTGAGTAATGGAAGGATAGACACCAATGTCGGCGATCCTAATTTCAAAATGATACCAAGGATCGGGCAAGTGCTCGTCCTGCCTCACTGCTTGCTGGCGGGCTACACCTTCGATGTATTCGTGCAGCTCCCTCCGCATTCGCTCGATCGACATTGGGCCCATTTCCTGTCTCATGGCTGTGAGCACTTCGTACAGTACTGCTACAGTCCCTGGAGAGTCAACTGGCGGGGTGAAGCATGCTTTCGCAGGATCAGGGTGGAGGCAGTGTTCGACACATTGGAGTGTCAAATCACAAATGTGGCGTGTCCCGGCCGCATCGGTGGTGAGTTCGCCACCTGTGTCTATCTCGTCGTCAAACCAGAATATCTGAGGGCACATATTTCTTTAGCTCATGTTCTTGAATTCGACAGAACAAAGATTAGAACAAATGGACTCGGCGATATGAATTACCCAGTACTCGTATTTTGTCAACGTCAATAACTTCTCCTTCTTGCATCTCGAGTAGAACACGCTTGCCATGATTGTGTAATTACCCTTCGTCCGATGTTTAAGTTTCTTTTTTTCGGGAATATTCACGCTGCTCGTGTACATGTTATTGAACCACCCTTTGAAGGCCCCAGGCAGGCGGCGAGGTTGACCAGCCTGGGTTGGAGGAGGGGGAGGGGATAAATTCAACTTGCCTCTTCAGCCACTGGTCAAGCTCTCCATTAATCTCGTCCAAAACATCCTGGGAGTGAATTTCCTTTGGCCACGCAGGCATCAAGCTCATCAAATTTACTACGTGGACCTCTCGTCCTACACATCGTCTTATGAGCCTGTCGCGTTCGTATGCTGAGGGGGTTGAGCCTGAAAGCTTGTATTCGGTCGCCTTTGAATGGCTCGTAACAGGTGGCACAAATTCATGCCCCGCGACGATCACTGGGCTGCTGTCGGATGACAAGTGTGATGGATTCAGCGCCATGATGATGATTCAGACCGAAGTGGCTGGAGTAGGTGCAGATACGACCACAAGAATAACCAAGATGGCACGTAAGTGACAACATGAATGCAATATCATAGGATATAAGTTATATTAAAATCACTGGGTGAAAATTTATCAGCATTACTTAAGTGATTCGGAAGCTGGAGACTGACATATCCATCGAGTGCCGAGCGGCGTCAGCACTAGTGTGAGCGGAGTGACCGCGGATCAGGTTCTGTTTGGATTTATTTTAGCTGTTTATAAAAAACTCTTATCAGGTCGAAAGCAGAGACGACCAGAGATCGGCTACATTGATGCTATTCAGCTGCCAATAATTATGCGGAGAGGTGGGTCGAATGATAGACAACACATTCACCTGTCCCAATTGATCTCGCCGTGATCCACTGATCCCTTTTGACTTGCTTACAATATTGATTCATATCTGTGATCGTGGTTTGGAGCATGCATCAACTACGTCATCAACCGAGGGTTTGGGGACTTCGGGATGACTTTTGGGACTTTGGGATGACTCCGAGAGTTGGAGGGCATATGATGCAAACATCCTAGACTATTGAGTACCTCTAATCATAAGCAGCCCATTGGTTGGACATCTACCTACACATATCCTAGTGACCTTTGCTATTAGACGTGGGCACCGGATGTCTTTTGGCTGATCATTTGAAACCCGTGATTATTCCTCGGTGCACCGAGGTAGTCACTAGAACGGACCAAGCAAATGAATCGTCCACAAGCAAGAAGTGAATCCACTGTTGATAGTCTCATAGAGATTAGTATAAATTATAGGCCACAGATTCTCTGTTAGAGCTTTGCTATCCGGGCAGTGTCCAACGCACAGAACCCCTTGTTTTAAAACGATCAAACATCCTATACATGCTGTTGTTGTCACTATTATCACCGTAATCTATTGTCATCGTCTATCGTCGTCGTATGTCGTCGTATTCTATCGTCTTTGTATATCGTCGTCGTCCATCGTGAGATGGAAGTATAAGTATACTACGAAGCGGGCACTGCCCGGCTAGTAAAACTCTTCTACTAATATGTTCGCGCGTTGAGCACCCGAAGTTAAAAGCTGCTCGCGCTTTACGTACCGAGTTGGAATACCTTGGCTTGTCGCAAGAGATAGCCGCTTGGTACCACAGGATGCTTCGTCGAGGCTGGTTCGCATGCCATCCAATCTAGTAAGGCACAGAAGACTGAAGTGAGCACATACCAAGCCACTATCAATGTTTCTGTTCGCCCGGTTTCCTAGCGGCGGCTTGCCGAAGTAGTTATTTCACGAATCGCGCAAAATTCAGCAGAGACAGTTGTCTCAATTCAAGTTTGCTTGGGTGGCTGACGTTTGCCATTTAAGGCAAGATAGAACAAAGAACATAACAGGATGTCTGACAGGACAAGCCGTCTTGATTCCAAAAGAAGTAAAAGTCAGCCTATTGAGGCTTGACTATGCTTACTCGGGAAAATAAGACACTCAGACGCCGTTTCTTCCTTGGTTGACGACCATAGACATCTCCTAATTCGCCGCGGGATGGCTGATAGCCTTTTTCCGCCACCGAGATTTGTCTTTGAGACTCGTATAGACAGCCCACCGACTCCGAGATTGGTAAATGGTGAGCTGGGCTCATCCTACGGGATCTGATTCAAGTCTTCTTGGCACACTCTGCGATGTTGATAGGGCGCCACACGGAAACCGTATCACCCACCAAATAATCACGGTTTGCTTGCTCTTGGCCATGTGACTTGAACGTTTGGTAACAAGGAGCCATCCATCATTATCTCGCTCTCTTTATAAGACAGCCAATTATCCCCGCCATGGTCCGCGGACATCCTCTTATTCACCCTCGCAACCTGTTCTTTCATCACACTAACTTCAACCGCAATGCGTTTCCCAACCGTCCTGATCTCCTTGGTGGCTTTGGCCAATGCAGCCGTTCCCAGCTGCTCGAGCTTTCCCAACTCTGCAGTATGCCTCTAGTATGTATGCTAAGTATTGCATGAAGCCTAATCAATGTCCCCATAGTGCGTAACCACATGCATACAAAACACCGGCCTCGACAAATATGCCTGCAGAAAAAGCTGCCGAGAGACTAAGCAGTCTCTTTGCTCAAAGAGCTGCAGCACCTCCCAGACTCGCGAGCTTGCTGACGGCGAATCCGTTGCTGAGAAACGTCAGATTACCAGTCCAGTACGGTACCCCGCGACTCTTCTTATTTAACACCAACACTGATAACCCAGAAAGTGTGTCGACCTTTGTCTAGCCAGACCTGAATGCGCTGAGGCGCGGTCCGTCATAACAGGCGATGGCTCCGCACCGGCCAAGTCGTTTGATAAGCGGCAGTTCTCCCCAGTAGGTCACCAACTCAGAAGTTTGAATATCTCGGTACTGAGACTGTTCAAAGTGCGTTCAGGCTTGCCTTGAGGAACTCGGTATCTGGGATGGCAAAGCCCGTTCAATTTGCAAGGAACAGTGTGGCGAAGCCAGAGTCAAGAGAGAACCGATTTCTGCCCCGGTGGCTGCTGCGCCGGCGGAGAAGCGACAGATTCAATGGTCTGAGGTATGTATCTCATTGATGGAGGGGAAACACAAGTAAGTGGCTGATGTTGTGTCAGTGTGTTCTTGCATGCGTAGAGGAACTCGGTATTCGTGATGGGAAGGGATACGTCTATTGCCAGAGACAATGCGGCGAGCGTGAATAGGCGCTACTGTTTCATCAGTGTTTAGAATACGACGGAATACTGGGCTCGATGGAAGTGGAATTGTGGCCAATATCACGGCTTCAATTATTGTCTGCCCATTTGTAATGAGACTCCATCGCAAGCACAAGATTGTGTGGTGGAGATGACTTTAATAATGCATGATGGATTTCGGTTTTGAGCTGAAATGTGACTAGTAAACCGTCTCTTGGTGTTTCGAACTCACTGAACCTTGATACAAACCTTGCCAACATGTGCTCCAGTTGAGAGATACTCAAAGGCAGCAACCACCTCATCCCGCCCGAATCCGAATTCCTTCTCTACGGGAACCTTCAATCCGCGAGCCACCACGTATCGTGTAACCTCCTCCAGGTGCTGTCTAGATCCGACCATGATTCCACGAACAACAGCTCCCTTAGACAAAGCCAGGGCAGCCACGTCCGGCATCTGATCCTGGGGGCAGGACGCGAGGAAGCCGATTACGGCGATAGATCCTCCATATGCGACGGCATTGATACTTTGGGCAATCGTTCCAGCGCCTCCGTTCTCGAGGATGAAGTCCGCTCCCTGGCCTTTGGTGATCTTGAGAACCTCATCAGACCAGTTAGGCTTTGACTTGTAGTTGATCACATGGTCGGCTCCGTAGGTCTCTTGGACGTATTTCAGCTTGGAGTCAGAGGAAGACGTGATGATGGTAGTCGCCCCAGCGGCTTTGGCTAGCATCAGTCCGGTAATTGACACGCCACCAGTTCCTGCAACGCAATCGGTTTCGCAACGCTCAATCCTCGCCTGGTAGAACTCACCAAGGCAGAGAACGGTCTGGCCCGGCTTAAGCACGGTGTTGCCGTACAGTGAGTTCCACACTGTAGAACCAGTGCACACCAAGGCTGACAGCTCTGAGTAGCTCAACTGCGAGTCCGATGGAACCTTGACCAGAGCTGACGTAGGCAGGACGATGTATTGCCTCAGAGCTCCATCAAAAACACCTCCCAGGCTATGGTCCCAATCTTTCATCGGGCCATAGAGGGTGCTGAGATCGAAAGCCGCGACAACCTTGTCTCCCTCAGCAAACCCATCAACATGTTGCCCAACTTTCATCACGTCGCCGGCGAGGTCGGAGCAAGGAACAACATTGTCTTTGACAGGGAAGGGGTACTTTCCGGTCGCGACAGCGAAGTCGCGGAAGTTGAGAGCGACACTGCGAATACGGATGAGGACTTCGTAGGACGAGGGCGACAGAATAGGCTCAGTGCTAAGTTGGAGGTCCTGGATGGAGTTGCGCTGAGGTAAACGGAAGACTTGCTGGGACGCCATTGTTTAAGTCGCGGAGCCAAGTGTCAGGATGGGCGTTGCAAAGGTTATGATGTGAAAATGAACGGAATGTTCAGGTTATTGCTGTGGTTTCTCTCAACTTTGCGGGGTTTATGACCGTATTTAAAGCTTCAGGCTTCAAGCTTCGACCACAGGCCTTACTTCATATCTGAGAGATGGATTTATCAGCAGCCTGTGGGAGATGTGAAAATCGGACAGCCTACAATCGATGGCATGAGCTGATTCGGTCGATTAATCAGCAGTAATTCTCAACCTTCTTTACTGTTCGCCTCGAATGCAGTCGTTGCCCAGCTGGTATATCGGGCCGAGCGAAGCTTGACGTCACAGGCGAGGGCCAGAATGGAATCACAGAAGTTGAATCAAGCTCATACTTCTGGTTTTTGCGATTACAAATAGGCTCAAAAATCACTCACCAATTAGAGAAATCGATCGAATAGCTGTCTTCAAAGATTCGGGATCAGATGAAAGTCAGATGGATGAGGAAAAGCAAGTTTGAGATCGAATCTAGAGCGTGTGGGTCGAAGTAGGGATCCATTGACAGTGTGGAGTCAACCAGTTGACGAAAGTGTAACCGCAAGCGCAAGCGCCCTAGTGCATCGGGATACTGGGCGCTTGCAAACGCAAATCCATGCTACGCGCCTGTTTGGTATGGCGATCTATATGACCATTGGGAGAATTCTGGCCGTCTTGAACAGCGACAAATTTGATGTACTGGCTCTCAAATCTCCAAGTGGTCCCTCAAGTCGTTCATGGGCCGGTGGGTACATGACATATTCAAGTCACTGTTCATGCAAGTTTGGCTCCAGCAGACGCCTAATATTGTGGAAAGGCAACGACCCCCAAATATGGGGACTTTTAATGCTTGAGAAACGCAATGAATTAAATACCTAATGAAAAAGTAAAATATCTACCAAGGCACAGATGCCAATGAAAAAACTGTCTATCCCCACCAAATGAATTGAAGTAATCAAAGAAAAGTTTCCCAGTATGTCTATAGACAAGGCTTGACTGCAGAATATCGTGCTTCTGTAGTCTCTCTTTTTGATCGATGCCTTTTCCAACTTCTTAGTTGTACTTGTATACGGAAAGACGGTCCGGGGCACCACACAGTTCACCAGAGTTACCGGTGCACTTGTAGTAGCACTGGCTCTCATCGGCAGCGTTCGCAGGCTCGCCGGTACCACAGAAGCACTCCTTGCCGAACTCAAGACCAAAGTACGTAGCACCCTTGCCGTTGTTGCAGAGGCTAGCGCACATCTCAACAGTCATGTTGTTGTCGTCAGCGAAGTGGTCACCATCCAAAGCACGGCCGCCGGGAGTCTCCTGGGCGCACTTGACGTATGAGTACTGGGAGGTGGAAACGGAGACAGCGAGAGTTCTGCCAGTGTTGTAGAGATTCAGGCGGTCCTTGGCACCGCAAGTGTAAATTCCGTTGCCGAAGCAGGGAGTGCCGCACTCGGAGTCAGACACTAGCTCGAGATCGAGGGAGTAGGTGTTGGCGCAGTAGCACTCGTTGCCATTCTCGACACCGAAGTACTTGTAGTTGGAGCAGTAGGACCAGCACTTGTAGGCGTCCATGTCGTCGGCGGTGAGTCTGGAACCAGTCTCGAGGAGGCGGAGAGTCTGCGTGTCCTTTGCGCAACCGGTGTAAGTGAAGGTAGCTCGGGGATCGGTTCTGACAGGTCCAGGCACGGTGCGAGCATAGATGTTGAGACGTCCACCCGAGCCACAGTAGCTCTTGGCATCTCCCGAGCAGCGCATCTGGCAGTCGGCCTCGGCAGCGATGCTACCTCCGTGGATGGTGCTGCCGCAGTAGCACTCGCGGCCGTATTCCACACCAGCGAAGTTGAATCCCTTGTTGGAGCAGTACTGTCCACAGTCCTCGGCCTTCATGTTGTCAGAGGAATATCCGTCCTCTCTGAGGGCACGACCTCCATCGCCCTCAGTGTGGCAGTAGAGATAAGACCAGCCGCGGTTGTACAAATCCTTCACGGAGGGTCCGCTATAGCCGTCGGTTTGGTAGAGATTGAGACGGCCCGGGCCGCCGCATCTGGAGTGATCGTCCATGCCGTTGCAAGGCATGTTGCAGTCGCCAGAATCAGCTGGGAGAGCAGAGTCGGTGAGGACATCACCGCAGTAGCATTCCCTGCCGTACTCAGTGGCGAAGTAAACGTAATCCTTGCAGAAGTCGGAGCACATCTGGGTGCTCATCGAGTCAGACGAGAAGCTCGCATCCTTGAGGGCACGGCCGTGGTCTCTGGGGGGCTCTGAGTAGCAACCCTTGTCGGCGAAGGTTCGAGCTTGAAGCTGTCCTCGGGGCTGGACCTGGACGGCAGCGGCAGACACCAGGGGTGCCATCAGAGGCATGGCCATAAGGCCGATGCGGGAGAAGGTAGCGAAAGACATGGTGAAAACGAAAGTCGATGTCTGAGTATTCAACTCGAGAAATGAGAGTGGTAGTGAGAAGGTGAGTAGATGAGGTGATGAGTGGTGGTTATCTCGTCATTCTAGATCGGACATGCTGATGGTCTTAAATATCCCGATGTAAGATGATTTCAGAGGAAATGTTTATTGGGTTGGAAGCCGTCTCCAGCCCTGACTCCCTATCCGAAGCACCTGGACTGGATTGTTCCCCCACATGTGCTGAGTGTCTTGGGCTGGAACAATTTGCCTCTTGGATTATGCGAATCTATTTCGACGCTAAGGATCCCAAGTGTTTGGTTTAGGTCCCTGGAAGCTTCCCCGCCCTACAGCTTGAAGATTCATCGTTGGGTCCAGCTTGGTTCCTTGTTGAAAGCCTTTCCTCTTTGGGGCAGCCCCCTCACAGCCCAAATTGTCACCACGAGTGGCAGCGGCGCCAGCAAGGCGATGAGAGGCCTTGGAGCTAGCCAAAACGCCCCCTAATCTCCACGCGAAGAAATCAACGGCAATGCACGAAGAACGCAATCTGTGGGCTGCCGTGTGTTCAACAACGACTTGAACCATCTCGGGCCTAGCTGCAGCCACCAACTTGAGCCAAGCTGCGTTAAGCTTACTTGCCAAGACAATAGGTTGTTTTTGAACGCCATGTCGGCTTTGGTGCCACGCGAGGCCAGAACTCGGCATGTCAAGTCTGTCACTGCCGGTGATGATCGTAGGGTCTGGCCCATATTTTTCTGTTGCAACAACATGGGGGGGAAAGAGCGAAGTGCCGAATTCCTAACCAACGACGACTTCAACTTTCGTGAGCAGTCATGCCCAAATGGCTGCAATCTGGTCCGGCAAGAGTGCCAAAAAGGATCTACTATCCAAGACTCAGCCCGAAAAGTTAGAAACTGCGTGCGTGCATGACATATGCCAAAGGCTGCCGGTCCTTGTCGTTACCAAGCCCTCGGAACATTTAAGCTTACCCAAAGTCTCCGCTTTACAATCAGGAAACTTACTTTTCAGCTCCGCGAGCGACCACAACTAGGTCAACGCTATTGAGACAGTTCCTGGTCTGCCCCTGACTACGCTAAAGATTCATCGTGAGATCCTGCGACTGTGCGTCGGACAGCGAATATCGCTTAATTGATTGCTTTGCGACCAGACACACGCCACCCCCGCGAGATTGATTGCGGCTCGTGAAGCCAGCATGGAAACTCGCTGTCGCCGATTGGCTGGCTTACGCGGGAGAGTATGTTCTCTGCGCCCAACAGATTAGCAAGATACCATCGATGCCGTTGCCGTCCGGCTAAACGGCACTCTAAGGCGGTAGTTCCTAGTAATGCAAATAGTGAGGAAAGGTCATATCCGGCAGACTGGGTTCTGCGATGAGGCTATTCTCAACACGATCAGTCGGTACTCATAGTAGTAGCACTAATTAGTGGGCAAGGGCCTTGGCGATTACGCGTCAACTGCCACTCGTAGTAAACTTGCGATGCTTCAGCCAGCCCTACAGAAAGGGGTCTGTCTTGGCAATGAACCCATATGTCTTGCGTTTCAACATTGTGAACGTGACTAGCTTATGGGAATTCATCACCCGGCAGTTCCCATTTTCAAAAGTCAGTAAGCAACGGCTTCACGATGGCAAGCTCTCCAAATCCCCGTCTGCCAGAGCTTGAAGGAGTAAAGACTGCATCACCGTCGACTACATCTCGCCATCACAGCAGCATGCGGGGTCAGCGAGGGATTTTCTCGTGTGCTCAAGCTACCTTGACATGACCAGTATGGGCAATGTTAAGCGCTTTTCTTCCGCCCTTTCTTCCGTCTCCGTAATTGTTGTCCCGGGGTACCCCGCACGTTACCTTGTTTGGGGACACCGCATCGTGGGGAAATGCAACATTGTCATCACTCGGGACACGAGAAGTGCAGATCTATGTGGAGAAACTCGTGAAAGCATCCAAACCACGTCTTGTTCGGGGAAACAAGCGGAAAAGTCCGATCCGTCCCATCCATTAATTGCAGATTTTCCAAGCCCTACTGCAGGCCGTTCTTAATTTGTGGGCTCTAACCACCCGAGTCACTGAGTGGTGACCGCTTTGCTCACCAATTCAGCGGCCGAGACTCCCCGATTTGAAAGTACGGCTTTACGCGTATCTTTTGGCTTCCTTTTGGGCAGTTGCATCCCTCATGATTTCATCTGGAGTGAATGAGGCAACTCGAAGAACTTGCCAAGTGTTGAGTCCGATGGCAATGCTAGCATAAATAAGAGACGAATAGAAATGGCATGAAATCTAGGCAAGCCTACACTTTGACAAGTCTTTTCCAGGCTCTGTGTCGAAAATGGCGACTCATACTTCAAAAGCCCTTCTTTGGGCCCTTTTTTTCCTCGTCTATGGTACTTCTCTGGCACAGGAGAAGAAGTGTGAGTCTTCCAGATATGGAAGCAAGCCTCGTGTTTTTGTTCTTACAGATATGAGCAATGAGCCTGACGACCAAATGAGTCTGGTTCGTTTCCTCACTTACGCCAATGAGTTCGATATCCAAGGCATTGCTGCGACCACATCAACATGGCTCCCAAGTCGTACCGACCCCGATACCATCCGCGAAGTTGTCCAAGACGGCTATGGACAAGTCGTTGATAACCTCAGTGCGAACGCTCCCGCTGATGCTTCATATCCATCGACTGAAGAGATCCTCTCGAAGATTTCTTCTGCTCACCCGGTATATGGACTTGAAGTTCTAAAGGCCAACAACCTCAGTGACGCTGCTGCCAATCTCGTCAAGGCGACCGACGACTCAGATGCCCGTCTTTGGGTGTCTGTCTGGGGCGGTGCTGCCGTTCTGGCTGAGACTCTTCAGTATGTCTCCAACACTCGCGATGAAGCTGCAGTAGAATCCTTCGTCGGCAAACTCAGGGTCTACTCCATCTCAGATCAAGACGATGCCGGTTCATGGATTCGAGCCCAATACCCCGCCTTGTTCTACATTGTGTCGCTTCATGGATGGAGTGAATACACCCAGCCAACTTGGATCGGGATCTCTGGAGAGGAATACCGGCACTTCGACGTTGGTGGGCCTAATTCGGCAATCGTCTCCAACGAATGGCTGCAACAGCATATCCGGATTGGTCCTCTTGGAGCGCATTATCTCAACTGGTCATTCATCATGGAGGGAGACACCCCTGCCTTCCTCCCTCTGGTCCAGAACGGATTGGGTGATATTGACCACCCGGAGTGGGGAAGCTGGGGCGGCCGTTACGTACAAGTTGACGCACCCACTGCTGCTCACCGCTCAGTGTATTCAGATACCGCGGACTACGTGGAAGGCGCGGATGGCAGGGCATATTCTAGCAAGTTCGCGACCATTTGGAGATGGAGAGAGGCCTACCAGTATGACTTCGCTGCGCGCATGCAATGGACCATCAATGGCAACTTTGAGGAGAACAATCACCAGCCTGTTGTCGTCGTGAACGGATCTTGCGGGCCATCGGCGACCGAACTGCCTTACAAGTTTGGCGACCAAATTGTCTTCGACGCCTCCGAAAGCTGGGATCCTGACAATGATGAGTTGCATTTCGAGTGGTTTCACTACCGTGAGGCCAGCGCAAGGGATCTTGAAGGGTTCAGTATCCCACTCGTCAGCAATAATCTCAACATCACCAGCTTGAACTCCGACGGCAGCATTGTCGCTGTTGAGCCTCAGCGTAACCAGGTAAGGAAATCATTGCAACCAGCCCAAAAGACCAAGCTGACAAGATTTTGCGGCAGACGATGCATCTTATCTTGTCCGTTACGGACAACAGCGATATGCCTTTAGTTACGTACCGAAGGCTCATCCTCAAGCCGAACTGAGCGCTATCGAGACTAGAGTTGTCCATTAGGGTGATTGTAGTTTCATGACCATAGGAAATACAGGATGGCCTCTTTAAAGCGCAGAAAAACACTGTCCCAAATCCCCGACGTGGTGATGCTGGACTGCAGAGTGATGCGTGGGTGGTATTTGCTCTGTATTCAACGGCTCAAAAAGGGTTCTCTATTCAATTAAGGCGTGAAAAACTCTAGAAACCCTGCCTCGGGCTGGAGACGGGCGCTCTGCAGCCAGGACTTCATTCAACCCCTCAGTCATGTCAATTTCATCAGCCTCCTTGAACCATACGTCTTGACTAAAATACGACCGATGGCCCAGATATATGACCAGAAACACCGGATCGCCGATATAAGCAGTCAAAAAGTCCCCTACAGACCACTGCCCCGGGAGGAACACCTGAAATCCATTGATCAGCATCAAAACCAATGCACCAATCGTCCCCGCCCACATTCCCCAAGGTTGCGAGCGCGATCGATACGGAGATTCGACTCCGTGGAATTTGACTGCCTTCTGATACCTGAGGTATATCGTCCCACAACAAATCCAGCTGATGAAGCCAGCGGAGTTGGTGATGTTGATGAGCCAGTTGAAGACAGTGAGACTAGTGCTGGAGAGACTGAGGTATGCGAGGGGGCTGAAACTGGCGCTGGCTGCTACGGCAGAATAGGGTAGACCGTAGTTGTTGCATCTCTTGAATATGGCCGGGCAATAGCCAGAGAGTAGAGGTTCCTGGATGCAGAGTACAAAAAAGCGTTACCTGCGGTACACGCCGAAAGAAGGATCAGCGCATTGACAATGCTATCCAACACAGGAATACCAGCGTTGCGGATTGCGATGACGAAAGGTGAACTTGCGGTCCCCGAAACGCTCAGCCTTGGATCGTCGGAGGGACATACAACTCCAATACCTAGGACAGTCGGCATGAATAGGATGATTAGCCGCCAGAAATAACGTTTTGCAGCTCGAGGCAAGTTCTGTCTTGGTGACTGCATCTCACCGGCTGTGACGATGAGCTGCTCCGGGGCTAGGACGAAGGCGAACGAAGCCAGAACGAAGGACTGGAGTAGGGCAACGAACCGACCGATATCGCCTTCCTCCAGGTAGGTGTTCACTGGACCAGGATCTTTCCAATACCTAAACCCCAGTCTATCATGATTTGGGCCTCCACCGAAAAATAGGACGATTGACAGGAAGATAAGACCAAGGATTAGAAGGATCTTCATCCCAGCACTCCAAAACTCAGCTTCTCCGAAGAAGCGCACCGGAAGAAAGTTGAGGGTGATAATGATAATAAGAATGACTGTAATCCAGACAGCTGGATTGACGGGAGAATTCCAGAAGTCGATCAAGAGCGTCGAGGCAACAAGCTCGTAGGGTACCAAGATTCCGAGCGAGTACCAGTAGAGATAACCCATCGCGAAGCCGAGGCTACGCGAGACATACTTGTTCCCATAGTAGCTCATGGTTCCTCCAGGCACAGGCAGGTAGGTTGCGACCTCTGCGATCCCGGTCACAATACCGTAAACCAAGATAGAGAGAATGCCGTATGAGACCAAGAGAAATCCTGGACCACCAACACGTAAGACCTGACCTGTGCCTAGGAAAAGGGAGGTGCCGATAGCGCCGCCGATGGCGATCATTTGCGAGTGGCGAGGCTTGAAACCACGATGGGTTTCTTCGTTTCTTTTGGGCTCTTGAGCGCCATCTTGGATGCTCTCGACTTTTCTAAGTGTCTCTTCGTGTTTCTCAGGCAGTGAGCCGTCGCTTCCGAGGGGCGCCTTGATGGGGTCTTGCTCTAACGACGTTTGCATTATTTGCGAGGGGACAGAGACTGAGGCGGAGTGGTATAAGGGCAGTGATGGAGCAAGTATCAGCAAATATCAACGCGAGATGCGTCTGGAGTCGAAACCCATCGAGTATAACACAAGTACAATAGTTGAAAATGAAGGGCTGTCAGTGGGATGACAGATTTTAATGTAAGAGTCCTTCCTCGGAGTGAGCAGGTCAAGTAATAGGACCAAGACTGACTCAGACGAATAAGATAGGTCTTAATAGTGTAGGCTTTTGACCAAAGATAAGCCACGCCCTTGATACCTCTCCGTCCGTGATATCAGACAGTGCAAATTATGGCAAGAACCGCAAAAAGCTGGAACTACCCATGATCTATCCTGCGTGACTGGCAATCAAGACATCTTGGATCATGACTCCGGCTTGGCTTGCGTGTCCCATCCTAGCAAGGGTCCAATTGATCTTCATCCATCCCTATCGCTGACAGACCAAAAACCCGACATATCTCCAATCTCTCCGCATGCTTTGATGCACCCCACAGAGTCAAGCATCAGCATTTAATCAAGTGCTGCAATTGGCGGGCGCTAACGGCGGCCGCGCCTGAGTCCTTGGAACAAGCATTAAGCTTAGATAAGGAATTTCCAGGTGAGGTCAAATTGCCACCAAGAAAACGTACAATCCTACTAACTGGAAGTAATTACAATCACGATCAGGACGTCATTGAGTTTCCAACAGATGCTCTCGCATCTTAGTTCTACATCAACTTGTTTCTACCGCCACGACACTCTGCCGACAACAACGAAGCAAGCTTGCAACATGGCTCATCCATTTGTTACTGACTCCAACGTCTTGCACCGCAGCTTTTCTGGACTTCCGGAAAGAGTTATCTCAACTTCGGGTGTAACTCTCTTCCTAGACTCTGGAAGGCAGATTCTCGATGCCTCTGCCGGCCCTGCCGTCTCCTGCCTTGGTCACGGACGCGATGAAATCGCCGAAGTAGTTGCGCAACAAATCCGTCAACTAGCCTACCTTTACTCCGGGGCACCATTCACATGCGACGCAACCGAGAAATTGGCCTCGATCCTTCTCAGAAATCGACCCGGCGGCCTGTCGAAAGCCATCTTCGTTAATTCCGGTAGCGAAGCAACCGACGCTGCGATCAAACTTGCGACGCAATACTGGCACGAGAAGGGACTACCCCAGAAAAAACACTTTATCGCGCGAAAACAGAGTTATCATGGAAACACTATTGGTGCTCTTTGTGTATCTGGGCATTCATCGCGGCGAGCGATGTATGGAGAGTGGCTTTCTGACAACGTCAGCTTTGTCGACCCGTGCTACGCCTATCGTCTGAAAGGCATTGGAGAAACTGACGACGATTATGTGCATCGTCTTGCAAATCAACTGGAGAACGAAATTCTTCGCGTTGGATCCGAGAACGTTGCTGCATTCATCGCAGAAACTGTCAGTGGAACAACACTTGGTTGTCTGCCTGCTGTGCCGGGCTATTTTAGGGCTGTGCGAGGAATTTGTGACAAGTATGATATTTTGCTCATTCTAGACGAGGTAAGCATCATATTTTCACCGGTATGCGATTCGAAGATTCACAAGGTTACTGCATAGATTATGTGCGGCATGGGCAAAACTGGAACAATGCACGCCTGGGAGCAGGAGGGGATCTCGGGCCCAGACATTCAGACGGTCGGAAAAGCCCTCGGCGGAGGCTTCATTCCCCTTTCAGGTGTCTTTCTCCGTGAAAAGATATTTGAAGCGCTAGCTTCAGGTTCAGGTGGACTGGCTCATGGCCACACCTTCCAGGTAAGCGTTGTGTCTTGTGTTTCTGGTTTCGACTGGGATACAGGCTGACATGCCCGCCTTCGTAGGCACACCCAGCTGCATGCGCCGCGGCGATCGAAGTTCAGCGGATTATTCGAGACGAAAACCTGCTCCAAAATGTTTCCGACATGGGAGCAGTGCTAGAAACACTCTTGAGAACCGAACTCGGTGATCTCCAGCCGGTTGCTGACATTCGAGGACGTGGCCTCTTTTGGGCCGTCGAGTTCATGAAAGACAAGGAAAGGAAAGTTTCCTTCTCCCCCGAGTCTAAGTTTTGCAACCAGATCGTCGACCGAGCTTTGGCGCTGGGGCTGAATATCCTGGGGAACCTGGGCACGACGGGGGAGGTTCATGTGGAGCATGTGATAATGTCACCGCCATACATTGTCACTAAGACGGAGTTGCAGCGTATGGTGAGGATTTTGAAGAGTGCAATTGAAGATGTCAGCCGGGACTTCTTTGAATCTCAGCATCCTCGGCCGTAGCTTACGTATAGCATCAATACCAAGGCAGCACGAGTTAGCTGAGTCTCTGAAATAACATAATCTCTCTATCCTCCATGTCTCCTGGCGTCACAGGAATATCCTTTTGACGAGACGTCATTAAGTATTTGACCATATGCTACTGTTTGAATCTTTACGTAGAGGCTCGTCCATATGTGAATCTTTCTTCCCTTCTAACTTTTCTGCTTCGTCGCAGTTTGCCGCCTGGAGGTCGTCCATATGTGACTCGGACAACTGCACGCAAATAATCAAATCAATTTTGCTGGGACAAATACTTGAAAAGCACGTTCTGTCCCAAGCATCGCGGATAACGCAACGCAGAATACCGCTATCAGCTTTAACCATCACTATTATCAATAAATTGGCACATTAGCTAGTGCTCGACTAAGAACTCGATGGCGTAGCTTTTGCCTGCTAGCTAGTTGAAAGTTAGCATACCCCTGATTACTTTGGCACCCCCAATTTGCCTCCTGCCTGCCCCACCCCGCCGTTGGCGCCGTGCATAATGCTGTTATCCGCCCTCCTTATCAGGACGACGCGCTCATCAATCCCCCTCACCTCCAACCTCTCCCATATCACCACCGCCCATAGCGCCGAGAACTGCCAAATTTCATGATCATCCTTCTTCTTACTCTTATCACCGACGCGAGACGAACATCAGCCCGCCCGTCACTGCCCCTGTACTACTGCATCCGCGCGATGCCACAACCAAGAGATGGGAACAAGAGAGGTGGGTACACACGCCAGAGACGCGGGTGTGTGACATGTCGACAGAGGTATGATAATGTTCCGCTGTTCAAGTCCTGATCATTCATGCTCAGAGATCCAGGAAAAAGAAATGCGACCAGGTGTACCCGATTTGTGGGCACTGTTCACGCCTCAATCTGGTTTGCAATAGAGAGACTCCGCGGCCTCTGAAACCTTCCTCTTCTCCCTCCAAAGACCCAAGCAACACGGACACCGAAGATGTTCCTGTGATTTGTCACTGCCGTTCACACAAGGAGATCGTTCGTATCGCACAATTATGCAAACCTCTAGACCTTGTGTCTACTGTCTCCGGCAATGCAGAGCCCACCAACCTCGTTGCAAGTAGGCGATCGATGTTACGATATTACACAGTCACTCTAGCGTTTCTTCTCACGACCAATCTAGAGAACAATTGCTTTCTATCAGGTTTGTGTCCTTTACTGATTATGGGTTAGCGTTGTCTCTGACGATCACTAGTTCTCATGCCGATGGCTTTTGAGTGTCAACCTCTGATGTATGCCCTGGCGGCTTCGGCTTCCTCTCACTTGGCGTTGCGGTCAAGTGAGTTCAAGGATGTCGCCTTGCGACATCGAGGATTTGCCCTGAGCAAGCTTAACACAGCGATGAGAGACTCCGAGCTATCTCCGGAAATGTGTCTTGCAGTGACCATGGTTCTATGCTCAATGGAGTCGATATCAGATGCGACAGATACTTGGTATCACCATCTCGCTGGTGCCGCAGCTGCCTTGAAGACTACGCCTTATGGGGGAAGATTGGATCCTGAGGCAGAAGGCGTATGTCTATCTTCGCCTGAGGGTAAATGGCTTCTTCGGAACTTTGCCTACCATGACGTGTTGATGAGTGTCTCTATGGACTGCCGACCGTTTTTAGTTGGGGACTATTGGCTGTCCGAGGACAATTCCCTCGCAGACCCTTACTTCGGATTCGCTTCGCGGGTTTTATTTCTTATTTCAGAAACCAGCGTTCTAAACGCCGACTTCGTGGGGGCGAAGCAAGCGTCTATGGAAGAAGATGGCGTAATTATTCCCGATACTGCTGGCGGCGATGGCAGTGAATTCGCTCGATCATCATTTTCGGATCGTGCTCGCCTTCTCGAAAGTGAACTGCGGAGTTGGAGCTGTCCATCAGGAGATGAAGGCTCGCCTCTGACTCAACTAGGAGAGGCCTATCGACATGCGGCGCTGATACACCTGTATCGAACAATCAGGCGACATGTTCGTGGCTATTCTGGGGTCCTCGGAGCCAAGATCCAGGCCTGTGTGAAGGAGATCTGCGATCTTGTGGGTAGAATGCCCGAAGGATGCTTGGCTGAATGCACCCTTGTCTTTCCACTATTCATTGCTGGCGGGGAAGCGCGGGACACAGAACACGTCGAGACTATTCGAGAAAGACTAGGAGTGATTGTGAAACTGCGCAGATTTCGGAATGTTGAAGCTTGCGTTGATGTTCTTGATGAAGTGTGGAGACTGCGGGCTTCGGGGTCGCGGAGTCCCGACCAGGACAAGGTTGACTGGTTGGATATCGTTGAGCATCGCGGATGGAAGCTAGCTATTACATGATACCTATTGAAACGAATGCGATCTAATCTGCCTTCTTTGCTTCTAACGATCGCATCAACTCATGAGACAAGAGTGTCCTCTGGCTCTCCGAAACAAACCCGATGAATTCTAAAGATCGCGTCACTCTGCCGCCGTTGCCGCCGTTTTAGAGAAACACCGCCGTTAGCGCCACGCATACGACGAGATATCTAGTAGCCAAAGCTGGTCTTATCACACACTACATTATGACCTGTTTCTTCTAGGTTAGCCAAATTAGCTCACCATAATTTGCAAGATATTTATCACTGTCTCAAGCACGCCACCTCTGTGCAGCTTTCTCCCGGCCAGACACCACATCACCAACATCACATCAAGATCATCGCGTCTCCGCCTTTTAATTCCACCTCTTCAATATCGTCATTCAACCCTCGTTGTTCAGAACGACTGTCATGGAAGCCACGACACAAACCGCTACAGAACCTAAGGCAGACGATCGCCCCGATCAAGCCGCCGTACCATACCGCGGTCCTCGTCTTCCTGCGGTTCCTGACGATCTGGTCATTCCGGGCATTTTTGACATCGAATGTGACGAACGTCTTTGGGTTCCGCAGGCCCCGGGGGTCTGGTTCCGTCCGCTCCTGTTTTCCGTCTCTGGAGGTTACTTCGTCAACATTCTTCGCGTCCGCCGCTCTGGTATCCTCTCTAGACATCGTCATGCCGGCGCTGTCCATGCAACAGTCTTGAAAGGCAGATGGCACTACCTTGAGCATCCATGGTGGGCCACTGAGGGAGGCTACGCATATGAGCCTCCGGGAGATATTCACACGCTCGAAGTGCCGGACGATGTAAAGGAAATGGTCACGATGTTTCATGTAACGGGAGCGTACATTTACGTTGACCCAGATGGAGTGCCTGTCGGTGTGGAGGATGTTTTCAGCAAGCTCGACAAGGCGAAGAAGCATTATGAGGATGTCGGGCTTGGGGCGGCGTTCGCTGATCAGTTTGTGCGTTGAAAGCGGTGGGGGTTTTGTCTCTTATCCAAAACAGTTAGCCCCGCTAGAATATCTTTCAATTGCAAGAGCCCACTAGAGCTCAGTAATTCAAACAAGAAGCAAATGCAAAATATGAGACGTCAAGGACAGGATTCGAACCTGCGCGACCGAAGCCACTGCCTAGACAACTAGAATGCCAACCGGAGTCAGATGTTCATAGCAGGGCAGCCCATTAACCACTCTGGCACCTTGACATGGGTGCTTTTTTGATGGTGGATAAAGGACAGAGTGTCATTATGTCCACGACTACCACTAGTTGTGTCGTAAAAGATGCAAAAAGGAATTCGACGTTGGCCTGATTCGAACAGACGCTCCCGAAGGAACAAGATTTCTAGTCTTGCGCATTAGACCACTCTGCCACAACGCCGGATGATCCCTGTTGCAGATCGCTACTGAGAGTGGAGATGCTGTGGTCAGCCGACATTGGCGTACTCGATCCTGGGTTGACACTGGACTCCCGTTGTACAGGGAACGAAGCTCATTTCTACACCTTAATGATGGAGATATCTGCCCGGAAAATCCATGGTGAGTTGCTGTTTATATACGATACAAATCTCCCATGCTCAACACTGATGTATCGATGTGTTGGGTTTGAATTCGCACTAACAGGTCCTTGAATCAAGTGCGTATTTTCGTACCTTACTGTGTGCTGCATTATGGGCCCACATCGTGTTTCTGGGCTTCCCTTCATAGCCCGGTCGACAGCAGCCCTTTTTTGTTTGTCTCCCGCGAAGTGAGATAAAAAATGCTGGATCTTTGCTCCTCAAGGTGCAGAGCTAGTTACCAACATGCATGCCAAGATCTCGCTCTCCGCGGAACTACATGGTCGGCTTGGCTGCTGACATGCCAAGCACAGCTGAACCCTTGCCACAAAAGGCTTGCGCAGCAGATGCGAGTGCGAGAGTCTGGATGTGCCATGATGTGCGTGATTGAAAGTACGACCCCTCTATATATACATGCTCTACCATCCATCGGTATGATGCGTTGCATGTGAGCCTTTGCATCACTGAATGAGCTTTACCGGCTCTTCCAAAGACAATCGAGACAAAACCATCATTCAGACCCTCTCCTCTTCCGTTGGGGACGATCTCTTGGGACTCAACGTTTCAACTTGCGTTGAAAACTCTCTACGTCTATGCTATTGGATTACATTAAGCACGATGAGCTCCGGGTTTTTGAAGGATGGAAAGGAGCTCTGGTCCAAGGCGACCTCCGGTGTTGTAGATCAACTCGTTCGCGAGCGCGACAAAGCATTTGTCAGAACGAGCGGCACCATCCCCAAACGAGATGACATAGTCGATGACATTGCGAGAGCTTCAGCCTCTGGAATTGGCTTCTTGTCGGAAGCCGCACATTATCGACGAGATCGCAAACGCCCAGAGGCTTCACAAGAACACTCGAGGTCCCCAGAACTAGGACAAGAGTCCCACTGCGAATGTGTGCATGAAGCCATTTGGGATCTTGACGAGGTCAAAGTCGGTTCTGGGACACAACTCAACTTCAATACTGGCAACACCAAAGACGGGGGCTCCAAGCCTGTGAAAGAGTTGACCGACCTAGCTACTGCATTTCTCAACAGACATCCTCTCAAATCTGATGACGGCATTGACACCAAAAGCGGAATCACGATGCCGGTTGTCTTGCCACAAAGACGACCTAAGACAAGAGTTCGGGGGTTTGTAAGAGCCTATGCCCCGGTTCTTGCTACCGCGGGTATCGACGAAGAAGCATTCTTGGACTTCATCGACACCCTCAACAAGTCCTTGATACCGAATCCCTACCTTTATGCCATCAACCTCGCTGGGCTTGCCGACATCATTACACCGGACCCCGCTCTGACAGCTTTTGGGATCTTGCTGGGCATCGCCGTGGAAGGCGTCATGGAAGGTCAAAGTCGCTTCAAGTCCAACAAGTTCCTGGACCGGATGAACGCGGACTTCTTTAGGCCGCGGGGTCTTATGTGTTTCGTTGCAACTTGGAGACCCGACGACGTTTCCGGGAAGGTGCCTGTCGACTTCGAATGTAAGACAGCTGGTGAAAGTCCCTCCGTTGAATTCTCAAAAGGCGACAAAGTGTCTCCGGATGCAAGCTCATCTGAGAAAGAGAAGTTGGGCCACATTAAGAAACTACTAGGAGAGCGGTTGAGATCCCATGACCATATCCTCGATTGGTCCGAACCAGCACCCCTTCTGTTCCCCGCAGCTAGCGAACTTGTACTGGCACAAGGCAGAGATGGACAAAAGAAGAAGAATGGCCTTGATCGGGCGGAGATTTGGCTTGACGATTACATGGATAAGAGAGCTCAAGTCGAATGGATAAACGAAAATCCAGAACTCTCGGCAGCCAAGGCGCTACCTAAAGCTGAGTTCAAATCACGATACGCTGATCCGACTCACCCAGCCGCCAGCGGAGACATTGTCGCCCTGGTTACTGGAGGGCGATGGCAGTACAAGCGAAAACAGATCGTTTCTGAGGAAAATGTCGAGTTGGATGCAGCACAAAACAAGAACAAGATCGAAGATGAAAAGCAGATTAAGATTGCAGACGCAGAGAACGGAACATCGAAGAGCACCACGGAATCGGAGGCACATGTTCAACCACAGTTGAAACAAGAGCAGCATGATGTTGACGAGTCAAAAGAATCAACGGAGAAGAATGGGATCATCTTCATTGGGCCGCTCACACTGAAGGGCATGCAGAAAGAAGAAAAGAAAAGGCGGAAAGAAGTGGAAAAGGCAGCTGAGATTGAAAAGAAGGGACGAGAAGAACAGTCAAGGAAAAAGAAAAAGGAGGAGAAGAAGATCAGAGACGAGGAGAAGCGCACGAGAATAAAGAATGAGAAGGCTTTAGAAAAGGAAAAGAAGGTGGAAGAGAAACGGCTTAAGAAAGCCGCTGAAGAAGAGAAGATGGCTGGGCCAGCTGAAACTGTCGATGACATAATCAAGAGTCTGTTCCAAAAGGTAAGTGCTACAGCACAACGATCGCAGAATCCAATAACACATCACTAACACTTGTAGCAGGACGTTCTATATCTTCTTATTGTCAATCTTCCATCGCAACAGAAGAACCACGACGCGGCTGTCGAAGACACTCCGGCCGTCTGAGTCGAGAAAGGGTGCCTCGAAATGATCCCGCTATGTGTTCAACGTCATCGCTTCGAACAAATACAATCGTGTAGTCATGTTTAATTGCATGGAAAGGCTTATCACTAGACTTCAGAATATAGAATTACCCCGGGCATCCCTTTTGCGTATTGAGACCACGTCCAAGCCACGCCAGGCCAGTACTTAAACCACGCCGACATCTTCTGGGGGCTTTCCGGGACAAACAAGGTGTCGTCCTCTTGTCGCTTCTCTTCAATAGTCGTCGGCAAGGCCCATGCCAGAAAATGGCTTCTCCTTGGCCCAAGAGGGAGCACCCTGGTTTGGTCAGCATAATCTTGATGCCAAGGCAAAAAGATAAGATACTCACATTGCATTGCCCAGAATCCCATGGCAAATGCAAGGGTCCTTGCGTAACAAGCCCGTATTCCATACTGCCTGTTGTCCGCGTTCAATGGCTTCATTCATGATGTCGTGCATATCCGGGAATAGGCGGCGGATGTGCAATAGAGAGTCGACAAACCCCGGAGCACCATGACAAAATTGAACAAGACCTTCGTATCGAATATCATCGTCATCTTTGGTGGTCCAGTTGCCATCTTCCCGCTGGAGACTTAGCAGTCGTCTCAGAGAACTTTTGATCATCGAGTTGCTAGCAAGTTTCGGGTCTGTCAACAGGAGCTGGGTCAAAATGCCAATGTCTCCGTGCACGGCGCCGATGTAGCGCTTGCCCCGAAAGACCCACGCGGGCCCAGCGCCGAGAGTCTTCTCCACCATCCGGGCTTTGACGAGAGTCAGAGAGGATGCGACTTCAGGTCTCTGTCTTCAGGTCAGTTGAAAGATCTCGGCGTCTGCGGAACCTTTACTTAGTTACCCATGATTCAACCGCGCGGATCATGTACAGCAGCCCAACGTAGCCAAACAGTAGCTCGAAGGGATGATCTTCAGCAACGAGTCGGTCAAGCTCACTGCAAAACGCGGGAGCATTGGCCTCGTCCACCATTGTCTTAACAGCCAAGAGTGCAACGCTCTCGCAAGCTAGACCGCAAGGGGCGGAGTTCTCTCCGGGACGCTTCGCCGATGCATAGAGACTTGCCCAGTGGCTGAGCAACTGATCTTGCACTTGCATCGATGGATATTGGGCGCTGAGCTTCAGTAGCAAAAAGGCGAGAGATGTAGGGCCCCGAAAAAGACCACGACATTGGTCGTTCGAGTATTCAGCCAGTGGCGGCGTGTCGACGAGTACATGCGTTAGCGCTTCATGAATGAGAGCTTCTGGATCACCCGAGAACGTGAGATACTCTGGTTCTTTGACGTTGTTCGGGATGAACCGAGATTCAGGTGGGATAGGAACAGCCATATCGGTTGCCCAGATCTTCCAGGCATAGAGTCGTCGTGATTGATGCTTTGCTGGTTTGATGCCCTGCGCTGACGAGTTGGTGTTCAGATGCGGGGAAAAAGTAGCAATCTTATCTGAACTGCCATCTTTGGCTGGCATACGACGGGATTATTCATCATGATGCACTGGCGGGCAGGCAGCTTAAGCACCATCTATTCACCACGCCCTGGCCGATCGGCCGTTGCGCAATGTAACAAGGTTTCTGGACTGCGTTAACCCAGAGAATTTAGGCTAGAGCGCGAGGAAGAATCGGCTGGTACGAAGCAGATTATTCATCACGACAAAAGTGCGATAATGGCCGCATTAGCGTTATGTAAGCAACCACTATTCCTCGAACATGAATGAATGCCTGCCGTACCGCACTCTTCAAGTCATTGTGTCATTGGATACAATCTTCAACAGAACCTGTTTAGTCTGTTCTTCCACGACTGGGCTTGTTCTGAAAGTGATTTTATCCGCATATTTCCTTGCATTACACGTCATTAGCGAACGTCCGTGAGGCTATCTGGAACTTTGTGGACAGGCCACCATAGAGGTAGGCAGTCGAAGCGATTGGGCGCCCTGAAATTTGGTTGGTTTGGGATAGTTGCTGATTGCTGACGTGGTCCTCATAATCTGCCTCGCCGTATGATTGCTCACATCTGGTAAAGCCAAGTGAGCCTCACGCCTGACCTAGCCTTGCCCGTGTGCGTGTGCTGGGAAATAAAGATATCAGTATTTAAATACATTATCTGAATCATACACCCATCCTACGGTGTACGCCTTTTTAATTATGATCAACTTCGCTTTCGTGACCAAGACGTCTCGTTCCTAGATCACAAAGGAAACTTTTAATTGTCGCATCGTTTGAGATCATACTGTCGGCTGCTGGCTGCAACACACATCTCCTATAGCCGTTAGGAATTATTCTAACAGAGTCTTACCCGCTACAGTCTTTCTAGATGACTGCATCGCTATGGGGAGGATAAACACTGGCTCCATGGGATCTGATCGCGCGGTTCACGAACATTCCGAGAATGAACCCTCACCAGCGTGGAAGCAAATGGAAGCGGCTGATTCAAGCGTCAGTGATAATACGTCGTAACCTCACGTGGTTGGTGTATAGGCGCTGACCTACCTAAAGGGATACTGGGTATCCAAAGATACAGGTGCCAACGTAAAACGGATGTAAGACTGCTTTTCATTGAAATCTTTTCTTCAACGTCGGCTCATCGTGAATAGCACCGTCTCAAACCCAACCCAAAATGTGGCTGGAGTTTTGATTTCCAATGAGCCTTCACTGGACGCTGCTTCCACATCTCGACTTTTCCAGAATCATTTCAAAGGGGGGAACTTCTTAGGAATCTGGGATGTGACTGTAAGTATTGTAGTCTTTGTTACGCGAGTCACAAACTTTCTAGCTGCGGAAGCCACACATTAACCCATCTCTATTTCAATCAGAATGGCGACGCGAATGTCGTACTTGACATGCATATTGTATTTGTCAGACTTCATAACTTAGAGCATCCATCTCCGAAAACGGCTCCTACATCAGGTTCTGTCGCAAGCCCTGCATCAGAATTCATCACTCAAAGACCCGACGACTATCAACTATCCATCCAGATAATATGTCATTCCGATGGTTCATTTACTACTATCATCCTTCTAGATGAGCTTTCCGATGCATCGGGTCCAGAATCCATATTCCATCACGTCTTCGACACCGATCTTCGATCATTGACAACAGCCGATTCGAGTACCACCAGACTCAGCAAATGTCTTGAAATACTTAACTTGCATGTCGGACAAGTCGCGTCCGAGTGGGAGAGTGTTTATTCGCAATTCTCTCAAGCAACCACTCAGCTGGTAAGGGCCTCTCATGTTCTATCAATACGGGCAGAGACATTGCTTCCTGAGCTCCTGCCCAACTGTTCATGTCTATGCTAAACTTAAGTGCAATGACTGATGCGAAAATCTTTGCCTAGCTCTACAACAATGCTGTGATTGTTGAGAGTCCGAGTGACGTTTTTCTCGCTCAAAGACGAGGTCTGGAAGCCCGAAGATTGACGTCAATGCTCATAATCAAACTTGATCGCATAGTCGAGGCGCTTCGTTCTTCCAGACTCGACAGCCGGCTGGACACGCCTGACTTCAAAGCTTCAGGGCGTTCGGTCAATGAATTTGAGTGGAGCCCTTGGTACGGAACCTTTGAGAAACTGCTTCGGGTTTTGATGCAGTTAAGATCTCTAGAAACGAAAATCGAAAACCATAATTGTGAAGTAAGTAGCGAGACGGGTGTATTCTGATGAATAGACTCAGATACCTACCGTCGCTGAAGTCTCTGGATGCTTCTTTTGATTAACCTTCAATATCAGGTTTCACTGCGTCATCTCTCCGAACATCGAAAGCGGGAAGCGAACGAGAGGGTTAGAGAATCTCTTCACAATGGAATCTCATCCTCGAGACAAATTAGGCTACAACATTTGAATGTCACCATTGTAGGTTGACTCAAAATCCATACATCTTACTCCTTACATTATAATTGTGTTGACTATTGTGGCTGTGGGTGTCTCTAGCTCCGAGTACTGTCGCCGATGGTTCTCTCCGCTTCCATGATACAAGCTGGGATGACTTTTGGGAGTTCTATGTTCTCATTTGTTGTTCTCTCCGTGTTAATCGCTGCCATCACCGCAAGTCTTGAGTCCCCAATTCGGAGATATCATGCCTTTACGAAGACTTTAGCAAAGTCCAATGCTGCCGGAAACAAACTCGCACCGCACATTTTTCAGAGAGACGAGACTGTTTTCAATAAATACATGGACCCAAAGGGTGGGTTCAATGACTCGCCGCATCACAAGACAGTCTACACTAAGCCTTGTAAGTCTTCTTTGAGAAAGGTAATTACGTGAACAATTGTAAGTTGACCGGAGGCACTAGTGTCGAATGTTATGCAACAATCGCCTCCGTCCCGTCGACTTACCTTAGCAAGCCAGCTCATGGTCTCAGCCAGGCAATTTTGTGCCAGTCGACGGTGCATTAGTTTGGGTACATGCTTTCAAATGCTCATGCCCAGCCAACCGGTAGCACCAGGTCACGTCCTAGTCTGCTGGAAATGCGTGCGTAACTAGCCCCTTTACTGCCATGTTAAGACACAAGGAATCTAAACATTCCCAATGACGCAGAAATGCGGAGAGAAACTGAAAATACAAGTTGAAACGTCTCATCAATCCGTCGCAGTTGAATTTGCTCGAAAGGCATCTGGGGGTGAAGTTGTCGTTCTCCCGGCCACAGATTTGGCTAATACTACGAGCTCTACTCCTGAACTTTCTGCAAGCGAACCCACCGCATCTGAGCCTTCGAACTCTGGAGACAACCGATCAATCTCCTCTGCGCCGACCACCGCGGACAAACAAGACTCAACTGACCAGTTCACAGCCACCGACGGTGTCAAAAAGTACATGTTGCTTTGCGTGAACAGTCACAAATACGTTATTCTTCTGGAAAACGTTGATGTCACGACTGTCCATTCAGACGAAGATCTATTCAACAAACTCAGGTCAGCATATAATAGGCATCGCGGGGATCCTCTATTTCGGCCATCTACGGATGACAGGAGCTTCATGGGTCTGCTTCGCGCGGTGTGCCGCAACATCAGGTCGAAGAATGTGAGAAATCCTTTTTACAGAGCAAGCAAAATGCAATACATCAAGGTAAAACCTCAAATCTGCCCACAAGTATCATGTGACTTCTAAAATTGCTTTCTAGCTTCAGGTATTCCCTCTCAAGCACGAGCAAGATCGTGTTGGCGGGTACACTGTCGACTCTATTCCATCAAAAGAGGAAGCGCATCGGTATAAGTATGCATTCAGTCCTTGCCCTCCGAAATTTGGGAGGTTTCCATTCCCTCCCGACCACTTTATGCACGCGTTCCTCAAACCTGGGGACCACTTTGAGTCCCGGTATTTAGCAGCACAAATGTTGCCGAAAAAGCTCCATCAAAAGTTATCCTGGAGCGACTCCGTCAATGACCCGGATAACGTACCCGAAGGCTGGGGCTTCTACATCGAGGAGGACATTGATCGGGCCTTCGTCGCTTTACTAGCCACGATTTTTGCAGCGCTCATAGCCCTCGTGGCGATCCTCTGGTCTTGCATCAAAGGTGATGTTCAAGGTGGCATGGGAATCGGTGGATTTGGTGTTGGACTTTTGGCGATATCATTTACCATCTTCATGATGGTGGTTTTCGGTTTTCACTGCTGAGTACTTTCGGTTTGCAAACGTGCGCCGTCGACTCAGGTGTCATGTTTATGTGGGCTCCAATCCTCCACCCGGCCAGTTCGTCTGAATCTGATTTGTTGGCGTCAAGAAATGGAATCCTAGTTTCATCCCCCTTTTCCATCTGAATTGATCTCTCCCTTTGTTGCATTCAAGATCCAGTCAATCGGTCCCAGAACGTCGAAAACTCCACCAATTGCTGCATGTTTTCTTTTCAATTTGCGGTTCCGCCAGGGGCCATGGTGGGTTTCTTGGTTGTTTACAGCGCAAGCCGTGGTGCCGCAAGTTAATTGTATCAGGGGCTCAATTGGCGGCAATTGCCCTGCCATTTGTGGAGAAATCACCGGGAATAGAGGGTGGCACGCGTATGCGATGAATTAAACAACGGCGGAGGAACAGTTCCTGTCGATCCATCTGCCGCCTTTAATCTCTACCCGCGAAACACGTCCCAATCGGGCGCTAGGAGGTTTGTACATCTGATTCTTTAAAACCGCCTCTTTTTCTGCCCAGGGACGGGAAACCGGCACTCTGCTTTTACGCAATCGTCACTCATCGGCACGTTTTCCGAAACCCAAAAGTCTTGCAATATGTTGTTCACTCAAGCTATCATTGCGGCTCTGGTCACCGGCGTCTGGGGCCACGGCGTCGTCCAGACCCCGGAGCCTCGCACGGTAAGCCCCGGATCCGATCGCCGCATCATACCGGCTCCGAACTGACTTTTGATCGACAGACCGGAACGAAGCAGGAGGAGCTCTGCGGTACTGCAGTCACCAACAAGCTCGACAGCGATCTTGCCGGACCCATCGAGAACGCCATGGCAGTTGCCGACGCCGACTACAAGTGCAACGCCTTCATGTGCCGTGGATACCAATGGGAGGATAACGTGGACCTGCTCATGAACGTCACTGCTGGACAGGTCATTCCCTTCCACATTGACCTTGTTGCCGGTCACAGACCAGGTCACGCCGTATGTTTCTACACAGCAGTTGATGCTTCACGACGTACTGACTCTGTCTCAGAACATCTCCGTTATTGACCTCGCGACAAACACCGCCATCGGTGAGCCTCTTATCACCTGGGACGACTGGCCGACCGAGAACCCCGACCCCCTTGCTGACAGTAAGTCGGATCAATCCTCACGGGCAGTGACGTATTGTACTAACTCAGGATGTAGCCGATTTCAACGTCACCATCCCCGATACCCTGGCCGACTCCTGCAACGTTGGTGGCAAGTGCGCTATCCAGTGGTTCTGGTACGCCGAGACCAACAAGCAGACCTACGAAAGCTGCATCGACATCGCCATCGTAGCGTAAGTTGAGGACGTGCGGTACAGAGGCTGGGCCTCATCAATTTGACACCTTCACCCGGTACATATTACCCAACTGTTGAGTACATATTTTAGAAAAGCACATAGCACCTGTGTATATCAAGTCAACTTTCATGCTTGAGAGTGTCTATTGACATGCACCATTCATACCACCTATCCCATTGTGCAAATGTGCCAAAACTTGCACTGTACATCACCAACTCGGAATCGCAACATCCCGCGGCCTCGTCACGTAGCATTCCGCGTAAAACCATCCATCTTCTTCTAACCCCTTTGTATCCAAGCCTCTTGCTCTCACGTCAGCGACAGCAGCACTCTGTTCCTCCCTTGTTGTGAATCTTCTCTGACGGAACAGGTGTCCGGGAATCTTTTCGGTGACAAGTCCATGTTTCTCCTCCAAGACGTCCGCAATCTCATCAAACGAGAAGACTCTGAGCACGAACGTTACAATCCACAGCTTCGAAGAATCTTCAACCGCGTCAGCGATGCGGGAGAAGGTGCTTGCGCCAACATAGCCCACTCCCCCAGTGCAAACTACCACCTCAACGTCCTTTAATCCCTCGCGCAGTGAGAGCGATGGGTCAGATGTCTCGAGATTCTCTGCCCATCCATCTTTCATCAAGCCCGTCTTTACCGCGTAGGCAATCGCTTCAGGAGCGATGTCGAGACCTAAAACGTCGACCTCCGGGTGGATAAGCTTGGATGCGAAGAAACGTTTGTCGGAGATGATCTGGTCCCGACCAGACAGTCTGGGAGAAGATGCGAGATGGGCTGATAGTGCATCGAGTGTGAGGTCGTAGCGGAGCAGGGCGGCGTTTATTCCGTACGAGCAGCACACGTCGAGAACTTTACGAGGCTGGACATCTTCCGAAGGCGAAGAGAGCTCGAGGACTCGCTCCACGAACGGAAGTGCTTGTTGTGGGATTTGATACTGAAGTGGAGTGAGAGCCTTGAAGTATGCTCTTGGATCTGGCTGGTTATAGATCGAGTTGAAGTCGGCTTTGCGGGTGTTGGTGAACTGGTCAGGTCGCTCTTCGATCGTCATTTTTGGCAGTGAATGGGTCCTCTTTAGCTAGAACAGCAAAAGAGCTACGAGCAATTGAAAGGTTCTGGGTGCCAATGAAGCTTAATGAAACAGACGTCTCGGGGCTTGATTGATAATCATTTGCGAGGACCCATGGGTGTCTTTTAAACACTCATAATATGCGGAATGGTTGCTCCAACATCATTGATTGCATGGTCTGTCCAATTTCCAGGACCGAATGAAAGTCCCCCTCTTCTGTTTTCACATGCATTGAATCGGATTCATGTAAGACCAGGTTGATCTGACTGACGTATGCTTCAGTCCATATTCAACCTCCGGCCCCTCGCTTCCCGAGTTACATCCCGCATGGCTGCGGCGCGGGCCGTGAGACCCCTCTCCCCGCTCCGAGATCAGGTTATGACCTTTCCGGGCTCACTACCTATAGGCAACAATATGTACGATATATGCGCGCATGTTCGCGAAGTGGATACCTCGTTGCTGAAGCGATGCATGTTTGAGCTCTAAGCAGGCGAATCATTGCTCCATTGCGTAGATCGCTGAAGTAGCGTCATGCATCACAATCCATCCTCAGGAGATGCGCGATTTTGGAGGTCGACTTGCGCATCGTGTCGTTCCTAGATCCAATGCGAAATGACACGTTCGCAGACGCTACATAGAGGTGACACATGGCTATCCACGGATTGGTCGGCTGGGATTCCACGGACGAGGACAATGTCACCGATATTTCTGATAGCTTGTCTACGGGCATGGCTACACATGGAATAATCGGATAGACTGTTTACATTATGCTATTACCAGATCATACTATGTATCCGCGATTACGTCCTCCTACATCCCGCCCCGCGCTAAGCTAGTACTGCCCCAGAACCTGGATCTGCGGAGTCTTGAAGACATCCCAGTTGTCCGCATGCGTGGGGTTACCGAATGGCCGGAGCGCTGCAAAACGGATGGTGTAGTTGCCAGGAGCGATCTGGGTACCGTTGCCCAGCTTGCCAAACCACCAGTGCTCGTGGTAGCTCGCAGCCGTGTTGCGGTAGATGTCAGTGATGGGGTAGGTGAAAGTCTCGTCGGGGTCGTACTGCTCCGGGTCGAACACCTCAACCTCGCCAGAGCCAACCCAGGAAGCTGCCGATCCGATGTAGCCGTTCTGTCCGACGACGGGAGGGTAAGTCCACTGGCGCTCAGTCCAGCCTGCCTCATAGATGTCCCAACGGACCTGGCGGGATCCCCAGAGGAGCTTCTGGAAGATCTTGGGGAAGTCCTGGGCGCCGGTGCTGAGGTCGAAGGTGTACGAAGACTTCTCGCTGATGTCGATCTCCTCAGTCGTAGAGACGGAGATGGGCCATCCTGCCTCGTGTACACCACCGAGGGTGTTGCGAAGATCAGCTCCAACGCCGGCGTAGGGTACAGACACTTGCTCGCCGTTGCTGCCCTGGATAAGGACCTTGCCTCCGTACAGAGGCAGGCCAGTGATGTTCCAGCCGAGGTTGTCCGGGTTGTTGAAGTTAACAGAGACGGTCTTGGTCTCGCCGGCCTTCAGGGTGAAGTCACGGGGCAGGCTGATGTCGGGAGTGTATGTCTTGGGAGAGAGTTGGGCGAAAGTCTTGACGCGCTTGGTTCCGGGAAGACCGCCAGAAGCGGGAATCCAGGCAAGGGCATCTACACCGGCGTTAGGCTGGACGGAGAACTTGTAGGTAATTTCCGAGTCGCCGTTGTTGGTGACGGTAACGTCGTGGTAACGGCTGAAGTAGCGGGTGTCGTTGAGCTGGATCTTCTCGAACTCAAGCTGGGTGTCATAGTGGAGGACCTTCCAGGCGTCGATCATGCCGTTGCCGACCTGGGCCGGGGGAGCAGTGTATCCGTAGTCGGTAGCGGTACCGTCAGACCAGGGCAGAGCATAGCCACTGGAGATGATGCGGCGGGAGAGGGCGCGAGCAAACCCCTTACCCTGAACGCTGCGGCCGCCGTGTTGGCTGATGTAGAGGGCGGCGACTCCAGCAACGTAGGGACAAGCCATCGACGTACCGCTGAGAATAGCGTAGCTGCCGTCGAGGTAGGTGGAGAAGATGTTACCTCCGGGAGCGGCGACGTCGGGCTTCAGCTGGTTGTCCCAGAGAAGACCCCAGCTGGTGAAGGTGTTAGGGCGGTTACCGGCAGGGTAGTCCAGGGCAACAGGGGCTTCGGGGTTGTTGGAAAAGTCAGCAGTGACGTTAGTTCCGGCCTTGATAGCCTCGATAATAGAGACGCCAGAATCGGCGCTGATCAGGGCAATCTCAGAGTCGGTGTTGCTAGTACCAGGTGTAGTCATGGGGGAGGCGTTGTTGTAGATCAGAATGTACTTGGCACCAAGAGCGGCCAGGTTCTCTTGCTTGGTCTGGAACGTGCATGTTCCTCTGCGGACCAAGGGGATCTTGCCCGTCAAGTCGGGGCTTCCCTCAGGATAGGGCTCGCAGCCGTCAGCGGGGTCGTCGGTGTTTGTGTTGAGAGCAACGATGGGCCAGTCGGTGATGGTGCTGGGGAAGTAGCTCTCAGCTGGGAGGTAGCCGATGCGGCGAGTGTCGGAGTCGCCGAAAGTGGCCTCGAAGGGGATCGCCGGGAAGACCTCAGTGTCGATGGAGGCAACGGCGACAACATTCTTGCCGGATGAGCCAGAGCTGCCATAGAAAGGACCGGCAGATCCGCTGTTGCCAGCAGAGATAGTGACTACCACACCTTCATCGACGAGACGGGAAGCAACCTCGGCCCAAGCGTTGTTAGACCATCCGTTGGTACCGCCGATACTGGCGGTGATGATATCAACCCCGTCGTCGTAGGCAGCGAGGAAAGATTCAATTAGAGTGGCAGAATCCGTAGAGGCTGCGTTGGAGAAGACCTTGTACGCGTGAAGCGTCGCTTCGGGGGCAACGCCAGACCAGCTATAGCCAGTTAGTTCAGCTCACATCAGGTAGTACGACGAAGCCCTTACAGATCATTCTTGCCGGCGATGATACCAGCAACGTGAGTTCCGTGCCCACGAGTATCCTTGGGATCTTCATCGGGAGCCTTGGGTCCGCTCTGTGGATACAGACCGTCACCGACGAAGTCGTAACCGGCTGCGACCTTGAAACCAGGACCAAAGCCTCCACCGAGCGCGGGGTGGTCATAGTAAATACCGGTGTCGACGACACCAACTTTGACGCCTTTGCCGAAGATACCCTGGGCATGAAGCTTGGTCACGCCAGTGGCGTTATGCGTAGTATAAGCCGGCGCCTCTTCAACGGCGACAGCCTGGGGCTCCACAGGTCCAAGCTTGACCTGCTCATTAGGCCAGACGTTCAGGATGTCAGGGAGTTCAACCAGAGTGTCGAGCGTGTACGTCTCAGTCTCGATGCTGGCGCCGGAGAACACATCGCTGGCAAACTCCTTGACGACCGTGATACCGTCGGTAGAAGCGACATTCTGGCGACGACGACGCGCACTGGATCCCTAGAAGACGGTGAGTGTCAGCTGGGGACTACAACCTAGGGCGGCAGCCCTCGCAGCGGGCACTCACTGGAGCATATTCAATGATGAAGCTTTTGGCTACATAAGCGATCGCCTCACTGTCGGCACCGGCTTCCTGGCGAGGAACAAGTGCCGCAGCGCCACCGAGGTGGAGGGCGAGGACGAAAGCTGAGACGGTGGCCGAGATGCGCATCTTGCCGGCTTTCTGACAGGCGATGGAGACTCGCGGGGCGCAAAGCTACCGGAACAGAGCTCAATCTCCAGCATCGCGAGGAGCCTGGGTGGTTAAGTAGCCACCCTCATGCTCTCTCGGAGAGCTGAGCAGACTGCGCGTATGGAGCCCCTCTGGGCAAAAGACGACAATGGCCCCATGTGAGCGACTCGCCATGCAAGAAGCTAGGGTCGAGATGAGGCCGAGGAAGCTACCTAGCTCATCTCCCCGGTAAAAGACGTGATGCTGGGGATCCAACATCACGTCGATTGGATAGAGCCATTGGTGGCAAGCAGCTAGCTACCCTTGGTGCGTTCGTACATCGTCGCATGGCGGGGAGAGTGCAGAGTTGCAAGGCGTCGCTCGGCGATGCAAGCCAAGACAGAGAATGGCCAGGTGGGAAGCGACAGAGGTGCAGGCTTGGCGTTCTAATAAGGTGCGGTTATCTTGAGCAAGCAGAAAGCAATTTCCGCTTGGGACCCCTCTTCTCATGGATATAGCTGCCGTCGCGGAGGAAGCATGCCGATGAAGGTTGGGTCATCGATGATGAGCTGCTAAGGGTATCGCGAGCTTCCTTGTTGGGACGAGGCGGATGGAACGGCGCAGCCCGGGCGGGGGCCAATAGTTCGAGTCCGGATTGCGTGCGGCCTTCCGACCTACCATCTTGAGCCTGTGTGGGGGGTCCGGTGTTGGTGCTAGGTGCGTCCCGCAAGGTGGTATCAACAGTCTGGGGGTGGGATGCCCATGGCCGTTCTCTACCACTCTGCTCCTGCGCGTTCCAGGCACAAGAGCGCGAGTCGGTGGTGCAAGGTTGCTCGAGTGTTACATTCGGCGGTGCTTGGGCACATGGCGGTGGACAGAGGAGATGTTACTGACTGGGTTGTACAGGATGAATATCAAAGACGTTATCGGAGCTCGTCATGATGTCGAGACTCCAGGATTCAATGAGGGGGGAACCGTTGTGGCCGTCAGTGACTTTCGGTTTGTAGACCGTAGCTAAGATAACATGAAAAATGCCGCAATGCACCAGACTTGCCTCCGATCGGCTATCCGGGCCTCTCGCGGCAAGCTTGTCACGAAGGAAGACATCTCCGGAGAACACAGCGTCTGGTTCGCTTGTACGATTGTCAACAGAGGACAAAAGATCCGAATGAAGAGAAGCGTGGGGATGTGGGAAGGTATGGGAAGCGTGGGTTAGTGCCACGCGCAACTGAGATAAGCTGGTGGCCTGTGTTAAGCCTGACTTTAGTTGCTAACCACATCTGGCAGCTTGAATGCTCATCTCCACCCACAACCTACCTTGAAGGCATTGAGGATTGTGTCAGTTGACATCATTTGTCTGTTCAGACAAGAAGATGATGCCCCTGTGCTTTGACCTCGAGAATAGACGTAGACAGGTCACTGAGGTTATCTTGGACATAATTGGACGCTGAACTGCTGAGTTCAGGTGGAGATGAGATGTCCATCGCTCACGGACACATGGCCAGCGATGATGCCCCCTGTATATACAGTCAATCCCTGTATTCATCCACTGAACCGGGCCGCCCGATCACGAACTCCAAGCCGTGATCTATGACCGATACGTGCTCTACCACAGGTGAAAGAAATTAGCCAAGTACCAGGAGTACGTAGAACAGAGGGACAGATCACAGTTGAAAGACTCGCTGCCGGCATAGCATTCTACATTGATAACTATGCTGCTGCCAGCTCTCCCCACTGCGGACCTTGCTAGTCAAACCCACCAAACACGCCCAGGTGGGCACGCCTTACGCCCCAGTAAAACATGAAAGAGCGCCATCAAAGTCCAGGTCAGGCACCCGATCGCCTCATCCTATGACCCACTGACGGCATATGAAGCCAGACAAACCGGGGTTGCGAGACTGACCAGAGCTGGGCCGGTGTACCTGAGTCAATGAATACGCTGACCACATGCATACGGCTACATCTCGTTTGGAAGGTGTCGCTTTCCGATGAAGTAAGAGAAAGTCACCTGAAGATGGCATCGCTTTCCGACCGGTTGGTTTTCGACCGTATTAGGTAGGTAGATCTGTACATCTTCTAGCCCTTCTCTTGTATGTATCTCTCCTGACAGAAGTGGGCTGCCACCTGCACGCCACCAGGAACGTGAGAGGGGTGCACTGGAGCGAGTCCTTCAGCTGACCTAGACCGAGGTCGGAAGCTGCAAGATACAGAGCCAAGTCCACGCCGAGATTCAGACACCACTGGTGATCATGATGTTAATGATAGATAACTATATCCTGCAACCATATTCTATTCTGCCTTCTGAAGAAGCATCCTTATGTTGATAAAGACATTAGTTGAACAAATAGGCGCCGACTGCGACCAATCCGGCGGCCAGAACAGTCACAAGTAAGCCCAAGCCCAGTCTACCGCCTTGTTCTTCCTTCGTAGCAGCTGCGGATGTGGTGTATCTCAGATCATTCCACGAAACAAAGACGCTTCGAAACCAGAACTTGTACTGCCAGTCCGGGAACATGATGGTGTTTCTGTTCGTCTTCGGGTCAATGAACCACGAGGTGCACCCAGTCCCCCACACAAGACCCTTAGCCTTGTCCTGAGTCTCATTGATGTCCCGCATCTCGGCCTCGGGTGTAACCTCCATGACATCCGTGAGCTTGCCCATTGCAGGGAGCAAAGACCTACGGCTGTGCAAGGCTTTCAGAATCGGTGCTATCGCGCGCATGGTGAAGTTGATTTGACACTCAGTAGTGTAAATGACAGAGAGATGGCCGCTGAGGGTGTTTGGTCCCATCATGATGAACAAATTGGGAAAGCCGGAGAGGCAAGTACCGAAGTAAGACGAGGGCGAGCCGTCGCTAACTATGTCCCACTAACAATGGGTTAAATCATGGTAGTAGAAGTAGATATTGATAGACTTACGTGTTCGTTGATGCTCACACCGTCCTTGCCATAGATCTCCATCGGCGACAGGACCTTCTGCGTATCAAAACCGGTTGCCAGCACAATAGCATGGGCAGAAACATGACGGCCAGACGAAGTGCAAACACCATCTTTGGTGATCTCAGTGATTGGGTCATCGTAGATCAGGTCGACATTCGCGCGGTGCAGGCTGGCGAGATATCCCGTGTCATTGACCCTGCGTTTGCATCCAATCTCCGTCTTCGGGACCAGGAAATCTCGATATTTTGCCGGAGAGTTGGTTCGAATGTAAGCAGCGGCTTCCTCAGACCAGCCTTTTCTGATCTCTGCGCCGGAGGCGGTGTCGAAGCCCTGGAAGCCCTTCTCCTTTTCCAAGTACAGCATCGCACGATATGCGCGCATTGCAAAAGGCACCCATTGCATAGTCCACTTAAACAAGTTGGAGTACTTTGGGTTCTGTCCCTCTGCCAGCCAGTGGGATTGGCGACTGAACTGGGTGACTTTCTTGGCAGCTTCATTGCCTTCGCTGATCGCAGGAACGACTTGCGTGGCACTGCAGCCGTTTCCTGAGGACTATTAGCATGTGCTTATAGACGGCAGATGCACCATACCCACCAATCACTACAACATCTCTGCCTTTCCAGTCAAAGGAATGGTCCCATTCGGCGGTATGGAACATCCGTCCCTGAAAGGTAGATGCCCCGGGAATGTCACACTTCTTCGGGATTGACAACGCTCCGACTGCGGATACTAGAACCTTACAGCGACGTTGTCTGATCTGGGATGATTCCAAGTCTCGTATGGTGACGATCCACGTGCCCGAGGGGCTGTCCCATTTGGCAGATTCCACAACTTGCCGGAAGCGGACGTGTTTCGGGATGTCATACTTGTCTGCCACATCTGTGAAATATCGATAAATCTCAGGCTGTAAGGCAAATTTCTGAGACCAGTTCGGGTTCAACTCGAAAGAGTATGAGTAAAAGTGAGATGGCACCTGTTTGTCCCATGAGTATGAACCCCGTTATAGGCCGAGGGTTGACTGACATCGCATCCACATCCTGGATATGAGTTCACCCACCACGTCCCAGCAACGCTGTCTGACTTCTCGATCAACTCAAAACTTCTTGTCTTGTGTTGACGAATGAGCTGAATGGCTAAGCCAATGCCGGACATGCCAGCGCCAACGACTAGCACGTCAACGTCGTGTGTCATGATGAATTCCAATCGAATCAAATGATCAAAATGGAGTATCTTGAAGAATATGTATGTTGAAGAATCTCAGGTGTCTGATTGAAGGTGAGCTCAAATAGAATTTCTCTTGACACTCAGGGCGACAATGCAACAATCCGGCAGCCCTATCGTACAGAGGAGCTGCACGCACCGTATATGTATCCGACCGGAATATCGCCATGCAAGTATGATTGAAAGAGATGACACTTGATTTACTGATCGATTTGTGCCTTTCTACTTCGGTGGTGAGACTGTAGGTTGCCGTTCGTCCGGTCTTACCAGTCAAATCCAAGGCAATTTTCCCGACGGACTCACGGTCTGTAAGTGTCTCCTTTCATAAGTTTCACGTATTGATGTATAAGAAGAATGATATCATAATGAATTAGAACCGGGAATTCATTGGCAGCTCTGTAGAAACTGATGGCGATGGCGCAGCGCTGTAAAGTGGGACTGGTTTCCAAGATCCCAGGAGAACCCCATGGGGTAACTTCACAAGCCGACGGGATATTGAAAAAGTGAAATTTTCGCGAGTCTTCCCCTGGTGGAATCGATTATCGAGGCTTCGTGGTGTCGAAAAAGACTTATGCACCTGCCGAGACTCATGTTGAGATATGGAAGCTGGGAAAGCAGAATGCAATCTCATATCCGTCTATCTATTATTTAAATACCCATCCATGTGACCCAATCTTTTTGTCTATCCGTCAGATTATCAACAGAGGTGCTTTAAAGGCCTCTTCTTTGTTCGTAACTTATTTTGCCGGCAACCTAGCTGCGATGGACGTGTCCCGCTGCCGCCGCCACACCCAGCCAGCTCTCCCGCTCTCGGCGAGGAGTGATGACACTAGAATTCTCCGAAGTGTCCGTCGTCTGTTCATTAACATTTACACTCCACTGCGACTTTCCCCCGGTCTTCTCTAGCTTTCGCTGGAGATAAGCAGCTTCGATGGCTTCGAGACTCTGATTCTTCGTCTCAGTCATCCAAATGGCGCAGAAGATCACGCTGAGCAGCGTGCAACCTCCAAAGAAGAAGTAGGGACCGTAGGATGAAGCAGCCAGGAATGGCGGCGTGGTCAGTGCCACGACAAAGTTGGCAAGCCAGTTGGAACACTGCCCCAACGCCGCGCCGCTTGATCTTGTCTCACGAGGGAGGCTCTCGACTAAAAACGCCTTCATGCAGATCGCCCAAGTCATGTTGAAGACGATTGCGAACATGTAGATGGAAATGATGACGACCCATCTCCCAGCACCGCCGTCGGAATGGACCAGGTCCGCGGCGTACATCGATCCTATCAAGAACATGATGATGGTGATGCCGATGCCTCCCACAAGAGTCGAAGTACGTCGGCCCCACTTGTCAGCGAAGATGGTGGCCGGAATAGTTACCACCATGATCAATAAGGCCGAGACTCCAGATGCGAGGAAAGTTGCTTCTTCGGATGCCATGCCTGCTTGTCGGAACATGAGCGGGGCGTAGTACAACACTCCGTCAATCCCACTTGTTTGCTGGAAAATCAACAAGAGGCACCCAAAAGCAGTACGGGAACGGTACGGCCCAGAGAAGGCCTTGCGGAAGTCTTTGAATGTCTCTTGTATGTTTTGAACCATGCTCAATTTGGGGGAGTGGACAGTGACTTGACCCTTTTGTGCTAGCATCTCTTGCTGCTCTTCCTGACCGATCCCGAGTTGCGAGACGACAAGGCGAGCCTTCTCGACACGTCCCTTTGCCACCAGCCACCTGGGAGATGGCGGCACGAGAAGAGTTGTCGCAGCAAAGCCAAAGCCAAGGATAGACTCGACAGCCAGGGGCACTCGCCATGAAGCGGATGACCCAGCAATGCGCCCTGTGCCATAGCACATGAAGTACCCCAAAGCAAGCCCGACTGTGAGCATGAACTGGGAAAATGCGACCCAGAATCCTCTCGTCTTCGCCGGGGTGATCTCGCAGACCTGGACGGCAACGGTGCTGACGAATAATCCTGTTCCCAAGCCCTTGATAGCTCGGCCAGCGATGAACATTGCCAGGTGTACAGCGCCACACTCGATGGCGGCTCCGACTCCAAATACGGCTGCGCCAGTAGAAATCATGGCAATTCGGCCGAGTTGGTCTGCCAGCATGCCGGCAAGCAGGGCACTGATCGTTCCGGTTATAAGAAGAGTCGAGACAATGGCTCCGTGTACGGTTGCCGAGAACTCGCCAAACGACTCGGTGAAGGTTGTCATTGCTGTGATTGGGCCGATGCTACCGGTATCAAGTCTAGCATTTATCAGTTGAAACTCTTCTCAATTATCAAGAAGGAAGCATACCCCCATAACATCATAACGGCCCCCGTGGCAATTGACGCTCTGACATAGAGCGCCGGCATCTTCGTGAATTGCATTCTCTTGGAGACTCGAGCTTTGAGTTATCAGATGAGAATTCTGCTATAATACAGACTGGCTACCGACAGCGCGGCCGTGGGTTGTGCCCGTCCAGAATACTTTAAACATCTCTGGGGCCCGCATATTGAGCCGGTGGCTGCGTCTGGCTTTGCTCATAGATTTCTAATCATGTCTCGATCAGGCATCGAGCCGACCGGTCTTCCCACAAGGAGAAAACCCGATAAGAGCCGCACATGACACGATGATTGGGTTTCTTAAGGTCATGCTTGTGAAAAGGTCTCTTTCACCGCAAACGTGCTTGTGACATGTAGTTGATAATGACTCGGCTCGATTGCCAGTTCTCAAGGTCCTCGTGCGCACCCTTTTCACACATCGCCAGACATCGTCGGATTTACCAGCTTTGGAATGGCCGGCAACTTTTCCAGCTGGCGTCAGTTGCAACATCGCTGCCGACTGCTGAGTAAGTTCGGCAAAGCTGCTACTAGATTGAAAAGCGAATCCGAGATTGACTCGGATCATATTGCGCCACTTGCGCTGCCGGATTAGGCAGAATAAGCGCTTCAGTTCGAAAAGGGAAATTTGCCGAAAGCCTCACCTGTCTGACTATTGCTGACTGTACCCAGGGACCGTCGCCTCTCCAAAAAGGAAATATTGCCGACTTCATGTTGCTTCACGTCCACCGGGCTCTTGATACACTCGGAAACGTCTTTTTCGCTTCCATATCATACGGCGCCATTGACCCATAAGGTACATGGTGAACTATCATCACCTGCATGATTGAAGCCAACAACAATACGGACCTTATAAGCACTTGTCCTGTTGGTTTACCCTAAGCGGCGAAGAATAAGTCGACCGGCTTCTCGCCAACCTGCAGGTGCAGCTGACGGGACTATGCTAATGCGATTCACCAAGCAGCTAGTATCCGCGCCCTTGGAAAGACTTGAAACACCCCGTGGATCACTTGAGAATTGGATTCCATTCGCTTACACTACTGTTGAGGTTCCAGACCATCAACGCTCTGGAAGTTCCCTAAGTCCCCGCACTGACGTGTTCTTGTGTTCCACCGGAACGATTTCCTGCTTCTGTCCCGCATAACAACCCATACTCTCGTATCTGTTTCCCTCTCCACAAACTCTTCATGTCGGTGTCCGAACAACCAGCCGGACTTTGATTCACGGCCTCGAAAGTATCGGACTCTTGTCTCGCGCAAAATGCCGCGTTCGTTCCAACTCCAGTCTAGTGCGGGCAAGTTTTTCGACGTCTTCCAATAGGAGACATCCTGGCTTACGCCCCCCTGTTTGGGGCTCTAGACAACATGCGCTCGCATCATGGATGGTGGGCCCTCACGTTGTCAACTGCTCAGCAAGCCAGCTTGCACTAACCTTGTGCAGCTTGACATGTCGACAGCGAAAGCTCAAGTGTGACGAAGCCAAGCCTACGTGCGGACAGTGTACGAAATCTGACAGAGAATGCATCTTTTCACAAGACACGAAGTTCCGCCATTTCGACGTCCAAGGTCTGCTTGGGCAAGGACAAGAGAAGACATTAGCAGGGCGTGCTGTAACTGAGGGACTCTTTGCCAAAGACCATGTTTGGATTGACATTCCCGGCGACCGTAAGTACAATCTGGCTTCAACTCTGTAGTGGACGGAGAGGTTCCTGACTGACCCTCAGTTACGTTTGTGAACATCGCAAACCCATACGAAGATGACACGACGGCTTTCGAAGACGAATTGCTATTGCGGCATGCAGGTGATGGACTTACTTATACTCGCTCCGACGATATCCCGCCGGCCCGGTGGGATAGCACCTTACCGACGCCTCCCTCGCAAGATTCAGGAAGCCAGCTTGATCCTGACGCGGTGTCTCGGATAGATTGCGCTCAAGAGCCTCCGCGAGAAGTTCCAAACACACCAGATATCTTGTTGAACGACAGTAACATCGAAACTTTCGGAACTGTATCTCCTCCTACAGAGAGGGGCCCTCGAAGCTCTGTTGTCTACACACCACCGATACTCGAAGCAGACGATGATGTTCCTGTGGATGAAGACATCAACGACCCAGAAACAAGTGTCCTTGGGCTTCAACTTCTTAGACACTTCCGAGAAGGTCCAGGGCAATGGTACAGCGAATCTCTTCAGTGAAGATAGTTATGGACTAATTTGTGCGAATAGGATGGATCTCTTCGACACAAGTGCCCACTTCTCTTGCAAGATACCAATACGAGCAACTACACGGCCCCTGCTCAAATCAGCCATTTGCGCCCTAGCGGCGAAGCATCTATCACGAACTCAAAGCGACAACTGCGAGAAACAATCTACCCGCAGCGCTAGAGCATCACTTAGCTCTCCGACTTCCAGGACACCAGATTGGCAATACCACGCCGTCCGATACTACCACCAAGCGATCCGCTGCCTGAAGCATGCTATTGCTCTCGGTGGATACGATAATACCCGAGATATGGACGGTGGTCGACACACCGATACCTTCGCTGCAGTTGCCATTCTGTGCATGTATGAGCTGATGAATGCTCCGGGGAACGCATGGAAGGCGCATCTGACGGCTCTGCCCCTGTATTCTGCGTCAGACAGTAACCTTACTGGCTGCTCACCAGTACCCATCCCACAGTCCCCAATCAAGGGGCCAATATTCTGGAGCTTGGCTAGGCAGGACTTTCTCTGCGCGTGTAGGTCCTTTTGGTGGCGTCTCTTCTTTATGCAAAGGACCATAAAACTAATCGAATGATTGACAATAGTCATCAGCGAGACGCAAACTCGTCTGAACCTCGACCACGTTCGCCTCTGGCAGAACTTTGGCCTAGCGACAGACGAAAATAGCCTCCTCCTCCCCTTCAGCCCCTTTTGTACCGCCGATATCCGTGCCTCGACCGACGTAGACGAAGACTCGAAAAGCAACGAGCTCCTCTGGCTCCTCGGAAAGGTTGTAAACTTCATTACCTCGGGAGATGGCATCATACCGGAAGACTACTCCAGACCAGCGGGCCAACGCATGTCTCTTGGGGTCACACAAGAGCTGCTCCTCCAGCGATGGGAGAAGCTTGAGATGGAGCTGCAAAGATGGTACGAAAGCCTCCCGCCAACTTTTGCCCCGAGTGCCAGAACCAAGTACACGACGTCGACGGAGGGCGGAGAAAATGTCAAGGATATGGAGATGATATGGTACGACATACCCATGTGTGCAGCAACAATGCAGAGCTATCACATGGCCTGCATTTTGCTACTAGTTAATCGGCCGCAAGAATCGACAGCGATCCGTTCGACAGTGTCAGCGCGTCTGAGGTCATACCGGCTCATTCAAAGGGAGGTTCTCCGACACGGCAAGGAGATATGCGGGATCAGCCTTTCAGATCCCCCGGATGCTGTCCGTATCCACTCCGTGCAGCCACTATTTGTTGCGGGGCAGTCATTCCACGAACGACCGGAGCAGGAATTGGTCCTCAGGCTGCTCTCTGACATCGAAACAGAGCTGGGATGGGCCACAAACTATCAGGTCAGGAAGTTGACTGATGAATGGAAGGTGAATGAGGACGATTATTGGGAACCCTTGATACGTAATGGAGTTCTCTGTTAGTACGAAATCATGACAGAGCTTGTTGTTACCTATTTCAATAGACGTCTGCCTTTTTAGCGTAGCCTCTGTCATCACATATGGTCGCTGGGGCGCCAGATGACGCAGTAGACTTTTGTGGCCTACTCCAAAAGAAATCAGCTGTGGGCCACCAAGGCCTTGAGGAGTGATGGTCCTCATCGGAGGGTTTATAAAGAAGCAAGCTATTCAAAGCGGCGGGCTTTGGTGATGGTCAGAAAACAGTAAATCTTTTCATGTTCTCGCGAATGTCGGTAAGTCCCATGGTCGTATTGCGGGTATTCTGCAGGTGATTGTGCAGCATGCAGCTACCACTTGAGCAGGCCCCCGCCGATCTTCCTTGTAGTCTAGCCTCCCGACTACGAGGATAGACCTGGACTCACTGTCTATAAATGGAACCGAAAAGATTCTCAGTGCGGGTGGATAGGTGGAGACTATCCATCATTGCGAAATGTCAAGAACGCTTTCCGCTATCCTAGGACAGCAAAGTTTACGGGTAACATACATTCAGGCCTTGGACTCCGGCGTGTCTATAAGCAATCGGTGGCGTTCGCCGTTTGGCCTTAGATTTCTTGAGACTACGTCCTTCTCAACGTTCTTGGTATTCTTGCCCGGGCCTTGACTAGCAATTGTGTGATGTTGGTAGCCTTAATCGGCGCGGTTCTGGCAATACGGCGCAGGAGACGAAGATCATGCGTGGAGCCCGATAATTCTAACCTCAGGACCTTGACAGCTACAAGGCCAGAACTTCTATTTCTTTAGTTTAGCAGAAGAAGCCTCAGTTCCTTACGGCGAGATCCTCACGGACCGTCTCACTTTATATTCTGTGTCAACCAGACTGTCAAAATGAGTCCCTATCGCACTTCCGCGCGACTCGATAGTGGCGGTCTCTGCAAGTTTCAGTGAGATGAACGGGATACAAACCGCCAGGATGATATTGACCTACCCAGACACAGGGCGCGGAGATGGTCTGGGATCAATCCTCGTCAGGGGCGGGAGCGGTTGGACGCCATATTGGGAGGAGATTTGGGGCTTCTGTTGATGAACGATGAATCAATGCTCCGTAAGTGCCATCCAATCATTGTGAGACTATCGAGTTGAGACTACTAAGACCAAAAATTTGCCATTCTTTCATGCTGCATCATGCAAGGAGGCGCTTCGGTACGCCGCAGATATGCTCGTGATGGCATCATGATCGTCAGCGTCAACCATCAATCTGATTACTCAAAGAAGCGCAGTGCAGTGTTCGTACAGAACTGGAAAACTTAGCCGATCAGCCAACCACGAGGACGTGTTAGCGATACCGAGCCTATGGGTTACTGGCGGGGAATTAGGAAAGTATTGGCGGAGAGCCTCAGAGGCTACAGGTCAAGCGTCATTGTTTCAACTTGATTGAAGCTCGTGCTACATAGGCTTAGTATGAAGTCGGGATTTTCCCGCTACCGTAGGTAAAACCCGAGAAAGTAAACGTGGTTGCGTAGGTCCATCCTACTTGGGGAATCTGATCGCAGCGGATAGCTCCGGAGTTGGTTTCTCTCTTACTCTCGCTCAAATGAAAGGGGTCGTTGATTGCATGCGCCAGTACGGGGCCTTGCCAGCTATGGCGAGTAAGAAACTTGATATTAGGTGTTCCTGAATCCACCTACCCGCTGCCCAGAGTCTTGGCTCTCACTTTCGGCTTAGTTCACCAAACAGCCGCCCGGTTTTGGTAGTCTTGCCGCTGTGTGGGCCCTTGGCCACTTTATCGGATTCTGCTCGAGCCTCACTGTTTAGACTTGTTATTAAAGTACGAAGGTAGTTCGCGATGAGCTGATCTCTTGGTTCTCTGTGTCAACCTCCTTTTCGACGTCTCTTTCCAGTGTTAACTTCAGCTTCGACTCAAGTTCGCGCCGGCGTGATCGAGTCATTCGTTTATCGACTTCACGCATCCGTTCTTTAACAAAAACCACATTCGTTCCACCCCACATCCCGCTACAATGCGTTTCTCAGCATCCGTGATCCTTGCTGCCGCTGCCGCCAGCACGGCCTCCGCTCAGTCGGTCGTCGGCACGGCGTACGGCTTTGCCACCGGCGTCACCGGCGGTGGCAGCGCTAAGGCTGCCACCCCGTCCTCCGCCGAAGAGCTGGCCGAGTGGCTTTCCGACGACACCGCCCGCACCATTGTTATCGACAAGGAGTACGACTTCACCGGCGAGTCGGCCTCTGGAGCGGGATGCGACCGCAAGAGCTGCAGCTCCACCAACGGTGGACAGTTGTACCTCGGAGACCTGTCTTGCGGAACCAGCGACAACACCGTCGCGACTGTCACGTACGACGTCGCCGGCACCGAGCCCCTGGTTGTCGGAAGCAACAAGAGCATCATCGGCTCCAACGGCAAGGGTGTTCTCAACGGCAAGGGTCTTCGCATCCAGAAGAACGCCAAGAACGTCATCATCCAGGGCATCACCATCACCAACCTCAACCCCGGTGTTGTCTGGGGAGGTGATGCCATTGATCTCCAGGTAAACCTCTATTTGACTTCTCGAATCACTCTGTGTCGATTGCTAACATTCCTGTAGGGAGGCAACGATGGTGTCTGGATCGACCACAACAAGATCTCTCTGGTCGGCCGTCAATTCATCGTCAGCCACTACGACGGCTCCCGCGCCACCATCTCCAATAACGAGTTCGACGGTGTCACCACCACCTCTGCCTCCTGCAACGGCAACCACTACTGGACCATGATGCTGAACGGTGACGGCGACCAGATGACCCTCGATCGCAACTACTGGCACGACGTCTCCGGCCGCGCCCCCAAGCTCGGCGAGAAGGGAACCTTCCAGGCGACCAACAACCTGTTCTCCAACATGAAGGGCCACTCCTTTGAGCTCTACTCCGGCACCGTCTCCCTGATCGAGGGTAACGCCTTCGAGTCCGTCGACACCCCCTACGATGGCGAGGCCTACTCCAACAGCTTCAACGTCCCCGACGCCTCGTCCGCCAGCTCTTGCACCTCTTCCATCGGCCGTGCTTGCCAGGTCAACAGCGTCGACTCCTCCAGCGGTACCTGGAAGGCTCTCAAGGAGACCACCGCCCTGTCTACCTTCTCCAAGCTCAAGGACTACCTCGTCGAGCCCGTCGCTGCCACCGGTGTCTCCGCTCTCGTCAAGGGCAGCGCTGGACCCGCCAACGTGGGCTCGTCCACGGCCGCCACCCCTACCACCGAGACCGAAGAGACTTCCACCGAGGAGACCGCGACCGAGGAGAGCTCCGCCGCCGCGACCACCCCTGTTGCCACCGAGCCTGCCACCGAGGAGACCACCACCGAGGAGCCCGCTGCCGCGGAGTCCGGTTCTTCTTCGACTGTTACTGCCCAGGCCTGGAGCCAGTGCGGTGGCAGCGGCTGGACTGGCGCCACGACTTGCGCCGCCGGAACCTCTTGCGTCGTTCAGAACGAGTGGTACTCTCAGTGCCTCAGCTCCGCCGCCAGACGCAGCATGAAGTCGCTTCGTCGTATCTAATGCAGCGTCTTGGATATTCAAACTGAACATATTCTGAAGTCGCCAACGCTTCTTGTAAATATAAACGAGAGATGTAGCATTTGTAACATTAATCAACTACTATGACCATATTCGTTTCTTTGAATCACATTTACCATCGGCGCGTTATCGTTATCGTGTTTTTTGTCACTGGTGGCATTGATCTGGTCCATCGATTGCGCGTAATCTCTAGTCATTTTTGCACCTAGGTCTGACATGATCGTCACGGGAGGAACATCTGCAGCATCTCCAGCCAACATGATGCCGTCTCAATTCAGTGTTGCTAGGAATCCCAGAATAAGAGCCCTTGCGCCTCAATCACCGATTACTGAGGCGACGCGATCACATCTAGAGTATAAAAGCATGTAATATGCACTTAATGTTAGTGTCATGTCCATCTGACCCCTGCTGAGATCTTACTACTACAGCCTCTTTGGAGGGGCTTTATCTATCATCGATTCATCAACGTCGCCTCCTTTGCCAACACTTGTTCCTGTTTCGCCGGTGATCGAGGGGAACCTGTCAGTTATTTGAGAGAGTCCAGCAGGGCGAACGGATGAAAGGTGGTTCCTAGACTTAATTACCCAAAGTTCACTTGATAGTACTTCTGTGCCAGTAATATCAGTATGCGCTGATTTGGCCGTCTAATGGGGTAAGCTGCGACCTCTTATTATTCAAGGCAATAGTATTTTCAGTGGCTGAAATTGTGTTCAATGAGTCGCCTGGCCCGGATGACAAGTGCGACTCGTCCGCTGCAAAAGCCACTTTTATTGGACTGTGTGGCTAAGAGACCTGCATGAATAAATCTTCAGTGGAGAAATGGTACGATGCTCGTCATGTTGGTTCGCCGCCATGGGTCGACGTAGCACCATGATGTATGGAGGACCCACGGCATGGAGTGGAATCCTCTATTTGAACTGGAAGCTGTAACACCCCGCATTTTGTGCTTCAAAAATTGATCAAAAACACCAAAGTCAACGGAGGTACTGAGGAAATCACCATAAGAATCTGAAGCATGGGCGATAACTTCGAACCCCGTCGCGTGCGTGTAGGCATCATGGGTGCCGGCATCGCCGGCTGTTGTCTATCAATCGGCCTCCTTAGCAACCCTCATCTTGACGTTCACCTATTCGAAGGACACCCCAACGTTCGATTCCGAGGGTTTGGTCTTGCTCTGCATGCGAATGCCATCAAATCCATGGATCTCATATCACCGGAAATCAAGAAGGCGTACTTTAAAAAGTCCCACTTCATGGCCAACGAAGAAGACATGGAGATGGCAACCCAATTTCTCCTTTCTGCCGGAAAACATGCAGGAACTTTGGTTGCAGAATTGGGGAGAGCTAAAGGAAGGAGGACGGTCCATCGAGCACATTTCATTGAAGGACTCTTGGAAGACGATGTGATGCCCAAGGAGCGACTGCATTTTGGCAAACGCTTGGTCGACATCGAGGAGAATGCTATCACAAAGGAGGTTAAGGTCAGTTTTGAGGATGGCACAGATGACACTTTCGACGTCGTGTTCGGAGCCGAAGGGGTTTTCAGTCCTACCAGGAAATTCATCCTCGGGCCCGAACATCCGGCGACTAAGCCTGTCAACCACGATGAATGGCGGCAGTTTCATTCAGCAATCCCCATGACAAGGGCCAAACAAATCATTCCCCAACATTGCATCGACAACGCCATCGGCTATTGCACCCCTTATGGATTCATCATCGGCATTCCAGTCGATCTCGGACAAACTTACAGCATAGGTTGCTTGCAAAGAGACACCAAGTGCCCGCAAAAAGGGGCGCCATTCAACTCGGATCTGTGGAAAGGGTTTCTACCAGAAATTGATGCACTTATATCTGTAAGTATTTGTGGGTGACACCGTGAGCAAACGGCTGACTGTACCATGTTCACTAGGCCGTCGAGAAAAGCGACAATGAGGATTGGAGCTTGCAAGACCACGAGCATGCACCGACATATTACAAAGGACATGTGGCCATGCTTGGTGATGCCGCCCATGCAACCCTGCCCCACGCAGGAAACGGAGCTGCCCAAGCCATCGAAGATTGCTCCATACTAGCAGGCATCTTCAATCGGCTAACATCGGTTGACGAGATTGAGCCAGGTTTGAAAGCCTTCGATGAGATTCGACGGCCGCGAAGTCAAAAAGTTGTGGACATTACGAGAGAGTTTGGCAGGTTGTACAGCCAAGACGGAGACGAGATTGACTTGGAACACATGCGTGCTCGGATGAAGGAAGGTGGCATGTTCACAAATGGGGTAGATATGGACGCTCAAGTCCGAGCCGCAGTTGAGGCCTTCGAGAGATATAGGATGGAGTTGTGAATTATGAAAACCTAAAAGTTCGGCTTGGAATACCATGCTTATGTCGTTACAATTTTCCCATAACCCAAAGGCTTGTGAGATTCTGGGCACCTCTAGCGCCTGTTTGCCCTTTTCTATCGGTAAATGCTGGCTAATCATCAAGTGCTGTCTGCGCTTCCAGTATGCATGAGATAAAATCGGGGAACCTCCCCCTCGAGATGGTGGTTGCTCAACAGGATATCTGTCGAAGGGTTTACGGACACTATAGCAAAATGTGAGAATGATACCGAGACCGAGGAAGGCATAGCTTACGCAGCGCACGAACTAGTTGGGGATGAGATTGTCAGTAATTGTTCGTTAGAGCACGCGCGGAGAGACTAGATACTTACACCGCTACCCAGGCATGAACTCAGAACAGGCGCAGTGCCGGCGCCGTTGGACGGGTTAACGCAGACTTTTTGCGAACCAAAGTCCCCGTGTTGACTTCCAGGCTCCTCACACTTTGCACATATATTAGTGAGACATTATTTTGGTTGAGGGGACTATCGTACACAGTAGGTGTTGGTCTAGGATAGGGTTAGCTGAGTACGATTCTGATCAATGTTGCGAGTGAACTTACGTAGCCAGACGGGCATGAGGCTCCGGCGGGCTTGCCCCATCCGGCGTTGCACCAAGCAGCATTAGAAGAGGCGGCAAAAGCCAAAAGAACAGCCAAGTACTTCATATCGATAAATAATGATGGTACGTCGAGTTTAGGTTGGGAGGATTTCAAGTGGCCGATGACGGGGATATGGTGAGTTTGGTAGACGAGGAGTTCAAATAGGGATAGGAACATTTAGGCGTATGTAGTATTTGTAGGCTGAAGAACTGTCGGAGCATTCCAGGTGATGCATCGATTGTTAAACTCAATTAAATTGAAGTGGGGGGTTTGCGATGACAGCGACGCACTGTTGGTCCTTGCGGTTCGTCACCTTGTCATCGATAAAGCCTGGAACATCGAGGTGAACGAGAACCGCGTATTCGGGCTCCTTGTCAATCATCGATATCACGCAACAAGTCGGTGCTGACCGCTATGCTTGGGCCAGTTTGTCACATGGCATGAAAGTTTGACATATTAAATCTAAAGTGATCTTCAAACATTCCCTGCCTTATCCCTCCATCTTTTGCTGTCTCGTACTTGCGCCAAGATTTCACGTTCCTTAATGGGCGTTCTAATATCACTTGTGGACCTTACGAGTCACGACTCGTGACTGCCGGACTTTGTCAATGCTCCTTATGCCGGCTTTCCGCCGTTGCCATTAGGGACTGTCTTGAAACCCCGAGAGGCCGCCGCTACATGATAAAACCGAAAATAGCCCCTGCTTGTGTGTCGGTCGAACCATTTGGCGCAAAGTAACCACGCCTGTTCAAAATAGTGACCTGGCGAGGGCTCCGGTGTGTGAATATATTGTCCTAGAAGCAAACACAAGACAAGGAAGAAGAAGGCTAATCAAACAGCTCACCATTTTGGCGACATAGGTACCTATGGCATGATTATTGAACCCGCATCGCAAGCACAGGGAGTACGAATACCGGACTCTTGGCGGGCCCTGGTCCTAGCGAAGCCCTGACCGCAGCGGTAGATTTGGCCAGAGCTCCCTTCATATTTTAATCTATACCAGCCGTTGTAGTGGACTTGAAGTTAATATTCCCGCTCCGATGTACTGTTGTCATCTCGGCCAAATATCTGTTCTGCGCGGTGGCGTTTTTTTTTTTTTTTTTTTACATCCAGCAAGTTTCTGGCTCTGCTGGTGCTTCAAACAGTGTGCAATCTATCTACTGCATCAAATGGTATCTCGACTGTCATGCGTTCTTCCGAATAACGACCGCAGGAGAATGTATCGTCGGTGAAGTTATTCATAGATGATGGGGACCAATCCTTCGGAACAGACGGTAAACACAGCCATAAACCAAGTTCCAGCTCCAGCAACGACAAATCCAATTGACACATTGCAGGCAACAATTGATAAGTAGAATTCCCCAGGAATCACATCTGCAAACATCAGAGACCATACTATCAGCCCTAAAGCGTACATGAATGTGGAGGCTTCCAACCATCGTAAAAAGATTCCGACTTCTTTTGCAACATCCATGATCCCCTCTCTTGCCTGTGTCTTCTTATGAGCTCCAGACTCAGTCTGCGGTGCGTTGACTTTAGTATTGTAGCTTACCTCTTCATCATGGCGCCGTGGAGAGTTACACGGCTGGGTTCAGGGAGATTGGAATGTGTTGTTTCTCGAATGCTGCTCATGGGTTGCGATTGTGGCTGCATGACATTGGTTTGGCTAAGTTCAACAACGCATTAAAGGAGCACTTACATGAAGAAGCAGCCCAAGCAGAGAAGAACCGAATACAAACAAGAATCAACGGTATCACTTGACCGAAGTTTGCGTCAATCTGGTGCGTCAGACCTGCATCCAAGTAGAATTCCCAGGAATTGCCCATTCCAAAGACAAAGTAGAAACCTAGCCAGATTATTCCCCAGAGAAAGCTGTTGGATATGGACTTAGCCCATATGTCTAACGCCAAGATCCAACGGTCCACAGTAGGATCGTCCCTGCTGTCACAAAGTTCCTCAAACAGTGATTTCATCGTGGGCGTGAACTCGTTGTTGTACTTCTTTCCAGCTAGCTCTCCCAGCAGTCGTTGCAGAGACCATCGAGACCAGTAGTGGTAGTCCGCCCCGGCATCTTTGTGATAAAGTCCAAGGAACCGCCTCGAATAGCCGAGGATTATAACCAAGACGAGGACCGTCTGAATCAAAAGAACCACAACCTCGTATGAAAACGAGACGTACCGAGGCTGGTCAGGGTTGATAAATTTGAAATGTTGTTTTACGCATTCGACTGAGATGTGGCGATTGAATCTGAAGGTAACCGATTCAGATATCGTCATGCATACTACAAAAGGATTAGTAGTACGGCCGCCACACATACGAGGAATGTCCTCAGGCGCTTGTAAGCTTCGAAATGCTCGCGCAGGAGAGAGATTGCACAAAGACGTACAATGCAAGAGAAGTACCCGAGTCTTGTCGCGATCTGAAAGAAGCAAACCGAGAACTTTTCACTCAGGTTGTTGTTGAACGTCATGAACATGCTAACGATCGCCAGGGCTACTCCGGTAATGAAGTGCTGATCGCTCATACCAAGCACGAACGGCTCAAACGCATGGATTCTTTTGAGTCTGGTGACGTTTTCGGGACTGCTGTGGTCGTTGGAGCACGAAAAGAACCAACGCAAGTTTTGGCGAAAGGCCTCGTCAATTGAGTTGCTGTCGGTTGATTCAGGTAGCCAGTCAAAGACATACGCCATCGTAATCGCAAAGAAATTGAAGATCATGGATATCATGAATGAGACTACGACCTACGGGACTTTAGCGTATCCGTCTAATTTGACCCTCGTGGCTGACGTCAAATTATCATACTCCTAGGCCCGTGACATCTGGATCTTCAACGTCTGCAAGCGCCCTGCACAGCCAGTTGGCTACGAGATAGTCTATTACGTTGGCCATACCGCTGACTGGGAATGGCGTTCAGCGACACGGCGAAGGCTGATTGGCATAATTCTCCATGAATATGCATGTGTCGTGAAAGAAACAAGGTTGGGAGGCGTCGGGGCTTAAATCTCTCTCGATAATCAACGTGCATCGCGTCGCCTACTAATTACAAGTGAGGCAAACCGCGGTCGCCCCGCCATTCGAAGGCAGCTCAATCTGACAGTGAGACACGCAGGTCGGCGTGAAGACAGAACCTTGCAGTGTGCCAACACTGCCACATCTTTACAGTTTTCGACTGGACATGGGTATTAAACAGGCTATTGGACATTGTTATCGATCTTATCAGTGCCGCCCGTCACTGAAGTGAACACATGATTGTGAGCTCAGCCACCATACGTACCATGTCCTCAACTGACGATTATTAGAATGGGCTGTTCCAGAGCGACCAAAGACAAAGGCGCTAGCTGGTGTGTTTAGTGGGTTTTCAACTCGGCTATTGCTGATGCCATAGGCATTCCTACAGCGTGGGTGGTGTTGGACTCTTCGGTGCAAGCCTTATTTCCGGGGTGCCGGAAAACAAACCAAACCAATGGGGATTTGGGACCCGTGGTGTGCCGAGGAATCCGCCTTTTGCAGCTTGATCTTGCCATTCCCTTTCACCAAGTACCTTAATGGGTCTTTGGATCTCGCCTGGGGAGATCCAAACTTGAATCACCGGTCGAGAAAACGATCGGTTTCGTAGCATAGCCAGCCAGAGTCGGGTTTGCGAGCCTCGCTGGGTACGGATACTACGGAGACGTGATCAAAGAGGCTAATGCTTTCGCCAAACTAATGCAACGGCTCACGGGTTCACCTGAGCCGTTGCCAGCTTGATTGGCTAGGTATTCGAGGTCGTAATGCGAAGCGAAGGGTCCTGCGGTTTTGGGCTTGGTGCGTCTTGTTTGAGAAAACAGTACCAACAACAGGCGGCACCAGGCCCACGTACTCCCGACGAACACCTGTCGTTGCAAAGCTGCATCCTTGTGATACGTGGAACGCAGTTCTGCTTGGGGAAACCATCTCCGCTGGCGGGGGAGCAACGCGCATTTGGCGACGATGTGCAAACAGCCAAGGGAGGGGTAAGCCGACCCATCTTACAGGACCAACAGATAAAACCCAACACGGATCGCATGCCAATGCAGAGAGAGAGAGCAGGCTTTCCACGCACCTGTAACCACTCTCGAGAAATACTGCCGGATTCAACTCTCAAGGATGTCGGCCGTAGAACCCACCAACGCCGCGCCTGCGGTGGACCGCGAGGAGGAAACTGTTCCGGCCGCAACACCGACCAACGCTGCGGCAACGCCTGGCCGAGAGAACGAAGCGGTCCCGGCCGCAACACCCGCCAACGCTGCTGCAACCGAGGAAGAAGTGGTTTCTGTCGCTACACCCGCCACCGTTGCTGCGACCCCTGGCCGTGAGGAAGAAGCTTCTCCGGTCGCAACACCCGCCACCGTTGCTGCGACCCCTGGCCGTGAGGAAGAAGCTTCTCCGGTCGCAACACCCACCAATGCCGCGCCTGCGCTGGATCACGAAGAACAAATTGTCGCCGATGAAAATGTAGGCTTGCTGGAACTGGTTGCATGAATGTCTACTAACTTCATCTGCCAATAGCCCTTCGATGACACTGCGTCCGAAAGAGGAGAAGTGAGATAAGCCTGTTTATTACGGTGATAGCAAGAGGCATGTGCTTATCAACGACTAGAGTACGAGCGAGTCCACCCAAAGTGTTACGGCCTCAATCTTCAACTATCGCCAAGAAAACGGGAGAACCTACCACGCCTACAAAGACGGCAGTGAGTTCAAATGCCAAGCACCCCGACCAATGATAGGAAATGAGATTGATACTGAGTCTCGCAGAATACACCCTGCCTAACGATGAGAGGGAAAACGACCGACTGGGTAAGCCACCGCCTCTGACTTTCTGTGCCAAGCTGTTATGATGTACAACTGACCGTCAAATAAGATTTACAACACAATCTTTTCCTCATCACGTTCGATGACCGACTTGGAAACGCGCCGCCCAACGATCCGGGTGCTAAGGTGGGACGCGTGCTCGACGTAGGCACCGGCACCGGCATTTGGGCATGTGAGTTTGGCGACGAGCACCCGGAGGCGGAAGTGCTCGGTTTTGATCTCTCCGCTACATTCCCATCATTGTGAGCTCCGAATTCTTTTGGGAGGAAAAGCCTGTTCCTTACTCGTAACATAGTACTCCACCCAACGTTAGATTTGAGGTCGACGACTTGGAGGAACCCTGGATCTATTCGCGGAAGTTCGACTACATTCACAGCAGAATGATGAACGGCTGTATCGCAGACTGGGATGCCTACGCGAGAAAGTGTTTTGAGTAAGAAGACGATCTCGACTTGCCCTTTGGGGAACATTCATGTACCGAATGTCGGCCGCTGATATTCCGCAGTAATCTCAACCCCGGCGGATGGCTCGAAATCAACGAGATCTCTTTGATGCCGAAAAGCGATGACGGCACTCTCAAGGACGACGCCATGATCTTCAGAATGGCCAAGCTGGTGAGAGAGGCAACTATCCAATTTGGCCGCGTCGCCACCGACATGGAGGACATTAAGGAGGTCCTGATGCGAGCAGGCTATGTTGATGTAAAAGTCCTGAAGTTTAAGTGGCCCACGAATATGTGGCCCAAGGATGCAAGATATAAGGAGATTGCCAAGTGGTCTCAGGAAAATATCTTGGCAGGCTGGGAGCCGTTATGTTTAGCGACAATCACCAGAGCCCACGGCTGGACGAAGGAGGAGGTACTGGTTGGGACCATGCACTGCCGCAATGAGTTCAACGACAGGAGCATCCATGCGTATTACCCCGTGTAAGTTCCCCAGCTCAGCCGTGCTCTTACTTTATATACTGACCATGTGTAGGTACTCTGCTTTTGGCAGGAAGCCAACAGAAGCGGAGGTCGCAGCGACCCCCTAGCCTACACGGGCTAATTGATAATGGCTTTTGGTTTCCGACCGCACGTTAGCGGTGTTTGCTAGACTCTTCATCTTGAATACAGCTATTCATAGACATCATTGCGAGTATTGGTTGTCCTCTCATTGTAACGACTGTAACAATAATATACGTGATGAACTGGGAGGCTCGGCTTCATGGAAGCATCACGGACCAGACGGGTGCGACGGACTTCGTTCATAAGATAGTGCAAGTTAAAACATTTGTGCACCAACGCGTTGAAGGTTGGCCGTGTGATTGCATGTACATGCACCACATGGATCGCGAAGTGGAGTGCTCTGTTGTTTGTGTGGGCGCTTAGTGGTTCGACAAAGGCAGGGGCACCACCAACAGCATATAAACCACCCTGGCCCGATGCTCGCAGACCTATCACCGCCGAGCTACTGCACACTCATGCATGGATTTGTCGCTCAATGAGGAAGCCAAGTCCGGGGAGTGGGTTCATGGGTATCTCGGGACAAACAGCCGTCATAATCACGGAGGCGCTTGTTGGACCAGGACGGATAAATATCGCGAACAAACGTCTCCCAGACACCGCGACACATCATTCGACCATCACAAGTCCAGTTTCTTGACGTTTCACCGTCTTTCTGTCCTCAAAATGTCTTCGACTCGAACAAGAGCAGAAAAGTTCGACCCCGGAGTGGTGATTGAGCCAGAGGACGAGGTAGTGGCTTTGCCTCCTGCTGCTGCAACGGCTTGCTAACCACTGCATCACTTCAGCCTGATTTTGACGACACAGAGTCAATCAACGCGCCAGTAAGATATTACGACTTCAGCTTCATACTGTAATATTGTTGCTAATAGATGAGTAGAGCGTCTCGTCGTCAAATGTGAGTCTTGCCGCGGATGTCATGGACTATCGAATGGAGAATGGAAGGACATACCATGGTTATAAAGAAGGCAGTAGGGTTTAGCTTCTGAAGCCAAATTATTGACGGACTTGTTAACATTTATTGCAGAATACAACCTGCCGAACGATGAAACGGAGAACGACAGGCTTGGTTAGTACTCGCAAAGCTTCGAGACATGGATTCTGACAGTGAGGAAGAGCTCCAGCATAACCTGTTTTTGCTCACTTTTAACGATAAACTGGGCAATGCTCCACCAAATGAAAGGGATTCCAAAGTTGGGCGAGTTTTGGATATCGGAACAGGAACAGGTGTCTGGGCCATCGATTTCGGCGACGAACACCCGGAGGCCGAAGTCCTTGGCGTTGACCTTTCGGCTAGCTTTGCTAAGTCATACGACCTCTGAGCCCCATTCATGAAGGAACGCGTTGCTAACCTGAAAGTTATGTAGCCCGCCGCCGAATGTCACGTTTGAGGTTGATGATATTGAGGAGGAGTGGGCATTCTCTCCAAAGTTCGATTATATACACAGCAGACTAATGAACGGATGTATCGAGGACTGGGAGGCTTACGCTAGGAAATGCTTTGAGTGAGTCCAGCTGGATACGTTCCACTCCTTATCTTGCTTTGCAGCATGAAGTTCGAAAGACCTGCATAGACTGACTGGCGTCCGCAGCAACCTCAACCCTGGCGGATGGGTTGAGTTTAACGAAACCCCTCTCAAGCCTCAATGTGACGACGGGACTGTCCCGAGGGACGCACAGATTGTGAAGATCGCAGACCTCATCCAGGAGGCTATGGAGAAGAGCGGGCGGCCTACGATGAACGTGGATAATTTCCAAGGCATTTTGAGCAGGGCTGGGTTCGTAGACATCAACGTGTTGAAGTACAAGTGGCCTACAAACACATGGCCAAAGGAAAGGAGGTTTAAGGATATCGGCGCATGGAGCCACGAGAACATTGTTTCTGGCTGGGATGGCCTTTGCTTGACGTTGCTGACAAGGGCTCACGGGTGGACGAAGGAAGAGGTGGCTGTCTCCAACGCCCTGTGCCGCGAAGAATTCATGGACAAAACCATCCATGCGTACTGGCCACTGTAAGTGCCTTCGACATGATCGCCAATCGATTCTCTGACTGTGTTTAGGTACTCGGTATACGGCCGGAAGCCTCTGAATTCTGAAGAGTAATTATGAGGATGTGTGTATGGAAGGAACGTCTTTTGCTGCAATAACGGGGACGTATACGGGTTATTATGAGTTCTGTCAATGTAATATCTGTTGGACCGTGTTGGCCACTCTTAGGCCCTCCGGTTATGGCAGTAAGCTTTTACATTAAAAGGAGTCCTACGAGTACTCCTTATGTTGTGAATAGATGGGTCGAATTTCATCAGGTCGAATATTACACATGTCTCCTACTTTCTTTCTCTTGACCGTAAGAGCGTGTTGATAGCCTCACTTTATGCGCTGTAGAGACCAACCAATATGGCATAGCTTTATAATGGCTCATTGCGTGAAAGGACATTCCCATAGGAGAAGCTGCAAACGCAGTCGATGTACCATTGCCAAGAAACTATCACCTAAGGTGGTCGCACAACACTGCCCACAGTAGCAGGTAGGGACGTAAGCGGCAGCCTTTGTCGATCACAGTGCTCTACAGCCACCAAAAAAAGGCCGTCTCATCGCATTCAGGCGGTGCAATTGACCCACTTGATGAATGCAATATCGCTCTCACCTCAAAGCATGGTTGGTGGCTGAAGGAATTCTTGGGCCTCAATCTTGATCTACGTCGCCATCTTCACTATCTTCACCAGGCGCCCTTGACCGTCTCAAGCGTCAATAACGGCTTCTTGGGAAAGTTCAGTTGAACGCACGCGTCGCTCCACTCACTGTCCCTCCGACGTCAGACTTCATCGATCTGATTGATCATGTCACAGGGCATTTGTGGCGTCCATCCATAGAAATAAGCTTGAATTTAGGCGATACTAGGCCAAGGCAAAAGATGGGGGAAAACGCCCAGCCAACGTATGAAAGCCCCGCAGTCACCAGTGAGAGAGTTTCGCGAAGCATTTCCATCACGGAACCTCTCATTCGTTTCATTGCCAGCAAAGCGGGATTAAAACACTTGCAGCTCCCATCGTACCTACGCGACTACGCCCGACGGCAGCACGGCAGGGGGCGCGCCCAATGGTGCAGAGGCGAAGCAGCGTGTCTCGCCCCGTACATCAAGCGAGATCACCGCTGTGTGTACTGCATTTCGCTCAACGGCTCATGTCCCAAGACGCCCACACGCCGTCGGGCAATAACAATGGGCGGGGTCGCACTGAAACCTGCAGGTCTGCGCTCCGCGGCCCTTGTGCGGAATTTGCTCAGCCCAGCTTTGGGCGAGGCAGATCTCGTGTGGTGCCCGGAACTAGTGCGGCACAGCCGTCGCCCGGTCGGGGTGCAGACGGAAGCCTGGCTGCGGGTCTTGGAAGTGAGCGCCGCCAAGTTTTACGGCGCTCCTTCGCCAAGATGCGGTTTTCGCCGTTGGAATTCTGGTTGATGTGTAGATTACTTAAGGGCTCTCTTGATCCGCGGCCCTGTGTTACGACGGAGTCTATCCCTTGATCATCGGATTGAATAATAACGAGTCAACGATTTCGACAACACTTTTGGCGCCAGACACCATTTACTGCCACTACCTGTACACAAGAAGAGAAGGAAACGAAGAACACTATCAATATGGGCGGCGCACTCAGTCCGGAGCAGATCATGTACATCGTACGGATTGTCGTCGTCGTGCTAGCCCTGATCCCAATGGTGGTCCTTTTCGCAAAGCTCGTCCGCAAGCCAGGATACCGCCATGACACGACACGCAGATGGGTTGACTACACCAAGGTTGGCTTTGGTCTCTGGATGCTGTAAGCTGCCTCCACCACGCCCTCTAAATTATGTCAGGAAAAAAATCTAACACAATGAATTCAACAGATCGCACCTTCTCTACATCGCCGTCTGGTCCTGCCTCGCCAGCGCCGCATATGACAGGTTCTTCGGGCTGCGACACTCCGTCGGCGTTGCCGTCAATGTGCTTGTCTACATGCAATTTTTCGTCGAAGTTGTGCTCAACCTCTCCATTTTCCTCGCCGTCTTCTACATGGCACACGCCCTGACACAGCTGCGGACTGAGGGCGATGAGGTCTCGAGCGCCTATCGCAAGGGCCGTGGCTTCGCCCTCGGCGGCTCGATTTTGGTCGTCCTGCTTTCGTTCGTTGCATTCTGTCTCTACCTCGACGACAGGTTCGGCAGATATTACAAGGAATACGAGTATCTGGTCGCGTCATGCTTTATGCTTGCCTCTTACAGCATTTTGATCATCATGGCCATCGGGTCTGTTGTGTATGCTGCAAAGTCACGCAAGAAGGCGTTCGGTAGCGGATTGGAACAGGTACGTCGGGGCTTCCCGTCTCTCAGGGCAACAAGATCGCTGGTATCCTAATGCATTTACTACAGGCGGCCAAGATCGTAGTGACTGTTGCCTCCCTCTTTCTCGTTCGCGAATGTTGGGGCCTGGTCAACGTCTTTTTCGGAGGCGGGTCCTACTGGGGTTACTATATCGTGCTCTATGTCTTGGATATCGTCCTGACGACTTACCTACCTCTCGTCATTCTGGTCCTGCTCTACTCCGTGGCGACGAAGGAGTCTTACGCCATGTCCAAGATGCAGTACCAGTCGAAAGCCATTGATTCCGACAAGGGCGTTTGAGAGGGTTGAGCAGTCGGTTATCGGAGATACGGAATGAGACTATGATGTGACATGAAGTTAAGGGAGTTGTTACGTAGCAATGATTAGCAAGGAAGACTGGTATGAATGCATGGAATGGATTGAGGGTCATCAATGGAAATCCCACATGAGATCGCTCCAAAACGAGCGATATTATACACTTGCTTCCTCAGAACATGAGTAATAGACGTCTATTATCTAGAATTGTAGACCTCGACCTCTGTTGTGAAACGCACCTTGAGATTGGCCTGGCAAGATTGTCTGCGAAGCCGCCAGCACCAGCTGCTCTTTGCGGACTTGGCAGGTCATCTCATTTCTCCTCTTCGGCAACGTACTCGTCAGGTGCAACGAAATCCTCAGACACCCAAGTCTTGGCGATGTACCTAGCCACATGTCAGCAGCCCCTCGATTCCGTTTTCGCCCTTATCGAAGCTCACTTGGTATGGCTTCCTCTAGCAGCAAGTTCTCCCTTCTTGTTGAAGAATTGGACAGTTGTGTATGCGAGGGTTCTTCCCACTGCAAGTCGTCAACGATAGTTTCTGCGCGTTGGATGCAGAGTGACCTACTCTTGTCACAGATGGCAGTGCCCGTCATGATGTCGCCAGGTGTTCCTCCGGGGTTCAAGTACGTGACTGAGGCTTATCAGTGATGGCGAGTTTCTGAGAACTGATGTGACGAACCGTTGATATCAGTGGAGACGCCAGTCATGAAGCGGCCTTTCGAGGCGACGGCGAGGGAACCGCCAAGGTCGACAAGACTGGCGAGAGTACCTCCGTGGATGGTTTGCAGACGGTTCTAAATGACATGAGCTACGAAGAACGTTTACTCTGCGATCTTTGTGGACTTCATACCGTGTGCTCCTTCTGGATAGCCAGCTCGAACTCAACATTGCCGACAGAGGCGCCCGTTACTCTAAACTGCAGTGAAGTGAGTCTCACGTCAACAACACTACTGAGAGACTTTTTCATACGTTGTTACCAAGGAGTCTACAATCCCATCAGCTGCATGCACATTGACAAATACATCACGAGAATGCAAGGACGAGCATCTCGATGCAACTCCAACTCACCTCGGCTCAAGCCCAGAGTCTTTGGAGAAGGAGTTGAGGACCTGGAGTGATGGTCAGTGCCGATCTCAGACCAATTGACTCAAAAAAGACTCACAGATCGCACGAAGCGAAGAGGTGGCAGCTTGGGAGGCATCTTGGCACTGAAAATTCGATGAATGGCTGTTGAGATGAGATTCACTCGTCCAGGTGAGTAAGAGTTCGGCGGTCTTCGGCAATTGGAGGCCGTCGCACCCGCCCGCAAGCTATTAATATGACGTGCCTTCCCGGCTTTCGTCCCTTCTCGCAGCCGACATGGATAAGACGCCGATAAGCAGCCGATAAGATAAGCGCAGGCAGCACCAGGGGGGCCTGAGGCGGAAAGTTCCGCTGGCTAGTAATCCCTGCTCAATGATTGAATGACGGACCTGATCGCCTGTCGCAAATAATCGAGAACTTGTCCAAACCCAAAAGCACACGACCACGACCGAGTCCCACGACTCCAACGCCCCCAGCGCAGTGACAACCCCCCCTGAACGAGCCTCGCGCCTTCCTCTCCGCCCGATCATGAGATAACACACGAAAATCTCGCCGACCTCTTCCTCCCGCCCCCAAACCACCGCGCGCAAACTCGCCCATCATGTCGGTCAGCTCGGGTCAATCACTCCAGCTGGCCGACTACCTGGAGAAGCTGCCAGGCACGACCTTCAGGAAGCTGTATCTCCAGCCGTCGACCGCCTTCGCCATCTTCAGGAGGATGATCCCCCCGCTGGGTGAGCCTCGCCGTCGCCGTCGCCGTCTCCGCGGCGCTCGCTGAGCATGGAACAAGCTAGCTAACCCAGGCATCCAAATCTCCCCAGCAAAAACCATCGTCATGGCCATCCTGTACATGCCCAAGCCAATGCTTCTCGAGGACCTCGATCTCTGGGTGAAGCCCGACTCGCGACGGTACAACACCCTCTCCCACACGCGTTACCCTTCCTCCCACCGCGCAGCCGCAAAATCTTTCTAACACAGCTTCTTCCCTCCCACAGGCAAAAAGACCAAGCCATCTCGACCCTGCGCTCCCTCCACATCCTCCAAATCACCGTTCCGTCGAAAGAACGCCCGCAGGAGATGCAGCTCACCACAAACTTCAAATCCTCCCTCCGCCTCGCCCTCGAGGGCGGCGGCCACCACAACTCCTTCGGCGTCCCCTCCACCCTCCCCGTCCCGCCCGAGATCACCATCCCCTTCCTCGACCGCTACGCCCGCCGCAAGTGGGACGACATCCTCCACTACATCGTCGCCACCGTCAACCCCGGCAGCGCCGACCTGAGCGGGCCTAAGTCGTCCGTTAAGAACCTGCTCGTCGCAGGCCAGCTCGTCCGCCGCCAGCAGGGCGCCGTCGGCATCACCCAGGCCGGCTTCACCTTCCTCCTCCAGGAGGCAAACGCCCAGGTCTGGACCCTCCTCCTCCTCTGGCTCGACGCCACAGACCACGCCCAGGACTCCGCCGGCATGGAGTCCACCGACATGCTCTCCTTCCTCTTCCTCCTCGCCTCCCTCGAGCTCGGCCGCGCCTACGACACGAACGCCCTCACAGAGGAGCGCCGCAACATGCTCCCCTCCCTCATGGACTTCGGCCTCATCTACATCCCCTCCCACAAGCCGCAGCAGTACTTCCCCACCCGCCTCGCCACCACCCTCACAAGCAGCTCCAGCGCCCTCCGCAGCGCCGGCGCAGGCTTCTCCGCCGCCCTCGCAGCAGCATCCGGCCCCGGTCCCGGCGGCAGCGGGCCCCGCAACGGCGCTACCCCAGGCAGCGGCGGCTCCGAAGAAACCCGCAGCGGCAGCATCATCGTCGAGACAAACTACCGCGTTTACGCCTACGGCCAGACCCCTCTCCAGATCGCCGTGCTCTCCCTCTTCTGCAAGCTCAAGCTGCGCTTCGCGGACATGGTCTCGGGTCGCCTGACGCGCAACTCGATCCGCAACGCCGTCGAGCGCGGCATCACCGCCGACCAGATCATCTCCTACCTCGCGTCCCACGCGCACGAGCAGATGCACCGCTTCGCCGCCGTCCGGAACAAGCCCGTGTTGCCGCCGACGGTCATCGACCAGATCCGCCTGTGGCAGCTCGAGACGGAGCGCATGACGACCACGAGCGGGTTCCTGTTCCGCGACTTTGACAGCCCCAGGGAGTACGAGGACATTGCGGGCTACGCGGCGGAGATTGGCGTGTTGACGTGGCGGAACGACAAGCTGGGCATGTTCTTTGCGAGCAAGCATGAGCAGATCAGGGATTACCTGAAGCTGCGGAAGAAGGCGGAGGATTAAGATAGACTGGACAGCGGGCGCGTGCGGGCGAACCAAGGGAATTACACCACAGAAGAGGCGCCGAGTACACGCGGAAATACACACACTGAAATGCATTAGCAGGCGTTGGGGTTTGGGAGAGAGGAACCATGGACTGGTCGGTGTAGAAGTAAATGGGTATTGGTCCTAACAGCTGAGTTTTCGTCTCTCATAGCCTCCATATATACAGATGCAGGGACTTTTCTGTGTCCGTTGTACAGGCTTCGCGATAGCTCTCTCATGAGAGTCTTGACAATGTGATGATGCTTTTCCCAGTTATCCCTCCAATTCAGCCCAAAACAAAAACGCCTATCCATGTTGTCGCACTTTGATAATCCTTCATGCCAAACCACGTAAAGCTCAAAGCATACTGACACGCTTGCCAGTGCGGTATTTTCCCTCGATCACCTGCTTTTCGGGGCGAGGGGCGCCCATACTGCGTCGTCCGCCGCCAAATATTCTAGCCACGAACCCCTTGTCCATGCTCGCGCCGTGAGGCAGAAGTGCCACGCGGTTGTTGCGGCGCGCGTAAATCTCCTGCCAGGCATGCAGGCTCTTCTGCGCCTCGGGTGTGGCACAGAGCGAGTCGAGATGCAGAAAGACGCGCAGACAGCGGTTGTCCTCCTCGTCGAGAACCTTGGTCTCTCTGCTGACGGCTGTAGTACTGTAGCGGTCCAATGCAGTAGTCGTGCTGAGAGGAAGATTGCCGCGGCTTTGGTAAGCCGCTCGCTGGTCGCGAACAACAGTAGATCTTGAGGCGTGGGCGGAAACAAGGGTTGCAAGAGAGTGAGGCTGGAGATCCTCGTTGTGAAAGCGATCGTGCAGAGACTGAAAGCGACCCGCCCAGTACTGGGATGACTGGGCAGTGTTGATGATGAGAGGGTTGACCTCAGCGCTCATGGGCGTGGGGACTCGGGATGTGTCCGTAGTGCTAAGTGTGCTAGTTGAGGAGCCACTGACTTTGCGCGAGGAGACCGATCTGCTTGTAGAGGCCTTGCGATCACTTGTAAAGCTCGTGAGTGACGTCCTTGAAAGAGATGCCGTGAGGTTGGATAAGACGGTCATGGTCCGTGACTTTGGGATGCGTTTCTTCTCTACGCGGCTGGAAGGACGGGAGTTGAACTTGGATTGGATTCCCGAGCTAGGAGCAAGCGACGGGCTGCTTTCCGACGAAGAGGTGAATGTGACTTCTCCGGACTTTGACAAAGGCGGCCGATTCTCATCGTTTCGAGCAGCCGCTCCGGTGAGGGCGTTGACGTCAAAACTGGCGACAGTGGGATTGCTGGAGAGGGGTCCGCCGTGGGAGAAGCCTGCCGAGATTCGTCTTGCATGGGAGCCAGCGGTGTGTCCTGTTGCTTTACCGGTCGACGGGGGCTTGGGGAGGCGTCCGGGGTCTCCAAAGTGACCATGCGAGGCACTGAAGGGAAGGCGGGCGGAGTCTGTGTTGGTGTGGGATATTTCTCCCAGAACATGACGATCGTTGAGACCAGGAAGTGCTTCAGGCGAGAAACGGGGTTCGTTGAACTGCTCAGATCCATCTCGTCCTCCGAATCCCTGCTGCAACTTCTCCATGGTTCCATCCGGGCCCGGGGTGGGAGCTCTTCCTCGGGTTGATCGGGGCATTCGACTGCCACGGGGGGTCTTTTGGTGATGAGATGCAGGGCCTGGCCGATGAAACTGGCGAATGACACTGGTCTGCGGCTGCGAGAGTTCTGGCTGGGATTGGGTTGCGTCGTTGATGCTGTGGATGATGGTGATGGCATCGGCTCGCTGGAGGTCAGCTCCGTCATTGCGACGGACTGGTCCAACGGGACCAGAAATTGTCGGGCGGGCAAGGCCGCCTCCGGAGAGACGGGAGCCTCGGTTCCGCGTAGGAAGGAACGAAGAATTAGATAGACGGTCTCGCATTGTTCCAGGACGACGACGAAAACGGCGACAGAGAAAACGCCGGAAAGGAAGATGGCGTAGGGGACGGCCCAGACAAAGACGACGGAAAGGGAAATGGTCCAAGTGGCCAGCGCGCCTTCCACAACAGTGCTGCAGATCTGGCCGACGTGGAAGAAAGCAGAAGCAAAAATAGCAAAACAAGCAGCGGCTGTCCTGGCAAAATATAACCAGAGGTGGAGGTTGGTTTGGATGATGTAGAGACTGTGGGCGATGAGGGTGTAGAGTGCTCGCGTAGTGTGGAAGAGCAGAAGCAAGCCGAGGGACCCGGGTTTCGCGGGGGGCATTGTCAAAGTGAAAGAAAGTCGCGAGAAGTTAAAAAATCAAAAAAAGAAAAAGGCCCCTTCAGACGGGCCGCAGAGAGTGCTCGGTTGGGCGAACCGACAAGACGCGCGGTGGGCTGGGTGAATTGGGCCGTGGGATCTGTGAAGTTCAGCTTCAGATGAAAAAAGGTGCTCTGATGTTTCGATGTCGTTGGATGATTTGACTGCGTCGCAAGGTAAACGCCGAAGGCACGGACGATGACGATTAATCTGCTCTTTGGTCGCAGCTTCTGCCACCGCAGGAAGGAAGGAAGGTACGGATGATAATATGCGGAAGGTGCGCATCTGCCTCACACGCGGCAGGAACTCTCGTGGTAGTCAACAACAACATAAATATAAGAAGCTGCAATCAATCCAAACTGCACTAAAGTGACAGTACGGCTGTAGTACGCCTTTCTCTGCTGTCGTCTCTGTTGCCTCTACCGTCGTCTATTATCGTCCTCCATCGTCGTTGCCCTTCGTTATCGTCTATCATTATTGTCCTTCGTCGTCGTCTATCGTCGTTGTCTATCTTCATCGTTGTCTTGTCGTTCCTGCCGTTCATCATCGTCGTCCCTCGTCGTTGTACCTCGCTGTCGTCCTTCGTCGTCGTCCCTTGCTGTCGTCCCTCGTTATTGTCCCTTGTTGTCGTCCCTCGTTGTCGTCCTTCGTCGTCGTCCTGCGTCGTCGTCCTGCATCGTTGTCCTGCATCGTCGTCCCTTATCCCGCGTTGTTATTATTATTGTTGTTGTTACTTAATGCTATTGTTCCTATCTTTGTTATTATTCTTATTACTTCCTGCTATTAATTTTTATTGGGGATATTAGGGGAGCACTATTAAGCTTCCCGTTTTCTATTTTGTTTTCTCTTTGCTCTCTATTCTTTTTTTTTCTTGATTTGTTTCCCATTGTCTTTTCTGTTTTTCTGTCTTTTTCTGCGTTTTACCCTGTTTTTCTTTCTACTTTCATCTTGATGTTTTATTTCAACTTGAGCATCTTGTTGCCACTCACTTGTTTTAGACACCCCATTGATATCTATGAATATCCCGAATCTGCGTAACCGCCATAGCCCGCCCAGCGAGAAGTTGCACGGGAGTGGTAAACCAGTAAGAGAAGTTCGGCCAGTGTTTGGTCCATAAACGGGATCGCAGTGGCCGAGAATACGGGAAACGTAGTCACTTGTGCAGGGCGAGAATAGTCGGTCTCTTGCGTTCAGGTAGCTTCGCATTGGATCTTTCGAACGTGGCTGCTGTTCACGAATCTCATTTCATCAGGCCTTTCTCACCACGATGCACGGCAAGAGCGTCCAACTGCACGCACCAGCCTATGCAAACTCTACTCTAGATGAATCCTTCCCTAGACCGCGTCTCTAGCTCTCCCACCCCTCAATCTTGAAGCGGAACACCTCATCGCCCTTTCCCCTTTCGATAGGGTTGCCGTTGCCGTCCCACAGCGCTCTTTCCCGATACGACACATTGCCGTCCCAGTCGACCATAATGACGGTCTGTCGCTGCGTGCCGTACAACCCTACCTCGAAGCCCAGGTTAGGCTTGGTCGGCGGGTCAGGCCGCTCGCCCAGCTGCAGGCTCTCAGCTGCCTTTTGATCGTCCGTAGCAAAATGCCCTGGCCCCCTCGCAACCGCGTCCGCCATCGCTTTCCGGTGGCTCTCGTCGCCGATGGCGGGGACAAAGATGCTCTGCTTCAGCTCCTTGATGTAATCCGCCAGGCTCATATCGGGATGCTTAGGCAGCGTGTCCGTATCGAGCACAGAAAAAAGACGCTCAGCCAGGGCCTCCTCATCCAGATTCTTGTCGACCGCCTCTTGAACGGCCTCCTTGACGAGCTTTTTCCCGAGCTCCACCTTCGGCCACGGCTTGGGGTCGTTGTACACCGTGTTGCTGAGCCCGTACACCTCGCCCCGCGTCTCCGCGATCCACGGCACGTCCTCCAGCTGGTCGCAGCGGTTCGACACAATGGCGATCCCCTCCAGCGCGCGCGCGGGCTTCTCATCCTCGCCGCGCTTGCGCTTCAGCTTGCCGGCGACCATGGAGAAGCCGCCGACGCCCTTGACGCCGCCGTCCTTGACGAGGTCGGCGACGGAGGCCGGGGCGGGCTCGGCGGGGTCGGAGCCAAGCCAGTGGTTGGTCATGCCGCCGCGGCTGCGGGCGGCGTGGATGGGGTGGGTGGCGTCGCCGAGATCGGTCTCGCGGTAGTTTGTGAGCACGGCGAGGTGGCCGGTCTTGGTGACGCCGAGCCAGGTGCCCTTCTCCTCGCGCTGGAGGTCGCGGGCGGAGAGGACGGCGGCGCCCGAGGGATGGGTCCACCAGTGCGGCCGGGAGGTGGGACGCAGGATGAACTCGTCGCGGTTGTCGACGACGATGAGGGCGTAGTCCGGGTGGGCGGTGGTGAGGAGGACGATGCACATGGTGGGCGGATGTGCTCGTTGCTGTCTTTGGAGTTGGCGGTTTCCAGTAGTGATGTTCCTCTCTTTGTCGAGTCAGGCTTCTTTGACGGCCTGTATGTCGTGTGTGCGTATTCTCCCTTTCTTCCTGCGTCTTTGACGATGTCCTCGGTCTGATTTGCAACGATAGCGGGGGTCGTAATCCTTCCAACCTAGCAGCTGGGATGAATCAACGCCCGGACGTGGTGTACGGATGAATGACTGATGTGGTGGCTCTCGGTGGTTCTGCTTTGGCTTGTAGAACTGTCGGGGAAGCTTTTCGACTGTCTGTTTCCTGCTTCCTTTTTTAAAAAAGAGCCCAGATCCAGATTCGAAAAATCAGTCCACCTTCAAAACGCAACGCAAAGATCAGCTCGGCCCAATACGTATGCTTGGCTTTTTGGACGTGTGTCTGCCTCGGCCTCGGGTTGTCATGCATCGTCTGACGGCGGACGCTTGGCGGCTGGTGGCAGCGTGGCAGCGTGTCCCCGTTCGTCCATTCCGACAGCGGTGCCGGCCAGAGAATGACACAATATGGGCCGCCAGACTTCCAAGGTCGGGGGCCTTGTCACTGTGCCCAGCGTTCTGTGCCTCCTGCAAGGACGGAATCTGCAGGGAAAGGTAGCGCTGTACATGGACCAGCTGATCGCAGCTGACAGCACTGTGACGTGCGGGGTGATGGTTCGAGGGACTTGGTCTCTCTATTTTCGTGTTGGACGTGGGGAAGAAGAAGGTGGCTGATGGAAGAATGAGGCTGGAGCTGGATGGCTGTGGCGGTGTTGTCGTTGCTGCTTATGTAACTCATCAGTTGCTCCGGATAATTCCCGGCCACTGTTCATCATCCGCAATCACCCGCACGCACTACTTTCCCATCCCAATCAACTGAAAATGGCCCAACAGACAAGACCAGCCCAGGGACCAATGGAAGAAGTTTGGAAGCGTCCATCGAAACAAAAAAAACGCGGACTGGCTTACCGAATACCAGCCCTTTGGATCCCAATCCAACGTCGATCGGAACTCGCCTAACGATTTGCGAAAGCGAACGTTGTCGGCCTCGTCAGCAGTTTCGTTTCCAGAGAACAGAGAACCACCCGACGCACTGAGCAGACGCGTCGACCTTCACCGCTTGCCCATCGCCTCCATGTATGACTCCCATATTTTGTTCTTGTTTGTTTGAATGGGTCAGCTTCGTCAATAACTGACGGCCATTCGCCAGTCATGCACGGCGTGAAGATTGCCCGAGCGATGTGAGTGTCTGCCGCCCGTAAGAAGGTAGCTAGCGAAGTCGAGCCTGGGAATGGCGCATTTGGGTAGGTAAGGTATGGTGCGCTGGTGTCGGGCACCTGGTGGCAGCTGCGCCGCCATGCTGCAAGAGAGGCTCTCTATCTCTCCCACATTGAGTTTGTATTGGTTCCCTCGCACTCACAATCCTCTGCCTAAATTACCACCCACAATGCAGAATGGCGGAGATCAGTAAACAGCGAATCATAGTCATCTTGCGGCTGACGATGGCAGAATAGGTGTAACAGCGATGCAATTGAGTGGCTGAATGTTCCGAGAAACGCCTTAGCTGAACAGCCTGATGCAGTATTGTCCTGGAAAGCTTGCTGTGCCTCTAAGCTGCCATAGGCGGCGCACCCTTCACTGTATAAATGTGACGTAGTTCATGTTATTTCCCCCCCTTTACCTACGTATGATCGTATAAAGAACAACCGACGTCTTGAGAAACGCTGCCTTGCCCTCTATCCGGGTTGTCTCAAAAGTTCGAGTCACAATGGCCACGCCGCGACGCTCGCACGACAACGTCGATGAGGTATCAAGTTTGGAGGAAACACCCGCCGGGTACCATCTCCCGATGGAACAACCTGAGTACCCAGAGCATCAAACCGCCATCGAAGATGAATCGACACATCGAATATCATCAGAGCAGGAAGGAAAATCTCTCCACAGTTGTAAGGAGGAAGAGGTAAGCAATGCACTTACTTCTATGAGTTATCGTGACCTTGATTTAATGTAATGGAAGGTTGTTTTGCCAAAACGTCGTCGACGTTGGTCCATCCCTCAGCACCATTGGATCCTGGAAGCCAGCGCCGCCATCCTCAGTATGCTGTCTTTTATTGGGATCTCAATGATTCTTTTCTCATACAAAAATAAGCCCCTTATATCTTGGTCATTCTTTTTGTCTCTCAACACTGTTGTCTCAATATTCGGCACTATTTCGAGGGCGTCTATTGGACTTGCAATTGGTGCTTGTGTAAGCCAGGGTAAATGGAATTGGTATAAACGAGTTAAAGATGACATGATGGTGTTCGATCGCTTCGATGAAGCCAGCCGAGGGCTTTGGGGCAGTCTCAGACTCCTGTGGTGGTCCAGGTTTAGGTATTCAGTCCCCTTCCCGGTTGTCGTCCTTCAACTGAGTTTTGAGAAGGCATTGGGTCGCGATCGGCGCTTTATCAACAGTAATGCTGATCGGTTTCCAACCCTTCCTGCAAGCTGTTATCACCTTTGAAGGTCAAGAGGTGAATTCAACAGATGGCAATGTCACTGCAATCATAGGAAGGACACAGAAACTCGATACGGGCACGTTAACTTTCACAGGTGACGGTGGACTACTCAATATATTGTTACCTAACGGCAATACTTTTCATTTTGCCTCTCTCCGCATCCAGTACGGCTACGGCCCGAATGCTGCCGTCAATCGCGGCTTCTCAACCACAGGAACCCTCGAAAGCGAGAAGCCTGACTTTTTCTGTTCATCCGGTAACTGTACCTGGCCTCCTTACGCATCTTTGGCAGTTTGTAGTGAATGCCGAGACATCTCCAGTCACTTGATTCGGACGACAGGCCGTGCCGATCGCAAACAAAAGGTCGTTACACTCCCAAACACAATCAAAAATGTTGGATGGGGACCTGAAGAGTATCCGTTTACAAAGTTTGAACTCAAAGACCTGAACATGAACATCTCGAACTTCGACTCAACGAAGGACGCGGTTGATCAAACGCAGGTAACCGCGAAGGGGACTTGTCAACCTGGAAACACAATATCATTCCGGGACTCAAATACCCTCCTGGTTTCATTTGCTGTCATGCAAAGTAGTCAAGGCTACAGGGATGGCACTGAAGAGTGGCCAGACAGTAACGTCACGGCCGTTGAATGCGGACTCCTACTGTGCACAAACGCATACCAGGCGGTCGTCGAGAAAGGTGTCCTGACTGAGAGGCTGTTGGCTTCACACTCTGTCAGGAATCTGGACTCTTTCCTCGCTATTGGTATCCTGAACAGCCCAGAGGATTCCAAAGTTTACAACGAGATGTCAAACTTCACGCTCGACACGGGGCTTTCAGACTTCCAACGAAGCGACTTGCAGCTGCTCTTCCCCCGAGAAGAGTTCGCAAGGATCACAGGAGATAATAGCGAAGCAGGCTGGAAATTCAATATTTCGCACGCCGCAACGACGATAATGACGACCGTACTTACAGGATTTGGAATACGGGGTGGTGCATCTGTAAATGATCAGCTCGTATTCCCCATTGTTGAAAACGACTACAACCAGCCTTCACTTATTCGCAGCCTTGGAGAATCACGCAACATAACGGCCACATTTGAGTTGGCTGCAGCTAGTTTGACAAAGTGGATTCGCGAGCCGGCACAGAAGGCAGAAATGGTTTCTGGAGTTACAAAAGAATGGGTCATCTACATTCGTGTGAGATGGGCATTCTTATCGCTCCCTATAGCCGGCATTCTGGGAGGACTCGCTTTCTGCATCCTTTCAATGTGGGAAACCTCTCGTTTGAAGTTGGAACCTTGGAAGGGGAGCGCGCTTGCAGGCCTTGCTCATGGACTTGACCCGAGCTCTAGAGACCGTCTTAGAGCTGCCCATGAAATCTCCAGGATGGATGAGCACGCTAGAGCTACCAAGGTCCAGTTCGTGAATTCTAGACACGGGCCGCAGCTATCCTCTGAAGGCTCTGACTGTGGGATTTTGGACGAGAGTAACATACAAGAGAGATCGTAGTGATAGTTGCAGCAGTGGTTGGGCATGGAGTTGTTTGCGTAAAAAAGGGCACTGTGATGTGAAAAGAAGATTGTGCCCAGTCAGGGCTAGTTGAAACTGTTGACAACATCAGAACTATGGTGCATTTATGGCCGGACTGCAGCAAAAGATCTTATTCCCAAATTCGATTATTTTCATAAAGCACTGACTGCAGTGGTATTTCCACCCGTTTCTTAGTTTCTTGTATGTTCAACGGCCAATCAGAAGACAGATTCCGTGCTATCACGGACCCCGGCACCAATGATGCTGGTGTCACAGCGCATCGGTTTGCCTAATCTGCGGAACCGCTCCGATCTCATTCGACTGAACAGGCACTCCCATGCTACCCCGTGGAGGCATCTCCAAACCCGCCAATTCACGGCCAACGACCTTCCTGTTCTGTCCTCGCGCTTACTGCTTGTTGGTATTTTGCAGGCCCACAATCAATCGCAGGGAGCAGCCAAAAGTCAGACTGTCAGACTCGCGGCCGAACTACTCAGCGAGCCAAAGTTTTGACCTGTGAGCTCCGCCAGCGTACCCTTGCCAAGGTCGCTGGTTCCAGGAAAATTACTGTGTACGGCGTTGCGCGTCTTCGTTACGACTCCGAATGGACGCGACGCCACATTTCTGCACCCTGGCCAAACGGCACAGCCAAGCGGCACAGCCAAACGCAACTCAAGGAACTTATGTCGTTGTTGGTCAGGCTTCGTCAACATGGTATTACAGACCGCGCGTAAGATTCGTCCCGCCGGTTCCTCCGTCCCCGGCGTCCCTTCCTTGTACTCGCATACGTGAGTCAACGAACACTGTCATCCTCCGGATCATCACCGCCGGTATCTATGTTAAGCTTATTTGACAAGCACCCTCCGTGGCTGACTCCATTCCTTTGGTCCGAGTCAAACTATCATCTACCTCTTAACCCTTCAAGTCACCTCGCCCTTCTTCATAGAGGCGAGTCCAAATCAGACTTGAACCCTGAATCCCACAAGCCCGGTACGGTCGTGGTAGAGTTACATTAGCGGCCGTTGCGCCAAGGCACACCCCACCATGAGCTCGAGGTGTCTCAACGACGACTCCCTCGGGCCCGGCGTCCAAGGATGTCGAGGCAACTTCGACTTTACACTCCGATTTGAGAGGATATTTCTAGCCATCATTCCTGCAGCCGTCTTTGCTGCCCTGTCATTACCCCGCATCGCGTACCTGGCTAGGAAACCGCGGATCGTGGGCGCCAAAAGCATTCAGGCGATTAAACTGGTACGTGATAAACGACCTAATGAACAATGCACTTCATGTAAGAATCTAATGCGATAGATAGGCAACGATCACAGTGTTTGCGACGCTCCAGTTTGTGCTTCTCATTCTCCAGACAACAAACAATGGCTCGCGCGTTGACGGCTTCGCCGTGTCAGCGTCAGCTCTCGCTTTCGTCGCAGCCTTATTCATGCTGGGACTTTCTTACGCCGAGCACTCCAGAGCCCCGAGGCCGTCGATCTTGTTGACAGCCTACGTGTTCCTCCAGATCCTGTTCGATATCGCTCAAACTCGAACTTCATGGTTGATGGCCAGAACGTTCTCTACCCAACTCTTCGCCAGGCTCTTCACCGCGTCGCTGGCTGTGAAGATTGTGATCCTCCTCATCGAGGCACAGAGAAAGACGCGATGGATCCGGTGGACGGCGAGTGAGCACAGCCCTGAGGAAACGAGCGGCCTTTTCAGTCTTGGAGTCTACTGGTGGCTAAACCGCCTTTTCCTTCACGGATACCGCAACGTCCTCTCGGTCCGCGACTTGTATTCCCTCGATCAAGGCATGATCGCCGAGACGATGCAAATCACCTTGGACCAGGAGCTTGAGAAAGGCACCTATCGCGGCAAGAAGTATGGCCTTGCGCGTGCTCTCGGAAAGGCTCTCGCAGTTCCGCTGCTGCTCCCAGTCGCCCCGAGAATCGCGTTGATTGGATTCAACTTTAGCCAGCCCTTCTTCATCCAGACCCTGCTCGAGTACCTGCAGGACCCCGAGGCGCCGAAGAGCACTGGATATGGCCTCATCGGTGCTGCTGTCATGATCTACACCGGCATTGCCGTGTCTACTGCGTTGTACAACTACTTCTCACAGCGGTCCCTCTATATGTCGCGCGGCTGCTTGTCAGCGGTCATCTACAAGAAGACGACCGAGGCCGACATCACCGCTGCCGGCGATGCTGCCGCCGTGACGCTGATGAGCACCGACACCGAGCGCATCATCCGCGGCTTCTACGGGCTCCATGAATTTTGGGCCAATCTTATTGAAGTCGCCCTCGGCTGCTGGCTGTTGGAGCGCCAGCTGGGTATCTCGTTCCTCGCGCCTATTGTCGTCATTCTGGTCTGCACGGGTGTGACGGTCCTGGTCGCCCAAGTGACCGGTGAGCGCCAGGCTCGATGGATGGCACAGATTCAGAAACGCGTTGGTCTCACCGCCAACGTCATTTCCAACATGAAGTACTTGCGAATCTCGGGCATCACATCGCCTGTCGCCGAATTCGTCCAGAAGATGCGTGTCGAAGAGATCCACTACGGTACCCAGTTCCGATGGATGCTCATCATCACTGCTCTCGCGGCGCTCGCACCGAATATGATTTCCCCGGCAATCACCTTTGCCTTCGCCGCCTCTCGCCTCGATACGACCACAATCTTCACATCATTCTCGTTCTTGGTGCTTCTCAATGCACCGCTAGGCCAGTTATTCCAGATGGTTCCTGCCGTTGTTGCCGGCTTCACCTGTCTCGACCGCATCCAGAAATTCCTCGAGGCGGACTCTCGTGTTGACTACCGCCAGTCTTCTCGCCCGTCGATAGATCGATCATCCGGGGACACCACGTTTGGAGACAGTACGGAGGGCATCCCTTTGAGCCCCATTGCCAAGGACAGACGACAGAGCTCCGAGAGCAAGAGTTCGACTCCATCCATCTACATCGTTGACGGCAGTTTTGGATGGACTTCGGACAAGATGGTACTCCGCGACATCACAGCCACGATTCCTTCATCTCAGCTTACCATTGTCGTCGGCCCCGTGGCATCTGGCAAGTCTACCCTCTGCAAAGTTCTCCTCGGAGAGGTGCCGCACAGCAGTGGTCTCGTCTCGGTGCCCTCACGAAACGCAGCTATCGGATACTGCGAGCAAACTCCATTCCTATCCAACGGATCCGTCAAGGACAATATCGTCGGCTATTCTACATTCAACCAAGCCAAATACGACGAGATCATTGAAGCGTGTATGCTACAGACTGATCTCTTGCTTCTTCCTTATGGTGATGACACGAAGATTGGAAGCAATGGCATCATGCTCAGTGGCGGGCAAAAGCAGCGCGTCTCTCTTGCTCGCGCTCTTTACCTCAACTGCGATCTCATGATCTTCGACGACATCCTCAGTGGCCTCGACAATGATACCGCCGGCGAAGTCTTCCGCCGCGTTTTCGGACTGGACGGCATCATTCGCCGCCGCCGAGCCACGGTCGTTCTGTGCACGCATGCTATCAAGTACCTTCCCCTGGCCGACCACATCATTGCTCTCGGCGCAGATGGCACGATGGTCGAAGAGGGCACATTCTCTGATCTGATGAAGGACAAGAAGTACGTCGCTAGCCTCGGTGTCACCGGCACGGACTCGGACACGGAGTCCGTCTCCAGCGACATCCCGGCCGATCAAGAAAAAGCAGCGTCGTCCTCGAAACCCAAGCGTCCGCTTGCTGTCGCTGCAGAGTTGATGGAGAAGTCGAGACAGACCGGAGACTTCAAGGTCTATGTCCACTACTTCAGGAGTCTCAATCTTTATGCTGTCACCATCTTTGTCGTAGGCTGCGCTTTTTACTCCCTCTGGAACACATTCCCCACGATCTGGATGAAGTTTTGGACGGAAGACACTCTCCACAAGAGCAGCGCTTACTACGCTGGCTTGTTCGGTTTCTTCAAGGTCTTGCAGCTTCTTTCGCTCTTGGTCGCCGGTGTTGCCCAAATCATCTGGATGACCTCCTCCTCAGGCACTATCCTCCATCAGCAGGCTCTGCATACCGTCATCCACGCTCCCCTTAGCTTCTTTACCAACACGGACTCTGGCGTCGTCACCAACCTCTTCTCGCAGGATATGACCCTCATTGACAACGAGCTGCCCAACGCCCTCCTTAATGCGGTTATCTCCGGCTTTGATGCAGTGGCGATGGGAGCAGTTATTGCGGTCGCGTCGCCGTACATGTCTATCAGCTACCCATTCGTCATCGGGCTTTGCTGGATCATCCAAAAGTTTTACCTGAGGACCTCGCGGCAGCTTCGTCTACTGGATCTAGAGTCCAAGAGTCCACTGTAGTCAGTAAAAGCCTCACCTTTAACTATCGCATATGCTGACAAAGCCTAGCACCCACTTCCTCGACACCATCAAGGGAGTTGCCACAATCCGCGCCTTCGGTTGGACAGGTAGGGATATTGCACACAACCAGTACCTCCTCGACACCTCCCAACGTCCGGCTTACCTCCTTGCGATGATTCAGCAGTGGCTTGTCGTGGCGATGCATCTCATGGTTGCGTGCATTGCCGTCGTTCTCGTCGCTCTGGCTACTCAACTGAGGGCCAATTCTGGTTTCACTGGTGCTTCCCTGGTCACGCTCATGTCGTGGGGCGAGACCATTGCCTACCTCATTCGATTCTACACTCAGCTTGAAACCTCCATTGGCGCCGTCGCTCGTATCAAGACATTTTCTGAGAAGGTTAAGCCTGAGAGTCTTGAGGGTGAGGACATTGAGCCCCCTGAGGAGTGGCCAGAGAATGGCAGCATCGAGCTCAAGGGTGTCTCGGCGTCATACAGGTAAGCTAATCACACCTTTCTATCGAACCAAGCTGACGTGAAATCATAGCAATGAGCAAGAGGAGACTCTCAATGGTAACAGCACCCAACCAAGCCTAGCCCTCAAAGACCTCACCTTCTCCATCCAACCTGGTCAAAAGATCGCCCTCTGTGGCCGCACTGGAAGGCAAGTCAACTAATTTCCCTCACATTTCTCACCCACTAACACACCTCAGCGGCAAATCATCCCTTATTCTCCTGCTTCTCCGCCTCCTCGACCCCCTCCCAAGCTGCTCCCAAAACATTGAAATGGACAACACCCCCTTCCACCGCATCGACCGCGCCACCCTCCGCCGGCGCATCATCGCCGTGCCCCAAGACGCCGTCTTCCTCCCCGACGGCACAACCATAAAATCCAACCTCGACCCCTTCGACGCCTCCACGGACGCAGAATGCCTCTCTGTCCTGCGCACCGTCCAACTCTCCACCTTCGTCGAGGAGCGCGGCGGCCTGCACGAGGGCATGACCGCCGACAGCCTCTCGGCGGGGCAGAAGCAGCTCTTCAGCCTCGGTCGCGCGATACTCCGCCGCCGCGTCAAGGATGCGCGCTCCAAGCGGCGCAGCGGGGGTATTCTGTTGCTGGACGAGGTCAGTTCGAGCGTCGACCACGCGACGGACCGGCTGATGCAGGAGATTATCAAGGAGGAGTTTGGAAGGTACACGATCGTCATGGTCTCGCATCGGCTGGATATGGTGATGGACTTTTTCGATGCGGTTATTGTGATGGATAAGGGTCGGGTTGTGGAGACGGGCAGCCCGAGGAAGCTTGTCGAGACGGAGGGGAGCCGGTTTGGCGAGCTGTGGGCGATTGAGAATCAGGGACGTTCACGGGTGGAATAGACGTGTAGAGTGCGATATTTTTAGACGGCGAATGCCAAAAGTTTTCATTTATCTGCTTTATCGTTCTCGTCATTCCGTGAGCCGTGTCCGCAAATCATCGTCTACTGCGCAGTGTAGCCTCCGTCCACAGGCATGCAAATCCCCGTAATCCATCTCGCATCATCACTCGCCAGAAACACAGCCGCGCCAACAATATCTTCCGGCGTACCCACGCCACGGAAAGGGTGCTGCTTGGCGATCGCCTCCGGACTATGAAGCGTCTTGACTGTATTCACGAAAATCGCAGTCTTGACATCTACTCCTCGTCAGTTACCTCACCCAGCCCACACGAGACAGAAAGCACTTACACCCCGGACAAATCGCATTACAATGGATCCTCGCCTCCGCATAGTCCATCGCAACCTGCCTCGTCAGATTCGACACGGCGCCCTTGGACGCCGCGTACGAAATATTGTGCCGCCCGCCGACGAGGCCGAAGATGGACGAGACGTTGACGATCCAGCCGCGGTCGCCGGAGGGGAGGAGCGGCTGGGTGAGCATCTGCGCGATGGCGTATTTGCAGCCGAGGAAGACGGAGGTGGCGTTGACGGACATTGTGAGGTCCCAGGTCTCGAGGGGGGTTTCGTGGATGCCGAGGGGCGGGCGGCCTGCTTCGAGGGAGATGCCGGCGTTGTTGACGAGGCTTTTTTTGGTGTTGGTGAGGTGGCTGTGGTTTGGGGATGGTGGGAGGGGTTGGACTTACACGTCGAGTCTGCCAAACTCCGAGACACATTTTGAGACTAGGTTCTCGACTTGCTCCGGTTTCGTCATGTCTGTCTTGATGAAGATGGCCCTGCCGTCATTTTGGCGGATGAGGTCGTCCGTGTTGGCGAGGCCTTCGGATTCGACCTCGGCGCGGGCGGCGGGCTGCAGGTCTGCGCAGACGATGTGAGCGCCCTCGGCGGCGTAGGTTAGAGCTATGGCGCGGCCGAGGCCGGACGAGGAGCCTGTTATTATGCAGACTTTTGAGGCGAGGCGGGCCATGTCTGGGTTGTTGGTGATGGTGTAAGATGCTGTGGTTATTGAGTTTAGAAATTGGACTGGTGTGATTAGGCCTGGCAGATGTAGTTGCTGAAGGCAGACTTTAGTTCTCAAGTCAATGAGCTCCGGGATATAAAATAAAAATGCCGAGTGTGTCTTTCATAGAGCATATGAAGCTGTGATACAGCCGTGTCACGATACTTACACGCTTAGTAACCCAACATGCGATCCAAAGGTAAGCTTTCCGGCGGAAGTCTACGCGAGAATCAAGAGTTGGGTTAGCGGAGCACTCCGGTGGATTCCATGCCGGCGGATATCTTGCCTGTCGCGCGTATTATACAGACGTCTGATAGATGGTCTCATAGGGCTCAATTTGAGTTTCGGGAACACAAACGGATAGATCCATTATCATGGTACCCATGATTTTGACAGATGGGGGCAATGGTGCCGAGCTGCCAGATCCGGTAAATTTTCCGAGGACTTCCACTATTGGAAAATTACACGATCATTTTTGCTGGAACACGTGCGTTAAAATCGTCGATATCTGAAAGTCTACCTATGAATTTTCGCGAGGAATGCGCCGAATTGCTCTTTGTTGATGTGAAGAGTTGTGCGTCGGCCTGGGTATCGTGGCACAAACGATGAAGAAAGGAGTATCTGGGTAGGCTCGAGAGAAACAGCCACATATCTGTCCTCACCGAAGACAGTATGTAGACTGGTCTAATAAGCTGTCGTTCAATTGAAAGTGTTCGTAGTCATGTGTCCAGTCACGGTTGTCGTAAAGCCTGATGAAAAAGAACGTAGTTTGCTCGCAATAGACGACTCTTGCATGAGACCATGATTAGGCCTAGGGCTACGACTACAGGCAATTTGTCCGAATCTCCCGCCGCATCCCCGGAGCAAACCCATCGGCGACCGGCTTCTGCCCCGAGCTTCTGCCCCGTCCGAGCCTGCACTGGCCGGCGCCGGAGATGTGGAGCCTTGGCGGCTTCTGACGGGCGAGCAGCACTCGGAGACGCCGAAGACGGAAATGCGCTGGAAAACGGGGCTACAGGTCAATGCACCGGGCCGACGACAGTGCACTGCGCGGCAAATCAATTCGGGCAAGCGTTTAGCTAATTTAAACTCCACGCCGGGCCTACATCTTTGTCTCGGTTTTAGAGTTGTCGTGCGTCATTCCCACGAGCAAGACCGGCAGCGACAGCCGGGACGGATTCTCCCTCGCAGGGATCATGTCCTGGTTTCGGCTGCGACCAAAGAATGCCACCACAGCAACATGGGCTGGTGAAGTGCGCATTCCATGGGCCGAGTGCCGTGCGCCGTCAATCACCACCAGCCCCCAAGAAACAATCACGTTCCTCGCTTCTGCAACTGTGGCTGCAGCGATGCCTACAAGCCTCCTTCGGAACACGCCTTGCCACGGGCTGCCGGCACGGCCTCGCCAGCTAGTGTATCGGATGCGCGGCACGTCTGCTTGAGCTCGGTCTTGGGGCAAGTTGGTAGTTGGAGGGGAAGTGACGCAGATGGCCACATTTTTAGTTGGCAGTGGTCTGGTCAAACCTTACTTGTCTTACATCATCACCCGTGGGCCGCACGGCTGGCACGGCACCTACATAACGCCTAGAACGGCCAGTTTTCGCCCTCACTGACGACGACGCAGCTCTGGGCGAAGCTATCCTTCTCCACACCCATTCAACTTGCTCTTGCTGGCGTCTGATGGTGAAATACTGAGAGCTGCTGTTCTTTTGAGGTATAACTGCAAACATGTCTTCCCCGGGCCAGACCGGCCTGCCAAAGCTTGGCAACGTCCTTTACCAGACCGTGTTTCAATTCCCCTACAGTGCCTATTCAGTCCCCAGAGTCCCTGACCAAAAGACAACTTCTTCTTCTTCTTCTTCTTCTGATCCATCGACGATGCCTCACGCACGGACGAAGTCGGAGTATCAGAATGCGCACACGCTGAGCGAGCCGCTCGCCAGCTTCTGCGCGTCGAGCAACACCGTCTCCGGATTTCTAGCTGAGGATCCCACGCTGCAGCCTGGCCATGCGTGGAAGAAGCTGGCCACCCATTACAAGAGCAATTCACATGAGCCAAAGGATATTAGAGATATTGGGCAAGGAGAGGTGAGCGACGATGAGCTGGAAGTCGCGTTCAAGTGTGGGAAATGGGGGACGACAAGGCCAAGCAGGCTATTTTTGAGGGTAAGTAACAATAACAATCATCATCTCAAATTCTGCGTCGCTAACCATGAAAAGTTGTACCACGATGCTCTCTGCACACTCAACGACAATCCCGCTCACGGGGTGGCGAGTCCACCCTTACTTGGCAGCAGCGGCGTCGCCCCGCTCACCATCCTCTCAGTGTAAGTCCCCCCTGACTCAATTGACTCCAACCATGAGCTCACCCACCACCAGCATCCCCGACATCGTAAGACACATGTCCAATCTCATCGTGCGAGCAGAGAAAGAAGTCATCCTCGCGACGAATTTCTGGCAAAACGGCGCCGCGTCAAAGTACATCACCAACGCCATGAAGGAAGCCTCCCGCCGCGCCGGCGAGCGCGGAACCCGGCTCACGATGAAGGTGCTCTACGACCGCGGCAGCCCGAAGCAGCTGTTCGAGCCGCACTACATCGTCCCCGAGAAGGAGTACACGGGCAAGGCCGTCGGGCTGCCGTCGAAGGCGGAGATTCCCAACATCGACTTGGAGGTGATGAACTACCACGACCCCATGCTCGGCACGTTCCACTCCAAGTTCATGGTCGTGGACCGCAAGATTGGCGTGGTGCAGAGCAATAATATTCAGGATAACGATAACCTGGAGATGATGGTCCATGTGGAGGGGCCGATTGTTGATAGTTTGTATGATATGGCGCTGCTTACTTGGCATAAGAAGCTTGATCCGCCTCTGCCGACTAGAGATACACCAGCTGCGCTCGGTGAGCTGGGTAGCTTTGGACTTAGTCATGACTCCATCTTCACCCCCGAAGGAACGTTGAAGGGGCACAGAGTTGTGCTTGACCCGGCCCGGATACCCCAGCGTGCTGCTGCATACGGCCCCGGCGCCGACCAGATCCTCACACCTACCGAGGCCAACGGTTCCAACGGAACGACCACCACGATCCCCCCGACCCAAGGTCCCCAAAACGGGCACTCGGTCTCCCAAACTGCCCCAGCTTCAGAAGTTGTAGCCAACGGTTCCCTACCCGAACACACCCATGAAGACCCGCACTATGACACCGACATCGCCGGCGAGATTGCCCGCGTACAAGCCGCCGTCTCCGCGAAGCCCGACGAGTCGCAAATGCAGGCCATCAGCCGCCATCTCAACCACACCATCAACAAGGACTTCAAAGGCACCGCCCCCGAGTGCGACCCCGCCGACGAGATGACGCCGTACATCCCGCACCCTACCCACGAGCCGTTCCCGATCGCGCTCGTCAACAGGCCGCCGTACGGGCCGCCGAACCACAAGTCGGTGGGCAACCCGCAGAACGCGGCGTGGCTGTCGGCGCTGCGCAATGCGGAGAAGAATGTGTTTATCCAGACGCCGACATTGAATGCGGAGCCGCTGGTGCCGGCTATGATTGAGGCGTGCGAGCGGGGGGTTGATGTGTTTGCGTATGTCTGTCTTGGGTACAATGATGCTGTAAGTTTTGAAGACGGATGCTAGACTCGATGATGATTGCTAATACAACTCAGGGCGAGCTGTTGCCGATGCAAGGAGGTCACAACGAGATGGTTGCCGCCCACATGTACGAGAAGCTCTCACCTCAAGGGCGACAACATCTCCACTACTTCTGGTACATCGGCAAAGACCAGACGCAACCCATCATCGCAGAGAAGAAGAAGCGTTCATGCCACGTAAAACTCATGATCGTGGACGAGTCGATCGCCATTGTCGGGTCCGGCAACCAGGATACGCAAAGTTGGTTCCACAGCCAAGAGGTTAACATCATGCTGGAGAGCCGCGACGTGTGCAAGGTCTGGATGGACGGTCTGAGGCGGAACCAAAATACGCATCGGTATGGAGCACTGAATAGGGAAGATGGCGTTTGGAGAGATGAGAACGGGAAAGAGGCGGATGGCGCGACAGGAGTTGATCCAGGGCGGTTCAGCTGGGCAAAGGGCTTGGTTGGGGCGATCAAGAGATTGGAAGGTACCGGTGGATTTTAGAGGCGCTGCTGGATGGTGAAATAATGAGGTCAAGATATCCGAGGAATACCCCAGTAATGAAATTGAATATAACTTTGCAGGTTCATGTTTTCTCTTGTGTCATTATAGATCATGGACTACTCCTCCTGTACCAACAACTGAATAGGTCTGTCTTGCTGAACAAGTTTGCCAGATGGCAATGAAATCTGGACTTGTCAACACGACAGCAGTTCTACTACCGTCTTTCTCAAATTTTCTCGGAGTGGATGGCGTGGTTTGCGTATCCCATGAACTTCACGCACAGCTGCGCGCTCTCAAGCAGTCGCTTCTTCGCGCCACCCCTTGCATCGCGGCCGGGAAACGCACTGTGAGCATCCTCGAAATCCAGCGCAGAGATCGCCTTCCAGATTCCATGCACATCATCAGGTGAGAGCGGAATCTGCACAAATTCCCCATCAGTTACTCATCTTCAAATCGTCTCCCACTAATTTCACTCACCATGTTCGGATACGACCACATAAACGCAAAGCTCGCCGTCCCCTTCGGCCGATCAACATGATACACCCCACTGGGCACCACCATCACCGAGTCCGCCACAAACAGCTTCTTCTCGCTCTTCCACAACAACACCGAGCTGCCGGGGAAATGCCCGCCCACTTTGACGACCAGGAACTCACCGCCGACGAACTCCATCGTCTTCGCCTCCCACAGCTCGTGCGCCTTGCCGCGGCGCGTCAGCCACTCGCCGTCCTCGGCCGACACGTACACCTTGCACCCGAAGGCCTCGGCCCAGTGCAGCGCGGTCGAGAAGTAGTGCGGGTGCGAGATGACGATGGCGTCGAGGCCGCCGAGCGCCTTGACGCGCCGCACCGTGTCGGCGTCGATGTAGGTGATGCAGTCCCAGAGGACGTTGCCGCCGGGCGAGCGGAGCAGGAAGGCGCGCTGGCCGATGGCGAGCTGGGGCTCGGTGCGGATCGCGATGACGGCGGAGTTGAATTTGTCCTTTGTGAAGGTGTTTGTGTACTTTTTGGAGTCTTGGAGCTCGCGGAGGGTGGTGAACCATTGGCTTTTGTGCATTGTCAGGTTAGAATTGAGGACTGACTCGTAGCAGAGACTCTCACCCGTCTTCGGCGACGTATTGGCGTGGGTCGTCGCAGATCTTGCATGACTTGACGGCGTGGCTGTCGAATTGGACGCCGCAGGTGCCGCATATCATGAGATCCATCTTGATTGTTTGCAAGCTTGTGTTGCTGGTAAAGTTTCTGCAGGGAACAGCTTCTAGCTTTCGCCAAGGGCTAAGCGGGATTCTTGTATCGCGACCCCTCGTGCGGAGTCGTGTCTTGAGTCACTGGTGGAAGCTTCACTGACTTTCGTGATTCCGTAAGCTTCACTAGCATTAGTCAGCTTCGCAATCGCGTTATTGTAGGTAACTACAAACCGGGCTTAAAACATTTGGCGTTGACTCTCTTTGGAAGGAGACACTGTTTTGATTGTTTTGTTAAATAAGGTATTCACCACTGACTTGGTTGTACGAGAGATAGTGAAAGGGCTGGGTTTCAGCGGGCGAATGTCGTCACAAATGCTGCGTTCCCCCACTTACGGCGCCCACTTCAGAGACTCCCACTTTCGCTGCCCACTCTTGAAGATGAGCGCTTGTTGAACCGTGATCCGACAATTTTCGAGATGAAAAAGACAGAGAGAAGGTTCAGGTTGTGAACCTTTCTTGTTAACTTCATTTTCAACCTGGCTCTGTCCTATTTCTCAAGTCCTTTGCGACAAGAAAATATACACATTTCTTAGGTTTGAGTCGATGTACAGGACCTGGAATTTAATTACTTAACAAGGTTGTTCATTAAAATCGAACAGCATCGTTCAACACCGCGAAATATTTGCACTGGACCTCTTACGAAAATCTTTGCATAGTTGGTGGTTATAGCAAAGGTTGGGAACATCGGTTGGGTAATCTCGAAGCCGAGTTAGAAGTGAGTTTACAATTTGACAAAACCCAGAATTTAATAGGTACCTATTTTTGAACGAACACTAATGTCGGCAAGAAACCTTGTAAGATCAAGACATATTAATACAACTCAATAAGTCTGTTGCGACCTTGAATAACACGGACGATAGATCGGTCCGCTCCGCTCCGCCATGCCAAGACGCCCTGGCGATCCAAGACCACGATGCCGAAGATCCCTCTTGGCCTTGGCGTTAATATAAGGTTGCTTGGCCCATGGATCAGATGGGTCTTTTAGGAGTCCGAGAGCACCAGAATGCCATCTTTCAGGAATAAACCTCACGAGAGGGGCTCGGAGGCTGCACCGTGATCGGTAGTGAAGCCGGCCCTTGTACCCTGGTGGAGACGCTTGCGTACGTATTCCACATGCCATCTCACCTGTAAGCAGTCATCGTCTCCCTCTTGGTTGAAGTAAAACATGAATGTCCATGGTTTGAGAGCTGCCCAGGCAGTGATTTCACCCTCCTTGCATGCTGCAGGTTGATTTGACAGCATCCAAGCTTGTTGGTGATTTGCGGATTTACAAAACCCAACATGACGGGCGGATCGCGGCTGAGACTCCTGTATCCTACCCCGGCATTGAAACGATCCTACCTGTTCGTACGACGTCCGCCAATACCAAGAGCCTACTTTGGTTTAGCTACGCTTGGCTTCTGGTCCAGAAACTGACCGTAAATTTAAGGGTGATTCTCCTGTGCGGTGAAATACGATGCCCACGAATAGGGGGCGTGGGCAGACTTCCATCACAGAGTCTCGTGGGCATCAGCCCTGTCAGGCTTGAGCGAGTTACCGACCCGATCGAGCCTCACGAGGGTCCTCCACGGAATGGCTCCGTGAGCCCGCCGGGGATATATAGTACCCAAGAGGTGTTAAAAGTCTTGGGCTAATTTGGTTTCCACCTGGGGCCGTGGCAATGAGGCTCTGCCGAGAACGACAGTCTCTAGACTTCTTGACGACTCCGACGAGTCCGTATCGTGCTCGTTGCTCTCCAACTTGCGTTGTCACGATCGTGAAAACTTGCATCGAGCTGCCGGCAATTGTCCTGTCACTTAAGACAATGCGGAGAAAGAATCAAAGTTTAGCGTGAATGTCGACAGCATCCTAAGCGGGCATAAACCAGCGATTTGGGTAGGGCAGTGGGTCTCGCCATTGTTTCTTTAACGGGGCAAGCGGCATGCAGGTCTGGAAATGATGCCAATGCGATGCCAACGCCTCGCTGCCGACTTAACCATCTTGGCCGGGACTCGAGATGGGTGGAGTTGGGGAGCATACGCCGCGCGAGCAACATCTCGCCGTATTGCTTCACGACACATATAAACCAGTGTCAATCCTTTCCGTGTCAGGTCTTTTTTGAGCTTCATCCTCAGTCAGCGTCACTCTTTTTTCGCATCACTCTTTCGACATTTTCACTTCTTCTTGAGAACTGGGTTCTACCAAACACTTGCAAATCTTCCATCATTCATCAAACCGAATTACCTTGATCCTTTCAAAATGAAGTTCACCAACGTCCTCAACCTCGCCCTCCTGGGTGTTGCCTCTGCCGCTCCCACTCCCACCGTCGACGAGGAGTCCACCGCCGCCATCGTCAAGCGCGCCTCCATCACCGAGTCCTGCAACATCGGCTACGCCAGCACTAACGGCGGAACCACCGGAGGCAAGGGCGGCTCCACTACCACCGTGTCGACCTTGGCCCAGTTCACCAAGGCCGCCGAGTCGAGCGGCAAGCTCAACATCGTCGTCAAGGGCTCCATCTCCGGCAACGCTAAGGTCCGCGTCGCCTCCGACAAGACCATCGTCGGCCAGAAGGGCTCCAAGATCACCGGCGCCGGCCTCTACATCAAGGGCGTCTCCAACGTTATCGTTCGCAACCTAGCCATTGCCAAGGTCAAGGAGGCCTACGGCGATGCCATCGGCATCGAGTCCTCCACCAACGTCTGGGTCGACCACGTCGATGTCTCGTCCGATATGAGCAACGGCAAGGATTACTACGACGGCCTCCTCGATATCACCAAGGGCTCCGACTGGGTCACCATCTCCAACTCCTACATCCACGACCACTACAAGACCTCCCTGATTGGCCACGTCGACACCAACACCAGCGATAAGGGCAAGCTGCACGTCACCTACGCCAACAACTACTGGAACAACGTCAACTCGCGCAACCCGTCCGTCCGCTTCGGCACCGTTCACATCTACAACAACTTCTACAACAAGGTCGGCAGCACCGGTGTCAACACCCGCATGGGCGCCCAGGTCCGTGTCGAGTCGTCCGTTTTCGAGAACTCCAGCAAGAAGGTCATCCTGTCTGCCGACTCGAAGGAGACTGGATACGCTACCGTTTCCGACATGTCCTACGGTGGTGGTGAGAACACTGCTCCCAAGGGCGACCTCGGCTCCAGCAAGATTCCCTACAGCTTCACTCTGTACGGTAAGGCCAACGTCAAGAGCAAGGTTGTTGGCACTGCTGGCCAGACTCTCAGCTTCTAAGCAGTTTTTGGTAAATGGAGGACGGGCATGTGATTGTGCCTGTCGAGAGGGTATAGGGCTTTCTTTCACCTGCATAGGACATTCTGTGGACATAATTCATTTTGTATTTACTTATTCTTACACATGGCATATATGATTGTACATATATACGCACACATATTCGACGCCAAATTGACACTTGGAACAATTTCATTTCGAACCATGTCTTACACATGCTTTTGGAAGTTGGAGCAGATACGTGTTCAACAGTGACCTACAAATTCGAGATACATCAAGATAATTGATCTAGTTGCGAAAAGCCCAGGTCATACAAGAGATTCAAATGAGGGGTAGATGATGGGAAAAAAGCCGAAAGCTGGTTATTCTGGTGTCTACGATAATATTTCTTCTCCAGCAACCTACTATCCTGGTGAGCCGTACCGTTTGATCACTACACATTAGAGCCCTTCAAGTAGTTCTCACTTTACTACCCATTCCTTTAGCCCGTCCTTCGTCTTCCACCCTAGTGTCTTTCTATCCTTGGTCTCTATCAGGTCTGCTTTCGTTTTGTGCCACGCATTACTACCGATTCTTTGGCCGGTAAGAACCAGCCACGTCGGTTGCTCCAGACACTTGCATTGCTGTGTCTGCTCACGCTGGTTTCTTCCGCACATGTTGGCTACCAAATATGTCACCCCAGCCTCCCAAGGGCCATCTGACATCGCCATGTATCTTCTCCTTCCAACTTTCCATTTCAGCTGTCCCCGTTTATCGCATCTCACCTCCCTTCCATTTATCGGTAACCCTTCGTGGCGCATTTGCGAGAAAACTCCCTGCCATGTGGACACGTTAAACGAGTTCCGCGATGAAGTGGTGTGCCAGCTTTTGCCCTGTACCGCTGGTGTTGGTGAGTCTCCCTCTATGAAATGAATCGGGAGTAGTCCCGTTCCAACTAATTCGGATACCACCTCGCCGTGTGTCCGCTGATAGTCAATCTTTACCTGTGCCGCATCTGAAGCCAGTGCAAGCACCCCATATATCCTGTCCACTTCCACCGTGCATTCCCTGAAGATCGTCCGGGCCAGTAAGCTACCAAGTGTTTGTTTGGTCTCATTTCCTCGTCCTCCCATACTAATTATGGCCTGGACCGCTTCTTGAAACCCAAATCGATCTCTCGTTGCTGATTGCCTGTATGCCATCGTGAGAGTGTATCCAAAAGGATCTGCATCGCCTCCGACCTCTGTTTTCGTTGCCCATCTCATCCCTAGCAACGCTGGCAGCGGCCAAAGGTCTCCGTCTTTTGCAAGAACAGGGTTCGGTCCCAGTTCGGCCTCCTGAAATGTCCACACCCGCGACATCCATTGACTGTTGCCCACTTTCGTTCTTATCTCGATCATCTTTTCCGTCCCTTTCTTTTTGCTTTCCTTGAAGCCCCATGTGCCAGGCAGGCACTCCACCTCGGGTACAAGACATAATCCTAGGGCCGCCTGCTTGTAGTACTGGGCCATTTTAGGTATCTCGATAGTCTTATCAGCAGCGTCTTGCTGATTGATGCACCATCTATCAACCCAAACCAGGTGGATTCCCGTACTTTCCAAGCATCTTCGTAATTCTCTTTTCAGCGTCTCGTCGTCGTATTGATTCCAAACGTAGCTGACGGTGGCGTACCTGCCCATCCTTCCAAAAGTTACTTCCACCTTTTCCGTCGTGATGTTGAATGTACGGGTTGGCAGTTCATTGTCTGGTTGTTTCTCCAGTATTTTCAAGCAAAACTCCCGTGGCTGTATGTCTGCGGGCTCGTTTCCTTTATTGTTCATGGCGTATCAACTGACTGGAGGTTCTCCAGTGCTTGGATTAAATGGAGAGGTCTTTGGGCTTTTGTCGGAAGTCGGCATTCATGTTCCGTCACTGTGACCTGATTGCCGATATGTGTCTACCAGGAGATATGATGCGCCTTCGGTTTTGATCCGTGAAATCGCAGGCAGAACTACTATTGAGACCCACAATCCTAAGTGGGAAAAGTCAGTTGGCGCAGTGGAAAATACGAAAATGGGTCGCAAACGGATGGACCCCAAGGAAAATAATTGGAAGCGGTATTTGGCAGAATGAAGGCCGGGAGAGAAAGTCATCGGTTCCGTGTCACAAGAGGTTAAAGCCGTAATCCGCTTGAGGTGTGGATGACGGGGCCATTTTATAGTTATCAGACTTGCAATGGAGACCTGTTTAGCGACCAAGTCCAACCAAGTGTGCATCCCCTCTCAGGCTTCTTTGGATGCTGACAGGCTGGTCGGGAACATGAACCCCACAGCTTTATCGATTTGATCCAGTAGAGAACAGCTTTAAGTGAGAATACAAAGGTAGCATACTTGGAAATAATTATATATGCTGAGACTCTCCAGTAGCTCGCAGCCCGGCCTTTGGATTTCTCCTCAGACTTTTTGACACCTTTCTAAGATCTTTCAACAATGTGCTTCCCTTCATTTTGGATTGTTCCACAGGCTCTATCATATTTTCTCGGGTCCTTGGCAACGAGAATAGAACTCTTTGCACCCATTGATGTAGATGTTCAAGATGAGGACAGACGGACGCCGCTGCACCTAGCTGCCCTATTCAACTATAGAGGGGCAATTGGACTCTTCCTTAGAGTCGAATTTGACAAGCAACACGGCTTTGTCGCTGACAATCATGCCAAAAATAAGAGAGGAAGTATACTTCAATTGGCTCCTGCGTTCAGTGCGATTAAAGCTGCGGAAATCCTCATGGGGAACTTCAAAGGATCCCCGAAACAAGCAATTACCAAAAACCCACCGCGCACTTGTGGGCTCGTGAACATTTCTAATCCACCACACAATTATCGCTTTCAAACACCCGCCGATTGGCTACTCTGCCTTTGCTTCAAGACCCCTTAAAGCAATTTCATCATCCGGTTTACGTCGCAACTCCTCCTCAGCTGGAAGATTCTGGCCCTGGTGACGTGCCATCTAGCTCAGCCGTTGTTCTAGTTTCGTCCCCCGTATTATTCGTTTCCGCGCCGTAGACGAGGCATGAGGGTCCGTCTAGCTCCGCCATGACATGCCCACTCTCAAGCTCTGCTAGCGCTGTGCTACCCGTCCCGAACAGCTTTGATTCAGGGCCCAGCTCATGTCTGTTGGCGTTGTCGCCGCTTCCAAGCTCTGGCATTGCGGTCTCTCCATCCTTGTCAGGCGATATTCCTTTCCTTCTCTTGCGCCATAGAGCGAGTAATACGGCGCCTACTATTATGGGCAGAGTAGCCCCGATTGCAATGCCTGCCTTCGCAGCTGGAGAAAGCCTATTCGAAGAGGAGGCGTCAACGTCATTGCCGCCTGAAGAATTGGACTCTGCGGCGGGGCTTGTCGGTTCCGTCGTGTCTATTCCAGTTGTTGTAGTTGATTAAGTGTTTATCACTATCGCCGATGTAACGGTTGACGTATCGGCTGTAGCTGTCATACTACTAGGCAGCGCTGTTTCGGAAGAATCGAGGTAGCCTTCTGCGACGCAAAATTCGGCAAAAATAGGCCAAATATCCCCTGGGCTTGTGAGCTCAATCATCCATAGGTACTCGACCAACGAAACGCAATGACTTTAACTCCAAGAGCCAGTCATGTGGATGATAACTGACCTGGAAACTTTCGGTTGAATCGCTTACACTTGATTTCAACGCATGTCTTCATAACCGCACGCAGGACGTCATCCGTACTTTCAGTGCATATGCACTCGTCATCAAGTCCCAGTTGACAGTTTGTCAAGGAATCGCCGCCAGTCACGAAGCAGTATTGCGCGCAGTATGGCATTTTGGTCCGCCATGTCGTTCCATTGACCGCGCTGGCAAAGCGTATGGCTAGCGCGGCGGTGAAAAGGAAGGCCTTCATTGGGGACGGAGGGATAAGACTCAAGAGGTCCGATCCAGCTGAGCGTGTAGCTCAAGCATCAAGTTGCTGCAAGCAGATGCGCCAACAATGAGCATGCGCATAGACTAGGGGGCGAAAGAAACAAGAGACAGGAGGTACAAAGGGAGTGAGTCGAACTGGCGCTGTGCTAGGTATGTATCCTGGCGGGGGCCAAAGTTGTGGCCTGCTGCCTGGGGGCAAGAAACACGAGCGGGACGGGCGGTGCAGCCAACGGAACATGCATTTTTCCATGAGAATACAAGGATGCATTAGACCTATGAGACTTCAAGCAATCATAAGAATGTGGTCGTTCTTTTGTTTGGTCCGTTGGTCGGGTCTATTTTCAGGTCTCATGGAGTTCGCCTGCCCATCGGGCCATTCAAACCCCGGTCCCAACGAGATGTCAACCACTAACTTGATTGCTCCGCCCAGTCCCGGAGTGTGATTGGAGTATGTGTTGGACGTGCCAAATGACAAGTTGAACTTCTTTAGTATGCTATTGAGCCCAAAGTCTGTTTCTGGGACTCTATGGAATGACGAAAGCGTCCCTTGAGTCAACTACGCTGACACCGGAGATGTCTTCGGCAACCTGTCAAATGATGTGGCCTTGGCTGCTATTTAAACCACTTTTAGGTGATAATGTACCAAAAAGAGATTAAGGAAGGGGTTGGTATTACAGTCCCGCGCACTGAGGGATTCGCGGGTGCGCGGCGTGGGGGACTAAAGGGGAACTTGAAGTAGGCAGGAAAAGACCTTGGTGGTATATGATTGACCAAACGTTCCATGGTATTATTATTCACAGTAATACGAACGCAACATGCTAACATCAGTTATGTACAAGTAGTGGCAACTTCCTGTAGCTTTCATCATCACCGCGTCCACGTCATCAGTCAAATATTAATAACCATCTTCGAAATGGTTGCCTCGCCCTCACAAGTTGCCTCCACCACCCAGCATGAAATTTCCACGGCGCTGATGCCATAAGCACTTATTCAAGAATCTCAGAAGGACTTCAGTCTCAATGTGATGCTGGTGTGGACCACCGCGCGGTTACAAACCCCGACATCGACATTATCCCCCACCCTCTGACGATTGGCCACTATGCCTCTGTCTCAACAACCTTATACGCTCTCCTAAAGCAAGTTCATCCTCTTGTATCCGTTGCAGCTGCTCTAACGTCCGCCTTCTCTCCCTCAAGAGCTGCTCCTCGTGAAGCAGGTGCTCCAACTCCGCCGTGCTCGGAAGTGACGGTTCCGACGAGTTGGAATTGATATAATCTCCGATCATAGGCTGTGCTATATTCGTTGCTGGGGGCAGTGACGGTGTAGGATGCGAGATCATGGATCCAGCCTCCGGCGAAACTGCGCCTTGTTCCACTGGAGGCGTGACCTCGCCTTCAACAAGCCTCGTCTGTCCTTTGATCAACGCAGTGGTTGCGTCCAGCTCAGCCATGCCTTGATGATTTGAGAATGCCGTTGAGTGCGTTTTGTCCAGCCCAGTAGTCATCGTGCTCGAGTCCAGTTCATGTCTGTTAGAGATGTCGCCATTATCGAGCTCTGGGACTGACGATTCCTCGTCTTTTTCGGTTGACGCAGCCGTCCGTTTCCGTTTCCAGATAAACAGAATAACAGCCACCAAAGCCACCGCAAGCGCAGCTCCAATTCCGACACCTGCCTTTGCACCTACTGACAATGCATTAGAAGAGTCATTGTTGCTGTCGCTCTCGTCGGTCGTGGGTGCCGTTTCTGCCGTCGGTTCAGTAGAGGGGTTCGCAGTTGTCGCTGATCCTGTCGTAAATGGCCCAGTTTCTCCTATTGTTGCAGTGATGTCCGATGTGATAGTCGCCGTAGAGCCACCAGAGCCTGTTGTTACTGTAGTCGCCAGTGTGGCTATGACGATTGGTCCGATGGTGACCGTCGTTGCTTCGCCCAATGCTGTTGAGGCGGCATCTATCCAGTCATTTGCGACGCAGTACGCTGCAAAGGCGGCATAGGCCTCTGCAAGGACTTGTCAGCACCACAAATCACAATCTCGAAACGACTAGAGGGGGTTAATCAGGACTGATAACTACTTTTGAACGTCACGTCTCCTGGACAGCTACTCTCTATACAGCTCTTGAACTTTCCGCGGTAGTAGCTGGCGATGCTTTGTCTGCAAACGCAGTTGGATGTCTTTCCGAGGCTGCACCACTCAGAGTTTCCAACTGTGAAGCAAATCCGGGAGCAGTACGGGATGTCTTCCAGCTCCTGTGTTAAGGCGCAGCGAACCGCCCAGGCGACGAGAACGTAAATAACCGCGGTGGCCCTCATCGCGACAAGAAGCGAGTTGGGGGCTTTTCCCCTCGGGTTCGAGCACAAGCGCCGACAACTCCAGGAGAGGGAGGGTAAAGGTGCCAAACAGACAGGTATGGGGTCGGGGGGCTTCCAACGGGGGTTGGCCTCAGTATGTACTTCGGCGGTGGCCAAGCTGGTGGCCTGGGGCAAGACAACACGACATGGACAAAGAAGGACCGCACTGCTAACGGACCATGCACTTGCATATTGTGGCAAGGATATGACTGGGGCTTCAGACCTTTTCGGGCTATCATGAGTGTTACCGGGGGTATCTTTGGCTCGTTGGTTGGGTCTTATTTACTGGCCTCATGGGTTCGCCCTTCCATCGTGCCATCCAAACCCCGGTCCCAACAAGATATCGACCACCAACAGAGTGTTCCAACCGAGTGTAGCAGCTGGCGAAGGACCCATAAAGCCCATAGTCTAACCAATTCACTGCTTTTCAAGTCCAAGTCGTCCTATGCCAAGTTCAGCTTCTCACTGCGCCCCGCGTGCGCATGACCAGGTCCCTCGCCTGTGTTGGTGATCACTCTTGAGGCATGGTCCACCTCGCGTCTGCCATATTTGGCATTGTAAGGCGAAGAATGAGGCCACTCATATCGACCATACGGCCGTTTTCGAACTTCTCTTAATAGAGAAACATGTCGGGTACCACAATGGCGGGTTTGATATTTGCCTCTCGGGCCGAGTCCCAGTCAACATGAGATCGCTTGCAAGCAAGCTTATTTTCGCTACACCGCATAATCTAATGACAAGCACTGCATTCCTTTTTGTCCGTATGTACACATCTGTCAAAGTAACTACAAGAATCTCAATCTTTCCTTCTTTCAGCCTCAGCAAACGTTCGGTCCTGCAACCAACGCATCCGCAACCGTCTCCGCAACCGCATCGTGGATGGGATAAGTAGGATGCAGCGTGTTCAGCCAAAAATACTCATTCACAGGCACCCCACAGCTCGCAATAAGCGTATCCTGCGCATCAGTACCGCTGTCCCTCAAGTTAGCATTCCATCTCCCATCTCATCTCTGGATCAAAAGAACTTACTTCTCGTACGCCTCGCAATACGCCGTGGTATTCTTCAACCCCGCCGTACTCGCAAACTTGCCCGGCTCCTCAATCGCCCCCGTAAACACCCCGTTCGCGTCCACAACCCACGCATTCACCCCCTCCCACCCCGTCGCGTTCTTCGCCATCGTGGCAATCTTGCCGTTGAAATCCGCCACGTCCTCCTTGCAAAGCTTCTGCGCGTCCGCGCTCTCCGCAGTCAGCATCGGCGTGCGGTCCACCGGCGGCACGCTCAACCACACAAAGTTCCGCCCGCCAGCCTCCCAGATCTCCTTAGCCAACCCTTCATACACGCCGACGATCTTGTCGTTCAGCGGACCCGTCGAGTCGGCGCCGTTCCAGTACGAGTTGCCGATGTCGTTGACCCCGATCCAGAAGGCGAAGATGGTGTCTGCGCCGGTCCACGCGGGCGCCGTGCGCGAGGCGTACGAGGTGTTGAAGAGCCCGGACACCTGGTCCTTGAGCGTGAGGACTGTGTCGGCGTACGGCTTGACCAGCGCCGCGTCGACGGTCGCGCCGCCGTAGGCGAGGTTGTACGTGTACAGCAGCGAGGCGTTGTGCTTGACGGTGAGGTAGTCGACCCAGTTGGGCCCGTTGCACGAGGTCCAGCCGGGGTAGGACGGGTTGCCGAGCGGGTTGGCGGCGGAGGGGGCCGCGAGGGAGGTGTTGAAGCCTGTTTGGGAGTAGGAGTCGCCGCTGTGATTTTGCGAGGTCAGTATTCCGGGCAAGAATGTCTAACTATTGTGGCGTCTAAGAGATGGGGGCCGAATTACAAGACGAAGGCGTGCTTGATGCCGGCGAAGCCAGGCCACTCTGCCGTGGCGCTGCAAGCTCTCTTCTCCGTCGCGGCGGCACTCACGCCCGCGACGAGCAGCCCTGTTGTCAGGATTTGAGACTTCATCGTGAACCCAGCACAATGAAACACGACCTCACAGAAACGAATGAATGTCTAAATAAAAACGAACGGCGTCCGATACGAAATCGATACGAAAAAACGAAAGAAGCCGGTGGGATGCGTGATAGGCTCAGGAAGATCGACGGGAAACCTGGGGGATTAATAAACGATGAAAGGAATATCACCAAGGGGGAAATGTTTAATCTACATCTCACGTCGCCCCAGATGGCGGCCCCCTCAATTTACACGGAAGCAAGCGATCGGGGGTACGGTGGGCTCCGGAGTGCTCGGACGGGCTCCGTTGGGAAAGGCGCCGGCATTGCGCTGCGAAGGAGGTTTCTTTTTTCCCTGGCAGGATGGGTAGGCCGGCGCCCTGCGTCTGCGAGCTGCATTCTACATCTCAACATCGCGGAGTTAAGCAGTTCTTTGAAGAACACGGCAATGATTGTCTCAACCTGAGAGAAGCTTTCTGTTAAGGGGGGTTCATCGCATCGTTCTGCCTCCCCGTCGTCCGAACAGGTGCCGATTGAACCGCACAGCGTGTGTGGGGTAGAGTGGTGAGGGTGGAGCGTTGAAGCAAAATAGAGTGAGGGTGGACTGGGATGAGACGGGACGGAAATTGGACGTCACGTGCGCGGAGGGGGGGTCTCCGTTTTGGGCGCTCGGCTTTGCTGCCGGGCGGTGACTGGGGGAGTGGTCGTCCTTGAAGCTTTTGTAATGTTGTCGTCTTCATTTTTGGGGGTTGTAGTCTTCTTGACACCAAACGAGGACTTTGCGCAACCAGTCTGACAACTCTTGCTTCTGGATCAACCGCAGGAGACCACATGCACCACTGTATTGGATTCTACTCAGGTGACAGGCTGCTACTCCATTGGATGTTCAGAACCTGAGTTTCGCAACTTGTTCGTCATGTTCCCGTCAATCACTGAGTCAACTGCTAGTGAGAGCAACTATATGTGGTTTGTCTTGTAACAGTGCTTCTCGGCGGGTATTTCTCAATGTGTAGTTTTCTAGAAGCTCTGGGCGCGCGGCATGATCTGCAAACATGAACCCTGCCACGACATGAATCAGTGCTGTGCTGTGCCTAACTACGAGAAAGTCTAGGTGATTGACCAAGAAAGTAAAATATAGAAATAGCATTGTGATGTGCTTGCAACTAACTCCGGTTGCTATATTTAAAAGTCTGCTCTAGATATAAGATCTGGAGTTTTCTGACTTTGTGAGTTGCGCAACTCTCACTCCTGATCTCTCTTATTCACACAACACCTTCAACACACAACATGTCCCTCCGCGCAATCTCATTCGTCGTATACCTGGGCGCACTGGCAGTCGTCCGCGGCCAATGGAATAATCCAAACATGTACTGCAACTACGGCACCGACCAGGTCCCTCAACTCAACGATTGCGGAAACGTAAGTCCCTCACTCCAAAGCTTTCTACAACGCCGCGCTAACTCATTATCTAGGGTCAAAATGTCTACTGCGTACGACTCACACCCCCCAGCCCAATCCGAACTGGAAACGAAACTTAGATCACTAATTGGAGCCACAGTGCATGTATCCCGACTGGATCACCGAGGACCCCGGTCTCGCTGCCGGTTTCCCCGTCCACCGCCAATGCACCACCGTGACAGGAACCTGCACCGTGACCGACAGCAATGGAAACGTGGTTAAGAGCAAAGGTGGAGGCGATGCTCCAGGTGTAAGTCCAAACTGCAAGGTTCTCTGTACGGTTCTAACAATTGCTGACTTTTGACTTCTAGTTTGGTGCTTGCGTAAGACCTCCTACCCAGACTTCTCACCATGCAACTGCTAACGATAAATTAGTGCTAAATCGTCAGCGCGAGTTCGCACCCCGGCTCTGGACGTGATACGAATCAGGTTCCTAGGAAGGAACACATGGGAGAGATGACAGAGCTTCGTAAAGTCGGCCACAGTAGCTATCAGCGACGGCGACAATGTCAAGAGTGGGATTGGGGACAAGGTCGACCCGATATACCCTATGATTCCTACTAGACAAATTGTGTTCCAAGAGTTGCAGCAAGACGGATGAGGAACTGGGAAGGAAATTAGATACAGTAGCGACGCAAATATATGACACAGATGTTCTATGAGGTCAAATATCTATCCCACCGGATGTGACTTAACTACACTACCTTGTGCCTCCAGTTCGTCTGCACTGATTGGCTACATCTCCGCACGCTATGCCAGGTACGCTGTACCTCACGTGAGATCGAATCTCACCTGAGATGTGCCGGAACTCAAGTGAGATCTCACTCAAGGTTCGGTCTCAGCAAAATCGCTCACAATCGATGTCTCTTTCAGCAAGAAGTGAAATTTAAAATCGTAAATTCATTATGAGACGTGTAAGAAAGAGGTCTTCCTGGACGAAGCGAAAAGCCCGTCAGGCCTTCCCTCGATCGCAACCGCCCGGGCGTCGGTTCGCCGCCAAAAGTTCCATACTCATAAACATGTATCCTGTCCCAAATTCCAAACCAGTTGTCCTTTTTTTCTATAGGGTAATAATAGTAGTATGATATCGCCATGCCAGATCCCAGATTCCGGTATAAATAAATGCAACAAAAATGGTCCGTCTCTTCATAGATGAGGTCTGTAGCTCGTCTTGTGTGATATTCATACAATTTGCGTGGGCCGCGAAGCAGCGAGGCGGTGAGTGGCGCCCTTACGTGAGGGTCGCCAGCATGGCGCGCATGAGCTTCGGGGGAGGACCTGTTGAAGAGACCATTGTCAGTCCACATGTTTTGCGACAAGACGCCGGTGTACAACAGATGACGCGCACCTTAGTAGTACTTTGGTACGCTGATGGCCATCCTACCTTTCTTGTCCTTCTCAATCCGCACCCCGCGTCGCGGCTCCTCCACCTTCTCGACCTTCTCCTCGAAGAGCACGACGGCTCCGTCGGGCATCTGCTCCGCGCGGACGAGCTCGCGGCCGTGGGAGTGAGCGCGGCCGTGTTTGCGTGCGTGCAGCTCGGCCTCGAGGGCCTTGATCTCGCTGCGGATGTTCTTACGGGAGCGAGAGCGGGAGCGGCTGCGCCGGCGCTCGGCGATGGCCATGGGTCCGATGGGGATTTCCTCACTGATTTCGCGGCGCTCGTAGACGGTGCCGGTCGTGCCTGAGGTCGTCGTAGTGTACGAGCGGGCAGGCGAGACGTCACGAACGATCGTTGTCTTCTTTCTCTCATAAACCTCCTCGACGGGGGCTGGGGGTGGTGGCGGCGGCGCTTCAACAACCACGGGGGCCGGCGGCGGCGGTGCTGGAGCAGCGATCACCGTGGGAGGCGCGCTAGGTGCTACTACAACGGGGGGTGGTGGGGGAGGAGCGTGGACAGAGGCGGGCGGAGGCGGCGGGAGCGCGGCCACGGGTGGGGGAATGGTGTAGATTTCCTCGTGGCGCTCCTCGATTCTGCCGGCAGAAGAGCGAGCTGCGGCAATTTCCATCTCACCTGCATCATGTCAGAAAGGTGCAACGAACTTTGAAATGAGGCTACTGACTCTGCTTGTACTCCTCACTCAACTTGAGGAGCTCATCGATGTTGTCCTGGCCGAGGGCCTTGAGAACGATGACGGTGTTACCCTGCAGGCGTTAGTCGGCTGTTTGATGCGGTGAGCGGCACAAAAAACTCACCTCCTCGAGGTAGGGGTATCCCAAGTCGATGAGGGCCCTCTTGGAAACGAGGCGGGCAGGGATACGAGTCTTGCCCTTCTTCGGGTACTCGCTGCGGATGGTTGTGGCACCGCTGGTGCTGGTCGACCTGCTTGAGGTGCTGCTGGACCTGGAGCTGCTTCTGTGCGACTTTGTCCTGGTGGATCTCGAGACCTTGGACTCTCTGCTGCGGTCTCTGCGTCTGCGCGACCGTACGACCTCGCGCTCCTTCACTCGCTCGGGCATGTCCCTGTATTCCTCATCGCCGTAAAAGCCTGGCTCGGCAATCTGGATTTCCTCGTAGCGCTGGGAAGGCGCAGAAGCGAGCTGACGGCTGCGGGGCAGCGGGATGGGGACGTAAGGCGGCGCCCTGTAGTCCTCGCGGCGGATGTCTTCTCTGCGGACAGGAACCGGATACTCCTCACGGCGCTCCTCCCAGAAGCGAGGGAGGGGTTTGCGGTCGTAAGTGTCGAGGGATGATTGACGGCGGACCATGGTCGGGCGGCGGACGGGAGAAGGGCTACGGCGCTCTCTTTCAAGGTGCAGGCGACGATCGAATTCGCGATCAAAAGGCTCACCACGGCGAGGTCCAGGTCCAGGGGGTCCAGGAGCGTAACGATCCTCTTCATAGTAACGGCGGTCCCGAACGATTTCCTCGTCGTAGCCGCCGCGGCGGGATCCACGTTCGCTACGGTCGTAACGCTCATCGGAGTGTTCCCTGCCACGGCGAGGGGGCGGGTAATCTCTGTAGTCGTCGCGCTCCTCAAAGCGGCTGCGTTCATCGAAAAAGCGGCGGTCGTCTCCGTAGTTGCGGTCACGCTCCCGCTCGTACATGAAGCGGTCGCGGTCCCAGCGTTCAGCGCGGCCGGCCATTGTGGGCAGTTGAAACGTATGTATGGGTGGGTTTGGAGACGAATTAAAGTCGGTTTAGGGTATCACAAAATTCGCAGAAAAGACGTGGTTGTCGCTAGAGGACGGGGTGTTTACTGACGGTGTCCTTTAGGCGGTGGAATGGTCGGGTGATGACAGCAGTCCGTGGTGGTGAATCCGGGAGAAATGCTGAGTGAGTGCTCGTGTTGCGGGATCCCAGATTTCAGAGCGATGACGACACTTCAAAAGGGAGAAAGAGCGAGAGAAGAGGGGGAAAAGCGGGATAATGTGTGCTGCGTAGTGGTGGAATGTTCCCTCTAACGCGAGCGAGCCGGGCCAATAGCGCTGGTAGTGTCGGTGAAGACCGTTGACCCGCCTTGTTCAGTGGTCCAGTGTGGGTATGGATTGGATAATGGAATAGTGGGTGCCGCCCTGCGTTGCGTGGCGTGCGAGTACCGTAGTTGCTTTAAGGCCAAGGGTCCAGATGCTGCGACACTGTAACAGTGGCAGTGCGAGTTTCCGGCGATGAGCGAGAGGCGCGGGGGGAGGCAGAGAGACCCCTTTGGCTGGCTGGGCCGATGACCGACGAGCGATGGGGCTCGATAACGGGTGATGTGATGCAAGACCGACGGGACTGGCTGGATGACTGGGTGTTCCAGCAAGAGTCGCCTCGTGTGGTGGTAGGCGTGGGTGGTAGCCGGCCTATGAGAAGTCGAAGCAAGGCCAGGAAAAGCCCACGAGTATGCCAGCTGACCTCACCGAACGGGACCTGTGACCTAGACCCGATGATGGACAGTCCTGGGTCTCGACGCTGCTCCCTCGTACTGGACGACAAGAGTCTTTCGAACTGCTGCTGCTGCTGTTGCTGTTGCTGCTGCTGCTGCTCCAGGGGTGGGAGAGATGACAGCCTTATGGTCGCTTTAAGGGTCCTTGAGAGAAGAGATCATTCGAGAAAAAGAAGGGGGCTGGGCGAGCTGAAGCGTTTTTGTAATTGTAGATTTAGTCTTTGGGCACGACGGAGATTCTTGGTGGAGAGCCAAAGCAGGCTTTTTGACGATGGAAGCCGGGGCAGGGGCTGCTTTGGAAAATCGACGCCGGTGGCAGCGGGGAGGATGGTGGGTGTTGGTGATGCCTCGTTGAAGCGATGATCCCGGCTCGTCTGGCGTCTGGCGTTTGGATGGTCCAACTTGGTGGTGGGAAGAACGGGTGGTAGGGCAGAGATGCCGGCTGTTAGAGCTGCCAACGAGGGATGGACCGTTGCTCTCCCGCATGCCGCAAAAAGACACCAATTAGGATGCGAATCTGCGTCCGAACTTGAGTACCAAAGCCTGTTTCATCGTCAGACAAGCTCCGGTTCGTGAAATGCCATCACCGCACAGAGGGGCAGTGATTGCCGGGCCTTAACAGCAGCCATCAGCGCCATATCGAGCCGTTGCGACCGTCGTCCAAACTTGGTGGGAAGTCGGGGGCTGCAGCAACAAGGCTACTCCTTGCAGACAGCAGCCCACCAAGGCCCGTGTCGTTGCTTTTCGCTTCCATTCCAGCCATTCCAGACCCGGTCCACCGCGTCCTTTAGCCTCAGTTGATTAACCCGCTTTTGTTCGCGATTCGAACCTGACAGTCGCCGCTTGGGCAGCCATCGACGGGGAAAGAGACTGAAATGAGGGTGAAATCTTCGCCCATCGCCCCCGGGTGATCCATGGACCACGACCCCGTTGTTGGGCTTGAACAGATCGACGGAGAATGGGGGATGCTGGGGATGCCGGTCGGCGGATGGATGGGCGGAAAGAGGTTAATTCTCTCGTTTGACGGCGGGTTTGGCGAGGGTGGGCTGTCAGTTGTCTCGTCTGGACTTTTGGACCGCGGGACGTCTCGTCCGTCGCCCTCAGCGTCTGCTTCTGGTGACCTCGCACCGCGTCTCATCTGTCCCTCCCTCCCTTTCGTGGCCTCTTTACCTCAGCCTCAACCGCGGAATGCTTCTCGACACTGGAATCTGTCGTGCTGTCGTCACAGTGCGGCCGCCTCACTGTTGCTGCAGCTGCGCCGGCCAGCGTGCGTCGTTGAGCTCTCTGGCGGGCGGGGATGGACTTGACCGCCACCATGCTCGATGACGTCGGGCACCGAGTCTGCCTCCAGTCAGTGCGCTGCGTCCATCGCCCAACCAGGCTACGGGGCCCCTACCAAGCAGCACGCAGCACGCAGCACGCAGCACGCAGCACGCAGGGCGGCAGCGTCTTAGCAGCGGCAGCGATAAGACCCGGGCAGGGGGGGCCTCTGAGGCGCCTGGGGACTTGGAAGCCGCAGGAAGGGCCTGAGGAAGCCCTGGGACGCGTAGGAGCCCTAGGTTGATTGCGAATCTCCACCGAGGAAGCGACGTTGTGTGCCCGATGGCGGCCCTATTGGACGACTGGCGGCTCTCGGTGCCGGGGTGTTCCTATTCTAGGCGATGGTGTATTTGTGGCATTATGCTTGTGATTTTGGCATTGTCCTCAAGGTGTGGCCGTGTGCCATCGACGGTGGTGCAGTCTGTCAATTCCAAACCGATTCCAATCGGCTGGAACGGCTGATGTGTGCGTCATGACTCTGTTGGCGATGGAATTAGAAGTGTGGATTGGATTGGAAAAGACACTGGACAAATGCCATTTGCGCAGAGAAAGAGAAGGAAGGAGAGGAGGAGAACCGAATAAACTGAGGTACCTCAGTGGAAGACCGTGCAGTACGTACCTCGGTGATAGAAAAGCTGGGGTGCGTTATCTTTCTCGGCTATCTGCTTAGGTAACTGCGATAGCAGATAAGAAACACGCTCGACTGGTGGGCACGTGGTGACGAGCCGACAGAGTGGATCCAGGCCTGGGCATTGATGGTGTCCACTGAGCGCTGGGTCTGCCCCAGGTCAACCGGCTTGACCACCGGGCTCCCGGCCGAAGCAAACATCGTCTGGTTCTCGTGTCGAACACCAAACCTTGGACCTAAGGTTTTTCTCGACGTGTTCGACCGAAAATACCAGGACACCCTTTCTGCGCGGGTGTCCGAGTCACGCCTTACGACAAGGCCATCGAAGAATCAAACCCCCTCGCATTGGTCTGTCTCGATGATCGTCAACAGCCACCTTTGGCGAGAACCAGGGAGCACAAACACGGGTTTGAACTGGTTCTTGAGACTTCCTATCGCTGCCATCGACCACACAACATGCCTACCCTGATGGCACATCGAGGCCCCCGAGAAATACGGCCTGACGGATCCGTGTGACGGCCCCAGTCCAACGACGCGGGCCGCCTCCACGTGCTGCCGCCGTTAAGCTTACCTCCATCCGGTCGACGTTTGTCCCACGGGGTTTTGCTTACGTCTCTCCGTCTGCGGCATACCCACAGCCTGCTTACGATATTCCGAGTTACGAGTTCCGGACGACAACTTTCCGAGGTAGCAAGGTCCGCCGGGCACCTGTACAACTCCGAGAGTCTTAGAGCACAAGAAGCATCGGCCGAAAGGAACGTCCCAGACGAGGCAAGAAGCCGCGATGCACCTGAAGACGGAAAGAGGCCTGTAACTCGAAGAGTGCTTATGTTTGGACCCCAGGTTTTTGAATCTCGCATTACGGCAAATGCCGCCGTTGCCCTCCCTCCGTCCCTTCCCTGAAGCAGCAACATTGCGACAGCATCCAAATCGGTCCGAGGGCTGTCACACCGATATGGGGCTTTTGCGAGGGGCCATCTGCTACCATTCCATCGCATCTTTCAACAGTTCAAGATATCATTTTTGAGGGACTCGACTTGCATTTGTTGAGGATTGCGACGGTGCCCTGAGATCATTATAAATCTGCCCGGATCGGATATCCCGGACCCTTAGACCCCTCCGTTGCTCCACTGAGACACCGCAACCGGCCGAACAGCGCGCGGGAAAGCCGGCCCCAAGAAACACGCGTACTCCAGGTCGACCATCCAGGCAGCTGAGACTCGACTCGACTCGACCTGCAGAAGGAAGCATTCGGACGCCAGATTGGGACATGCGCAGGCGGATAACCCGGAGATATGTCTCAAATTCGGCGTGTGTCTCCGTCTGGCGCTGGCCGCGACCGCATTCCCACCGACAAGCTATCGCCAACATCGAGACTTGGCTTCAAGGCTGTTGATCCTGCGGCTGCAATGTGGCAGTTGACATGTGTGCCCTTCAGCATTTCGTCCTCAGGATGGGTGCTGCTGGAGGGTGTCTTATTGGAGGACCGAGCTACAGCTTACCTGGCCACCCCTGGCACCAAGCAGAAATGGCTGCCACCCTTGGGAGCTCTGGCCTGGACCATCCCATCGGATAAAGGCAGATGAACCTCGAGCACCAACGGTGCGCCGGTTGCCGATGTCGAGTGCCGACTTTTCATCCCGAAACGAGAAAAGGGAATGGATTCCGATCTGCATTCCTCCACAGTCGCGCCGAGCATTGGCTAGTCCAATGTGCGAGGACGCCGCAATCCCGTTTGCAAGACAGCATCAAAAAGCGAAAAGTCTATTGCGAGCTTCTCCTTTCAGAACGTGCAGCTTGTCTGTCGCATTTTGCTTATCAGAGCTCCAGTCTTCAGAAGCATCGGTGTCACATTCAACAATGCTGCTGCAGCTCAATCGCAGGAGAAGAAACGCGTAAACAAACACCCGCCATCTTCATTTCATCACACCTGCATCCTGCCATCCCTGAAAACCAGAGGCCGTTGCAACGGTCTAGGCAGATCATTGCCGTTCCCTTACCACGTCATCACCAAAAGCACCACCCTCACTGGCTCAGACGGGAGAGGAAACGAGGACGCCGACTAGCCAGGGCTCGGGCGTGGGCCAAATGCGATGCAATCGGATTGGCCTTGGACGTCTCCCGAGCTGGCATCCGATGCAAATTGATGACCTACGCCTCCCGGGCTGGTGGATGTTCTTACCCCGCGTTGCGTGTGGGAGAAGCCGTCTGGGGTACGCCGCCGCGCCGCCACGGCGCTCTCCACTCACACCCAAATCTGGGGGAAAAGACGACCAGGGGTGTTGTTTGTGGTTGTGGCCGCGAAGTATAGAAACATCGACACGTCCCTGCGAGATCTTGCTCCATCTTCGTGGACCCTGAGCTCCCTTTCTGCACGTTCTCATTACACAACAGCTTTGCTCCATCTCTCGGTGTTGAGTAAGGCCGTACCACTTCCCAGCCGAATTTCCGAGCTCCACCAGCGCTGCCGCCCCCGGTCACCGCCGTGACTGCTCCGCCAAGAACCGAGAATTTTCGCTTGCAAGAGACGGTCTCCGAGGAGGAGACCCCCTCTTTCCCGTCAAAATGAGTAACGACAAGCCGGTTGTCGAGAACATCGACAACATCAACGCAAACATGGGCCAGACGATATCTTCGGAGTTCAAGAGACCGGACCTGGAGAAGTAAACACCGCCAGCAAGCTACAACCACCCGGATGGATCTCACTAACACCGTCACAGGAGCCATCCGGAGGAGTTCGTGTACGATCGGGCCGCCGAGCGGAAGCTCCGACTCAAAATCGACCTGGCCATCGTCCCGACCGTCAGCCTGCTGTACCTTTTTTGCTTCATCGACAGAGCGAACATCGGTTAGTCTATTTCTCGTGATTGCGTCCACCAGCCAAGCTAACCCGCCTCAGGTAATGCCCGTATTGCTGGCTTCGAGACAGACCTGGGCATGAAAGGCTACGACTACAACGGCACACTATCCGTCTTCTACATCTCCTACATCATTTTCGAAATTCCCTCAAACATTCTGTGCAAGCTCGTCGGCCCAGGATGGTTCATCCCGCTTATCACGCTGCTCTTTGGCATCTGTTCGCTCGGCACAGCCTTTGTGCACACAGTCCCCCAGGCGATGGGCGTTCGTTTCCTCCTCGGAATCTTTGAAGCAGGTTAGCACAACGCACAACATCCGTCCATCACGTCGCAATACTGACATGACCAGGCATGATGCCGGGTATCGCCTACTACCTCTCCCGCTGGTACCGCCGCTCCGAGCTCGCCTTCCGCCTCTCCCTCTACATCGTCATGGCCCCCCTCGCCGGCGCCTTCGGCGGCCTCCTCGCCTCCGCCATCCTCCGCCTCCCGCACTTTGGCGGCCTGCACACCTGGCGCATGATCTTCGCCATCGAGGGCATCATCACTATCGGCCTCGGCCTCCTCGGCTTCATCACCTTGACCGACCGCCCCGCCTCCGCCCGCTGGCTCACCGCCGCTGAGAAGGAGCTCGCCGAGGCCCGCGTCCGCTCCGAGCGCGTCGGCCAGGCGCACCTCCTCGACAAGATGGACACCCGCAAGCTGCGCCGCGGCATCTTCAACCCCGTGGTGCTCTCCACCGCCTTCGTCTTCCTGCTCAACAACGTCACCGTCCAGGGACTCGCCTTCTTCCTCCCCACCATCGTCAAGGGCATCTTCCCGGGCTCCTCCGTCGAGCGCCAGCAGCTCTTCACAGTCCCGCCCTACGTCGTCGGCGCCTTCTTCACGGTGCTCCTGCCCTGGCTCAGCTGGCGCATGGACCGCCGCCAGATCTTCTTCATCTGCTCGTGCCCGCTCGCTATGGTCGGCTACATCCTCTTCCTCGCCAGCCACGAGCTCAAGGTGCGCTACGGCGCCACCTTCCTCATCACCTCGTCGGTCTTCGCGCTCGGCGCGCTCACGAACGCGCAGGCGTCGGCCAACGTCGTCTCCGACACGGCGCGCAGCGCGGCCATCGGCACGAACGTGATGCTGGGCAACTGCGGCGGGCTCGTCAGCACGTGGGCGTTCCTGCCGTGGGACGCGCCGGACTACAAGATTGGCAACGGGCTCAACTTGGCGACGATCAGCACGATTTTGGTCGTGTCGACTGTGACGCTGATCTGGATGAACCGGGACAACCGCCGGCGCGAGGGGCGGGTTGCGGAGGAGGAGCTGAGCGGCGTTTCGTCTGAGGAGGAGAATGATTTGGACTGGAAGCATCCGTCGTTCAGATGGCGGCCGTAGATTTAGTTCGCGTGACGTTCGTCTCATATGAGCCCCTCATTTCGCCTAGATCTCATCGGATCACAGGACACCATACAAAGAATGAGTTGAATTATTCAGACGATAATATATTCATTCAAAATAAACAACATGTCTCAACTAATTACGTGAACTGAACCTTCCCCATCGACGCCTCACAACTTGCTCTTCCCAGCACAACACGCTCCCGCCTCCCCCTCAAACGCAAGCTTGCTCACCTGGTCCGTCGCATCCACCACCCCCTCCCGCCCCTTCGCAACCTGGCTCGGCGTACTACAATAACTCGGCGGCACGTCCATCACGGGGTTATTCGCGAAGAAGTTGCGCGGCCGCAGCAGCAACGTGATCGGCTCCACGGGCATGATGGGGAAATCCTCGGGCGCGGGAATGTGCGTCACGCCGAACGTGTGCCAGAACACCACGTCCTCCTGCTCCACGCTCTCGCTGCCGTCGCCGACCCACTCCGGGATGCCGCGCGACGGCTCGCCCGAGGTCTGCGGCACGTGCCGGCCCGCCGGCCACAGCTCGTCGTCGCGGTACTTGGTCACCATCACCGCGTGCCGCGCGAAGCCCGCGCGCTTCCAGACCAGGGAGCCCTCTTTCGGCAGCAGCCCGGGCACTTCGCGCGAGACGAGCTTGTAGGAGGCGGGCTTGCCGGAGTACGGGTGGAGTTTGTCCGTGTTGGCGATCTCCCAGGTGCGGGACGTGGCGCCGTTGTAGTCGGTTAAAGATTCGCCTGTTGTGGCGAGCTTGGTGCGCCGCGCGGAGAAGGCGTTGCCGTAGAAGTTCTCGGGCGAGCCGACGGGCGCGTCGGAGGGGACGGCGTCGACCATGAAGACGGTATTCCGCGGGCCGTCGACGTTGGGGTCGATGCGCAGGCAGAAGAGGTGCTGGTGGTTGTGCGCGTTGACGCCGGGGTAGACCTGCGTGCCCCAGCCCTTGGTGTCCTCGCCGGGGTTCATGGCGTACGTGTTGAGGATGCCGGTGAGCTTGATCTCGGGCTGGATGGTGCCGTCCTGGTGGAAGATCCACTGCACTGCGTACTCGTAGTTTGCGGCGGTGAAGATCTGCTGGATGATCAGCTTGCGGCCGCGGGTGACGATGACGGAGTCGTCGCGGAAGTCGGTGTGCTTGAAGAGGATGCCCGAGTCCTCCTCGTGGATGCAGATGGCGTTCTTGATGGTGCGGACGGCGCCGTTGCGGGTGGGGAACTCGGCGTCGAGGTAGTGGATGGCGCCCTTGCAGTCGCAGCCGAGGGCGAGGGAGTTGGTCATGTAGCCGGCGCCGTACTCGCCGAGGTCGAAGGCGTGCTTGCGCTGGTGGGGGTGCTCGGGGTTGCCGTACGGCACGACCATCTCGGCGAGGGAGAGGCGGTAGAAGATGGGGCGGACGGTGCCCTTGTCGTTGTAGGTGATGTTGCTGAGGACGATGCCCTCGCGGTAGTTGAAGCCGATGTGGAAGTTCCAGTTCTGCCAGGATATTTCGCGGCCGGCCATGGTGAAGGAGACGCCCTGCGGCTGGGTGATGTTGATGGGCTTGAGGTCGGTGCGGTAGCCGCCCTGCTTCTGGACGGCGGCCGGGGTGTAGTCGATGGGGGCGGCCTTGCTGAGGGGCCTGCGGACGTTGGGGACGTCGATGGCGATGATGGATTGCTTGTCGGCGTCGTAGATGGGGCAGAAGTCGAGGGGGTACTGGTACTGGCAGGTGTCCGGGTCGGGGCGGTAGTACATGAGGGCCTGCTGGAGGCGGACGGTGTTGCCGTGGCGCTCGTCGTAGCCGATGGTCCAGGGGTCGCAGTAGACCTTGTGCATCTCGTGGCGGGGGACGCCCGAGAGGACGCACTGCTCGATGACGCGCTCGTCGGTGCGGCAGATGTGCTCGACGATCTGGAGCTCTTCCATTGTGATCTGGGGTTGGGGGTGTTAGTCGCGGTGCGGGTGAGTTTGAGGGCAGGGGTACTTCTCACGATCGGTTGGACGCCCTCCATGAGCTCCCATTTTGTGATTGCGCCCGAGGCGATGTCGACGAGGCCGTCGTAGACCTTGCCGCCCTTTGCGATCACGACGACGTCTGCGATGCGGGCTGGGCGCGGGGCGGTGGTGGGCGAGGCGAGGAAGGCGGTCATCTCGGCCTTGCGGGGCTCGTGGAGGGAGACGACGTTGAAGAAGACCTCGCCGTGCGCCGCGGTGACGGCGGCGATGGCCTTCTCGATCTCCGCGTCGGAGAGCGGGTCGAGAGGGTGCGGAGGAGCCATGGTTGGTGTTTGTGTAAACTTGCGCGTGTGTCAATTAGGTGAGGGGGAGGGGAATTGACACGAGAGAGTGAAGAACCATGAGGATACCAAAGCGACTGGAGGGTTGGAGAGAGAGCTCTAGATAAAGCTTATATCTGGGGGAGCTACACCAGCAACGAGACTGAGGCCCCCTCACCGGGGAGCCGGGGTGATGGCGGCTTCGTCCCGCCACGGACAGCCGGATCTGGCAATTCCAACATCTGATACTCTCGGGACGTGGACGGGAGGCTCGTCATGCCAATCCAATGACCAAAAGGCGTTGTAAGCCGAAGTGAAGCGATAAGGTCATTGGGGAGAGGCAGGGTGGAGAATCCTGGTGTCTGATAAGAGCTGTGAGCTTGGGGATTCCCAGCTGGAGGGCCAGGTCTCATTCGACTCTCCAGATAGGGATCGTCTCATACACGACGTGCATTAGCTATTACCCGGCCAATTGCCCCGTCTCTCTGGGCAAAGGGGGAACCAGGGACCTTCAGGCTAGCTCAAGCGACCACGCGGGGAGTACAGACTGAGGAAAAACTTCGAATTGGCTGATTAGCAAAGAAGGCGGGCGGGGGGGAAAGACGAGACGAGAGGCTCGATGGGGAAGGGCGACACGATAAGCTCCCGGGTATCTTTATCTTATCGCGCTGGTTGGTGTGTTGCTTTGAGGTAAACGGTAAGTGGCAGGGCGCATCCACCGCCGGGACCGGAGCGTGCGGTCTGCTGGCGGGCCTTCGGCATCTTGGGTGGGGTTCCTTGCTCGGGACAAGGATCGGGACCGGTCTCGCTGCTAAAAGGTGTCGGGTAAAATTAACTAATTGGGTTTGGCGTGGGTTGAAGTGCGCGCTTGGTGGGCGAAGCCGTTACCTAACGCTGGGTGTCTGATAGGAGATGGGAACACACGTATTTGCCTTTTAGCAGCTGCAGAACACGGCAGATAGCCAAAAACGGACGGGAATGAGGTTCTGAAATGACTGTGCATGAGGCTTTCGTGGTGTTGAGTAATGACCTCGACACATCTTGGGCATTCTCGTGTCTTTGGAGAGTGCCAGCCAATGGTTGATCGTGATTTGCAATGGAGACGCTTTAACGCCGATGTCTGTCGGCGTTAAGAAACACAGAGATGACATCAGCAAAAAATCTGCCTCGGTGACCGTCTCTCTACGCGCCTAAACACCATCAGCCACACCGTCCGACCTCCAAAGTGACCGCCATTGGATCCCTGCCATCAACCTTGATAAGCGCCGGCTACTGTTTGTAAGGCCAACCTGTTGGCCCAATATCGCGACCTGCTGTGGCTGAATCGCCAGCTTGACTCACTCAAGGGATGAAGAGTCACTGAGGCCGCCATTTCATATCACAACATAAACTGAGAGACATCAGCCGGCCTTGATCAATATAGCTTCAAAGAACAACTGCTTCAGAACTCCATACAGTAGTCTGTGTCAGATTGATGGTTACGGCTAGTCATACACTGACCACAACTACCCCAAAACCCCAACTGGAGGCTGCAAGAGACCTCCACCCATACTCATCATGGCAAAATCAGGGCTCTCATTCGCGACGCCCTTACCGCAGTCCTCCCGCTCTGAGGTTCTCGAGTGGCACTTCCCCAAGCCGTACCAGTACACATTGATCGGCAAGTCCCGGGCAGCATGGCATACAAGCTTCGTCATCCCGCAACTCAACCTCCTCCTGGACGCAGGCCTCGTCGTCAACGATCTAAGACCAAAACACATCGTCCTGACACATACACATAGCGACCACTGCGTTCGTCTCTCCGAAAACATCTTACACATGACCCATTTGCTAACTACCACGCCAGCTCCTCGCACCAGCTTTCACAAAGCGGGAAGACCCACCGGACATTATCCTCCCCACCGAGTGCAGGAAACTCTTCGACGACTACGTCCTCGCCAAAACGCTCCTCAACCGCGGGGGCACCTACACCGGTGCCGACGCCGAGTCCCTCGGCCTCAAAGTCGACGGGCAGGGCATCGACGCCGACGGCAGGACAGAAGGCGAGCGCGCCTTCCTCGGCACGCACAACACCATCCCCGTCAAGCCGGGGGACACCCTGCCCCTGCGCAAGGTCAAGAACATGACTGTCTCCGTCTTCAAGTGCGACCACAACGTGCCCAGCGTCGGCTACCTCTTCTCGACGACGAACCACAAGCTCAAGCCCGAGTACACGTCGCTGCCGGGCCCCGAGATCAAGAAGCTGCGGCAGGCGGGCGTGGAGATCACGGCGCCGGTGACGACGCCGGTGTTTGCGTTTCTCGGGGACGGGACGGCGACGACGTTGGCTGCGGAGCCGGAGTGGCTGCGGCAGGAGGTCGCGGTGGTGATTACGGAGTGCAGCTTTCTGTATGATAAGCATGATGCGCAGGCGGAGAAGACGAAGCATACGAAGTGGAAGGATTTGGAGAAGGTGGTGAGGAAGTGGCCGAAGACGACGTTTATACTGATTCATTTCAGTATGAGGTATAGTAATAAGGATATTGTGGAGTTCTTTAATGGGTTGGAGGATCCGCCGACAAATATTGTCGTTTGGGCTGATGGAGAGCTGGAGTAGCAATGCGATCAATCTATTTAGAATAAGGCATGTACTTCACCGTGTTTTTAAAGGCAAATTGGAAGTCATCTCTGTTGAAGGTTTTCTTTTATGAAAAAATGGCCAGTACGTGGCGGTTCTTGGATCAACAGCGTGCAGGCAGCAGGGGAACGATTGAAATTCTGTGGTACGATACCTTATATCGATGCTGAATGTTCACCCTTTATTCTAATAATACAGCCTGCCTCAATAACTGGCTAGAGGTGACTAGCCACCCACCTGCCAAGGCGCAAGTGTGGCCGGACATGAACAGTTGACGCAGTGTCAGATTGTTTGGCCAAGCACAGCAGCCAATAAGAAGTGGACGCTCTCGCGATCTGCGCATTTGCGTCGTGTCAAATAGGCGCGATCCCCCGCTTTGCTGACAGGTTTCCTATACATTCAGTGTATTCCAACCATGGAAAGTTTCTTGTTCTCCGGACATCTCCATTTTCCATTCTCAGAAACGCTTCTGCTACGATGGACCATTTTCGGAGGATTAATGGCTATAGAAAACACGACGATGATGATGAATCGCTAACGCGGACCATATCCGCAAGCTCGTCCCAGAGCTCCCTGAGATCGGAAAATTCGGAGAGGGATATGCTTCCGCCTATCACATCGGACCTGCCGCCTGTCTTCTCATACTTGTCACCAGTTGACTTTCCCCGCGTTGAGCTTGGCGGAATCACCAGTGCGATGACCAGTCTATCCACCTCGGCCCCAAGGGTACCGGAGCGCGCGCAAAGGTATGCAATGCGTTCTGATTTCTATTGTGCTTTGACAACGTCTCCCAGCTTACCATCACTGATAGACTAAAACCGAGTTCCCAATATCCTTCTTCCCGGAGTTCGGCCCGTGGGAGACGTTTAAGTTGGTCCGATTCCGACGAGGATGCCACGTGGTGCGTAAGATCGTCTATAAACAATGGTGTATAGCAGCTACTAAGAAAATAGTCGCGTTGACCCGCATGCGGAACAACTCGCTGTTCGCTCAAAATTCGGCACCAGAGAGCCTCAAAGCAAAATGATCCCTCGGCGTCATCGAGGACGTATCGGATCGTCCACCTCCTTGTTCAGCCACAACCAAGTATCCACACCTCCTAGCTCTGTCATTGTGGATGCGGTGCCCTCACAAATAAAGAGCGGTAAGCCTGAACTAAAATTGGCCTCTCGGCCTTTACAACTTTCGAGATATCCCATCCGCGATGACGAAGATGAGGAGGACCTTTTCGCAAATGAACTGAGCATTTACGAAAATGAAGCGAGAGTTTGCGCAGAGGAAAGAGCTTTTCACGATGAGAGAGAAAATTTCGACGATGACGAGGAATACTTCGATGATGACGAAGGAGAATTAAGAAGCGATGTTGATGATCCACAGGAGGAAAAGAAGAAAACCGAAGTCCAGGCGCCTGGCCAGATGAAGCGGCCCCATGAACAAGGACATGTAGAGACGTCGCCTATCCACTTTGAGGAAGTGTCACCGCAACCTGAGACCCACGCAAAACGCCAATCTCTGGTCTGTGATAGCCAGCTCATCTCTACGTTACCCGAATTGATGGACTCTTCACCAAAAGAGGAGTCCATGAGACATTATTCGCCTATGCCCTCTCTAGGAACAGTATCTCCCTCGGAAGCATCTACTTCGGAATCTACAGCAACGGATAACTCCGAGCTCAATCTCGCGGCCGCGCTCGTTTCAAATCATAGAACTCTACGAGCCCAAGCTAGCCTAGAACCGTTCTTCAGTCGATTCATTGATTTGAGGCTGGGTACGCGGGAACTTGCAGGAGGATATGTAGGCAGCTCGTCTCGAACGTACCTTCAAGAGGCTCAGCACAATGGCTATGGAGGATCAACAACCACTGCTCAAAATTCAACCAGTGGTACTAAGAGGTCCCGACAGACGGAGAGCGATGACAACGGTTCTGGAGAAGCACCAGAGGACGATCCTGGCGCAAAGCGCTCAAAACTCGACACGGCAAAGAAACAGCGGATTGCGTGTCCATTTATGAAAAACTCTCCAGAGAGGTTTTCGACATGGACAACATGTGTTGGTCCTGGGTTTGACGAAATGAATAGAATGAAGTAAGTTCGTCGATATTGGATGCTTTGCAGAACAGTTGACTGACTGGTAAATGATGCACAGGGAACATCTCAAAAGGAGACATTTCAAGGAGCACACTTGTGAAAGGTGTGGCGACTTGTTTGCAACTAAGAAAGCGCTGCAAGACCACCAGAGATTGCCGACTCCATGCATCTTAAAAAATGTTTCAATTGGAGAAGGCTTTATGACTTCAACCCAATGGGATGCGATTACCCGCAAGCGTCGTCGGTGTTCTGTAGAAGAGAAATGGAAGGAGATTTATCTTATTTTGTTTCCGGATACACCACCTGACTCAATCCCAAGCCCATGTAAGTATTACATGTTGGGTCTCCCAGCCTCTCGAGATATCTGACGTGCTTGTTCAGTCTTTGACACATCAAATGTCACAAACCACGTTGGAGCACTGTTCGACCATGAAGAATACGAGGCGTATCTGAAAAGTCACTTACCATCCAGGGTGCTCATGCGGCTGCAGAAGGAGTTGGCTGTATTCTCAGAGACGATCAAAGCGCAATTGGCTGCCATTGTGCAAGAAGAATCTTCGGAAACATTGAAAGCCTACGTACGCCAGAAGAGCGAAGGAAGAAATGAGGTCTTGTCGGAGTCGACAAGTTCACTGCCAGACATGCTAGCACCTGACGAAGACTTGTTTCGAGGTATCAACATGTTCGGTGATGAGGATCTGTTCGATCTTGGCTTTCTGAATGGAGATGGCGAGTGGCAGGCAGGCAATGGTAAAGGCAAAGAACCTGCCGACTCAGGATATGGGAGTCTGAATTGAAGTTCATGGTATCGAAGTTACATATTGAATATTAATGCCGTCCCAACTTCCTTAGTCACCAGCACCGTCGCCTTGACGGCGGGGGAATGTTTTGCTTGAAGTCATAATATTTCACATTAGTCTTATGACGTTTGTCTCGAAAAACATGGTGCGAGTGTAATATTCTCAGCCACATGATATTACTTCTCATGATGATTTGCGTTTCTTGTCTACCAAAAGCTGTCAGACTTCGTTAGGCCACAATATTTAGGCGAGCTTGGGAGAAGTAGAAGAACGGGTGGTTGCTCCACTCTGGGTCTAGCAAATCAGCTCAAGCCAACGCAGCCGCGGTCTACGCATTTGCGCATTTTCATTTAGCAAGATCGCGGATTGTGATTGGCTTCTATATCCAGTGAGAAGACTAGACAGATTGATCACCATGCAAAAATTATATTTCACATCATCATACCCGCCTCAAAATATTGCCAACTCGCCCGCAATGGACGACGCAACCGCACTATCATGTGTCCTCAATTTTCTCAAGAATAAGAACGCTTCGTTAATGGAAACACAAGTCATACCTCAAGGGTATACGAAACCTAATGCTCCAGGGCACCAGGGAATCATATACTGGCAGACTGTGTCGCAAGCCCTGGAGATTGCCCGTGAGAGCCCTAACGGTGCATCAGACCCGACCATCGTCTCCGTTCTGGAGGCCGCAATAGGGCAGGTCTGCGCGAAGATTTCCGCAGACCCGGACTCATGTATTCTGAATCGAGACGAGTTCGCTGTTTTCAACTACTTTCAGTATCGTTTCCTCGGGAACAAGATCGCGATGGCTGCGCGAACGCGCTACTGGAAAAGTTTGAGAGATGCACCATCACCTGGAACGTGCTCGGAATCTTCCATGGCCGAACTATTTTCCAGCACGGATTTAAACATCGCGACAACGATTTCTTCCAGCAAAGGGGTCCAAGCCATTCTCGGCAGGCTGTTAGGCTTCTTCAACAAGTACATCGACTACAGGCTTGGCATCATAGAGGCTCAGCAGCGTGGACGCACGTCATCTGGACGTTCCCGTCCTTCGCAGGGACCGAAAGAACCCCCGGAATCTTAAGGTCAGAGGTCGCAAGGAAAAGAAAAAGAAAAAGCAACAGGCAAAAGAGCACTCCAGACAAACGATGGTTCCGACGAGTCAGGTGAAGCCCCAGACGACGAGGTGCCCGAGGCCAAACGGAACAAAGCAGACCAACAAAAGATTGCCTGCCCCTACATGAAGCGGTTTCCCGCGGAGTTTGGTACATGGAGGACATGCGTTGGACCTGGATTTGATGGTACGCATCGAGTGGAGTCAGTACCTGGACCTTGTCGATTAGTCGGTTATACATCGTAAACATTGCCGACGTATTTGACAGGGAGCACCTCAAGCGAAGACACTTTAAGGAAAACAGCTGCCAACGCTGTGGATTGCATCTCGAATCTTATCAGGCACTCCAGGAGCACTTGAGATCACTTGATAATATCTGTCCCGTCAGAGAGATTCAGCCACAGATGGGATTTATGACCCAGATGCAGTGGGAAATGATCAGCAAAAAGCGCCAACGACACACAACACCGTTGCTTGCGCGCTGGAAAGAGTTTTACCTCATTCTTTTCCCCGATGCGGACGAAGATTCAATACCTAGTCCATGTGAGTTCGCGTCCATTGAGAGGACGTTCACAATCATCAATTCTGACCATAATTTCGGACATTTAGACTTCGAGGCTTGTGGCACTCCGGAGGCCTTCTCAAACGTTTTCGATCCACTGGAATACGAGGGTTTCTTGAAGAAGCATCTGCCAGGACGAATTCTCGTCAACCTGAACCGTGAATTCCAAATCATTTCGGATCATGCAAAGGCCAAGATAGCAGATATATTACAAGAAGAATCGTTGGAAGTTTTGAAGGCTTACGTCCTTCAGAAAAGTGAAAGTTCATCGCAGAAGTTGGATAAGACGGCAAAACCATCCGACGTGGGGTCAACAGATCTTGAGGTGTCCTGTAGTGGTCTCTTTGATACTATCGAGAGATTCGAGGAAGAAGGGAATGATACGTTCGACTTTTCTTTCTTGGAGTCATACTGTCAGCAACCAGACAAAGGAGAAATATTTGAACACGCAGCCGCAGACCAAGCATCATCATCATATGACTGCTTCTGATTCAATAACAATATTTGTTAAGACACAACGGCGATGTGGTGCCCCCTAAAAATCATGACGTATTCAAGCTCCCATTGAAAGACTTCTCAGTCAGGGTATTGATCATCCCTGTTGGTTCAGAAGCATGCAAAAACAACATGTTGTATTAAGCTCTCTATCTCAGCATTGAAGGAGTGATGCTGCGCATGTGCGTGATGCATGACAAGCCCTGCAAATGCGCGAACCCGAATCATGTTCGATGGCTCGAAATGTGCTTGTTCTATAATTAGGATTAATCAACTAACCCCATCCGCAACGAACTCCATCCAAACGTCCGATTGCGTCGTCATCGCTACAACCATCTGGCATGACCTCTCCGCGGAACAGAAAGTCTCGGGAGACCGCGGCGTTGCATAACTCGAATTGAATCGGGACCATGGCGGTGATGATCATCGATAGATGGAGTCGTTGGTAGAAGAAGAGTCGGGCTGAGTATGTAGGTCGCCGGCCTCTGGGTATATCCGTCCATGAATCGTGGTGCAAATAATGTCATAGAATGTGAAGAAATTTCCGAACCATCAACGTCGTACCCTCGTTGTACCCTTAAGCCTCAGCAATCCCCAACCATAGGCCCTTTTGGGATCCGTAATAGCTTCCGCCCATCATGTCGGTCTAAGGCATGATTCCGGCGAATATCGTCGCGCCGGCCATAGCGGCTAGCAGGCCGAACTTGAAGTCCGATTGACGGCCGGCGGCGTTGATAGGGGACGCGGTTGAGATCGGGCTGACCGTGGCAGGCGGATTCCATGGGTTTCCTCCACCACCTTGCGTCGCTGAGGCAGACGAGCCTCCAGCACCACCAGAGCCGGATGCGCTTGCAGTCGCAGTTGCCAACGTAGATCCAATGCCAGAGGGAGAGGACATCGCCGAAGCGAACGAGCCAGAGACGGTTTGGCCGCCTGCACCTGCACCGGCGCAACCACAAACTAATTGGGTGTTAGTATCACCGCAGCATGGAATTGAGATTGATATTGGCAAGGCCCATAGTGGACCACGACACGGACAAGGTGTTTGATTCGGATACGAAAGGAAGAGCGCGACTCACCAGACGAAGCACCGTTGATAACAGCCTGGAATGACGCGGCAGGACAACCAGTCGCGACACAAGGCTCAATCGCAGCATACAGCGCCGCCTCCTTTCCACATTGGCATCCAAAATCGAGGCTATCGCAGCCAACATACGACGCGCCCTCGAGGAAACAGCTCTGCGCGCAGGAAGGGATCGCGGTGACGGCAACCCTCGCACAGTTCTCCGCTGCGGCCGCACCGCTCGCCAGCAACACCACGCCGGCGACAAGTCCAACAATGTTCTTCATCGTAGGCGTCTTCTTCTTTTCTATCCCAAGAAGAGGTGGTTAAGCGATTGTGATAGAGACTGAATTGGGAGATGGTGAAACGAGAAACGCTTCAAGGGGTTGTTGTGAGCATGAAGATGCAGCGTCCAATTCGTTCTGGGAGGAGACGGGGGGAGCTGGGTGCATGCAGGAGGTGAAAAGGTGACAAGCTTTCTCTTCGAATGGATAGAAACCCCACGTAGAAAGAGGGTAGGAGTGGGAACGGGGAGGTCAAGGGTAGTCACGTTATTTTGTTTGCTTGGGTCGTTGCTTGGACATGACTGGAGCTTGGGGTCACAAATGATCGCCCGCTTTCTCAGCTGCTCCTCGCAGCAGCCCAACAGCTAGCTTCCTCGGGAGCTATCTCTCTCTCCTCTGGTAAAGTCGCTTTCACATGTGGCTTTCCCCGACGGCTCTTCGGCATGAGGTCATGCTAATATTGGGAATATCATCACTAATACGACGCGGGTGGAGGGATGTCACCCACACCACCCACACACATCCAAAATTTGGCCGACGATTATGTCCCTCGCCCAGCCATCTTGGCCGTTGCCCACTTTCCCCCGCAGTTACCCCGGCCAGCTGGGGTCGGGGTTGCCTTCCGATACGGGGCAAGACGCGGGGGAAGCGACAGGGGTGGCCGTGGACGGTGTGGTGCTGATCTCTGGACCTGGCGCTACCGCAGGTGTTGTTTTCGTTAAGCTTTTTGGGCGGGAACGAATCGTTTGTCTGATGTGGGTGCGGGTTGGGCGAGCTGTTGGACGGTGCTCATGTCGGGTTCAAGACGCATCGAGCTATTGAGGCCGGGGTTATTGGTGAGTTGGAGGGAACACAACCCTGACGATGTGATTTGTCGTGCAGGTGATAGGATGGCTGAGCCCACAGTGAATGGACCGAGGCTGGGCACAGGCACGCGACAAACATTTGATAAGGTTCTCGTTGGACTGGGAGCTCGTATTGAATGTTGGTGGTGGTGGGAGGAAGAGGAGAATTGAGAGACAGGCTGACCGGTGTCTTGCGGTGGCGAGCCAATCATTTCTCGGCAATTGCTTCCTCGCCTCAAACCAGCTTACAGCTCTTGAGCTGGGTCAACAGTAGCGTTGATTAGTTGGACGGTGTTAGCCTTAGCCGTTGGAAGAGCTGGCTGGGGTAAGCCAATGAGATGCATCATCCCGCGAGGAGCTAGTCATCGTTCGCAAGACACTATCGTAGTGCCGAGGTCAGGACCCATCGGTTGGACAAGAGGTCGACATAAGAACAGACACGATTCAGTTCAAAATATCCAGTCAGGAATGAATCTTGGACTTTCTTGCAAGCCACATTGCGTCCGGCAACATCCTTCCAACTTGTCCGTCATGAAACGATCGCTGCCCGATGATGGTTCGTCTCGTGTTTGCACTGCCCATGAGGGATTTACATAGATACCCAGGACCTTGTAGCGGAGATTGCGACTTTCTTGATTCAACTACTTACTTGTTTCTGACGCGATTCTGGAACTGGCGGAAGTTGTGCCCCGGGGCGGATTTGTTTGACGCTTTGATATGTGACGTCGCTAAATTGCTTCTACACCACTCCGTTCATCACCCTGAAGACGCATCATAGGGTGGCAAGTAAGAAAAATAAGCGAAATAGCCTTCAGAAATTAAAACAGCAGGTTCTAGTCGAATCCAGATTCATTACATGGCCGGCAAATGATCGAAAGCCGAACAACATATTCATGGCCTACGCGAAAGGAAAGATCTTGCGACCGCGCCGGTTATGTTTTTACAGATGCGCATCCTTCCCGCAGCCGCCCATTGGATGCCATGCATGTTGGCAAGTTCAAAGTGTTCAGTTCCATCTGCCACCTCGGTAAGACTCATGAGAATCGGCTTCCACTTTCCCCGCTGGGACAAACGAGTATCCTTTCAGCATTGATCTTCTAGTTTTCAGCAATTTTCGGGTTACGAGATGCCGTAGAGATCTCGGAAGACACCAATTCTGACTACTCCGGGTCTGCCAAGCTTCAAATATCACGTCCTACCTTACCTTAGGAATGGAGGTCCTGTTCGCGTCAATTTTGGCTGAATGCGCTTGTCGATACTCAAAATCTCGATGTACAAATGAACAACCTCTTTCTAGTTGATGAGATGGCTTTTGTGCTTGAACCGTGCCATAAGGCAGCCTTTGAGGAATTGAAACCCCGCTGCATCATATCATAATGTACCCTTCTACTTTACACCCAGTTTTGTCGCGACGATTCCAAGGAACTGAAAAAGATGTCCAGTATCGCAATGGTACGGAATTCTCCTGCCCGTATGCATCGACCGCTAGCAATGCCGTACAAACGGCCTCAGTGATGTCTAATTTGTCCCGGCTTAAAAGTTCCAGAAAAAGGTGTCAGTTCATTTTGAAGGTTCCTGATTTGACAAATCCCTTCACCTAATATGTGTAGTCCAGAAGCATTTTCCTCAAATTTGATACATGGTAGCCCTGATCTCGTACCACGCAGTTGTCCTGGTGTTACTTTGATGGAGACGACTCTCAGTACCGGCTCTTGGAAGCAACCCGACCACCGCCCCCTGTGCCCGACACAAGTGACCTTAAAGAAGTTATGTGAATTATCAAGATTGTCAGTAGAAGACGGGTGTCCATGCAGGGTCGAAAATCTGAATGTGTTGCTATGCTTTCAATGTCTAGCTTGGTAGGAAGGAGGTGATCACGGACGCGAAATGGAACTAATGACTTATAATACTAGTGTGATCCATATAGAGCTTTTGGAGAGCTTACCGTTGTCAAGTCTGTTGGTCATTAGTGTAGGTATGCGTTGAACATTTCTATCCTGGCGTTTCACAATTCCCCTCATGTCTATTAATTGCTTCTGAAGATTTAGGCAGACCTGGAAGCTGCGCGGGGGTGTAGCTCATCAATATAGTCGGATTCTCAGTCATAAGTTTCGGCGACTTAGGATATGGATTTGTGCAAGAGAATCACAGTCAATCTTAGGGTCGCCCTGTTGTAGTCATCAGTCGCTTAAATGATTCCTGTGATGCGATACCTCGCTTAGCGTCGATATCTGCCTGCCGAAATACGCGAGAGCTCTGGAATGCTGATAAGTTCGCGCTAAGAATCCTTGACCGTCAATTCGAGCTCTAGCGTTGATATGCACAGATAGGAACTTCGGTGATTAATTAATCCAATTTCCGGATGAGCTCATTCATTGCTGCCTCCTGAAAATGGGGAATCCCTTCCTTCGGCTTCAAACCTTCTCTGTCTGAGGTACGATGGACCGTGTTTGTCGGGGTACATGCACCAGGACGAAGATTTGACGCAGAAAGAGGACGCGCCGGAGCCACATCGAAGATTACCTGACCACGCATACATCTTTGACTGTCACCGAATCGCAGCCGCACACGCTTTATCGACATGGTGTCTTTCACCGCCTTCGGTGGTGTGATCGTTCTGTACTGGGTATGCTTGGCCATCTACCGTCTCTATTTAAGCCCTTTGGCGAAAGTTCCAGGTCCCAAAATTGCTGGTGAGTTCCACGTCATATCGGAACCTCAATTCGTGATGGAGGTTTAACTCATTGACTCATTGATATCGATAGCTCTCACGTCGTGGTATGCTGCTTATCATGATATCTGGCGCGGCGGCCAATATGTCTGGGTCGTCGAGGAGATGCATCGACAGTATGGGCCGGTTGTCAGAACCATGCCTGACGTAGTGCACGTCAACGATCCCAGCTTCGTCGATAAGCTATATCCAGCTCAGTCTCCCAAAGCCCGGCGCGAGAGGGCAGAGACGGTCCTTGGGTTCTTCGGACAGACCTTCTCGGTCTTGCCGACTCGCGATCACGACTTGCATCGCCGCCGCCGCGCGGTCTTGAGCCGCTTCTTCTCCAAAGAAAACGTACGAAGGCTGGCGCCGATCATCAATGAAACCCTAGGCGATCTACTGCGGCGGATGGAAGGGTGGTCTAGGACCGACGAACCAATTGACTTCAACCCAGCAAGCCGAGCTGCAACAAAAGATGTCATTCAGTCGTATGCTTTAGGCGAGGGCGAAAAGTGCTTGCTCATGGAGGATTGCAACGCTGCATTCTTCGAGGTGTTGACGCCAGGAAGGATGACACACTTCAGTGTGCATTTCCACACCATCGCCATGGCTTTCCAGAGTCTGCCTCCAAAGATTCTCGTGATCTTGGCCCCGTATATCCAGGCATTCGTTGCCTTTGTCGAGGTAGGTGTCACAGCTCTTTTTGCGAACAAATCGTGGCCTGATAGGATACTAATGCGGCGAAGGATCTTACCGTCAAAATTGAAACCATCCGCGGCTCAAAAGATGATTATGAGGGGAAGACAATATTCCATGAGATTATGGAGAGCGACATCCCCGAGTCAGAGAAGTCCACCCCGCGACTGGTAGACGAAGCCATGGTGCTGGCGATCGCAGGGTCCGACACCACAGCCATGACTCTATCGGCCCTCGTTTTCCATATCTTGAGTGACGAGTCCATATTTTTGCGAATCAGAAAAGAGCTGGAATCCGTCATGCCGGATGCGAATCAGCCTCCGGATCCAGTCAAGCTCGACAGCCTTTCTTACCTGAACGCAACAATCGAGGAGGCTCTACGCATGTATCCCAGTGCTACGCATCGCCAGGACCGCGTGGCTCCCGATGAAGACTTGATGTTTGAGTATGCCGATGGACGAACTCTAGTGCTCCCAGCTGGCACAATGGTGGGAATGACGGCACCCCTTCTGAATAAACATCCCGCCTGGTTTACCGAGCCCTACGTTTTCAACCCAGATCGATACATTGAAGACCCCAAACTTTTCAAGAAGCACCTCACATTTGGCAAGGGCGGACGTCAGTGCCTGGGTATGAATCTTGCGTATCAAGAGTTGCAGACATTTACGGCAGGAATCTTCCGCAAGTATGGGATATATGACCCCAAGGTTATGTTGCAAGATGGTCCGACGTTGGAACTATTCCAGACTGGAATCGAGGACATCCGCATGCATGCAGACTATGTCACGCCGGGGCTCCGACCTGGAAGCAAGGGAGTACGGCTTAGAATACGTCATGGCTAGGAGCTCATTGTCGATAATTCACTCGCCTATTCGCCTCATAGAAGTAGTAGTGTTATCATGCAAACTACTTTTCCGGGTACGGCCACGATGTCATATAACCCTTGAGCGAAAAGCATGCCGGTTTCCTGGTCCTCTGTTGTAAAGAAGGATGTTCGCTCTGCAAGACGCAATGCTGTTGGGCTGAGTTCAACTCGTAGAATGGCCCTACACGTGACGACATTTCGAGCTAGGTCTTGTCGTATTGCTTGATACAGTAAACGAAATTGAGTCAGATTTAGATACCCGTTCTGAGTCCACCCGTGCCTGCGGGGGTAAAGAAACCTGAATCATTCAATGCGTTTCCAGTCCTAAAATGATCGACTGGCGCCGAGCCCGCGGGAAGTCCGGTACGGCTTGAAGCGCAGGCACCGTCGGCGGATGCCCTAGGGTTGCAGGAGCTATAAGAGCTAGTTGGATGCAGCACCTAAAGCAACAAGGCTTAGGGTTATCCGCTGTCTCGGGATGCGATGTCTCGGGGCTGCATTCGAATCAACTAATGGTAGCTAACTAGGGCTAGAGGCGTCTGATGAGATGGACGTCTTTTAACCTGGTTCAGAATCGATGCATAGAATATTTTGCCATCGCTTGTGGCGTCCATAGACATCCGTGATATAAGTCATCCGTGTAACCCTGAAGACGCAAGCTCAGCCCGATCCTTCTCGATAACGTGGAGGTCCAGACCATTCCACCGGTCGCACTTGCATATCAGACGTCAGGTCAGCCGATATGCGACCCTCCGCATGTGGCAATGTCAACGAAGTCTGAAAATGTCGTTGATCAGCAGGGGCATTGGACAAGCCTAGGCCTTCTAGCGACTTACGACCCTGCTTATCAGAGACTTAGGCAACAATGTCTTAGTCTATGGCCTTTGAAGTGTCACCGCATGGTTTCTGTTGGCTGCACTCCGTGCCTAAAAATTTGCAGAGAGTCATAGTTTCCCTCCTCTAATGGCCCCCAACAAATCCGATTTGTTTTAATATCAAGGCTCAGCTCGCATGTTTTGGCGAGCGAAACGGCGAGAACATAGGCATCGAATATTCAGAGACCTTGTTCTGGGTGCGATTCTCTCCCACAGTTTCGTGGAGTCACCGAAAGTGATCACAATCGTAAGACGACCGGACAAAATCCTCCGCAGCATCATTTTGTATCTTTCCCAGTATGCGCGCGCATACACTCTCCTCGTCCAGCTTATGATTCATCTCGAGATCAATGAGCACTGACCTTGAAAGCCATCAATATGAGATCTTACAAGTTTGGGTTGCCCAATCAGAAGAACAGCACACACACCGCCAGACGCAACAGCCAATGTCTCAGCGTCTCGACTTACAATAGGCGGATGCAGATATTTGACAATAACCCTCAGCCAGGATGTGCTCCGCAGCCGCCCTACTGCAGGCTTATCTCCCGAGTGATTGGTCTTCTTAGGAATGCCATGCATCGGTGACGTTGAGCAGCAGAGGTAGCGCATCCACACCGTACCGTCGCCGTGGGCTGGAACTCGGGGGCCCCGATATCTCCATGCACCTTAAATTCCGACATATGATGCTTTCCTAGCGTCACAGCCGGTATTCACTCCGGTAGGTCCGGAGCAGCAAACCTCGTGCAGGAAGTGGACACAGTCTTTCGGAAGAACCCTCGGAGATTTTGTGTCTCGTGCTATGGTGAAAATTTGGTACTGCACTGGAATCTGGACCTAATGTAAGGTCGATGATAGGACTCGGTAACGGCCGAGCCTAGGAAATTTGTGATATCAGACCACTACGCATCTCACTGCGAAATCTTACAGGCTCCAGCACACAGAGTCACACTTCCAGATATCATTCAAGCTCCATGCGGCAGAATGTTTTCGCTGAAGCCTTGCCCCGTTCCATGACGGTCGAGTACATCGATGCCGGTGGTTGAGCTCAGAGTTTGCCACCCTAAATGCAAGCCACCCGAAACATTTGCAAGTAGTGATGCCTCAGAATCCTGCGGAATTTCCGAGTCGTTACCGTTGATTCGGAAAGCTGCTGGCGTTTTACGACTGCACAGCTCGGAACTACAGAAAACTCGCTGCCTGGCTCTGGAAATCTGCATCCGCTGCAGACAAATAAACTGACTCGAGTGTGATGATGTCTCGGGTCCTGCTTGTCTCGGGCTCCACTATTCAGCTTGGTAGGTAGTGCAGGGCGACCATGATCTCAAGATGTTTCTCTCCAAAGTCTCGGGCTAAGTATATTCGACAGATTGCGGACTGGTGGGTGCCGCATGGAAGCGGTGTCATCGACCATGATGGCTACGGCACACTGCCGGCAGGATCAAATAGCAAGGAGCAACTAGAGGAATGATGATATGAGCTGAAAGCCTTCAAAGGACGAGACATCCTATACCGTGCCACTGACGTTCCTGAGAGCTCGTTACCTGCCTCATCATGAAGACCTATATATCATTACTCATGAGCAGAAAGCATGCTTCGGCTCATACTTGCTGTGACATAGCACACCCCTTCACTCTCAACGTGAGCGACTTTGTGCCTGGAGCTACTTTTCTTCCTGCAAAAAACGAAAACTCGGAAATGGATCGTTATCCTTGCGTCAACAGATACAAACCTGGTGTTGACTGTCCAGCCTGGGTCTACGTATACGGCGCAAGATGCGAAGACTGTGTGATTGTGAGTTCGATCAGGGCCGGCAAAACTACAGAAAACTGACTCCGGTCTGTAGTATGATCGATGACATTGCGAGTTATCATTCATAATGGGCTCGAATGTTGGACTCTTGTGGGAAGCGCATGTGGACGGAATGAAAGAAGTGAAGTTCCTGGCTAGGAATGATGATTATGCTATGCAGTCGAATTCGTTTAGAAGACGACTGGATATGCGCCAGGGTTGGTATTTGGGGACAGAGACGCGCCTGCATGACGGGATGATACATTGCAGCCAAGTTGCAAACTTGATCTCAGTTATGACTTAGGATGGGTCATGAACTCCGATCGAAGATCTATGTGACTTTCTACAGGATATAGACCAAAAGAACTGACCATAACCAGACGCACCATCTTCATTCTCCATTGATTGGGCTTTCAATCAAGTCCTGGAACGCAATTATCCAATAAAGAGCGTACATCAGCGATCCTGAGTGGTGCATGAAATGTTGCCAAATATTGGATTTACCAATACCTGATATCGAAATGACTACTAAAAGTTGCAGATCAGGAATACAAAAGCCATTCAGCATTCCGGCTTTCAGAGCATCAAAGACCAAGCGACTAGAAGAGGACGTCAAAAGATATAAGAGGCGGAATAGGGAGGCACACATGAGTCCATGACGTGAAGCTTGGAAACTTGTGATGAGTAAGGCAATCTTCAAGTAACCTGCAGGAGGCCCTACCACCATAACGCTAAAGGAACATTTCGACTGAGACTCGCCAAAAACGTCCTGAACTAAGACTCGTTCTCTAGGTGACCAGTGTCTCGGATTCCGCATACCATTCTCAACTTCTGGTGTAGCTCCAGCTCTCATGAGACCGTTCCTTCTGGGTTGTCCACAATGATACCAACGCCTTGTTTGAATCTAAGCAACCACTCAGCATTATCTGCAGGCGTTTGGTTCCAAGGGTCGTCTCTGTATAATAGGATAGTTGTTAGCCCAGAGTTCCCAATACAGAGCATGGTTGGCATTGCTTGAGGCAAGCGCAGCAGATGATTTCCACAGGCAAAACTGACTCGTTAAACCACATCCACCTCGCCTGATACCGAAGCTCATCGTCAGTAGGCACGTGTCTATTCGGATTGTTGGGTGACATGGTTGCCCCGACAAACCGAGAGAGGCCGGCGGCGAGGCGTGTATAGCTGTTGTGGTCGTTGAGAAGGAATGGCACGTGAATATCTTGACGTATCTCGGTATTACCGCTTGTGTTCACAATCGTGAAGGCTGGCCATCGGTCCATATTGATGTCCTTTGCGTCCACATTGGAAGAGGGGATGCTGGTCGGCGTGGATGTTGAAGTTCCAGTAGTTGCTTGCGATATATCCTGCTTTGTGAGCGACGGACCTGCTGCCTCCGCCGCCATCGCGGCCGCTCCCTCGTGAATATAGGTGCCAACTGTTTCCTCCGGAAACGAAGTAACGTACGCAGTTGCATCGAGGCTTGTATTGATAGCATCGGTCTCAACACTGTTGCTGGAAAGCTGTCTGACCCTTTCGCGGAACGGTTCAATCCACAGCTTCGACCCTCGCACAACTCGAAACATGAATTCAGCGCAGTATTTCGACGGTTTGGGGGAACAAGCCTCGGCGCGTTGGAGGATGCTTGCGGCTTCCTCCTGAAGCTGGTCGTCAGACATGACAGCCGGTTGGTTGTTATGCGTCAAGATGATACGGCGTAACTCCAACTCCAGGCGGCATTGATCGAATATGCTCCATTTCCCAGTAATCTTTAGCTGGGTTAGGCGTGACTTGGCAATCTGCTGGAGTGGCATCAGGCGAGCTTCTTTTGCCGTTTCAGAGCACAGAAAGACGTCTCGCAACCAGGATGGTGTCGATGAGGCAGGTTGAGTAGATATCACATCTGCGCCGAGTATTATCGAGCAGGCTTCATGATGGAGTTGCTGGTCTGAAGGCAGACAGCCGTCTTTAGCGAGACACCCTTGGATGGAGTACTCCAGTTCTAACTTGAGAAGTTCGTACGCGCTGGTGGGTGTGTCTGACGACCCTCGTACGGATGAGATCGGCCATACAGTGCTTCGCTCATAGTGTATCAGATCTGAGGCGGGAGGTCAACATGTTGGAAAGGGGTTACGCAAGCAATTGAACGGCAGCTAACTCACAAGGAGGCATGTCGTTCTCCACGGTATCAGCAACCTCGGGGTCGAAACCCCAGTCTCCTTTCCAGTCTGCCATGGTCTTCCCCGCCTTGAAGTGATCGGCCAGGTGGTCGCTTCGGCTGGCCCAAGATTCCAGGGTGGTGTTGCAAAACCCACATCGTGACCGTATCTCTCGACCGACAGCCTTCCATTGCTCCATTGGCCAGGGTGAAAAGGTTGTTTCGTGGACGAGTTTAAGATGTTGGCTAAGGTGATCTTTGCGGCGAAAGGTGCGGAACAAAGGCTCTCTTTCATGACACAGGGAGTGATGATGTGTTTCTAGGTGCTGCTCATCGGGCTCTGGGGCACCACAGTAGACGCAAGCTTGCACCCCCAGGTCGGGATTCAGCTCAGTAGGACCCAACGGCGAGCAGACCCATTGATCGAGACAGATATGCACCGTTTTCTCATGACGATGCCAATCGTACTTCGTTTTGAAAGATTCGATGCAGAATGTACACTGATACCTGTGGTAGGTCTGAAGCAAGTCGTTACTGTGCAAGGGTTGTCGCCTAGACAGCTTCTTCCGTCTTCTTCGAACATTATTCCGGAGGTTGGGAGGGTCGAGGAAGCTGCGCGACTGGGATGAGGAACCAGACCCGTAGCTAGAGCGAGAGGCCCCCGCGCTGCTGACCGAGGATGCGTCGCTGGATGAGATTTCAGAGACGCCAAGATAGTACGGAGTAGGTGGGCGTGTGGGAATTGCTGCAGCCATTCGCGAAATGTCGGCTACGTTGGCGGCTTCGTACTCTGGCGGAGAGCTTTGCCATCTTTCAAGTGGATTCATAAGCTCGAAAGGGACCGGATTGGCTCGAGGATGAGGGAAGTCGATGGCCGAAGCTGGTGACGAGATGTCCTCGGACCATTTCCATGCGCGCGATGCTGACGAACCCGATTGGGCTTTGAACTTGTATCGCCGCCGAGCATTCGAAAGCCAGTTTGTCAGTTGCAATTTAGTCAGTCCTGTCCCGCTTTGGAGCATTTCAATGTCCTCAGGAGTGGCGTATGGATATGAGTTATGGTCTGCCAACCATTGCCGCAGTATCCGGATTGATTCTAGAGAGAAGCGATTGGAAATCCTCGTGGACTTGGTCGTAACATCCAACGGTTGGTGGTCAGACTCAGCGTCTATGGGCCTGCCGGACGTCTCTGAGGAAAGAGTATTTGTGACACCTGTACGACGGCCTGCATGAGGATTGGGCTGTTGTTGAGGTGAGGTTTTATCCCCTGATACATCATGCGCCGTCTCTCCTTGCAGAATGAAGGCTTCATAGGGACTAGCCGCAGTTATATCTTCAAAGTAGTTGAGGTTGAAAAATTCATCCAGATCGAAGTCGGCGTCCATCATTGCTGCACATCTGTGATGATGCAATTGCAAACAGAAAGGGTTTTAGACATGTGAAAACCAAAGTGACCTAGCACAAGCTTCAGTGAGGAAAATTAATAGCAACAATTTACAAACTTACGGTAGGCAGTCTATTAGGTGGGATTCTTCAGACATGAGCAGCGTAGCCAAACCTGCCAAATCTGCCGTCATGGTCCTTGACTGTTTCCAATAGAAGTGGGGCTCGACTCAAGACTCGTTGACACGAAGGGCGTAAGGCGTGACAGAGAAAGTATCCCACCGGCTCGGTTCTGGCCTGTGGCCCCACTCCCCATCAGCCAAGTCCAGGATGGTGGGGTTAGAGACATTGCGATTCACTATATTGTACAAGTGTTACATGCTGTATTGCTCAGCAATTTTGTTTCCACGTTCGATTAATCACACTCCTGTTGCTCGTGCTGGCTCTAATTGAGGCCCGAACCCCACTTAGCTGTCAGTGCGCAATTTCAACTTTAGATACCCTGAAAGCTTTGTCATACTCGTTTGCCCGCTGCCTCGCCCTCCCAGATTCGGACGGTTGGATATTTGTAAGAATACTTCCGCCCCATGCACGTCTGATGAAGGCAGACACTGTCACGGAAAGATTCCCGGCTTCCATGATGTTTTTGGGCACGAGAAGAGAAAAGACAGAGGTATGGGGCGGAGCGTGGACCGCATTGACCGTGAATGGCACATCCACATCCATGGATGTCGTAATACCATCCGAAAGGCACGCAGATGGCATAGTGAGCAGGTTCTGTCTTCGTGTCACATACTTAAAAGGATCCTTCTACAAATAACATCATACGTCTTTGAACCGCATCATTCGAGATCTGTAAAACTCCATTCACCTCAATCCTTTCAGACCTCTCTGTATCTTCATCTTCTTACCATGTCTATCAGTCGAGTCGCTATCGCTGGTGTAAGTTGAAACTCGACTTATTCAGGACTCGAATCTCTCTTAGCATAAAAAAATCACTAATATTCCAACTCAGGCCACTGGCAATCTTGGACCAGCTATCTTGACCGCACTTCGCTCTTCCAAGCGATTCAATGTCACTGTTTTGACGAGAACCGGGTCGTCACACCAATTCCCTGCCGATGTCACAGTCAAGTACGTCGACTACGACAACCCTGCTATGTTGGCTGAAGCTGTTCGTGGACAAGATGCTGTTGTTTCGACGCTTTCTGTCTTCGGCTCAGATGTGCAGAAGGCATTGGTTGATGCGTCTGTTGCCGCCGGTGTCAAGCGATTCTTGCCGTCGGAGTTTGGTAGCAGCACTGAAAACCCCAAGGTCCAGACGATCCCGATCTTTGGCGCTAAGCTACAGCTTCAGGAATATCTGAGAGCGAAGGCCCAATCCAGCCCGGCATTCACATACAGTCTTCTCTTCTGTGGTCCCTTCTTGGACTGGGGCTTGTCGACGGGCATGCTGGTTGACATCAAGAACAAAAGCGCCGTGTTGCGAGACGGCGGCAATGTACTTTTCAGTGCTTCTCGACTATCTACGGTTGGGCAGGCCGTGGTTGGGGTTTTGTCTCATCCTTCCGAGACTGCCAACAGGGCCGTGTACGTCAAGGACATTGATGTCACGCAACACCAGATCATTTCAGCGGCCAAGGAGATTGATCCTTCGGGCAGTTGGACCATTCAAGAGTCTCAAACCGCAATCGAGGAGCAGGAGGCTCTTTCTGGTCTGAAATCTGGACAGGTAGACATTGGTGTGATCTCCAAGTTCTTGTTTAGGGCTATATTTGGCGAGGGCTACGGCGGAAAATTTGACAAGGTGGATAACGAACTACTCGGTATCGAGGGACTCGATGCCAACGGTCTGCGGGATGTTGTTCAATCTGTTTTGAACGCATAGATTGGCCATCAGTCATAGCTGGCCTAGCCGATAAGATGAAATCACTTTGAACACTAGTTTTGCCGTTTGTGAGGGTTTGTTGCGTGTCTCTAAACGCCTTCGCCTCCCTCGTCACTCACCCTATATTAAATCAAGGATGATCGTGATTAGCTTATGTCCATCGCATGTGGAACCAAGAACCATGGATATTAGACAGGATGAACAACCGTATCAGTGAACTATTCTGCTATCTGCGGATTCCTAACCGCGAGAAGGACAATAGAACTGCAACTCCATAAAGGCAGAAAGCGTTTTATTTTGTCGATGTGCGCCATCGATCGAGAGCCTCCGTCCAGCCAAAGATGCATTCACCAGCCAAAGTCAAGTCGACTATGGCTCATCCGTAATCCCAAGTTTCCTCTACTCTTTCTCAATGGCAAACCGTTTACCTTCAACTCCAAACAGAACAATGCTCAGTGCATGATTTAGTAATACGTCGATGCCATTTGAAAGCTCCAACCATGGTTACAACAATGTCTAGCTTACTAATATTCGTTGCATCCCAGCGATGTAGCTTTCGTCACATTTACTAAAGTAAGTCTCCCATTTAAACATGGGTACCCTGGACCTTAGTTTCCGCAGAGATGTGCGGCCCCAGCGGCACTACCTTGCTGAATCTTATCCGCCAGCTGATAAATCATTTGCGTCTACGAAGAGAACGACTACCTGACAGTTCTGCTGACCAATTCCATACTGATTCAAGTGTTGACGCACCTCAGCTGCCTAGGTGCACGGAAGTAGGTTGATATATAAGACAGAGGTGTTGCATCTATTTCCACGAGATTAGGTAGCTACCAACATCCTCAACAATTTCAGCAACCTCTCGCCATGCCCGAGTTCATTCCTCAAACGCCTGCCCCTGCCAGCGGGATTCAATTCTTCAACTGGCCCGGTGCTGGAGAGGAGATTTCCGAGTCCCTCAAAATGACACACGCTTGCCTCATTCCCCCTGGCGCCTCGATTATCCATGTCGGCGGCCAAGCTGGAATCAGAAGTGACGGCACAGTTCCTGTTGATTTGACTGATGAGATACGTGAAGCGTTTTCTCACATCGAGCTCTCCCTACGCGAAGCTGGCCTCACGGGTTCAAGCGAGGAGGTCTGGGCTTGTGTATACAAGGTAATTTACCTCAAGAGGGCAAGGGTTTGGTCAAGTTAATTCGACTAAAACTGAGATTTGATACAGGTTAGGACGTATCACGCCAATACCGATGCCGGATTTGGCCTCACGCTGCACGGTGTTTTGATGGAGTACTTTGGGAAAAACCGACCGCTCTTCACCGGCGTCGATGTTTTCAAGCTTCTGCGGCCTGAGTTGCATCTTGAAATCGAAGTGGAGGCATTTCTTCCGAGTTCGCAAGCGTAGGGAGGTTCGGTTCTTTGGGTCAAGTCTGATCAATTTGGTGACTTTCGCACAGTACTAGTCGCGGCCACACATAAAGAGCTACTCTACATGGGGGCATAGAATAGCCTACTCAGCACACTCAAAATCTACAAATGTCTATGTTACTGAGATTCACCGTCGTATCGACGTAATGCCTACTGTTTTGCTGAGCTGGGAGTCTTGTGAGCCAGCCAAGAGAAGAGTAAACGTAACTGCGACGGCGAGAAGAATGATGGTACTATCCTAGGGCCGTTTGGCAAAAGTATAAAAGGTTGAAAGCCCAAGCCCAAGCCCAACTTCAGAGCAGCGATAGAGCCGGGGTAGCAATGATCTCTTACTGAAGATCACCCCTATCGCCATCGTCACGTATCTGCCTTTTGTTCTGTGGATATTTTCACTCGGCCTCATTCCCGAACCTTGACCTCTACTCATCCTGTGAAGACATGGCAATCCCATGCCTTTAATCATTGAAAAACACCATGAACTATCTGGATTGCCTCCCTGGTTACGCCAATTGCGCGAATGCCTCAAGTGGGATCCTGTTTGGCGTTGCTCGGCAATCTAGGCTTATCGTGAATAATTGCCTTTTTCGGCCAGTACGCGAAAGCGCACACCTCGCCCATAGCCACGCAAGGGTTTCTCCAAGTGCAAAGGCCAAGAAGGCCCAAGAATATCTTAAGGCCAGAAGAGATATAATATCAAATTGAGATATAAAGTCACCTGGAATCGTACCACTTTTCGAATATCTACCAGAGTGGGAAATCATCCGCGGCCCACCAAACATATTCACGATTTTAGTTACTCAAACGACAATGGATACTGGCAATGACGAGAAGAAGCTGGCGATGACGCCTACACCATCGGTCTACGAAGGTCAAGCCTTGCAGCAACAACAAACTGGAGGCCTTCATCGCCGTGTGGGAGGTCGCCAGATTCAACTATTCACCATCGGAGGCTCCATCGGCACAGCCCTTTTCATTTCGATCGGAACTGCTCTTTTCAAGGCCGGGCCTGGTAGCCTCCTTCTGTCCTTCTTCACCTACTGCTGCGTCATTGCACTGGTTAACAACTGCATTGCCGAAATGACAGTTTTGATGCCCGTTAGTGGTGGCTTCGTCCGTTTGGCATGCAACTGGGTTGACGAAGCTTTGGGCTTTGCGGCCGGCATCAACTTCTTTCTCTACGAAGCCATTTCCATCCCGTTCGAGATCACCGCCCTCAATTCAATCCTCAAGTTCTGGCGCGATGATATCCCCGTCGCGGCAGTTTGTGCGGCATGCATTGTTATCTATGCGTAAGTTGCTGTCAACCGTGGAGCCACGAGCCCCTGAGCAATCGCTGAATTTGTTTTATCTAGTGCCCTTAACCTTAGTGCCGTGAAGTACTACAGCGAGTCCGAGTTCTGGCTATCGAGCGGCAAGGTCATCTTGATTATCATTCTGACATGCTTCACATTCGTCACAATGGTTGGTGGAAATCCACAACACGATGCCTACGGCTTTCGATACTGGAAAGATCCTGGCGCATTTGCAGAGTGGAGGTCCACTGGCAACCTGGGACGTTTCGAAGGCTTTCTCGCCGCATTATTCTTTGCGCCCCTACCGATCGTCGGACCCGAATACATCTCCATGATTGCTGGTGAAGCGATCCGCCCAAGAGTCAACATCAAGAAGGCATTCAAAACCACATACTACCGTCTCGCGTACTTCTTCTTGGGAGGCGCCATCTGTGTGGGAATCGTGGTACCTCACAACGACCCAACATTGAGAGCCATCGTCAACGGCGAAAAGGAAAGTGGCAGCGGAGCTGCTTCCCCGTACGTTATCGCCATGACAAACCTAGGCGTTGGAGTCCTACCTCACCTGGTCAATGCCCTCATCCTCTCGAGCGTCTTTGCGGCCGGTAACACGTACTGGAACGGGGTTTAGTGGGCCCACTAGATTTTCGGCGTTTTCAGCGTTTAGAGGCCAGATTACTAGCCTCCCTCAAGGGGCGAGAAGTTAGCTTAGATATCATTATTATCCTCATACAGATTAGAGGCTTAATTTACTTATTTTTCAGTAGATTTTTAAGCTTTTTATCGCATTCTTTTTAGTTTAGATCTATAAAGAACGCGAGGAGTCTTTTCCTTTTTTTTTTAAAATTATAGGTTTTAAAACCATAAAGTTATAAAGTTATAGTAGCTCTACGTACCTTTAGGTATATAAATACTACTATATTATATAGCTCTTAGTTACTTAGTTTATAACTATTTTAATAATACTTAAAAATAGATTTATTCTCTTTTTAGATACCTATATAAAGCGTTAGAAGAGAGCTTACTTTTATACTAAGTAAATAGATTAATATAATATATATAATAACTATAACTATTATTACTAATTATATAATACTAAGAAATATAATATATTAATAAAAGTTAAGTAGTTATTTATAAACTTAATTCCTAGTAAGTAGAAAAGTATAATAGCTAAGTATAACTTTACTAATAAAAATTAAAAGGATATAAAAAACCTTAAAAAGGATTTTAAAAGTATTATAACTTATATAGTAGGGAGTATTAGATTTTTATTTATTTCTACTCTTACTACTCTTTAATATTATAAGCTATTAAAGCTAGATTAGATTTACTTAATAAGCTTTTTAAACTAATAAGAATATAAAGCTTTATAATATTTAAGTAAGATAGTTTAAAGAACTAATAAGTTTATTATAGAAGAATAAGATAAATTTACTATAAAGCTATTAGTAGTTTATATAACTCCTAAAGGATTAACTAGTAGAAACTTAAAAAAAAGAATATAAAATTAACTATAGAGACCTAAGATAGTATAACTAATTAGGCTTAAAACTAATATAAATAGAGGTATAATACTTACTTACTTAGTTATACTCTTTTCTCTTTTCTCTTTTCCCTTTATTATATTTTTAGAGAAATAATAATAAAACTTAAGATTAAAAAGATTAATACTTTTAACTACTTAAGATAATAACCTATATTTTTACTACTTTAATTATTAATAATTACTATAGCTAAGATATAGCCTAAGATAACTAAAGAAATATTATATAAAAATATCTTAACTCCTTATAACCTTACTACTAAGAGTAAGCTTATTAATATATTTAATATCTAAGCTAAAGTATTTAAGAATATCTAAGATTAAGCTAAAGTAACTTTAGCTTTTAAAAATAGCTTACTTAATAGCTTATCTAGTTTATAAGCCTAAGTAGCTAGTATTAACTTTACTAAGGTTAACTATACTACTAATAATACTTACCTCTATATTAGCGCTAATAGAGGTAAAAGATAAACTTCTAGTATTAATCCTTACTATACCTTAAGTAGTAATACCTATAGAATTTAGTAGTAGCTTATAGCTCCTATTAGTAATACTTATCTTATTTCTATAGGCTAGTTAATAAGGATTATTAAGTAACTAATAGAGTTATACCTTTATTACTCTATATTAATTATAATAAATCTTTTTTAGAATAAAAATACTCCTCTATTTATAAGTAATAATATTATAGATTTTATTAAAACTTATAATTCCTAGTCTTATAAAACTTATTAAACTAATAAAGATAAGCTAATAAAAATATACCTCTATAGTATTAAAAGCTTAAGGTAAAATATTAAATTACTAATTAAAAACCTTAATAATTAGGAAGCTACTAAAGCTACCTTTATCTACTAATATAGTATTATAAATAAAAGCTTCTATTAAGATCCTAATAAAGAGCTTTAAGTAATTAAGGATAAGCCCCCCCTCTCTAAAACTAATACTATTAATATTATAATACTCTTTAATTATATTAAAGGCTTATACTATAAAGCTATTATAAGGGAACTCTTAAAATATTAAGACTAAGATCTTATTCGCTTTATTTATAGGTACCTACTAAAAGGAGCTATTAAGGTTACTATAAAAGCTCTCTCTTATAATATTAAGGACTTACTCTAGAAGCCTTAGCTAAGTATTAAGTATATAGTTATTAAATAAGTAGCTAGAGAGACCTCTTATATATATATTAGTAGAAAGAAGACTATAAAGATAGCTACTCCTCTCCTAATTACTAGTCTTATTAAGCTTAATAACTAGCTTATATAAGTTACTTATATCTAGTAGTAATATAGTAACTTAAAAGTAGTAAACTTTAATAAAGTTACTAACCTCTAAGAGTAAATATACTAAATATCTCTTAATAGTATAGAGACTAAAGAAAAGATAAGAGTACTTATAGCTAATATTTAAAAGCTAAATATAAACCTTAGCTAGTAGTTTAAGTTAGTATAAAATAATTATATTATAGATATAAACTAAATATCTATAGTATAAGGGAATTATAGATAGTAAAAAGAAGCTAGCTAATTTATAAGCTTAACTACTATAAACTAAATATAATATAATATATTTAAGATTAGAGGTTACTACTCCTATAAGATAAATAGATACTATATAGCTAAATATAATATTATAGATAAGTTAAGAAATACTAAAGTAGTATACTTCCTAAAGGGATAGCATATTAGCTCCCTTACTAACTATAATATCATTTAGAATAGTATTATTAATAAAAAATAGAAGAATTTAATACCTAACCTACTAACTATTTAGGCTTATATCCTCTAAAGTAAGGTATACCCCTAACTAGAGGTAGTAGTAAAATAATTCTATAATAAGTATTACTTAGAGTAAATACCTAGCTTAAAATTATCTATTTATTATTAGGAGGCTATAATTACTATAGATAAAGCTTAAAGAGAATAAAAAGAAGCTAAATAATAAGTATTAATAGCTACTATTAACTATATTAACATTAAGTATATATATAGCTATATAGTTAATATTAACTATATAGAAGATAAGAAGCTAGTAGAGGTTAATACTATTATTAAGATAAAGAATAATAACTTCTAATATACCTTATATAGTAACTCTTTAGTAAGGAAGATTTACTTTATAAACTAGATCTTAACTTAATAAGCTACTATACTTATAAGAGCTACTCTAATTAAAGAAGTAGTTAAAGATAAAATAATTATATAAGTCCCTCTATAGCTTTAGCTATAGGAACTTACTTACTATAAGGAGACTAAGAAGCTATACTAAGTAACCTTCTTCTCTAATTTAAAAGAAACTTACTCTTAAGCTATAGCTCTTTATAGTAAAAAGAGGATAAATAATATTACTCTATTAGAATAATTTCTCTTAGATAATTAGCTAGAATATAGATAGCTTAAGTTCTAATATATAGCTATATATATAGAGTAATACTAAGACTAAGCATATAGTAGTAACATAGTTACTACTAACTTAGCTTTAGCTAATACTTATATATAAGTTAAAAGCTAAAAGGGGAGCATTAAAGAACTCATAAAGTAATAGAATAAAGTATATAGAACTAGCTAGTAATAGCCTAAGAATAGCTATCTTAAGTCTATAAAAAGTAGCGCTAATATATTAGTAGAAGAGCTATAACCTATTAAAGAAAACTACTATATTAATATAAATATAGCAGATATATTAATACTATAAAGCTTTAGACTAACTAATATTAAGGTCTTAGCTATAAAAGACTCCTAGTAACTTTAACCTAAGGTTATACCTCACTTAAGTAGAAAGTATATAGTTACTATATATAACTTTATTATACCTTACTTTTAGGTAGCTATTTAAATTAGATACTACTTAGCTAAAGAGTAGTTAGAAATTATTAATATTAGTTTTATAGTAAATATTATATCTAAAGACTATATTAACCTTAATAGACTTCAAAATAAAGTTATACTAACCTTAGTTATAATTAAAAGCTTTATAGATATTACCTTAGACCTATAATTTATAAGTATTATTATAGAGGATATATATATTAGTAGCTATTATATACCTAATATAGGTTTCTTTATTAGCCTATCTAGTAAGACCTTAAAAAGCTTAATCCTTAATAACCTTTTTATCTATTAAACTAAGATAAAGCTTAGCTATATAAATAGATAGATTAATAGTAATTTTTACTATTATACTACTTAATACCTACTAAAATACACCCTTAGTTTCTTTACTAACTAGTCTACAGCCTTTCTTCCCTATATTATCCCTAACCTAAATATATTTAATAAGATTTAAAGCTCCTATTATATTCCTAAAGAAGAGGGAAACTAGAAGCTACTACTATTATACCTAGTATAGCAACTAGCTTATTAGAATTAGGAATAAATAGAACTTTAAATCCTACTATAGAGAAAGATTATAGGACTAGTAGCTAAGAAGATATTTAAATACTTAATATTAAGTAGTTATCCTTAGATATAGTAATATAAGCTAAACTTAAAAATAGAGATAAAATTAAAAGTATCTTTAATTATAAAAGCAAGCTCTTCTAGCAAATTCTCAAAGTATTAATCTAATAAGCTATTACTTCTAAAGTTACTTCTATAACTACTAAACTTACTAAACTTAAGAACTATAGCTTAAATTATACCTATAAGAACTAGAGGATATAAATAAACTATTATAGATTTAAAATAAGTTTAAAAAGGAAAAAAGCCTTATTATAAATAGAGGAAGTATATAAAGCTAGCCTTAACATACTAACTATAACTAAAGAGATCCTAAATATAGTAAGGATACTAAATAGCACTATATTCTTTAATAAACTAGAGAAGTCCTATAGATAGCTTTTAAGTTAATAAAGTAGTAACTTAGTAAATATTTTATTTCCCTAAAATAATATTACTATATAGTTTAGAACTATAGAATATGCTATACTCTACTATAAAGCCCTCCTATATAAAGACTTCACTATAATAAATACTATTAAAGCCTCTTAAACTATCTAGAAAGCTTAATATACTACTTATAACCTTAGCTTTATAGATAGGTCTAAATAAGATAAATACTAGGAAAAGATTTTATATAAAATAGCTCTTACTAAGTTTAAGTCTAGCCTTAAGCTTTTAGAATAGCTCTTACTAACTAAGGTTTATAAACTAATAGCTATTTCTAAATCTAATAATAAATAAAGTATTAGACTTATTTAAAAAAAAGCTTAAGTTTTCTATTACTCTTAATAAAGTAAGAACCTTCTAAGTAAAACTATTATAAAAATAAGAATAATACTCCTCTATAAAACCTTAAATAGAAGTTAAAACTCCCTTAATATAGTTAAAGTTAATATTATATATAAAACTAAGGATAAAAAGATCTACTTTATTAATAATATGCTATTAAATAGTATTATCTTAAAAAGAGACTTTAAGTAGAAGCTTAAAGTATAAACTAAAGTTTAAGAAAAGCTTAAAATATATACTAAAGACCTTTTTATAGACCTAATTACACCTAAATTCTCTAATATTCTAACTAAAGAGCACCTTACTTAAAAGTAGCTAGATAAACTACTTAGTATTATATTATACTTAACTAACTAAGAGAAGGTACTACTTATATAAGTCTAAAAGAATAAAAAGATAACTATAATATAAGAGTTTCTCTATTATAAATCTATCTATCTATTAGTAGCTTTATTATAATCTATTTAAACTATTCTATATAAAGTATAATAAGTATAAAGTATATTAATTCTAAAAGCACTTAAAGTTAAAATTATTTAGATACTTAAAAACTACTTATAGAAAGGCATTCTAGAGGAGAGTTATATATTATATTAGAACTCCTTCTTCCTTATAAAAAAGAAAAATAGAAAGATATACTTAATTAATTTAACTACTTAGATTAATAAGGTTATACTTTAAGATATAGCTTTACCTCTAATTAGAGATAAATTCTTAGAGGATTTTACTATATACTAGCTTCTCTCCTTACTTAACTTCTTTTTAGGATATAACTAAATCCTACTTAATATAAAAAGCTAAGACCTTATAATATTTACTATACTAATTAGGTTACTATATATATATATTTTACTATAAAGTACTACTAATTCTATTACTTAGTTTATAAGAGTAATAATAAGGATCTTATATAATCTAATCTCTTACTATTATAAAGCTTTCCTTAATAATATTACTATTAAAGGCCTTATAACGTAATATAATAATAAAGAAGTACCTAATTACCTAAGAATATAAAGATTTATCCTTAAATATATCTAAAATATTAATAAAATACTACTTAACCTTAAGTTAGTAGAATACTTAGTCTTAGTAGATAAATCCTAATAAGCTCAAACTACTATAGCTATTATTAGATATATATATAGTACTAATAGTTAGTACTTAAAGTAGTTAAAAATTATTAAAATAACTAAATAAGAAGCTTATAAAAGACTTATAAAGCTCTATACTTTCCTTAAAATTACTTTATTTTACTAAATATAAGTAGTTCACTTTTTAACTATTACTAAACCCTTTATAAAGCTCCTAAAAAAAGATATTAAGTTTATATAAAGTTCTAACTAATAGAAAGCTATAGATAAGCTAAAATATAGGCTTATATTATCTCTAATCCTTATTAAACTTAACTATAAACTTAATAAAAATATTATCTATTTAGTAGTTAATACTAATAGTATAAGATAAAGAGCTATACTTAGCTAATTTATTAATAGAAAAAGGTATATTTCATAATATAAAAGTAGCTTATAAGTAAGAATAAAGCTTAACTATAATATAAAAAAGAAAGAACTTTAGAGCTTTCTAAAAGTATTAAAATAAGTATATAACTATCTCTTTAGCTACTATTTTATTATTAAGATAGATATAAAGATGCTTATAGCCTAAATTAATAGCATAGCTTCTAATCTCTTTAGCGCTCTTATTATCTAATAGATTATATAGATCTATATATTTAACTTTAAAATCTAATATATACTAAGTATATAGAATACTACTACTAATAGCCTCTCTAAGAAGCCTAGTAAGCTTTTAAATAAGTAAGATGAGAAAGCAAAAAGAGAGATTAATAACTAAATTAACTAATAGATCTTTTTTATAGATATATAAATATATTCCTTCTTTAATAAAGCTTAAAACTATAGAAATACCTATACTACTATAGACGTTATAGTTATAACTACTAGTAATAGTAATAATAAGTAGGACTCCCTCCTCATAATATTACTATCTATATTAAGTAATTTATAAACCTAGTTAACTAAGTCTTAATAGATTATATACTTCCTTAATACTCTCTACTACCTACTAAGTATTCTTATAAACTAATATAAGTAATAGCAAGCAAAAGCTATTAACTATACTTTTTATAATAAGCTCTTATTTATACGCCTAAGTATTTATAAGCTAATACTATAATATATTATTAATAGTACTACTAAAAGGAACTATCTTATTATATATACTTATATTAAGAATAGATATAGGGGATATAATACTATATTTAAAAAGCTTACTAATAACTACTTCTAGCTAAGCCTCTATAAGTCTATTATAGACGCTATCTTAATATACTTAAATTATTAACTATATAAAGTATACTAAATTAATAATATATACTCCTTTATAATACCTACTAAACTCTTATTTATAAAGGTAGCCTTAGACGTTTAGAAAGTAAGTAAATATAATATAGTTAAAGCTAGAGACCTCTTAATAAGATAAGTTAAAGTAAAATAAATACTATAAGCTAATTTAAAGCTTATTACTAAATTTATTTAAGAAGATATTATCTATTACTATAAGTTATATAGAACGCTAGTTATAAATAGAAAACTAAAAAATAAAAGTTATATTATTGCTTTTAATAAGAAGTATACCTTTTACTAGTAAGTTATAGTAGCTTATAATCCTCACGCTAATAAAACTATTAAGAAAAGTTACTAGCTTATCGCTTATACCTTATTAACCTAGCTTAAAGATACTAGCTATAACTTTTATTCTTACCTTTATACTACGCTCTTTATAAACTAAATAACTATTTAGGTATTAACTAGCTACTCCCCTTTCTACCTTCTTTATAAATATAACCTAATTATACTAATTAAGACCTTTATACTTATATAGAGAGTTCTTAACTAAGTTAATATCTCTACGCTAGAATAAGAAATCGCTATATAAATATAGGCCTTTAGCTAGTTAGATAGAGATAAAGAAGAAGCCTAAAAAATAATTATAAAGCAGTATAAATATATCGCTATATAGTTTAATAAATAATATACTTATACGCTCTAACTAAGCTGCTTAAATATAAGTAACCTAATACTATCCTTTAATATCATAAAATCTATTAATAAGTTATTAGATACTAAATTAGACTATAGATAGAAAGGTCCCTTTTAAATCTATTCTTATGCTCTAGAGAACTCTTTATACTAGCTTACTATACTTACTAAGGAACCCCTATAAGGTTTAATATATATAAAGAACTACCTAAAGAAGTTTATCTAATCTCCTAAGGGTTTTTAGGAACCTAATAACCTTATTATCCTCTAAGATAACTTTATAAACTATATTAAGTATATATTCCTACCCTTAAGGCAGCTAGATATAGAGACGCTAAATAATAATTCTAAGGATAAAGAGTTAAAATAACTACCTATATAATAAGATATAGCTTAAGTAATATAACCCTATATTAACAACTAGAAATTATTCTACCCTCTTTTAATTAATATTATTACTTAAGGATAGCTATTTACTAAAAAGATATCTAGAAAACACACTATAGCTATAGTTTTATAGCCTAACTAACACTACTAAATAATACTTTATAAGCCTAAATCATACTAGCATAAGCTTAGCTTACACTATTTCATTTTATTTCTTTTTCATTATACTTTATTATCTTTATGCTTTTATTCTACTATACTATTCGCATTATTTAGGATTTATAAAGATACTTCTACTTATAATACTATCCACCCTATTTACCTTATAAAGACGCCCTTCTTCCCTAGATATACTAAGCATTAATATTACGTAATAAGTCTAATTATTACTTCTCTTTACTTTAGTTCACTAAAGCTACAGCTTTATATACCTCTTATAAAAGTATATAATAATATTAGACTAATAGAATAAAGCTTACCCTTATTATAATAATATATTTATCTCTTATTAGATCTCCTTACTTAAACTACCCCTCACTTTCTATCATTTTTACCCTATTATTATTATTATAATATTTATATTAAAGGGAATTAATATAGATACTTCTACTTTCTAGTATACTAATACCTTACCTATTTCTTTTTATTCTTTTCCTTATATATTAGCTAGAACTTTATATATTATGCTAGCTATTATTTCAGTCTACTTATACTATATCCTCTTTTATATACCCCCCCCCCTTAAGAGGATACTTTATAGATTAAAATAAAGTAAGGAGGCTTACCCTTATCGCTATATTATATCTACCCCTATTTAGCTAGCATATAATAAGCGCTTAAGCTACTATATCTCACTTATAATATTTCTCTATATCTTATTATCTATATCCTATTATTCCCTTATAATACTCATATTAAGAGGAATTAATATAAGCGCTTCTGCTTTTAGCATATAACACCCCCCCTCCTTCTTCTTCTTTCCCTTTATACTAGAAATAAAGCTTTAGAAAATTATTATGCTAGCTCCTATCTAGTCTACTTATGCTATATCTATTACTTTATATACTTCCTTTAGAGGGGTACTTTATAAACTTAAACTATATATTTATACCTTCCTATACTACTTATAAGGTCCTATCTATCTCTTACCTAAAACAGGTTATTAGGCTACTTATACTACTATATTATTATACTATTAGTTATTTATTCTATTATATTATCTATTCCCTATAACTACTAACTTAAACTTTAGTCTATAAAAGTATACCCCTATCTAGTATTACTTACTACTTCTTATAATATATTATTCATATTATTCAGCCTAAGTAGCTAATATTATATCTATAAAAGATACTTACTAGCTAACTATTTTAGCCTTATTATCCTAAGAGGCTATCCTCTTTATATACTTTATTTACTCTAGTAGTCTTCTTACTTTATTTTACCCTTACTAAACTACTACTTTCTACTACATCTAGCCCTTTTTATATCTACCTCCTTAAATATTTATTTCTACTATAAGATAAACTATATAGCTAAAACAAATAAGGATAAGAAGAAGCTAGCTCTATAGAAAGCTCCTATAAAAACACCTTAATAACTATAAAGCTATTCTTTAAAGTAATCTATTATATATCCCCTAGTTTACAACATAATAGATAATTAGAGCTCTAACTAGATAGAACTACTTATAACTAAGAATAGCAAACCCTCCCCCTTCTAAACTAAACACCTTATCTTATATTACCTTAATAAGATTCACCCTATTTATTTACTCTATAAGGATCCTAAAGATAAAAAACTCATAAGAGGAGACTAGAGTAGCCTAATAAGTTCCCTAATAGATCCTCTTAGTAAGCTAAAAAACTATCTTATTAGTCTCCTATTCTTTTCTACTAAAGTAAAGTTCTATTAATATACCTCTCTTTATTTTATACTTACCTTAACACCTTACGCTATAGAGTAAAGTTATTACTTTATAGATTAAAATAAGATATAGTAACTACTTTAATACTATCCTATACTACTAGCTACTTATTTAGCCTTTACTACTTATATAGATTACCTTCCTATAGATAAAGTTATAGGAAAATAACCTCCTCACGCCCTTAGTATATTAGTAGATATAGTAATATTCCTTTCCCTAGCCTAAATAAGTTCTCTTCTATCTAAATTATTTAGCTTAGCCTATATTTAGATTTACCTCTACCTTTTTACTTTTATATATCTTATTTAGATATATTTAAATAAGATATATATCTTATATCTATAATAAATAAGAGGTAAATCTAACTAAATATAAAAGCTTATTATTATAACTAAATACCTATCTCCTTAAGCTAATAGTCTCTTATAGTTCCTCTTCTACTTAAATTATAAGTATCTAAAACTATAAGCTAAATAGAAGCCTTTATACTATAGGTAATTTTAATACTATAAATAAAGAGTATAAAAAGTATATCTCTAGCTAAATACCTATAAGAATACCTATAAAATAATAATATAAGATAGTAAGTAAGGGATTATCTAATAAAATAGCTAAGATAAGATAGCCTATTCCTTTATAATCATAATATAGGATAATTACTTTATAGACTAAAAAGATAAAGCAAAATAATTAAATCAACTTAGTTATATAGCTATAAACCCTTTAGCTACCTTATATACCTCCCCCCTTATTCTACCCTCTTAGTAATAAAACCCTTCAGAAAGCCTTACTATAAATATAAGAAAGAAGTTCCTCTATCTTATTATAGTTAAGATTAAGAGGAAGCTCTATTATAAATAAGTAATTTATAAATATAAATAACTTAAAGGTAGCTTTATATTTATAGATCTACTTCTCTACTATATTTATAATATCCTCTATAAAATCTAATACTTATATATAATACTACTTTATAATCTATTAGTTAATCTTTAACTTAGTAATCTTAATGCTAGTATACTTACTACTCTTCTAATACTTCCTCTCTTTTTTTATCCTATAGCTAAACTCCTTATAGATCTCTTTATTACTATATAAGCACTCCTTTAGAGTATCCTTATAGTAAATATAGTTTATATAAGGCTTACTAAGCATTAAGATATATTTAAAATATAGTTTATAGACTTAAATACTAGTTAAATTATCCCTAAAGGAGTAAGTATAAGCCTTATAGTAGTTATAAGGGATAGCATTATAACCTCTAAAAACCTAAATAAAGAAGCTATAAGATGCTACTAGATAATTAGGATTAAAAACCTTAGTTACTTAAAGTTTATAGGGAGTTATAAAGCTACTTATAATAAATACCTACCTATAGAGGAGGTTAGGAGAGGCATCTAGGTAGCTAACTATATATAATAAATACTTTATACTTATTATATTTTACTAAAATTATCTTATAACTTACTTTATAAATATAAAAAGTATAAATAAGCTAAAGTCTACTTTATAATATATATTATAAAGCTATAGAAAGTTAAGTTTATACTAGATAAAGCTTATAAAGGATTATAAAGAGACCTATTAGCTAAATAACTAAAAATAATAAAGATATATAATAAGAACTTACTACTAAACTTAAGTTATTTAATATAATATAAAGAGGAGAGTTAAACTCTATATTAGTAGAGTGTTTTTTAGAATTAGTTAGTAGCTAGAACTTATAATAAGCTAGAAGGTATTACTCTTAAAGCTAATTAGTATCTTTAATTATAATAAAGGGAAGCATAAAAGACTTATTAGTTATTAAGAACGTAAGCTTTATAAACCTAAAGTATAATAATTATTTACTTAAGGGATAATATAGATAGGTTATTAATAAAGAAAGGAAATACTACCTTAATAGCCTATAAAAGAGATATAAATAGATAAATAAGTAAAGTAATTAAGGCTACTAATTTAATAATAATTATACTTACCCTCTTACTTTAAGCTTTAATTTACTTTAATAGCTATTTTTTATCTTATCTTTAATAAAATAAGTAATTATAGCTACTTACTTATATCTATAAATTACTAACTATTTTACCTATAACCTTTACTTATAAACTTTAAGTAAATAACTATATAATTACTATTTATATCTATAAACTATTACTAAATAATTATTATATTAATTACTCCTACTTTCTCTATCTTCTAATATACTTTCTATATACTACTCTAATACTACTCTTTCCCCCTCTCTTTCCTTATCTTACTACCTATATATTATACTAAAACTAATTATATCTATAAAGTATATACTAAACCCTTCTTAAGAACTATTATATCTTTACTTTTATTTAACCTAATTAGTATAATATCTATCTAAGAAAAAGCCTTTACTAAAAACCTTATATAGGCTTATAAAACTAAGCAACTTATTAAATCTAAGTAAACCCTTAGAATTCTAACCTAATTATACTTTTAAGTTAATTATAAGAAAGATAAGTTAATTAAATATATTAATAAAGTAGCTACCTAACTAGAGCTTATATACCTTAATAATACCTCCTCCTCCTTTAATAAGAAACCTATCTTAGCGCTTATATAGCTATAACTAGGAGATATTAAGTTATAATAATATCTTTTAGATAGATAGGGACTAATAATAACCTACTTAAAACACCTATAGTTATATTTAAAAACACTTAAAAGTATTATAAGCACTTATAACTTCTAAGGTATTATTCTTATTACTACTATAGTAAATAGCAGTAATATTACTAAAAGCTTTACTATAGCTATATATTATATTAGCTAGAGAGTTAGGCTAGCTTTAGGATTACTTAGAGGCCTTTTATAAGCTAACTACCTTATAATTAAAGGTATATAATAGTACTACGTTACCCTTTTTACTAAATACTTCATAATACTATCTAATAAGATAGACTAAATATAAGCTAGAATACTACTAAACGCTATAATAGAGTAGATATTTATATATAATAACTACTAAGAAGATAGAGAAGCTAAAAACAAACTTATTATAATCTCTAGGAATATTAAGTACTTCTTTACTAACTTCTCACTATATTCCTAATAAACCCTATTCTAATAGCTTATTATCTTAAATATCCTATAAGTTAGTTCTATTTAGTATTCTAAAGTAATTATACTTAACTACTTTAGGTATTTTAATAACTTTAGTAACCTTAGTAACCTAAATAAAATAGTTAAGGATATATTAATAAACTAAGTTTAGTATATTATAGCTAAGTTTAGTAAGGTTCTATAGGATTATAAGTATAAGAGGTTTAAACTTTAAAAACCTACTAAAGAGCTAAGACTATTATAAGAACTAACTAGTTTACTTACTCTAAATACTATTATGAGGTATAAGATATTATATAATAAGTACTTAAAGCATATTAGCAAAAGAAAGCCTTTAAACCTATTAAGTAAGGAATAGCTAGTACTACTAGTACTAACTATTAGATTCACACTAGTAAATAAACCCCCTAGAAGTAGCTATACTATCTAAGCTTAAGATATAAGAGAGGTAGTTATCGCTAAGCTTAAAGTAGCAAGAGAATAAAATATAGCTATTTCCTATATAAGACACCTTTTATAATAATTCAAAAGAATAAAAATAATATATTAGTCGCTTTACTTTACTAAAAGTACCCCTTTATAGACCTAATTTATCTTTAGAAGTACTTAAAGTAGGCTTATATACCCTTATAGCCCTACTAAAGCTCTATAGCCTAGAGAAGTTAGATCCTATTAAGCTATAAAGTATTATAATAACTTAAATCCTAGCTTAAAGAGTTCTTTATAAACTTAATTTACTACTAGCTTTAATAATTTTAGAAGATAGGCTAGCTAGAACCCTATTATATTACTTAAAATACTAGTTAATCTATATAATACTTAAGGTATCCTCTATATAGAAGACTTCCTCCAAGTTAAATATCTTACTACGCTAGTACGTTTTATTATAAGAGATACCTACTATAAGGTTTAGATTTACCTACTAAATATTATATTATAAGATACTAACTAAGAAGAAGGAGGAGCTATTAATATAAACCTCTTTATAGATAAGTATAAGGATAACTTATAAAATTCTAATATAATTATATACTTCTTATAAGTTAAGTAAAGCTACTTTATCTACTTAATAGTAAACTAAACTAATAAGAAAAGCTACTTTATAAACTTAAGCTTTAGCTAGTAGAGTAACTAAGAGTTTATTAATACTATTAAAGCTTTTACTACTTAATATAAGCTACTTAAAGCGCTTAATAACCTAGTTATTATCCTACTATAACACGCTTAAGTAGTTAATTTAATATAATAACCTAATAATTATAGCTATAAAGTTTACTATATTAATTAGGTTTACTACTTTATTATAAAAAGACTCCTTAATACTTACTTTAATAATAATATTACTATTAATAAAAGCTTCTATTACTAAAACCCTTTTCTTCTAGTTAGTAAGTATAAGTTATAGATTACTATTAAATTTTATAAATATAAATTAATTTATAAAAATCCTCTATTCTACTTTATAATATAAATAATAGTAACTTACTTAAGTAAGATAGCTAAAAATAGAACTATATAGCTATCTCTAAAGTAACCCCCTAAGCTACCCCTATTAATAACCTTATCTTAAAGTTTTATAATAGCAGTTTTACTTCTATTAACTACTTTATCTCTATTAGAAAGCTTAGCTACTAACCTTCTAATCCTAAAAAGATATAGTAATTATAGTAAACCTATATTTATAACTCCTCACTATAAAAGTCCTATCCTACTATTATATAAGTCTTTAGCTCCTCTTTAAAGCCTTATAACTACTAGTAATTACCCTACTTACCCTCTTAAGTAGCTTATCCTAAAACTAGAAGTAATTAATTAAGTAGTATATATTAACTAATATATTAATCCCTAAGCTTAGATAGAGACTTATATACTACTTAAGACTTATACTTATAGATTTTTAAAACCTAGAGAATAAGAAGAATAGGTATACTATAGACTTAGACTTAAATAAAATACTACTTATATAAGAGAAGTAAGAGAAAAATAAAATTATAAGAATATATATTATAAGTTTTATTAGTAAGTATAATACTTTTATATATATATAAAGATATAAGGAATTATCTTCTAGCCTAGAAAGCTAAGAAAGAAGATAATTAAGGATAATTAGAATAAAGTTTAATAAGCTTACTAGATTTTTAGTATTTTTAGTATTTAAAAACTAAATTACTAGCTTCCCTTAAGGGGTAAGAAGTTAGCTTAGATATTATTATTATCCTTATATAGATTAGAGGCTTAATTTACTTATTTTTTAGTAGATTTTTAAGCTTTTTATTACATTCTTTTTAGTTTAGATCTATAAAGAATATAAAAAGTCTTTTCCTTTTTCTTTTAAGATTATAAGCCTTAAAACTATAGAGTTATGAAGTTATAGTAGCTCTATACGCCCTTAGGCGCGTAGGTGCTACTGCATTATATAGCTCTCGGCCGCCTAGCCTACGACCATTTCAGTATGTGTACTGCGCCAGCTGAAACTTGTATGGACTCGCTCTCGACGGCTATATCCCGAAAGTCATGACTCGGTGCACCAAAAGCGGCGTACCTATCTACTGTCTCGGAGTTACACTGATCTTTCCCTGCCTATCGTTGTTGCAACTATCGAACAGCGGTGCAACGGTATTGGACTGGTTGGTCAATATTCTGACTAGCGGCGGCCTCGTCAACTTCATTGTCATGTGCATTGTGTACTTACGCTTTTACAAGGCATGCGAGGCTCAAGGCGTAGATCGTACGACTCTGCCCTATCGCGCTTGGTTCCAGCCCTACAGCGCCTGGATAGCCTTGACCATGTTTTGCAGCATCGCGATTTGCAGTGGCTATACGACCTTTATCGGCGACTTCTCAGCTGCCACATTCTTTACTAGATATACTATGGTCTTGTTCGCGCCTGTATCGTACTGTGGCTGGAAGCTGATCAAGAGAACGCGAATCATTCCAGCCAAGGAGGTGGATCTGGTCTGGGAACGTCCTGAGATCGACGCGTATGAGGCAAATCTTGAAGAAGACAAATCTTCAGTCGTCAGTGCTGTGGGAAATATGCTTTTTGGGGGTTGTAAGAAGGGAGATGAGAAGGACAGGGAATCGCAAGGTTAGAGCTGAGCATCTCTTGGGGTCCTGATACTAAGACTACAATACACAAGACGACGTATCACTTCTCAGTTGGGTTTGAGGAGAAATAGAGATGATAACGAATTTCAGTAATGATATGAAACAGATTGCTGCAACATATTGTGATCCATAAGTGCATGAACAGTGTGCCAGAAATGATTAGCCCCCCTCGTCTTTCATCGACGCGCAAGGGCCGTACATTCATATCTCGCTGGAGATGGGAAGTAAGTTGAGTTGGAGACAGAGACCGTATAAACCACTACTTATTGTATTCAACTCACCCTTATGAGCAAGTATCTAGGCGGTAAATACATTCTGTTCACAACCGGGTTCCCATGTTCACATGAACCGCCTTGATGTTGGTGTAAGCGGCAATGCCAGCTTCACCTAGCTCCCTACCAATACCTGATTGCTTGACTCCACCGAAAGGGATGCGATAATCAGAATCATTGCTACTGTTGATCCATACCACTGTAGATTTCGTCAGTCAATGTTATCTGAGGAGCGAACCAAACTTACTTCCAGACTCGATCTTCTTCGCCAGGGCATGAGCTCGAGTAATATCCCTGGTGAACAGCGCTGCGCCCAGCCCATAGAAAGAATCATTGGCACGGCCAATAGCCTCAACTTCGGTGGAGAAGGAGCTGATTGCGACACAAGGGCCAAAAATTTCTTCTCGGTAAATCTTCATGTGGTCCTTCACGCCGGTGAAGACAGTCGGCTCAACGAAGTACCCCTTTCCAGTCGCCAAGGAGTAAGGTTGACCTCCGAACTTGCACTCGGCACCTTCTTCCTTTCCAGAGGCGATGTATGCCAGTACTCGATCAAATTGAGCCTTGTTAATCTGGGGTCCCTGGAAGGTCTCAGGGCTGAAAGGATCGCCGACCTTCGACGTCTTCTTAACTTCTTGAATAAAAAGATCCACGAACTTATCGTGGATGCTTTCATGCACCAAGACCCGGCTAGTAGCCGTACAGATCTGACCTTGGTTCGCCATCACGCCATAGTGACACCACTTGACGGCTTGCTCAAGCTCCGCATCATCAAAGATGATGGCTGGCGATTTGCCTCCTGTTTCGAGGGTGATGTTTTTGAGGGTAGCGGATGCGAGCTTCATAATCTCGCGGCCGGTCTGAGTTGATCCAGTGAAGGCGATCTTAGCCACATCCTCGTGCGCAGCCAATGCGGCACCTGCGGCGCGGCCATGACCATTAACGACGTTAATGACTCCGGGCGGAAATCCAGCTTCCTGGATAAGGGTTGCAAAGAGTAGAATGGAAAGAGGTGTCTGCTCTGCTGGCTTTAAAACGACGGTGTTTCCAGCAGCGAGTGCGGGGGCGATTTTCCAGCCAGCCATTCCCAGGGGATAGTTCCAAGGAATTATTTGACCACAGACTCCCAGGGGCTCTCGGGAGGTGTATGCGAACTTCTTATCCGTGGTATCAATGACTTCAAATTGTCAGCTAAAAAGCCCGTAGAAACAAATGTTGCCGTACCTTGACCGTGGAGTTTGTCGGCAAAGCCAGCATAGTACCGGAGGACGTCCGTCAGCTCGCCTACATCACCACATGCAGAGGAAAACCGTTTTCCTGCAATGATTAGCTCTCATGGTCCCAAGTGGTTGAGACTTGAGCCTTTGAACATACCGTTGTTCCATGTATCAATGGATGCAAGCGTTTTGGTGTGTTGTTCAGCCAAGTCGGCAAGTCTCAGCATGAGCTTTCCGCGATCCGTGCCAGAGACACCAGCCCAAGGTCCCTTGAGTGCAGCACGCGCCGCCTTTACGGCAACGTCTATATCACTAGCACCACCGGCATGGACTCTGGTGATCTGAGATTCATCGCTTGAGGCAAGTCAGCTCTGTCGCGTCGTTATCCTTCTGAAGGGATAGACTTACATGGGACTGATAACAGTAATTTCCTCGCCAGACTTGGCGGCAACCCACTCGTTGTTGATAAAAAGACCAAGTGGCTGCGTGTATGTAACGCCATTCGGCGTTGTGATTTCCTGGAAGAGCTTTGTGGTCATTTTGATGGATGTTAGAGCTGGATTGATCGTATCAGCGCTACGAATTCTCGGGCACCAAGGATATGTCGAAGTCAGTGTCTTTACACTTAACTGTTGATGGGCTGAAGACTTTGCTCGTCTCCACAACATCAGACGTTGTAGCAATGGTATGTTAAAAGGCTTTCGGGTGGCGTCCAACAGGAGCAGTAGGTAATCCACCGAGCCCGCAGTCTCCACCTCGCCTGCTGTCCGCTTCGGGAAATGTGATGGATTTGATTAGAAATACAGGAGCGGGAGCCCGTGATCCCACTGCCGTGTTCACATGGAAATGTTCCGAGGGAGGCTCATTCCTGCATGTTGTAACAATTACGGCCATGCAATAATCATTGCTCAGTTGCTGCTTCAGGTCTACACTGGTGGCTGGGGACCTAGCTGCACTGGTTTCCTGTGTAGATCGGCAGATTTAGGCCTCGACTACTAGACAAATGAAGTAATATGATTCTGCATTTGCTGCGAACCACTCAAGTCTACCAATGCTAACTCCCTATGACTCAGCCCATCATGATTGACCAGCCTTTCTCCAACATCAAATCTAGCCAAGACATCACGGTCCCCGCATCTCGCAACTCCCAAAGTTCAAGCAAAAGATCTAAGGCTCTTAGGTTTGAGCGGATATGATTTATCGAGTACAAGGCTCGAAAACGTTGTGAAACCAGCTCGCGCTCTTCATGGTCCTCAGCTGTGAGTTCAGATCCCGCTGTAAGTAGCGGAATTGCTTGCAGGTTTGTACAGGAGTGCGTAGGTGGAATAGAGGTCAAAGAACGAACTACTTGAACGGCTTGCTTTCTGATGTTCTCATCTCGGACTGAAGGATCCTCCTCTGTGTGAAACTCAGTGCCGGATCCAGGGGGCGGTGTCAAGATGGAAGCCATTAGTAAGGTTGGATCAATGTGTTGCGTGCTGAGGAAGTCATCCATATCGGAAGGGTCGGTCAACAACGCATGTCGTTTTGAGATAGCCAAGTTGATGAGACCGTGGATCTTGAAGGCTTCTCCAATCGTCACCAAAGCCTGATTGTCACCTTCAGGCTTCCAGCCAAGCAACATGTTCTCCAAATGGTTTTCTTCCTCGACGTTGCGTATGCCCGTATCACAGACGCGCCTACAGTAGCGACCAACGCTGCTCAGATGGTAATAAACCTCGGTGCAATAACCGCCGATCGGATGATATTCTGAGCCGGTTTGAAGTACGCCCAAAAATAGGTCAACGTTGTCGATGGGTGCCTGCTCCGAACTCGGGACGAGGAAGGCACATGCCATGTCCCAGTAGAGGTAGGCTCCGATGGTGAAGCCGAAGACGGATGGATTCTCCTCAGGCAGTGAGCTGTCAGCTAGCATGATGTCCACCAAGGCGCGTGCACCATAGAGATGCTGGAGACCGAATTGGGTGACGGGCCCTTCAATCCAGGCTGTGGAGAGACCAAGCATCAAGACGGTGAGAAAAACGGGGAACACGTCTTTGGGTGGGTTAGCAATTTCCCGCTGCACGAGCTGAATTGCAATGCCCCGTTCTTCCAGACACCGGGCCATTTGGGATGGATCGAAGAAGTGTTGGTGGGCTGCACTGACGCTCTGCAGCGCGTGGAGTAGGCTGGGAGATGCGTCCAGATGTTCCAAAATGGGGAAAGATAGCGGGTTGATGTCGGGATCGATGACCATGATTTGGCTAGCCTTTTCAAGCCAATATCGAAGAAGAACCTGGTCAGGGGCGTCGTTCCGCAAGTGTGACTTTGCTATCCACGGAGACTCCATCTGCCACGTCCGAAGCCGGGGTGCAGCTTCGCAAACTTGGCCGCGCCTCTGGCAATTGCGGCAGACAGGGAATGTCTCATCACACTTGACTCGGCGACGCTTGCACTCCGTGCACCCAGCGCGACTTCTGTGGTTCTTGGGCCCATTCTCCGCTGGAGATGAGGAACTCGATGAGGAACCGGTACTCCGGGTAGGTGAAGCTGCGGACGAGCGGCGCCGGCGGGGGCACTGTTCGGTTACCTCGGATTTTCTCTGATTTTGAGCGGAAAGTCGAGGGCCTGTGGTGATCTTGAACTTGATTGTCTTCATGATGATGGCTTTTGGTATGCAATAGATGGCAACAGACAGTTGAGCAAAAAGTCACAGGCTCATGAGGAGTCGCATTTTGAGGAAGGAGAAAGCAACCTAGCGCCGATCACCCAGCTGACTTGTTATCTCGGAATCGCAATGCTATGGAGCGTAATGTTGGTTCACTTCCCCGCATTGTGCCCACCAGCGTATCTCGCGTCTTGCCTCCGCGGCCGTCTCTATCGGATAGGAGAGGGGAGAGATAAAAGATACAAATAGCGCTTCTAAATGGCTCCGCCAGCCAACCGGAAGCCAGAGCTGTCAAGTCTCCACATTCCTGTTCTGGACAATACGCGGGGCAGGGATCCATGGATGGAAATAACGCCATCTTACAGTCTTGATCTTGTGGATTCAAGTCTACTAAGCTGATAGTTGTAGAATGGATCCTTCATGACGAAAGACTCGGCGAAATATAGCGGATGTCGCAGACTTCACGCCGTTTTATTGAAACTAAACCAGCGTCACTGGCTTCCCATCCGTTGAGATAAACACAGCCACATTATGAAAATCTTGGCTGAACTCGAAGTTGACCTTTGTCCCACGGGTGAAATAGACGACATCTCCCTTCTTAGCTGTGAATTTGTCCCCATCTTCGACATCACATTTGATAGTCCCTTCCGTTACGAAAAAGAACTCATCGCAAGGGTAGACCAGCGTTGCCTTTCCCTTCTCGTGCGCAGCTCCCGCCACGATCTGGCCATCATCTGATCGGTAGACTACAGACTTCTTCCCGTCGTACTCTGGGAATGGAACCCATTCAAATGAGTTCCAAGCCCCGTGAATTGCATTGGGTTGTGACATTTCTTTCAGTTAATCGTGTTTTCTTGGAGAAGGTGTTAGCTGAAGAGCATCACATCGTGAAAAGCACTCACGCAATTAAGTACGGGTTCCGGGAGATTGATGTTTGGATAGTAACAGTTTCGATGCCGAAGGACGAAATTTTAGGAAACATTCAATCGATATATAATGAGTGATTTTGTAGTCTATGAGTACCGATTCACCTTGGAGGCCCTCATGCATGACACTCGGTCTTGATTTGCACTGAAAATCATCCCCACACCTTGTATCGGCTGAGCCGTCGTATGAGTGCTGGTTTGAGTAAGGCTAATCTACCATACACAGGTATCGCGTCTGTTCCTGAAATAGTAAAAGTAGAAGCTTTGCAGCCCACTTTGAGTATGCGTGTAGATATGCTGCCCATTTATTCCCGTGACCAAAGCCAAGGCCGGATATTATCTACCGGCGGAAAAGATTGCCTGCTCATTTGAAATGCTAAATTTGAGATAATATCGGATGATTCTGCCGGTGCGATGAGGGGCTCTCCCCAATGACGTAGCGGAGCGTGGTCGGCTAATCAGCAAAATTGGAAGCTTGTACCACCACAATGTAAGCACGTCTTGTTCAAGTAGTAATCCACATCTCGGGTGCCTTTCAATTACGGTATCTGGAGTTAAGTGCAACACATCAACGCACCCTTCCGGAGGATCCCCAGATTGGGGTGTAACCAGGGGTCATGGGGCGGTGCGCGGCCGTTATCGCATGTGAATGTCAGTCCTCGAGTCTGGGAAATGTTCCATACAGCTTTACCTTTTAACTTTCGTCATTCACCTGAGAGCTCGATATCTTGGAGACCACACGCGGACACGAGCTATCTCTCGTCACCAAGACCTCAGCCGACGCAATCACTCAGGAGTCACTTCTTCCGCATCGAAGTTTTACTCTTCTAAGTTCTTACCGTCATGACACAGATCATTCAGGTCGACGCACTTGTTGTAGGCGCCGGCGTTGGCGGGATCTATGCCACATACCGTCTTGCCGATATGCACATGAACATCCAAACCATTGACATGGCATCGGACGTTGGCGGAACTTGGTACTGGAACCGTTATCCTGGTGCAATGAGCGACACAGAAACCTACCTTTACCGATACTCTTGGGACAAGGACGACCTTCAAACATATCCATGGACGCACCATTATGTTTACCAGCCCGAGATTCTTAAGTATCTGCAACACATCGTCAAAAAGCACGACCTGCGGAAGCACATGAAGTTCAACTGCGAGATGAAGTCAGCGACTTGGGAAAACGTCAGTCATCGCTGGCATGTTACCTGCTCCACTGGAGAGGTCTACCACGCACGATACTTGGTCAATTCCCTTGGCCTCCTCTCGAAGGCCAACTATCCCGACATTCAGGGCCTTTCAAATTTTCAAGGATCGCTGTTACATACCGCGAAGTGGGACGACACCGTTCAACTGGAAGGCAAGCGTGTCGGTATCATCGGCAACGGTTCGACTGGTGTCCAGGTAATGACAGCCATTGCCCCCAAGGTTGGCCATCTTGCTTCGTTTCAGCGTCATCCGCAGTACTCTGTGCCCAGTGGCCAAGGCCCAATCGCAGCGGACTACCGCAAGAAGGTCAACGAAGACTACGACAAAATTTGGAACAATGTCTGGTCCTCGACAGTCGGGTTCGGCGTCCCAGAGTCCACGCGCAAGACCATGGAAGCTTCCCCCAAGGAGAGAAAGGAGGCATTCGAAGAGGTCTGGTCAAAGGGTAACGGATTTCGCTTCATGTTCAGCGCCTTTGGCGACCTCACCACCGACGAAGCAGCCAACGAGGAGGCGTGCAGCTTCATTCGCGGCAAGATTGACGAGATCGTGGAGGATCCCGCCAAGGCAAGCGTTCTAAAGCCTAAGGAGCTGTATGCCCGCCGCCCGCTTTGCGACTCTGGGTACTACGAGATCTTTAATCGAGACAACGTCGACGTCATCGACATCCAAGCCAATCCGATCAAGCAAATTACGGATACTGGGATTGAGCTCACCGATGGCAAGATTCATGATATGGACGTCTTGGTCTTCGCCACAGGCTTTGACGCCATTGAGGGAAGTTACTCAAGAGTGTGCATTACCGGCCGGGATGGAAAGACGTTGAAGGACCATTGGAGAGACGGCCTCAAGGCCTACGGATCAATCGCCTGTTCAGGCTTTCCCAACATGTTCTTAATCGCAGGCCCTCAAGGCCCATTCGCCAACTTTCCACCCGTCATCGAAAGCGAGACGAATCTCATCATGTCTCTCATTGAACATGCGGAAGCTCTGGACTCTGGTCGCAAGACCACTCCCAACGGCATTACAAACGGCAAGAGCAATGGTACCAATGGAACCTCCAGAACCAGGCCTGCAATCATAGAGGTCTCCGAAGAGGCCGAACAGGATTGGGCAGATTTGTGCGACAGTCTGGTACAAGGATCGGTTTTTCTGAAAAGTCCGTCTTGGATTTTCAGTCGAAATATTCCAGGTCGCAAACCGAACACGAATTTCTACTTCGCGGGTCTCAGATCATACTTGGAATGGGTTAGCAAACAGACATCAGCCGGGTTTCCGGCATTCGCCCGGAGTTGGGATGCATAGTTCCTCCAGAAGGGGGTGCGGTCAATATCTTCCCTTAGACATTCAAGTGTGCCAGATCAATGGTTCAAATAACACTTCGTTCCGACGATATGACTGATCGACTGTGAGCTCCTTGTCTTGAAGCTGTAGGCAGCTTAAAACATCGATGAAATGCTCCACTGTCTGTGTGACGCTTTTCGCTCGGCACTGAATTCTCCCTAGACGTTACTCCGACACTCATTACGGTTTGAGAAGTCTCAGTTTTGCTATTACTCTTCTAGTAATTCCAGAAAGCAAGTTGTAGTAACGCGAATTATTGTGATTTCTCCGTCATAGGTAGACTACCTAGTCTAGGTTATGGTACCATGAGACTCTTAGATCTTGCTGGATCCCGGCAGTTCGAACAGATAATCCTCGGTTAATTTGACCACCTCCCGAGCAAGCCCAAAGCTGTATCCATAACCGCCTGCATTCTGGCCGTACGCATGAATGACTCTCTGTCCATCGATTGTCTCCCTTTCACAACGAACCCCACCGACCTTGCTGTCCATGGTGGCATAAAGTCCCACGTGGTCATAAATAATTGGCCAATCACTTGGATTCGGCGACGGAAAGACGTGAGGCTGGTTCAAATGCGCATTTCGGCAAATCTGGGAAACGTTTTTAGTTGTTACTCGTACTGAAGTCAATGTTCTTACTGTATTTCTCTGGTCCTCAGACACTGTAAGGCTTCGGTCTCCTTGTGTAAGAACACCACCGCAGTAGACTGTGCCATCCCCGCGAGAGAAGGCAGTTGAGTAGTAGCCCCCATGGCCTCGACGAATGAAAAGCTGATTGTAGGTATCCGGGGCCTTTGCAACAACACATTGGAGTCGGTTCATCACCAGGTTCTTCTCTTGGACATCTTCAAGTGTCTCAGCGCCGATTCCTGTGGCATTGATCAACACGTCGTGACCCAGGCCCTTCAAGTCAGCCAGAGCAGAGACTCTTGTTCGACGAAACTCAATGCCTCGCTTCTGTAAACGCTCGTAAAGCCAAAGAAGAAACTTCTGCGGGGTGAGGACGACTGTCTTGTATTCCATTCCGTATATTGCACCTTCGGGCAGATCCTGCCCAGAAAGAAAGCGGAAGCTCGGGACTTTGTGTGCATACCAGACGTCGGACTTTGACCCACGATCCATTATCTCTGTCATCTTCACCTGCCGTACACTGGACTCTGGGTTCGTTTCCGCCAGTTTCCAGAGGCCCATCAAACCTTCCAGCTGCATCGTCTGTTCTCGCGGGGCAGAATCGTGAACACCGACCCAAATTGCGCCTGCCCAAGGACTCGCCCATGCTTTGGTATCATAGTCCCCAGGGAGATATTCGGCGACAATGGTGATATCATAGTGGCGCGGAAGCGACCCTGCAATCATCATGCCCGTCACCCTTTTTTTCGTCGGTGTGAGTTCTCAAATCATGCCTTCATTGTGTGTACGGTGATTACCTACCCCGCGCCTAGAATCGTGACTTTGACCATGTTGCTTGAGTTCTTTGAGATCAGAATCAGAGTGAATGAGGTGTTGGTGATCTTCCGAGAAGCTGGGAATGCCCGATGGCAACTCTTCTGAATGCGAGTTCAATTACTTCAACCTGTTTACCCAGCTTGCTGCAAACGGGAGCATCAATGTCGACCAGTAGACCATCGCTACTGAACGCCGAACTTCGGCATTGGGATTGCTGTTTTAGGCTCTCAACCGAAGAACCCCTGAACCGAGCTTCCCTGCAATTGAACTAGGCTCGCCTGCGCACCCCGCTCTAGATCTAGACTCTGGAAATTCCGCCTATCGTCCCAGAAGGGAGACTTCTGAGACGTAATCCATCACGCCACTCTAGCTTGCATGGGCTTGGATATCAGTTAGAGCTAATCATGTCTTGATGCATTTGAGATAGTGTATTTGGAGATTATGCGTCGTGCATCCATGACCCGTGAAAGCTGCGATACTATCCGTCAGGAAACGGCGATTTGCAGGAAGGTGGATGCAGCTACAGATAGATTAGGTTTGATGAATCCGTTGCTTTCAATGGATTTCCATTACGAATATCATTTTTCACACCTCAATGTCCCAAATTTCCCCTTCTGGCCAAGGTACAAAGCCAGAGATTGCTACCTGGCATTGCAGGTGAACCATCAAGCGGGGAAGCCTAAGCCGCCTCAGGTCTGATTAGTCTAAAGAATTCACACTGTTAAAACACTTTTGTTTGATTTCATTCCGAGACATTTCACATCACTATCTCCGAGGAACGAAATTCTAGTCATAATGTGAGGGCAGTAAGACACTTTTGAGTATATCATGGGCTAAGTAGGCCGAGGCTATCGCAACCAATTATAACCTCAACACAACCTCAGGATATGATGCAAGTAAAATGGTTTTTCCAGCTTGAGCTACATTCTCGCTCGACCAATAATCCTACATTACAACTTCGGCGATATTGAATCGTGAACGTACTGCTCCACAAGAGTTGCTACCTTTTGACTAGTGCCAAAACTAAAGCAGTAACCTCCAGCCTCTTGTCCATAGGCATGAACCACCTTCTGTCCGTCAACAATCTCCTTGTCTATCCTAGCCCCTCCTCGATCCATAGGGCGAAAATGATAGGTGTTACCGATGTCATACTTGATAATGTAGTCACTGGGATGAGGAGAAGGCAGAACTGCGGGCAAAAGTTGATGTCCCCGTGAGAGAATCTGAGAATGCGAAAGTTAGTTTGGTTGTGGCTAAAATCAGGATGTGCAAGAGTCTTACCGTCTCTCTATCGGCAGCATAGACCGTTCGGTCTTCGCTGTTGAGCAACTTGATGCCGCCAACATATGTGGTGCCATCAGGTCGTCCGAACATATTGAAGTAAAACCCATGCAGGCCCCGGTAAATGTAACACTGATCCCAAGTCTTGTCCAATAGAATAGACTGAAGACGATATGGTACGAGCGAGGTGTCTCGAACTTCCTTCAGATCCCGCACTCGTGCCCCAGCGGCGTTCACCAACACATCGGATTTGAAGATCTTCAAATCTCTGAGCGAAGTGATACGTGCTCGCACAAATCGGACCCCCTTGGCCTCCAGTCTAGCTCTCATCCATGTGAGAAACACCGGCGGCGAGATGCAAACTGTCGTGTATTCCATACCAAAAACTGCTCGGGGAGGCATCTCTGATTTGTCAAGCAACCGGAAGTCGGGAACATAGTGCCGGTACCAAATGTCCTCCGGAGAACCGTATTCAAGGATTTCGGTCATCTTCGTCATCCTGACGCCTGACTCCGTTTTAGGGTACGTCCTGGCAAGCTTCAAGAGAACTGCAAGAGAGTCCAATTGAATTTTCGTATCCTCTTCACTCGACGTGTGCACGCCAACCCAGCAGGCTCCAGCCCATGGCGAGGCCCAATCCGTGGTAAGAGCGTCTCCGGGAAGAATGTCCCCCACAATCGTTACATCGTGATGAGTGGCAAGCTGACTAGCAATAGCCATGCCCGTGACACTAGATGTTTGTTAGCATGACGTACTTGATAGGCAGAATGTTGCTTACCCGGCTCCAAGAATCGTGACGGAAGCCATTTCGAGCGACGCTGAAGATTGAGTGTTGGAGAGTTTTCCAGACTTAGGATCGCAAACTTGCACCTGGTCGTTACGGTAAGTTTAACTCGACCTCACTTTTATGGTGTTGAACCGAAAGGTGGTGTTCGGAATTCAGCTCCAAGCCAGGATTCCGCAACTCCGTGAAGTGGAGGCTCGAGGGATCCAGCACCCCACTTGAATAATTACCGTTTTGGGACGATACGCGAAGCTAAGATGAAGGTCCGACGATAAGTCAATCATGACATGACACCACCGATTGACAAGACTTTTTGCTTTCTGTGTAGTTTAACAGATATCGCTCCATATCCCAAGATATGTCCACTAGTCGTTGCGTGGCACATCACCCTCCATAGCCGACATACACAAAGACAACGACGCCTTGTGAGCTGTGTCAAAGAATTGATTTAGGAAATTGACCTTGGAAAGGTTAGATCTACTGATACTGTCATATTGATACTAGATCTTGAAGAATTATAGAATTAGACAATCTAGAATCCGTTGATAGATGACAAGAGTATGACGGATTATCTTTGTGATGAATTACATGGCATATTTCTGGAAGAACTGCTCCAGCGTCATCGGCTTCAAACTAATGTTAGACTGTCGTGCCTCTGCTGCAGCCTTTTTGAGAATACGAGCATTCTCATGATCTGTGGGCATTCCGTTGAAGAAATTTCCCTCGATAGCTTGCATGAGATCGAACAGGCCATTGACTTCCTTCGTCTTGAACTCGTCGGCTGCACTGAGACCACCGGTCTTAACTTCCTTGTATCGCGCAGGCTTGCCAGTAACTACATGATCCCGCAAGTTTTAGTCGCTGAGTTTCTGGCAAATTGTTGCAGGTTGCCTCACCTTCTTCAAACTTAGCTGTCATTTCAGCGAAAGATGATGAGTCCGACACGCCATGGATGTAACAACCGTTCCATCTCTGGGGATCCAAGAAGACCCCATGGACGAAATCACCGTAATCATCCGCGACCGCCAACCATGGCACGGACTCGGGATTATTTCCCATGGCTGGCGTCTCCCAGGTCAGGTAGCCTTCTGCGTCTTTGATCATGGCAAACCCACCGAAAGCGGCCGTGTACTTTGGATCGAATGCGTTTTCGAGAAACCATGCGGCACTCACAATTGCCGCCGTCTCAAACTTTCCCGGCTCAAGTAGATATTTAGATATAGCCGATTTGTCTCACTTAAGGTTAGACTCATATCTCAGCACATTTTTTGGTATCTTACCGTCAAAGGCCAGAACTGGAACCTCGCCTTTAGTCAACTCGGATGCTGCCGGAAGAGAAGCGTGAACAGCATGCTTGACACCAGCCTTGACAGCAGCGTCCACGATTCCCTTTCCCATTTGAAGCTCTGAAGGCCCAATGCGTTGCTTGAAGTTCTGTACACCGGCTAGTCAGTTTTGGGAGATCCGAGTTACCGTATTACTCACAGGTGCGTCTGAGTCAATATTGATGAAGACGCCCCAGCACCCCTTGAAAGCCTCGATAAGCTGATCAGTCTCCCAGCAATCGGCTTGCACGACATCGATCCCAGAATCAGCGAGCTTCTTTGCCTTTGCAGAGCTGGGATCTCTCGAGATAACCCGCACACGAAATTGTGGGTTGTCATGCAGTGACCTAGCCACCGAGCTTCCTAGGTTTCCTTGGTGAATGTCAGATATTGCGTGGCCGACATGTAGATGGTTAGTTTCAGGACTTGCCTGTGCCCCCGATCACAGCAACTATTTTCAAAGTGTTGGCGTCCATGTTGCTTAGTAGACTTTTAGGGTGAAGGTGCAAAAAGACAAGGGGAGGTTGACTGCAAAGCTTTTCTTGATGATGTTAGGAACAATTCTAAAGCCTCTACAGCTAGGATTTAGATGATCTTTGTCGTTGATGTTCGCTTATGGGAATTTCGATTTATCAGCATTGGTAGGCTGATCTATCTACCAGTCTTTTCAAAAGCGTGACTCCGCTACAACGTTCGCCTGGATAACTGAAATGGTAAATGTCGCATGCGGAGAAGCAAATAGCCCCTCAGCTCGATCGATAATCAGACATGCCCACGCGGGGCGTGTGATCCGCACCAGTGACCCACCACTTCCCGTTTGAGCCGCTACCCGAGCCATGCACATCATCATGCTTGATTCAAATTCACGGGACGAAAGACCATTTTCAGTTTCTCTGCATGGTTTTGGTCGTCTATCGTTTTGGCATCTCAAGCACCCAAGATGGCTTTGAATAACTTGGCCTCAATGACTGTGGTCGCGGTGTTTCTATTCATTCTCTACAAATTTGTTTACCAATTCTTCTTATCACCGCTCGCCAAAATACCAGCGCCTCACTGGAGTTGTCACGTAGCGCCTTTCTGGTATTGGTGGGCGCAGCTTTCACACAATGAGAACCGACGCGTCTACGATGCCCACATGCAAAAGGGGAAGGCCTTGCGGCTTTCTCCAGGAACATTGAGTCTAAATTGCTTTGATGGTGGCCTCAAAAGCATCTATCTTGGTGGGTTCCCGAAAACAGAGTACTATTTCAGAGGTTTTGCAAACTACAAGTAAGGCAATCATCAACCATGCTCAGATCAGAATATGGAAAGCTAATATGTTAGCCTTCAGCACCCACAACATTTTCACATTTGAGGACAATGCTACCCACTCAGCCCGCAAGAGAATCATCTCGGGAACCTTCTCAAAGTCCTTCATCCTTGCAGACCCATCAAGCAGGGCCTCTATGAAGAAGGTTCTATACGGCAGGCTGTTGCCAATGATCGACCGTGCTGCTCATGGAGGGGATGCCCTGGAGGTTTTGGAGCTCCTATACTCCTACTCTATGGACTCCTTTGTGGCATGGCAATTCGGTGGCTCTCTCAGCAGCAACCTCATCGAAGATGAACAAGAGCGGCGTCTTTACCTCGACGGATTCTTCGCCGCAGCTCCCTACACTTTTTGGCAATATCGGTTTCCGCTGCTCAACTCTCTGTTCAAGGCGGTCGGGCTGATTCCTAAAAAGGTCGACAGCGGATTCAATGATATTCTCCGCTGGAACCTCGAGAAGTGCGACAAGGCACAAGAACTTCTGGCCCAAGGCGAGCAAAAGCTGTCCCCTGAGAACAAGCCCGTTGTTATGGCTCTGGCTCTTCAGGCCATGAGTGATCCGGAGGCAAGACCTGGCAAGTATCCGCAGCGTCTCGAAATTGCCAGCGACATGTTTGCTCACAATTCAGCTGCACATGAGACCAGTGGAAATACTCTGGCCTACTGCATGTACGAACTTTCGAAGAATCCGGAGATTCAATCCAAGCTGCGTGAGGAGCTCTTGACCCTCGATACTCCTCTGATCTACCCGCCGGAGGACGGACTCGATAACCTGATCCTCCCAACGGCCAAGAGCATCGACAATTTGCCGTACCTTGAGGCCGTGATTATGGAGACCCTGCGACTGTATCCCTCAGTTCCGGGCGGTCAGCCTCGAAGAGTGTCCAAGTCTTGTACGCTTGGCGGTCACAATGACATTCCACCTGGCACTACGGTTCAGTGTTATGCCTGGTCACTCCACCGCACCCCCGAGGTATTCCCCGAGCCAGATGTCTGGAAGCCAGAGAGGTGGATTGAATCGTCACCGGAACAGCTCAGTACTATGCGCCGATGGTTCTGGGCCTTCGGTAGCGGCGGTCGCATGTGCATTGGTAGCAATTTTGCCTGGTTTTGTGAGTTCTTCTTGCCTCCTGTACATCATCAGGTTGCTAATACATTTGTCACAGCCATGAAGAACGTTATTGGTACCGTTTATACCAACTACACGACCACCATTCACCATGCCGGCGACATGACGCTGCAAGATGCTTATCTTGCAGGTCCCACTGGACACCATTTGGAGCTCATGTTCCACGCAATAAAGCGATAGGTTTAGCTCCCAAAGACTGCATCAATCACCCTGGTAGCCAAGGCGAGACCTCTGTGTGTCTCTGCTTGTGCAGATGGGATGCAACACATCTCAGTAGCCAGGGTAACCACGCTGTTCTCATACCACCAATAGCTTCAAAAGATTGCTGTTACTCTATAAGGATGACATAATTTGCCTTGCATCATCCCCATGACGACTTGATGCCGCGAACCCTTCCACACTCGTTGGGCTCGCCTGATCCACGCTAAGACCCGTAATTGGTGTATTCCTTAGCGTCCTCGTTGAATCGCCTGGCCGTGCTTGGGCCATATTCTTTGGTGCCTCTCGCCTTATGGCTCGAAATGATTTTGGGATCCAGTGGCGTAGCAGCTGTCGCGTAGCAGGTAGGCTAGCAATTATCACCCCGACGGATATCTCAATGTAGCTCCACATGTGAAGGTAGAATGCATCCTCTGATGGGTGGTATCAAGTCAGTCCACTTGAACGATTCACTTTCATGAGTTTTGAGGTGCGGAATGACTAACGTGTGGGGTTCTCGAAATTCCGGAGATTCAACAATACAGTAAGTCGAATGATGCTAACGGCTGTGATGCTGCATAACAATCCTGTTAGTTCTAGAAGTTCCGTGCGATTCCTCGTATTAGTCCCATGGGAAGACAAGCTGGTCTGACTTACAAAATTCCAATGCCAAACATGGCCAAAATCTCTGCCTTTTCTCGCCATCTCAAGTTCAGCCGAAGCACCTGGGTTGACGGCAGCACAAGCATCCATACGTCCAGACCGATGTTGACAGCTGCATGAGTCACGATCATGGAGAGGATATTGAGGCAGAATCCTTCATGGCGGCCATCCCACCCCTCCCATGCGAAACTGAGTGGTTGACACTGTGCTATTGTTGGGATCGTGAAACCAATGAACGTTAACAGGTTGAACGCTTGGGTACACCACAGTATGGTGGTGAACGGCGAGCTGAACCCGCCAAAGACTCTCTGGTAGAAGAACAAAATTGTTGCTTTGAGAGCGGCTATTGCGAGCGTGTATACGTTGGCGAACGCATAGAATATCTGACAAAAATTAGCGTTTTCATGCCCATGAATCAATGCGATTCAACCCAATCATGGACGAATCAGCTCAGGCTCACCTTCATGAATTCGACAATAGTGTCGTATCTCAGTGTCCAGAAATCAAGCCCAAACCCGAATCTGCGCCCTAGTAAAAAGCGTGAGTGATATTTTGATTTGTCTCGTTTCCCACTGGCTAGGTCAAGAGTCACCTATGAATTTCATGACACCGAATATGATTGCTGCTGCCTGGTGAGATTATCTTCACATCAGTCAAAGTCGTAACAGTCGATGAGGTGATGGCAGTCAGCGTACGAATCCGATCACGATAGTAATATCATCGGCTCCCCATGGTGTCAATCTGATTGCCTTAGCGAGCATTCGCAAGCAAAACACAACCACAGTCAAGGCTAGTAGAAATGCGCTTGCTCCGAGAGCTTCTGCAGTCTGGCGTGGTGGAACCCCACAATGCGTGAGAGTTACGTTGCGAGCAGCTGGTAGCTTTATCAGCTTCGCATACTTCTCGAAAGGGAGTTTCCATGATGACTATGTCAGGGTTGGGTCTCACTCAGTCCATCAAAAGGAAGACACTCCTTCATCACACAACCACCGAAAGCATGCTGCCACTCCACTTCTGGGCATAGACATGAAGCTGTGATGTTGTTGGGACCGCAAGGGGTCAGATCGACGGTCCGATTGGCGCATGCTATCTACGAAAGGACAGATTAATGTTAGAACTGCACGTGACAGAAGGGTAATGGACTTTCAACTTACGGCACAGCTGGGGAGGCCATCATAAAACATGAGATCCATGGGGACGCATCGATCGCGACGTATTCAGCAGGTGCCAATGATTTTCTTTCGGGTAATAGGCCCGGCTTTTCAGGGTGGAAGGGGGTGCCGCAAGGGGGGTCAAGGCGTTTATGTTTACAGGCGAAAAGCCATTTTCAATCTGAATTCCATATTGGCGGCATTCCAATGCTCGGCGAGACTCGCCGCTGCTGCAAACTAGCATGTGGCTCGCTGGTGGCACTGCCGTTTGCGGCAAATAAGCTGCCATCAACTGTGAGACACCTTATCAGAGGGCAGACATTCTGCGTATTAGCGGGAACGATAACACAATTTCAACCCAGCGATCTGGAAACATTCCGTGGCGTATTCGGCGTTATCGGCGTATCGCACTACCAAAAGTGTTGAAAATAAGCGGTTGACATTGTTTTGTCACAACAAGCGCTTTCTCAAATTTGAGGAAGAAGTCTGAGATGGAATATTTTGTTGCCAAAAGCCGCCCTCTGAGCTTTAGAAGTTCATTCTCTTCGCTACCTATCCAGGCAGGCATTGAGCGCAGACAAAGTCGGAACAGCGAGGTTCTGTCCTCATTCGCAGCGTCAAATACAACCCGGCACTGCGCCGGTAAGATGAGACATTACCGAAGCCGCCACGTGCCACACCTTGAGTGATGAAGTGAATGACGCTGTCAATCCAAGCCTCTGCGTTCTTGGCGCTTAAGAAATCCGCCAATTGCTTCCCTCACGATTTGGACGACGCCCCATTCACCGGCTTACCAGCCACATATCATTGGCGATCTGGAACGGCGGACCGGATCCTTTCAATGAATATTGAATAATAATCAGTCCGACAGTCGCTGTTTTGAAACTGATGAGCTCGATGCATTGGGATTGAGACGTGTTCGTGAACTCACTAAGATCTAGTAATCGCAGCAGTAAGGGAGGTTGCCAGTTCCGCTGTTGGTGCAGCCCTGACAGAAGTTGCTGCAAGCGTGCTCGTTGACGAAGCAAGCGTGGGAAGCGACGGCGGTGGAAGCAAGGCCAAGGGCTAGGATGATGGCAGAGAAGCTGATCTGCATGATTGCGGTGTTTGATGGAAGATTGGCGAAGAGATTGAGGAATCGAGTTGAGATTGATAGTTGAAGCTGTGAGTTGATCTGGAAGAAGGGCGCTTTGAGATTATTTATCTACAGACAATGCAGCATGTATTCGTAGCCCGCCTGCAGTTTCCTGGGGTGTAAGTGGGATGTTGTCACTTGATCGAATTTGATCTCACGATTCCTCGGATCTTCGAGCCGCCTCATACGATTTTAGAGAGTTGCAGCCGCAGAACGCAAGCTGGTTGGAAAGGTCTTGGGCAATATTGAGTCAGATAGATTGAACGGGGGATAGATACTTGGTATCCCACCGGTTTGGTGGACTTCATGCAGGCAACATGCACAGCCAAATTTCAAGTTGCCGTAAATCGAATGTCAGGCAGCATTGAATACCAGCATGATGCTTTCTGCTGGACAAGAGCCGAATATTTACCGTCAATGGTCATTGACGCAGGAATTAGTTCTCGGGTATCGCCGTCGGGGCAAACCGATGGGATGAACTTCCCGCTGAGAATATCCCAACGGGATGGAACCTTTGTGACACTGACGTCATTCATTCCCACCATAACAAGGACGCAGTCAGACTGATTGGAGATCACGGTTCACGAACCTCACTCACCCAAGCCTAGACCTGGAGACTGGATTGCATGTTTATCTCTTGATACTTTGTATCTGCGAAACCTCAACTATGCATCCCCAAACGTAACATCAGTAACAACAGGGCGGTGGTCGGAAATATACAGCCCGTCGTCAAACTTATTCGGCAACACTGCGTGGGTGAGAAATTCCATCCCTCTCGCAGTCGGATCCCTTACAAATAAGTGATCGATAAGGCTGTCGTCCGACTCGTCATCCGTGAACCCCGTGTAAGTCTTTGAATATCCAACTCGATGCGCTTCAGGTGTCACGTCAAGCGTGTCGTGCATGTTGCCCTCTGCAATCAATGTCTGGTAGGCGGGATTGTCAGGCTCGATGTTCAAGTCCCCTCCCAGAAACACAGGCCTCACTTCATCAGCCGCAGACTCCAATTCTTTTGCCAGATCAACCAGGAATGCCGCGCTGTTCTCGCGTGCAATTTGACCAACGTGGTCGAAATGGGTGCACATAAAAACCAGTGGAAAGCCAGAGCCGACATGCGTAAGCGAGGCGACCGTAACAATTCGCGGGAGAGCCGCGTCCCAGCCCACAGAGCCGGCGACATCCGGAGTCTCACTCAACCAATATGTGCGGTTCTCCACAAGGTCCCACGCTCCCGGCTGATAGAAGATCGGAGAGAACTCCCCCGCCGCAACGCCGTCATCGCGGCCGACACCGATGTGGGACCAAGAGGTGCCGAGGTCTTCGGCAATGTCCAGCAGTTGTTCTTCAACCACCTCCTGCATGCAGACGAGGGACTCGGGCCGTCCGGCGGTTTCGTAGTTGAGCTGCGCCGTGAGACGGGGCCGACGGACGGACCAAAGTGCTTCATTGGTACCCGGAGTGGGTGTTGCCCAGCGGATGTTGTACGTCATGAACCGAATGAAGAGGTCGGATGATTGGGCGTATGCGCCGATAGCTCCGAGGAGCACCGCAGCGGCTGAGACGGGCTTCATTCTGCCTGTCACGAATCAAGTGCAAGAGGCCTGGCTGGCTTCAGCGCAATGATCCTCATTTTGCCTCTTTTTTCTATTGTATTTATATCTCTCTTCATCAGAGCATTCTTTTTGTGACATCAGTTCACAACATGAAGTGAGGGGAAGTTGCATTTCGATTCCTGCCGGCCTCTGCTCATTCACGCGGAGATCGTCACATTCGTCCTCCAACGCGCATATTTTTCGACCAACAGGGTTAGTCCTACTGTTCCTGCCGTCCAGCACCCGCCATTGGTTCAGCGGCATTCACACACGTTGACTGAACGGTCGACTTGGCCGGCTTCACGTGGGGGCCGAAAACCAGTCAATTCGCCGACGCAGTGATCCGCCAAGAAACATTTCATTTGGATCGCAAACTGTAAACATTCACACCGCTGAGGATTTTCGGAGAATATTTCGGGTCAAAGTTGAGTTTCGGTAGCGTGGTGAACCGACATTTGAGGATTTTTATAAATACCCATGCCGTCTCTCACTACCCTTTTTCTCCTTAGTGAATTCTGCGGAAAAGTCTTTGCCGCATGTTGGGTTCCCCGCCCTCAGGGGAAAAGACTTACCGTAAGCGGGAAGGGGCGATGCACGTTGCCGTCATCACAGCCGTCAATATTGGTTCGCCTAGGGTTTACGGGAGATGAAGGCCTCGTCTAACCCGCCAAGTTTTGAAGGGTTTATTTCCAGACGGTTGGCAATTTCATACTTGCGGTAGTTTATCTGGTTCATGTCAAAACTGTCATCCAGCATGAATTTCTCCGGTGGCATGTGAATTTTCAATGCCTCCTTGGCATTTCCAAAAGGGATATTTTGCCCAATGTTGCGGCTCTCACAATCTTGCTAACGTCGCAATGAATAAACTCCAAATTGTTACTGGACAAGGGCTCGTGACTCCAGTGCGAAAGTCTTGGGTCGGCTATCGGATCTGCACTGTTCGCACTGACAATGGGCAACGATGGCGACGATGACGAGCCTCTCGGACAACTCGCCGCGACTCTATTCGATAATTCTGTGTGGATTTGGGCCAAATACGAGTCAAGTCACGATCGGTCTCACAGCCCACATTCCCGATGGCACTGGGGCGGTGTTCAACACGGCTGGAAATGTCAAAGCGCCAGGGGCCAGGACAAGGTCTCACACGTGTTGTAGAGAGATCCATCGGCCGCGGAGGGCGGAATGATGGATTTTCTGCCTCTTCTGCCCCCCTGGCCATGTGGAGGTGGTTGTCAAAAAAGCCCACAAGATACTAATACGTAACAATCTCGCCACCTAATTGGCCACCGAGAGGCCTCTCTTTTTTATGTCGTGTGGTCAATGCCTTATTTTGATTAATTTCATCCTGGCACGCCTGGAAAACGCGCAAACAGGCATGGAGAAACGTCGCATCACTCATGGATATTGTACAAGATTTTATACATTAGTGCTCTAATCTGAGCGCGAACAGACACCGGCTCGACATCGGTTCCCTACCGGCTCGATCCAGACCGGCCAGTCTTCAGACTGGAGTCCGTCTCGATATCGACCGTGTACGTGAACTGCTTGTGGATACCGCCGCCCTTTTGGTTGTTCGGCAGCAGGTCTCCTTTGTCGGAATCGCCATCCTGGAGGCGTTCCCAGCTGTCATCGCCCCTCCCATGCACAGTGGCGAGACTGAAGCCCACATCTGTTGGGTTGCGGTACGGGTCGCGGCTCCTCTCGACAGGCTTGCTGCCAAACGTGAACAGCCCACCCGTTCCGTTGCTTTTGCTGGGTGCGGAATCTTCGGCGGTCGTGCCGCGTGTGCGTGCGATGAAGCGGCGCAGAGAGGGGACCGAGGAGGCGATGCAGCCAATGCCTGTCTCGACGTTGGAGCAGAGGACTGTGTGGGCGACCCAGACTGGATCGTGTCAGCTTGATGAAGGGGACGAATATCGTGGATGGAAACCTACACTGGAGGTTCGTCTGGGCCTTGAAGTGGTTGACGTAAGGAATGCGGACCATCGTGATGATCGACGCCCTGAAACCAAGTTAGGTGTCATGCAATGCAAGATGGAATCAGAGGGAGCACTTACACAGAAGCGAAGGACAGCAGTCCAAAGACTTGCAGCTTGGTCTGCGTCTTCATCTGCGTTCCCCACAGAATGACAGCAGGGACGACGACAAGAGCAAGATCTGTGACGATTGCGGAAGAGGTGGCCACATGCCCGATGGCAATGAGGACGTCGACATCAGCGCAGGTTCCCTCGCCGGAGAGAATCATCGTTGGCGTCCATAGAGCTTCGACGGGTCGGCAGTAAAGAAGCGTTCCGATGAACGTGATGAAGAAAGATGCCCACGTGAGGCCCAAAAGAACCCAAATCGTGATGGTGAGAGCCCGATCCGTCGTGACAATGCGTTGAATCGTGAGGCAGACGGAAGACTTGACGAGCGCAAGGGCGCCAACGTAGACGAGAATCCAGACAACGTAGATCTTGAGGCCCTCCGCCCACAGCCATGCGTTCAAGTTCTCCTCGAGTGTCCCGAGTCCAACGAAGCAACCGTAGACAGCAAGTCCAACAACCGCCACGTAAACAACCTATCAACAATCGTAAGCCTTGACTCTTTCTGACTCTCTCCGTGCTTCTTTTGAGATGTCCCATACCGTTCCTGCCGCCATGAGGCCATCGTCAAGTCCAAAGGTGCGTTCGACAAGGCGGATGCGGGTACGTAGCCCGACGCAGATTACCGAGAAGACGAGGAAGACGCATGATATGATGATGATGGCGAGCGGGAGGCCCGTTGGCGGGAGCATTCGCAAATCGGGGTCGAGGGTTGTTGACCACATGTTGTCGGCTCGTGTTGATCAGTCCTTCCGTGAGCACACCGTCACGCCACGAGGAAATACCTGGCCAGACTTCTGGAAAGAGGCGTCCCGTCTACTTTTAAGCCGCGAATATCAAATTGGGGGCTGCGAGTGCGGCAGATCTAGTCTGCAGGGGAAACAGCGCCGTTGCACGCGGCGTGCCGCTTGGTGCCAGAAAAGATCAGAACCAGGGATGGGTTTCATGGATGTAACCCCAGACATTGGCTGTTGGGACTGTCAAGCCTGTCAGAGGCTGTCAATGGAGAATTACCAACAGGGTCCGTATTCCATCAAAGACTCTGCCTTGAACTGTCCAGTCCAGTGGCCAAGAGAGGGGCTTGACCGGTCCGGATGGTCTGGAATAGCAAGACAGACGTTCTGGATCCGTTCTGCGATGCCCACTTTCCCGAAGCCAATGAAGACGCCGGAAGCCGAGAAGCGGAGTTTCGTTGACCAGGAAGTCGGCCGCACTTGCTCGGCACGCTAGCTCGAGCCCAGGGGTCCGTTGCAGGTCTACGAGGCCAACTCCACCACACTAGGCAGAAGACATCTTCAGCGGCCGAAGTTGGTCGAACGACGCAGGGAATGCGTCTGACGGCCGCCCAATCGCGGCAGCCAGGAAGACGCATGGCGATTCCGCGCTAGCAGGAGGTCGAATCCATTCGGGCCATGTCGACTTTGGGGGTTGAAACACGCAGATCCCAACGAGCCGTGTGAGGAGCCACAATTAGGATCGTCGGGACAAAAAGTCTTTCTTGCGTAGGAGCAAGGCAACCGTACTCCGCATCATGATCTCGTACGAGAATAAGACGAACCGAATTCGTCCTGATGAGGCTGTTGCGACGCTGTCTGGGTCGTACTCGAGCCGGAAAGGGACGAACGGGCTGGATGACTTGGGATAACCCACTGGGATCATATCCGTCATAATTCCAAGCGAGACGAGAAGATATCCACTTTGGAGGCTCTTTGGAATATTTTGAATTAAGTTTCTGAGCTAAAGGACGAGCTAATAGGACCGGAGAAGCAAGTGCATGGACATCCTAGCCCAGATGATATGGTTCACTCCGCGATTGTAGAAGTTCGTGAAGAATGTCCTCAATTCGCACGGTTATTGCGAGAAACAGGACATACTTCACAAACTTCTACAATCGTAGAGCAAATCAGAAACATCGGAGTTAGGATGTCTCTTGGCTTACCTGCTCCCACTCGAACACACGTCATTAAATAGTTGCAATGTTGTGCTAAACAACCTTCACTCTGACTCCCGTGGTACCCTTGGCTGGCTCCGGCACGAACATGTCGTGATCGTATGCGACATCTTCGTCCTCGGTGTCGAAAAGTTGCATACGAGGCAGGACGCGCAGGACAAGAGCAGTCAAACACAGGTTCATCTCACACAAAGCCAAGCTAAAAGGTGCCATGTCAGCGAGTCTCTCTCATACGGATTTTCGGGTAGTAATCACTCACTTCATTCCCAAACAAGATCTGCTGCCCTTGGAGAAAGCGAGCATGCCCTTCTCGACGTCCTTTCTGCGGTTGTTCTTCTCATCCAGCCAACGCTCGGGGATAAACTGGTAGGAATCGGGGAAGACACCCTCCTCGTGGTGGGTGATAGCGGCGGACATGCCAATGGCGAAGCCGCGGGGGATGACATACTCGACGGGCTTCTTGTTGAACTCGCCGCGGTAGACCAGGTTCTCCTGAGTGGGGATGCGAGCAGTGCGCGCAGAGACGCCGTAAGACAGACGAAGACCCTCCTGGATGACCGCACCAAGGTAGGGCAGGGTCTCCAGGGACGTCCAGGATGGGAGGTGCTGAGGATCAGTGACAACCCCGTCGAGTTCCTTGCGGAGCTTCGCGAGGAGTTCGGGCTTAGTCAAGAGGTGATAAGTCATGACGGACAGGGCCCAGCTGGTGGTCTCGGTACCGGCGCCGACAACGGCCGTGGCTTCGTCGCCCAATCGCTCGGGCTCCTTTTCGAGCATGGAGAGTTCCGACTCCAGAAGGGAACCGAAGACGGTGGGGCGCTCATGTCGGATGCCGGCATCGAGTTCCTTCTTGGTCTTCTTGACCCTGTTCGGGATATCGATCTTCAACGTCTGGATAAGCAGGGCGATATCCGCGGGTAAGTAGTTGATGAGCCTTGTGTGGTGTCAGCGCTGTTGCTGTTCCCTTGCCTCCACCTCGTCCAAATTGACTTACCACTCTCCAAGCACGGTAAGAGACTTGGTCCAGGGAAAGAAGCGGAAGACAAAGACGGGTCGCAGAATTGAGGCGGTCGGAGCGCGGAAGTTGGGGTACCAACCCTCCTGCTGCAGGAAGCCGAAGCTCTCGCCGAAACAGTAGCCCGAAATGGCATCGGATGTGAAGCAGCTGTAAGCCATTGTTACATCAAACTCCTTCTTGCCCGACTCGTTCAGCAGCTTGTCGCAAAGCCTCTGGACCATCGCATGCAAATCCGCCTCCAATCGGGCAATGTTGCCGCGCGAAAAGAACTTGGCGAGAGGGCCACGTCGCAGACGGTGCTGGTCGTGATCGACAGTTCCAAATCCAGACTCGCCCAGGCTGGAGTCGTACAGAGTAATTAGCATAGTTGCGCTTCATTGGCTGGGGCTGCAGGAGTTGCTTACGCCGAGCCGTTGATCTGGTGAACTGGCTTGTCGCGCTTGCGACCGCTCACAGCGTAGATCTCGTCGGAGAAGTTGGCGTCGTTGCAGTGAACCTCATGAGGGCTGATGCGGACGATGGGTCCTGATGATGGTTAGAAACTTGTCAAAAATCTTTAGCAATAATATGGTTGAACTCACCATACTGCTCGTGCATGCGGTGGATTTCTCTCGTGTATCTGCCGAACCTGATAACATCATGGTAGAACTCAGGGATGTACGTCGCAGCAGACAACTTCGGGCCGGGAATGCCGCTCAACGGGTGCAGCGGCGATATGTTGTAAAGGGCCTTGAAGAACTGGTACACCAGCCAGAGGCCGAGGAGACCAAGCACGCTGCGCGCGCTCAGGTACGACGCCGAAACGTCGACGGACGACGGTCCAGTCTCGATAGTCGACATCGTTGACGATTACCGACAAGAATGAAGGAAGGATGTTGAAACATGATTTCAAAAGTTGCGAAGAAGAGAGGGCAATATCGTTTTCTCAACGGTCACCTTGCATCAGGCTGCTTGTGGAGAGTCCGGGGGTCACGATGGCCAAGTGCCAGCTCCACATAAACTGCATTGGCTCTACGCCCGATAAAGCCACAGGGCCGAGGTTTTGCAACGTCGAGACAAGGGCTCGTGGCATGAGGGATCAACAAGACGCGCAGGCGCAGCGGCCGCGGAAGGATTACAGTGACTTTGATTTGCCGGCATAGCTATCGCATGCCCAGGATGGGCTGAGGTTGAGTGTTGGTGCTCTCTTCCACTGAAGAAGCGCGGGGGTGTGCTGATTATCGAGGAAAGAAAACGGCCCCTATTCGCGGTGACAAACTGGATGTAACGTCGTGTTTTCTGATGTCTAGAAGAGGCAATGTCGAGCAATTCCGTTACGGTTTTTGGGTGGCGTCTGGCACGCAACGGAGATGTCAAACGGCCCGCGAACGGGGGTCATGGAGATTTCTTTATGTGGCCCGGGAAGATGGTTGGTTGAAGAATGAGGGCCCCTGAAGATTGCATCAAAAGAGCATCCACCCTTACAAGGTGGACCCCGGACATCTTTCGGCCACTTCGAAGCCCCTAATTACGTTCCGCACAACGTTCATTCGTACACGTGGTGCTGACGGCGGAGGCGGACATTGTTTCCACAGAAAATTCTTCAGCAAAATTGGGGCATACGGCAGTGCGGAAGGTCGGACATCGAACTGAGTAAGTTTGCCCGATTGCCTTTAGCGCCGGGATCATGACCTCCACTGTTCCCGCCGGAAGGCCGAGTTCAGCGGAGATTTTGCGTCGGCCCTGTCCCGCTTCGCCGTCCCTAAGTGCTCCGGCATATGTTAAGCGAGGGAGCAGTGTCTTCCGATCGCCGATGCCGAAAGTTCAATGCGGGGCCGTGTCGGGGCCGTCGTTCCGGCCGTCTGGACCCATTATCCCGGCCTTCGGTCCGGTCAACGCCAGATCAGCACATTCGTCAAGTGGCAGAGGGCATTAACACAGATCAAGCACACTGATCGAACTGAGTAAATAAAAGCCTTCTTGAGGTTTACTTATGTCTGCCAAACTGGAAATTGACAATTGCAGCATAGTCTCTGTTACTGAGAAGGAATGCCTACTCGCGACCAGCGGAAGAATAATTGGAAGTAAAATCTGTTCCACATCGCGTGTCTCCTTTACCTGTGATTGTAACGCGACGACCAGGGCCTCGTATCCGTGATCAGACAGCAGAGAGAGGATGCAGAGGATAGGAAGTCGGCACTCGGCATGAGCACACAGACACGACAAGGCTGGGCGCAATCGGCAAATGTTGCCATCTTTCCGCGGAACTGGAGAGCTTTGAGCCGGATTGGGGGTGTAAGACGGGCCGTTGCGTAACGGCTCCACCGGCAGCCATGCCGCGACACGGACATCATTTCTCTTTTCATGGTTCGGGGAACCGGGCTGGTAAATTAGTTACCTGATTGGGACGCTGCTGTTGGTGCAACATACGACGCAGAACCAACGAGCGAATGATAATCGCAGACATTGTCGTCAACAAATGAAGTGTGGACCGGCGGTTGCATTTCTCTTCCAACAGAGTTCTGACGTACTCCATGCCCAGCCCGAGATCTACCAACAACCTTCCTAACATGCAAAACTTCACCACCCGCTAACCTCCGCATTTTCACGCCAGCTCACACTCAATGAGGCTCTCCACTCCCTCGCCCTTGGACCAAATCTTGACGATCTTGAGACCCGCCGGCTCCAACAGGCTGCGCCATTGCGCTTCCGTTCGTTCCCTTGAAGCAAAAAGAGTGAGCATCATCATGTCCAGGGCGGTAGTCTGCCAGTTGGCCCCCGTTCCGGGCACGACGTTCTCGTTGATCAACAGCTTGCTGTATCCAGGCTTCATCGCGGCCGTCACACGCGCGAGGATGCTCTTGCCAACCTCGTCTGTCCAGTCGTGGAGCACAGAGTGTAAGTAGTATGCTCTGGCGCCCTTAACCGGCTGCTCTGTGTGGAAGTCATACTCTATAGGCTCGATCTTGGGGTCGATTTTCTCAACTTGCGCAAGCACGTGCGGGAGGTCTTGAAGAACATGGCGGCCGGGCGCGTTGGGGTGCTTTCGGCAGAACTCGTCGATATCGTGGCCTGTGCTGCCGCCGATGTCGACAAGGAACGCGGCATCCTTGGCGGTGTCTGCACCCTGAATCAGGCGCTCGGCGACCGGGAAGAAGTCAGCGTCCATCCATGACGGCCGGCCTTGCCTGTAGCCAGCCATATGGTTCTGGAATTCTCCGGCAGGATAGTTGGTCATCATGTGGTTGAAGAAGTCACTGTCTTCGCCAATGATGTCTTGCATGGGTCCCTTTTTGGGATCCTCGTGAATCCTCCAGTTGTTCTTCTTCAGGTACGTAGGGAAGTTGGCCAGGGTCGGCCAGCAACCGCCAACGCTGTGGACAGTCAGGGGTGGGAATGTCGGCAGTGGTGGAGACGACTTACGTGACGGGATATCCTCCCGCGATCAGGGGGAGACTCAAGGACTTTGAAAAGTTTGTGAGTTCATATTCATCGGCGCCGACCTCCTTGATGTATCCCATCGCGCCGAGATGACGCAGCAAGCGAGCGAGAACATCGGCATCGAAGCCCAGAGTGTAAGCAAGCTTCTCGACCTTCTTGGGCCCAGGGTTCTCGGTCATGTGCTTCCAGAGACCCGAGTAAATGCCCGCCAGAATGTTGACATTGACGTTAGGCTGTGATATGGAGATCAGCCAAAAGCTGTGAGGTTGGGTAGAAACAGACTAACCTGGGCCCAGACATGCCTAATCATTGTTTCTCTGGGAGTCTCAAGTGACAAAACCAGCGCACGAGCTTGCTTCAAGAGCTGGTTGCGTGTGGCATCATCGCTTGGCGACCAAGTTGCTCCGAGAGAGCCGATCGCGTTTGAAAGCTCGGCCACGCGCTTGGCATCGTTAGGCTGGATGGCCACAGAGGGGTCCAACGGCAGTCTCTCTGGAAGAGAACCCATGGCTACAGAACAATGACTCGAGTGCGTAAAGGGGAAAGAGAAGAATTCGACAAGACAAGACTGGATGTGTAATGAGAAGACAGGATGATCTGCCGAATGAAGGAGCTTTCAACCGGCAAAACAAGTACCATCATATATAGAATTCTTCTCCTGGCTTGTTATTTGCTCAGTCCACGTGTCTCCCGAGCCTTTCGGGTTGAGACTGATGCCGATGTTTGTTCTCCCATGATCGCCAAGGGCTCAAAGCGGCAGCTTCATATCCATCTTCAGGGGGCTTGTATGCACATGCAGGGTCAATTTTGCAACACAACACCAACAACACGTTGGTTCTTCAACGGACTCGATGGCTGTGATGATAGATCACTGCTGAAGACCCAAGTCTGTGGGTCCGCGGACATATGGAAAGTCCACCGGAAACCCACCGGTCAGGCGAGGGATAACATCTTTTGCTCAGGGGGGCTGGTTCCTTTCGGCGAATGAGAACATCCTGTTGGTTCAACGTCTCTTGGCCCAACCCTTGCAACACGAGTCTCTGTGCTCGAATCCTCGACAAGACTCAAATGGCATGACTGTTGGAAGTTCTTTTGCAATCCCTTGTCTGTTTCGAAAAACGGCCGGAATGTGGCAACGGGAACCTGACTGGGAGCCTAAAAGAAGTCGCGATCAGCACCGCAATGGGAAATGAAAGACTGGACTCGAACGAGGGCTCAGGAGATGGCGGACGATGCTCCCGCCTCCGCGAAATCTAGTCGGTAGACTTTGGGGTTCCCAGGTTCCCGTGGAGGCACCCGTCTCTTATTTCTCCGACCCTCCACCTTCATCTGGCGCGGGCGTTGCCGCGCTTTTCATGCTGTCTTGTCGAGCTCCCCCAACAGCCCACATGCAGCGACTGTTCTTCCTTTCTTTCGCAAACGTCTTTTCTTGACACTTTTGCGACAATGTCAACCGCATCATCTCCTGAGCGAGACGCCGAGGACAAAGGCCCGACGGCCCTCGGAATCGTCATTTCCGTCTCGGCTTTGAGTACCGTGTTCGCAGCAGCAAGACTCTTCGTCAGGGGGAAGATATTAGGCAAAGTCCACTTGGATGACTATTTGATCATTGCATCTGTGGTGAGTTCTCTGCATATGCAGCCAAGAAATCTTCAGCAAACACTTGGAACGTTGGCAAACTGACTGTGCCGCATCGTTTGCAGATCTGCGGTTGGGTAAACGTTGGAACGGCCATCGCCGCGGTGGCGCATGGAAACGGACGACACTTCGATATCCTCGACCTCGAACAGAAACAAGGCGCTATCCTATGGACCATCGCTGGATTCCCGGCGGGCGTCATGTCCTTCGGGCTTCCCAAACTCGCTGTTGTGGCGCTCCTCACTCGGATCATGAACCCTAGCAAGGGACACAGAATATTCTTATGGGCAATGAGTTTGTTCTGCCTAGCGAACTTGGTTGGCTGTGTGATTATTCTGTTCGCGCAGTGCCAGCCGTCGCACTCGCAGTGGGATTTTTCTGTGCTTGATAAAACATGCTGGGACAAGTGGATTCTTGTTTATTTCGCCATCTACTCGGGAGGTAAGCATTGATATACCCAAAGCTACTTGATATGGCTTTGAGCTAAAGCGTCACTCCTCCAGGCTTCTGTGCCTTTGTGGATATTTACTTGGCAGTGTATCCTGCCGTGGTGCTTGCGAAGTTGCAGATGAGCGTCAGAAAGAAAGTTGCACTGAGTGTCGCACTAGGGATTGGCTCAATGTAAGCCACATGGTCTCAATATGCTCAAACAGACACTGACAATTTTCGGCAGCTCTTCAATCGTTGCGATTTACAAGTGTACCAGACTTCCAAGTCTGGCTAGCCAGGACTTTTCGTGTACGTTCCTCAACCGAGCTTCCTTCTCCAACATACTCTTGCTAACTTTGTTATGTTCAGATGACACAGCGGACTTGGTGATTTGGACGATGTAAGTGCAGATCTTTCTCGTGTTATGATGCAGAAACCTGATCGTTGTCCGAAATAGTGTCGAAGGGAGCACGATGATCATAGCCGCGTGCATCCCCGTGCTGCAGCCTCTGGGCGAACTACTATTCGGCAAGCGCATGTTCAGCTCTGGCGGCGGCAAATACACATACGAAAACTACGGTTCTGGGCCCTCAGGGCCGAGCGGCCACATGCGATCGGACAACATTGAGCTTTCACGATCGCGGGAAGCACGAAAGCGAGCTATGAGACAGGCTGACGAGATCAGCTTCGACGATACGACGACAACCACGGCTGTCGCAAAGGGAAGCCAGGAGAGCATACTCAACCAACACAACTTCAACGGGAAGATCGTGAGAACCGACGTGTTTACTGTTAGCGTTCAGCAGAACAAAGAGGCCTGAAAGAAGCTCGCAGCTTGTTCGAGTGCGGTGGAGCGGCGAGAGCGGAAAGAAAAGTCTTGTATGATATTACTGTAAACACCTCTACAGCCAAAAAGTTGAGAACGCCGGACGCCTTATCCTTCTATGAGCATCATGCGTATGATCTGAACCGGTCAGCCATCGGCATGTAGTCCTTTGGCTTAGGCTCTCCAGTTATTCCCCCAAATACCAGCTGCCCCTTCAATTTCCACTTCTGTGGGACATTCCAAGCTTTCGCTACCTCCTCATCAATGATGGGGTTGTAGTGCTGTAGATTGGCACCGATGTCCTCCGCCGCCAGGAGAGTCCACACGGCATATTGCAGCATTCCATCGCTCTGTGCGGCCCATAGAGGGACCTCAGTAGCATAACTAGGATACTTCTCTTGCAAGTCATCGACAATCTGTTGATCCTCGAAGAACAAGATAGTGCCTGCGGCTTTCTTGAAGTTCTTCATCTTTTCGCTCGTGTGTTCCCACTTTTCATCCGGCACCTTGGCTCGGAGAATCTTGGTAATGATGTCCCATAGCCTGTCATGCTGCTGACCGTGAAGCACGATAACTCGGTTCGATTGGGAATTGAAGGCGGATGGCACTTCCGCGAGTGCCTCTTGAACGATTTCGTCGATGCGGGTGGTCGATAAGGGGACTTTTCTAGATAGCTGGTAGTGCGATCGTCGGGTCTGCATCACCTCCAGCAGGTCACTCGCGGAGACGCTGGACGGCGCATCAACAGCGATGTAACGTGGGGGCGTGGATATCACTTCTGAGTCACCAAAAGGGAGTGGGCAGCAGAAGGTATCCTGCAGCATCCTTCGGAGGGGGCGGAGTGCAGCCATGGTTGGGCGGTAAGACGGCGTGCTTTTCTGCTGTGCGATGCACTCCAGATCTGCGAGTAGTGTGAAGAAAAAGAAACGCGGAAAAGCTTAGAAAATTCGGCAGGAGGTGCAGTTTTCAGGGTCCCGCTTGAATGGCATTATAGCCAGGATCACATGCCGTCATGCTGCTCCCACATGATTAGATTGATAAGATCAAAGTCGGAAAACCATCAAGATTGAGACCGAAACTGACTCGTCTGGAGGCCGCGTAACGCGGTGTCCGAATTTCGAGCGGGTCTCCGACATCGCCGAGCTGCGATCCGGGTACGGTCCGGCATTTCAACCCCGAAGCGGTGTGGACGGCACAGCGTCGCTCAGGTTTGTCATGGCTGACAGATGATACTTCACCGATCAAATTGTATTTGCGCGCCAACCGATGTCAATATTGGACTCTCTGTGCTCATGAGGAAAGTTGGTGGTTTAAGAGGAGAGAAAGATCAATTTGACTGAGAAAGCCGGGTTCCTCCGAGCCGAGCCGACCGAGACTGCGATGGACCACACACAGCTCGTGACCGCTGGCAATCTGGCTTCGTGAGCAAGCACGGGAAGAGTCGACAATCCATCGGAATGCCCTAGTCAGAGGGCAGATCTGGTCTGTTGCGGAATATGCTGAAGCAAGTTGTCGTTACTTCCTCAGCAATTATCGCGTCATTTGCTGCCATGCCGTCTTTGCTCATCCCCGAATTCGCCAGTCGCATATGTGCCAGGACCATGGCTGGTATCATGTAAGCCTTTCCAACGAAATCCTGTGTCGGAAGCCTTTGTTCAGCGATGTAAATGAAGCGTCCAAGGATCTTGGCAAACCTCTCCTTGAGCTCAGGTACAAGGGTCCATGATTGGGGATCCGCAAAGTAGCTCTCCATCTGGACGCAAATGAAGAGAATCGCTTGAAAAGCAATCGTCTGGAAGATGGAACTCGAAGTGCGCATTAAAGTTACTAGCGCGTCGTTCTCTGGCCACCCAGTTTTGTCTTGGGGAGGGTCGAGCCTTTCCATTAGAGACATTGCGGTTGACATGGAAATATTGTGGGAGAAGGTGTATAATGGACTTCTGAGTGATCCAAAAGGGATGTGGAGAGCTAACAGTGATCTGGCGCATAAAGCGGCGGGCAATCCATGAGTAAATGCCGTCGAGGTAGAACGATGAGCTGAGTCCGATGAAAGTAGGAGATGTGCTGCAGGGCTTAGCTGTTCATGCAGGATGAATGCTTCGTTGTAGTCGACTGAGCCTTTTATGTTATTGAGAAAATGTGCAATTTGAAGTCTGACTGGCAGAGTGGATATCAGCACCAGAACAGCGGAGATGGCCTGAGAACCTCCTGCGTTGTCCAGATGGTCGGAAGTCATCGGTAATGGCATATCCCAATCGTCTGGAGTCAAAGTAGGTTGCATTCCTTCATCCATAGAGCTCTGCAAATCAAGCTCAAGAATGGTATACCATAGGTTTTGATGCATCACTAGCTCCTCTGGATCAAGTTGATGACCCGTAGAAGATGGATCTCGATGTAGACCCGCCATCATAGCGTTGCGCACCAATGCTCCGGATGAGGGCCAGCTCGCAAGCGCCTCTAGACCGTAGCATTGCCGCATCAGACTAATGAGGCATGAAGACTGTAATGTCGTTATATCGCGGGGATCAGATCGAAGCGCAACGCTTTGCCATGCTTGAATGAGATGCCACCACGTGGTAATCCTGGTGAGAGGGAGTCGGTCTTCCGTCGGCTGGATCGATGCATTGCCGATGGCAATTACCAGCAGTAGATGAATGCAAAAAGTCAAGGACACGCTCTCTGGTGATTCCCAGTGTTTCTCAGCCTCAGCCCGAAAATTCGACTCGTTGAAAAATCGAAAGATGGAGCCGTATGTCTGGAAGTATCTGTCGACTAGCTTGATGGCAATTTCCTTGTCAGGGATTTCATCGAAGATGGATCGCTGAGCTTCCTCGGAATCTCCAGAAACCAAAAAGCGGCGTCGGAATAGTTGGTCTTTAAGATCACTGTAAGAAGTGAATTTGCCATCGGGTTTGATGAAGCCAGCCTGGCTAAGGGGTGTTATGATGTGGTCCAACTGCGCGGTCAATGTCAGACTAATAATACCGAGAAAGTTGATGAAAGTTGGGAGGAAAACCTACTTTTTCAAGAAGACCGTGAACGCTACTTCTTCCGTACCAACTTCTCTTTAAAGGGTTTCGGGAAAACTTTCTTGGGATTGGGGGGGATTCCAAACTCTCGCCAATGACAGTTTCTTGGGGCGTCAATAACGTGATCTCAGGATGATTTTGCACCCTTTCTCTCTGCCCCACGCTTGTCTCCGAAGTGGTTGAAACTCCACAGGCTGCCGGTGATATGTGTGGGGATTCGAGACCAACATCTTCATGCCCTTCAATTGACACTGGCTCGTGGTTAGGTGCGACTCGATCTCGGCTATCGGACCGTGCCGCTTGAGCCTCTTGTGGACGGTGCCTCTCGCCACTATCAGTTGCTGAGTGGTCATAGGTGCATCTCAAGGGAGGATCAGTCTTGGAACACCGATCACAAGGCTGTCCTTTATTACACTTCAGCTTTCGGCGATGACATTGATGGCAGACCAGCTTGGACCGTTCCCGTCGTCGCCGGAAGGACCTAGTCCTGCCTGCGGCCGGAAGGTCGGACATAATGACAGATGACGATTGAAAAGCGAAACGATGAGCGGATGAAAGATAAGCTGGCTTCTGCAGGAAGTGGAATGATGAATGAGGGATGATGGATAACAATCAAATCTGACGGACATGACAGAGAACTCCCTGCTGACATCTGATGAACATCGGTCGGCGACGCCAATTTAGCTGGACCCCACCTGTAACGCCGAGCAACTCTATTTTATACCCTTAGGCCGGACTTAAGAGTGGGTCTAAGCTGACTGTCGGTATGAAAGTTCATCCCGATGACAGCCAAGACGAACTTGTAAATTCGGTATTGTGATATCTCGACCGAAATCGATTCATAACATGGAAAATCTACTGAGGCCCAAAAATCCTGTGGTTCACCGGTATATAATCTTTTCCGCCCTATTGTGCTCTGCGCCGTACTCTCTACAGGTGCGAAATGAGCAACTCAACACGGCGGATAGTTTCAGTCCATGGGCCTATCACAAACGCTTTGCAAACATTGTCTTCTCAACCAATAGTGCTCCGCAAATTTCTACAAGTTCAGACATTCAATGACACTTTCGTCAACAATTTTCAACCCCGCCGTAAACTTTACCGTGACTGGATTGACGCATGTCCGAGTATGATAGTGGTTACTTTTGCTCAACAGCAAGTGTTCTCTAGTGCGCTGACATAGACAGCAGGTTTCAAACAACTGCTTTGAATCATTGGTATATCTCCATTGGCTGAGTACATAGTATGTCACTGGCAAGGATTCGCGTTCCCCCATTCTGGGTCCTCTTCGAGAGCGCACGTCCGTGAGAGTGCACGGCCATCCAATACTACCGTTCGTGGGGTTTCATCTCCTGCATCTCCTACATCCCTGTCGCCGTTGCAAAGAACTTGGAGACTGAATTGTTTCGAAGATCCATCATCGGAGTCCGCGGAGCTTCTCAAATAGCCATTGTTGACGACACTCCCTGACTTCTTCTGGCCTTTTGAGAGAGTCATCGCGGTCTGTGTGTTGAGCAATACCACCTACCCGTCCATCGCCAGCACAAAGGAAAGCCGCCCACGATTGGCCCTAACATTGAAGCTGTTGACCTGGCGATGGGCAGCTGAATTGAAACTCATGCCTGGCCTTTTTTCTTTGTGTAATGCTACTCACTCTCGTAATGGATGGAACGCATCAACCCCTTTCAATGGTAGTAGAACCCGCCTAGCTAAGGTTGAGGTTAAATATCCCTTGAAATGTCAGTTAGATACATGCGTAATTGGAAATAGTGTTTGAAAATATTTCTCAGACCAGTGGGCATAGATCCTTGCGCGCCTACCGGAGGAGTCTGTTTTCAACTACCCAGGCAGTATGCTCTACTTTTTCTCAACTCGAGGCCGACCTACTTCATTCTTGAAAGACGCTGGATCTGCGCGTGGAAAGTGTTGCCATTCTTTAACCTCAGTCTTGGTAGGCTTCAGGAAACAGTCAAGTTCTACTTTGTACGTGTCTTTAGTCAATCCCAAAATACGTGAGAAGGCAACTAGGGACGTGACTTGCATCAATTATTCACGATGAGTGGAGGTTTGCGACCTCACGACCCGTGTTCAGAGCTGCCAAGTTCGCATCTGACATCTGCCTGACATCTGCAAGGGGAAGGATGCATGTTGAATTCCTAATTGCTGACATTCATCTATGCCACTCATTTCCGTCTAATTTCCCTGCACTTTTTGCTATTCGGAAAAGCAACTAGACAAAGAAGAAAGTACGTCCCCCGCGCGGGATGATCCACTTGCTAGCCACGCAGCCAAACATCTTTATTCAGGTTAGAGGCAACTGAAGTAAGGGGCCTCAAAAGTTGAGGGAGGCCTCCGCAATTGATCAGCCACTACAATCAAGTTTGCAGTTGGAACAGGGTAGAAATTTTCGAAGCTCTTCCGCCACTTTTCTCCGAATACCGGATCACTGACTCCAATGACGGCTGTCCGACCTTGACAGCAACCCACCTCCCGATGGCCATGGAATCGGAGATTTTCCAGTTGCAGAAAGATCCCCTCTTCTTAATGGCTTGACGTAGAGGTAAGGTTGTCTTCTATGCTTCTCCAAAGGAAGTCAGCTGCATGTTAAAATCTGCACAAAACTGCAGAGACCTGCAGCCGCCGTGGTGAATCAAGGCTGGTCACGCACCTATGATCCCACAACCATGCAGCACACCGCATGTTGGTACGGATCACATTGCGGTATTTGTGGTCTAGATCCCGCTGACAACGAGGGGTCTGTGTCCACTGTCTTAGAGCCCTGCATGGTATACCGACATATAGGGTGACATCGGCTGCAACCCAATCTGTAAGCAAATCGTGATGTTTGCCCTGCCGATAACAGCTGATTTCAAAATGTTTGGCAAACTGTGGACGCAGGGGAAAAAAAAGAAACCCTCGGCGACAGCCTTTTTGAGCAGTCGAAGAAAAAATGGTCCGAGTAAATGCCCGTGGAACTTTCTGTGACCATGACCTGCTGCACCTCCCTGATTGGTGTTGACGGACATTAATCGATGGACGTCGATCCTCCGCACCTGCCATCTTGAGCACTGGTTGGTCAGTTTATATCGTCTAAATCTCCGTTTGAGGAATCTGGCGGCAACACCGGCACCTGAAGTGGTTTAAACTGGCATGCTGCTATCCGTCAACATACCACGGGAGCTTTTTGCACCCGGGCGGAATGCGGGCTCTCCCGATGAATCTAAATCTATTAAAGAGGCTATTCCCGGCCGAGAGATGGAAGAGAATTCCGACATCATCCTCAGCCATCAAATCTTGAGATCAATCAGACAGAACACTTTTGTCATCATTTCCCAAATTTCACCATGAAGGTCTCCGCAGTTCTCGCTCTCTTCGCGACCTCGGCTATTGCCACTGAGTTCGGCAAGACGTGCAGAGATGAGCACATCGACGCCAACACCGACGTTCTGACAGCCAAGTGCGATACTGGCGACGGAAAGGGCACCCTCCTGGACACCTCGCTCAACCTGAACGACTGCTTTGGGTTCCAAAACAACCAGATCCAGGTACGTACGGAATATCCGAGGCTGGAATGCTCTTATGGTCTTGGAGGTGCACGATCGCGGGTTGCAGTCGCCCACATCCCGGATCCTTGTTTTGCTGACCATTTCGTCATAGTACGCGAACCAGGGCCACTTTGGCGACGTCTGCAAGGACTGCTTCTCATACCGTCTGCCCGACCCCATCTATGAGATTTTCGGCGTCTTCAGGGTTTGGATGAACTGCACCTGCAACGGCAGTCCCACGGAGAGTGCCATCAACCTGGGTAGGTGACGTTCTGGCTTGGCACTGTTGCGAGCCTCATTCTCTTGCATGCATTAGACCCCGGCTGGGCATGGTCGCTGACATCACCCTACAGACAAGACCCCAATCAGCAACAAGTTCGGCACTCTGTCCTGCGCTCGTGGATAGACACCCATGTACACGGGCTTCTTATCTCAATCATTGTTTCTTGCTTGTTTCTGTCTCTTCCGAAAAATGGAGTAGTCAATGGCTTCAATCTTAAAGTCTGGCTAGGCTGGGTATGATTTACGATAGTTCTGGATCTCGTTCGCTACAACTTGGAGGATACCACTTTGAAGACTTCTTGTACATATTTAGCGGCCCAGCGCCGTCATGTTGGAGGATGGAATATCTGGCAGCAACCTCCCTGCTTGTCATTGCCATGCATACTGTAAGACAGCATCTCAAATAGGTAGCCTTGTCAACAAGTCGTTCACTCGTAGCACTGAAGTCACACTCGTGAGACATGCCCTTTATTCAAACTCCCTCAATTGGCTCTACCCATCATTCCTAGGTCTGGATCTATTCCAGACTAGTCTCATCAAGAATGTACACGTAGGCATAGAACCCACACTCAAGCCTCGTTGCGGAAACCCCGCCATCCCAACCCAGATCAAAAGCCTGTTAACTCCGCGCTACGGGCCTACGGCCGTTGCAGTCATCACCAATCAGAGGAGACTCAGCATCGATGACGGAGTTGGCGACCCTTCCCGGCCTGAGCTCGAGATTGACAAATTGTTCATCCGCCTCGCCAGGTTGGGAAGGCTTTCCCAGTTGTACTCGTCTTTCCATGTGTTGTCCGACTTGGCTTGAAGGATGAAGTCATAGAGATTGGCCATTTCTTGACTATCCCACATTCCCTCTCTTCTCTTCATCCTCCGCAAGGCATCGATGCATCGTCGTTCTAAGTCGTCGTTCTCGCAGAACGCGCAGATGTACGACAGCGAAGGCACCACATCTGCCGCGAGTGAGAAGGTGGGCCTCGTTCCTTGCGTCTTGCCGAGGATGATGTCTTCCGCCATGTCCACTAGCTCATTCAAAACTCCCATATCCGAATGCTTCATATCGCAGGGTGTGTCGTGCGAGTTGAAGATTTCCCAACTCTTCCTGGAGAAGTCCAAGGCCTTAAGCTCTTCTCTATCCGCCGGATCGATGCGTTCCGGCAGGCCCTCTTGAAAGGCGTCGAAGCGAACGCACCACTCTTTGAAATGTTTATCGGCCAGATCCCATTCGGCCTGTTTCGTTGAGCTCCTCGAAGTCGTTGATCCAGGCGAGTCCTTGCCATTCTCAGGCGGAGAGGGACATGATCTGCACGTGGAGCCTTCACTGCAGGATACCCACGACTCATCAAACGCTTCGGAGAACATGACCTCGACGAGATGAAGCTGGTATCGGGCCTCGGCGACACTAGTGAAGGGTCTGGTCTGGTCTTTCTCTTCGTCTTGAACGAAGAAGGACAGATCAGGAACCACATCCTCCTCGATTAGCATTGACGCATCCATGCCCATGCACGAAAACATGCCGGCTATGTCGCAAAGCTGGATGAAATGGTTTTCGACGGTTTCGGCGAGACACTTGTCGTAAGCGGATAGCGAGGCTGGATTTCGTCGGTATGCTAGTGCTGCTTGGTGAAGTGAGTCAAGAACCTTTGCTCCGGATCTCAAGTGTTGAACGGCTTTGTCATATTGCCCTCGGATGATTTCGTAACAGACGAAGACTAGACAACTGATCAGGGTGATTCTGATGTTGACTGGTGATGGATCAGCCATAATTTGGATGGCTTCTGAGACGGCTTTTCGGTAATGCCGCGTTGATACATCGCTCAGTTCCAACGAGCTCTCCGTCGCTTGTGTCTCGTAAAAGGGGTTTTCCAAGAATGCTCTGTGGGCGGAGCCAAGGGCGATGACGGCATGCTTGACGGAATCGGAGTAGTAGCCTAGAGGTAGGATGTAATTGCTCCAAAGTTTTGCCAAAGGCGTAGAGGCTCCGAAGTCTGGAACGGTGCAGTTATGCACGTGGTGGAACATGAGTCTCTCGATGTTATCTCCCGTAATATCCCAGTTGACAGGTGCTGTCAGATGCATCACCGACGTATTTCGAATCTGTCGCGCCAGCATGCAAGCGGTAGCAGTGGCGTTCGCGCTTGGCGATCGTGACGCTCGCCTTGTTTGTACAGCATTGAGATTCGGGTATCCATCGCATTTGTGCTTGTCCTTTTTGCATCTTTTGCATGTGGGTTTCTCCTCGTCACACTTCACATGTCGGACTCTAGCAGCAGTTGGTCAGATCCTGTACAGCGAGGCCGGTGATACAAACAAAGTCTAGATAGCGAACTATAGAACCAGGCAAAGAGGCCTTACTTGCTGTGATGAAAGGAAACTTGGGGTCAGTCGAAGCATTCTTGAACCAACTAAAGTGGCATCAGTGTTGGTCACCAACCATGTCAGACATCCGGTCCTAACCTTTGACGCGCTCGCCCTGGTTCGCTTGGGCTTCTTCGGCGCGGGGGCCACCGAAAAGACTCCGGTCCCCGGAATGTGCGCGTCCAATGGCATTATTGGCTTCGATATGCGTACGAAAGAAAGCTTATCAGACAAATCAAGTTGTGAGATCGAACGGAGCTTGATGACAGCTGTCCGTACCGAAACACCGGTGAAAAGGTGGGAGCGCGCTCTCGGATACGGTAACGCGGGGGCTAAGACAGGGTATGCGCCAAGCATCATCACACTTTTGGGCAACGCCCACTATATAAGCCAAGGTGGTCGAATTGGCCAAAAGCGCGCCGACGCGCCCCTCGGGCGCCGATGAGCCCTGGCCATCCCCTGGTTTTCCCTGCGACGTCAGCAACTTCGTCAGGGACAACAAGCGTTTTGGCGCTAACACTTAGTCTTTTACGACGTAGCCAATCATACGACTCAGTCGAAAGTTATTATTCAAGAAATATGGGCCTCCCGAGGATGGGACCGTTCGAGGTTCCCGCAAAATTGTCTGAACTCGACGGAAGAAGGTGCCTAGCTCCGGTGATTCACACGGCGACGCCGATACAAAAAGTGCTTCTTTCAGCCCTACCGGGCAACATGCGTTCAAAAGATCGCGGAATTCTTTTCGTCTTCCTATTGGCGTCTTTGCCTTCTCGAAGCAAACCTGTGGCATCTGCGAATGCCGCTAGCTGAGAATGATTCAGCCCCTGTTTTAGACCGTTGGCTGGAGCTCCCATCTCCACTGCGGGTATTGAAGGTTGAGGAGTCTCGTCAGTGTCATCCCTTAGACGTAAAACTCTCTCGAAGTTGTAGTTGCGACATACGACAGAAGATGGGATGGCAGCCCGGCATATCGATGTTAACCTTTCGGAGTCTTAACCGTTTGTTTCTATCCCTTTGTTCTGACAACGATAATTCGATGAAATATGGCGAGGCCTTTTACTGCTGCCTAAACCTAATCTCCTAAGCTGAAATGGCTTAGCACACAACACGAAAGATTGCAACTCCAGTGCTATTCTTGGCACCGGCACCTGTCTGGTGTGATTACTGATGGACACTGAGATTCTAGAAAGCCCGCCTAGCAGGACTTTAATTCTCTCCGGCTTCCATGGCATAATTTTCCGCATATTCGCCGTGCATCTGAGTGCCATCGGGCTGTCGTTCACGTTGTTATGGCGCTCACACTAGGACCCCCCTTGTACTCTCACATGTCCAACATCTGACGGAGAGTTTGACAGTATGAGCCTCTTGAACATCATAAGGGGATGATGTAATAATTTTCCTGCCGTCGATGGTCAATGAGTAACATTGTTGCGACTTTGCTTCAAGCTCACTAAACGATTTTCGAAACATTCTCCCAGGTATCCTGGGCGACACAGTCTGCATGAATCTCGGTCTCGGTCGAAAGTACAGATATGGTCAATAGCGATGCACGTGTTCTCAGCAAGAGTTAAAGATCTTGCCGGTGGCACGGTCTGGCCTCCCCCGCAAGCCCCGCGCCGAGAAACAGCGATGAGACTCGGAGAAGCACGCTCGGACTGCAAAAGCACATAGCCAGGGGAAAACCCTTTACCAGGTTACCAGTCGTGCTGGGGCGTGCAAGGGTAGCTAAACAAGTGTGCCGACCGTTAAACTACCTTGCCTGACTGCCTCTAGAACAGCAGGCTAGGGGGTGCTCCGCCCCAACTTACCAGGAGAAATCTTCAATGCAACGTTAACATTACCACGAAGGTGACTTTGAGTGCACCCGGCAGCAAACTCCTCCCATGTAGAAGCATCGCATGGATATCGATACACTCTAATCATTTCCTCCATTGCGCCACGATAGAAAGACCAACTAGGATTGTGAGCCGACGTGTAAGAGTGCTTGAGATAGGGTAAAGATAGCGTTCCAGATAGGAAGCTCACCATCCACTGCCTAATCAGAGCAACTTCTGTGAGGTTTTGAACAGTACGAGTCTTGCAGTGCGGTAACTATGAAGAGGGGCTGCTCAGCTGGCTACCGGATATCATGGAAGTCTCACAAAAGCTTCAAGCTTCGCACCGAGCCAACTCAACGACTACAGTGAAGATTCATAGGGTGGTGCTCAGTACCCCCAGCAGATGACTGTAGTACGATCGACATATAATAAGATGTTCTGAATTGTATCGGTGCACATCGCAAATCTCTCCGCGTGAGACTAGGGTCCACGTTTGCAACCGTCGACTCAAAACTTCCGACCGGGCTCCGGAACCGTATCTGACGACATCGACAAATGATATGGGATCAGTGTTGAGTGCATGAAATGGCAGAAATATTCCCTCTTTGGGCTGGGCTGAGACATACGCGTAATTTCACTTCAGATGACACATGTATATCGATTCACCTGAATTCGTGGCTGAGTTGTCAGGCTGATTTCTCAGGGGGAATTGGCGGCAGCATAGCCCTATTCAGCCCTTCTGCGTGATGGCCACCAGTGAGATGTGTGCCAGCGCGTTTGGCAAGTCAAACAAAACTCGCCATATGTTCGGTTTAACAGCAATCTCATCAGTCATCGTAATGTCACAATACCAAGAGTGGTCCTGATGTCTTCGACCTAAAGAACTGGTGAGGATTGCGGGTACTTCGTGTCGTTCTACCAGACTTTAGCGACCCCGTTTGGCATGGTCTACTCCAGTTTACAGGTTCCCAAGTGGAATCGAACAGCGGCCTAGAGCCGTCCAAGGTTGCAACCAACGGGCCATGCCTCTTTCATGGTTGGTGATTCCAACTAAATATGGGAGCCGAACACACAGTCGGCATATTCGTGCCGCGCGTCAAGGATCGATAGGCTCAAGACCCAAGGCAAGGGGATGAACACCGAGGCCTCCAGCTGAGACCCCACTGCACTAGACATGCAGGAGACGTCTGATTGAGCAAGTTCGGCACAGCCCCCATCAATACGGGCGAGGTAGGGCTTAGGCAGCCGTTTTGGCAAGGCATTTTCCCCGTCTTTGGTCCAATGAGGGTGGCCCTGCTAATTTCTAGTCTCGTCCGGCGCCGTTACGATTCTCGGAGCCTCAGTCCATCGCATTCTCGGCCCCCGGGAAGTACCCGCTCAATCTTATTATGACTTCATGTCAGGGCCGTCGCGTGAAGTGCGCGGGGGCCGAAAACAGCTTTATCCTCAGATGCGTAAGTAGAGAAATCTCAAAAGTCCAACTCCTTGCTAGCAAACTCAACCCATTTCAACAAATATTGTCAACTTCTCTGATGGCGATCTTGCCGCGCTTTGCAACTTATGGCTGCATGATATGTCAGGCCAAATTCACATGCGCTACCGACGTGTGTGTAAGCGATGTAAATTTGTTTTCGACACTGAACATCGCTATGGCACACATGCCTGTAGAAGCTCTGGTTCTCGAGGAACTTCGCCAGTGGCAATACCCACTACCACTTCGCCAAGGTAGGCCAGCCCTCGGACCAATCACTAATCAAAAAACCTTCAGTCGTCCGACACTGACGAGTTCAAGATCCCCGAAGAGGAACTGTTCCATAAGGCCTATCAAGACCAAACTAGAAGATGGCTGATGATATCCCATCAACCATTTCACCGAATATTCTAAACGACAAGTAGGTCTTTTACAATTTTGGCGTGTCATGTTTCCCATTAGCTAAACAGGGGTACCTCCAGCAGTAACTGTGCCAGTCCCCACAGCCCTGGAAGTCCTCAGAAAGAGAGACTGCAGCGACCAAGTTGCGAGCGAATATTGAGACCCGGAGGAACTGATTCACAAGACGACTTTTGTCACGGACGATAACAGTCAAGAAGTACCGGGTGATATAGCAGGTACATGTGATCATTCCCACACACAACTTTGTCGACTTTCAACAACAGAACATGAGGTCTTCGGGACACGGTACAAGTCGCACCTGACCTCTTCTACAATTCGTCTGTAAAGACGATTCAGCTTAGGCTGATCGACTATCAGCCTCCGGGACTCCTTACGGCACGGGCCGATCCTTGCAGCCATGTGGCAGGCAATTGATCCAGATGCCTAGGCATGCACATCGGCATCGGTCATTTCGGACGAACTTCGCTCTGATCACTGGCCAATACCGTTGCGCATCATATCTCTTGGCATCTCAAGCGGTCTTCGCTTGATGCAAGATTGCTACGATGAGGCCTTGCTACTCAGGGTCGAGGCGGCGTTTGCCAAGCTGCGCGGACGTCAAATGCGGACTTTCGGGGTTGCAACGGCCGAACATGCAGATCGTCGAGAACCACAAAAACGAGGTCGCGTTGCACCAAAACTACGAATGAGCTGCACCGAGCCGAGAAAGTTGTATGCATGCTGAATGGATCCTGTCTCAGCATGTGCTTGGCCTACCGATAGGAGGTCCGCGGACACCTATCGCGTCCCGGTGCCAGCGGTTTAATGCCATGTAGATAGAGAGATGCACTGGTTATAAAGACGAACCAGACTGTCCAGGCATCCGACGAACGGCTTTAGTACAAACCCTCAATTCAGATGTTTATCGAGTTCCTGGATCACCCATAACTACATCTCAACATGGCGACCGAGAAGAAGATGCGAATTTTGATTGTAGGCGGTAGTGTCTCCGGGTTATCTTTGGCCATCATGCTAGAGAAGTTCGGCATCGACTACCTGATCCTAGAAGCCTACCCTACAATCGCGCCTCAACTTGGTGCGAGCATCGGTCTCCTTCCCAACGGTCTGAAGATCCTCGATCAATTGGGATGCTACGAACGCCTGCGTGAAATCGGGGGCGACATCTACTACAAGTGCTCCATCAGATCCTCAGATGGGCGGATTCTGTCAGAAACGAAAGACGCAAGTCTTTCTGAGAGCATTGAGAGCATGTACGTCGCCAAGTTCGTCCGATGTATCTGCTACGATTGACTTCGACTAGGACGGGCTACCCCTGCGTTTTCATCGACAGGCAAATGCTTCTCCAGGTTCTGTACGAAAAGATCCGTCACAAGGATCGCGTCTTGACGGGGAAGCGAGTCTCCCGGGTGGAGATGACCGACTCAGGTGTCACTGTCAAGACACAAGACGGAAGTACATACGCCGGAGACATTCTCATTGGGGCCGACGGGGTCAGAAGTACTATCAGACAGGAAATGTGGCGCCTTGCTTCTGAGGAGAAGCAGAATGTGTTTCCACCAGACGAGGCCCAAAGTAAGTCATTGCAAGCAAAAGATTGTGGTGAATGACTTTCTTACAAATGCCGAAGGTCTCAAGTCCAACACAAAGTGCATCTTTGGCATTTCGAATCTTCCCAAGGGCTGGCGTGGGATGCAGCATTCTGCCTTCAATGATGGGCGGAGCTACCTGCTGGTTCCAGCACCGAAAGACCGGGTTTACTGGTTCTTCTTCCACGTGATGGACGGCACCTATTACGGGAAAGACATCCCGAGGTTCTCAAAAGAAGACGAAAAGGCGCTCGCATCGAAATATTTTGACGACAATATCTCGGATTCAATCACGTTTCGCGATATTTATGAAGGACGACAGGTTGCTACACTTGTGGCATTGGAGGAGCACGTCTTCTCTCGTTGGAACTACCGAAGAATTCTGCTCATCGGCGACTCAGCGCACAAGGTACGCATATCGTGCTGTGTGTTTGTTGGTATACATGAATCGCTAATACGTGGTCCATACAGCTTCACCCGATCACAGCCCAGGGCGGCAACGGCGCCATCGAGACAGCAGCAGCTCTTGTCAACACGCTGGTTTCAACACTGAAATCAAATTCTCAGTCCTTGTCGGACAAGGATATTGAGTCTATGCTTGCGCAAGTTCAGACAAAACGCCAAGACAACATCACCGAGGTTATGCAAGAAGGGCGATGGGTCAATAGCATTATCTGCCAGCAGCTGCCCCTCTCCAAGTTCCTGATTGGCATTATTGTGCCTTGGCTTGGTGATGGTCTTTTCCTCAAAAGCTGGTACAAGAGCTATTTGAGAGGTACTCAGGTAGAGAGCCTGGGCTTGCCTCACAGGCTGGTTTCAAAGTCATCTCACGCGGCTGCAGGCTCGCAAAGCCAACTTCGCAGCTGGGCGATCTGGACAACTGGAGTGGCCTGTTCTGGGGTTGCTGCTTTCATGCTCATGCGACTCCGTAAGGTGTAGATGCATGAGACAAATGGTATCTTGACTGTATTCTAATTCACTACTAGGGTTTCATAGTCTTCACAAGAGATCTTCTGTTCCTTGTTTCCTTCGATCGGTCCTCTTTCTTCGGCTGGACCTCCATCTTATGGCAGCATGCCGCCATCAACTAGCATCGCTTGACCGGTGACGTATGATGCAGCATCACTGAGCAGAAAAGTGATCATTGCCTCGACCTCTTCGGGCTGCCCAATTCGCCCAAGCAAAGGTGGCGGAAGGACAGCTCCAGTCGCTGCAAACTCCATAGATGCTGCCAGAATAGGGGTCTCAATCGGTCCACTAGGTGAAGTTAATAAGAGCTCCTCCAAACATGAAGTCTCCCCAGATTCATTATCAGGGTAAACTTACGGGCAGACAGCGTTGACTCTGACACCCTTTCTTCCAAACTCTCTCGCAGCGCTCTTGGTCAGTCCAACGACTGCATGCTTACTCGCGGTGTAGGCCCCGTGGAACTCCAATCCATACAAGGAAGAAACAGATGCAACATTGACGATAGACGCTCCCTTTCCATCGTCTTTCAAGGCCGGAATTTGAGCTCTCATAGCGTTCAGAATTCCCTTGCAGTTCACTCCCATCACAAAGTCCCAGTCATCGTCCTCGATCTCCGCAATCGTCGCTCTGTTTCCCTGCCGTCCCAGTACGCCAGCACAGTTAGCGGCTCCGTCAAGCGGGCCGAGCTTCTCCACCGTCTCGGCGATCCACGCCTCAACCGCCTTTCGGTCCCTCACATCGGTGACCTTGGAAAACACATTCTCTGTGCCATACTGCCCGGTGAGAACGGCTGCCTCGGACGTAAGCAGAGCCTCGTTGACATCGGTTATCGATACCCGCGCGCCAAGGGACGCCAGTTTCTTCGCCGTCGCGAGGCCGATGCCTGATGCTGCGCCTGTGATGGCGATGACCTTGCCCTTGAAGTCGCTCATAGCTGTTGTTGATAGTTGGGGTATCGATTGTTGTGAGAGTGAAAAAAGCCTCAGGAGGGGGGAAAGCTTATCCTCCAATTTTCGGCCGATGTGATGATCCTCCACCTTATGCATGATGAGTAACGCAAAACGGACCTATTATGGTTATCCGAGGCTCTAGTGCGTCTCCTTTCGGTGATATGTATCCATCGCGGGCTGGACCGACAGGGGACGGTGACACCGCCGGTCGGAGTGGGGCCGCCAGGTTCGGATATCAACGCAACGTGGCCGGATAATCCAAAGAGGCTATTACAGACGCTGCTTATTTGAGTTGCAAGACATATCTGGAGGTAAAAGGAGGTCATGATGACCTTTGAGTATCGATCTAACTCCCCACCGAACGTCGATCTCCATGGCATCACCATTTTGGCTCTCCGCCCGGGGCCCCGACGCGCGGACACAGATGTGATCCGACATGTTTTCGGCTTCCTATGTATTGATGAAATGTTGGGTTGATCAATCATATTTCTCCGAATGTCTCATGCAATAAATGGTCTTTAATCGAGCCAATCATCCTAGAGTGCCCAGTAACCCCGCATCCAGGCTCGAAGTGAGACAGCAAGACGGGCCATGCACGCAAGTATGAGGGCAGCCGCCAAGATTGGGCTGAGGCGAGGCGTTTTTGTCACGCGCTTCTTCGCAACAAATAAGACTTGACAGGGTGGTCTTCCGCTTATTTTTCTTTTCTAAATTCACAACGCCCGCCAACCGCCAATATGTGGCTCATAAATACCGATACTCTGACATTGAAAGAGGTCACGGGCCCATTTGCTCATGATTATGCGATTCTTTCCCACACATGGGGCTCCGACGAGATAACCTTTCAGGATATCAGGTCTTATGAAAGACATGAGATCAAGAAAAAGAAAGGGTTTTCGAAGGTTGCAAAAACCTGTGAGATTGCACACCAACAAGGCCTTGAGTATGCATGGATCGACAGCTGTTGCATCGACAAGTCAAGCAGTGCGGAGCTCAGTGAAGCTATCAACTCCATGTTCGCTTGGTATCAACACTCAAAAGTCTGCTTCGCTTTTCTCTCTGACCTACAGCCATGCGATAGCAAGGATGTGGCCTCAAAGATAAGTTTCCCATATGCCGAAGAAACGTTTGGTCGTTGCCATTGGTTCACTCGCGGGTGGACCCTGCAAGAGCTCATCGCGCCTGACAACATCGAATTCTACAATTGCGAATGGAAACAGTTTTCTCGAAAGACCGATTGCCTCAATATCCTATCGAATATCACAGGAATATCCTATGCGGTTTTACAAGATTCATCAAGCCTGCGACACACTCCAGTGGCGGTCAAGATGTCCTGGGCCGCAACTCGCGATACAACGCGGGTTGAGGACCGGGCATACTCTCTTCTCGGCATATTTGATATCAACATGCCAATGATTTACGGCGAAGGAGATAAAGCCTTCCGCCGCCTTCAGGAGGAAATCGCTAGAGAAACCAACGACTTGTCTCTATTTGCGTGGAGGGCATGCCCTCATTCCGAGGGAAAATCACAGATATTTAGAGGGCTTTTTGCAACGTCTCCGAGCGAATTCAGCTCCTGTGCCACCATTACAAAGTCAGTTGCCAGGAATGATACCCAACAAGAGTTTTCTCTCACGAACAAGGGTGTTCAAATCCAAACGAAACTATTCAAGCATGCGGACAATGCCTACATCATGTCGCTTGGCCTCACATTGGCAACCGGAATTCCTGTCTGCATCTCTCTTACTCGAACCACTGACAGATTTGTTCGCAACGAGCCTTGGTCGCTGGAATATGAGCGGACTGTGACGAATGCGGATACCACTCGAGAATTGTTCACCATACACGTACGCAAAGACGTCAGTCCTCAAGAAGATTCAGCCCTTCGTAAGAGGATGCACAGGTCATTTCGAATTACCTTCGAACTCCCAGCATCTCTTGAACTAGAGATGGTTGTGCCGGATCCTAAATACTTATGGGACAGCTTTCATTTCACCTTCCTCAGCAACGATTCTAGCAAGTCCTCGGCAGCAAGGCTCAAAATCATCATTCGTGGGACTGATGGGAATTTCAGTGAGGAGTTCCCTTTGGTCCTCATACTCGGCTGGACAAGGACACTTCAGAAGCCTTTCGCAGTCCTATACGGTGCCACAAAATCCGCAGATACCGCGAGAGGGGCTGTCCGAGACGTACTTCCCACAGACTTTCCGGATCTTATAGGGGATGACGTTGACTGGGGCCACGGAAGGCAGGACATCTTCGAGAATGCCGTGTCAACCGTTTTCTCAACTCCTCGATTTCAAGCCATGGAGGTTCAATTCATTAATGCTAAGATGATGGTCCTACATCGCGGCGTCCGCAAGAGCTCTGCATATGTGGCGAGGTTCCACGCAAAGTTGGAGAGCCGCTGCGATGATGCCGATGTTATCACCTACCACGTCTGCTTGTCGGGACTGCTTTCCAGACTGGAAGGTCGCAAAGCTGTATCAAATGCTTATACACATGTGCTTGCAACAAATTCAAGCTTAGAGGAGTAGTTTACTGCAGTATCAAACGTGCGAAGCACTGAGATTTTCATTTCACAAATGCTGAGGTATGTGTTTTCTGAGACACGTGTACACGCGTCTCTGTAGCATAGGTAAGTAGGCAGATAGGATTTTATTACATACACGTGATAAACTGGAACGTAATGAGGAGCTCTAGCGAAATTTGCAAGACATGTGCGACAGACAATCCGGAACAAGTTAGACCTTGCGAAGACTCCAGATTTGAGCTCTTGGTATTCTCGTTCGCGCACCACTCATGGTAAGCGCATGGCATTCGACGCGCCCATCACAGGCTCTCTTCCAGTCAGCCTTGGCTAGGCAGCAGCGCTCCGAAATGGGATGCCGTACCGTACTCGCCACGTATCGTCAAATATGATTCTCAGCTTTCCTCATACGTACCATCAACTTACGTCATTTCATATCACAAGACAGCTTTGGCCACCCCTACATTTGTTCCCCCCCCCCGCCCTCATTTTCCTTGTTACTGATATGACCTTCACAAAAGATCAGCATGCGTTGATGCCTTGATACCATGGCACCTAGCTACGAATATCTAAAGAATATCGACAATGAACCAGACCGTCGCCGATTCGCGGCTGATGAGAATTCACGCCTTCTGGAGAATGGAAGTGAGTCGGCAAACTATGACGACAATTGCGCGATGAACAGTGGCCAGCCTCGCAATGTTCTCAAATCCTTCACGAGATCGGCGTGTGAATTGGTCCCAGAGTGGAATGAAATCATTTTCGGAAGATGTTTCTTGCACGTCTGCGCCGTCGTCAAGCTTACTATCCTGAGTAGTAAGCTGTTCACTTTTAATGCCCAAGCTGTCTTCTCGCATGTCTTCGTAAACTAACCACCTACCACTCAGATTATGCCAACTTCCTTCTCGTCTTGGTGCCCCTTGCTATCATGGCGGGTCAACTCAATTCATGGAGCCCAGTCGCCATATTCGCCCTGAATCTGATTGCTGTGGCACCGCTCGCTACTACATTGGAATTTGCCATTGAGCAAATGTCGATGAGCCTGAATGACGGCCTCGGAAACCTCTTGATGGCAACATCCGGGAATGTGGTTGAGATCATAATCGGCATTATTGCGCTCAAAGATGGCCAAATTGAAGTGGTACAATCAACCGTGCTTGGCTCCATTCTCTTGAATCTACTGCTCGTTACGGGATCATCGTTCTTCCTTGGCGGTATTTTCAATATGTGCGATCAAAACGGCGAGGGGGTTGAACAAAACTTTGCCTCCGCTACAGCACAAACTACTCGCTCATTCATGACGATGTCTCTAGCATGTTTGGTCATTCCTGCTTCAGTAAGTCAGGGCGACTGAGTCACTTGGAAATAGTTCTGGGAACGAGCTAATGGTCTGCATAGCTTTATGCAGCCCTTTCAAAAGCAGACTCGGACGACAAAGAGCACTCCATTCTACTTTTGTCAAGGGGCACAGCCATCATCCTCCTGCTTCTATACTCCTTGTATCTGTTGTTCCAACTTCACACACATCCGGACCTCTTCAGCACTCAGATTCCCTATGAAGAGAATACCGACGACCAGCCGATTATGAATCTCTATACTGCGGCTTTTATAGTGGCATTTACCACTTATCTGATAACTGTATGCGCGAGTTATTTTGTCGGGTGTATCGGCAACGTCGTCGATACAATCCATGTAAACGGGAACTTTATTGGAATTGCATTCATTCCGGCTGTTAGTAACGCGGCTGAACATCTTATGGCTATACATATGGCCATTCGAAATAAGATGGATCTCACTATAGGCATTGCTGCGGGCTCTTGTATCCAGGTTTCGCTTTTTACCACTCCTGTGCTCGTCATTCTTGGTTGGGCTGTGCTTGACAAGCCTATGACTCTGCGCTTTGAAATGTTTCAAACAATGGCACTGGTCTTTGCTGTCCTAGTAGCATACACAGCTCAAGACGGCAAGTCCAACTACCTCCACGGGGCTATGTTGATCGGACTCTACAGCATTATCACTCTGGCGTTGTATGTTTCTCCTTCCGATGCGCTTGACAAGGCGTTTTGCATTTCGAATGCATGATGGCAGGATGCTTTAGTGTGAAGACAAAATGGAAATGGGCTAGTTTTGTCGACAAAATAATTAGTACCCATGAAACAGGTAGATACTTGATAATTACTTCGAGTCTCCCACCAGTACCGTCCTTCTTGGTGTCTAACTAATACACAAGAGCGCTGAAATGTTTGCCATGTGTGAAAACTTTGAAGAAGGGCAAAAGGTGCTTGAACACGCTCTGCTCGTCGGGAACACCCACCAGCTACCTGTGACGCGGCGTTTCACCTTCTTCGTCCGGCCTATGAACCCATCGTCGTCAAAGAAGTTATTGTTTTCCGTCCTGATCTACGTCCCCTTATCATTTGCGGGCAAAAGCATCGTGGAGTACAGCTTGTTTGGTTCAGGACCCCAAAGCGAGAAACATGACTTTGCAATACGTAGGGGAGCTGGACCTGTCGTTGCCTTCCAAAGTCCGAAAACATGGCGCGATTGCGATTTTTGCTTGCTCGTCCGAGATAGTAGAAAGAGAAGTCGGCGCGCTTGCATTTCCACCAATTGGCCCTATTTTAGCACTCTTTATTATGAGCTCTTGTGGCATTGCAACGACATTTATGTGCGGTCTTTTGGTCCCTTAGCCAAAAGAATATCAGGAGAGGAATGTGCAATGCGAAGACCGAATTCTTGGGGCCAGAATACAAGTTGAGCCATCTGACAGAGGTTTCAAAGACCACATGTGGGACTGGTTGCCCGTGGGATTTGATAGTGGTGGAGGGTTAGAGTTACAGTATAAATCATCTGGACTAAGAGAACTTTCCTACGTTCGCGGAACTATAAATAATATACAATTTCACTGTATTGTTAATTACAAGATCGGAACTGCTAGAACCATCTACAAAGGTCTGTAGATAGTAGGCAAGATGGCAGAATTTGAATTTGGCTCGTCTCGTGGACTGCCATGATTCGCCACTCCGCCCATGGTATCAACGTAAAAGACGAGCACTGCCTCATGAAACTCCTACAACTCGCCTCCTGGTTTCTGCCCATACACAACATGAAACGTCAAATACGAGTGTATCGACGTATTCATCAAGCTTTTCCTCACATCAATCAAGAAAATCTCAACCTCGCTCGCGCTCCACTTCAAGCCTCTGGTCAGGGGCGCCATACTAACGGCCTGCAACGCATCAATAAGCATACTGCGGTTGTACAGCCCAACAGTCTTCAGCTTCTGGTCCCTCGGCCAAACCCCAATGGGCACCTTCCACACCTTTTCGGTCACATTTTGGAATCCGCAGTTTCTTAACAGTTCGGGGTTGCGCTCCATCATCAACGGATCGATACCGAAACTCCGAAACCCGGACATGCAGAGGTCTACAAATTTGCCGTAACCGTACTGCTCCGGTCCGGGCATCGTCCCATCGTCACATTCAAGATGAAAGCGGAGTTCTTGCAGCTCGACCCAGCCGCCAGGCTTTAGAGACTTGTAGGCTTCTGAGAGGAGTCCAGGCCAGTTCTTGATGGCCATGCACATGTGCCGCGCGTGCACAAAATCGAGTGAGTTCTCGGGCCAAACCCAGTCTGCCTCGGCGTCATCGATCATGAAGCGAACATTGGGGGGAACCCAATCTGGTTGGATCGGGGAGAGATCGATGCCAAGCACGTCTGCTTCCGGGTATTCATCGCCGACTTTGGGCATGTTAGCCTTGGCTCATATATTGGTTCAATGACCGAATAGGGGATGCGAAGTGGGGACGAAATCGCTTGGCCATGCGACGACATTCCACCGCGAGGATGAGCAAAAACACGCCAAGCATCGGATCGAGAGACACAAGAAATAAGAAGAGACAACAAGATGCGCGCAACAAGGGTAAGAGGGAGATGGAAAACCTACTGTCGATCGCCCAGATCCCCGTCCCCGTGCCGATATCAACAATCTTCTGCGGGTTCTCCAGCGGCGCGCTATGCAGCTTGCCATCCATAACGTTGACGCACATCGCATGCTTCATGTCCTCGCGGTCCTGCTCGGGCTCGTCGTTCGGAAGCAGGTACCGTCCTTCCATGTACTTGTGATATCGCCGCGTGTTCTCGAAAACATAATCGCGCACGCTGGCCGACATCGACGTCGATGCCGAATGAGAACTTGCCGAGTCGAAGCCTTCATCCCACGTCTCGTCCACCCGTGATGACGCGCCGTCATCTGTGTCGGCTTCGACTGTGTTCTCGGCTTCGAAGGGTTGTTGCGGCGACTGTGCCCCAGGTCGCGATTCCTGCGGCTCAGAGGCTGGCGGCGCTGTCGTTGCGGGGGCTGCTGCTGTGTCCGCCATGGCTGCTTCAGCTGACACGAGCCAAGAACCAGATAGATGTTGATGATATGTCGAATCTTCAATGAGTCTGATGTCGTCTCAGTGATGAGAAGAGGGACGCGTGATCTCGGCCGTAACAGTCGTCAGATGTCGCGCTGAGGGCACGAGCGGTCGACCAGGGATGTGCCCTTGGAACTGATGGGGAACCCTGACGTTGGAGATCGGCGACTGCGCGAACTGTCACTGAGGGGCAGCTCGGTGTATTAAATGCCCTCAAGAAACCTTAAAAGCCAATCGCGGGAGCCCGGATGCGCAGTCTCGGCGGACGAGATTCGGTCGAGTCAGCCAGATCGATGGGACAATCGTTAGTTGCTCAGGGCGAATTCAGCATGAAGAAGGAAGCAAAGAGAAATTTGACCAGGGGCCAAAGAAGAAAAAGCCGTTGGACTGGTTAAACTACGAAGCGGCTTCTGCGTGGTGTCGTGTCAGCAATGCATCAGCCAACACCGGCCTCAAGTGCGCGAACAGAGTGAGCTACCTTCACTGAGATCAAGTGTCAAGACACTAAAGGGGAAAATCAATGCCACCACCAAAAGATGCCACCCCTGCGCCCATCCTGCCTCAAAGAGAGCACAGCCTATCACGCCACGCTACCTGACGTCTTAGCCGGCTTTGGTCGGAGCGGCGGCGCTGGCACCAGCCTCCATTCCAGCTAGCTCAGCGGCGGATCTGTCTCTCCGCGAGGGGACGCTTGGGAAATTTGGAGTTGGACGTGGCCAGGAGCAGGATAGCCGGGACGCCGCCGATGCGGTGCACCAAAAGAGGCCGGCCTGGAACCCATTCGCATGCGGTGGCGTTGTCGCCCGTGTCTCTGATCCGTCAAGTCATATTCATGCTTCCCCCAATACTGCCCGCTTCCTTTGAGATACCTGCCCCTCTCCTGTTTATTAACCCCTCATCCAACTCCTATTTAGCCCGCCTCTTCCTGGTCATTTGCGTCTAGTCCGGGATTTAGTCTGATATCGTCCCATTGGCTGGACGGCGATATCTCCTCTCTTTGAAGAGCCGCGAGGAGGGGAGAGGGGGAGGAGGATTTTCACCCAACAGCGCAACATTGGACGTGCGCGGCACGTTGTCGCCGACACATGGGTGGCTACACACTGAGCTTCCGCATCGAGCTAATAGCGCTCCTTCAGCTGAACCTCGCTTCACTGCAATCGGGAAGAAGGGGACTTTGGGTCTTGGATGGACGGGATGGATGAAGGCAGAGGTCCCGCTGGCTGTTTATCATTCCTTCGCTTCTCTTCTCCTCTTCCGCTGTTGACCTGTTGGGTGTTCCCCTCCTTGATCTCAACCCGCTTGGTATCGATTGATGTCAGCACGGACAAGCTCAAACCTTTCATCCCATTCTGCCCACATTCCGTGCCTCTCTATTGTCTTCCTCCGCGAGCCGTCCCGTGTGCCCGGTCACTGCACTTTTGGTGCCGGTGTGACGTCTGCGTATGCAATCAGACCGTTTTGATCGACAGACGCGCAGCAGCAATCAATCACCGCATTCTCCAACGCACATACGAGACCCAAAAGAAGGAGTCGTGTAACAAGCCACTTGCTTGATTTCCACCAGTCAATTCCCCACAAAATAGCCAGACTCCATCCTTTTAGGAAAGAGTTTACAAGCTTGTTCCTAATGTCGGGAGACGTCGGCGATCAGGTCCGGGCGGAGGCGACCGCCGCCGCGGACGAAGTCACCGCGGCCCTCCAGACATTCCTCAAGGAACCCGGGACCGCCGGGAGTGACCTCGACAAGGGCCAGCGGCGGCGCATCGTAGACGCCGCGCAAAAGCTCATCTCTGCGGTCAAGGACCCGGGCGATGAGTGGTTTGACGCGACAGCGCAGGTCGCGCAGATGGGTGCGAACAGGCTGTTTTGGGAGTGGAAAGCATATGACCACATCCCGCCGGAGGGGAGTATCTCACATGCAGAGCTCGCTAAGAAGGTTGAGGCCGAGGAGTCTTTGATACGTAAGCGAAGCGACCGTAGGGGAAGCTTGTGAGGCACTGTAGACTGACACTTGCCAGGGAGAATCGGAGGTGTGCTCACGTCGATGGGCATTTTGGAGCAAGTGGGTGATGACGCTGTTGCTCACACGAAGCGCTCGCGCATTTACGTCGACGGTCAACCCGCTGGCCAAATCGTCGGCATGGCGTACGTCCGCTCTCTTCCTCGTGCATATTACACACACTGACACTCACCAGCTGGGAAAATGGAATGGTGCCGTACGTCCAAATGCCAGCATACTTCGAAAAGTACGGCCGCAAAGAACCGCAGACGCTCAACCACGTCCCAGGCACCTTCGCCTACGGCGTGCCAGAGTACGGCTGGTATGAAATGCTGCAGCACGACCCGCCACGCATGCAGCGCTTCCTGCGCGCCATGGGTCCCATCGAAGAGAAGATGCCCATCTCGGGCATCTACGACTTCACGTGGGTTGTCGACTACGCCAAGGCGAACCCGACGGACCGGGCGGTGTTCGTCGACGTCGGCGCCGGGCGGGGCCAGTCCATCAAGGCGATCCACAAGGAGAACCCGGAGCTGCCGTTAGACCGGTGCGTGCTGCAGGACCGGCCGGAGGTGGTGGAGGCCGTGAAGCAGCTCGATGACGCCGACATGAGACTCGTCAGGAAGCAGGTCATAGATTTCCACAAGGAACAACCCGAAAAAGGTACGCGATCCCCCCCCCTCTGCACTCGCGATCGGGAGGTGTGAGACATTGATGCTGACTGCTGCAGGCGCTCTTACATACTGGATCAGGCGGTGTCTGCACAACTACGGCGACGAGCTCGCCGTCAACATGCTCCGCCTCATCGCCGACGCCATGGCCGCGGACAGCCGGCTGCTGATCCAGGAGGACGTGATGGGCAACCCGCCGCATTACACCTCCACGATGCTGGACTTCATGATGTTGACGTTTGGCGGCAAGCAGCGCACGCTCGAGTGCTGGACCGACGTCCTGGGCCGCGCGGGGCTGGAGATTCGCAGCGTGGCGAAGGGCCAGGGGCCGTGGAGGCATCTGGCCGTGATCGAGTGCGTCAAGGCTGGGCATAAGTGAGACTCGTTGTGAGCATCGGGCCGGGTTGGGGGTTCAATCAGTTGAGAGCTTGCGCCCAGCCTGCATGACGCAGCGTGTCGCGGCGGTGATTTGTCTGTTGCTCATCAGGAGTCGATGTTCAACGAGCGGTGAGGACGGCTGTTGGAATTATTCGAAGACTAAGCCTAAGCGGCGTTGGTTGAGCGGAGCATGAGCGAACTGGTGGGACGGGGAACCCGGATCGACAGGAGGCGTTTCCACGTTCACGGTCAGATCCACCGCTCGCCAAGGGCTTTTGACATGTTGAAGCGGAGTTCGATTTTTTTCGTGCGCAGCGTTGCAACACCATAGTGTCTGCAGATCTCACGATGTTAATACACAACAGCGAACACATCACAATTTTTGTGCCTTATGTCCATCAAGACCGCCTGACTCGTCCCCGTACCTGAATTGGACATTGTGATCCGTCATCTGACCTTTGAATCTTCACCGCCTCTTCCACCGGAAGCCCAGCCGATACGGGCCGGTCCGTTCGTCGGCCACCGGATCCGGGCGGAAGGCCCGGGCTTCAGGTCCAGGACACCGCCCTTCTTTGTGTCTTTGGTAAAGGACGGGTCCGGGGTCTAGCGGTGTCCACCGCCCCCTTTTGCTTTACATTCAAGTTGCAGTAGCATCGTGGGTTGGTGCTACATCTCATTTAGGCTCTCAAGATCAGATGAACAGTGAGCCGCATTTGACTGAGAATAGACTACATCAAGATGAATTGAGAGAGTTCACAGTCAAGACATGGGTTTGTGTTATTTGATTTAACATGTTTCGATTGAAAACCTATCAATACTTTCTCATATTGTGTACGGGTCTCGTAGTCTCCAGATACATCCTCCGCCATCTTCTCTCCTCAAAAGAACTTGCCGCAACTCTCATCGCGTCATTCTATCATCTATGTGTTTCGCTATGCCAGTCTGATATTCGACCAAATCTGTTCATGCCTCATTCCTTCATTCAGGAAACAAAACTTCTCAACAACAAACATTACAAAAAACGAGTTAGGCAGTACCGCAAAAACGAAAAAAAGGACAGAAAAGAAAGAACAAAAGTGTCAAAATGCTGGGTATAGAACGCCAATGCAGCCTGCCCAGCCGCGTGTGCAAATGCCAAGAATAATGCATGCGAATCCGTGTCCCCCAGTGCCCGTATTTCGGTAAAGCAGTTTCAACAACAGCGTCGAAGCAGAAATAATAAAAAACGATTGGCGGTTGAATCGGTCGATGGATTCAAGCCGTCTTGGATCGGCGCCAGCCAAACCAGCCCCTCTTCCGCGAGTTGAAGTCGCATTTCTCGGGCGTCTCCTCGTCCAGCTCGAGCCTGTACCGTCGCACACTGCCCGTGTCGTCGTCGAAGGCGACGTGCTTCTCCTTCGGGACGAAGCAGTCCGGGACGAGGTGCCGCCTGCACCAACCCTTCACGCCGCGGCTGGCGGCATCGATAGCCGCATACTCGAGCCGCCGCGTCCGGTCGCTGGTCCAGTAGTGCGTCGCCTGCGGCGGCAGAGTCGCGACCTCGCCGGCGGCCTCGCTGCTTTCGGGCTGCTGCTGCTGCTGCGTTGGTGAAAGCAGACCGCGCTGGTCGAGCTCGAGGTCTTCACCGCGCGGGGACGAGCGGCGGCGGTTGGCGAGCTCGAGGTCCGTCGGGTGCGCGGGGAAGTGGAAGAAGGTCGCGGGCTGGGCGTGCGCGTGCGAGGAGCGCGAGGAGGGATGGTAGAGGCTGCTGCCGCTGGTGCGCGCCGTGGTCGGGTAGGGGCTCGTTTTCGGGGCGCGGCGGATCGTGGGACGGCCGCGGGATCGGGGCTGTTGCTGGTTTGAGGAGGACTGCGACGACGAGGCGGTGGATGTGCGGCGGGCGTAAGAGAGGGAGTTGCGTGGCGGGAGGGACTCGTAGCCGGAGTCTTGACGGCGCATCTCGGCGGGTTCTGGCTCCTTGTGATGGTGTTTTTGGTGGTGTGCGGAGGAGAGCGGCGCCGGGGCCCGGACGGTGGTGGTCGCCGGTGCCGGAGCGGGGGCTTTGGAGGGCGGGGAGCTCGGGGCGTAGAGCTCTACGTCGTGGAAGGATTGGTATGCGCAGGTGTGGTATGTCGTGTCGGAGGCTGCGACGCTTGCGCGGGACTCGGTGCGGAAGGTCGCCAGGTTGGAGGGGAAGGGTGAGAGGCGAGACATGGTTGCGGTGGTGTTGGTGTTGAGGAAGTTGTAGTGTGTATGTGCAGTATCGTCAAGAGTTGCAGTTGCTCTCACTGTTGGAGGCACAGGCGAAGAGGAGTGTTGATGTTAAAGGTGTAAAATCAAAGGACGAGTATTGCAGAACGTTGAACAGGTTGTTTTGAATCCTCGCTATAAAGCCATTGGAGGATTTCCCCCCTCAACTCTATGGATGCAGTGAAGCCGACGATCGAGGAGTGAGTGGGTGTGGATGTGTTGGTGGACTGAGCGCCAACGAGCGAGCTTTTAGTAACCAAGCTGCGAGCCGCGATGGGTTTTTGGTGGGAAAAGAGACGTCTGGAGAAAGGGGGCCGGACACCGATTGATTGTGTGTGGCAGGCCTCCCGGGGGAATATGTATTAACGAGATCGTAGACGAGATTTTCTCGTCAAAAGGCGGAGATGAAGGACGGAGTGGTATCAGAAGTTGCGGTCTGAGGAAAATAAAGAGACGAGACGAGCACCCCTCTCCGGTTGAGGGTCCACGATTCCGAATTCGCGTTGATCTGACGACAATAGTGTGTCGGAGAGTGGATTCTTCTTCCCGTGTGGTTGGTTTTGATTTTTTGTGTGCCTTTTCGTCTTGACGATTTAGGAATCCCTGCCTTCTGTGACTCTTCGCCGGTGGAGGACGATGTTGAACAACAGAAGAGGGGATTGGATCTTTTCCCTCTGGCTTTGGAAGCAAGCTGCGAGAGAACACAAAAAAAATATGTTGTGACAGGGCCCCTCTCTGCGGTGGTGCAGGGCTAGACGGGGCAAGCAACTTAAAAAGGGACGATGAAATCGACAGGAATCGGAGCGCCCTCCACTATCGGACAGGGCCTGCTGGTTCGCGTGTGTTTGCTTGACTTGACACCCCCCGGTTCGCGGGTGGCAGGGGAGGTTGTCGTCGTGGGCGGGCTAGGGGGCCGTGATTGGATCAGGATGTTGCGGTGAGGCGCCGCGATGGGGGGGTCTCGTGGTGCTGCAGCTGGGACCTGGGATGTCTTGCTGAGGAATGGGGGCGTGTTTGATGGATGTTGGAGCTCCTTTCGAGGCGGGGTGGGATGAGGGTGCTGCTGCACGCACAATGCCCTGCTGGGTTGTTGTATTTTTCTTTTTGGTGTTCTTCTTGTGCCTGGGCTCTCGAAGTTGGAGCGCGTGGGGTGATCAGACGTCAAGGTCTCAGAGGGGAGGGCGATGAGAGGCGCGGGTGAGTGATGAGTGAGGGAAGGGGCGGGATGAGAATATGTAGGTACAGATGCAAGTGGCAGAGACACCGCCTGTCGCGACGGCAGGTTTGATGGTTGATCGCCGGGGACACTTATGCGTGGACTGATGAGGTGGCTGCTGCTCCTCACTTCTCTCCTCTCTCGACCTTATGCGGTGCTGGGATAGGCCGCGAGGTTATTCCCCGGTTCGATATGCTTTTTGTGGTGTGGTGCGGTGTGGTGGGTTAGGGGTGCAGGTTGATGTTATGCGGGAGAGCCCAAGTTGGACTCTGCGACGGTGACAAAATGTCAATCAGTGTGTTGGCAGCGGATAAGGGGAAGGGATGGCCTCAGTAAAGAGTTCCGGTCGATGGCTGGATGGCGCCGGTGCGGCGTTGCGGTGCGGTGGCTGGACTTGACTGGTTAGGGCGAGGTACCCAGGCCTTTTTTCCTCTTTTGAATGAGTTGGGATCAACTGGTGAAGAGGGGACCTCGATGGGAGGAATCGGAGAGGATATCGAGGAGAGTCGCAGTCGCAGTGCAGAGCAACACCAATAACGGGCTGTGAGATCGGACGAGAGGAGGGGCTTCGACTTCGACTTCTCGACTACACCTGCGGCTATGGCTGCTGCAGGACGAGGTCGAGGTGGGGGGTTGCGGGCAGGATGGACCAGACTGGGCCTGGACTGCAGCTGCACAACAGCAGAAGAAGAGAATGGGCAGGCAAAGAGTGCGTCGTGGATGAGACGACAAGCCGCCGACGTGAGAAGATGCCCGGGGTTAGAATACAAGGGGGACGGGGCACAGTCGCATATGTATGTCTCAACCTCGCGCAGGAAAACAAGCTGCGTAAGTCGTGGTGGACGCCCGCGCTGGCTATCGAGAGGAAATGGCGGTGATATATCAAAAAAAGGCTCAATAGAATCCTGCGAATTGGGCCAAGACAGTTCGACTCTGCACCGGACCAAGCCCGATCAAGTTCAGACGCCAGAGCGAACGACAAGAGACAAGACAGGGTGGAAGGGGGTGGAAGCCTGCAAGGCACTGACTTGCTCGTTGCTTGAACGGGCCAAGAAAGCCAAAAAGGCGATGATGGGAAAAGGGCCTTTCGTGTCGCAGAGTTTCGAAAGTTGGGACGATGATGGACGATTGTCGTGTTGCTACACGCTAGGCGGGCAGTGCTCCGCTCCAGCGCACACTTGAACAGGAACTGACGTGACTGTTGCTTGAGAGCCGACAGTGACAGACAGAGTCTTGCGGTGTTCAACCCCTCCTTCGGAGTCTAGACCGCGTTGTGTCGCTGTTTGATGCGCCGCGGTGGAGAGAGGTAAGAAACACAAGAAACACGGCGGGTGGCTGTTATCCACTTAGGAACGCGGGCGTTTTTGGCGTTGGGTTCGCCGCCTTCTTTCGCCGCTCTTTCGCCGCAGTTGGCGAAGGGGCGCTGGAGATTCGTCGGCTCTTCTTTGGTTTTACCTATTCCCTCTGTTTTTTGCCGTCTTGTCGTCTCAAGTTTGTGTTGCGAAGCTGCAATGCGGCCCTTCCATGCAGCTAACTGAGAGAGGCGTGGTGTAGCCTGTAACCTGTACGTACTCGGCCTGTATCCGGGCTAGCCTGCGTCTCCAACAGGGTTGGTGGCATGCGAGTTGCATGCACGCTGTGTGTGTTTGTTGCGTGGTGAGGTGAGTGAGCGCAGCAGCACGTAGTGTAATGTAGGAATAGTGTGCATGCACTCGGGCGAATCCTGGGAGAACTGGAGCGGTGCCTGGCCTGGCCTGGCTGCTGCGAGTATTGCGTAAGTTGCGGTTGTTGCAGGATAGGCTCGACAGCCGAGATTTTGTTGGGTCTGTTCTCAAGGGGAGGAGGTCCTTGAGAGTAAGACTGGAGAACAGCGGTGACGCCGAATCAGGGAATTGGCGAGATGGGCAAAGTTCGGAGAGAGATTACGAAAGATTGTGGTGAGGGGAACGCGAAAGTGAGTGACGAACAGCAGGCGAGATGAGACGAAAGGTCGAATTCCGCCGTGCCGTTGAATTGAATGATGAGATAGAGGCGAAAGAGGCGAGACGGTAAAGCTTGGAGACGAGGATGGCCTTGTTGATATCCTGCTCCACCTTTTTCTTGAGAATGTGATGCGCTGTTCGACGCTTCGTTGATGTGGGATGAGAGCTAAGTCGTCACTATTGAGGACGAGTCCGTCTGGAAGCTCCGCGGTGACGGTAAAGGTGCCTCTTAGCTCTCTGGCTTGCGGAGGAGGACGGGCGGACGGGAACGGGATGGCGGCGGCCTGGATACAGTATCTTTCGCAACGTCGTCACCGTCTTCTCTTGTCTTGCCCGGCGCTCTCTCGGCTTGTCTATCTAGCTGTGACTGAAAGCTCAGCTGGCAAGTGTTTGTTGTTGTTTTGTTTTAACGGTCGCTTGTCTCGGTGGTGTTCCCTGTCGTCGTTTCGTCCCACCGGCGCCTTGTCTCAATCTTCAGCTTCCTGGGGAATAACTTTTCAGACTGCGACTCTTCGAATGTTACTTTTATTATTACCCCGTCTTCTTCGTGTGTGTCTCGTCTCGAGTGGATGATTGGCAGCGAGCATCAGAAAGCCAAGAGGAACCACACAAAGTCAAGGCGAGACGCGCTGCAGGGCCTCCCCCTGTTCGCTGGTCCGGCGGCCCCTCACTGGATGTGTCCCCGCGTAACCGCCGATGTCGCTAGAGAGGGCTGGACGAGGGCGCGCAAAGAGTGGTGGTGTGTGCAACTCGAGTCAATCATCGGGTTCCCCTCTCCTGTGGACGGATGTCCCTGCACAGCGGTTTGGTCTGGCAAGAGAGACGAGGGGAAATCGCTAAATGCCCTGATTTGCTGTGGGCATTCGGGAATTCGATCTTTTGCCGTGCTAGTGAGAGAATCGGCGAGCCCAGTTCCGCGAGTTGAGTTGGCTGTTGATGATGATCCTTCAAATCATAAGAGAGGGTGTTATTATGTGACCCCTCCACCGACGGCAATACAAGAGGCAGCAGCTCTGCAGCCTTAAAGCTTCAAAACAAGCCGATGCAGTAGCATTGCGAAAAGTCACGTATCACAAGCCAAATGGCCACCCAAGTCCCCAGCTGCCTACTACTGAACACCGAGCAGTCACGGCGACTGGACGTGCCATGTAGTTCGTGTAGTTCAGTCATCTGAGAGACCGCAGCGCAGGCAGCGAGCCACAAGTGTCTTGGGCGTTATGTCAATGGTCTTGTCTGGAACATGGACGGCCGAACGGGAGACTTGGACCGGTTGGACGGGCACCACGTCAAGTCGCCCAAGCCGTGCGCCTCATTGGATGCTGGTGACAGTCGTGAGTGACACTTGGTGCTATTTCCGTGCGTTCGTTGCAGGATCCAGCGGCAGCGGTAGCACGCAACGCTTCGACTCTCTCTCTCCCTCTCTCTCTCTCTCTCTTTACTCGCTCATAGTCACTGTTTCTTCTCCTTTTCACATGTCAACTCCTTCAACGCGCCTGTCACACTCACATAGACACACGCACACGCTCAAACACACCACGAGTTAGCTCCGTGGCTTCTCCTGCTACACCCACGTTTCCCTCCTCCACATGCAGAGTCAATTGACCACCGATCGGACTCGTCCCCTGATTCACTCCCACCCCTAACTCCAATCATCGCCTACCGCGTCAACTCAGCCAGCGACCCGGCCGAGGCCGACCCTCCTGGCCCATGGTCATCGTACATATCCGTCCTGCGATTCGCAGTCTGCGCCGATGGGTTGATGACATCTGACGGGCGAACGGGTGAGCGCCCGATGTACATAGTGTCTCCCGGGAAAGCAACACTCCAATCACTCGGCGCTGTCTTTCGGAGATCAATCATCTGAAAGCGCCCACGCACGCAGGCCCAACACCTGCTGGCTGCAGACTGACGAGGGGAGGAGAGCACACTGAGCAAAACACCCTCGTGGACCCAAAGCACAGCTTCAGCGCTTCGCCTCCAATCCTTGAAGCTTTATCCTTCACGCCAACCTTATCCTCTTACTCGTGTTTTTCCCCATAAGCCTGCTCCTCTCTTCCCACGTAGTCTAATTCCAGGCAAAATGCGAACCGTCAGCGCCATCAGGCCGTCCTTCCGACAGACGCCAAACTTAGCAGGCTGGCGAAGCTTAGCATGGCCCCTCGTCCGACCCTCCATCGCGTGAGGTTCGCGAACGCAAGACAACCCTCACGATGCTCAGCCACCGACGGAAAGCTCCCACCACCCACCCTCCATCGGCGCGTCCTTCAAGCAGTGCAGCCCTCCCCCAAACCGGCAGTGATCCACGAGCCCACGAGGTCACGTTGACTGGTGATTGACACACACACTCCAAATATCGCCGGCCACGCCTGGCCCTGCCGCCTTGAGACATCTGAACATGCTCCCGACTGGCTGCGCCGTTACCAAACGGCTGCGAACTGCCTGGCTGTTAGCTGCCAAGGCTGCGCAACACCCTCAAGTCCAATCAGAGTTGCTATTCAGGTCGTCTTTGCTTCTTCCACATTCCTCACACAAAGCACCTGACAGCGACAGGCCTTTGTTCACCTCGCCCTCGAAGTCCAGGCCTTGAACCGTTTGACTGCCCTCTGGCCCCCCTCCCCCCGCCATCTTATCCGCTGCCGAGAGATCTTCCCTCCCACACACGTCAATCCTCTGGGACTCTTGGAGCAAACCCCCGGGTCCGCATGCCTCTTTGGGCATGCCGCACACCTCTTCTGGGATGATCGCTGTCAGAACCCTATCCCCCGGCGCGTGCGGAGTAGCACCCGCAGAGGGACCCGTGGGCGGGCGGGCAGGGCACAAGGGCAACAAGCAAACCACAAACCAGCGCACAGGCTGCCGGGGGCGGGAATCCAAATCGTGGGACAGAGAGATTCCCTTAGGGCTACTGCCGAGATCGCCCTCCCTAATTTTTTTTCTTTTGCTGACCACCGACCGGTCGTGACGCTGCATCAACATGAACACGGGACCTCAGAGGGGGTGGTGCTGGTGGTGTGTCACATCCCGAGGTTCTGGACCTTGCATTTGAATCTTTCCGTGCTGCTGCGCTTCGGCGTAATGTATGTACATAGCAGAAGGGCTCCTGCGCAGTGATCTTCGAAAAGAAACGAACGAACGTGAACGTCGTGTCTCGAGCGCGTCTGGGGGCCTAGCCGTCGGTTCCGTCACACGGCAGCAGCAGTGAACATGAATTCACACGAGCCCGCGACCAGAACCTCGGCGAACGCGGCGTCTTACAGCCGGTTGTGACTTGATGACACGGCAGAAGGAAAGAAACGAAGCTGTTGTGAATCATCTGCCGTTGTCGCGTAGCATCAAGCTGCCTCCCTTGCCAGCGCTCGTCCGCTAAACGTCACCGCGGCCGAGCATCACCGACGAAGGGACAAGTTCTCCCCAAGATGGCCCCATTTCCATGTCTCATCAGCCTCGTAATACGTGTACCGGAGGTGTTCAAGATGCGTAGTCACAGCGGAAGTCCCGGCAAGAATGGTAGCTTCAAGAACCAACAACCATCATTAGGACCAACTAACTGGCTATTGCGTAACAACAGAGCACCGATCGACGCATGGCACAGCCCGTAACCATGCGCCGTCATCCAGACGAAAAGAGACCAACAGAAAACAACAGACGATTTGGCTTCTCCTCGCCCTTCTTCCTTCGCTGCCGTCCGTCCATTGACGCCAAGCTCTTATTTCCATGCGAACGAACCCCAACCCGCAACCTTCTCGCCTCATCCGAGCCGCCTCCCGCTGCTTTGGCGCAGAAAAGATTAGCCTTTGCGCGATTACGTTTTGTGCTCCTGCTGCCGCCCGCCTTTCGCCCTCCTCGTTCCAGGGGCTCTCCCAGCTACGGCTTTCGTGACCGTCGGCTAACGCGATCCTCTGGTGGTCTTTAGTCGCAATACCAAAAGGCTACAATATCCATGATCTAACACCTCTTGGCCCGAGGTATCGGGAATCACCCATCCATCGTGGCTAAAGCTGAGCCATTAGCCATTGTCACGAGATCCCTTCCCCTCATCTGCCCGTAATGCTCCGTGATGACATCGTTCAAAAGGTCCACGACCCCCTGTGACACGGCCCCTCCCCCAGCACGGTGTGCTCCGGCGCCGTGTTGCCGGCCCAGGGTATCTGCACCAGCACCGTCGGCTCGTCGCCCGGGAACTCGGTGAAGTGCCCCGCGTGCACGCTCATGTTCTTCATGTCCGCCGCGATCACCAGCGACGAGGACACCGTCCCGGGCTGGATGTACGCGACCGTCGTCTCCGGCGGCTGCGCGGCGTCCTCAGACTCTGGGAGCGGCATCGCTTGAGAGGCGTTCTTTGGCGCAGGCGAGGTGATGCGGATGAGGCCGTTGACGATGACGGTTAACCTACGCGCAATCAGTCGTCTGCCTCCCATTCCACCCATCCAGTGACGTCAACAGCGAAAATTTTGGCATGAAAATGAGGATCCCAAATGAAGCGATCCCCCATGTCCGTCAAGTTTCAATCGCACCAGACGAATTGTCCAGCGACCGGGGAGTCCCCTCCAGATAGCATGAAATTGGGAAGAAAAAGTACTCACTGCACAGCCGGCGCCCAAGCTTCGCCGACCGTTGTCCTGGGCTGGATGATGGACCACTCTGCGCGCGTCAGGTCGCCGCCGAATGCGTAGTTCAGGGCTGCGCGCGCCTCGACTGGGATGGACTCGATTTGCCAGCATTCGATGACGGAGTAGCCGTTGCGCGTGCTGAGGGCTGTGATGTTGAGGGGTGTGTACGCGGCGGCTACATGGGACGAGACGCCTAGAAGGCCAAGAAAGCTTACGATGGATACACGCATGATCGAGGATTTTTTTTACAGGCTTGAGGACTTTTCGTTCGAATGATGATAGCAGCTGGATTCCCAGTGTAAATTAGAAGAGATTTACGTGGTGAAAGTGAACACAGATTGAGGTAGGGCGAGCTGCAGGAATGGTCGGACCTCCGGACGCCCCAGGATTCGGGGTGGTTGGGGGATGTTCCTGTCAATGCAGAGCACGACCTTAGATGATGACTTTTATTTTGAATATTTTACCTTCTTGGTTTCTTTCTTTTCGGTTTTATTTGCGGAGAAACGGTGAATCTTCATCCGGCCATTCGTAACAACTTAACAAGTTTACGTTACCGACTCCATACGTTTGTACATTCTCAGAGACGTAGCTTTGTTCTACTCAGAATAGATTCTATTGATCATACGTGTCAGACTGGAGGAATAGATGCTACATCCAGTCGGTATCATAATGAATTAGCAAGAACTATGTTGTTGTCTAGATCATATCGTCACCCCGTGCTCTGTACTATACATCTGTACTTGGTGTTGCTCGGAATCAAATGTCTGTGAAATGCAGCAAAAGACTGCTGGAAATATTTTGTAGTAATAAGGCTGGTACTTAATCAGACATGACGCTGAAACTGTTGAATTGACAAGGCACTCTACGTTAAGTTAAGCAATTCTAGGTGAACAGGAGAAGCTGGGTTACATGATCAAGAATACTTCACCGAAAGCACGATTGCCGCTGATGCTGGTTCGACTGGACGGCTTCTACAAGTAGTCTCTGTTTCTACTTAGTCCCATTAACTCAAGAAGAGAAGTTCGTTATCAGCACAGAGACTTTCTGCAATTTTATGCGGAAATGATTGATGGACGATAAAATTCTCGGCAATACTTCTCTATCAGTCGGGATTTGACTAGATATATCAAGTGAATTACAGGGCAATGTAGTCTTGAGTACTTCCCTGTCTCTTTCGTCGATGGGACAACCCCCTTGAAGCCTCTTCAAAAACCCGGTCGCTAGCCTGCTGGAGCTGAATGTCCCGATCATGCCTCTCAAGCATGGACAGACAGCTGGACTAACCCGCAGGTCGGAAGTTGCCATCATCATTACATCGTCATCACGAAAGTAGTCAAGTTGGAGTGATTGATCTATTCAGTTAGCCGTTGGAGGGCACATTCAGCGCTCACCTCGTACACGACACCATCTGGGTTGAATCTTACCGCTATAGAACTTACAGTGATCATGATCTCGTCCATTCAATCTATACTATGAAGACAATTATATACAAGTGCGGTCGTACTTCTGATGAGATCGAGCCTTGCTGCCTTCAGGGCTACGTCATCTGGGTGTGATGGCTGCGCCGCAGTCAGCTCTCACCTCATGACATACTTATATGTAGGTGAGCGGCAAGCATCCTTCGATGATCATTTGAACCGGACGCATGCCTTTCCAAGGTACATTTAAGATGCACGAGTGCCATTCGCTTCGACTTGTAACACAATACACACCTCAACCGACGTTGAACGTGAAGGTACACTGTCGCCCCTTTCTCGCCCAATTACTATCACAAGATAGATTAACGCACGCTCATTACCGCATTAAATGTCGGCTGTCCCCTTCACCACACGCCTGTTCACCTCAAATGGCGGGGGGACAGAGCTGTACCCATTGTCATCGACGTCGACCACGTCCAGCGGCGCCGCAGAAGCTGACCAGCCTACATTCTGGGACCACCTCCCGGTTGCTTTTCGCACTGGACCACCAGGAAACGAAATCAGGACAGTGAACCGGGCTACCTTGTCAGAATGCCTGAAGACAGAGTTCTCGCTGGACCGTCTTGACGCTATATATGGTAAACTCTGGCGTGTCGGCGCTATCCGACCAGCCAGATCACTGAACGCCCAAGTTGTGCTGGGTCGCACGATTGTACTCAACGATTCCCTTGATATGCATCTTGTTTGGGGGGACATGAAGATATTCCTGAAACCGTTGCCCCGCTATCTTCTCGAGCCTGAGTTCTGGGCACAGCACCTACCTGGTCACCATTATCAATCACCTGCTTCGCCTCAGTCTGGCGTACGAGAGTGTGCTTTGGGGCTTCTGTATACCTACGCATGCCTCGTAAATAGTCCGTCTGATTTCGAACTGGCGGTTAGAGAAGGCCTTTTACCAAGAGATGGGGATCAGCCATTATGGACCACGTGGCGAAAATTAGCCACGGAGCTGTTGGAGCCCAAGGTTTCCGACCAGATACACCGTCGATTTCGGCATGGCGAACTGAGACTGAACAGGCTGAATTGGATAAACATCTTCAGCGACCTTTCTAGTTGCCAGATGTATCACAATCCATGGCATACATATACCGAATTCGCTCTTGACAACATGGCCTGGATCACTACTGCTACTGTCTACCTAGTTGTTGTCCTCACTGCTATGCAGGTTGGGCTATCTACCGACGCACTTAAGGATAACGACACGTTTCAGCGTGCGTCGTATGGGTTCACGATATTTTCGATATTGGGCCCTCTTGTTATTATCATCATGTTCATGTTGGTACTTCTGGTGGTAGTTGTCCAAAACTGGCTCCGTGCCCGAAGAACGCCTTATGGGACCGCTGGGACCGCACTTCCTATGGCAGTTCCATCGACTGGGCTTCTGAGGGGGGTTGCGGGAGAAGGAAACAGGAAATAAACCCTGCAATGACATCGTCCGATGAGAAAATGACACCTTTCAAAAACTGTATTTATTCCATGTTCTGGTAGGCTGTTTGCGTATCGAAGGGAGGAGGCCCAACGAGCCCTCTGCACCGCCTCCTCTCGACATTGGGGGCCCCAGATACGTGGAAGGCCCTAGATCGCAAGATTAGCCTCAGTGGCAGCATGTCACAACTGGCACCCGTAGATCGCAAATGGCACGCGTATGTCACATTGTCTGACTACAGCATGGGATGGGCACCTCAGTTTTGAGATCATGCCATGGCTTCGTCAGCTATGGCAACTGCCGGGGGGCAACTCGCAAGTCAAGACGGGTGACACTGCTGAGATGTTCAGTTATGGAGAGAAGCATGTATCTAAGCAGCCATTATGGCTGTATTGGGATGTGTTCAATTGCATCATGCTGCCTGGGTCATGGCAAGGCTGTCTGAGGGATTGTTCTGCATGGAAGCTGAAATGGGAACAAGTATTTCTTGCAATCCTTGCACACATGAAGTGCTGTAACTGGTCACCCAGCACCATCAGGATTGCAGGTAGCAACAACCTAACTTTTGTTACACCGAAAAGCCCACCAGAATCTCTCTGAAGAGAGGATCGATTGGTTTCTATTGAAAACATGACATTTGGAGGTTCTCACTTTGATAGGCTTGCAGCTGCGGATGCCTAATCCAACCCTGTTCCATCTGTAAAGAAGGGTGGTCAGCGAGTCCGATGGACCGTCATGAACGCCTTCTTTAACTGCGACGATGGATTGCGCCACATTCTCAGGATTTCAGTACTTTTCCACTTGAGGTTTCAAAGCCACTTCAATAAAGTATTTATGGGCCTAATCCCTCACGATCACGAGCGCTTCTAATTGTGTTTATCAGGAAAAGCGCCATCATAAATGCACATTCGCTGGTATGCGTTTTTGAAGCTTCCTGTACCTCAATTCGCTGGCATTTCAATATGGCGAGTGGTACGGCCACTACCCTTGGCACAATCGCTGGCGTAATCGGGTGCATCACCGTCGCATTGAGCCTTTTTTGTACCTGCAGGAAGACGTCAACAACCTCCCACGCTCGTGTTGTGGCTAATCAAATCGATCTCACCAAGTTGGACCTACCACCAAACGCAACAGCAGCAGATGTTGAATCTACGTTTAGGGTTGGTTGGGACGCGCATCTTCAAAAACAAGCAGGAGAACGATTGGAGCTTGAGAACAACACTTCATATGGCGAGCCTGTATGGCTATCATTTTATGCGAAGAGGGGTTCCTGGAAACATTGGGCTCTGCTAATGCACCAGCATAAGTATGAGCTTCGAAGAATGCGAAGTATGCCGTCCTCTTCGACTGCAGAAGACCCTGATCTCGAGACCGGTCTTGGGAACGGAGTGCAAGTAGAGGTTGATCAAGAGCCAATCGACGACTTTCGAAACTCTTCAGGCTTCGGGCGCTATTACAAGAAGGTCATAAGCAAAGATCAACTTTATTCTATGGCAATGAAAGCACGCGCAGAAGCTATTGAAGCTAATCGCAAACCCGAGTTCCAACATCCCAAACCCGAAGTCGGACTGCTGTACATAGTTCACATTGGTTGGACGAAGAAGTCAAAGGCACAAGTTGACGAAGTATGTCTGAATGTTGAGAAGACTTTCGGCACTTACAATCACCTGAAAAATAACTGCCAACACTTTTGCCGCCGGTTGGCTGCTGGTGTTGTGACAAAACGATCACAAGACTGGAGATGGTTCCAATATATGTCTTCAAAGGATTATGAATACGTGGGACCCGAGACGATAGGCCCTTCGGGAGGGGTTGCAACTCTATGTGCGGAAAGGTTAACCAGACTGAAAGAGAGCGGCCAAATTCCGGATCCACTAACGTTACGCATTGTTGATGAGCATATTGAGCGACTGAAAGGGTATGTACGGCGGATATGGCAAGACAACCAAGACTTCGTAAGCCGACAGGCGCAAGCTGCTATGCAATATGATCAGCAGTTACAGCAGTTACAGCAGGACCAGCAAGACCAACAGAACGATGGAAATGGAATAGGTGATGGAGGCGGGGCTTCCGGAGGTTGAACGAGGATGGTTGTGTAAAAGTAGTTGGCTGGGTCCGAGTTGAGCAAGAAGCAGAGCGCATAAATAGTCTAGCGTGGGGCATGTGACAAGTTGGAACAATTATTTGGGTTTATGCGCGGGTGGGTTCTGGTTCAATTGCACTAAGTTCAGTCTGAACCCTCTACAACGTCTTTATTTGTGTCTCATTCTCATGAGAATATTGTTGGGGTGTTTGCCTTAGGATGTCGTATGACTTAAAATATTGATGTGCTTCAGAGGCAGCGGTGTGTTGAAACGGAAAGAAAGTTGAATGGCATGGGGAAATTAAGAAAGAGCACCAAAGAGAAGGTGTGGAACTCCAACCCATGATGGACCCTGCCACCATACCTAGGACACGCGAGTTGTTCAACATCGTGGACTGTGATCATCTCCTAAGTATCGAGTGCTAATTGTCTCAGACATATTCATGATTCTCAACAAGGAATGTCTTGTCAGAATGTGACTCATAGTGGTCATTTCGGTACGCGTGTCAGATCGCAGCGGTAAGAGGCTGAGCTCAAACCCTCCACTACTGCCACAACTGCATTCTGAATCACTGCAACTTCTACCGAGGGATTCTGATCTTTCATGAAAAACTTGAATGCCACACTTCTTGAAAAGCCTGTGACAGACCTATCAACCGAGGCACTATTGATGACACTATCTTACCCTCTCTATTACACCCATTCTTGCTCTCAGTGGTAAGAGCAATACCCATATAGTGATGATGTATTAAGAGTCGATGAAATTTCATAAGTAAGGTAGTCAGATATACTTGGAACATGTCATGACTTTGGAGGCATGACGTCGGCCACTTGTTCGAATGGTGGCCCACCCGATATACTGTGTGTCCAGGGGGCAGGGTCTTACACTAGCGAATTCGTAGAATGAGGCAGAAGACCATTTTATAAAGAATTCTTTTATGAATTTTTATATAACTATAGGGAATATAAGGACCTTTTTTTCCTCTACCCTAACCTAAGCTAGTTTTCTTAACTACTATATCCTTAAATAAGGGTAATAATAGTAATTAGTTCTTAGAACTATTTACTATATTTCTTATTAAATATTTTATTAATCTCTTTTATATTATTCTTATTTTTTAAGTTTTTAGTGATCTTTTTAAATCTTATTACAACCTATAAATAAAGATAATAGCTAAACAACCTACTTAGGCGTTAAGCAGCTAGGATAGGATATATATATTATAAGATTATAAGAATAATAGGAACCTATTTAGTATAGAAGAACTATAGTATAAGTTATATAATAATAAGATAAAGAAATAATTAGTAAAGTATAAGAAAAAGTATTTAGTAATTAGTTAGCTTTACTAACTAATTATAATTACTTAGTATACTTAAATAATTACTTTATAATAAATAAAAGATATTATTCTAAATTTATATATAGTATAACTTTAAACTTAGTTTATAATTAAACTTTTATAGCTTTTTAGTAATTAACTTAATATTTATTCTTAAAATACTCTTAGCTTATTTTTACTATAAAATTACTTATTAAATCTAAAATTAATTATTTTAACCTCTAAAGATTAATTTACTATAACTTATAACTTATAACTTAAATTATAACTTTAGTATATTATTACTATATATTAATCCCTAACTTCTATTAATAAACCTTATTATTAAATAGCTAACTATAACACTTTAATTAGTTTTATTTAGTAAGTTAATTATTAATACTTACTAAATAGTATAGATAAGATATCCTCTTATATTTTTATTAAATCTTCTATTCTAAGATCTTTATTTTCTTTATATAACTAGCTTTAGAACTTAATATAAAAACTTACTAATATTAAAAATTATAATATATTAAACTTTAAGTATAACTTTAATAGAGAAAGCTTCTTTATTAAAGAAAGATATAAAAAGCTCTAATATATTATTTAAAAATAAGAAATTAAAACTAAAGAAATATAAACTTTTATTAATAAGAGTAAATAAGCTATAAATAGCTTAAATAAATAACTTTAGAATACTAGAGAAGTCTATAAAAAACTAGAAAGAAATATCTATAGAGATACTAATTTTAAGAAGATTTAGGAACTTTAAAGAGAACTTAATACTTTCTAAACTACTACTAATATTATTACTACTTCTATTAGAAAATATTAGAAATTTAAGCTTAATACTTCTATTACTTATAATAGTATTTTTAAATAACTTAAATTATACTTAATTTAGATTAAAACTTATTATAACTTTTATTATAATAATTTTACTAATTAAATAGAGAAAGTTATTTATATAGCTACTTACTTTTATAGATAAGCTTTTAAGTAGTTTAAACTTATTTAAGAAGAATTCTTTAAGTATAAAACTTTAAATAAATACTTTATAGAAATATATAATATTTATAGTAATTTTTAAGGATTTAAGAATACTTTATAATCCTTTTTCTAAGATTTAAATAAGAAGTATTAAACTAAATATAACTTTATATAATTATAATAAACTAAGTTAGCTAAAGAATATATTACTACTTTTAAATAACTTAATATTTAATTAGACTTTACTAAAAAAACTAAAATCTTTATATTTTATTAAGGATTTAAAGATAATATTAAAGATAAAATTATTAAATTAGATAAACTTAAAGATTTCCTCTAATATATTAGTATAGCTATTAAGATTAATAATTAACTCTTTAAATAAAAAAAAGAAAAAAGTAAAAAATAATAAAGAGCTAACTTTAAATATAAGTATTAATAATAACCTTAATATAAGTTTAATAACTAATAGAATAATAATAAATTATATAATAACTAAAATAATACTTAATAAAATATTACTTATAGATAATATAGTAAACTTATAAATCTTAATATAATAATTAAACTTAATAATAAAAAACCTTAAAACTTTAAGTATTATAACTATAATAGATAAAGATATATTACTAGAAACTATAAATAGCTTAAGAAGCTACTTTAGAAATTAATAGCTAAATAATTTTAATAAGTTAATATAATTATAAAAGCTTTATATATATCTTAATCTTAGACTAAATATTATAATAATAAGTATTAAGTTTATTTTAAAAATAAAGAAATATTAAAATACTATTTAAAAGATAGTAACCCTAGATAATCTAGATATAATATAACTACTTTAGATATTTACTTAAAGATTCTAGTTATAATATATTATAGTAATAATAAAATTATTAAAAAACTAATAAAATAACTTAATAAAATACTATAAATATAATAGTTTAAACTTACTAATACCTTAGAAATATAAACCTAAAACTAAGAACTAAAAGATAATAATAAGTAAAAGTTAATATACTTCTAGCTAATAAAACTTATATATCTAAAATATATCTAAAAAGAACTTTATAATTTTATATAAGAAAAATAACTTAAAGTTATACTCTTATATATAGAATAATATAAATATATATATAGAAACCTTATTAGAATTAAATAAATTAACTAAGAAATAGAAGAATAAGTTAAAGAGGAATCTAAAGAAGAACCTAAATATTAATATAATCTACTAATAGAATAATAACTCCTTAATATAACTAATAATTAAACTTTTAAAGAAAGTAAAGATTTATTTTATAATTTAAATAAACTTTATAATATTACTTAATAATATACTTAAGTAGAGATTATTTATAGTTTTACTCTTAATATAAATAATTTTAGCTCTAAAAAGGAATCTAATAACTAAGAAAATAAAATTAAGTAACTCTTAAAGTATTAAGAAATTAATATATTTTAAAATAAATAATAGCGCTATTTTTATAATATTATAGTAAACTAATAAAATTAAAACTATACCTCCTTAGCTATATATAGAAGATTATCCTACTCTATAAAGTAATTATTAATAATATTAAATCTTCTTCTAGCTTTAATATTTCTATAATAAATATAAAAAATATATAAGAGATAAGTATAACTATTAATTCTACTTTAAAAAATTTAATAATAAACTTATTAAAAGTATTTATACTATATATATTATAATTAAATAGACTATAATAACTTTTAATAAAAGGATTACTACTTTTTAGCTAAACCTATAGTTCCTTATAAGATACTAATATAATAATAATATAAAATAAGATAAATACTAATATAATAAATACTAAGTTTACTATTAAGATAAAACTTATATATAGAGAATTATAAAAAATAGACTAAAACCTCTTTAAATTAGAATCTATAAGAATAGCTTTATTAAAATAATATAAGAAAGAAAGTAAATTACTTACTTAAAATAACTAAAATAATTAAAAAACTAAACTTATTTATTAATAATAAATTATAATAAATAATAAGAAAAAGATCTATTTACTAAATATTATAAAGATATAAAAATAATATAAAACTTAAAGTTATAATTAATAAATAAATAATACTTATATTAATTAATAATAAAGTTAAAATAAATTTTATTACTTTTTAAACTATTAATAAGCTAGAAGTATAATAAAAAGGAAAAAAATAACTATACTCTTTATATATAGTAAAAAGAGAAGAATTTAAATATAAAGGAAGTACTATCTATAATAAGATTATACCCCTTAAGATAAATTATTTAGATTAAAAAAAAGAATCTAATTTAATATTACTAATATAAAGATATATAATATAATATTAAGACTACTTTAGTTATAAATAAATAACTTATAGATAGATTAAAATAAAAGCTAACTCTAGTAGAACTATAATAGTTTAGTCTTTAAATAGTATTATAAAGAATAAACCTTAAATAAGCTAATACTATAAAAATAGTAAGATAGTATATTTACTACTTTAAAATAAAAAAAGCTATATTATAATAATTAATAATAGAGGATCTTAAGAATAACTTACTCCTATTTATTTTAGAAAAATATAAAGTTTATAAGAAACTTTTTATAGCTAAATTAGAAACTAAACTACTTAAATATACTAGCTTTAACTATAAAATCCCCCTTAAAGAAGGAAAAAAACTATAATTTAATAAGATCTATAGATTTAATTTAATAGAGATAGAAGCTTTAAATAAGTATTTTAAAGAAAACTTCTAAAAAAGTTATATTAAACCTTTAATATTACTAATAAGAAATTTAATCCTATTTATATTAAAAAAGAATAAAAAACTATAACTATATATTAATTATTATATACTTAATAAGATAATAATTAAAAACTAATATCTACTACTTTTTATAGATAAAATAAGATAACTTTTTTATAAAGCTAATTAGTTTATAGTTTTTAACCTTAAAGAAACTTATAACTTAATTAGAATAAAAAAAGGGAAAGAATAAAAAACTACTTTTAGAATATAAAAAGGATATTTTAAATACTTTATTATACTTTTTAGTTTTATTAATATATTTATAATATTTTAGAATATAATTAATACTATATTATAATAATATATTAATATTTATATAGTTATCTATTTAAATAATATCTTTATTTTCTCTTCTACTTTTAAAAAATATAAAAAAGATATATATAATATTTTATAAATCTTTTAAGAAGCTAAACTCTTAATAGAACTTAAGAAAAATAAGTTTTATATATAGTAAGTAGAATATCTTAGATTTATTATTATTTTAAAAGAGGTTAATATATCTAAGAATAAAATTAAAGCTATTTAAGAATAACTAATACTAAAAAACCTTAAAGAAATCTAAAGATTCTTAGGTTTTATTAACTTCTATTAAAAATTTATTAGAAATTATAAGGAAATTAATATAGTTCTTATAAACCTTAGCTATAAAAATAAACTATTCTAATAAAAAGAACTATAATAAATAGCTTTTTAGAAAATTAAAAACCTTATTATTAGTAAATTAATCCTCTTTATTTTAAACCTTATAAAGCTATTTAAAGTAAAACTTAATATATTAAATTATATAATTAAAACTTAACTATTATAATAAAACTTAAAAGGATATTTATATCTTTATATTTTTTTCTCTAAAAAACTTAAAAGACTTAAACTTAATTATAAAATCTATAATAAAGAGTTTATAGTAATTATTAAAGTTTTTAAAAAATAGAGACCTAAACTTTTAAGAACTATTTATAAAATACTTATATATTTAGATTATAAGAACTTTATATATTTTATAACTTTAAAAATACTAAAAAATAATAAATATAATAATTAGAATTCTTATTAAGATTTAACTTCTAAATTATCTATAGAAAAGGATTAAATAATAATAGAGCTAATACTTTTAGCTAAAGATTAAACTATAATATCTTAATACTTAAAGAAACCTAAATAATTCTTAAAAAGAATAACTATAGAGATTTAATATTAATAGCTAAACTTTTAATAATAACTAAATAATTTAGTATTAGCTTACTTAGTAAACTAAATAATAAAGTATTTATAAAGTTTTATATATACTTTATATATAGTTATTAAGGAATTATAAAAACCTAGAAATAACTATAATAATAATATAGAGAAAAGATTATTAAAGAATATATAGTAAAAATAATTAAGGATTATAAGGTTTACTTTAAAAGTAAACTTATTTAATATTAATTTTATAGTATATTATAACCTTTATTAATATTATAAACTACTTAGTAATTTATATTTCTTAACTTTATTATTAAATTACTAAAGTTTTAAAAACTTTTTATAAAAATATATTATAATAATATTTTTATTATTATAAATTAATTTATAAAATATACTTATTTTATTCTATATAAAGAAGTAAATAACGCTAAAAAATATATATATATATATTTTAAATATATTATTACTAACTATAAAACGTTTAAAGAAGTTATATTAAATAGAGATAAGATCTTTACTTCTAAGTTTTAGAAATTAATTATAGTATAACTTAATATTAAGTAATTTATATCTACTATATTTTACTTATAAATTAATAAATAAATAGAATAAATTAACTAAATCCTTAAAATATACCTCTATATTTATATTAACTATAATTAGGATAATTAGGTTATATTACTACTAATTACTTAGTTTATTTATAATAGTATAATTAGAGAAAATATTAAGGAATCCTCTTTCTACTTTAATTATAGATTTAAACTTATTACTTATAGAGAATCTTAAGTAAAGTTAACTATAGTTAAAGCTATTACTTTAATATAATAAATTAAAAATATCTAAAAAAATATATAATAAGAACTTAAATTTATATAATAAAAAATAACTAAATTTAGTAATAAATAAAAAATTAAGAGATTAACTTTAAAAGAGAGAGATAATACTTATCTTATATAGTAAAATATTAAAATAAAATAACTAAATAATAAACTTAACTATAAAAAATTTAAACTTTTTAAAATCTTATAAGTTATTTTATTAATTAATTATAAGCTTAAATTCTTAGATATTATAAAGTATTACTTAGTATTTTATATCTTATTACTTAAATTAGCTTTATAAGGATTATAGATAAATAATATTATTATTATAAAAGATAATAAACTAAAATATAAAGTTAAATATATTATTAACTATTTTAAAAAACCTAAAAAATATTAATACTTTATTAAGTAGAAAGGATATAATTATAAAGATAATATATAAGAACCTATAAAAAATATTATTAATATAATAGATAAACTCTTATTCTATTAATAATAATATTAAGAATAAGAAGTTATATTAATATTAGCTATATTAATTAGTTAGAAAGTTATTAATAGCTACTAATAAATTAAATATTTATATAAGTATATTAAACTACTAATAGAAGTAGATAGATTATAATAAAGAAAACTATTTATTTATTTAAGAATACTAAAATATAACTAAGATTCCCTTAATAAAAAGTTTAGAGTATTTAGATTCTAATTAAGGATAGAATCTAAGTTTATTATACTAAAGCTATTTATAGACTAAACCTCTAATATAAGAGATATTACTAGCTCCTCTTTAATAACTTCTTAACTTTTCTAAAATATTATTTTCTTCTATTTATATAAATAGTTTAACTATATTATAGATTTATTTAACTTAGCTTATATAGTATATAAAGTAGTAGTTTTCTTTCTTAGTACTTTTTCTTTAACTACTTTAGTATCTTCTAAATAAGTAGCTTTATTAAGTAAGTAGTTAACTATAATAAAGTTAGTAAACCTAAAAATAAAACTTAAAATACTAAGGAACTTATAAATATAAATAATATCTATTACTATATTATAAAACTACCTTAAGTAAATATACTTACTATAAACTTTACTACTAGAAAGAAACTTATAATACTTCCCTAAAGAATAATAATAAGAATAAAGTATATTAATAACTATACTAAACTTAGTAATATATAATATATAATTATAATAATAAAGAGTAGAAATAATATTTAATTTTAATTTTTAAATATAACTTAATATAATATTAGTATTATAAGTAAATTAGAAAGTATAATTAATAGATCTTTAACTTAAGACTAATAACTTATTTATATTAAGTCTTAAAGATAAAACTTTTAGAGAAAAGACTTAATATTATAACTTATAAATAAAGATAATAGTTAAATAACCTATTTAAGTATTAAGTAGCTAGAATAGGATATTTATATTATAAGATTATAAGAATAATAAAGATTTACTTAATATAAAAGAATTATAGTATAAATTATATAATAATAAGATAAAGAAATAATTAATAAAATATAAGAAGAAGCGCTTAGTAATTAGTTAGTTTTACTAACTAATTATAATTACTTAGTATACTTAGGTAATTACTTTATAGTAAATAAAAAATATTATTCTAAACTTATATATAATATAACTTTAAGCTTAGCTTATAATTAGACTTCTATAGCTCTTTAGTAATTAACTTAGTATTTATCTTTAGGATACTCTTAGCTTACTTTTACTATAAAATTACTTATTAAGTTTAAGACTAATTACCTTAGCTTCTAAAGATTAATTTACTATAGCTTATAACCTATAACTTAGACTATAACCCTAGTATACTATTACTATATATTAATTCCCAGCTTCTATTAGCAGACCCTACTATCAGATAGCTAACCATAACAAATCTCTATTTAATTTAATAGAGAGCTTAGTTTTAAAGGTTTTCTAAGAACTTAATATATATTATAAAGAAATATAAAAATATTATATTATTATTCTTAGTTAAAAAAATATAATTAAACTATTATTAAATATATAGTAAACTAATCTTTTTTAAATATTTAATATTACTAATAATAAGAGTTATATTAATTAAATAAGAGGTATATATAAGATTTATCTTAGAAAGTTTTAAATTTAAACTATAGTATAATAGTAGACTATTTCTACTAACTTAGCTAAGTAACTTAAAAATCCCCTTTATATACTTTATAAGTTAGTTATAAAGGTTATACTATAACCCTCTATATATTTCCCCGTTAGAGTTATATAGTAGTTAACAAGGTACGCCTCTAGGTAGTAAACTGCGAAGAAGAAAACTTAGAAGGGAAGAAAGATGAGGCAGAAGACGAACTGCCGACGTGCACTTCATAATATTGCTATGCCGGATATCCAGAACTTGCAGTAATACTCATCGGAGAACTCGGGATCCCGTCCGCTCTCCCATCGATAAACCGGCGAGTACCGGATCATCTACAAGAGCAAAATCCCAGCTGACTCAGCAGGCGAAACGGGGCCCGGCAGTGTCACGGTGCCCGGCTGTGTCAATACCCCGCCGGAGTCCGGCCTTTGAGCCCCCTGAGCCCCAGAACTGTCTCAAGGCCCCTTGCCGTGGCCTCTGCAATGTGCTTGTCAAAATGACCTTTTAGGTCCATCGTCACCCCTGATACTTTAGCCTGGGCCTTTGGTCGAACAGTATCATCTTCGATGATGAAGCTGGATGAATCCGCCGGCCACTTCTAGTCGCGCGTGAAGTGTAAATGGCCGACATGTCGGTTTTGAACTTTTGAATGTCGCTCCACTTCGCATTTCCCGGTCGAATTTCTTGAGTGCCTTGACGTGTCGCTTCTCACAATCGGCTGATGGCCTGGGCCGTGAAGTCGTCGACGCATGCCCTCTGATATTCTCTTCGGAAATGGATGTTGATGAGATGGAAGCTCGGTCTCGCATCGACCTCCGTCATACGTTTCAGTTTCTTTTCGTCCGCAGCACTGGCGTCCGTGCTAACCTGTCCATTTTTGTCACACCATCGCAGCATTGAGGTTTATCTCCCGCGAATTGGCGATGGACTACCCCGAGCCCTCCGTGTTCATCGGGTGAAACACTCCTTCGAATTACCGCTTATGGAATTGGAAAGTTCGAATTTGTAGCTACGGCGCGGCCTCCCACAGTAACAAAATCACCCGATTCGCGGGCACTTTCCGGAAAACACTATTCGGAAAACACTGTACGGGCACTTTGACATGTGTCTTCTACCGATTGAGGAAAGCTTCGTTCGAATTTGCAGGTTTCTCTCCGGGCGAGTGAAACATGGTGGATATTCATTCTTTTTCTGGAAGCCCATTGTAGGCCCTACAGCTCGATAGTGTCTGTCTCTTAAGTAGTGACATGCGTCTAATTCTTACTCTAAGCCTACTCTTAATGTGACCTCTCCCAGACGATATTTGCGCGCTCCTTGGACGTCTGATTTCCTCGCCGATCGACGCTGGCGATCACACAGGCCGAGTGTGATAAGCTTAAATCTCCGTCTCCCCTCGTTGGCCTCACGTCAGCTATCGCTCAAATCGAACCGGATTTAGCATGACTATGTTGCCCTCCTTTATTCGACAACGCTACAACCCCGACGATACGGACGGCCGGCACACGTACACGCCGATAAGAGACGATGACTGGAGCACAGAATCCAAGCCCTCGGTCGATGAGGTAGAGGATGACTCAATATTGGAGGCAAACGAGTCGCTACTTCCCATCAATACACGTCGCCAGGAAACGTGGAGGAGGCTTTTGAGATATCTCTACTGTCTGGTCCCAAGCTTCCTAAGATCAACAGAAACGAAGACAAAACCGCTTCGCTCTACAGCTTGGCTAGGTAACAAAGATCATGCTCAATATCTTTAATTGCCAGGCTAACGTACTGTTAAAGATGGTTTGCGAGGCATCGCAGCACTGTGTGTTGTATTTGTTCACTGCGGTCTGATCTGGTTTTCATTTGACGTCCAGCTAGCATGGACACCGGATCCATCTCGGCGATGGTGGCTCTACCAGCTGCCTATCCTACGGCTCGTTGTCTCGGGGCTCGCTCCAGTCAGCGTCTTCTTCGTCGTGTCCGGCTACACAATATCGCACCACTTTCTGACGTTAGTTCGTAAAGGAGAGTTTGAGAAAGCAGGCTCGGCCATCGCGTCGTCCGTCTTCCGCCGACATACCCGGCTTTTCCTTCCACCCGCCGTGGTCGGGTTTGTCACCCTCATGATGGGCTATTTCAACATGTTCCCCGACAAGGGATTACCCGGCGTGGCTTATCCGACAAGGCCTCTGCCACACTTTGACTCTCTCTGGGGCCAGCTGCAGTACTACATCTATGCCGAGGTCCTCACCACTGATCCCATCGGTCAGCCTGTTGTCCGAGCCGATTCCGAAGACCCAGAGCCTCTACTTGACCCCCATCTCTGGACAATCCCTATCGAGTTTATGAGCTCCATGGTGGTGTTCATGTTCTTGACGGCTTTCACCAGAGTGCATAACAAAGTCAGGATGCTCTTTGCACTAAGCTTAGCGATATATCTCCAATGCGTCTTCGTCTATTGGGCTATGTTCTTGTTTCTCAGCGGCATGTTCTTGTGCGACCTGCATTTGGAACTCGAGGACTGGAAATGGAGGTGGCCAACCAGGCAACTTGAGCCCGAACACCGGGGTACTTTGCCCTCGGATGGGGCCGTACATCGAACGGAACGAGGCCACACGTCTTATCGCATACTTGGACGGGGCGTCGGGCTCGTATCATTCTTGATCTCATTGTGGCTGCTTAGCATGCCAGAAGACATGGAGGATGCAGCGAAGTCACCTGGCTACGTGAACCTAGCATCCATGGTCCCAGCAAGATTCAAAGAGGCCCTTGTAATACCAATCGGTGCAGTGCTAACAGTGTTCATTGTCGACCAAAACCCGTTCTTGCAGATTCTTTTCACCAACCGTTTCTCCCAATACATGGGCAAGATCTCTTTCTCGCTGTATATGATCCATGGTCCACTCCTGTATTCACTAGGCTTGGTCCTAGCTCGGTGGACTTTGGGTGTTGTCGGCGGCGGAGACACTGAGATATCCTACATTTGTGGCATTTTCTTGGCATTCATCCTATGGGCGCCTGCGGCGATATATGTTTCGGACATGACTACGACCTTCGTAGATGCGAAGGCGATAGAATTTTCAAAGTGGGCATATAAGATGCTTTTGAAGAAAGAGTGATAGACTACATTTGAGGCGAACAGGATTGAGCTTTTCAAAGATTTCACTAGATGGGGTTCAACGCCTTTGTACTTGTTGTTTCAGCGATTTAGCGAAGCACTTCATTCCCTCGATGAGCTTACCACTAGTGTAAGCTGTGGTAAGACCAAAACTCACTTGCACACCTTGGTGGTCAGTTCCTTCTATTAGCGTCTCTTCACAGTCTACCAGATCAAATAACAAGGCGACAACCTGCTTTTCCTGTGAGTCCGTATGTGCTCTATGAATCTAGTATCATCTTCGTCGTCGTCGTCGTCGTCGTCCTCGGTGTCATCGATATTGTCGTCGCTATACTCCTCGTCCGTTATTATCGCCCGTTGCTGTTAACTGTTTCCAGTCCACTCCTCTGAGTATTATCCTTGGTCGAAGTAAATCGGTGGACAGGAAATACGCTCGCTCTAGGATAGTAGAAAAGGCGGCCTCAAAACAGAAACGTGATACATTTAAGCAATCCAGCTTTCAATTTCGGAACACGAGAAGTGTGTCCAGCGCACGACACAATTGCTGAAAAGTCATCAATCTTCTCTCGAAGTTCGCAGGATTCACCGCTCAGTCCAACAACTCTTACGCAAGCTGGAGACTACCTTACCATTCAGCTTATGCAGGGTCGACGATGAGCCACATTCAATTGGCTGAGGGGACCGGGGTGGTTGGTGCTTATCTAAGGCGACATAAGCAGCTAGCACCGAAGAGGACGAGATCCCTGGACATGTAAACGGGTCTTGTGAAATCTGGTCAGCCTGATTTCGCAAAACTCTTCTGCATCCTTTTCTTGCGTTTTTGGGACTTTCACGCAATGTGTGGGCATGAACATGGAGCCACGCAACACACATGAAGGTCAAAGTCCCAACACGAACGATTTCAATGCGGCGACTCTAGCCCCAGATTCCGACAATGACCACGCCAGTCTGTCGAAAGAAGACACGGAACGATCTGACAGCGGCGATGATCACTCAATTGAGGCCACATCCCCTTACGTGCTGCAATTGGAAGACGGCGAAGATGACGAGATCAAACAAACGCTATCGCATGATGACCACAATGGTCCGGATCACAGTAGTGAAGAATCAGACGCGGAAGAGCCGAAATTCTCAACTGCAATAGAAAACGCCAATACTGGCAATGTTGAAAAAGTAGGTTTCCCTTCCTGGACCTCCATCTTTGAACTTCTGTTGTGGAAATTGACCGACTCGCAGACAAGTAGACCTTCTTATTTCCGTTCGCGCGTCGCATATGTCCAAGACGCTGAGGACGACGAAGATCTGGCACAATTCTCAACATCTGATAAAGGACCGGAGTCATACGACGGTTCTTCCAAGCATGCGTCTCATCGGTCAATGGAGTCATGCAACGAGTCAAGTGAAAGTGAGCCGCTGCGTGTCCGCTTTCGACGAAATGTCACCTTTCGACCAGAGCCACCAATATCCGGAGGCCCCAGACCTCGTCCTAGCGCAGGGTCAAATAGATGGGATGACGCTGATGGTATCCCAAATTATCACAGCGATTCCAGCTCGTCTGGTGTTGAAACTAGTCGTCGGGATGCAAGTGATGACCGATATCATCCAAAGTGGGAGTGGGAAGAGGATGACGAAATACCGATGCCGCCGCCCCGAGAGCTGGCAGAATTGAGGAGACGCCAAGAGCAAATGAAACGACGAAAAGATCGCAGAACATCCGACACCGCCTATTCTAGCGATTCACGGAATATCGGTAGTATCCACTTCAGCCGTAGCCGAAGAGAAAGCCCAAGTCCGGCAAAATATATCAGTAACAGTCGCAGCCGCAGTCGCGATCGAATTCATAGACGCGGCTATGTGCCCCCGATATCCGCTGACAGAGATGACAACGACGCACAACTCGCCGAGACCTTATCATATGACCTGAAAGACGAAAGGTTCATAGAAGACGCCAGACGATCTAACGGAAATGCGGGCAGCATGCTCCAAGCTTGGTTCAGGAAACGTGCAAGCTTCGGCGATGGTATTGATACCGAACTTGTTGTCATTAACGCAGCAGAGAGTTTCACAGATGAGAAGGCAAAAAGCGTGGTGACACTATATTGTCAGAAGGATGCTCTCGATCATGCGAAGCCTGCGCCGCGTCAAATCTACTGGCTGTAGGTACTTCTCGTGGCGGGGTTCAGAGCAAGACTGACTTCTCGACAGGCATGTGCGGCACGCTTCAGACATCGTTAAAGTCATAAGGGTGCATATTCTCTATATTGAAACTATAAAAGAAGAAAGGTTGACCGATGGAAACAGAGTCTCGTCATCTGCTGTCCATTTCTTCACACAGGATACCAATCTCTTGCGCTGGGTCTTCTTGAACGTGTCTCCCCTCACCACCAAGACTTCAGTCGCAGTGCGACCCTAAACGGCCAAGGGGCTAGGACCAATGTTGCTCGTGTTGACGGGGTTCCCTCTGGCAATCCACTCCTCCGAAATTCGGTTACCTACTACTCTACTCCTTATCTCGTCTTTCGCGAAGGTCAGAGGAAGATGGACCATGATAACATGGAGAGTCTTCTAAGTGCTCACTACGGTTATGATGTGGGCGACGCTAGAGACAAAATGCAGGTGCTTTCCGAAACACAGAAGTGGCTTGGCAAGGAAATTCTTCACGTTGCCAGAATGAAGAGCCTTCTCATCGGGCCAGGTGAGTTCTGTTGCGCCTGTACTCGAACACCGAAGCTTACGCCGAAGTCCAGAGGTACTATTGACATGGGGTGAAGTGCCGCTGTCTGCCATCTGCAAAGATAACATTATTATCGACGAGAGCAACTCCAGACCGCTTGTGACCGTGAGAATCACAGACTTCCATGGCAAGGAGTACTACTCCTATATCAAGCACGACTTTAGTTTTGCTGTAAGTTCAATGGCAGACCACAATATCAAGCTGCAATATTTCAGCAACGAACGTGTGCTTCTCAACCTGACACAATCTTCGTAGGAGATTATTGCCCGTATCACAAACCTCACATCAATCGAAGATTTCGACATCGTCGAAGATACGCATAATGCCGTTCATGTAAACTCGGAGATCTGGGCGACTATGTTAAAGGAAGCTCTGATCACTTTCGATGACATTCGCTTGAGCTTATGGCGGAAAGCTCCTAGACATCATCTCCTTGGCTCCGAATACTTTGCACCGCCGCCACCTCCACGTTCACCTTCGCAAAATTATGAGAGACCCCAAAGAGTCAAGAATTATTATGACGATTTATCTACGTCCAGGATGCAGATCCAACGTTATTCGTACACACCACAGGCCCCGGCTTCTGATGCACATGTGTCAAGAGGCGCACTTATCCGAAGACCGGGAACACCTCACACGTACGCAGGTCCTCATTACGGGTTTGAAAGGCATCGCAAAAAAGCCCGCTCCACGCATGCACTATCCGAACCTGCCCCACGAACCATAAAACGGCGTAGGTCAGAGTCGTTCTCAAGTTCAGGATCGGGATCAATACCACCACCGTCAACGAGCACGATCGTTGTTGACAGGCAAGTGATATGACGATCTAAAATAAACCATATTTTCCCTAAATTCTCACCGAAAACTCCAGATCTAATGCGGACTCTCGTCAGCGCCTTTACGACTTCAAGCATCGCTTTGATTCCTCGTCAAAGACCGCGGCACACGAGAAAGCAGCTGAAAACATCAAGCCCGCCAAAATCGTCAACGGTGGATTCATCAGAAAGAAAACAAGTCGAACATATCACCTCAGCTCTTCAGAGAGCGGGAGTAACGACGAAATATCTTCACCAAAACCGTCGTCAATCGCTTCGCGTAGCAGGTTTGTGCGAACTCCAAGCCGTGAGAGGTCCATCAGGAGGGAGCCGCCCAAGCCATTTGACACACCTGCAACCCCATTCTTGATGTGGAAGGTCACACAAGGGAGGGGAGGAGAGCAGAATGAAGAGGGCAGCATGAGTACAATGGTCCGTCTTCTCCGTAAAATTGACGGGTCTCTCCGAGAGAGTATTCTTTACGGCAGGGTTTATAAAAGCGGTTACGAGTGCTCTCTCGAAGACATCTGCGACCGCCACGATATTTTGAGTGTCCTGGGATCGGAGTCTGTGACACTCAATGTTACAAAAGAAAATTCTACCGAAGAGTCGAAGAAAGGGTCAGCGTCCCAGAAGAGTCCTGCTTCATCCCGTTCGACAGATGGCTCTCCAAAGAAACAAGAGGGTCTATACGCCAATACCACGGAGCAGACGAATGATTTAATCCGGGACGTGTTTACAATTTCTAAGACGATCTTAAGTCTGTTTTTGCCACTTAAGGATGACGGAGCGGGGTTCTATGCAGACATCAAAGGTGTCATAGATCGATTTTGGGGTGCATTGGACTTGATCTTCAGAGTAAGTCGCTGAAAACCACTTTATACTACCCCTCGAATCGTAATCAATGCTAGGACTCCTTGGCTTCTGTTGACACTGTATTTAGCACATTCGATTCGCGGCACTCAAGACTGCCGTCGAGGGCGAGCAGTCCTGGATTATTCAAGGATCTTGCTACGACCATGCTAAGAACCCTGTATTCAAGACATGCGATGCATGCGATAGCAAGAGAGAGTACGATCTCGTCGGAGCTCTTGAGCACCTTCACGCTTGTCGTGCTCATACTCAGTCGTCGGACCACCTAGTGCCCGCCACACCTCACGAGGACCCATGTATCGTGTGGCTCCAGAATGCAAGGACGGCGGAGAAGGACCGTCTGTTTAATACGTTGATCGAAGGTTTGATGGTCTTCAAAGAGGATCTTGAAAGAATTCTCGACGTGTCAAGAGAGCTGCATCTCTTTATTGCGAGACCAGGAAACCGACCAGAAGAGGGATTTAATGAGCGTGTTGGTAGCCGAGGTACTGGAAACGACAGAGACGGGATTCCTGGCACCCAAAATGAGACACGTGAGACGACCAACGGTTATCCAGGTACATCTCGCGAGGATGGCGACCAAAAAGCCCAGGAGCAGAAGAGGAGCATCGACCAGACTGAGGCGCCAGCTTTGCCTACCAGTCTTCTCCTTGCTTTTGAGAACATCGTAGCGTTGTTTTCCGTCCAGGCTGGAATTGTTTTACTGACATCGAGAGAGAAAAACTTCAAAGGTCATCGAAACAACCGTGTGAACAAGGCGAAGACTCGCTATGTATCCACCCTTAACGAGGTGATTGCGCATATCGAAAGCGCAAGAGAGGACCTCATCCTCGGTATTACGGCCGAAAACACAAGCAGCGTTCGACTCGGTGCTGTCGGAGCCGAGTACATTGTCGCGATGGCCATGGCCAACGTACAGAGAGGCGCCTTTCGTATCGGCGCTGGGTCATCCAAGGTACCCCTGAGCTTTTCTGGGATCGGCGGAGAGCTACGCAGAGGAACAAGAAGGAGGGCCGTTACGTGGACGGAAGACCTAGGTGTTCTCGATGCTGCATCCCAAAAGCCGGGGCACAAAGTAGCGGTGCCCACGACATCCTTGGATCTCATAGCCCTCTACGCAGCTCATGCGCGTGCTCTCGACTTCAACGCAAGTCTACGTCCAAAACGCCGAGCATTCCTGGCTATTCGCGCACTCGAAGAGGAACTCCAGGCTCTCAAAGACCTCAACGTAACTCAGTGGCATTGTCTTGACAACAGTAAACGCGTCTCAGATCCCACGTCCTTCCAAGTCGTGAATCGAGAGAGAAGAGCACGGTTTTCACTGGAACGAAAAGTGATTGAGCGAGCCAAGGCGGAAAGACAGCGTGAGCATGACGAGCTGCTCGCTATGCTGCACCGAGCTGCCGATCTGCGGGCCAGAGTAAAGGAGAGCATTGAGGTCCTAGACGAGGGACATGGGAATGCCATTCGAGTTTTTACCTTGGTCACATTATTTTTCCTACCCCTGTAAGTCTTCTGAACGCATGAGTTGCTTTACTTAGCATGAGCCACGGGCTGAACAAAGACTTACGTGCTCCCTAGGTCATTCGTCACGAGCTTCTTTGGAATGAACACTGTGGATATTCGCGACATGCCTCAGAGCTCATGGATGTACTGGGTAATAGCTGCACCGATTACGCTATTGGTGTTGTGTTCGGCGTATTTATACGCGTATAAATGGGAGGCTATCACGAGGCGTGTGACCAGAAAGACATGGCTAGATGAGGGTGTTAGTCATTCGAGCGAGCCTCATGCTAGTCCAGCTACTGACTCTTGGGAGTCACAGATTCCCAGAAGACTTGGTGGTCGGCGTAGAACAAGGAGATCGACTTTAGGCGATTATGGCAATGGTGGCTGGAGAGATACCTGGGGCCATTTTGTGAAGAATTCTTTTGTGAATTTTTGTATGACCAGGGATACATGAGAGGTCCCCCTTACTCCAACCACCCCCTACATGTCTAACCACCCTCATCAACTACTGCTCCATCGAGCTACAGTGCTGCCTTGAGTTCCGCCAACAGGCTGTCTTGCTTTGGATGGTTCAACCGGTTTACTTCGCGATACTGGTCGTCGGTCATCTCGTTGTTTTCGAATGCTTTGGCGATGTCTTCGAACTCGTTGAATATTTTGAGAAGAGATGGATCATTACGGCCGTATCGGCGGAGGATGACATATGCCAGTAGGCGACAGAAGAACAATGCTTCTTCGAATTTGTTGCGGTTCTGAGGGAAAGGGCGTTTGCTTCGAAACTTGCAGACATCATGCTCTTTTTCTCTGATGAGCTGGGTGAGGCTGTCACCGCTCTTGAGGCGGTCACAGAGGTAGTGAATGTAGTATTGCTTCGGCATTTTGGTGTAATGGGTTGTGGCAGCGTGAAGAGGGAGATGCCTGCCCCCTGTAATCGAGGCGATTCGCGCTCTCTTCATATACCCCCATAGGTGGCCATAGAGGTTTCTCTAGCCCAGGCCATCCTGGCCCTCGAATATTTCCCCGTGAGAGTCATACGGCAGTCAACAAGGTGCGCCTCCAGGCGGCAAACTGCGAAGAAAAAAGTTAGAAGGGAAGAAAGATACCTGGGGCCTGCGGAAGGGAGAAACCATAGCTGACGTGGCATAACGATGCTTATCTTCCTAAGAGACCGCCTTTTTACTTGTAATTGAGCGACTAATTCTCATGTGGCTGTACTCTGCTTAACCCTCGTCGTCGTGCCTATCATAATTGCTATCGTTATTGTCGTTATTATCGCCATCTTCGTCGTCATCGTCGTCGTCGTTACTGGTAGGAGCAATCAGTATGCACGAAACATAGCCGCGCAGACACAGGAAAACTAGGCAGTCTCTGTCTGAAGTACATTATCAGCAGGGACTTTAATTTCATCTTTGTAGCACCATAGTGTTCTTGCTTTCACACCTTCCCGTCTGTTGGAATCTCGCGTCTCCAAAGACCACCCTCCGTTACCCTGGGCTCATTTGGCGATGCGAGGTTTCCCTCCTTGCACCTTCTCAAACTCAAGCGGCTCCAAAGTGCACTTGAGAAAATCGAGATGGTCAAAATCGGACTGCCGGCGGGTGAAGTGTCAAGATTCCTGTCCAAGAAGCTGAGAGGTCACAGATTTGAGACGAACTTGAGATCGTTAAATGATAGAAATGATTCACAAGCCCCTACAAAGAACCAGCAAATTTCGATTCCATTCCAGTTCGCAAAGCCCGTACCAGAATGTATTGCTCCGGACCCACTGGATGTAGACGAGCTTTCCACAGTATTCCGGGGGTGAGATCCGATTGACAATATTCCCTTCCGATTGACGAAATCGACTGCTAGGCCGCGCTCTCGTTGAAGTCCGAGTCCGGCAACGGCGGTTCCGCATCCTTAAGAGCCTTGATGGCTCCAGTCATTTTGTCAATCGCTGGTTTTGCCTCGTCGAGTGATTTGAAAATTTGAGTAACGGCCAAGTTCCTCAGTTTCTGCAAGATCGACTCCATCAGGGCTTCCACTTTGCCCGCCTCGCGGACCTTCTCGCGGTAGAAATCAACGAATGTCGACCAGTTTCTATCCTCACTTCTCTGCTTCATTGCTTTCCTGATTGCGTTGAAGATGTATCCAATTCGCTTCGCCTGGTTGTTGCAAAGTTCGAGAAATGCGTTCACATACCCCGGCAACTTCGTGTTGGGTTCATCTCGGACAACCTTGACAACATCCAAGACTATTGGGAAAGAATCTCCCACTCTGTGGATAGCGTTTGGAAGATTGTTAATGTCCTTGATTATCTGGAAGAGCTTTTCGAGCTTCTCGAATAAGGCGATGGTTGATGCAGCCGTACTGGAGGCTTCCATTTTGAGATGCAGTGCGTGTCCTAGTGACGTGAACGCTTTGCGGCTAGAAACTTGACGACAACTCTTGTCAGAAAGAAGAAAAGGTAGCAATCGTATGCAAACCGTCTGCAGCTGCCAGGTGAGATGCATGGCGCTTCCTAGGTGTAGTTAAGTCGCAGCGTTCAGCTGCCAGTCGTGTGTTCGTAATCAAGCAGTAAACCCGTGGCCTATGCATGATGCGCGTATCATTGGTATCATGGTCATCACCATCAGGCTCTCGAAGCACAAACCTCCAAGGCCGAGTGAGGTGATAAATAACGTGCATCAACATCATTGGCTCATTGACTGCATGTTGACCGTGCAGAATAGAGGCTATGCGAGCCATCCTGCATTGGAAATAAATCACAGGTGCAATGTCAGACTGGGAATCTGACATGCATATGAAAAATGATGCGGGGTAGAGAAAAGCACGCAATCACACCACTTTTGTTGGTACCTCATGTTCAACTCGGGAGGAGTACCCGGCTTCAATGCGAGCCAACGTTTTAGAAATCGTGGCGTATGTGTTCAAAGTCCCTTCACCCATGGCAAAATACGTAGGGGCCTGTGATTCGTATCTCCCGCTGTAGATTCATCGAGATCGTAGGGCTGCTCATATCCAGCTTCTCCAGTGCAGTCTATGCGCTGGTGTGCTTGCTGCTTTACGTAGCCAGATAACCCGTCTCCTAATTTGCAACGTTCCCCAGCACAAACTGGCTTATCTTTATCAGCGCGGGTCCAGGACAAAGTTGGAAGACGCATGCACAGAGCCCCGTTGAGGGCAGACTAACCAAAGAGGGGTGACTGACGTCTGGCTAGGCATCCCAGCAAACGGTTGCCTCACAGCCTGGTCTGCCATTCCAGGCGAACCATCGAAATCGAGGGAAGCAGTACGGTACTATATTTTCGTTCTCCAATTCTGCACTTTTCCTTACTCACTCGCAATCATATTGCCGGCGTATTCGGTATCTAGGCATCCTTCGTGCTACATTCGCGGTCGTCAAACAAGCTTGGCCCGATATACAGAGGACACTCCGACCCGTTGACGCCAGCCTCAGGACAAACTGAAGGAGCCAACTACGATATACATGAAGCCCGGAAAGTCCGAGAAGAGTGGAGAGGGGAAGGGCCCGCGAGAAGATGAGTGGAATGAGACACGACAACATAAGTCACGGAAGCGTCCAGGGGATTCATCGAATCCCTCGAATAAGCGCCCCGAGAACAACGGCGCGTATAGAATCCACCGAAAAAATCGAAAGTATCCCGATATTTCCTACATAGGTCCGGGTGGGTATCAGTTGCCCGATCACATGGCAGAGTATTTATACTCCCATCCACCACCACCACCGCCACCACCGCCACCACCGCCACCACCGCCGGAAGCGAAACCAAACCCACCACCCAAAATGCGTCCACTGGCGACATCACAACCACATCCATATCCTGCAGCACCTCCGCAACAACCCCGAACAGGCAGGAATATGAACGGGGCATGGTTACCACCTTTCTACCAACCTGGATATCGGCCTGTTCCGCATCTGAATGTTGCACCAGGCTGGTGGAACGGCGTCCCCCCCGCCCACTTCGTGCTCAACGTCCCAGTCAACCAGCCACCTGCCCCGCCGCCATATCCATATCCTCATCCGCTGCCACAAGCCCCTTACGTCCACCAGGGTCCTCCGAGATATGGCCAAGGTTTCCAAGAACCTAACTTCGTCCCTGTGTTTCGACCGAAACCACGCCAACCACAAATTGAAGACATGCCTCCATGCGTTGACTGCGGCATAGGACTGGTTCAACAACAGGTGCGAGACTTGCTCAATGACAAGGAGCATGAAAAGTTCAAGAAAGCGAGGAGAAGGAAGGAGCGAGCAGCGGCCGTAGCACAGCAGGATGCCATGGCGAAGAACGCGGCAATCGTGCGAGATGAGTTTGGCAGATTGTTGGAAGATAGTGTCAGGGATGTCATGGTGCGACGTCGGGACCGTTTGAGAGATCTGGACATGGATCCAGAGCCACATCGAAGAGCCATTCCGCTGGAGTATCGCCGATCAAAAACGCCTGTAGCAATCACCCAGGACCTCTGGGACTCATTGGAGAGGGGCCGGGCTCTGGAGCAGTCAGAATTGACTTTGCAACAAATTACCGAGTTGATCAGTCGAACTCGAGGGCTGGAACTTCAATCTTCGAAAGGTGATACCGAGGACGAGCGTCATAAACAATTGGAATCGCTCCAAGCTCAAGTCGATTCGTTGGAAGCGAGAACAGTGCCATACCAGCGCAGGCCCGAGCTGATCATGGATCACCCTACATTTCCAGATGCTCGTTTCCCCGAGGCACGGCAACACTTCGGACGCACTCACAGTCAGCCTCCTCGCGGCCGCCAGCATGAGAGGTACTTCATGAATCAGAGGGCTCGTACCCCTCGGTCACGCAGCCGACGCAGGCCGTACCACCTTGTGGGTGAGGAATTGCACTCTCCCTACGAAGATGGACTTTATTCGGATAGCTACGAGGGACTTCCCGAGCTGCGTCCCAGGCGTGCTCGACGGTACCATATTCCGTTTGCGCCCGAAGTTGCAGATTATTACGAATCCTAGGGTTACGCAGTTTGATTGTATATTTTGAATGGTAATTAATACTGAACATACAGAGTAATATCAACTTAATATTCGGACACTGACTCACTGCTGGCCCAGCTAGGTTGATGATATGACCGCCTGAGTTTCTTAAACTCAGAGAACTTTATATATACTCACGAAGGTCACGACGCTAAGTCTCATTCATTATACTACAGCGGAGGCGTTGGACTGAGCTGTGAATTGCTGTATAGTGTTTCGTGTTGTGACGGTGTTTCCGAACTCAAGTCAACCAAAGTGTCGCGATCGGCAAGCTAAGGTAGCCCCGCATAGCCTAAATACAAGAAGCTTCAGGGGCGGAGTCCCATCGTTGGGGTACCTGGTTCTCCTGTGCAGTTACCCCGCGCTGATCTCCCCTCAGAACAGGCCAACAGCTTCCTATTTTCGTGCTCCTTCAGGATGGCGTCGGGCTAATTGGAAGCGTGATGGACGTAATGAACCAAGTTGTCGGGAAACAAGAGGGGCTGGGTTCCGTTTCTCCCGGATCATCATCCGTGTGGAGGAATCCCGACGAGAAATTCTTCCGGGTGAGTTGCTACAAAACCGTAGGCAAGGAAGGGCATTCTGTCGGTAAAAGAGGTGTCCTTGGAGCGGATCCGACTGTTTGCTTCTGACCTAGGCATGCTCACGATGGCATTCACGACGTTAGCCTGGGTCGCCCTGCTGCCGGCTCTGGCCCTAGGCAGCATCGACAGGTACGTTTCATATTCTTGGCGACGAGACGCAATATTCTAACAGGGCCAAAGACAAAGAATAGTCTCCCAATTCAATGTCGTCCGAACCAGCCTAATTGACAACGAGACTACACCATTGCAGGTCGGCAATGGTAACTTTGCTTTCAACGTCGACAACACGGGCATGCAGGTGAGCGCTGCATCCCGGCGCTTGACCACGTGGTACCTCTAATATAGACCATAGACGTTTCTGCCCTTCAACACTTTATCGAGCTGGGCATGGCATAACGACTCGTTGCCAACCAATGGGTAGGGCGAAGATGACACATCTTCCGTGCATCTGTGTGCTGATCGAGACCGCAGGGAGAAGCTGAGCGACTACACCGGCGTGCCCCGACTAACACACGGACGAAACGTCTCATACGACATCCCCGACCCCAATCTTCCCGCAGTATCTCAATGGCTCATAGGCAACCCGAATCGAATCAACCTGGGGCGCATTGGTCTGAAGTACAAAGGCGCTACTCTTTCGCCGGACAAAATCGCTGAGCCGAGGCAGCAGCTAGAGCTGTGGAGTGGAACCATTACGTCTACATTCAGAGTCGGCGGCGAGGCAGTGAAAGTGATCACACAAGGCGACTTCGACACCGATGCCGTGACATTCCAGATCGATTCTAGTCTTATGGCCTCGGGAGACCTCAAGGTCGAGCTTGATTTCCCCTACCCGCCGATTCACTCAACCAAGTACAAATACGAAGTTTTCGCCGGTGTCTACGACTTCCCGCTGAACCACACGACTCGCATCGTGAACAGCTGTGGAAGGCCCGACTTGGCACACATCTACCACGAGCTGCAAGAGACCAGCTACTACGTCAATCTGCGCTGGCCCACCAATTCCTCCCTCCACTTGTCGAGAGACGAGCCGGAAGGTTCTGAAAAGATTACTGCTCATCGATACACCTTGGCGTCCAACAGCTCGGCGAACTCCGTTCTCTTTACGGCGCATTTTTCACCAGACCGTCAAGATCCCGAGATTCCGTCAATAGTGCAGGAACGAAATCGGGCTGGTTGGCACGAATACTGGAGCGAGGGCGGCTTTGTTGACCTCACTCTTTCGTCGAACCCTAATGCTACAGAGTTGCAAAGACGCATCATCTTGTCACAGTATCACGTCCGCGTCAACAGTGCAGCTTCGGGACAGTCGCCCCAGGAGAGTGGGCTGATGAATAATGGGTGGTATGGTAAGTTGAAATGACGTGACGCCCCTGAATCCAAAATGATGAGTACATCATTGACATAACCCAGGAAAGTTTCATATGGAAATGGTTGTATGGCACAACGCGCATTGGGTGACATGGGGTCGGAAGAAGTACTTCGACAACATCTTTCCTCAGCTCTATGAGACGCTTTTGCCTTCTTCTTTTGCAAGGGCTAAAGCTATGGGGTGGGAAGGAGCCAGGTCAGTTGCCTCCATGAGCAGTTCACAATTACAAGAACTTTAAACTCACAAAAGAGTTCCTAGGTGGCCGAAGATGACGGAGCTCGAGACTGGCGTTAGCTCTCCAGGTGGGATTAATGGCTTGCTACTTTGGCAGCAAGTGAGTAGCCAGAATATTGTGCAAAAGGCTTCCACGCTGACCTTGATAGCCCCATACCATGTATTTGGCAGAGTTAGCATACCAGTCCTCGCCAACCGACGAAACGCTCAAGCGATGGGACGAGGTAATCACGGCTGCCGCTGACTACATGGCGTCATACGCATGGTTCAACGAGACCTCAGGCCATTACGATCTCGGCCCACCGTAAGTCTGAGATCATATAAATCCCCGGTTGATGGACTGACGACATGCATTGCAGCTCATACGGCGTAACGGAGAATACACCTCCCTCAGAAACTTTGAACCTGGCTTACGAGGTGAATGCATCTCGCCACCTTAAGAGAGTACCAAAGCTCACCTGCGTGTAGATCGCCTACTGGAGATACGGCCTAGACACCGCCCGGGAATGGAAGAAAAGACTCGGTCAACCCGTCCCAGACAAATGGACCACCGTCGCGGAGAAACTCGCCCCTCCCCCTCAGATCGACGGACTCTACGCTGTCTATGAAGGCCTGAACAGTTCTTGGTGGGAGGACCCAGCTCTCAACGGCGACCCGCGCAGCCTCATCATGATACAGGGCGTATTGCCAGACACGCCTGCTGTGGACCCCGAGGTGGCTCTGAGAACGGCAGATAAGGTCTGGGAAGTCTGGACGGACCAGAAGATTCGCGGATGGGGACGGCCCGTGCTGGCGATCAACTCTGCGCGGATTGGTAACCCAGAACGGGCTATTTATCATTTGACGGCGTACAGCTATTGGACGTTTGATGATGCTGGGTTTGCTGTACGCGGAGGAGACGGTATGTGTAACATTTATGGATGATCTTGTTGAGCATTGCTAACTGCGAGCAGGCGGTACCCCTCCGCCCTTTATGCCAGGCAATGCTGGCTTTCTGTACGCTGGTCAGTTTGATTTTACGGAATCCCCAATAGGAGCATGGTAGAATACTGATGAATACTGCAGTCGCATACATGGTTGCTGGATGGCAAGGTTCAGAAAGTGATGCGCCCGGCTTCCCCAAAGACGGCGGGTGGATCGTGAAGCATGAAGGGCTTCAGAAGGCGCCTTGAGTCGATCAACCAAGATACAGCTAGTACAATTCAATAGTCGCCTCGATTTGTCAAGTGATTTTGATGCGTTGTATTACATTTGTGCTATTTTCAGTTCCAGTTAGGTGCGGTATGACGAGCATCTACCACTCTCTAATCTCACCACCAGGCCCGATGAATCCGGGGCTGACCCATGCCTTAGCATCCTTAGACAGCTGACGAACCTGATCCTCGTCAATCTCAATGCCCAAGCCCGGCCCAGTGAGAAGGTCGATATATCCATCCGTCACCTTCCAGACCTCTGGGTTCTTTGTGTAGCTCGTCAAATCCTGCCCGGTGCTGTTGTAGTGAATACCCAAGCTCATCTCTTGAATTACAAAGTTCGGCGACGTGAAATCTACCTGGGCATTGGCAGCCAGAGCGATGGGGCCAAGTGGGCAATGAGGCGCCAACGCAACATCATACGCCTCCGCCATTGCCGCAATGCGACGCATCTCAGAAATGCCACCAACGTGAGAGATATCAGGCTGCAGGATATCAACACAGCCCGCCTCCAAGAACGGCTTCACGTCCCAACGGCTGTGCAGACGCTCGCCGAGAGCGATGGGGATAGATGTCAGGCCGCTGATTTCCTTGATACCGCCCAAGTGCTCTGAGAGAAGGGGCTCCTCGATGAAGAGGGGGCGGTGCGGCTCCAGCGCCTTCGCAAGCTGCTTCGCCATGGGCTTGTGTACACGACCGTGGAAGTCAACACCGGCGTCCATGCCGAGGGCCTTCACGGCCTTGACGCGCTCGACGGCGGCGTCCAGGGCGTTTGGGGAGTCGAGCCAGCCGAGGTCTTCAGTGCCGTTCATCTTGACGCACTTGAAGCCTTGATCCTTTCTTGCTTGTCTGCGTGAGATGTCAGTGGCAAGGCTCGTATTGTGAGTCGTTTGGGGGCTGCTCACGCTTGAGCTCCGACGTCATTTGGCCTGTCACCGCCGATCCAGGCGTACACCTTGAGCTTGTCTCTGACTTTTCCACCGAGCAGCTGCCAGATAGGTAGGCCCAGCTTTCTCGCTAAATGGCTCTCAGCAAGGTGTTTCATGGACCGAGGCTAATGAACTCACCCTTCAAATCCCATAGCGCAATATCGATGCCAGCCAATGCACTCATAAAGACAGGGCCTCCGCGGTAGAAAGTCGTCCTCCATGACATTTGCCAGATGTGTTCAATGTCACTGTATCGCGTCAGTATAAAGAACGTCTTGATGTCGAATGCAATGGACATACTCAGCTTCCATGCCCGAATACCTCTCGAACCAAGCATCGAGACATCCCTCAACAGCCTGGGTGTGACCCTCCAGTGACGCCTCGCCCCATCCGACGTTGCCCGCCTCGTCCGTGATCTTCACGAACAGCCACCTAGGCGGCACCCGGAAGTACTCCATCTTTGCGATCTTGCCCATGATGAACTCTTGTGGGGGTGGTGTGACGTATGAAATGAGGGGTTGCCCTTGCAAAAGACTACAGAGAGAGCAATTGAGGTTCTGAGTGGGAGATGCCGAGTCAATGGTGTGCTTGCAAGAATAACACACTCTTGAGGCAATCGTGAACTATTATTACCCTACCAAAGCGGAGATGTGACGGAGTTGACGGAGCAAAATGCGCCCCCATCGGAACATAGTCCGGAACCTCGCCGAGCCTTTGCTCAACTCCCGTCCGACTCCGCAGCAGCATCTCCATCGGCAATGCCCGCGGCCATTACCCGGCCGCAAACGGCAAGTGGGGAGCTGCTCCATGGGCAGTGCGGGGTTCGGTGCACCCTCACCCGAATGTGATCCAGCAGAGGAACGGGTCTCTGCGGGGTTTCGGTGTGCACTTTTCCGCTCGGTGAGGAAAAGGGGCACGGAAAACATCCACCGAGGTCTGGGTCTTCTTATTGGTGGTTTCATGAGTTTCCATCAATTCTATCTAGTGGGTGTTTTCAGCTCTATTACGACAAAGTTACACACAAAGAATGCTGTTCTATGCCTGGCCGGCTCTAATCTTCTTCTGCTGTGCCACCCACGTCTCAACCGCCTTCTTGAGCGTCTCCGGGTCGGACTCACCGAAGATGTCCTGGCCCAGGCGCGCGGGGAAGTTGTAGCGGTGCTTCCTGTCGAGGGAGTTGATCTTCTCAAAGACGTCCTTGGGGAGCTCGAACACTGTTACATGTCAGTGACTTCTTCTCCAACTACATCGTGAGCAAGTGGACTGTACCTTCCAGGTTCTTCTCAATTCTTGAGGGAGTGACGGACTTGGGGAGCACGACGGTTCCCCTCTGGACAGCCCAGCTGACGAGAACCTGGGCGGGCTCCTTGCCTAGAGACTTTGCAATCTCAATGATTGTGGAGTCATCAACGGCGCTGCTTACTGTTAGTCTGCGGGTCGCACACACACAGCTCGGATTGTGCCACTCACCGAGGCAGGTTGTAAATGTTGTTGGCAAGGGGGCTGTACGCCGTAACAACAATACCCTGCATGTTTCCCCAGATTAGCGAACCTCCGCCCAAATGCAACCACGGAACATTCTTCAGTCAGCAGGGAATAGGTAGGTACTACTCACGTTCTCCTTGGACCAGGCCAATAGGTCAGGCTGCTGCAGGTACGGGTGCGCCTCGATCTGGTTCACCGCCGGCTTGATCTCGGCCGTCTTCCATAACTCCTCAATTTTCTCGCGGGTGAAGTTGGAGACGCCAATGGACCTAATCTTGCCCTTCTTCACGAGGTCCTCCATCGCCTTCCACGTCTCGGACACGGGGACGTCAATGACGTCCACCGCCTCCGTCACGGGGTGCAGCGGGAAGCGGTTGGTGTCGTTCTCCTTCCTGAAGGACACGGGCCAGTGAATCTAATGCACGACATAGCTGCGTTAGGCGGGCCGTTGAAGAAGGGTGGGGTGAGGAGAACAAGGAGGGATGGAGGGGTCTTACCAAGTAGAGGTCGACGTAGTCGGTCTGCAGGTCGGCGAGGGTGATGTCTAGCGCGGTCTCGACGTCCTCGGCCTTGTGGTGCGTGTTCCAGAGCTTGCTGGTGATCTGCAGGGGTCAGACTCAAGAGTGCGATAAGCTTTGCAAACGAGTAGCTTACGAAGATGTCTTTCCTAGGCACGCCGGAGGCCTTGAGGCCGGCGCCGACCTCCTTCTCGTTGTCGTAGACCGCGGCCGCGTCAATATGGCGGTAGCCATTCTTCAGAGCATGCTCGACGGCATTCTTGACCTCATTGGGCTTGGATTGCTACACATCAAAGCCATCAGAAATTGCCCCCATCTCGACTGCACAGCTGCCTCTTACCCAAGTACCCAGACCAACAGCGGGGATCCCGTGTCCCGACAGGAGCTTGAAAGATGAAGGCAAGCCCATTATTGCGGAGTGATTCAGGGTATCTAAAAAATGTGCCGTTTACGGAAGTACGTCTGAGGAAATGAAAATCGGATGATTCTGGTCGTTATCCGCACTCAAGGTATCATATGTCACACTCCAGAAAGCCCCATGAACAAAATTTCACAGGCTCATCTTATATCCCCAGTTTGAGGCTGTCGTCAGTTGTCCCTCTCCTGCAATATTTCCGCATCTTCGGGGCGCCGCCCATCCGTGTTACGGAGAAGAGCATTAGGTAAACCTCTTTTCCGGCGCTTCTGAGCAACGCTGCCGCTCATGTAGCCGATGGCGTCCGACGCGGCGCGGCGTGTCGGACTGTTCCCCGCGCGAGTTTACCCCCCTTGTTGCTTCACGCCATGCGTCTCCACCCCCGCGTCATCACACCCCGAGAAACGCCATCCTGGTGGACCCGGAGCGCAGACTGGCTCTTCGCGGAATTGCCGAGAGGACCGAGACCGGGGGTGCTCTGACACGTTTGATTGCCCACCGTGAGTGGTACAATTGAGGGGTGGTTGCTGTCAACAAAACTGAACGTTCTTGTTGGAAAGAATCTCTGCAAACCAAAAAAAAAGTGATACCCGTCATCTCATATTCTTCCGTCTCAATTCCTGTTCCTTTCCGAGTTAGTTCATCCATCACAATGGCCGACGTCAGAGTACCCCCCACGGGCGTTTTCGTCCCTGTCCCGACCTTCTTCCACCCCGCCTCCGCGTCGTCAGGCTCTCTCCAGCCCAAGGTCGACGTCGAGACGCAGGTCAAGCACAGCGTCTACCTCGCAAAGAATGGCATCCGTGGCCTGGTCCTCCTCGGCTCGACCGGCGAGGCCATCCACCTGAACAAGGCGGAGCGCATCGAGCTCGTCGCCGGCGTCAAGAAGGGCCTCGAGGAGGCCGGCTTCCCCGACTACCCCATCATGGCCGGTGTCCTGACGAACGGCGTCGACGAGACGCTCGAGTGGCTGGAGGACTACGCCAAGGCTGGCGCGCAATGGGGTCTGGTCCTGGTGCCAGGATACTTTGGCACGGCGGCGAACCAGGAGAACATCAAGGAGTGGTACAACTTGATTGCGGACAAGAGCCCGCTGCCCATCCTTGTGTAAGTGCACCACTCATTGAAAGTGAAGTATGAGCTGATTGGAATAGATACAACTACCCCGGAGTAACAAACAACGTCCTCGTCGAGCCCGATACGTACAAGGACCTCGCCCAGCACCCCAAGATCGTGGGCTGCAAGATGTAAGACTCACAACCGCCTCACATTCACTTCACAAAGCTAACACGCCCAGGTCCCACGGCAACGTCTCCCTCCACCTCCAAGTCTCCTCCGACCCGCGCATCGACCACTCCAAGTTCCGCGTCTACAGCGGCTTCGGCCAGCAGCTCGCGCCCATCGTGCTCTTCGGCGCTGCGGGCGTCATCGACGGCCTCGCCGCCTTCTACCCCAAGACCGTCTCGCGCTTGTTTGCCCTCTCCGAGAAGCGCCCCGTCGAGCAGGGCACCCTCGAGGAGGTCCAGCGCCTGCAGTACGCCGTGTCCCGCGCGGAGGACTTCATCGGCAAGACCGGCATCATCGGCATTCGCGAGGGCATCATTCAAAAGGCCGGCTTCGGCGCGCTTGAGGGAGGCCGTTTGCCGCTCAAGGGACGTCTGGCTGAGGCGACGTGGAAGTCGCTGGATGCGCTGCTGTTGTCGGATATCGACAAGATTGAGAAGTCCCTGTAGATCTCCCGTGTAAAGGCTAGATAGTGGGATGGTTATGAATACATGATTGGATATGATGAACAATGTGGACCTCTTTGGAAACGCGCAACGGAAAAGCACTCTGATCATCTTTGCGTGTCTTGTGATAGTGCGACGCTATGTGGACCAAAGCAACTGCAACATGCGTCCATCCGGCAAGCTATCCGGAAGCGTTTGGGGTATCGAGACGCTTCCCCGTGCTTTCCCCGGAGTGTTCTTGCCGTGTTATCCATGTTCCCTGGGGAGGATGCTCTAGCATGTGTGACTGGGCTACATCGCCCATTGTGAGCAAACGTTTAAAGATGTGACTCTTCGTTACCATCTTGTGTCCAATTATCCAGTACCTCGATGATACTGGCTCTAGCATCAACTGCCTTTTTAAAACAATGACACCAGATATGCCAATCACCATGAACCCAGACGAAAGCCCACAGCTACAGCAACGAACCACATCCAATGCCGAGGAAATTCACGAAACAAAGCCTTCAGCAGCCCAACTAGAGAATGTAGAGGAAGCAGACCTCCAAAAGTTCAAGCTTTCCAAGATTGGAGGCGATGTTGCCTTGGCACTCTTCGACAACGTGGGCGGGATCCATGACCCTATCGACCCGGAAGAGGACCGGAAGCTTGTCCGCAAAGTTGATTGGATGATTCTCCCCTACATCTCAGTCTGCTACGCCTTCTTCTACGTAAGTCTATATGCCAAGCGGTGCTTGGCCTCTCGCCAAGCGATCCGGTGACCGCGGCTAAATCTGACGATTGTGAAAAGATTGATAAGACTACCTTGTCTTACGCAGCCATTTTTGACATCCAGAAAGACCTTGGGTTAAAGGGTGCAGAGTACAGTTGGCTATCCTCGGTATTTTACTTTGGCTTCCTCGTATGGGCTCTTCCGACAAACTTCTTGCTACAGAGGTTTCCCATCGCGAAGTATCTGGGTATCAACATCTTTGCGTGGGGCACCTTTCTCATGCTTCAGGCCGTTGCGCCCAACTTCACAGTCTTGGCTGTGCTCAGAGCAATAAGCGGTGCAGCGGAGGCCTGCGCTGACCCGGCCTTCATGATCATCACCAGGTACGTTTCTTCCTCTATATCTCACCGACTTGAGGGACTCGGATAACAGGGTGAAAGCATGTGGTACACCCGGCGCGAACAACCCATCAAAATCGGCCTGTGGTACACTGCCAACGGCATCGGTATCGCCCTCGGGGGCCTGCTAGGCTACGGCATCGGCAACATCAAGGGTGCCCTGGCATCATGGAAGTACGAGTTCATCATCGTCGGCGCCCTCTGCTGCGCCTGGGGCATTGTCATCGCCGTCTTCCTCCCGGATAACCCCATTACGAGCAAGGCACTCTCGCAGCGCGAGAAACAAATTGTGATTGAGCGGCTGAGGGAGAACCAGACCGGTGTCGAGAACAAGACATTGAAGCTGTACCAGGTTCGGGAGGCGTTCACCGACTTCAAGCTGTACTTCTTCTTTATGATTGCGCTGCTTCAGGCCATCGTGAACGGGGGGACGTCGAACTTTGGGACGTTGATTATCAAGGGGTTCAACTTTTCTACGCGTGCGTATCCGTCACCTTGGATGTCATTGTGTGTTAAAGCTAAATTGTCATAGTCATCACAGCCGTTCTTCAGGTCCCCTACGGCGTCCTCATTTTCATTGCCATCCTAGTCTGCGTGTTCATCAACGACAGACTTCCTCCCAACAATCGATGCTTCATGCTGGTCCTGTTCTTGCTCCCCAACGTCGTGGGTGCATTTGGACTACGATTCGTGCCCGACGACCAGCAAGTCGGGAGACTTATCTGCTACTACGTGAGTTCTTATCACTCCAGCATGTCCAGTGGAGTTTCCCGCGGCAAAAAGCTCATTTTGATTTTCCAGTTGACCGGATCCATCAACGCTTCATTCGTGCTGCTCCTCTCACTCCAAACAGCAAACATTGCGGGACACACCAAAAAGGTCGTCACATCAGCATGCCTCTTCTTGGGTTACTGCGTAGGGAACATTGCCGGTCCCTTCTTTTACAAGTCCGACCAGGCGCCCAAGTACGAGCTTGGCATCTGGAGCATGATTGTAGCACATCTGCTTGAAGTTGTCATCGTCATTGCACTGCGCTTCCTGTTAAAGTGGGAGAATGAGCGGCGCGATCGGGCGCAGGGTGAAGTTGCCGAGGTGGACTTGGACGCGACTGCGTTTGGGGACTTGACGGACCAGGAAAACATGAACTTTAGGTACATTTACTGAGACAACACGAAGTCAGACAGAATGAAACTTGACATGTAGGGCAGTGAAAATAGGAACTGTGCTACTGTCATTTAATGAAAACCAACTCAAATTGAGTTTTGTTTCCAAGAACACGAGATAAATGACAGGAGACGGGAGCTTGATTGATGGCCCCGTCCGGCCTTTGACAGGAAACAAATCCGCTCTGTAACGGTTTTAAGTCGGGCGTAGCAGTGGGCGCCGGCTCCCCGACGCCGGCGCATTTCACCCCGATAGCGATTTTCGGCGTCTTGACTTGCACATATTCAGTGTCCACCTCATCTTCGTTCTCATCTCCAACAGTTTGCTTTCACTTTGCGTAAATCACCTCTCTCATCATGTCTTCTAGTTTACCACCCCGACCGCCCTTCTCGTCTCTGCCCCTGGACCCCAATGGTCCTCCAGGAAACGCATGGGGTCTCTATGGCAAAGACGATCGCTTAGGGGCGCTGAACCTTCTGACCCCAGCCATCGTCGCCGCTGCAGCAGCATCAGAGATCCGGACCGGTGACCGCGTGTCGCTGGACTGGTCGCTGACCAACCCTTCACAGCCGAGCTTCGATCGGGCGCCGTTTGAATCGAAACTTGTCAACCGGGCGCATCCCAACGGGGAGAAGAGGACGGTCAACGACGACATCTTGCACTTCAACACGCAGTGCAGCAGCCAGTGGGACGGGTTCAGGCACTACGGTATTTAGCGATGATGCTTCAGGGCAGCAGGACATAAACAAGGATCAAGCAGCTAACGCTTCAGACGAAGGGTACCAGAAAGCCAAGCGGTACTACAACAACACGACTCAAGACGACCTGGAAAATCCCGAAAAGATCGGCATCGATGGTGAGTCGTGTCGCGCTGCGGTCTCTGCGCTGCGCTGCATTTGTTTCATTAACTAATAAACAAAAAAGCCTGGGTCGAGAAGGGTGGCATCGTCGGCCGGGGCGTCCTGCTCGACTACGCAAGCTTTTGCGCCCGGCACGCACTCCCGCTCGACGCCTTCACGAGCAGCGACATCACCCTCGAGCACCTGAAGCAGGTCGCCGCCGAGCAGAACGTCACCTTCCAGCCCGGCGACATCCTGCTCATCCGCTCGGGCTTCACGGCGGGATACAACGCCAAAGACGACGCGGCGCAGAAGGCCGTCGCTGCGCGCGCGAGCCCCGACTTCCTCGGCGTCGAGCCGACCAAGGACGTGCTGCGGTGGATTTGGGAGACTGGGTTTGCGGCCGTGGCGGGCGACGCGCCGAGCTTCGAGAGGGCACCCATCGCGGGGCCTCATACCGCCGTGGGAGGGGTGTGGAAGGACGAGGCGTGGGAGGAGGAGATGCAGAGCGGAGGTTTGCTGCATCAGTGGCTGCTGGGCGGATGGGGACTGCCGATTGGGGAGATGTTTGATCTCGAGGCGTTGAGTGTCAAGTGCGAGGAGCTCGGGAGGTGGACGTTCTTCGTGAGCAGCGTGCCATTGAAGGTGAGTTTTGCGACCCTGGCTTACTTGATTAAACGAGGTGAAGATGAATTTGTCATTAACTCGCGACCGTTAGGTGCCTGGAGGCGTTGCTAGTCCTCCCAACGCAGTGGCGATCTTTTAATGGGATTGATTACTATTATCAGAAACGTTGTCATGAATTCAGAGTTTGATGAGCATCTTGATAGTAGAACAAACCCAGCAACTAACACGCCTTCTTAATGATGACCTCGTCAAACTACCGCCAACAGAAATAGACAAAAACCTGATTAAACACGCCACCTCCTCGCGCGTCTGGATATATATAACCCCGTAGGCTAGCTACCCCAGACTCACTTGGTTCATGTTGGTGCGTGCGATTGCAGATCCCTGGTTGTTCTGAAATGACTTACTCGCCGGAAGCAGCTCTAGAACAATCTTCCTTTGCTCCCACGTTTCTGAGGCTGAAGACGGCGACCTTCATCCCTGTGGCCCTATTACACCCAAACACAAGCTCATCTCCGGGATCTCGTGTTCTTCCTCTTCCCCATGTCCCCAACACACTTCACTGTACAGACACAGACAAAACCCTTGACTCTTCGCATATGCCCCTCCCTCCAATTCAGTCTGCTCTTCGTGCCAATACCACCATTCTTTGAAAACCAAACATAATCATTCGACTCGGGCGCCCGGGGCATCTCCCCGCAAGAGCATAGCCATGTCCCGCAAGGATGCCCGTCCCAACCGGGGGAGACTAAGAAATGGGGGCGGCCGGGTACCCCGCATTGTCTCCCCATTCCCAAAAGGATTAAGAATGAGGTGACATTTCCGTTCCTCCACGTTCCCGCCCTGGGTCCCTCTCTTTCCCCCTTACACCCATCTCCCACTCTGAGTCTGCGTGCGCTCGAGGGCCATGTTTCCGTGTCTCCAGCAGCAGCAGGATCAGGGGAGTCTGCCGCCGCCGCCGCCGCGCCAAATTGCTCGCTGTTAGTTTGCGTTGCTGGGGGCTGAACCGGGCACTGCACAACCGCACCCGCATCCGCGCTCCGCCGTCCGTCCGTCTGCCCGCCTCTCCGCCCTCTGGGCCTTGACGGAGAAGAGCAGAGCTAGGCTGAGGTTCCGGCAATGGACCTGGACTCTGACGAAGGCTCCGGTGTCGGCATCGGCATCGGGAGCACAGGCAACATCGGCAATGCCAGCAGCATCAACGTTGCCGCAAGCAGCAGCAGCACCATGAATGGCGGGAACCGCCGCCATTCCCACTCACACCATCACCAGCATGTCCTGGATAACCACGGCCACGGCCACGGCCAACGACACCACAGCACAAGCTCCATCAACGGCAACGGAACCATCAACGGATCAAGCATCAACACCACTAATACCAACGCCAACGGGAACACCCAGCAACTGGCTTCTCCGCCCCTGACACACCCGTCCAACACGACGCCTCTGCCAGACAGCGGCAGACGTCGGCGCCACCGCGACAAGGAACGCGTCCGCGTCACCCGGGCCTGCGACAGGTGCAAGAAGCGCAAGATCCGCTGCACGGGAATCCAGCCGTGCGAGTTATGCATCCGCACCGAGTCCCACTGCACCTACAACGCGTCTTATGCACGCGGGCGCCAGCCGCCCGTGGCAACTCGGGAAGATGTCGCCCGAATGGACCTCGACGGCCTCGACGTCTCCGTACCGCCGCCTGCGGGAACGCATGGAAACAGCTCGAACAGCAGCAATTCCGCTGGTGCTGGTGGTGCCGTCTCCGGCTCATCTGGTGCGGCTGGCGAAGATGCCCTGATGGCATCCATCGTCGTCGACGTCGGAGAGCCTGATGTTGACCATGAGCATGACCACCACCAAGAGGAAAGCATCATGAACGGATCGAATCTTGTCATTGGCAGCGTCGGCCCGGGGACTGCCGAGCCTCCTTCGCGGGCGTCTCCTGAACCTACGCAGACAGACCTCCAGGGCCACTACGTCGGCCCCTCATCCGGTGTGTCTTTCTTACTGAGGGTTCAGAAGAGGTTACACCAGGCCGTCTCCTTCTCACAAGCTTCCTCCATTTTCACTTTTGGCGATGCCCCTCTGCCTGACTTTGACCCCAGCGGCGCCTTCTGCGTCCTGCTGTCCAAGGATGAGGCGACAACGCTGCTCAAGAGATATTTTGACTTTGCCGTGCCAACGCACCGCTTCCTCCATCGCCCCACCGTCGAAGGCTGGCTTGAAGAGTTCTATGCCACCAACGGCGCGATGAAGAGCCAGGAGGACGCTCCCGCGCGGAGAGCTGTTCTATTTATGGTGTTTGCTCAGGCCCAGGAGTACATGGTCACCACTCAGACCCGTGAAAACGCGGACGTCAGGTAAGTTTCATGTTTGCTTTTACTGCCCTCTGCTTGGGTAACCATACACCATATCCGTCGTCGCACCCGTCACTCATGTTTGTCACAAACCAAAACCCCTTGTCTAACACACCCGACCCAGCGCTCGATATTTCTTGGCTGCAGATCACCAGCTCTCCAAAGAGCGCGGTGCCGTTCGCCTAGCCAGCGTACAGGCTCGCTTATGCCAGTGCTTCTGGCTACTATCACAGTCCCGCATCAACCACTGCTGGAGTCTCTTCGGCACCGTCGGGCACCTGGCCCTCGCCATCGGCCTCAACAGGAACCGCCACGCCGACCCGGCGGGGGCTTACAACTACATCGAGCTCGAGTGTCGACGGCGCACGTTCTGGTGCGCGTACAGCCTCGACAACTACCTCAGCGCCGCGCTGGGCCGGCCGCGGACGTTCCACGATGAAGACATCGACCAGGAACTCCCGTCGTGCTCGGAAGACGGCGATCTGCATGCGGACCACATCACACCCCGCATGGGACGCGGGCAGTCGCTTATGCTGGCGCCCGTGGCTCACGTCAAGTAAGTGCGGACCGTCCCGCTGTGCTGCATCAGACACTGACTCGATGTAGGCTTTCACGAATAGTGAGCATGATCTTACGAGATCTGTACTCCATCCGCCCCTCCTCATTCTCCAACCGCTGCGCCTTGGCAGCAAAGTACTCTCAGAACCTGAAGCAATGGCGCGCCGAGCTGTCGCAGTTCCTGGATGACGGCATCAACATGGCCCTTCTCATACCAATATTCCAACGACAGAGAAACGTATTGAATCTAGCCTACTGGCACGCCATGATACTAACTCATCGGCCGTTCCTCCTCAGCAACTTTGCGAGGTTACAACGGAACGGCAAGAGCCGTCGCCGCAGCGTGCCGCACAAGGACCAAGCCGGCGACAGCGTCCAGGCGTGCTTAGATGCGGCCATGCACGTGGTAGACACAGTGAACGACCTGATCCAGGCAGGCCAGCTCTTCCGTGCATTCTGGGTAAGACATCTCTCTATGTCATGTTGCAGACGTCTAATAACACCAAATATAGTTCACATCTTACTTCGCGTTCTCCGCCGTCGTCGTTCTCTACGTCTATACAATACAGCAGCGGACGGCGCCCGCAGAGACCTGGCAATCATACTTCGCCGCCGCGACGCGGTGCCAGACGCAGCTCGCCACGCTGGCTGACAACGAGTCTCAGCTGGCCGCGCGGTACTGTCTGGTGCTGGAGGAGCTGCGAACGGAGGCTCTGAGGCAAACGGAGCGCCTCCACAGCCCTCCAGTCCATAATAACCAGGATGGTGGCGGGTCTTTGGCAGCTCGTCCGGCAGAAGATGTCCACAACCAACAGCCTGATCACCTAGCAGGAATCAACTTCTCGGACGTCGCTCACACCGAGGACTTTGTGGGGTTCGATGCTAGCCCAAGTAGCTCGCTAGCTGACATGACCAGCTGGGGTCAATTCGATTCCATGGTAAGATTTTGCTCGATGTATGTGACTGCGAACCTTTGACTAAACTTTCCTGTGCAGGTCACGTCTGGCTTTGGGGGCTTGGAAGCATTGCTAAATGACGACTCACTAAGATTCTAAATATCCCCCTTGTCGTCGGAGAAGATCTGGTTATTGCATAGATGGCGAAATATGTACTTTGATATCAGGCGAGACATGGTCTTGTCCAGGTGCAATCGATATTTGCTGGATATATGATCCTTGGAAAGACCCAGTCTTATCAATCAAGACGTGTTACAATCATCATCAAACGCATTAGCTTGTACCTTCAAATATTTACAACTCTGGCTCCGCCAACATATTCAACATGATCGTGACCCCAGCTAAGACGTCGCCGCCTCAAGTCCCTCCAAGATAGCCAACACACCCTCAGCTCCCGGGTCAGGAACCTTCCCCCACGCAGACTCCTCTACATACACCGCCCTGCCCAAACTCGCCGCCATCCCCTTCGTAGCCTCCACCCCCTTCCTCGCCTCCTTCACAGCCTCGCTCACACTCCCCGTCCTCTCCAGCGTCTTAACAAACGGCTCCAACGCATCCAGCAGCGTCCGATCACCCTGCCTAGCCGGCGTCGCCTGCTGCAGCGTCCCCAACGCGCCGACAGCCACCTTCGTCCACGCCTTCGTGTTGAGCACGCCGGCGGTCGCCTTGCGCAGCTCCGAGGACAGCGCCGCGAAGAAGATGCTGTAGATGGCGCCCGAGGTGCCGTCCATGTTGTCCTCGATCACGTTCGTCAAGTCGATGGCCGTGCGGACGGCGTCGGCGGTGAGGTCGGCGGAGCCGGCATACTTGGAGACGGCCTTGGCGCCGCGCAGGAGGGTGACGCCGCAGTCGCCGTCGCCGACTTTGGTGTCGTGGTCGGTGATCTGGGGCTCGGCTTGTTCGATGCGCTTGCTTGCTTCGGCGACGACCTTCTTGAAGACGTCGACGTTCACTATATCAAGATTGTCAGTTGGGGAATGGGGAGCGAAGGTGGGTGTTTCAACATACACTCAACTCCACTCTTTGCGCCGTCTGCTCCGTGGCTGGCATCAGCGCTTTCGGTGATCCGCTGCTTCGGGTCGCTGGCCGTCTCATTGCGCGGGGAGTATGCCCAGCCGATTGCGTCGGTGCTGGCATCGATGTACTTCAGGATGTCAGGGGTGGCCTTGAGCAGGGTGATGCTGAAGCCGGGGCCGTTGAGACTCGTCATGTACGTTCCCGAAATGACACGAGCCAGCTTAGGTCCCTTGGCGCCTTTGAACAATCAGCAATTTCCCTTGTCATCATCACGGGGGCCAACTCTTACCGAGAGCATTGACGACCTTGGCAGTAATTCCGCTAAACTCAAGCGGCGAAACACCACCCAAGTTGTTCACCAACAGAACAACATCCTTCGCATCAGAGAAGTCAACATAGGCTCTGTCGGAGTCCTTGGCATCCAGAAGCTGTGTCAACATCTGGTCAATCAGCTTCGGCAGTTCCGGTCGCGGCTTCAGGACCTGGCACCCGGGCTCATTGTGAATACCCATGCCGAGCTCAACCTGATCCCCTGCCGACGGCGCCGCGGCCTCGCGACCAGGGATATGAACATGCTCTAGCGACGCACCAACCGTCACCAAATTCTCCGTAACCGCCTTCCCCAACTTCAACACATCCGCCAACGACGCGCCCGTCTCCTTGTATGCGCCGAGGATCTTGTGCACCAGCACCGTTCCCGCCAGCCCGCGCCGGCCGACCTTGCCGCTCTTCTTGCGACCGACGGACACGTCGTCGCCGACGATGAGCACCTCGACGGGCACACCGAGGCTGGCCTTCGCCTTCTCGGCGGCCAGGTGGAAGTGGAAGACGTCGCCGGTGTAGTTCTTGATGATGAGCAGGACACCGGCCAGGGAGGCCACGCGGGAGATACCGGAGAGGATCTGCGCGACACTGGGCGAGGCGAAAATGGAGCCGGAGACGGCGGCAGTGAGCATGCCGTCGCCGACGAAGCCGGCGTGCGCGGGCTCGTGGCCGGCGCCGCCTCCGGAGATAATGGAGACTTTTTGGGAGTCATTGTTGGTGAGCCAGACAGCTATTTCATCATGAATCGTTAGTGTTTGAAGAATGAAAGTCGCTATCTTGAGGTGAGAGTCACGTACTCTTCTTGGACTTGTCAAAGGTCAGGCCTGAATGTTGCAGCACCAAGCTCTCGAGGGCATCGAGAACGAGGTTCTCTGCTTCGTCGTAAAAGTGCTGAGACATCTTTTCTTCACAAAATAAATGAACAAATTCTCAACAACCAGCAATACTACAATCTTTCATTCATGCCCGTCTCTCCGCGCGCGATGGCCAGAAGCCTTCTCATAATAAACAATGATACCCCTCTCCTCCAACTGGCGAAACCCCGCAACTGTGCCCCTCCAACAGCAACATCGTCCGACTCCCCCCGCACATCTCCCCGCGTGTTCTGACAACTCGGCGGATTCCTCCACAAACACCCAGACATCAGTCGGAAATACTACCAGCTTCCGATCCGATCGACTCGGAGGAGGGCAACGGGACGACGGGAAGGGGGTGAAAGTCACCGGCACATGGCTCTCCGGAATTGGCCCGTGCGTCTCGGCCGGTAGCCGGTGTGGTGCTTTTCCGTGTCTCAAAGGGCCCGGTGTGCTTTTCCGTCGGTTGTCTCGGCACGCACCCGTGACCCTTTGAGAGATTGCTGTGAGCAGCATAGGCACAGAACAGGCGCGGACGGTAATTTTCCATTGCCACCGGGGGCGAGGGTGTTTGGGTTAGGTGGCTGTCTAGCTGCAAAGCACCGCGAACAGGAGGGACGGAAGTGCGTGTTTGCTAGAACCAGACGAACATGGGAAAGGACATGGGGGCTGCCTGGATGTGCAGAAGATGGTGAAAGGATATTAGAGGCTTGCTTCTGGGCTCTGGCTCTGTTCTCCAAAACCGTCTTCAAGTCACTATTGCGCCGCGGATGAATTGGATGAGCACGCTGGCAACTCAATGTTGAAGACTTTAATACCGGCTCACATTCTCTCTTGATTTCATTCAGTTGCATGATTCCCGATTGAGCTCATTCTGACCCATCCCCTCTGACTTACCTCCCTCATTCCCATACCCCAGCTTGTCAGCCATGGCAATTCACACAGAAGGCGTCGCGGCGAGGTCACTCCTCTCTTCTGAGAAGCCGACCGTCGAGATCGTCGAGACTGTCAAGCCCGTCGAGCAGCCCAGGACTGTCACAGACCTGCTTTTGAGAAGGGTAGAAGAGGCACCAGATGTCGATGTTCTGGCATACCCGGCAACGGCTCGTGGAAGAGATGATTATGTCAACTACACCGCCAAGGACCTTGATCGGTTTGCCGATGAAGCCGCGCGCAAATATGCCCAAGCTGGGCTTCTCCCAGAGGTATGCATTTACATTGTCTCATCGAGACTATCCCCGACGTCTCTCATACTCACCATGATTAGAACCCAAACTCAGCCCAAGCAGAGGTTATCGCGCTTCTTGCCAACTCAGACATCAACTATGTAGTCACCATGTTTGCCCTGTCAAGGATGGGCTTTGCCGTACTCTACCTCTCAACGCGTCTCTCCCCCGAGGCTTACGTCAACCTTCTCAAGAAGACGAACTGCAACCGCATCGTCATATCAGACCGCTACAGCAGCATAGCCTCCGAAATCAGCGAGCAATACCCCATCTCATCGTTCAGCATTCTTGACAGGGTCGACTACGACCTCCCTGCGCCCTCAGGCGACCGTTTCCCCATCTTCTCGCACCCCAACGCTTCCCAGCGCATTTCCTTCATCGTGCACTCGTCCGGCTCGACGGGGCTGCCCAAGCCCATTTTCCAGACGCACGCCGCCTGCGTCTCCAACTACTCGAGTGGCATCCCCTACCGTGCGTTCCTGACGTTGCCACTGTTCCACAACCACGGTATCTCGACGCTCTTCCGCGCCATCGTCGCGGGACACAGGATCGCCATCTACAACGCCAACCTGCCGCTGTCGGGAACCACGCTGGTGAAGGCCATGGCCGCGACGGAGCCGGGGAGTTTACACTGCGTGCCGTACGCGTTGAAGCTGCTCGCAGAGACCGAGGGCGGAATTGAGGCGCTGAAGAAGCTCAAGCTGGTGCTGTACGGCGGCAGCAGTTGTCCCGATGACTTGGGTGACCGTCTCGTCGAGGAGGGCGTGTATCTCGTTGGACACTATGGCGCAACAGAGATGGGCCAGCTCATGACCTCGTTCCGTGAGCCCGGAGACAAATACTGGAACTACATGCGCCCCCTCGCGTCGGCCAAGCCCTGGCTGCGCATGATCCCCATCGCAGGTGACGTCTACGAGTGCGTCGTTCTCGATGGCCTCCCGTCAAAGGTCATGTCCAACTCGGACGACCCGGCCCCCAACTCATACCGCACCCGCGATACCTTCGTCCCGCATCCTACCATCCCCGACGCCTGGCGCTACCTCGGCCGTCTCGATGACCGCGTCACCCTCGTCAACGGCGAGAAGGTCCTCCCCATCCCCTACGAGAACCACATCCGCGAGCACGAGCTCGTCCAGGAGGTCGTCGTCTTCGGCGTCGGCAAGTCCATCCCCGGCCTGATCATTATCCCCAGCGAGAACGCCAAGGACCTGTCCAAGGAGGAGATCCTCAAGACCCTCAGCCCGGTCATTGAGCAGGCCAACGCGCGCGCCGAGGCGTTCGGCCGCGTCTCCCCGGAGATGATCGAGGTCGTCGACATCGGCACGGAATACCCCCGCACCGACAAGGGCACCGTCATCCGCGCCGCCTTCTACAAGCAGTTCGCCGACCTCATCGAAGACGTCTACCGCCGATTCGAGGCCCCTACGGACGACGTCGCCGGCGGCGAGCTCGTCACACTCGACCTGCCCCAGCTGGAGGACCACCTCCTCGACCTCTTCCGCAGCAAGCTCGGCTTCGAGGCCCTGCAGAAGGAAACCGACTTCTTCGAGGCCGGCGTCGACAGCCTCCAGGCCAGCACGGCCCGCGGCCACATCCAGCGTGGCGTCAACCTCGGCGGCAAGACCCTCGGCCAGAATGTCGTCTTCGAGTTCCCCAACGTCGTCGCCCTCGCCAAACATGTCCACTCCCTCCGCACCGGCGAGGCCGCCGAGGCCGAGGACGAGATCGAGGTGATGAAGAAGCTCATCGCCAAGTACTCCGACTTCAGCGAGCGTAAGCCCGGCAGCATCACCCCGGACGGCGAGACTGTCGTCCTTACCGGCGCCACCGGCTCTCTTGGCGCACATCTCCTCGCCCAGGTCGTGCGCCAGCCCTACGTCAAGACCGTCTACTGCCTAGCCCGCGCCTCGTCCCCCTCCGAAGCCGAATCCCGCGTGCTTGCCTCTCTCACCCCCAAGGGCCTTGTCCTCTCCGACGCCGAGAAGGCCAAGGTGAAGTACCTTCCCACGAACCTGGGTCAAGCTGACCTCGGCCTCACCCCCGAAGCCGCTGCCGAGCTGCGCAAGTCGCTCACGACCGTCATCCACTCCGCCTGGGCCGTCAACTTCAACCTCGGTGTCGCGAGCTTCGAGGCGCAGCACATCCGCGGCGTGCATAATCTGCTCAACTTCTGCCTCGGCACCGAGACGGTTAACCCGGCGCGGTTCTACTTCTGCTCGTCCATCTCGGCGGCCGCGGGGACGCCCATCCCTGCGCGAGTGAAGGAGACGTACGTGGAGAATCTGGAGCATGCGCAGAACATGGGCTATGCGCGGTCCAAGGTCGTCACGGAGCATGTCGTCAAGGCGGCGGCGACCAAGACCGGGATGACGGCGCGTGTGCTGCGTTTGGGGCAGATCGTGGGCGATTCCAAGGGTGGTGTGTGGAACCAGACGGAGGCGATTCCGTTGATGATCCGCAGCGCCAAGGTGATTAAGGCGCTGCCTGCTCTTGACGAGGTAAGTTATACCATTACAATGATAAGAAGAAAGTCCATACTGACGAGATTCACAGACCCCGTCATGGATGCCCGCAGACAAAATGGCCCTCGCAGTCCTCCAACTCGCCAACCTCACCGGTACGCGCTGCTCCTCTTGTGGCGCGCCCCCGGCCTCCCCCGACGACGCGGACCTCAGCCTCGTCTACCAGGTCCAGAACCCGACGCTCTTCCACTGGACCTTCGACTTCCTACGCGCCCTCCGCGCCGCCGGGCTCGAATTCCAGATCGTCTCGCAGCGCGAGTGGGTGCGCCGCTTGCGCGACTCCGACCCCGACCCGGAGCGGAACCCGACGTACAAGCTGCTGCGCTTCTTTGAGGAGAAGTATGACAACGATAGGCCTGGCCGCGAGGGGCTGGTGTTTGAGACGCAGCGGACAGGGGAGAGGAGTCCTGCTGTTGGAGAAGGATGGGATGTTGTGGGGAGCGGGCTAGTTGAGAAGATGGTTAGGTGGATGGAGACGCAGTGGTAAATGTGTTTTTCTTAGATATCCTGGGACTTCATGAATGGCGTTGGGCATTGTGCATTATGAATAATGGTTGTCTCACTGATTGGGCAAGGCTTTTCAGCCTAATCCAGCTAGCGTTCTTACCGACATAGGTGATATATTTATATAGCTGAAGAGCACCTACTATTAGAATACGGCCTACAAAGCAGCCAAACCCGCTTGAACTGTAACTAAATATACTAACTATTGCATGAATAGGTTCCTAACCTGTTCAAGCGATGAAACAGCTAGCCCTCTAGAATATCAGTTAATCTGGACAGGCAGATAACCCCGTGAGCCTAGACCAGCCGCCTCGATAAACGAGTTGATTAGTATTAATACTACCACTGGTTGCTTCACCCAGCTGAAAAGCCTAGACATCGCGATATCAACCCCATAAATTTACAAGAAAAGCATTCGTCATTCACTCCGCCTCCTTATTCCTGCATATGTGACTGCGCACTTTTTCCGTATTTTCTTCCAGCCCGATGCCGACAACGTGTTTCCCGCTCGCTACCGGATGAGCAAATCCATATCTGACACGTTTCAGTGCCATCTCTTTACTTAGATCCAATCCATTTGACCAGTCGCTTTGGGGCGGCACATCTACGAGTTTGGAAGTTCGCACAGCCGCTGAAACGTAGCCAAGGACCTCCGGTCCATATGTCAAATGAGTGAAAATGACGCTGGAAATGCCAGCGGTCAAAAGCACCACACAGGAGACAATACACCATCCCATCCAAATCTTCGAAACCACATACAGCTCTACCATAGTTGTCGTATTCTCGGCTAAGGTGATATTCGGTTCAAGTGCTGCGCCATTAATATCCATCCATTCTCCCGCCACCGCCGCTGAGAGCTGGGCTATCGCTAAATATGTGTTGAGGAGCTGACTGAGCCGTATTCCGATGGTTTCATCTTCAACTCCATCCAGCGTAGCTAGTGGCTTGCCTGATGTTCCCGACCCTGACATGTTTACGAAACTCGGATCCTGGAGGTAGTAGACAGACATTTCGTTGCTCTCCATGGTCGGCAAATACTGTGAGATATATGCAAAAGTTCGTGGGAAGGAAAGATGCGATATGGACTCTGAGGCGTTCGGTTTCTGAGACGGTCGCTGGCTAATAACCCTGCAAGATCTTTGGTGATTTGATCGGGAACAATTGACACTGGACTCGACATATCTCTGTGAGACGTTGCACGTTACTTCCATACGGGGAGGTGGTTCAGTCATTGCAGAATCGCGAGGGAATTGCAGTTGAACCAGAAGTCTCGCTGGATGCACTTCTATGTCTGTCTCGTTGTCGAAAATTGCCGGACTACCCTGGACTGGGGACCTTTCGTGAAAACCGTAGTCCTCCTGAAGTCTCTGTGTCTGAATTGATTCGTTGGACCAGAAGGAGTCCACAAATGTGTCAAGAGCAATTGCCCATGAAGCATTTCCCTCACTAAGGCCGACATTGGTTGTTTGTGAGGCGTTTCTCCCGTAGGGATATCCGTGCCAGGTTCCGTTTGGAGGACCAGGAACATACTCGTCAGTGTGCACATCTCCGATGCGCGCGGCTCTCCATAGATCATCGCTTCTGATAGCTTGAAACTTGATGTACGATGGCCCACGGACTCGAGTAATGTTCGAACACTCAAGAAACATGTAAGAGGATTCGAGAGAAAATGTCGTATTACCAAGGTCATTGTGTCGAACAGGGACGCCGACAAGAGCCGAATAATGAATTTCACCAACGACGTCGGTTGTGTGTTGCCAGTCATTAGAGGCCGCATCTGATAAGATAGGAATTTTAACATTCCCCCAAAGGTCCATTGCGTCTTGTTTGATAGTTGAGGGCATTGTGATTACTGTGGTGTAAAGTGTTGAAAAGTACGAAATAACATTGCGGGCAGTGTTAGCTTCGTTACGACCCCTTACACGAAGACTCGAAAATCTATTCGAAGCAAGACTGTTGTAATATGTGATGTTTGTCGGTGTGACGTTAGGATGAGGTTGTGACGAGAGTATCCTGAGAATTGCCTGAGCTCCTAGGGGTGAGAACGCCCAGAGGAGGACTAATCCAGAGCCGAGGAACGTAGGAAAGTGAAACCAAGTTTGGATTGCTCCGCCGACAGTGCGACTCCCCATAAGTTGTTCGAGAGAGCCTAAAGTCGCGCCTCTTTCAAGCTTCCAGCGAGCGTACTCAGACATCAGCCGGCCGACAACGGATGCGAACAATATGGAGAACAAAGTACCCAGCTATCTCACAAGTTAGTACTTTACTATTTGTATTTACAGAGGTAGCAGTTTGTTAAGTAGGGAGCTGCAATGGCCCAGCATGACGCTTGGGGACGATGAGTATCTTACCAGGGTGATACCATTCTGCCAAGTTTGATACGACGTGGCGTTGGAATCCGAACCATTAAGTCGCGACACCACAAGAAGAAAGGCCAGGATAATCAAAGGTAAGATGACGACCGCACAGTCTGTCAGAATAGTCCATATGCTGACAGGCTTCCTTTGATACGCGACCTCGCTGACATTGTCATCTTCTGTGGCGATGCGAGTGTACGTCTTTGCGCTTTGCTGATCTTCGACAGAAGAATCACCCTGATCATCTTGAGCTTCGTTTTCGAGTGGCACTGTGGAGTCTGCAGTTCGGGAGTAGCTCCCGGTGGAACCGTCGTCGACAACGATCATCGATCCTCTACGATCACTCTTGGGCGAGCTTGCGGAAACCAAAGAAGCTGGGCCCCGAATCTCGTTCTGGCTTGCCATTGTGAGTGTTGAATGGGGATTTCCCAAATAAAGAATTGATTGTTGAAAGCGCAAGTTTGTTAGGAGGAAAGAGCAGAATGCCTCAAGTGACAACCAGGCGACTTTAATCTAGGATTCGGAGTAGTATATCAGAACCTGTTGTCTCACCAAGACCTGGAATGCTTTCGAAGGTGTCTGCCGCCAAGCTCTTGGAAGAATATCGTGTAACGCAGCACCATTCATTGCAGCCTGGGCGAGGCGAATTCGACTGAGCCTAGAAACCCATGGAAGGCGCGCACCCAGGCAGAAACCATCTGTGTGATGTGATCGAGATGCTGCCAAACTATAGTCTTTGAGGCACCACATCATGTTTACGTTGACGAACCTGCTGCGGTCATGTTTGTACAGGTGGGCGATGCATGAAGGCGTCTGTACTACGTGTACTACGTTTAAAAGCAACCAACCCCTAGAGCAAGCCGATTGACGTGTTACTGTCAATGCTATGAGCCAGTAAGGATTTGAAGATTGTTCCATTTTGGGAAAGACTGGGTATTCGGTACGGGAATTACGTGCGTACATGACCTTGAAAGGGATACTGTTTACGAGATTTTGGTTTCAGCTTGTTTTACTTCAGCTAATGTTTCACGCCGTTTTGTGCCTGCACTGCCGATATGCACTGCCGATATGCAGTCATCTTTCATACTAAATCCATGCTCGTGTACCTGCAGAGGCCCCTATGTTGCGACCCGTATGCAAGGATAACACATGACCGACCTACTTGGGCGTTGGGCGGCTAGGACAGGACATTTGTACTACAGAAACACGGGAGCAACAGGGACTCGCTTGGGAAGCGGAAGAACTATGGGATAGATCAACTGACTACGGAAGTAATATGGACAGAAGCAAAAATAGAAAGGTTAGATATAAGCCATCCTAGCTATCTGACGGAGGATATCCATTAGTTATAAGACTTCTAAATAGTATAACCTAATCCTCAAAAAAGTGGCGGAGATCAGTGAGATAAATTTACTTATAAATTGTTATCAATATGATAAATCATTTGAGTGTTTACGTTTTTATTTACCGCCTCGAAATCATGAAACCTTCTGCGTAGACATGATTCTTACACTCCGTTGCGTTGACGGCGTCCGCCCCCGACTTTGACCTGGAAGGAAAATTTTCCGCTAGCCTAAAAACCCCCTAAACTTCACACTTTAATAACTCTATATATACGTAATACGTAAGAATAAAAAAATATTAATTAATAGCCTTTAATTAGGTGATTATAATAATATCTTTTTTATTTATATATACTACGTATATATAGAGCTATTAAAGTGTGAAGTTTAAGGGGCTTTTAAGCTAGCGGACACTAAACGTAACGCTAAAAAGAAAAAACGAAACCCCTAGTATATTACGTTAAACTATCTACTTAAAAACCCCTTAAAATCAGCTTTAACTTCACACTTAGCTAACTCTATACGTACATAATACGTGAGAATAAGAAAGATATCGTTATAATTACCTAATTAAGGGCTATTAATTAATATATTTTTTATTTATATATATTACGTACGTATAGAGGTATTAGTATATAAAGTTTAGGGCGATTTAGTAGTTTTTCGGTAAAAAGCCCCTTTTTTTACCTTTTTCGGGCTAAAAACTGCGGGGTGGACGCTGTTAACGCAACGGAGTGTACTACCCACTATTTTTTGTTCTCATGTTTTTACATTGTCCAACTCGGAAAGACCCGAACCGTTGGATTGGTAGAAGAACTCATTTAGGATGGTCAACAGAGGTGCGTTTCTAACGAAGCCCCATCATTGCTTGTAAGATTCTGTAAGTCTGCTTAATGCTCAAATCTAACCCCCAACGGACCATTCAAGTCTCTAAAATCACCCCGAAGAACCTCAATACCATCTCTCTTAACTTCATCCACAAGTTCCTTAATCTTAGGCGCCATCCTTGTTGCCTTGAAACCAAAATAGTCGTACGCAGCCTTGGACGGCAGACTCTTGCCAAACCGGCGCATCGAGAACGAAGCATCGGCGTACCTCTCCCAGCCATTTGCCGCATACGCCTCAATTACCACTGTCGGCTTGCCCGACCGTGGCTTCAAAACGGACTGCTTGTATTCGCGCGACTGTTGCTCAAACAGCCGCGGGCATGGGAATGACACCACACGTGCCTTGACCCCGTCCTTCTCCAACAGCTCCTTCGTCTCCATTGTGAAGCCCATTTCTGAGCCCACACCGATGAGGGTCACGTCAAAGTCGTCCCTCTCAACGAAGACATACGCACCCTTGGCAACGCCGTCACGAGACGAGTGCTGGGGGTATTGCGTCAGGTTCTGACGCGACAGAGAAATAATAGTGGGCGTCTCGGTTGCGTTGATGGCCGTTATGAAGGCGCCGGCCACTTCTTCCGAGTCGCACGGGCGGATGTAGAGCGTATTCGGCATCGCGCGATACAGCGCGGGCAGGGCGATGGGCTGATGCGTTGGGCCGTCTTCGCCGGTGCCGATGCTGTCGTGGGTTGCGATGTGGATTTGTTGGAGGCCTTGCAGGGCAGCCATGCGGACGGCGGGTGCAGCGTAGAGGTAGAACATGAAGAAGGAGCTGGTGACGGGGAGGAATGTGCCTTTTCTGAAGGCGGCGAGGCCGTTGGAGATTGCGCACATGGCGTGTTCGCGGATGCCGTAGTGGATGTAGCGTCCGGAGTAGTCGCCGTTCAAGTTGCATGCGGTTCGAAGCTCGGGCTGAAGGCAGGTTAGAAGTGGTCCTTGATCACGGGCAAAAAGAGATTGGACTCACGGATTGGAAGTCAACCTTTTGGTTGTATGCGACATTGCATGACGGGGTCAAGTCGGCGGTGCCGATCAGGAAGTTTCTCATCTTCTCTCCGAGCGGGTTGCCGACAATGCCCGCAGACTTTCGAGAAGACGTGGGCTCCGTCGGGAGCTGGTCGTGACTCGGGATGTACTTTGTCCAATCGTCGGGCATCTTTCCGTCCACGCGGAGCCTGAATTCGGCAGCAAGTTCGGGGTGTTGCTGGGAGTACTTCTGGACAGTGGAAGACCAGTCGGCTTCGTAGGTTTTGCCACGCTCAACGGCGTCAGCAAAGAAGTCGTAGACGTCCTTCGGGATGTGGAAGTGTTCCTCAGGGTTCAGACCGAAGCTCTTCTTGATGTTGGCAACATCATCAACACCGAGGGCGGCGCCATGTGTCTTTGCGTCACCAGCCTTAAGTGAGCCGAATCCAATCGTTGTGCGAACGTTGATGAATGTTGGACGGTCGCTGCTTCGCGCAGCAATTAGAGCGTTGGCAATGGCTGGAGATTATCGAGTCAGCAACGAGTCTATGAAAGAAGCGTACCCAAGAAAGTAACCTACCGGCAACGTTGGAGTTTCCATCAAGGACCTCCAACACATTCCACCCAGTTGCCCTCATTTTGGCGTTGATGTCTTCCGTATTCGCCACATCCGCTGTTCCATCACACGTGATCGAGTTGTTGTCGTAGATAATGCAGAGGTTGTTGAGCTTCCAATGGCCCGCTAGTGACACCGCCTCAAGGCCAACGCCTTCCTGGAGACATGCGTCGCCGATCATACACCAGGTCATATTGTTCACCACCTCAAATCCCGGCTTGTTGTATGTTGCCGCGAGGTTCTTCGTCGCCATCGCAAGGCCCACCGCGTTCGCTACGCCTTGGCCGAGAGGGCCTGTAGTGACTTCGACGCCTTCATTCTCGATTTCGGGGTGGCCGGGACAAATGGAGTCGGTCTTGTCAGAGTGATATGATTTAAGCTGCTCGACTGTCATGCTCTTAACACCGATGAGGTGCATGAACAAATATTGCCAAAGGCAGGCATGCCCTTGTTTGAATTAGCAATCAGATCCAGAGTGGGATATTCAAGAGAGGCCTACCGTTTGAGAGAACGAATCTATCTCGGTTGAAATACTCGCAGTTACTTGGCGAATACTTCATGACATACTTGTAAAGGGCAATGCCAATAGCTGCCATTCCCATGGCGGAGCTACACCGAAGGTCAGACAAGGTCGCCAATTGAAGAGCCAAATGATCATCGTAGCTTACCCTGGATGACCGCCATTGAACTGCTGACATTGATCAGCGATGAAGGCCCGGAAGACCTTCAACACTCTGTCATGTTTGTCCGAGCTCTCGAATTGAAAGTCGGTCACTGCAGGAACACCATGAACGTTCGTGACGTTCGGCTTCACGGGCAGATTCTGGGTGGCCTTCTCGTAGAGCTCAAGTGACGGCGCCATGTTGTTGGATGCTGGTGTTAGTATGCTGCACAACGAGTGCTTCTTTGGTGATCTTCGAAGAGCTTTTCGCCCATGATGAGGCTACAAACCTTTTTCTTATAACTTGTTGAAACCCACGTCATGTTGCTTTGTCTGTGGTTGTCATGCCGCCTGAGGGCGAAACAAATTGCCCCGCGTCGTGCGGCTTGTGGTTCAACGTCCGATGCGACGCCAGATCATCGCCCATGGGGAAAGAAGTCTGGTGCGGGGATGGCCCTATCGCAGCTCAGTACCACTCGCAACGAAAAGACGCCGAAGACGGTTCTGAGTTGATGATGGTCAAGCTGGAATCTGTCCCGAAGCGAGGTGCCACGAAGCGAAGCCAGTGCCTTTGTTGTGGAAGGCCTCGCGTCGAGGCCACAATTGTGGATCCTTTTCAAGCACTCGCCATGGGAATGTGTCGGACTCTAGAGCTCACCCCGGGATGACTTATCCAATTTGCAACGGGAGTATGTCTCTTCTCTGGATGTCTCCCTGAGCTTGTTTCACTCGGTCAGGTACGCGTCTTGGAATAGGAAGCGAAGGCGTCGAAAACTATAGGCGGCGAAAGATGATCTATCGCTGTTGCTTGTCACTGATCCAGCAGACTATTCTAGCGTAGTATGCTCCCGCCGGTTAACACGCCATCTGAACTATGAATACAACATGTCGCCGCTTGAGACCACTAAACTTGCTGGCGCGTTTGCGGGGACTGCGGGGAAAGAAGCAGGGATTTGAGGCGCTGAAACCGCTCTCCACTACATAGTACGCATTCCAGTTTACTTAAAGGCTGGAATAGCCTCGAGACGAAGCCGGGCGATCGACTGATTTCGATGTTTACCAGGTCGCCAACAAGGCCCAGCGAACCTTACTCCGTTGAGAGACTCTACTCTCCGCAAGACCGGCACTATCCTCGACGCGAGATCGGCCAATGGAGGCACCCGCAAGCAGCAGACGACGGTCAACGGCCTCTTCGGTTGCGACACCTGGGCAAGAAAGTCGACCGCGACGAGTCCGGCCGTCTCGAGCACGAGGCCTACGAACATCCACAGGATGGTGAGTTCTTCTGTTTGTGTCTTTTTGTGCTAAGTGGGGTCCTCCATTGCTAATTCATGCATACTGGCTGCAGTTTGACATGTAGGAGGCGGCGTATCAAGTGTGACGAGGGAAAGCCGAAATGCGTCCAGTGTTCCAAGTCAGACCGTGACTGCCAGTATGCCCAAGCTCCCACCGGCGAGAACGACTCAGAGACTCGTCGACGCGCGGACTCTACGATTTCCAACGCCGATCAAAGTGCCGAGGCCGACAGCGTCGAGGATGCTGTGCCAACTACGGAACCTGCGGAGAGTGCACTAGCCACTTCGCCAGCCGCAGCAGACACAACAGCATCACCGGCCGCTCGCCCGGTCGACTTAACTGCACCTTTCGTGTCCTCCTTCAACCCGGCCGGCTCACTCGGCGTCGACAACAGCGCCTTACAGCCCGCTGCAGTCTCTGATGCGGATCTCGGCTTCTCACCCCTAGCACTGAGCCAGACGTCACTGCTCAACATATCCCCCTTCGAGTGGTACGATTTGCTTGCTCAGGATGCAATCAACAATATCCAACGGCTCAACAGCCTGCCGAATGGCGAGGTTAGATGGGTCTTTGATGAGAGTACCCTGTCTCGGAGACAGACCCCCTTGCCAGAGTCGCCGACTGAGCAGGACGACCAGCTGCCCATCTTTGGTCGAAGCGAGGGCCACACTACTCCCCCCTGGAACACCTCCAGCAATATTGAGCTCTCCGATGATGAGTTGGTTCATTTCCGTTACTACGTCGATGTTGTGGGACCGATCTTGGATCTCTTCGATCCTGAGCGGCATTTCTCCAACATGGTCCCCCATCTCGCTGTTCGTAACGCCGGACTTCTCAAATCCATCCTGGCTGTCGCTGCTAGACACATGTCCTTGGGACCCAATCCTAAAGTCTCGAACTCTGGCGGTAAATGCCATCCTCTAGCAGATTCATCTCTTGCTGGCAGCCCAGCACAAGAAGAAGCGGCTCGCTCGGCAACCCAGTACTACTATGAGACGCTTCAGTATCTGTCACACACATTGCTATACCCATCCTATGCCAACTCACATGAGATCCTGGCCACTGCCATAATGATCAGCACTTACGAAATGTTCGACTCAAATGGGCCCTCCAACAACGGGGATTGGGAACGCCACCTCCGAGGAGCGTTCTGGATTCAACGATCGCAAGATAACAACGCCGAGTCTGCAGACAGTTTCAGGAGAGCAGTGTGGTGGGCGTGGATCCGCCAGGACATTTGGGCGGCCTTCAGATCTGGCCGTCGAACACTGACTATCTTCCAGCCCCAGAAGACACTGCAGGAGCTAAACCCAGATGACCTCGCCAGTAGGGTGTTGTTCATTGCTGCAAAGTGCGTCGCATACGCCGCGTATGATGCGTCTTCTTCAATGCAAGACCTACAGCAACGAATGAACCTCGGGAACCGTCTCCTTCGGTCTCTGGAAGAATGGCGTGAGGCGCTGCCAGCTTCCTTTACTCCTATCTCTGGAGGAGCAGTCTCGGATTCGGTGTCTAGAGCGAGCCTCCCGAGCTCAGCTTCCCCGTCTATACATCATGTCGGTCAAGATCCGGGACCCGCTGCAACTCAGGGCAAGGGGGTTTTTGACCCAATCTGGATTCATCCGCCCAGGAACGCTGGGGCGATGCAGATGTATCATTTTGCACGGTCAGTGGTTCTCCTTGCCCAGCCGTCCACGGGCGGATTAAACGCCTACAGGCGACGACAGCGGCTTCTCAATGAGAGCCTACATAGTGTGTGTGGTGTTGCCAAAGCTTGCAACGAGAATGATCCTGCACTGGCATTTTTGAATGTGCAGGTGATGTTTGCTGGTGAGATTGCGTGCTGCGATAGTACGATGAATTGAGCTAACGGGTTATGTAGTCGGGCAATGTGCCCAGAATGGCGAGAAACAGACGGAGTTACTCGAAACATTAAACCGAGCAGTCGCGATCAGCAGCTTTCCATCAAAAGGGCTTACCGATGAGCTCGAAAGGATATGGAAAGAGGGATTCTAGTCAAGCTGAAGAATCTAGCATCGATACCCCTACCCCACGTGAAACTGGCTCCTTGATTGCGCCTCGCGCAGCTCTTGGATTTGCAACTTATTGCAGCTCGACCTTTTTTCTTGCTGTATGTCTTGTATAGAACAACATTGCCAATCACGAACCTAATGGCCTGTATTGATTTGGCTGGTCGTATGTTTCCTACTGCTCAGAGAATAGCATTAGAGCTGCTCTTCTCACTCACAAAGGAAGCGGGTAATCATCGTTAATTGAATCGCAAGGACGACCTGGAGCAGCAAGAACTAGTCGCACGAGGAACACAATGAAGACTCCGAGAAATACCTAGAGAGCAGGAACAGCAAGGAGAATGTCGCGATAGAGAGGCACAGCGAGGGGATGACTGAACTTGGTGCTCAATGATATCAGTAGTCATAGATCCTCTATATTCTATGGTGGATGACCTTATCATATCTCTCGCCTGCCCCTTTTCCTATCCGTTCCCTACCAGGCACCAACAATTCCAGCCACAGGAATGTCAATGCCTGTTGTGTATGAGGCTCCATCCGACAGCAGATACACATAAGCGCCACCGAGCTCCTTCGGGTCGGCTAGCCGGGGCATACCCCCGTAATACTGCATCTTCAGATTCCAGTCAGGGGCCTGGTCGACGAAATAGGTCATTGCAGTCTTGACGAAACCAGGAGAAATCGAGTTGACCCGGATACCGTGCTTCGCCCACTCCATGGCGAGTGTGTGGGTCATGTTCCTGACAGCACCCTTGGTCGCACCATACGGCGCTGACGGCGCCGCGCGGTTGGGGCGATACGAGGTCATAGACGCGGTGAAGACGATCGAACCCTTGATCCCGAGCTCGATGAAGCGCTTGGCGACAGTGGTCGCGCAGAAGTAAGCCCCGAAGACGTTGAGGTTGAACAGCTGCTCGAGCTGCGCGCGGCTAAAGTCGAGCGCCGGCTGGTGTTTTGTCATGCCAGCGTTCGCGACCAGGCCGTGGATGGCGCCCTCTTTGGCGATGATGGTATCGATTGCGGATGTGACGCTCTCTTCTGAGGTGACGTCGCAGTGGAGGTATTGGATGCGCTTGGGGTTTGCCTTCTGGACGGCCTGGAACTCTTCGCCTGGCTCGAAAAGGTCCAGAGAGTAGACTACTTTGGCATCGTTGGCTAAGCAGACTTCAGCGATGCCGAGGCCAATTCCTCTGTTGGCACCGGTGATTGCGACAACCTTGTTTCTCAGCGATACCTTCCAGTCATGGTCTGGGCCGGGCTGGGTGTTGAGGAACTCCGGGGTTGTTGAAGAGGGCGGGGCAGCCGCAGGGAGTGTTGTTGAGGCAGCGCCATTGTTGGCTTGTGAGTCTGAGGTTGCGCTTGGAGACATGTTGGCTATCAGGACCCAGGATGATGTGACCGTGAAGAGAGGACTTCGCTGATTTGTGGGGTTCTGATGGGCTGATAAAGGACGTTGAAAGGCTGAATGGTTTACGTTGGTAGGGAAATTTAACACGATGATATACCAGTGTGCAGGACTTATGATATCTTATTGTCTGGCTCGTAGCGGATGCCGATGTGCAGATCTAGGTCCCACTCCGAGTTGACACAACGAGACTTCAGCGGAATTCTCCTAGCAGACATCGGCACGAATGCTGGACTTATCCGACCATATTCCCCACTCAGAACTGCCGAAAAACAATTCCAAGAGATGGAGTCACATGGCGTGGTTGTGCTACGAATTCCATTCGATGCGACATAGACGGCGACGGGGACTCGCTTCGAGGCATAGCTGAGTATGGCCTTCGCGTCGAGGCAACCCGCTATTTGTGTCTCACCCGGGCAGCCGATGGGGTTCCCCTCATCCGAGAACCACACCATCCAAGTTCATGGTGCATCCCTGGTAACCCCAAATTCCGGGGAGTACAACTCTGGGGATGGTCCCCACGATTCCTCCACGGGGTGGTTAGTCGCTTTGTGGAGAGCTGGAGAGAGGAAGGGATAGGGGTTCGGGGAAGGACAAAGGAATTTGCGGAGTGACCGGCTGGCTAGCCTCTGGACTGCACCAGCAACTGAGGCAGTGGATAAGCAGGGACACCGACACTTCAAGTCATTCTATAAGATTGAGCTGTTGTACATCTTTGCACCACTTCTACAAGCGAAATGTCAGCTTAATACATCCTGTTTCTCGATATCTTCACGTTACCATTCTTTCTATTGAAGATCCATAAGAGGCAGCCAAGACTCCAACTCGCTATCCACGATGGTGTCTCGAAGACAGTCGTCTTCTCCAAGCATGGAGGCGAACGACCAGAAGGAACTTGGGAATCAGCCCGAGCACATCGAAACGTCCGGCCCGACAATCACTTGGACGGAAGAGGAGGAGAAAGCTCTTGTTAAAAAGATCGACCTCTTCCTGATGCCTACCATCTGGTAATACGATGCACGGTTGTGACTGGCGACTCTAGAGAGAATGCTGACGATCACCTTTCAGGTTGATGTACCTTTTGTCATACATGGACCGAACCAAGTCAGTGCAAAAACCCTTGACGTCAACAGCCAATGATTTAACTGGACAGCTTAGCTAACATATGATTCTGTGATACAGTATTGGAAATGCCAAGATCGCAGGTATGGCCGACGACATTGGCCTCTCGTCGTCTCAATACAGCATCGTCTTGGTCGTGTTCTTCAGTGCGTTCTATCTCCTACTTATGACGCCCAGCGCTATGAGTCTTCTGACAACGTGTAGTTGGCTACGTCCTCTTCGAACCTCCCTCCAACATGATCCTCGTCCGAACCCGACCGTCGCTATATCTTCCCTTCATAATGGCTCTCTGGGGCGTCCTCACATGCATCATGTCCGTCGTCAAGGAATACCATCACCTCATCGTGCTTCGTGTCTTTGTTGGAATAATGGAGAGTGGTTTCGCTCCTGGCATTCTTCTCATCATCTCTTCCTGGTATCGACGCGGAGAGCAATCGAGGCGTTTTGCCGTCTTCATGTCTGCAGCAATTCTTTCCGGGGCATTTGGAGGGTTGCTTGCTGGTGCGATCACGAGTGGCTTGGAAGGGGCACACGGGATCCGGGGGTGGAGGTGGCTCTTCATCGTCGAAGGTGTTGCCACCATCGGATGGGCCGGCATCTCGGCTTTCATCTTGCTGGACTTTCCTGCAACTTCAACGAGACTGACACCCAGAGAGAGAGAAATTGCGGTCGCGAGGTTGCAAGAAGACAATGTGACTGTTCGAAACGCAGATGAGAAGCTCGGTAAAGGGAAGTCTTTCATGTTGGCACTGAGAGATTGGAGAACATGGGGGTTCATCTTTGGCTACATGGTAAGATTCACAACCTGGTTGCCGTCATTAGGATCCCTCATGCTAACCAAGACATAGGTGATTGTCGGCTCTTCTACACTCTCCTATTTCTATCCGACTCTTGTCCATGGACTTGGCTTTACATCAACGGTCCAGGCTCAGTACATGACGGTACACCCACCTCATTGGATGCCAGTTGTTGGTGCTTTCTAACAAAAACCAGGTCCCCATCTACGCATTTGCTTTCGTCTGCACGGCAATTACCGGCTACTTCGGCGACAAAATACCCGATCATCGCGGACTAGTCATCGCTGCCTGGCTCGCATTCAGCATGATCACCTCAATCATCGTCTGCGTAGTGTACAACTTTACAGCGCGATACGTTCTGCTTGTTCTCATGGCCGCTGGATTGTGGGCTTCTAACGCGATGTCTCTGTCCTTTGCCAGCTCAACTTTCGGAAGCATGGACGCCGAGGTTCGTGCGATTGCACTGGCGCTAATGAATGCTCTCGGAAACTTGGCGCAAATCTATGGCGCATATCTCTTCCCTACTGACGATGCTCCGAAATATCTCATGGGTTTCGGCGTCATTTCTGGCATGTTGGGCTTTGGTACGGTGGTTTATGTAATTATGCACATCCTGGTCAGACGTTGGATGCCTTGAAAGACGAGCGCTGATCTGCAGGGAACATGTCCAACTCATTCATTGCGTACTACCTGCATTTCGCTCGTCATGGCCATCACGAGGAAGCTGTCTCTTTCATTGAATAGATGAATTTAGTGGAATCATTGTGATAGTATCTTGATTAGATCTAAACCCCGCCAGCCCGCCTGCGACATCTAAGTGGAACCAGTCTGTCTTGTCGATCTCACACAGAGGTCCTCCATGATAGCTATGGCTACTGCTGAATGTCACACATTCCATCCATGTCTATAAGGTGTACCGGAACTATGGACTTTGTTAGTTGCGAAGATAGTTGAAGACAGAGCGGTACTTACGTAGGGGTTCTCAAAGTCAGTGTAGTCCGCCTCGCCGTACTCCTTGCCCTTCTTCTGTCGCTCCTCGGCAGTCAGACCGTCGTTTGCCTGCTGCGCATCTCTCTTCTTGTTTCTTCTGACCAGGACAAAGCGCCAGGTCAGAATGAGCGCAAATTCAAGCCCGAAGCAAATGGCACATCCGATAGTTCCAGGGGTGTACTTCGGCGCGTCCTTCTCCTTGAAGATCTGACTTCCCACCATGTTGCCAACGCAGTATCCAACGAAGGTGAAACTGCTAGTGATGGTACGCTTAGTGCGACCGGCGGTGTTGCTCGGAATGAGGGTCCAGGCAAGGAAAAGACCAAGCACGAAGGGAACCGTGATGAAGTAGCAACCCCACTTGGTCCACTTGATGGCGGGGTCGTTGGGGAGGAGCGACATGCCCAAGAATCCTGCAAACGGCGGAAGGACGGAGCCGGCCATGAAGAACATTCGAAGATTGGACCACTTGCTGCAGGTCAAGCCGACGCAGATGAAGATGACGACTGACATCACAGATCGGGGAATCTCGATCAAGATGGTCTGCAAGCTGGCTGTATGGGAGTCAACATCTCAACTCGAATAGGTTGGAAAAAGTGCTGCTCACTAAAGCCGAAGGATTTGATGACGATGCTACCGAAGGTAGTCAAGCCACCGTTCGGCACAGAGCTGAGGAAAGCATTCATGCCAGCAAACCAGAAGCAAGGGTCCATGAGACACTCGCGGACTTGCTTCCACTTCCAGCCCTTAATAGCGGTCTTGTCGTTTCCGGTGTTGTTTGATCTGATACGAGCGCTTGCCTGCACGAGGTTAGACAAGATAGCATCTGACGATTTGAAAGTTCACTCACCATATCCTTCTCCTCCTTGTTTAACCAAAGCACCTCCGATGGTGTGCCGAGAAGAAGCAAGCAAAGGCATCCGACGAAGGTAGTAAGACCTCCCAAAAACTGTCTAGTTAGTACTGCTATTCGGGCATCATCTCGTGATTGTCGACTTACGTAGGAGATGTATCGCCAAGGTTGCACTCCTTCTCTACCCTGGGTTGCGGAACCAATGGCGTACATGATCAGACTGGCAATGACACCAAAACCAGCGTTGGCACTCTGGAATACAAGGGAACGAGATGCATGTTCACGGGTCTTGTACCACGTTCCGACAAGAAGCATGAATCCCGGGCTGATACAACACTCGAATGCTCCCTAATATTCATATTAGCGAATGGAAAACTGGCGTTAATGTGTCTCAACATACCTGAAGAGCACGAAGCGCAATGAGGTGAGTAAAGTTTTTAGCAAACCCGATACACAAGACAATGATGCCCCCTGTTGACGGATTTCAGTGAACCGTTCTCGGTGTATATCGCATGAGCGGATGAGGCTTACAGCAAATCATGTAGATTGACAGGGTTCGACCCATCTTGTAACGTTGGACGACGACATTGCTTGGGAATTCGCAAACCATGTATGTGATGTCTAAGTTCCACTATGTCAGTACTGTCCCGGGCTTGTTTCGGAATGTGGGGGAGCGATCACGTACAGAAGATGGTCGTCAACCACGAGTACTGCTGGCCCACCAGACCGGTGTCCTCACGCAAGCCGAAGATGGCTTGTGTTCCCAACGCAGTCTTGTCTGTTTGCTGGATACCATAACAAAGCCACATGAGAGGAAGCAGGTAGCGGTCAATCTTCCTTTTCAACTTGTGGAATTCTTCCTTCGTGTAGCGGCCCTCGACCTCGACTGCGAACTTTGATCAATACTGGATGTCAAAAGTTGAAAGGGCCGGAGATCATACTCAGATGCGAATCGCCGATCACTTCACTCTTGGTGTCTGATTGCGCATTGTCATCAGACACAATCGCGACCTTCTTCTCCTCATCAACGACGTGAGGTTCGGGTTGAGAACCCATGGTTGTTGCGGGGTCAGGCAGACACCTGAAAATGCGCACAAGAAGGGACGAAGGTAGGAAGGTTTACAATATGACAGCTTCTGAGCGACGTGCTGGCGAAAAGTCACCTGGCTGAGAGCGAATAGTTGGGATCGGCTTATATCACTACTACAAACTCTACCCCAAATGCCGGAGGCAACACATACCCTGGTCGGCAGCCAACAGTCCAGATAAGGATTCCCGCGGAGTCAACCCCCAACTATCGGGGGGCGACATCAAAATAGCCGACCAGAGGGCTGGACGAGACCGAGCTGGTGGGACCTCTGAACCAACATGGTAAGTGTGCTGCACTTGGCAGATATATCTCGTCTCCTCATCGGACGACGTCAGCTGCGGCTCCAATCAACTTATCTTCGCCCGTCTTGGCAGACATTAATCTTCAACGCCTAGGCGATAAGATCAGAGAGGCCGCAAGGAGGGCACAAGCTATCGGAACAAAGATTACCGCCCCGGAAAAGATAATGAGACGATGGGTAGACAGAACTATGCGGGGAGTTGATTGTCACGTTCCATTGATGTGCGCCGTCGAGCTGCATGCATGATGTCCTATTTGGTAGGTCGGGTGATAGGGTTGGATCCGGGATGATAAGCGGAGGATAAGCCGGGGAGGCGGGGTTCAGGCCGTTGTAGCCGACCAACCTCGTCCGTTGACTGGGGTGTTCATCTCAAACAGCATCTCAGAGGACAAAGTTGAAGATGGAATTTAGAGCAATTGATATGTTGGCCTTACATTCATTGACTGAAGTAATCCTGGTGTATGAAAGCTCAAGTCTGCTGAAAATGGTTGAATGCGCTTCCAAGCCCGATTCAAATCTCACAGCTTGTATCTGAAATGAGGATTCTCCTTATCGGTGCGGTCCGTGAAGCCAACCTCGTTCACCTCGGTATCGCCATGCCCCGCGTTGACGTGCGCGCCCCCTGTCATTTCAGCAAGCCGCGCGTCGCGCTTTCTGTTTTCCCACCACATCAAGCCGCCGATACAGGCCGTGAAAAACATGCAACTAGAATACATACCACAGAGCGCTTTGATGGCGGACATGTATCGAGGGGCTTCGTCGGGATCGAACATGAAGGGGCCGATGATGTTCCCTGCAGCATAACAGATGAAGTTTACACCATTGACCGTCATGCGCTTCGTGTGGCCGGCAAAGTTAGCCGCGACGATGGACCAATTCAGAATGATCGCAGCGCCAATTACCCCAAGAAGCCAGCAGCATGCGGTCAGTGCCAGGGGATGCTCGAGGGGAATGAGCGCGATGCCAATGATTCCTGCGATGGACGGAACACCCGCAAGTACGCTCATGAGAACGGTGATGTTCCTGTAACGCGAAGCAAGATAGCCTAGGATGACAGTTGGGACGAGTTGGAATGCCCCGCTGGGCAGTTGCCATTTCAATGTCTCGATGGAGTTGTATCCAAAGCCTTTGAGAAGGGCGCTGGTGAAGTTCGTGAGGCTGCCATTGATGATGCCAATGGAGATTTGCTGTAGAGCAACACACCATACGCGAGGCTCTAAGAAAGCTTCCTTCATCTGGTAAGGTAAGAATTGGCTGTGCTTTATGCCCGTGTGATTGTCGGCTACTCGCCAAACGGAGACCACCCGCTCCTCGTGGGTAAAGAGTTTAAAGTCAACCGGGCTTAACAGGAATAGGAAAAGTGCAATCCCTCCGATAAACAGAGTAATCACTCCAATGACCTGGTCATAGCCTGTTAGTATGGACCTTTGAGATTGAAGTAAACGATGAAAGGGTCCATACCAGAAAGATGAGCTGCCAAGGGGCCAAGGCGGTATGTGTCGTCGTGCCAAGTCCCCAGGAAATCCCCGAGCCAAGCATCAACGAGATACCGTTGCAGCCTAGCCAGATACACATTCTCAACGGCTGCTCGTCCCGAGTCCAGAACATGGATGTGACAAGCATCCATGCCGGGCCAATGCAAGCCTCTAGCCCGCCAAGAAGGAAGCGAAGCGCCATGATACCAGCAAAGTTCTTGGCGCCGACGGTGGCGACTAGCAATGTGCCCCAACACAGAAGCATGATCGAGACGAACTTTCCGATCGGAAAACGCTGGAGACACCAGCTCGATGGGTAGGAGAATAAGAGATAGCCGATGTTGGTGATCGAGGCCACCCAGGAATAGTCCCGCCCTTCGAGACCGAGGTCGGCCTGGAGGCCATAGGCATTCGCATAGTTGAGCGTCTGCTTGTCGAGGAAAGACATGAGGTAGATGAGACACATCTGCAGGAATTCAGATCAGCTTCTGCCTTCTACGATGGTGGTCCTGGTGAAGGAAGGTGTATACCGAGGGCAACAAAATGAAGTCAATCTTTCTCAGAACCTGTTTGGCGATGGCGTCTCTACGTGCCGGATCCATGGCTTGGGATTCGAGATAGTAGTCGTAGCCAATGTCCGTGTGACCGACCTCGACAGTACCCTTGGAGAGGCTCTGAATATCCGTTTCAGGCATGTTTGCCTCGGGCTTCATGCCCTCGAGATCGGTGAGAGACATATTGCCGCGGGCTCACCGTTGTCGAAGGTAAGGGTATGAGAAGATATGATACCGTCGAAAAGGTTAATGTGACGGAACTCGTATAAACATTTAGACAGATACCGAGATCTACTTGATATATCCAGAAACCTCTACCCGTATCTTCCAAGTGACATGGGTTTCTGTTATGGCTTTCCATGGGTCTGCAGCAAGGGATATCTGGGTGATGATACAGCGCCCGCTCAATATCGGAAGCAAATGCACCGTCGGCTCCTGCCCGAAGTGTAGAAACAGCAGAAACAACGACATGTAGGCTTGCCTCTATGGTCAGCCAAGTGATAGACATGTTTCCCAGATACCCGGCACAGGCTCGGTCCACCTGTTCATTGGGTAGTGGAATACACGGGGGTGGGAGCAGATAATCTGCAGGTCTTGGTGGTATCACATCACCTTGCGGGGAACCTGGCTCTCATAGTGACATGTTCGAACATTGATTGTCCAAACTCGCGCTCTTTGTATCTTCTCGCGGTCTTATTCACCCGTGATTGGCTTCCTTCAACTTGCGCGGTCATGCAGTTCTCTGCCAGGCATTGAGTTGCATGTTGATGCACCGCGGTCCCGTGATAGTCACACAGCGTATGCAAGAAATACATCCAGGCCTTAGGGTGACAGTTGGTTTTGTTGTCGGACTGGAGGCCGATGAGGCCTCTTTTGTGGATACATAGCCGGGCTGTCGGACAATACTCCGACCGGCCCCAGTTCCCGGCCGTCTAGATTCCACTTACCCCGAGCCATTCCTGCTGTGGGACACATGCTAGGAAGAAATGATAACATGGCCCCGGATTCGTCTTCGTGCTATTTTTGGTGCAAAAAAGGCATCCAGGCCTCTTCAATTAGCACCTTTAGCATTTTTCAGCTACACATCGCCATCTCCTCAACTGTGCATACCAACAACATGACCCGGACAAACGGAGCCTCGAAGCCTTACAAGGCCGCCATCATCCAAGACTTCTCGACTACTAAGCCCTGGGGCCAGATGACGATCGATGCTACGGCGAACTTCATCCGTCGCAGCATTACCCACGCTCAAGTTGATCACTATCGCGCAGCTGATGGCGAGACCCTGCCCCCGGCCAAAGACTACGACCTGTTCGTTTTGACGGGAGGAACCGTGAACCTGCTTGAGGAGGAGAAGCCGGAATGGGCGTTGCGCGTGCTTGATTTAATCCGCGATGCAGGCGCACTCCCTGACACTAAGCTTATTGCATTTTGCTGGGGACACCAAGCGGTTCACTATGCCTTCGGCGGGGTCTTGGATGTCCTTGTAGAGGGGCCTAGGGTACGTCTAGCTGCTACAGACAACGCCGTATGTGGAGCTGACAACAGACTGTGAAGATTGCAGTTGAAGAGATGCACCTCACGCCGGAAGGCACGAAGCTGTTCGGAAAGGATGTTCTGGTAAGCATGATCTCCGAGCTGTTAGACAAAAGTTTGGCTGACGATGGTTGTCAGTTGTTGCAAAAGTACCACAAGCGCTACATATCACGACTTGCGCCAAATTTCACAGCATTGGCAGAGCGATGTGAGATCGCATGTAGCAGGGAGAAGGGCATCATTACTTTCCAAGGACATCCCGACCTCAGTCGCGAAATCGTTCGGACTCTTATCGACACGGACGACGGGTTGTACAAGCCTTCCGAGGCATTAAACCGCAGTCCTTGCGGCAAGCTGTTCAGCAGTGACACGGCTGACGATGGGGATGAGGTGTGGTACAAGATCATGGACTTCGTGTCAGCCTGATGGACATGCTAGCAACTGCGTCGGAAATTTGTTTGTGGCCGAGATGGATGATGCCTCGTTGAAATCGTATCGTTCTGGATCATTTTGACCCCTGTCACTGGAAGGCGCAAGCTACACCGTCCCCATAAAGCGGACCGTCCCGCCGTCTTGCTGAATAATGTTAAACTTAATAGGAAGACAATTGGCCATAACCTAGCTTATCACTCTGATTCGCAATTTCCAGGGCAATTGACCTCAGAGAAGAACCAAGCTTTGGGGTGGAACTGCGGGCTACCGCGTCTCGCGTTTCGCGAAGCACGTCATATGCGGGACCTATTCGTCAACAAGCTTACGATATAAGACATGCCGAGCATCTTCGGGGAGCCAACGAGGTGCGACATATTTGAGTTCATGTTGGAATAAACACTTCAGATTTCTGATAGGGATTGATCCAGTGGAAAATGGCGCCCAGATACCCAAGCGTAGCCATCATCGGGGCTGGTCCGTCCGGCATATCAGCTGTGAAGGCGCTGAGTGAAGAGAAGGTGTTTGACAGGATCCAATTGTTCGATAGAAGGGAGAAGATCGGAGGGACATGGTAAGTCACTCTCGGTGAATGCGCATGCTTAGATGACTGACATGCCGCTCAGGATCTACGACGAGAAGCCAGAGCCTTTCTCACCACACTCAAGTCAACCAAGCAGGGACCTTCCTTCAAATTTTCCACAATCAGTCCTGCCAGCGTCTGAAAATGTCACTGCCAAAACGGGCATCTACCCTTCCCTGGACAGCAACGTCGGCTCACAAGTCATGGCTTTTACTTACAAGCCGTTTCCCTCGGTGCACTCATCAACGTCCATCAACCGCTTTGGAAAGGCGAATCCGACGCATCCTTGGGAGAAGGTCGCCGGGTACCTGGAAGAGATTGCCGAGCCATTCAATCATCTTATCACCCTCAACACCCACGTTGAGCGAGTTGAGAAAGTCGGGAAGAAGTGGAGGTTGACGCTCAGAAAAACACAGTACTACCTTAAGGGCCAGAAGAGGGACTACTGGTGGCAGGATGAGTTTGATGCTGTGATCGTAGCGACTGGGCACTATGGTGTGCCATATGTGCCCAACATTGCAGGGCTCAAAGAGACGTTTGCTGCGTTACCTGAGAGATTTGAGCACTCGAAGGCGTACCGCTCTCCGGAAGACTACTTCGACAAGGTGAGTCCAACCGTGTCAATTCAAACAATGGAGTCATCATCTAATCACCACCACAGAAAGTCGTGGTTGTCGGCGGCAACGTCTCAGCCTCAGACACCGTCTCGGAAATTCACAACATCGTCTCAGGCCCTCTCTACGTTGCTCAGCGCGGGTACAACGAGATTCTCAAGGACGCATGGGAACTCCCCAACGTTGTTCTCAAACCCGAGATCACGAAACTCTCCGTCGGCGCAGATAACCTCGTCAAAGTCACCTTCAAAGACGGCACGGAAGTAGACGGCATCGAAAAGGTCCACTTCGGCACGGGGTACCGCCTCTCATACCCGTTCCTCGTCCCGGACCCCGTCACCCCCAGCGGCCGGCTGTCGGGTTTCTACCAGCACGTGTTCAACATCGCCGACCCCTCACTTACGGTGGTCGGACAGGTCAAGGCCGCCATCTCGTTCCGGGTGTACGAGTACCAGGCCGTCGCTGTGGCGCGGTACTTTGCCAACCGCGGTGGGGGTCTGCCGTCGCCGCGGGAGCAGGACGAGTGGGAGGTGAAACGGCTGCAATATAAAGGGCCTACGTCGCAGTTCCACGAGATCAAACCTGACTTTAAGGAGTATTTCGACTTTTTGAAGGACGTGGCTGGGCCGCCTGCGGGGGGGACAGATGGGTATGAGTTGCCTGCGTGGGAGGATGAGTGGGGGCTGTTGGGATTCGGTGTGTTGGCCTTGAAGCAGAAGTGGTGGAGGGAGTTGAAGGAGAGAGATGAGCAGAAGAAGCAGATTAAGGCAAAGCTCTAAGCCTACGGTCTTTAGGATTGCCAAGACACAAAGTTTCGTCCATCTATCGCTATTGAGCTAGGTCTTCCATGATGCCATTCCCAGGCGAAGCTTTCCCATCCGCACCATCAACCAACCCCACGAAACCAAACATCGGTCAACTTCCATCGCGCCAAGAAGATGGTTCCCGTGAATGTGGTTCTGCCAGAAAAGACCTACCGAATACGGACATCTTCCCGGGGTATGGATCGACGGCCTCCACTCGGAGGTCCAATGGGGGCCAAGATTCTCGCCGTCGGGTGGATTCAACGGCACTTCCAACGTTGCACTAGCATATTCGTCATTTTGCACCAATATGAGGAGTCATTCCACGCGAGAAAATTTGGAGAAAGAGCTTTTTTTGCAGCAGCGGTTTACAACGGGAATAATCACGATGTGAGCCGAGACAGACTTTATCCGATATAAGGTTGGCTGATCCCACTGGACGTTGCGGCTCACGATGCAACGACTTCATCACGACTAAAGCCTAAAAATCAACGATGGCTGAAGAACCGACCAAGACTCCGGTCTCGGAGGTCCGGGACCACGCTCCGGCGTCTGAGCCGGTAAAGCGTGTCTGGTACCACTCAACGCTGTTCAATGCCTTCGTTATTGGTGGTGTCGGTATGTCTGTCTGTCACCACCGCGCGCAACTTGATTTTAACAATGCTGGATAGGTTTCATGGCCCCTGGCCTCTGGAACGCGATGAACGCTCTCGGCGCAGGCGGCGCTCAGGAACCGTTCCTTGTTAATGCCGCCAACGCCCTGGTGTTCGGCCTCATGGGCTTCCTCTGCCTCTTTGGCGGCCCCATCGCCAACCGCATCGGCCTTGCCCGCACTCTGCTTCTCGGCGCCGTGGGCTACCCTCTTTACTCCGCCGGCCTGTACTGCAACAACCGTTTCGGTAACGTCTGGTTCGTGCTTGTCGGTGCCGCAGCATGCGGCGTCAGTGCTGGACTTTTTTGGGCCAGTGAAGGTGCAGTAGCCTTGGGTTATCCGGAACCGGCAAAGAGGGGCAAATACATGAATATTTGGCTATGGTTCCGCACAGGTGGGCCTCTCGTAGGCGGTGCCATCGTGTTGGCGCTCAACAATGACGCCGGTGCGAAGAAGAAGGGCAAGGTTGGGTACGAGACTTACCTCGTCTTCATCGCGCTGCAGTGCCTGAGTGTACCCCTGGCCCTGGCCCTCTCGCCACCTGAAAAGGTGCAGCGTACCGACGGGAGCAAGGTCATCATCAAGGCTGAAAAGTCCTTCTCGGCCGAGTTCAGGGAGCTGTTCCGCATCTCGAAGAGGAAGGATGTGCTGCTGCTACTACCGATATTCTGGGCGGCGTACTTTAACCAGTACAGCGGTAACTTCCAGTCATACTACTTTGGTGTCAGAGCAAGAGCGCTCATCGGCTTTGTGAGCAATTTCGGCACGCTCTTGTCCAGCCAGCTTATCAGCACTTTGTTGGACTACAAGGGCTTCAGCGTCAAGAAGAGAATCAACATCGGATTCTACTACGTTGTCGTCTGGCACATCATCGCATGGGTGTACGGATGGGTTATCCAGGAGAAGTACACTGCTAACCCGCCGGCATACGACTGGGAGGACAAGGGTTTCACCGAGGGCTTCTTCGTTTTGCTGCTGTGGGACTTTGCGAGACAGGCGTTGCAGAACTGGCTGTACTACCTGCTGGCAACCAAGACGGACAACATCTCTGAGCTTGCTCGTTTCTCTGGTGTACTGAGAGGACAGGAGAGTTTCGCGCAGGCTGTGGCGTTTGGGTTGAACACCAGGAAGTGGCATGGAGGTCGGGTGCCGCTGGCCATTAACACGATTCTTCTGGGTCTTGCTGTGTATCCTACGTGGCTCGTCGTCCGCGACCACGTGCCCATCGAGACGGACAAGCTTGCCAACGTCGAGGAGGGTTCTCAGGGAGAGTTGGCCGAGACGAGGTTGTCTGCGGATGAGAGGAAGGACTTTGTCATTGGACAGACTGGTATTGGAAGAGATGCTAAGATCTGAGGGCTTAGATCGATTGTAGTTTATATCATTTAGTTGGACAAGAACTAAGCTAAACTGAGCTTTTGCTACCTTTGACATTTTCGCCTCTGGCAAGAAAGATTTCCCCGGACTGTGGGTAAAACTTACTACCTAGTACTTAGACTGCGTGAGGTGGGTTTTGACGATTTTGTAATTACTGCTGCTCTTGGTCTCCTTGGTATCCATGTCAGCCTTGGTATTCATCGTTCCTGGTATTTGTCGTCGACCTATAGTGAAAGCCATTGCGAGCGTATTACAAAGACGTCCTACGTTGTCTAGAAACTCTTCGTCAGACAGCCGTAGGACCGGATACCGTCGACACTCAAACACCATCCTTGCGCGAACCTTCGCCCGAAACGTTTTTAGGAGAGATTTTTCTATTGGGCGCTAGAAATCCGCATTCGTTGGGAGATAGAGAAGCTCAGCCGGTTGAGCTGAAAGTTTCCCGCCCTGTCATGGCCGGCGCCACATCTTTCAATACGTTAGATACATTCCGATAATTCATGACCGCTTCGTGGCTGAAAGTTTCCATCCTATCGGGAAATGCTATCGTTCGGCTCACCTTGATCCCATCATCTTGGCCCATGCATACTTCCCCGTTAGAGGCAGTCAAAAAGGTGTGCCCACAGGCGGCAAACTGTGAAGAAAGATTAGAAGGGGAAAAGGACCTTGATGACACACCTTCCGGTGATCGAGATTGCACAAAAAGAAGATTTCGACTTCTGATATCCCACAGCTCGTCATTTTTTATTCCATCCCCTATTGAGAAAAGATAAAGGAGAAAATTTTGAAATTACCCAGAACCAAACCACCAACACCAAGAAATCTGCAACAATGGATGTTACCCTTCCTCCTTTACTTGAATCGATTATTGAGTTCACGGTGACCGCCATAGCAGTCATATCCCTCATCGTCACCATCGGCGGGGTCTGGGCCATGGTCGTCGAGGCCTTCGTCAGCAACTCCGACAATTTCATCCGCCGTGGCCGCCAGCTACAAAATTGCCTACACCTACCGCAGCGACTATGTCTTTTCGCCGACACGGACCCGGGTATGTCGGAGGACACTGTCCGCTTCATCGGCGCGGCGGCCCTACCCGTAGGCGTGATGCTCGTTGCCATCATCGGATGGGGCATTTTCTTGGGTGCGAGACACGAGGAGCCGGATAGATGGTTCTGGTATCTGGTCGCGTTGTTCGTGGGGTGTCTGGTTTGCCCCTGGGGGCTGATGCTGGCGGCGCGTAGCCGAGAGGCGAGGATGGGCAGGGAGGCGGCGGAGGATGGTGGCGAGGCGGGGTATGCTTCGGCGCCGCGGGTGATGGATGACCGTTAGGAGGCTGGGGGCCATTAGAGGTATCAGGTGATGGGGATATCGATGGAGGGCATGGTGTTGTGGAAGGTGTGACGACGAAGCGAAGAAGAGATTTGACAGCAAGAGGCTCTGCTAAGGAGGGACAGGCTCGGGTTACGATGGCCTACCAACTCCAGAGTTTTGCAACGTACCTACGCCCCGTTAGAGTCAGTGGAAACTAGATTGTTGGAATTCATTATATTGCACCGTAACGGGACATGGCTCAAACCTTCTGGCACCACGGGATTGCGTTATCTGACGATCTCGTTATCGTCAACCTTGATGGCATTGTCATTCCACCGGTCATGGCACAGAATAAACGTTCTGAGGCTCCCAGTCGTTCCTTTCAGTCTATCATCTCTACTTCAAATCATCTACAGACGCGAAAAGCCGCATCCATCTGAATGAGCAGCAAACCGACTCTGTCCCAACCAATCTTGCACCAACAATGTCGGACGTCACTTGCCTCGAGTATCTCGGAATACTCCTAATCAGCGCGCTCGTCTTCATAACTACCCTCCTCATCTGCGCCGAGCTCATCGACACCTTCACCGAAACCTCATGCCCCTCCATCCCCTGCCGCCAGCGCGCCCAGAACCTGCACCGCCTTCTAGCAAGCCTGCGCGTCTTCCCGGACTCGAATCCCGGCATGGGGGACAGGGCCCTCCGCTTCATCACCGACGCCGCGCTGCCGCAGGGAATAGCACTCCTCGCCCTCTCCGCCCGAGCAACCTACCTGGCTGCGAGGCACGAGGTGCCGAGTCGGTGGTTCTGCTACCTGCTCGGGATACTGACTGGGTGTGTTGTGTTTGAGTGGGCTTTGCTGGTGGGTGACCACAGGGCGCGGGCTCGTAGAGAGAGGGCGGTGGCAGCGGCGGATGCTGGGAAAGTTGAAAGTGTGAATGGAAAGGTGGTAGATGAGAGGGCGCGGACTCATAAGGCGAGGGCGGCGGCAGCGGTGAATGGGCCGTATGAGCAATGCTTGTACCCTAGCGTCGATTTTAGGGGGGTTAATGCGCCCGCATATAAGACCGAATTTTTCGGGCAGCCAGTATTGCAGCGTTGTTGAGGAGTCATCGAAAAGCAGACGACAAGACTATACAGCGGCTGGTGACGTGCGGAGATCGTATCTACGATAAGGTAGTAACAGAAATGAACAACTTTTATATACGCCGGATATAGTCTCATTACAATGGTCTACTACACAGCCTTCGACGCGCGGGACTTGTTGTCCCGATGCCTCTTTTCCTTGGCCGCCGTCTTGCGGCGCTTCATCCACGACTGGTTCAGGTTCCGCCTGTTCTCCCAGAACCACTTCTGGAACTCGCCGGGGGGCACGCCGCTGCCGGCGCCCTCGCCTTCCACGGCGTTCTGCTCGGCGTTGAGCGTGGCCTCGATCTCCTGCTGCGTCGCCTCGTCGTCCTCCTCCTCCTCGTCGGGCTCGTTGCCGATGGCCCAGAACGGCTTCGTGCGGCCGGGGAACGCGGTGTCTGGGGTGGGCGCGGCGCTCCTGACGTTGCGCCAGGCAAACTCCTCCTCGGTGAAGGGAGTCATGGGCATCTGCGGCATTGCGGGCACGGCGTCTTCTTCTTCAATGTCGTCGTTGTCGCCGCCGCCGAAGAAGCTGAAGGGCTGGGCTTCCTTGGCTGGTTGAGGGGTGGAATCACTGTCGGGCTTGGGACGCTTGTAGAGGGCTTCCAGAGGATGGACCTTGGCAGGGGTCGTGGGGGGTATCTTGATCGTCAAGCTGACGTTGGAGCCGGATGACCTGGGGCGAGAGGCGTCGGCAGCCTTGAGGGCGGCGAGCGGGCTGTCGACTACAGCTGGTGCCGCAATCTTGTCTGCATCCTCCATCTCATCATCAGAGTCCGAGCTGTCCTCATCAGATGAAGTCCCGCTACTGCTCGTGGTGTCGTCGTCGACAGGTTGAGCCGGGGGCTTTGACGCTTCGGGGGCTTTCTTTGCAGGTGTCACCGGTTTCGCCTTGGCTTCCTCCTCTTCCTCGTCCGAACTCTCGTCTGATGAAGTATCCTCCTCGGAGGAGGTGCCGCTGCTGCTTGTCGTGTCGTCCTGCGGGGGAGGGGTAGGGGCCTTGGCGGGCTTCTTCTTTTTCTTCGGGGCTTCAGACTCGGGAACAGGCGCAGTCGCGTTTTTCCTAATCTTCTCCGGCTCAATCACATTGCCCTCGGCGTCGACCCAGCCCTTGCCCTCGACAAATTCTGTCGTCAGCGCCTCCGCGGGGGCCGGCTTGGTAGCCTTGAGGAACGTAGGGAACTTGGTGGTCTTCTCGAACTCGTGGATGACGACCTCGCGGGACTTCTTCTTGCGCTTCTTCTTCTCCGGCTCCTCCTCGTCGCCGTCGGCGGCCGGTTTTGTGGACGGGAGTTTCGCGGGTAGCTTCGTCTTCAGCAGACACTCCTCCCTGTCGGTGTACTTGGAGCGCTCCTCGCGCTTCTTTGTCTTATCCTTCTTGTCCTTCTTCTCACCCTTTTCCTTCTTGCTCTTCTTCTCCCGGATCTTGGCCTCCTCCGGGACGGTCCATCCGCGCTTGACCTTGCGGTCACGCAGCTCGACGCCCTCGACAAGGTTGTGGTCGCGCTTTCGCTTCTTCTTGGTACCCTCCTCCTGCTCCTTGGACTTCTTCCTCTTCTTCTTGCCGGAGTCTTCCTCGCCGGGCACTGGGAGGTAGTTCTCCTCAGGGCGGGCCTTTTCTATCCTCATCTTGGTACCCTTCAGCACAGCGCCGTTCAGCCTCTTCTTGATCTTCTCGGCCTCGGCCTCGGGCAGCTCGACGTAACCGTAGCGCTTCTCGGGGAAGGTCTCGATGGTGTGGTAGGAGATGTTGCGGGCCTTCGGGAGGGTTGAGGAGGGGATGATGACCTTGACGAGGTCCTGGTCGAACGGGGTGATGTGCAATCGGGTGTAGTCGCTGCTGGTGTCGGAAGGGCCAGCAGGGTTATCGGAGGGAATCGCGGGGGGCGACATTAGGTATTAACGGTTTGTCGGCGGGGAGAAGTTGTGCAACAGACTCCAGACGCTTTGCTGTGAGCGTCGTCGGCCGTCGATCGTCAAAGAGAATGGTCTTGGAGCTAACAAAAAAAGAATAAGCTGAGCTCGACCAGACGGAAAACCCTTTGTTGCGCAGGGATTTTCATTGGTCGAGGCTCGTTTTTATCTTGGGCCGTGCGTAGCTGACAGCACTGTGCCACAGCACTGGCCGCCAGGTGCTGATTATGTCAGCGACGATTTTGGAAATCAGACCCACCGGATCGAGCAATTGAGTTTGGCTGAGAAAAGAACACGACGGTACAACAACACCACGCTTCATTGTCGACTTAGTATCTCGATGCCAGGCAAGTACTGAGCCTTCAATTGCAACTTGCGCTGTACCGAAGAAAAAAATTCCCGTGGTAGTTGCAAGCGAAAACCATTTTCTCCCCCTTACTTATTTGCAGGCTCTGCAGGTACAGGTGTCGACTGCCCCTTCCTTCTAGCCACAATGTCACCAAACGGGAGTTGCGATGGGAGTCGACTTCCCCCATCATCAATCAAAAGCAGCAAGTCCTGCCTCTTCATGTCTCGGCAGATTCTATCAGCAAGTGAAACTCTCCCTTGAATTCATCCTTCTGCATGAGGTGGACAAAGTCTGCCAGGTATCAAGCCTATATTTCCTCAGCCGACTTCCAGCCCAGGTTGAAGTACTATCCTTGTCTCCTTTGATCGACCGTCCAGACCTCGTCTAACAGCCTCTTTATCAAACGACTCTCGTCCAGAATTTCCTTATTGCATCAAAAGTATGCTGTCTTTTTGGTCCAATTCGGGTCAAAGCAAGGCCCAACCAGCCCAGCCGACCGCAGCCCCAGGCACCTCGGTCAACAAAAATGGCGCTGTCACCCATCATCTCCCTGGCGTCTTTGTCCCAAACTGCCAGGATGGTACTGTCATCTTTCCGACAACTAGGCGAAAGCCTTCTGGGAAGAAACGCACCGTCATTCCACCTCCGCCAACGTCCATCACCAACTGCACTTTGCTGAGCGACGGCGGCGTCGGTCATGTTGCTTGGGCACCGCCTGCAGCCCCTCCCATCCGTCGACCCTCCCGATGCATGAGCGTAGATGCTAATGGCAATGCCATTCCCCCAGACTACGTTCCCAAGGCCGTTGGGGAAACCCTCGACGTTGGAAATCTGGCGAATCCGGCAAAAGGTAAGCTTTCCAGAGTACTCCCTACTGTTGATGTCGCTGATGGGTCTCTCACAGGAATAAAAAACCCTGGGCTTCGGCCTCAAGAAGCATCCAAATCGTCATCAAACATGGCTCCCGGTCAGACTCCGCAGCCAAGTTCGACAAACAAACAGCCACGCAGCAAGTCAGCCGCCCTAAAGGTGCCATCATTCACAACCAACGGTGGAGGCTCCATCAGCAGCTCCAAGCGGCCAGGGTTGAAGGCGCGTGGCAAATCGCATATTTCCATGCATGACATTGTGCGCAAAGTACGGAACCACCTCTCAAGCAACTCCCGACGTCAGACGGGATCATCCGAAGCCTCCGCGCGACCTGCACCAATTGCACAAAAGACACCTGCCGACGATATCGAAACAGCTTCTGTATGCCGCCGTGGCTCCTGTCAGTACGTCTTGAACGACGGTGAAGTTCAAGATGTGGTCGAAATCGTTGTCCACGAGATGTGCAAGCACGGTGTTGGTCCCGTCGACAAAGATCAAGATACTGCTTTGCAGCCAGGCGAGGAAGTTCCGAGACAGGTTGTCCGCAAGCCCAGCTGTCTCATGAATGCCCTTGAACCACAAGTCTCCGACGTGGCGGAACCGGCGACCACCATAAGTCTGCCCGAAACCGCCTTCTTCGCCCGCAGTCAATCTGACGGTCAAATACGCGCCAGGGTCAGGTCATCTAAAGTATCCATGACCACCATCCTATCCAAAGACAATGTTACCGATATCCGATGGGCAGCCGATGAAACAAAGCCCGAGAACGAGTCTCAAGGAGACCCCAAAGATGGACCGAAAGAAAAGCCAGACGGCGAGTCATCCGCTGAGGCCGGCAGTGCAGCAAAGGCCAAAACCGAAGGTGATCAAGAACAGCCGAACGATAACAAAGCGGCAGCACAGAAAATAGAGAACACCGAGAATGATGAGGCTGGAGAGTTTTCAGGTACCCCCGAGACTCCCGCAGCTGGACCGCGACTTCACGAGATTTCTGACTGCGACATGGATGACTTGAGTGATTACGCCATCGACAATCAACCAACAACCAATCCTCCTCCTGCAGAAAATTCGACCACAAAGGATGTTGACACCAAGAGCTCAAACGCCATCAATCCGGAGCTCAATAAAAGCGGTACCGAGGCCAAAACGTCAGACGCTGTGGAACCCAAGCTGGACTCCAAAGAAGCATCGCCTGGAGCAGACCAAGCCGAGGAGTCCCCCTTGAAACAAAACGGTCTTGACGATGCTGAAGGTAGACGTCTGAAACAGGCGTCCAACCCCGATGATCCCACTTCCATGGAGGTTGATGTCACATCTACCGAGGCCGTTGATCCTGCCCCTGCCGGTCCTGATCCTAACAAACTCGACGCCAAAGCGGACGGCATGAAGGCTCCCGATGCTGATCAAGGGGACCCACAGCAATTGGACGTTTCGACATCAGATGATAAGCCGGCAGAATCCAAGACCTTGACATCGAGGTTTTTAGAGACGTTCCTGAAGTCATCAGATGACACTGCCGCCGATGGCGCCTCCGGAGATTCGAAGATCCCTAGGGAGGCGAGCCTGCAGAAGGAGAATAGCATATCATCCATTGATAATGGCCTCGATGATCAGCAGGATGTTACTTCATTTCATCCATTGGGTAAACGCCGTGGCACGCACGAATGGCAAAGCCCTCCGTATGGCGCTATTCCCGAAGAGCAAGAAACGGATGACATGTACCACCTTGGCGTCGATGCCAGACCGGGCGGTGCGGTGCCTGCGACTGACAGTAACGTTTCACGACCAGACCCGACAACGAGATATAACTTCAGCATGTTCAATCGGAGTGTATTTGGAGAAGGCACTCATGACGCCATATCGAAACCTGGTCGTCGAGTATCTGAAGCTTCCATAATGGCCGTAGGAGCTGCTGCTCCCCGCTCGGCGGACAAGGTCCTCTACAGGTCTCGCTCTGCTCATTTTGCGGATGTCTCCAATTCGGATCCTGGATTTCTACAGAAGCTAACTCGCAAGTTGAGCTCCGTCTTCCAGACTCCGCCCCAAACACCTGTCATGCGGGCGCCGGCTCCGTCCCTTGAAAGTACCGCAATTTCGAGGAAAGCTTCCGAGAGCCACATCCCAGGCGATCCGAGTGAAGGGGGCGAGGCAGATCCGGCGGGATACATATCTGAGCCCGAGCCCTCTTCCGTTTATCAGGCAATGACAGTGTCGAAGCCAGCAAAGGCCGAGGCGCAGCGTCGTAGTATCTGCTCAGAGGACAATGCGCCTCAGCGAATCGATGCTGTCACCAGTCTGAAGGGTTTGATGGGATCGGGTGGAAGATGAATGACAGACACGGACCTTGGCAACATGGCTGAGAATGAGTCTACTGGTCGTCGGATGAACCTAGTCGCTATTACTCCACTATCAAATAGTCGGTTACCTATGTGCCATGTCTCTTGTTTTATATGTGTGAAAACTGCTTGAGCTAATGCGGATGCTCGCTAACTACCCAGCACCTCTGGAGTCCCTTGGTCACAGATTTCCGACAGAGATGCAAAAGCTCATAAGGAACACTCCGTCGGACCAGTACTAGGCTGCTTCGGACACCCTTATTTGGATGGACATTAACAAAAGGCAGTCGTGGACTAGTTTGAATAGCTCGGAATGGAAGAAGAACAGCGGCCCATAATCGAATCGAGATTAACAGACCCATTGACAATTGTACCACAAGGACATGAGACTGCAATGTGTGCTAAATGGCGATAATTTCTCGAACGAATTGGAAGGCCATATTTGATAACGGAAAAAAAGAAATGGGAAAGAAAGACGTAAACTTTAGAAGGAAAATGATGTTTTTTGTTGAAAATCCAATTCAGATCAAGCACAGCTCGTTTCTCCCATTCGCCTCGTTCCTCTTGACCCTGACCCTGTATGTCAGCTTGCCATCGGCCCCGGATGTCCCTGCCATAATCATCTTCTCCACGGCCTCATCATTTTTATCAGTGCTCTTATCGATCAAGTCCTCCGTCTCAGAAGAAACAACCTGACTTGAAGAAGCCCATACGTTGCCCAGCCAACTAGCCTTCGTCCACCTCAGAAATAACACAGTTATGATCGTGAGGAGAATCAAATGGGCAGCTATCGTGACGGCCACGACGATGAAGCCAGTCCATTGTGTCGGTATGAGTTTATCGCTCGACATGATTATGACAGCCGATGACTCATTATTGAAATATGGAGAGTTTTCGTAGTATGTCATTTGTCGAAGAACTGTGAAAAGTGCTTGGAGGGCTTGGGACAAACTGTTGGTAGTTTTAATGATGTCCTGGAATAAAGCAGCATGTGCAAAATGCACGGCGTAGGGAGAGAATGCGCCTGGAAGTAGGATACCCCCTGCTAAAACCTCATATTTGTCAGAGGCTCCGTTCAAATTCACGTAATGCAGTCCACCAGCGACGCTATTGAAGAGCATCCAGTAGTTGAGGGTTTGCGAAGAATCTGTCATCTCGCTTGGTTTCATACCATCTCGAAGTTCCCAGCTCGACTTTGGATGCAAATCTAGTATGCCTCTCAAATGTGGAGAGGATCGGCTGTCGCCAAAGTTCATGTACTGATCCCGAATCAAGGCTGTGTCATACAGCGAATTGTCTCTATCCCAGGACAAACTCGGTTCAAACCCATTATGATCGCCGGACATGCTGACGTTTTGATAGACTCCCGGAAGGTTCGTAAAGCATGTGCTGATCGACACGCTGGCGTTGATGGAGCCGGATGGTGGGCGGAAATGTACCCAGGTCCCTTCCTCGGATACCGTCCAATTCAATTGCTTAGCGGAGGCCGAACCTTCCTGGTCTCCAGTGCCCCCATTGGTTCTCAGATATCTGCGCCAATCTTCGATCTGCCCTGTGGTGTTGAAAATAAGAAAAGTACTGGTCTTGTGATTTGGGACAGGAAGTACTGTTGACAGAAGCTGAGGCACCTCTACATACTGACTGGCTTTGGTCGAAGGTCCGCCTCCAGCTGAACAAATCGATATTGGCCAATATTTAGCCTCTTCAGCGGCTTTGGGTGCGGAAGCTATGCATTTGAATGGCCGGCCCTCCCATAGCGGCCAGTAGTCGGGGTTGAATAGTGCGGTTGATCTGGGAATCCTGAAGGTGCCTCCGATAGTCAGATCATCAAACCGATTAGCCAGGACGCTTGCTCTCGCATCAAGATTTTGCACCATTGCCGAAAACACAATGTCCATGTCGGGAAGCTTCGGCCGTGTGCACACCACCCTCGAGTCGAACACGACACTAGGGCCTTCATACCTTCGCAAATTCGTGCGATCAACAACACTAGCGAATGGCAGAATTGCTCGCAGCGCTGTTCCCGAGTCTTCGAATATATCTACATCAACATCTGGGACAGAAGCATTCTTATGCTCGGCAAAACGGAAATAAGTATTGGGCTGAGAATTCCAGATTTTTGATCCTTTGAGGGTGCCAACTCCAGAGCTATCACTAAGGTCGGTGACAATGCCGATGCCAATCCCTTCTTCCGGTTGGCTACTGCCGTAAATCGATATAATAGTCCTTTGGGGTGCAGTGATGTTGGTGTTCTTGAAATCGATCAGAAGTGCCGTTGACGTGAAGTTTGAGGCTCCGGTCAGAAAGATTGCAAGGCCGATAGCAACTGCAAAGGGCGTCGTCAATGTTTTCCTCGATGCCAGATTATACGGAGATGTGGACACAGCCCTGAGCATTGAAATGAGAGGGACCGAGATCATAGGTACGCCAGTTCTTTCGATCAGAAGGGAGGCAATCATGCCAGTGAGTATGCCCATATGAAATCCAAGACAGACACGAATGACAGCGGCTGTGACAGTCACCGTCACCGACGTCCAATCCCCATGGATTATGAGATCCCACAGTTGACCATTGTCAATGTGTCCAGCTTGAGCGCGCATCGATGATCGCCAGATGTGGGCAAGCAGAGCTATGCCCATTACAATGCCGATTGTTCCCAGGACTAGAACGCAAATGGCGAATACGCCGAGTGCGTTCCATCGAGCTGGGAACGAGACATTTGTTGGCATCTCTTTTGTAGACCCATCTTCGTTCAACAGAGATGTTTCGGCATGAGCCTCCAACTGATTAGGTACATGCTCCGTGACGTCCTGTTGCTGAAGTGTTTCATGCGGGCTCTGTAATGCTTACTGGCGTGGACTAACAGGTGCCGATGGTGAGTTTTCATTGTGCGGGTGGGTTTCTTCAACCGGAAAAGTCCGGGAAGAAACCTCGAGATTGCTGCTGTCGGATTCCCGGCTGCGGGGACGTTGCGGTGGTACTAAAGGGTCCATGTTGAGTGCAGAAACGATTGTGTTGAAGGTAATAAGAGTAGGGTGGGAACGAAGATAATAGCAGAAGGTAAATTTCTGCAGACTCACATTGTGTTTGAAGACAGAGAAAGCCGTCTGCCAAGCGAGGCGGGGTTTGCTCTTGGCAAGAAGCTGAAATGTTGTGTAACCAGCGAGCATCAGAAGGGTGTTAGTGATTGGTATCGCTAGAAATGCCAAGTCTCATGCTGAGTTATTTCAAGATCACAGAACTTGCTTTTTCTAGCCTGACCCAGCCCCCAACAGACGCAAGCACGCCGTCGCGAAACGTCGGCAATAGTGAAAGATCCAACGCTATCAGTCGTCTGGGAATCATAAAACCTTTTTGACTCCATCGGAGGGAGAGCTTGTTCTAAGCCCAAGGGACAAAGCGGCTACTAAATGACATTGAAAGAGTGCTTCCCAAGGGTATGCCCACCATGTCTGCTGGAGCTCTGCTCACACCTTCGCTCAGCCAATACCGGATACGTCGACAGAAGGCCCCTTGCAAATCAACTTGTGCGGCACGTTCTCAAATGTAACAACACGCAGCTTTGACATACGGCTGTGTTCCCACATGGACGCCTAGGTAATGAAAAGGCCGCAAGTCCAGTAATCATGTCGAGACGACAGAATAAGGGGGTTTATTTTTTAATGCTCATGCTGGATTACTATGATCTATCCACAAGATGAATATTCAGACCATTAACTTGAATCGACTACCTCTCATCTGTCTTATACTCTTTCTGCATCATCGCAACATTAGTCGATCTTATGATTCCTTTGATATTTGTTGATGGATGATGTCTATGTCTACTCGTCCTCAATTACAAGAATGTAATTGTGCAACATAATAGGTACCTAGGTTTGCCACGCCTACCCCGCCTCAGCCCAACTTCAACCATACACCCATTCAAAACCATCTAGCTATCTACTAACACCCGAATACCCTTAGTATTTGGCCATGGAGACAGAATCGTGTTCTCTGCATAGAACGCGACGTCGCGTACCGAGGTATCAACCAGTCGCAGCTTATGTCTACGGATGAGGGTAGCAAATCCGATATACAGTTCCGAGTACGCCAGGTTCAATCCAAGACACATCCGCGTACCCCGCCCGAAGACGGTTAAATAATGAGTGAGCGGATGAATGCCATCAGGCCCCCGGGGGTCACCGAGCCAGCGGTCCGGCCGGAAGACGGTCGGGTCTGGGAATACGGTCTCGTTCATGAGCATGTGGTATTGATCCATGCTGACGGCGACATTGGCCGGGATGATGGTGCCTTTGTAAACCCAAGGGTTTGTCGGGTTGCGGTTGATGCGGACTAAGCGTTCAATGACGCCCATTCCCATTCTTAGAGCTGGAGATGAATTAGCATGACTAGATAACTTCTGATCGAAGATAAGAGCCAGAGACAGGGTCTGCGGGTGTACATACTTTCTTTGACAATTGCGGTAAGATATGGTAGTGTTTCCAATGTCGCCCACGGGGGAATCTGATTCGCATCGGGTATCGCGCTTTTCAGCTCATTTTCCAATCTAGCACAGACCTCGGCATCGTGCAAGATGTAGAAGCTGCCCAAAGCTAGCGTCCAGGCAGTGGTCTCGAGTCCGGCACCAATAAGTGATTCGGCCTCGTGCTGCATGCGTTTATGTTCGAGTTCCTCACTGGGGAGGCTGGAGGCTAGCATCTCATGGAAAACAGTTGCGTGACCGGTCTGCCCTAGCCGCGGCTTCTCATTGACGCCCCCGGTAGCTTGATGGCTAGCGCGGATGGTGGCAGTTTGTCGGGACATTTCCTGATGTATCAAGTTCAGTACAATGTGGGTTTGATCCATGCAAAGAGCTCGTGAAGCTTACCTCCCGGTACGCGATGATGGGCTCAAACGGCGGAAACAAACGTTTCGCCAGCCAATACGGCAGACTATCAGTTGCCGCCCCCAAGATTGGCAGGTAGCGAGTGACATGGGACCAGTTAGTGACCCGCGTGATGGCTCCCGTGAAAGGGGCGCGAAACTCAGGGGACAAATGTAGGTCCAATGGTGAACCAAAGACGAGGTCCATGATGTTGTCGGCGGCGAAGCAACGCCAGACGTCGTGGAGATTCAGCACACGCCCAGTACCAGCATATTCAGTAGTCAGACGGCGTGAGATAGTATTCATCAACGCCTGGATGTCGCCCGTCTGCTCGCGTACCTTGGACTTTGCGAAGAAGGGGCTGATGGCTGCGCGGCGTATCTTGTGTAGCTCATGGCGGGCTGTGCTGAACGTTGCGCCTGGGATCCCGAAGCGGTTCTCGAGCCGCTTGAGCTTATCATATGGTTTGCTCGTCGGATACAACGTATCGAAGAAGTCAGGATCGTCGATGTGCAGTTCATCAGGGTTAATGCGCACAATAGGTCCGTACTTCTCGTGCATGCGTTTTATAGCGAACGGAAACTGTCCACCACCCTTGGGGACCAGGTCGAAGTATGCTTCATACAAACCTGTCAGGGCGGCCAGCTTCGGGCCGGGGAACTTGGCGATGGGGCTGAAGTAGAGTCTGTAGATGCTGACCCAAGTGATGTAGCTAAGTCCTAGCACGAGAACCGTCACTGAAGCTGTCGAGATGAGATCTAACCCAGGCTCAAACACATTGGCCAAGGGCCTTCGAGCCGAGTCGTTGAAAGCCTCCATCAAATCTTTGTTTATGCTTCTGATGGGGGTGCCAAGGTAGTAAAAAGCTGTGAGGTAGCAACCAGTAAATCGTGATAGCGTTTTCACAATGACGATACTCTGGATAACAGTCTATATTAGCACGACGACAAGACGCCACGCAGGCCTAGGCGTTTCCCAATAATTGTACCTGATCACCAGATTCAGCATTACTATCAACCATTAAAGATACACCCAAGTAAGTCAGACTAAGCCCTATCATTACCAAGTCATCAATTCACCCTCTGGACTAATGTGTTCTTTGCCTTTTAGCATGTCCGGTCATGCCTACATAATACATCTGGCGATTGATCCTCTCTTTCCAGCCGATCAAGGTCTAGTACGCATGACGGCATGTAATCGTGCAGCGCTGAGGCACAAGTTCGCGCTTGTAAGACACACCCCCACGCATCATGCTGACTTAATAGAGGCCAGACCTTGAATGCCTTGTAAATACAGGGATTCCATGCTTACGACCTGCATTGAGCAACTAGCCACCGTCCCGTCCCGTGCCTCCAGCCTGCATATGTGAGCAGCGGGCGCCACAGCCGTTTACCCGGCTGAATACGAAAGGCCCGAAGAAGCCATCCCGTAAATCCTCCAGTCACACAGCGTCTGCTGTACTCTCTGTCGATGTACGCAATCAGGCTTAGCTGCATCGTGCTTACCGAGCTGCAAGGTCCTTACGATACAGCCGTTGGGAATCTGATCCCTACATATCAACGCCCGCCATGTCTCTCTTTTATTTGCGCTTGCTTAGAAATTCCGAGGCGGATACAAAACTGGTGCGGATGCAAGAATGAATCTCCCCGAAGTACCTAAATCCTCCGCGTCCCTGACGCCGGAGTTCTCATCGTAACTCACTCGGTCTACTCGCTTTCTCATAATTACCTCACCAACAGGAACACCCCTCGCTTCTCTTCAGCAGCAGCATTCCGAGGCCACCAACGAAAAGCCGCCATGGCACCCTTTTCTAGTCTCCGCGCCACTCTCACGCAAATCTACCCGCCCAAGCCCACCTTTACCGAGGCTGATGTGCCCGCCAACTCGCAGCGTGGTCGAGTATTCATCGTGACGGGCGGCAATGCGGGTATCGGCTTAGAGTTGACCAAGATCCTCTATGCAGCGGGTGCTACTGTCTACATTGCATCGCGCTCTAAGGTAGGATGGTTACAGGCAAAACAAGTCAAGAGAATCGATCCGCTAATATGACGTAGGACAAGGTAGAAGCTGCGATCAAAGACATCACGACGAAATCCGGCAATTCCACAACGAGTGGCCAACTGAAGTTCCTGCATCTGGACTTGAACGACCTCACTATCGTCAAAGCTGCAGCCAAAACATTTGCTGAGCAAGAATCTCGCCTAGATGTGCTCTGGAACAACGCCGGCACAGGTGCCAACGCCGTCACCCCGGGGCAGCGCACCAAACAAGACCTTGAGCCGATGATTGGTTTCCACTGCGTCGCGACCTTGTTCTTCACGCATCTTCTCGTGCCGCAATTGCGCGCCGCAGCGAGCTCGTCCCCCGCCGGGCAGACGCGCGTCGTCTGGACGTCTAGCGGTCTCGCGGAGGCTGGCTCGCCACCGAACGGCCTCGACTGGGCCGTAATCGACAAGGGGACGAACAAGCCGATGCAGAACTACGGCGCGTCCAAGGCGGGGACGTGGTTTCTGAGTCGCGAGTTCGCGCGCAGGCACACCAAGCAGGACGGCATCGTGAGCGTGTGTCTGAACCCCGGATACCTAAAGACGGCGTCCTTTGACGGCACGCCGGCGCCGGTGATGATGATCATGAACGCGGTGATGTTGTCAGAGCCCCTCTACGGCGCGTACACTGAGCTGTTTGCTGGATTGTCGCCCGAGGTGACGCCCGAGAGCAGCGGGTCGTATATCATCCCCTGGGGTCGCATCCGCGCGAATGCGGCTACGCCGCGACAGGATTTAATAAAGGCAGGAGATACCAAAGAGGAAGGAGGCCTGGGGTATGGAGAGAGGCTCTGGGCTTGGAGCGAGGAGAAGTGGGCACCGTTTGCTTAGGAAAGGCGATGTCAGATATGCAAGGGAGCGGATACAGAGAGATACACGTGCTGCATTGGTTCGGTTAGCATTCGCACGCAATCTTGTAGGATTCAATGCAATCAGTTTGCGGCGCAGCTCTGACCAAACGGAGAAATTCCTCCATCTGGTGTGGATGACACGGAACGGGATTCCTCCTGGGATCCCGGAGAGGGCCGAGACCTCCAACAGGAAAGCCAGCTACGCCAATTTCCTGCAGAAGGAACACACCGTTAGTGGACCTATTGCATCTGGCCAACAGCCAAGACATCATCTATCTTGATAGTGCCCGCCAGGCAACAGCCAGCCAGCCACCAGCCCGCCATGAAGCGGCAGGAAGGCTTCCCTGTTAGCTACGCGGCGGCCCGTTGGATTCTTCATCTTCTATCTCCGAAGGCGTGGCGGCAAAGAGCATTCACGAAAGCTGTCTTCAAGACAGCATGTTTTAGTGCTCTGGAGAGATAGGAAGACTCAGCCTTACGGGCTGCCGTGCTCCCGAGCCAAAACCCCCACAATCGTTCTCACGTCAGCCTGCCAAGTCTTTTATTGTCGTACTGAATTGTCCGGAGACCGTGTGGAATTCCAAGACGACCCTTTCGGTGGCCAAGTATACTGAATTTAAGATCGCACTGCCAGGAATCAGGTGCCTCTTCGGATGATGCGGTTCCACGACGTTCCCGCCCGGAACACAATGCAACTCAACTTGCCATCTCCCACAACCATCAGCGAGCGCCGTCGGCTGCAGAACCGCAATGCGCAGCGCAGATTCCGCCGTATGTCTATCTGTGTCTCTACTTGCAGTATTCGTCACAGCATCACTAACTAGGTTGGGGTTTGCCATCCCCTTTGTGAAGAACGACGCGAGCAGCAGCAACAACAGCAGCAGCAGCAGAGTGCCACCATGGCAGCCAGTGGTGACCAGTTCTTGAACTCTGAGCCCATCCCATTACCTTTCGAACTACAACATGATCCGAGCGAGACGACTCCTTCCTATTTCGATGTCATCAAGTCCCAAGAGAACAGCTTCAGCTACGACTTGAATATCGAACATCTTCTTCAAAATAGCACAAATACATCGACAGCAGCGCGAACCACAACACAAGGGCTTGGTACCAGCGAGATTATATCCCCATCATATCAGTACTCTTCAGCATCACCCTCCTCTCGTTCCCCCTCACACGGTTCCACCTCGACCCCCCGGCAAAGCCCATTCGAACAATTCTCGCCGTCATCTTCATTGACACCCAGCGCGACGAACGACAACCATCACAGTATTGTACCTCACGGAACTAGAGGTTATCTTTCTCCATCATCAACTACGCCAACAATACCTCCGACTCCCCAGAAGCCCGCCTCCACATACGAGTACCTCGGCGTTCTTCATATCGCAGCCCAAAAAGGCCATGACCGCATAATCCAGATGCTGCTGAGCCATCATGGCATGGACTGCAACGCCCCGGACAGCGAGGGCCGCACGCCTTTGATGCACGCCGTGGTTGCCGGCCACGCGCCGGTGGTGCGTGCGCTTCTGACCGCCGGCGCCCGCTGCGACGCCGTCGATAACAAGCAACGCTCCGTGTTGCACCTAGCCGTGCTCCACCGGAGAGAGCCGGTGTTGCGGCTGTTGCTGGCGGAGATCGAACAGGGGGTTGTCGACGGGGTACATCCGATTGGGCCAGGGGAAGCTCGGTTGGCCTGTCTCTTGGATGCGTACGACGCGGACGGGAACACGCCGTTGCATCTGGCCGTGACGGAGGGGTTCGAGGCAGGGGTTGTCATGTTGGTTCGGAGCGGGTCCGATCTAGAGGTTGAGGCCAGAAGATGTTAGACATGATGGATCCATATACAAGACGAAGAGTCCAAGAACACCTAGAAAGATGATAGACAGCGTGTGTAAAATACGATAGATAGCGAAAGCGATGTTTAGTTTTGAATACACATTTTACTCAGTATAAATTGATGCAAACTTCGAACCCTTAACGGTCAAAATGTCCTGTGGCAGACTGAATGAAGTTTCTTAACACTAGTATATTGAACGCGAAGATGATGGCTAGTACTTGAAGGTCTGACAGCTCATCGTCAATTAAGCACCTCACCGAAGTTGATCGTGCCAAAACAAATTTCTAATAAGAAACTCAACTGACATAAATTGCTATGAATTGCTCCCCATTGCACGATGTTCAGCTTCAATAACGATGTTTACATATTATACAGGCCTCACGTATTACCATCAGAATCTAGCACCCTTAATCAAGTCCGACACAATCTTCCCTCTCCATCCGCAGCCCACACCTCGCTTCCCACAGCGGAGACTGCGTAAAACAAATCCTGGGGATCATACTTCTTCTTAATCGCCACCAGCTTCTGGTAGTTCTTCCCATAGAACTGGCCTTGCCAATCTCGCTGAGCGAAGTTGGCTTCGTTGAGATACGCCCCCGAGTTCGGCGTCACGGCCTCAATGGTCGGAAGCACACGATCGAGCAGCTCCTTCTGCCATCCAGGAACAGGATCCCACGACTGACCCCAGGCCCAGGCCGTCCCGACCAGGCAGTTGAGCGACGTGTCGCGCCACGCGGGCAGGACGGCGTTCTTGGCGATAGGGGGCACACCTTGGGCGGTGGTGGTGTTGATGGCGGTGCACGCCAGATAGAACGTGCCGCCAGTCGTAATGCTGCGCATGGCGGACATCACGCCGGTGAGGTTGGCGTTGAGGTTCGCGCGGGTGATGAGCCGGCCGCCCTGCGCAGCGACGAGAGAAGCGTCCTGGAGGACGGGCCACACGTTGGTGGCGAGGATGTCGTAGACATTGCTGGTGCCAAAGGTGTTCAGACCAAGCGACTGGGCGCTGAGGCCGTTCTGCTGAGACAACGCCGTCAGCATCGGCTGCATTAGAGTGTTCAGCTCCGTCTGGTTGTGACTGGGCGCAATCATGGCAATGATGTAGAAGGTGTTGTTCGTGACGGAGTATGTCACGTAGACGCCCTGGTCAAGGAGAGGAGGTAGCTGCGCATGAAATGTTGTCACCGCGTTCCAGTACGCGTCTTCTGTGTTGCCCGTGGACGCGATGCTGAAGGAGTAGGAGGCCGCGCCGGTCGGGGCATCGGGGAAGACCCTCGTCGTCATCGACACGACGACCCCGTACGTGCCGGGCCCGCCGCCGCTGAGAGCCCAGTACAGATCAGTGTTCTTCTCTGGAGTCGCGGTGAGGCGCTGGCCTGTGGCTGTGATGACCTCCCATTCGAGTACATTGTCAGCCCCGAGACCGTAGATCCCCGACAGAGATGAGTGCCCGCCGCCCTGTGTGTATCCGCCCACCAAGCCGACCGTCGGACAGGAGCCAGCAACCACGCGGTAGCCCCCGTTCTGGTGCGCGAAGGTGGCAGCCTCCCCGCCTTGGACGCCGGCGCCGAGCTTCACAGCTGGTCCCTTGTAGTAGCTACTCTTGTAGGCGGGGATGAACGTCTTGTCTTTCAGGTTGTGTGTCCATAGAGAAAGGGCTCCCTTGCCGGTGCCTTTGCCATTCTGACTGTTGTTTCACCGAGGCATGGTCAGCTCTACATAACCTGCGTGCCACGTATGGAGATAATCAGAGCTATCAAAGGGAGGGGAACATACTCGTGACCGGTGTTCTTGATTACAAGACGCACATTGTTCTGCTGCGCGAACTTCAGCCCAGAAATGATATCGCTGGGGCCCGTCACATTGATGGAGTAACTGGCATAGTTTCCGAGCTCGCAAGCGGATGACCGAGGTGTGAACGGGACGCAAGACTGGTTTTGGAACCATGGCGACAGGAACTCGGCAGGGTAAGGAATCTGCAAATTCGGCTGTCCCCACTGCTGTCGCAACGAGGTGCAGGTGTCATCGGAGTAGGTAGGATCATGACACGAGTGGGCGAGAGGGTTCGTGGCCAGGAGACGTCCTCCCACGGTTGCATTGAGACGGTTCCAAGCTGAGGAGCTGGGCCAACCAGGGTCCCCGGAAATGTAACGACATGCAGACGGTCGCGGGTAGGTCGCTGCAAGAGCGGTCGAAGCGAGGAGGAAGAGGAGAATGATCTTCATGGTTTCGGTGTTTCTGCAAGCCAAGAAGAGCGAGTCAGAGTTTCATTGGTGACTGGTCCGGGTTACAGGTAGCCTCAAGAAGCCCTACGAGGCAATTGCATGTTGTTTGCATCAAGCTCTTTATATGAAAGCTAACAGCTAGGAGCCTTGCTACGGCCCTTACACACTGATTTTCTATTTACGAAAGCTGAGATTGAATGGGGTCCTTTGCGCCGCTTCGCGTCCACGCGAGAAATCAATATTCTCGTAGGATTCATGGCATGACTTCAGAAGGGAGAGTCCAGATACCAGAGGTGTTGGACGCGAGCAGCCCCCAGCGCCGAGCCATCCGGATCCTGATTCCGAAGGGATGCTCGGTGTGTTCGTTATCAGGGTCCATAGGCACACCTATTGCCTGCTTATGTGCAGATAAGCATTTGTTGAGGCACGCAAAGAGCCACTCCTTGGTACGACTACCTTAACTAAGAAGGGTGTCCTTTCTCTAGCCGAGACTCACTAGTCTACGGCACGGAAGGACTTTTGATAAACGTGCCGATTGATAATGATGACCATTATGTCTTTCTCCAGCTTCCCACACACAAGGTGCTTCGCCCCGCGCCGGATTACCTGCATGTAAGCATGCAGCTAGGATAAGCACGCGTCAACTAGTCCGCGGACGCATGCCAAGTCGATTTCAGGAACGTGGAAGCGATCAAACAAAATTATTCCATTGGGTGCCATAATAACATAGTAATCAATCATTCGTGTGCCGCACATGATAACAGCCAAGAGGATTCTAGAACAGCAAAAGACACAAACATGATCCAGCTTAGGCTCCCAAAACCTCACGCAGGAAGGCAACTTGCGCATCCAGCACCCTTGCAAAGTCGTCGCCACTCAGCACATCCATGTGCCCCCTGTCCGGAACTACCAGGTGGCGCTTAGGCTCCTTCAACCGGTCGTAGATCTCGGTCCGCTGAAGCTCTGCGGGCGAGACCACGTCATGCTCCGGTGTGACCACCATAACCGGTGTTGGAGAAACGTAAGGAATCAGTCCCATCGGCTGAAAGGCAGCAATGTGGTAGTAGCTGCCCAGCGTCGTCTCCAACTCAAAGGTTGGCTGCAGCTCTTTCGCCCCCGCCATCATCTTGAAGCCGTTCACGTCGAAGCCCTTGCCGAAACCCGCCGGGTTCTCCCCCTCGGCCGTAAGCATGGGGATGTAAACGGGCTTGTTGCCTGCGGCGCGCGACTCGCGATCACGAAGCGCCTTTGCTAGCACTCGAGGCCACTTCTCAGGGGGGAAGTCCCAGATCGTCAGCGGGCACATGGCCACTACGGCTTTTGCGCGTTTGTCCAGCGAAGCCGCGATGAGGGCCAGCATGCCGCTGTACGAGAAGCCCCAGTAGGCGATGCGCGCCGGGTCAACCAGCGGGTGGCCTTTGAGGAATGTCAAGGCATCGTGGTAGTCCTCGACGTTTCGCGAGGGATGAATTTCGTTGCGTGGTGTACCGTCACTTAGCCCGATAGAGCGGGGATCGTAGATGAGGACGGTGAAATCGAATTTCTGGAAGTACTCGGCGACTTCCGCAACCATTGTCTCTTTGGTGAAATTAAACTACGGGAGGTTAGGGCTCTGTGTCTTCAAGTTTTGAACGTCCAAGGGATGAGAGGACGTACTCCGGGAGTCGCAATAATGGCTGCTCCTCGCTCTTTTGCTGGGTAGAGCCAGCCACGAAGGACGAGACCATCAATGGTTCTGAACTCGACGTCTTCGCGAGCAGCCATGGTGCAAGGTTGAGTGTTCACGAGAATTGAAGTGTAGTTTCCAAAAAAGGATATGACAGATAGTGATTCTCTGGGATTCTTTCTACTCCCTATAGATAGAAGGAATCCTTAAGATGACCACACGCGAGGGCTGTATTGACACGAAGGGGAGCCAAGGTCTCTTCAGTCTCATTATCTCCATCTCAACAACAACACAACCCTCATGTTCCACGCCTGCATGATACGTAACCGGCATATCGGTAAGCAGTGATGCTTCTGCGAGCCCTGAAGTGAGAGGCAGGAGCAAGTCATTCGTACCGTCACCAATTGGATTCCATGGATAACCACAGTCGAGTGGCGTCTCATGCCCATGGACGCTCCTTGATCTCATAATCATTGAACGTCTCCGCTTCACATGTAATCTCGACCAGCCTGGCTGTCACTCTATCTTGTAATTGCTTACATTGCATCTCATGCTTACATTGCATCATCGATTGCCAATAATCGTGCATACGCGGGCAGAACTGAATAGCGACATACTAGGATAATCGATTTGCATCTCCTGAACCATCGAGAGCAGTCAGTCTTGTAAGATAGAATCGATGAGCCTCAGAATGAGAATTGTAGTCTCAATAGCTCTTCACGAAGCCTTTTTGATAGACTATCTAAACCAGATCCACCCGACAAGCCCCCAGTTCGCTCTCCGCCGCTTCTTCATCCAACAACTAATCACAAACTCACTTTTCCCTCACTCAACTTCATCATGAGCATCTCATCAGACACCAAGCAGACCCCTGCATGGTCAAGTGATAGCGGCAACTCATACGCCATGGTCAACGATGGCGCCCAGCGGAACCATACACAAACACCCGTTGCCGTCGTCGGCATGGCCTGTCGTCTCCCCGGCCACAGCAACTCACCCACCCTACTCTGGGACTTTCTCCAACGTGGCGGCATCGCAAAGAACGAACCTCCAGCCACGCGATTCAGCTTGTCCGGACATCATGACGAGCACCGCAGGCCAAGAACGATGAAGAGTCCCGGTGGCATGTTCATGGAGGACGTCGACCCGGAGGTCTTTGACGGGCAATTCTTCAACATCAGCCGTGTTGACTGCATAGCCATGGATCCGCAGCAACGTATTCTTCTCGAAGTTGCGTATGAGTGCTTGGAGAACGCGGGTATCCCGCTTGAAGCAATCAGTGGCAAACGAGTTGGATGCCTTGTCGGCACAAACATCGTGGGTAAGTGACTTACCTCATGATACCTTGCCTTGGTTCGAACCGATGTTACATGTTACTGACATTGCGTACTTGATAGACTATGCCTCTATGCAGAGTCGTGACCCCGAGAACCGTCCAGAGTCCGCGACGATAGGTGTCGCCTGGTCCATTTTGAGTAATCGGATCAGTCACTTCCTCAACATCCACGGCCCCAGGTAAGTTGGAGATGGCAACCAGCCTGAGTGCCTCTGAGCAAAGCATACCGGCAGCTGACTCTCGTAATAGTATGACAGTAGACTCGGCATGCTCTGCCAGTCTTGTCGGCGTGGAAGTTGCCTGCCGTTACCTTGACACCCTCCAGGCAGACGGCATGCTGGTATCCGGTGCCAGTCTCTGGCTGACTCCCGAGCACAACGAAGAGATCGGCATGATGCGCATGACACAGTCAGCAACCGGCCGATGCCACAGCTTCGATGCCAAGGCAGACGGTTATGCCAAGGCAGAAGGCATGAACGTTGTCTACCTGAAGCGTCTTGACGATGCCCTGCGGGACGGCGACCCGATCCGCGCCGTCATCCGCGGCACCGCCACCAACAGTGACGGCCGAACACCTGGAATCGCCAGTCCCAGCGCCGAGGCCCAGTCGGCTGCCATCAGGGCGGCATACGCCAACGCTGGCATCAAGAACTTCAACGATACACAATACCTAGAGTGCCACGGTACCGGCACGCCTGCCGGAGACCCGATTGAAGTCAGGGGTGCCGCCTCCGTTTTCGCAGGCACCCGCGAGGTCGGCCAGGACCTCGTAATCGGATCCATTAAGAGCAACATCGGCCACTCTGAGGCCGCGGCAGGCTTGTCGGGTTTGATGAAAGTCGTACTCGCGCTCGAGCATGGCATCATCCCCGGGAACCCGACCTTCGTCACCCCTAACCCCAACATCGATTTCGCGGGCTCGCGTGTTCGTCCCACGCGCATGTCCATCAAGTGGCCAGAGACATCTTTGGACGTCCGCCGCGCAAGCGTGAACTCATTTGGTTTCGGTGGCTCAAATGCACACGCCATCTTGGAAAACGCCCCCTTTGCGACCCATGTATCCTCCTACAAGGAGATCACCTCGGACTTCTTTGGTGATGACGATGATGATGAAGACGTGATCGTCGCAGAAGATGCCCCGTCAAAGGTACTCGTCTTGTCTGCGAATGATCAGTCGTCGCTGAAGAGCTACATCAGCGCGCTCTCGGGGCACCTGATCAACCCCGGAGTTTCGGTCGACATTGACGACCTGGCGTATACGCTCTCAGAGCGCAGAAGCCACCACTACTACCGCGCCTTCCTGACAACAAACTCCAGCAGCAGCATCGATCAAGGGAAGATTCAATTTGGTCAGAAGGCTGCCTCGAAGCCGCGCGTTGGGTTCGTCTTCACCGGCCAGGGAGCGCAGTGGCCGCAGATGGGATCCAGTCTCGTCAAGGCTTTCCCGCAGGCGAGGCAGGTGATTGAGGAGTTGGACCAGGTCCTCCAGAAGCTTCCTGATGCGCCATCCTGGAGTTTGCTTGCTGAGCTGACCGAGGAAAGAAGCTCTGCGGCCCTGCGACAGCCAGAGTACTCCCAGCCTCTTGTAACAGCGTTGCAATTGGCCATCCTCGAAGTGGTGAAGGAATGGGGTATCAGTCCCGAGGCCGTGGTAGGACACTCATCTGGGGAGATTGCTGCTGCCGCCGCTGCCGGCCTGATCACACCAGACGACGCCATCAAGATTGCCTATTACCGTGGTCAAGCCACCAAGAGGTTCCCTCCCAAGGAGCCACTGGGAATGTTGGCTGTTGGTGTCGATGTCGAGACGGTCGAGAAGTACATCGAACCAGAGAGCAAGGTTCAGATTGCCTGCTACAACAGTCCTAGCAGTCTTACTCTCTCTGGCGCTGCCGCAGCATTGAAGTCTATCGAGGAACGCATGAAGCAGGATGGCCACTTTGCCAGGCTGTTGCTGGTCGATGCTGCGTATCACTCGGACTACATGGCGCCAATTGGAGAGGTTTACGAGAAGATGCTGAATGATAGCATCAACACATCTCAGAGCAAGCCGACGGCTAGGATGTTCAGTTCTGTCACCGGTCAGGTCCTGACCGAGGCGCCAGATGCCGCGTACTGGAAGAGCAACATGGTTTCCCCCGTCCGTTTCACCACGGCGGCCAAGGAGCTCCTCCGAGACACACAAACTGGAGTCGATTTCCTGATCGAGATCGGTCCAAGCAACGCTCTCTCAGGTCCCATCGCGCAGATCAAGAAGACCCTTTCGGGTGCGGCAGCCGACGCGCTGTACACCTCGGCTTTGAAGCGTGGGCCAGATTCAATCCAGTCCTTGTACAACGTCGCGGGCCAACTCTTCCTCCTCGGCGGGACGGTTGATCTCAGGAAGGTCAACCGAACTCACGAGTCGAGGACGCCGTCAGTTATTGTTGATCTGCCCAACTACTCGTGGAATCACTCCCAGCGGTACTGGCACGAGACGCAGGCCAGCCGCGACTGGCGCTTCAAGAAGTTCATCAACCACGACCTCCTTGGATCGAAGATGAACGGCACCGCGTGGCAGTCTCCCATCTTCCAAAAGACTCTCCGCCTCAGTGACATGCCCTGGCTGCGGGACCACATGATGGGAAACCAGATCATCTTCCCGGGAGCGGGCTACTGTGCCATGGCGGTGGAGGCCATGTACCAGGTGTCCATGGTGACGAAGTGGGATGGAAAGGAGCCGTCTCGGTACCAGTTCCGCTTCCGTGACATCCGCTTCCTACGCGCCTTGGTGCTCGAGGAAGATGAGCCTGCTACGTACACGCTGACCCTGACACCGGCGCGAGGAGGATCGATCCGCGACTGGTTTGAGTTCCGTGTCTGTTCGACCAAGGACACGGTCTACACTGAGCATTGTGCCGGCTTGATCTCTGTGGAGACTGACTACAAGGAGACGCCGGCCCCTAGCGGCTCTCTCAAGCCCTTGGAGCTCGCCACGCCTGCCAGCATGATCTACAAGGCGGTTCGAGAGTCTGGCTACAACTACGGTCCTTGCTTCCAGAAGCATCTTCTCTTCGAGGCCACCATGGGCGTGACCGAAAGCCGCTCGACTGTGGCAATGGATCCCCCGCCCTCCACCTACGGACAGTCGTTCTATCCCATCCATCCGGCCAGCATTGATGCCTGCTTCTATATCGGTATCCTGGCCATCTCCAAGGGTGACATCCCCCTGGTGGGAGCCGTACACGTCCCGCAGATCCTGAGCAGCCTCGTCATCCCCATGCGCCGAGAACAACCCGCGGAGGCGATCGCCCTGGCCTCGGCTCGCTTCCTGGGCATTGGACGGGAGGATCTCCACCGCAACTACGGCTCCGACCTGTCTCTATACGACCCCAAGGACGGGTCGCTCATCTTCGAGATGAAGGGGTTGACCACGCGCGACATCGAGACCAGCGAGGAGGAGGGCGCCAAGCACCTCTTCACCCACCTGGCGTGGGAAGCCGACCTCCCCCTGCTACTGTCCGCACCGGAGCCCAAGCTGCGGCAGTTCTTGAGGGACAATGACAAGACGACGCAGGACTTGATTGACCTTGTCGCCCACAAGAAGCCAACGCTCAAGGTTTTGGAGGTTAATCTGAGCTCAACGGACGCGTCAAGCCTGTGGGTTCAAGAAGAGTCTAACCCCATCCGCGCCGCCGCATCTCAGTACAACTTTGCTGTGAGCGATCCCGCGACGCTGATCAGCGCCCAGGGTCAGCTTTCGACCCACGCCCCGTCCGCTCAGTTTGGTTTGCTCGATGTGAATAGCTCCGCTGCTATCGTGCCAGACGTCAAGTTTGACCTCGTCATCGTCAAGGCTTCGGACCGTATCGATGCAACGACGCGAGATCGGGCTCTGGCGAGCATCTCCCAGTCGGTACAGGCCGGTAGTATTGTGATCAGTGTCGGCCAGGTCTTCTCACTCAGCTCGCTGGGCAGTGCTCAAGCCCTCGATGATGATACTTCGATTGTCCATGTGCAAAGCGCCGAGAAGGCACAGGAGGTGGCCTTGCCGACTGTCAGCTTCATCAGCCTCACCGGCTCCGTCCATGAGGCGTCCAGCAAGATTCTGGGACACATCATCCAAAGTGGTTGGAATGTCCAGAAGCTCGCTGGTTCTTCTGCCGTCACCGCAGACCAGATCGTTCTTGTTCTTGACGAGCTGGTGTCGCCCATCATGATCAACCCAGATGCCAAGCAGTGGGACACTCTGAAGAGTCTCGTCCAGAAGCAATGCAGAATTCTCTGGGTTACTTCTGGCGCTCATTTAGACGTCACAAACCCCAACTCTGCGGCCGTCAACGGATTCTTCCGTACCGTCCGCGCCGAAGAGGGCGCCCGCCTCGTCAACCTGGATGTCGAGAGTCCTGCCGGAGATGCCACCGGCGCCGCCATCGTCTCCTGCCTCGACGTTCTCTCCCAGCCTGACCCCAAAGACCAGCTCGAAAGCGAGTTCGTCGAGCGCGGCGGAGTCGTTCGTGTCAGCCGTCTGCTGCCGGACTGGGAGATCACCAGGCTTCAGGGTCATCACCCCAGCGACCGCAAAACCGAGGTGCTGGACATTCACGCCAGCGAGACCATCATCAACATGGGTGCGGAGCGTCTGGGTGACATGGATTCCATCCATTACCACGAGGTGACGGCGGAGCCTCAGCCACTTGAGGACGGCTACGTCGAGGTCGAGGTTTACGCCGCTGGTCTGAATTATAAGGACGTCGTTGTAACCATGGGCATCGTTCCTGGTGACGAGCGCGAACTGGGCGGCGAGGCGGCTGGCATCGTGACGAAGGTTTCACCAAGTGTCACCTCTCTCACGGTTGGCCAACGTGTTGTGGTCTTCACCCCGGCGACCATTTCAAACCGCGTCCGTACCCGGCCTGGACGAGTGCATGCCCTCCCTGACTGGATGTCTTTCGAGGAGGCTGCCACTCTGTGTGGTGTTTACTTGACTTCCATCTACTCATTGTTCGATATGGCTGATGTGAAGGCCGGTAAGACCGTACTGATTCACTCCGCGGCGGGTGGTGTCGGCATCTCATCTATGCAGCTGGCTCAGTATGCTGGCGCGGAGGTAAGTTGCAGCAATTCCTTCTTGTGATACGGCTTTCTACTCCGGGGGCACTCACTGACACTTGCCCTCCACCAGGTCTTTGCGACTGTTGGTTCTCCTGACAAGAGAGAATTCATCAAGTCCACTTTCGGTCTAGAGGACGACCACATCTTCAACTCCCGCGACACAACCTTTGGTGACCAAATCTTGGCTGCGACTGGTGGCAGAGGAGTCGATATCATTCTCAACTCTCTCACCGGTGACATGCTGGATGAGTCGTTCCGCGTGCTCGCCGACGGAGGTATTATGGTCGAGATTGGTAAGAAAGATATCTTGGATCGCAACAGCCTTGCCATGGAGCCATTCGACCGCAACATCTCCCTGAGAGCCGTCGATATGTCTCACCAGAGAGCTCCTGATCATCTCATAGCCCGGTAAGCTTCTCTTTCTCTTACTGCGCCATCATTTCGCAGATATACTGACTGCTTTCTGTTATTTTAAGTCTCATGACCAAGCTCTTTGAACTCCTCGAGGGACGCCACGTCAAGCCAATCAATCCCATCCATATCTTCTCCTTCACCGATGTCGCCAACGCGGTTCGCTATCTGCGCGCGGGCAAGCACATCGGCAAGGTCGTCATTTCAGACGGTCCCGAGCCGAAGATTTCTGTTCCCGTAGGTTGCCATCCGTCTAAAAACAGAAACAACATCGTACAGAAACTTACACTGATTTGTAACAGGTCCGGCGCGCCCCGAAGACTCTCCACTTCCGCGACGATGCCACTTATCTCATTGTAGGCGGCCTCCGCGGTCTCTGCGGTGCGCTGGCCATCTATCTTGCCAAGAGTGGTGCGAAGCACTTGGCGGTTATCTCCAGAAGTGGGCACACAGACGAGAAGTCCCGTTCTATCGTCAAGCAGGTCAAGGCCCTTGGATCGAGCATCGATCTCCTGACAGCCGATGTGACCAGCAAGGGCGACGTCCAGCGGGCATTCAACCAGACGTCCTTCCCAGTTGGCGGCATCATTCAGGGTGCAATGGTCCTGCGGGTAAGTGTTTTCCTCGCAGACAATGACTGCACTTGTTTCTAACATCCTACTCCACTAGGACCGACCCTTTGACTCCATGACACTGGAAGAATACCACCAAGCCGTCGGCTGCAAGATCCAAGGCACATGGAACCTCCACGACGCAGCGGAGAAGCTTAGCCTCCAACTCGACTTTTTCACCATGCTCTCCAGCATCTCCGGCGTCATCGGGCAGCGTGGACAGGCTAATTATGCCGCCGCCAACGTCTTCCTGGACTCCTTCGCCGCCTACCGCCGTCAGCGCGGGCAAGCCGCGTGCTCCATTGACCTGGGCGTCATCGAGGATGACGGTTTCATCGCCAACAACGACGGCTTCCAGGAGAAGCACTTTGACAGCCGGACCTTTAAGGGCATCAACAACGGCCTTCTTCGGCAGATTCTCTACTTCTCGATCCTGCAGCAGGCTGGCAGGTTTCCGGGTTCGCCGTCGGCCACGCAAATGGTTACGGGCATCGTTGCGCCGCAGCCCGCTGACTCGGCGCTCTTGCAGGACGCCCGGTTTGCGGCGCTGCGAACCGGGTCGGCTGGAGGCAGGGCGGCTGGCGAGGGTGGTAACAGTGCCAACGCGGATGTGCAGGCGCTGCTGCTTCTACTGAAATCGAAGTCTGCTGAGACTTCGGCACAGATTACAGCGACAGGTATGCAACCCCGTCCTTCTTTTCTTGTCTGCCTTGGTTTTATATACGTGTACTAATCCGATGTTTCTCTTCAGTGGATGTCGTGAACAAGTGCTTCGTTCGCATGCTCCGGCTCTCGGAGCCGATGGACCCCGCCCGACCCCTTTCGGTGTACGGCATTGATTCACTGGCCGCGGTGGAGGTCCGCAACTGGGTACGCAACGAGTTGGGGGCCCTTGTTACCACAGTCGACATCATGAACGCGTCCTCTTTGTTGTCGTTCTGCGAGAAAATTGTGTCAAAGATTGTGGTGGAATAATTATTCGTGGTTTATGGCGTTCGGAGTTCGGTAGCAATGATCAGGAATTGTCAGAACAGTCAGAGGAGCCTGCTGCTGGCCAATACAAACTTTGTTGCAATTTCTAAATTCATCATTTGAAATTACTGTAGACCAAAACGCCATATTCGGTAAAGATAAAGATGTCCATGGATTAATACAGGTTAGGCATATTGGGCCTCCATGTTGGAGTACCTCGGTTGGCCAAAGCTGCAACGGCAGTCAAGTAAACACCAAGCATACGCGGCAGAGAATGGTCAGACCACGTACATTCGACATTACCCCAATCCCGAGCTGACAACTCGCACCAATAGACGATTCCGCTCACCTGATTTGTCGTGACCCAGGCCTTATCAGGTCGCATCACAAGCTGCCCAAGCTGCCGATCTGCTCACTCCGCGCTGGCGTCATCAAAATGGCCATGGATGCCGGTAGACACGCAATTCCGTCTTCTAAAACCTACAACCTTCGAGCACCTTAGCTGACTCCAGACATAAACTTCATCGCTCGATGTGATAGCATCCGCCAGAGATGGATGACCATGTACTAGTACCGACGCCGCCGGCGTCGGCGAGCGGCCACCCCAAGGATTTGGATTTCAGCACTACAAGGACGTTGGCGAGTCGTGCATCTATGAGCTTCTTTTGAATCCAGTCTAACACGGAGATCCCACCAGTATCCCGCGGTCAAGCACGCAGCACTGCCAGTAGATGGCGCAGGTCGCGATACCTTTTCCATCAAGCACCTCGTGCTCCTCCTCGCTTTCGTCCCCGCCTTCGCGACATGGAAACTATGTGGAGGATACAACACCTTGGCAGTCGCTCTATTTACCCTCTTAGTGCCCGTTGTCGCTGCATTCTGGTATGTTGCATCGTGCATCTCGCCTCCGATCAACGAGAAAGTTCAGAACCCCGGTCGGCCGGTCGAAGAATACATCACCTTCAAGAATGAGCACGACCGAGACAGATACTGGGGCAGGCATAAGATACCGATGGGCACTTTCACAAAGATGTATTTTGACGGTGAGGTGGATTTCAATGGTGATGCACTTGAGGTCCTGGAGTGGAGGTATGACTGGGCGAGTTGGAGGTTCACGAGGGAGATGACGAGGTTCGTGGTGTTGACGTGGCTCCCTGAAGTGATCTCGTCCTACCTATTTACACGTAAGTTGCGTAATAGCGTGCAAAGACCATGAACACGAGAGCACTGGCTAACTAGGGCTTTAGGAGAAAGACAACTGGTAGAAGATCAGCGCGGTAGCGATTTTTACTCTTGGTTCCTTGGTCCACGATTGGCTTACACCTCAGGCATCATATCGGACATGAACATCGAGGAAACGCTCGAGGAGCTGCAAGACAACAAGCTTGCTACGGTCTGTGAAAAGATCAACCTACAACCAGGAGACCGGCTTCTCGACATCGGTTGCGGATGGGGTTCCCTCGTAACCTTCGCCAGCGTCAATTACGGTGCCCTCGCGACTGGGCTTACAATTGACCCGTATCAAGCTGATTTGGGAAACTGGCGCCTCCAATCAGCAGAGATACCCGAAACCCAAAGCCGCATATGCAATCGGGTGTATGAGGGTCCCGACGAAAAGTATGACAAGATTGTATGTCTGCAGTCATCTGGGCAGGAGGATTTGAAAGTGGCCGGGTTCTTTGAGCGCTGCTATGAGATGCTCGCGGATGATGGGATGTTTCATGTCGAGATCACCGCGTCGAGACGTGCGTGGCAATACGAGGATTTGGTATGGGTGTTGTTCTTGAAGAGGCATGTCATTCCTTGGATGACGATGGGATGGGACTTGGGGAAGTACGTGACTTCTCTCGAGGAGGCCGGATTTGAGATTCAAAGGTACGACTTTCTGATATCATCTTGTTCATTTGGCCAAAAGGTGTACTTACACACAACAGCCTCGACAACATCGGGCAGCATTATTCAGCCACCTTATGGAGGTGGTACAAGAATTGGACGGGCAATCGTGACAAGATCACAGCCAAGTACGGTGAAAAGTCATACCGGGTAAGTCTCCCACAAGAATCACCCCACGTTGCCTACAACGAAGTATGCTCATTAACTTAGATCTGGGAATACTTCCTTGCGATGGCGACCATCTTATTCCGGCAAGGAACCATGGGTCGTTGACAGATTACGATGGTGAAGAATCTCAACGGAGTCCACCGTGCGGGTTTCCAGCAGACCCGGTTTTCTGTGGCTGAGGCGTTGGCCACCAGCAGAGCACAAGGGAAAAACAGGTTCCCTATTTGATACTCGGACTCCAATCGAACATATCAACTATGCGAACCGATCACTCCATAAGTAATAAGTAATCTGCGAGGCTTTTTAAGGGTGTTGTAATTTGCAAGCGTTGTCCCTTTATGGTGGAACAGGGGAAATAAGCGAGGCTACGGTTGTATTCGACGCGGAATTAGTTACGGGTGCACACGAATAACCCACGTTCAAATTGTTTAATCTAATAATACCACAGCCGAGGAAAATGTCAACCTACACTGTTGACTTATGTCAGCAATAAGCAAGTATTTAGGTATAATAACAGCTAACTAGCTAAGTACTCTCTTCTTAATACTATAATTTATACTTATAGTTAGAGGTACTACTATAAGTGAATCTAATAGGTTATAAGCCTAGAAGTACTACTTCTAAAGACTAACTATAGAATTATACTTATTAGTATATCCTTACTTTAAATATATAACGCTAAGTTTTCTAATAAGGTCCTTAATTTTCTACTAAAGTTAATACTTTAAATATATTATAGCCTATATATAGCTCTAAACTACTTTAGATATACCTATATATAGCTTTAAACTATCTACCTCTATAGTAGACTATAGAAGCTTATATATAGCTCTAAACTACTTAGAAAGGCTTATATATAGCTTAAAACTATTACTACTTATAATAAACTATAGGAGCTTATATATAGTTTAAAACTATAACTATTATACTAGTTATCTCCTTTTCTTTCTATTTACTTAGTATAAAATAAACTCTTTATTATATACTTATATACCTAAAAGAAAAGTATAGCTTAGTAATAAGTTTTATATAGTATTAATAAGTAAGTACTTTATAGTAAAACTACTAAAAAGTATTAATTAAGTCTATAATTAACTATAATAAGATTACTAGAGATATTAATAGAGTTTTTTAGGTATTATTAACTATCTTTAGACCTAAAATAAGGGGGTAGTAATAAGTTATAGTATCTAACTTAATATATTAGTTCTAATAGGGAAGTTAGAAGTCTAATTACCCCTAAAGGAATATAAATATAAAACTCCTCTATTTTCTTTTATTATAACCTATAGTTATTTAGGTATAACTATAAAGAGTAAAGTTTTATATACTTATAATATTTTATTAGTTATTTAGGGCTTATAGCTTTAGAGATTAGTACCCTAGAGGTCTTTTACTTCTAAGGATAAAGTAATTATTATTTATATAATACTTAAGTATAATATACTTATTTTAGGAGCTATATATTCTATAATAAAAAATTCTCTTCTAGTAATCTAATATTTCTAAACTAATATACTATTCTTTCTTTTTATTACTTTATTCTCTATCTACTTTCTATCTAATATATTAATATACTTTAATAATAACTTCTATAATATCTTAATCCCTTAAAGATATTTAGATAACTCCTAAATCTATTAAGGACTATATAGATAAGAATACTATATTTAGTTTCTTAGAAGAAGAAATACTATTCCTTAATATAGCTTTAAAGATAGAACCCTCTAAAGAGTTATTATATATACTATTATACTAAAACTATAATACTAATAGCTATTAAGTTAATAAAGTACTTATTAAGAAGAGGGAAGTTAAAAGATTATATAAAGAATTACTTATAGAAAAATATCTATTTAATATATTAAGTTAAAGCTTAAAAGTCCTCTAAAGTCTAAAAGAAGTAAAAAGTAAGATATAATTAAACTAATAATATAATTATAACTAAATCTCTTATAATACTTACTCTATATTTATAGTACTTAATAGTATTATTATTATAATATTAATCTAATACTATTAGTTACTTATAATACCTTTCCTTATAAAGCTTTTAGGGCCTCTATAATTCTTTAATTACTATAGTTACTTTTAACTTCTTTCTTTTAGTTACTTATTATAAATACTTCTTTCTCTTAAGATATTATCTTCTAAAGATACTACCTACTAATTAAGCTACTACTATATAATAAATATATAACTAATTATATATATTATCTTTTAGCTTATCTAAACCTATTAATTTAAAGAAGAATTTCTTAAAGAATAAAACTTAGATACTTAATTAAAACTAGTTTATATCTATAGTAGTAAATCTAACTATAATGTTAAGATTCTATAACTTAAAAATACTAAAAACTAAGCTAATTAGGATAAAGCACTAAAGAATGCTATATTAACTAAGAAGAATAACATTTTTACTAAAAATATCTTAGAACTAAAGCGTTTAAATAAAGATATTTATACTACTAAAGTATAGAATAAATATATTTAGAATAAACTTTACTAAAAAGCTATTAATAATAACTTACTAGTAAGGATTAAATAAAACCTATCTAATCTTATAGTTAAAAAAATCTAATATTATATTAGTATACTAGCTACTTATAAAGTACTATAAACTAAATATATTTATTATAATATTAGTATACTAAGAGAAATAATATCTAAACTTATTTAGGATAACTTATTATAATATATAGATATTTAGAGCTATTTAGAGAAATTTCTTTATAATCTTAATAAACTAAGATAGATAGAACTCCTCTAGTCTCTTCTAAATAAGCTTTATTAAATCTAATATCTCTCTAACCTAAATAAATAATTTAGCTTTTTTAAAGCTAATATTTATTAAAATTATATAATTATTAGTATAAGTAAAAGTAAAAAGCTTATACTTAATAAGATTATTATAAAGGTATAGAATAAATAAATATACCTCTAAGTAGAATAATATATCTTAGATATTAGTATATATTTCTTTAGACCTAATATAAGTTATAAATAAGCTTATTAGTAAGCTATAAGACCTATAAAAAAGTAAAAATAAATTAAAACTAAGTTAGTAAACTATAGAAGACTATATTAAAAAGTATACTTTATTTATAGCTAATAGGAAAATATATTAAATTATAATAACTCTAGTTATAAGGTATAACACTTAGAACTAACTAATAGGCTATAACTACTTATAGCTTATTAGTTAGTACTAGCTTATAAAGTTAAACTTATTAAGTAAATCCTTAACGTAATACTATTATAGCTAGCTTTAACTAGCTAGTAAGCTTTCCTAAAGCCTTTTTTATTCTTAATCCTTAGCTTAATTTTTAAGCACCTACCCCTCTAGATATCTCCTAAGTTTAGATTTAGATTAAGCTAATATTATAAGATAGTTACTATTAAACTTAGTTCTTAAATAGTAGTACTAAATACTATATTACTTCTTAACTATACCTCTTTAGTTCTTATTAAGAGTTCTTATTATATATATATAAATAAAGTTAAGTAGGATACTTATACTTTAGGCTAAGGTATAATCTTTATTATTTTATAATATATTATTAGTATTAAACTTATTTACTTTTATAATATCCTCTATATACTTTTCTTATTACTAAACCTTCTATTAATAAGTATTTTTACTAAATACTTAAGTATTAAATACTTCTAAACTATATATAGCATAAGATATATTATTATTATATTAGAATATTTAGAACTTATCTTTATCTTTTAAAGTATTATATATAGCTACTTTAGGTACCTTAATTACTCTCTTATTTTTATAATATAATATTAGAAGGACTTAGAGATTACTATAGCTGCTTACTTTACCTCTAACTTTTAATAAGAGGTCTTATTTAATATTTTTTATAACCAAATAAGTTATCTTAATTTTATTATTTATAAGAAGTTAGCTAAAGACTTTAATATATAACTACTAAATAATAATAAAGAATTTATCTATAAAGCTTATATATAAGGTAAAGTAGTAATATAAATAAAATCTACTTTAGTATTTTAAGTAATTTAGAGAGGATAGCACTAATTTATAAACCTTAATAATCTTATATTACTATTTATACTTATAGGAGAATGCTATTACTTACTAATAGTTAATAACCTTATAAAGATATTTAGAGCTTATTTACTTTAGAATAAAGCTTAAGTTATAAGCTTTATAATAAGATATTATTAAAGTTAAGATAGAAATTAGATTATATATTTAGTTTATTTAATTAAATAATAGAGGAGAGTTTAAAAATAGTATACTTATTACTTATTATAGGTAAAAAGGTATTTAACTTAAGTTTATTATATTATATTAAGTAGAATAGAATACTATAGTTAAATACCTCTATAGAATAATTTAAGGCTAAGTTAGAGCTATTATATTAGAAGTTATACTTCTTAGTAAGCTTTAGGGAGAGATACTTCTTATTATAGTATTTATAGAAGCTTGCTTCTTATACTTAGCGTTTAATTGCTAAATATCTCCTTATAAAGCTTAGATAGGATAAAAGCTATATGTTTAGTATTTTAGATACTTTAGTTATAAAGCTTATAAGTTAATCCTAAAAGCTTTTTATCTAAAAAAGCTTAAAAGCTAGATAAAACCCTATATTTTAGTTAGCTATAAAGTTAAAAATATTTATAAACTTTAGAATTTTATAATAGGGGTTATAGAGCATGCTAAGTATATTATTTTTAATAAAGAAATACGTTTAAATCTAAGGGAATAATATATTCTGCTTTCTATTATTATAAATAAGGCTATATTATTAAGCGCTAAAGAAATCTTATTATAATCTAAGCTTAATAAATTTTAGTAGATTAATATAGTTAAGTTTTTATAAACTAAGAGGGTAACTACTAAAGAAAACTAGTTTGCTATAGCTTTAATACTTATAGCTTTTATTACTTTAATACTTAAAAGATTATAAGCTATCTTTATATTAAACCTTAAGAGTATATTATAAGAATAAGCCTTTCTTAATAACTTATAATAGTATATATAAAAGGAGTGCCCTATAGTATTAAACCTTATAATATACTTAATAGTATTAGAGGAAGCTAAGGAACTTATTAAATAAGATCCTATTAACTATAAAGAAGCTATAAACTTAGTACTCTCTAAAGCTTAGAAATTTATAATAGATAATAAGTTTTATGCTCTTTAGAAAAATAATATTTAGAAGCTTATTAGTAGGTTTAACCTCTTACTAAATACTAATATCCTTAGTAGTAAATAAATATATAAGATAAAATAAGGTAGTAATAGAAAGGTTTAGTAGTATAAAGTATACTAAGTAGTAAGAGGTTTTAAGTAAGAATATAGTATTAATTATTTTAAGATTTTTATTTCTATAGTATATTAAAAGATTTATAGAACTCTCTTTACTTTAGTAGTAATAATAGACTAAGAAATTAAATAGATAGATATTAAGATAGTATTCCTCTATAGGTTTATATTAGAAATAGTATTTATTAAACTTCTATTTAGCTATATTATACTTAGTAAGGTATATAAGCTAAATAAAGCACTTTATAAGCTAAAATAAGCCTTAAGAGTTTAGTTTAATATATTAAAGAAAGTATTTATAGAACTTAGCTTATAGTAATTATAATAAGATAAAGTAGTATTTTATTTAGATAAAGCTATTCTTACTATATATATTAATAATATCTTTATCTTTAGTCTAAATAAAGTATATATTACTTAGATTAAAGATTAACTAAAGGAATACTTTAAGATATTAGACTTTAGACTTTATTAATACTTCTTTAGTATATAAATTACTTATAATAAAGCTAAGAAGAAGCTATAGTTAAGCTAAAATACTTACTTATAGAAAGTACTTAAGTAGTTTAATATAGTAAATTATAAGCTTTAGTATATACTTATAAAGACTAAAGAATAGCTTTATTCTACCCTAAAAGACTATTAAGTAGATAAAGATATACTAAAGGAATATTAATTAATTATTAGTTTATTAATATATATAATAATTAGTACCTATCTTAACTTAATATACTTTATATTAAAGCTTAGCTACTTCTTTATAGTACTACTTAAGATCTATCTATTAGTAGTAAAATATATACTTAAGTATATTAAGTATATTTTAGACTTATTACTATTATTTAATAGTAATACTAAAAAGTAGTTAGTTAGGTTCTTAGATACTAAATATACTAAGGATTTAAGTAATAGTAAGTTTATTAAGTATTATATCTTTATATTAGTAAGAGGTGCTATAAGCTAGAAAAGCTAGAAGTAAGGGAATATAGTTATATTAAGTACTAAATTAGAGTATATATTACTCTTTTTTATAAACTTTAAAGTAATATACTTATAAACCTTACTAAAAGAAATTAGTAGTTATAAATTAATACTAGAAGATATAATACTTATTATAGTTTACTATAATAATAACCTTACTATTTAGATTATAAAAGATATTAAATATTATAAGTAAATAAAGTATATTAAAGTATAATATTATAAAATTAGAAAGCTATAGGATAAAAGTATAGTCTAAGTTTACTAGATACTAAGAGAAGAAAACCTAATAGATATTAGTATAAAAACTTTACTAAGTATTACGCTTAAGTAATAGAGAATAGCTATAGGTTTAAGGGGATAAGAAGAGAATACTATTTTTTATATATATACTTTTTATATTAATACTTAAATACTTCCCTTATTAAGGGAGTGTGTTAACTTATATTAGTAATAAGTAAGTATTTAAGTATAATAACGGCTAACTAGCTAAGTACTCTCTTCTTAATACTATAATTTATGCCTATAGTTAGAGGTACTGCTACAAGTGAATCTAACATATACTGCGGAACGTGACCCTAATTAACAGGGTTAAGAAGGTCTTGTCCCACAGGGACATGAACATAAACACCGTGCGCCTGCTGAACCAGCCAGCCTGTGTGTGGGTACGACCTTCTTTGCACTCACATTACCTGGATTTAATGCAGAACTGACGGCGTGGTATAACAACGAGTGAGCGCTAGCCGTGATCGGCAAAAACAATGGACACTGTGGGAATTGAACCCACGACCTTTCACAAGGCGCATCGCCGGTATCGACGAGGATGCGAAGCGAAAATCATACCCCTAGACCAAGCGCCCGTTGTTGTAAAGATCTAAGTTTTGTCTACCTTGAAGCTGCACATCTCCCAGCTGGCTGTGAAGACATTTCTCTCTCTCTTCAGGGCCCCTAAGATTAGTCCTCCTTGTAAATGGATCCAACCCCCTTCCCGTTTTCTAGCTGCGGCTACTATGCTGCAACGCGTTGTAGCCGCGTCGGCAAACGTCACTTGCTATCATCATGCTTGACTTTGTGTACACACGCCCTTGTCTCTTGGATGAAACCGTGCAACTTAAGAGTATCTATTAGAAACATTTTATACAGAGGCCTAATTATACATAGCATGTGAGAGTCATGCCTATTGAAACATACCACGCCGGTGTTGCCATCTTACAAGCAGTGATCCGGGTTGGTATCCGACGGATTTCCCCACCACGTTGGGAACGGGTGCGGGTTGCCACTTGCACCAAACACTGCGAACGACAGGATGAAGATGATAAGTTGGGATCCTCCGTCCAGCGCAGCCCCAATGAGGTAGTTGTACTTGTTGTAGATTCGCGGTCTTCTGCGACGGAGCCAGAACTGAGAGAAGACGCCCACTGCGATGGAAGACCAGATCCACGACGTATTACCGAAGAATGTACCGCCAGCAGATGCAATGATAATGGTTGTGTTGATTGGCCAATCCTTGATTCGAGGAACCAGTTTGATTAGACCCCAGTGCAGAATCGGGAGGGCTGCGCCGATGAGGAGCCCTAGGGGAACGACGAAATAGCGACCTGATGGGCCGTACATCTCTTTGGCGAGCGCCCACGTAATGGCTTGAGAGTTCAGACTCTGCATAGAAGAACCGCTCCAGACGATAGTACCAATGGGGTCGAGGAGAACCTCCCGTTGGTTCGTCACAATTGTGGTCATCACAGCGTAGTTCAACGCAGCACCAAGCAAAGTGCCGTAGATCTGGGTGCAGAACATAACGCGATGCGGGACCTTGGTGTATTGACCCACCTTCAGCCAGTTGGCGAGGCTTACGGCGAGAAGGATAACTTGATGGGACCAACTTGCGAAGAAGAGGTTTGCGAGGGGTCTACCAGGGTGGAGAAAGCCAGCAAACATTTTGGAGAGTTGGTTGGTGCTGACTCCGCTTCCGAAGAGGCCGTTGAGAATGCACGAAAATGGTGCGATGATGGTTCCAAGAAGCAGTGCGACTATGTAGCCCCACCAAGGCAACGTTGTCTCGCCGATGATGTTGACAACCAAACCGGCAATGAAGGTGAGGCCGAAGAGAGCGAGGTACCACCACATTGGAGTCTCTTTATATTTCAGCATTGCCTGGTAGTGAATGTCAGGTTGGGTCTGGGTACGAGCACTCTTCCACGCTTCTTTCATATCTTTTCCATAGAAGATGATGACGTGGGTAATCAGCGCGCCAATCGCCATGCTGGCAGTGAGATACCCCCAGACCGTACTAGACGATAAGTTCGGCAGGCCAGCCTGGTCGACCTTGCCGTAGTCGATGATCCCACGGTCGTTCAGTACCGACGTCGTCGCCCATCTAGTGCCGTTATTGGCGAAGAGGGATGTAGACATAAAGGGGAACGACTTGGCACTCCAGGTGTTGCTGTAGAAGAGTGCTGGCATAACGACGTACCATATGGCATAACCGATCCACGAATTTACCTGTTGTTTAAAAGGGAGCGCAAGATACGTGCTTTGAATATACTGCCAATCCAGCGAGAAGTTGAGCAAGCCCATGCCTTCGTTCGAAGATGCTCCGCCGAAGATGGTTGTGATGACGGTGCGAGTGTTGGTCGGGGCGCCCATGGACGCGAGGCAGAAGATGGAAATACCGCCAAACCAGGTCACCATGTAAGCTGGAAAAAGCTCCCACACAGCGGCGATTCCCATAGCTATGCCGAACTTCCTTAGGCGGTCGCGGTTGGCGATGCGGTCGAAATGCAGGTTTTGGAAGAGGACTACCTGGGGAAGAGTGCCCCAGTAGACCATCTCGCCCGGGTACACGACCAATGGGCGAAGAAGGCCGGCGAGGACGAAGCCGCAGAGGGAAATTGAGAAGGTGGCTAGTACCACAGTAGTGGCCGTGACTTCGCGGTCATAGAAGAGGCGCTCCACAGCGTAGATCTCGATTCCGGACAATCCATTGTTGCCGGAAGAGGCGATAAGGGATGCAACAACGTGTTCTTTAATGCCAAATGGTTGACCGGAGTTGGTAAATCGAAGGGCTTTCTGCAGCAGAGGCCATTTGAAACGATCCGGTCGCGGCGTTGCTAGGGCCCAGGCCTCGCCAAATATGAACACCAAGAGTTGGAGGAAAACTGCAGAAACTGCCATTTGAGTCGGCTTGAAAGTATAGAGCATCGTGATAACGCTGGCGAGGGCGGTAAGTGCGGTACCGAGGACGATGGAGCGAAACGTCAAGGCAGGGTCGCCGTCGTCGCGAACCGATACCACGAACTTCGACACATCAGCTCCTGTTTAATCATGTTAGATCTAGCGATCATGAATACTTCTTGGAAGTAATTTTACCAGTGCGAATGACCGGATAACCGTTGACATATTCAACATCATCATTCACCAGCGCGTCTCCCGACTTCGCCTTTTCATCATCGCTCGTTGAAGCCTCAGACGGCGTTCCAGTGACGGCGGTTTCGAGAGCGCGCTTGTTCGAGTCGTCGATAACTTTGTCGCCCGGCGACAGTTCCTTTGGGTTCGACATCTCTCAGGCACGACGACCGCAGAGCGAGAACGACAGAAAAGAGCGCCAAAGAGCGCTGAGGTCGCAGTATCGAACAGAGGAGGGTAGTGGAAGTTCTATTCGTTACTACCACGTGGTGATGTTACTTCGATGGCAACATTCGATGCGGGGATGTTTGCAGCATATTAGAATGATTCAACTTTGTATGATCGACTCCATGTGAATGGGCATCGAGTAAGCAAAAACGAGGCCGCACGGTCAACGGCTCCCAATCGCCCATCATGGCTTCGACAGCACTGACTTTTGAGGACAGGGATGATGCTGGAGGTTCTAGCCAACCCCATGACGTTTATTGTTCTTGTTTCTGCCAGTGCGTTCATATGAGGAAACAATCTAGTTGCAAGCCGAAGTCGTCGGATCTCCTTAGCCTCTCATGTTATGATGAAACAGAAAAGTTAAAAGCGTCCAGTGAGGCAACACCGTCAAACTGAAACTCGTCGCCGACACGGCCGCTGGCAACGCCGAGATATCTGAGATAAACTGGACTGTTCACAATCATCACGGTCGTAGTGATGTTCATAGTCAGGTGACCTCCGCCAGTCAACCCAAATTCAACCAACAGCCCAGATGTCGAGTTTGCTAGTCCATCTCCCCACGTGGTGACCCCCACAGAATCAGATGCACAGCTGGAGAGTAAGACGGTGCCATTCTTCGATACAAAACCCGACCGATGGGTATCGCCGGTTGGGGAACGCGCATCGATCCAAACCATGGAGTACGGGCCGATGCGCGCGTGTCCCCAATGCCAAGATCCCACTGCTTGTGTAAATGGCACCGAACCCCAGTTCTTGTCATGATAACCAGATCCAGAGAAATTCAGAGTCGCATCTCCAAGCTGGAAGTTAGCAATTGCGGAAGCGTCCGGCTGTGGATTCGACCAGCCGACACCGGGAAGAACCTGTTGCTCGGCGCCGGGCGCATTCAATCCACAAGGGTATCTCGACGGCAAAGCCTGGAGAAAGATTAGCCATGGGAGACTCGGTAGGAAGTTCAACAACCTGGACGAACCGATCGCAAAGATAAACTTCCGTAGACTCCATATTCGGGAGAGTTGAGAATGACTTTGAACGATGTTTCGTTCGAGTCCAGGCCTCGGCCGCCAAAAGAGGCATTGGCGCCTCCCCATGCCCCGTTGATCTCGTCCTTGTCTTCACTCTCGATTATGAGCGCTCCATCGGAGGCAGGAATTGTGTGACTGAAAGCGCTACCATTGGCGAAACTGCCAGATACGATGACAGACATCGTCCCGCCCGTGTCGGAGGAAGGGAATGCCGTAGAGCTGGCCATTAAGAACACGATCGATATCGACTCGTTCGATGAGGTAGAGACTGCGTCAAAATACCACCTGTTTTTCCAACCGATTAGTCAGTATGATTTGAAGACTGGGGGAAAGGGCATGGGATCTTGAAGCCAGGGGCTTCTTCCATACCAATCATATGTCGTTGCATTCGGGCCTGGGTTGAGTCGCGGGCCGTCGGGACTAGTCGACGCGAAGTCCACGTGAACATCGCCAGACTGAAGTTCGTTCGGGAAGAAAGTCTGCTGGGTTGCAGCTATTCCGACCCATATTGCCGCGATTACCGCATTGCAAAGAAGATTCTTCATCTTTGTCGCCGCTGCTAGACTTCCTTCCCGATGGATCGAAGCAGTGGAAGCGGATGGGAGCGGAATGCCGATTTACGAGTTGCGACTGACGAAAACAAGCGGCGGTCGACATGAATTTGTAATGGGAATTGGCCGTTGATGATTGCGTTTATATCGACGGAGCCATCCGTAATCGGTGGCATCAACTACGACGCTGTCGTGGTACACTCCGTTGCGTTGACAGCGTCCGCCCCCAAGTTTGACCCGGAAGGAAAATTTTCCGCTAGCTTAGAAACCCCTTAAAACCCCCTAAACTTCACGTTTTAATAACTCTATGCGTACGTAATGCGCGTAAATAAAAAATATATCAATCGATAGCCCTCGATTAGGTGATTATAATGATATCTTTTTTATTCTCGCGTATTACGTACGCATAGAGTTATCTAAGTGTGAAGTTTAGGGGGTTTTAAGGGGGTTTCTAGGTTAGCGGACACTTAACGCAACGCTAAAAAGAAAAAACGAAACCCCCGGCGCGTTGCGTTGAACTGTCCGCTTAAAAAACCCCTCAAAATTAGCTTTAACTTCACACTTAGATAACTCTATGCGTACGTAATGCGCGAGAATAAAAAAGATATTATTATAATTACCTAATCGAGGGCTATCGATTGATATATTTTTTATTTACGCGCATTGCGTACGCATAGAGGTATTAGTAGACGAAGTTTAGGGCGATTTGGTGGTTTTTCGGTAAAAAGCCCCTTTTTTTGCCTTTTTCGGGCTAAAAACTGCGGGGTGGACGCTGTCAACGCAACGGAGTGTAATCGGCTGTGCAGCTTTGGCCATCGCAATTTAGTAAGGTTTGGACTGCTTCATACGGACTTGGTGGCTCTCCGTTGTCCACCCCGAGGCGTTTTTCACGATCCTCCCAGATCTTGAGGAGGCCCATTGTGTAGGTGGGTGATTTCGTTCCGAGGACTAGGTACGTCAGATTTGATCTGTAAAGGCCTTGCACGGACATAACCCACCGCCATAGGTACTTCGCATAATCAGAAGCAATATCGTCATTCCAATCAGAAAAAGATCTACATTCACCTAAGAGCTGGACCCTTTTTAGAACTGGTGGAGCACGATTTCAATCCCGAGCTTTGCAGTACACTCGGCGAAACCTAGCCGAATCTGGCAACAACTTCCCGCGATGATTGTCCCGGGGAGATAGGAGGCCCATTCAATAGTGCCGCGCAGCCACGCATGAGCTTTCAACATCAGCATTTCTCCTGAATAAGGAATCATAGTACATAATGTCATTGGCAAGAGTGCGTTGTGTCGTTATGGCTCAGGTCCTCCCATGTGGCGGTGCAAAGGAGTCGGCTTTGAGAGCTATCCAAAACCGTCGACCGATGCCGAACCTCGGGTTTTCAGTCAAATGCATCACATATCGGAGCCGCGATGATGAACTGGTCCGCAGAGAAGAGAGTGGTGCTAAATGGGATGCTATTTATCACGGGCCTCGACGTTGGATAGTTGAACTGATATCATCACCATCCATCGTTAATCATCAACCCTCACATCAACAAGCAGAGAAAAGACTCAAATATGACGGCAAGCAGCTTCAAAGTAATTGTCATTGGCGGAGGCCCTTCAGGACTCGTCACAGCCCATGCACTCCATCTGGCAGGCATAGACTTCGTAGTCCTCGAGGGGAGAACCGACATAGTTGAAGATCTCGGCGCCAGCCTTGTTCTTGGTCCTCCAAGCATGCGAATCATGCATCAGTTCGGTATCTTCGAAAGATTGATGGAGATTGGATGCGAAATCAATGTCACCAAGTCCTTCGACTTCTACCGTCACGAGATGAAGCATAGCACGAATATTCAGAACATGCGGAAGAAGTAAGTGTGGCCCACCTCTCAATCGTGTACTTTTGACTGACAACAATTCTCTCCAAGTCATGGTCTGGCTCCCGTAGCATTTCATCGAGCTCAGTTGGTCGAGACTCTCTACGACAGTCTCCCAGTCGAGGCGAAGGAGAAAGTCATACTGGGCAAGAAGTTGGATGGTATTGAATCAGGGCCGAACGGGGTGACTGTTACGTGTGTTGACGGAAGCACATACGAAGGCTCCATCGTGATCGGTGCAGACGGCGTCCACAGCAAGACACGACGATGCATGAGACAGCTCGCCCTACGCGCAAACCCATCTCAGGACTGGGATCCGGAGATTCCATTCCAAGCACACTACCGATGCCTCTGGGCAAGCTTCAAGAATCCTGCAGAGCATGGCCAGAACTACGACACTCAACACAAGGACCGTAGCCTGATGTACATCACCGGCAAGGAGCGCGGCTGGATGTTCCTGTACCAAAAGCTTCCCGAGCCGACGACTCAGCGAACATCCTTCAACCAGGCCGATATCGAAGCATTCGCAGATGGGTTCAAAGACTTTCCGGCAAACGAGACTCTCTACGCAAGAGATCTGTGGGCGAGAAGAGTGACAACCGGCATGGCGAATCTTGAGGAAGGCATCTTGACCAACTGGAGTTGGGGCCGCATCGTTCTCGTGGGAGATGCTTGCCACAAATTCACTCCTAACGCTGGCTTGGGCCTCAACAACGGTATTCAAGACGTGGTCATGCTTTGCAACGGTCTGCGAGAGGCAGTGTGTTCGGATCCCAGTGGAAAGCCGGGTCTCTCGGCTCTCAGCAAGATCTTCAAGGGTTATCAAGAGGCTCGGAAGGGAATGTTAAAGCCCGAGGCGTCGCAGTCGGCCCAACTCACCCGCATGCAGTCTTGGGCTAGTACACCCCACTATGTCATGTCCAAGTATGTGATGTCGACCGGCTGGGTAGAGTATCTGATGATCAACACTTTGGCTGCAAATGGTATTCGACAAGCTCTTGTACTCGACTACGTTCCGGGCGAGGAGCCGATCAAAGGTCGTGTGAGTTGGAAGCATCCTATTCCATCACCAAAGGCGGTTCTGGAATGACAAAGGAGGTGCCAGCGAAAGGGCCATTTTGTTTGAATCGTTTGGCTTGGTAGGCAGGTGCAATGGGTACTCAACAAGAGATAGATACTGATAGATTTGTTGTAATAATGATGATTCTGAAACTCAATCATGGTGCTGCCAATAAATCCACCCAAATCTTCAAGGCGAATATTAGTCGGTAGATTGCTTGAGTAAGAGGTAATTTTTTGTTTTGCGTCCTACGCAACAAATGGAACCATTGAACAATAACGGTGACCTGAAGGTAGCAGTGTACGATATCGAAAATTCAATGTTGTTTCCTTCGTTGAACACTATGACCTTCTAGTTAATGATGTATGTCGACTCAGTTGCATGCATCCATTCCTCTCCTTTCCTCCTCGTTCCCTCGCTGCTGATATTGTAAGTCATCCGTGTAATTAAAGGCTCATTCCGCCGCGATACCGCCGGTACGAGTCATTCGCCACTACCGAACAGGTCGGAACCTTTGTTCCCTACTAAAGCGTATGATACTTCATGATGACGGGAACGAGCAGTGGAAACAACAGGACACCGGGCAACTGATTGCTTCAAGATGGTCGAGAATCATCACAGTCTCAGCGTCACCTTCAAACAGGTGGGTAAGATTTTGGTGGCGCCTGAGTCTCATCTCTGTGGCCACTGCCCGGCGCCTTCCAGTTTCATGGTTGGCGGCACAGGCCCGGCTCCCGCCGGCCGGCAAGTTGCGATTGGCTCGTGAGGACTTCAGCAAGTCGGAATGATTGTAATCACAACGAGTCAACTTCACCCCAGAGCCATTCGGCTTCGGAATTAATCAAGGTAAAGGTTCGTGTTTGCTCAACGACGAAAATTACTTCATTAGAATCTCCCGAGTCACTCACTCTGCCCATTCTACTGGACCCCGGAGACACTATCGAGCAGCTCCTGTCTGAACTTCTCACTTTGTCTGGTAGTGGATCTTTGCATTCCGATCTGACGATGTCAGCCCATTGATGTGGATACTTGCCTTTGGCTCGTGCGGCCGTTATCCATCATTCAGACTAAGGGTCTGTGAACGAGCTTTCTAGGTCATCAGCCTCGATAGCAGACACATGTCTCAGTTGGAAGTCATTCACGAGATTTTTTACCATGAACAGCTCACATGCCGGACAACAGTTCATGTACACATGCGCTTCCCCTCCTCTTTCTGTTGGCTTTCTGAATCGGCGTCCATAGAAATGAAGTATTACTAGTGGTTGCAAAGGAAATGAGAAGGCGCTGAATGAAAGCCAACGATGTGGGACGCTAGTGATGAAACGACAGTCAGGACGAACGTTGAAGATTACACCAAAAGTAAGTCCCCCGTTAGGTTCTCTGGGCAGAAATTCGTAAATCTGGGGATGAGTGAAGTTTACCAAAACCCCAGAGCCATCCAGACTTTGTCTGATTTCCGGCTCTAATTAGCCGCTGTCTTAGTATGCGAGGATTGAACTCTTCCAGGGTAACATCATAAGGCCAGGCCCTGAATACCTGAGCGCCCATCAAAACACCTAATCAGGAAATTTCATGAAAGGTCTCCCAAAGGTTATCTGTGTGAGCAGAAGGATGGCAGAGAACATCTTGGCTTGATGTGGTCACGCACTGCAACCGACACAATCTAGGGAATCACCTATTGGAACCGAAACCGACCTGGGAATCTTTGACAGCTGCGCGATTGACCAGGAGGCCCCACAAGTGCAACAGTGTTTAAGACAGACTACCAATGGGAGTGTTCGTCAATCGTTCACGATCATTTCCAGGGGCATTCTTGGCTTGTCAAAAACTGCCGACACGCACCAATCACAAGCCATGATCCGGAAACAAGAAATATCCATGGTTGGGCAGTCCCAATACATGCACAACTTAATGCATAAAAGAAATGCTGATAGAGGAACAAAATCGCGATCCTGTCAACAGTGCCTGTGCGAAGAAAAGAATTACTGCTTTAGGGCTAGTCTCAGGGGCTTCTCCCGCAGATCTACAAACCGTTCGCGCCCATTAAGCTTCGTCGATACCCGTCCCGGTTGATCTTCCATGCCGGATAAGTCCTTATAAGGCGCTTAATGAAGTTTGCCGGCACTGATCCTGCATGAGTTAAGATGAGAGACTGGCTGATTCAAGCATACATCGTCTTCCATTTCTGGTAATACATGGGATGTCCGTGGGAGCCGCTGGGAGAAAGGAATCAGGCCAGCCATGTGTTCGACGTATATCAGGTCAGCCCACCCGACATTGCGACATAATCGGTGTGCTGCCAACCTGTCAAAAGAAACACAAGCGAGTGCGAAGGGGAAGGGAAAGGGCTGAAGGTTGCAAACCGGAACCCGGCAGCTTGGCCATCATCACAAACTTGACAGCCATGCCGAAATCACGAGCGTCATAGTCTTGCCGAGGCGGTGACACCGTCTGGTCCCGTTGGCACTTCTGGCAGGTCGCTGGCATTTTTCTGTGCCATTTTATTGAGGATAAGCGGGCGAGGCGCGACATGCTCACTTGCGATTGGCTCATCATGAGCACAACTCTGTTTGTGTTTCGACTGAACAACGGCCGGTCCGCGCAACAATTGGTTTCAGCTTTGATACTACGACCAGTCGCGGGCAGCAATTTCTAGCTGATCATCAGCCTGTGCCCCTTGCAGAGCCTCAGTGCAGCGGAAGAATTCCCCGAAGGAAGGAAGTTTATTGGCTCCCCCGCAACGTACTAGGCATCTCGTTCGTGAGCTTATTGCACTAGTCCCCGTCGTAGAGATGCAGGCACAAAGAGGACCCAGTGGCTTATACAGTTCCTGATGAACGTCAAGGGTGACCCCTCAAGCTACACATGTCATCCCGCACAACGGCAGCATTCCATAACTCATCCGAGTTATTGCCTGCTGCCATCTGCCTCATTGGGAGCAGACCGTTAGACGTCCGGAGCCGGAATGTGGACTGGCAGCCTGCTTGGGCGCTCCCGTGCCAAGCTGTCTCCTCGAGCTGTCCCAATCAGGACCACCATGCGGCCAGGGACAGCACCAAGAACCTCCATTGCGTCTCACTACCCAAAAAAGGAAACTCTAAGGAGAAAAGTAGCTACCGGCCACACACATCCTACACTCAAGCTTCAACGCCCCAGACTGTCCCAAAAAGGAAAGTAGAGGGAGAAAGCAGGCGCTGAATAGCCTTGCCTAGTTGAACCCAGATACTCATAAAATCGTGCAACAGCCACACTCCATTTCCTGTTCGAGTTTTGTAGTCGTCGTCGTTCTCCACACTATTCAAATCCACTCTACCGCTAGCGGCCCTTCGAATCTGTTATCTCTTCGATCGTAGTAACTTAATCAACAACTCTCAACCTCAACCGAATATGTACGTTTTCCAGATCCTCATCGTCGCCCTCCAGGCGTGGGCCATCACCGCTTCGCCAATTTTCCCTCGCCAACGCGATGTCATCACCGGGGCTCTCGGCATGGTTTCAGACTCTCTCTCCAAGCTCGATACGGCCGTCAAGAGCCTCTCCGCCAGCGACCCCAACTCCGCTGTTGCGGTTCTGAACGCTGCTCAAGGTGCGCAGACCGCACTCGGTTCCGCCACATCTACGATTGACGGCGCAAACAACCTGGGTCTCTTTGGTGCTCTTGGCCTTCAGCAGACTGCCACTGGCCTCGTGGACCAGGTCCAGACCACCCTTGGCGATCTCGCTCAGAAGAAGCCCGTTTTCGACCAGCTTGGAGTCACACCAGTCGTCAGGGATGCTCTTGCGCAGCAGAAGGCTAGCAGCGGACAGCTTGGCGACACTCTCCTGGCCAAGGTGCCTGCGATTGCGCGCCCGATTGCGCAGCAGAGCACCGGTCAACTCACTGAAGCCATTGACGGCGCTATCGCTGCATTCTCTGCGTAGTTGATGGTCAGGTACGACGGCCGCGCTGGGTTTCGCGGCGGGATTACAGATTGGCAGACGTCAAGAAGTGGGTATTTGTGAGGGAGGCGGAAGTGATGTGGTGAAGTGAATGAGAAAAGAGATGCAGGTGATGGAAGGGCCTGAAGGGGCGGATTGGAAGAGGAGGAAAGGAGGAAGACGCTGGAGAAGGAGATCGATATCGTGAATCGAGGGGAGACGGGGATGGAAAATTTGTGGAGGCCATGTAATCGAATGGAACTAATTCGCATTCGCCCTCGAGTCCCTCGTGAACGAGACAGCATCATGCAGACAGCATTTATGAGTACTACGGCCACCGAAAACAGACGGTAATTATATTTTCTACCAACCATGTCTTCGCAGTTCGGTGTGAAATCGTGATGTGAACAAGATACCTGCGTCTACACTATGGAAATTCCTCCTACAGCCAGATGTTGCGTAGAAACCCACAGGCTATAATTGAAAGACAGCGCTTCATTAAAGAACTCATGGCATCTTCAGTACTGTTTTCATTATATCCCTCAAGGTTGACGTCTGGTTCCTTCGCGCGACTTGTCATGGCCATGTCGAAGTAAGTCGCAGAGTCCCCGCAGTCAGCCGAAGCTCCCACTCATCACGCTCCGTCCAACGGCAACTCACGATACTCTAATGATGTCCCATTCTTACCGTCACTGAAGCCTCTGCCAACTATCGTGAGCCCGACAACCTCGCAACAAGCCGTTCGAGTCAGCCTTTTCGAAAGCCTCTCACAGACTTTCTCGCCGGGCGCACCCCCGGCGCGAGCCATGAACCAAGCGCAAAGCTTACCAACCAGAGTTGCTTTAGAGGCAAAAAGCGTAAAGCCCAGCTGCAACGATGCTGAGACTCCAGCCAACGAGATCGCCCTGGTTTCTAGGGACCGGGCCGTTACGAAACAGCAGGCATGTCCCTGACCAACGTCAGCCCAACGGCCGATGTAGGGCAGATTTTAGCATCGGTTATCTTTGCCTTTGCAGGTGTGCGGCCCTGTTTGGGTCGGGCTGTCAGGGGTCAACCCTCCTCATCCCGGGGATACGTCGCATGTTTATGGAGCAAAGGTTTCTATACTGGTCACTGTCAGGGTATTCTTGCCGTCGTTGTCGGCTTGGCGTTGCGGCTTATGAGACTTCATTCGACCTATCACCTTTTGAGTGCCGGATGATGTCTTGGCGATGTCTTTGACCCCGTGTGGGACGTGCTGCTTGGCAACGGTTTTCCCACAGGCTGAGCTTGACTGGGGCAGAAAGCTTTTTCGTCATGACACCCGTCAAAATCTAGCACTACAATGCTCTGCTCACTAAACAGAGTTGGTGGCTAGAAGAGGGGTTCTATGTCTCTCCGCACTTACACACGTGTGTCCGGAATGCGGTAGTAACTGATGTGGTGTGGTTCTCTACTAATGCCAAAGCCTTTTTACCTCGCCGTAAGCTCAACCTCCAACGGCTTACGGAACTCTCAAGTCGGAACCATTCCGACGTCAAGCCCCGCCGCACTTGGCCGTTGCGAGCATAAATCCCCCGCTGGACTAAGCGCCAGCCGGGGAATTAAAGATGGTTTGTCTATTGGATAGCTCTCAGGCCATTGAACTATCCTCCTGTCAGACAGGCCTTTGAGATCCCGCCTAACCCGTTCTAGAAATCTGACAGAAACTCAGAAACTTTGAAGCTAATGCAATGTAAAATGATCCCACTTCGTCCACCTCATCAGATGTGCCGTCTTTGCAGCCGTTCCATCTGCCCGGGTTTTTGACAAGTGATTTCTCCAGCAGCAACTTGGTTTTGAGGCTGTGTAACCAACCAAGTGTCAACCGGTGGTTTTCATGCGCGGATGTGGCCCCGACGCAATGGGGCGGTGTCAAAGCGAGTGTCATTGATGTCAAAGAGTCTGACAGGCATAACAGCACACTGACATCCAGCTCACGAACAATGTAATGTGCACGCTTTGACGGGATGCTGTAGAAAAGGAAGACTAGATGGCATTTGGAAGTTGAGCATGGTATATGTAAGATGACATGAAAGTATCGCGTCTATTCAAGATCTTCTGTAACGGGGGAATGCAGGATTTCGCGCTGTCACTTGGCGCTGTGAAGTGGTTCGATCGTCGTCCAAGGGCTCTAGGCCGGGATTGCGAGTCCAAAGAATATGGTGGCGAGGCTGCGAGTCTACTGTCTAATAGATTGCTCTTAATACCATACAGACTTTTGAATTTCATGTATTGGTGAAGAGGGAAGGACTTCTTTTTTCCTAGATCCATAATCATTTCAAGTGTTTTCTCCCTCTTCGTAAAGCAGTCAGGAGTTCATAGTGGTTCACAGCATCATTGTCGGAAACAGCTTCGTATATCCGTTGACGCGTGTCTGATGACTCGTTTCAGACCTTCTATTTGAATACGCCCTCTTTTTCCCGTGCTACAGCGACTGCTTTTACTGTGGCTGTACACCCTGTTCTGCTCTACTGTTGTTTTCGTCGTTAACATCTTCATTGGTGTCGTCGTTGGCATCATTACTATCCATCGTCGTTGTTGTCATTGCTGTTATCGTCTTTGTTATCACTATCTTGGACAAGGACGCCGCGGAGACACAAGCAGATTGGATGGTCTCTCAATTTATAGCTGAGTTCTTGACTCTTTGGCTCCAAACGAGATGATTTGCAAAAAGCAAATCACCTCAGGTTCGATTGGAACGTTTCACTTCCTATGGTGCTTGCAATGGAGAGGTACATGTGAACATGTGTTGATACCACCAGAAGAGCACAGCACGAACTGGGTCAGGCCAAATAAAATGAACAAAAGTCGCAGGTCTAGATGAAACTACAATCAATCTAGATCTATGGCATCATACATATTTTTACATTTAGACGGTATTTTTAATAGGTACGCGACCGGCTTCCTTGTGCGGCGCGAATTTGGACACCCACGGAAGGAACGATCCTAGGACACCATCTGCTCTGAATCCGAAAGAAAGGAACGGCTCGAAATTTCAATACCTCAGCTTCTTTCCTCTCTGCTCCTAACTTCTAGACAACAACTTCCCCACTCCCACCCCGTCAACACCATCAATCTTCACCACGAACCCAACCCCGACCACGACCTACTCTGACGAGAAGCAAGACTACAGGCAATACGCATACGATGAATACATATTCGATGACGGCCGGCGGCGCCGACAACGGCGCCAACAACAACACCAATGGCGCGGCGAAGCAGAGGCGGAGGGCGAAGAAGGCGAAGAGGACAAAGAAGGCGGGTTCGGCCATCAAGAGCGACAGGCTGAAGAGCCTGGATCTTCTGCAGAAGATCGGGCTTGCTCTGAAGGCCAAGAGGGACGCGTCTTCAACTGATGGTCAAGCATGGGACTTACGTTTTTCCTTCCGCGGCCTTGGAGGCATTCCACCTCCGGCTACGCTCGCTGATGGTCCGGAGCTCCAGGCATGGCGTTTAGAACACAACATACGCTGGATGCGCATGACGCCCAGGGAACACGTTGGCATGCAACAGCAAGTCTTGGCTAAGATCGAAGGCCGCCCATCCAACTCAGGCGCATCTGCGGACAAACGGATCCCGTCCCGTTGCACCGTGCTTGGGAAGGGTGGCATACGCGCACCCAGATGGCTGAGTGTCGATGAAAGAGAAGCTTGGCGCGAAGCGCACAACGAACGGTGGTCTAGGATGAGCAAACAAGAGCGCTGGGAGATGAAGCAGCAGCAGGAATTTTCCGATAACCACTATTTCGGAAGACAGGCAGACAACAACAGGGAGGTAGATGCCGCAAGGCAGCAAAAGGCGCCAAAGACACCAGCAGCGCAAGAGGGCGTCCACTCCGTCCTCACGTCGAAGAAGCGAGCTCGATCCCCTGAAGGTTCTGAGGCCTTGTCCGACCCCTTCTACCACGGCCTCGAGGAGTTCATCTCAGACGAAGAATCCGCCATCATGCCCCCGAACCGAAAACGAGTGCGCTTCAACGAGCCAGAGCCAGTGGCAGCGACCGTAGAACCACCTGCGCAGCAACTTGAGAGTCGAGAGGCCACCGAGGCCGACGGCCCAGAGTTAGGAGTGGCGGCCGAGGAATCCCCCACATCTAGCCTTGAGGTCCTAGAGCTAGCCGAAGAGCCCCTCGCGCCGCGCGTCTTCGTGACTCCGAACCCGAAGGCCAACCAGCCTGTCATACGCGTCGTCACCATGGATGCAGAACAAGAGTTTGCGCAGAAGATAATTGACGGCGACGATACACCGGTCAGCTACTTCGACTTTGGGCCCGACTTCCAGCTTTCGGAGTACGTGTCTCTCCCTACCTTTGCCCTCATCCCCCATCCCTATCTTTTGCCCTCGTCCTCCATCCTTTCTTTGGCGTTGTCCTCCATCACTACCTCTGTCCTCGTCCCCCGCTCCTACCTCTCCCCACGTCCTCCCTGTCTCTACATTTCCATAACGTATTCAACTAATGACATACTAGTCTACACATCCACGAGATCCTCCTTCGCCGCCCGTCCTTCTTCCAGCGCGTCGTCCGAATAACCGCCGGCTCCCCCAAGATCCGCCTGCCCCTGACCGACACCGGCCTCGTGCGACTCGTGACCGCCTGCCCGATCCTCGAAGACCTCAGCATCAACGGCGGAACCCACCTCTCTGACCGCAGTGTCGCGGCAGTGATCTCCAAGTGCAAGAACATCCGCCACCTCGCCTTCTGCGGTGCCAACTTTGAACCGAACAACGTGTGCGGGGCGGCGTTGCACCAGCTGGTCGGTACTTCGGTCGCGACCAACCTGGAAGAGATCGTGCTGAAGAACACGAAGGTTTATGAGGCGACAGTGAAGAGACTTCGGGATGAGTTGAAAATCAGTCATTCTGGCTGAGTAGAAGGTGTCAAGATTCCGAGGGCTGCATAGTTTACTTGCTCGTTGCTACTGTGTCAGTATAATTAGCTAGTTGCTCCAAAGAGACGTGAATAACACAGTCAACATTCGAGTCATTATCAAACTTGGCAAGGCCGCTATTCCGGGCCCAACAACCAGACATTTGACGATGATTCTTTCCTCAGCGCAATGACTGCAACCTTCCTACCTATGTTCCTGCCCGCCCTCCTAATATTCTACTTCCCGCCTTCATGCGCTTTAATCTACCTTCACTCCCGCCCTCTTACTTCTTGCCGACTCTCCTGCCTGCCCTACTGGTATCTTACTATTTTCTTGCCCTCTAATCCTCACGCCTACCCTCACGCTCACCTTCCTTCCGTTACAACTGCTTTCCAACCATTTGTAACTTTTGGCAGGTGACCGCCTGCTGCCACACCCTTTTGACTGTCACATGACTCTGATTACGAAATATATGAGGGCCAGGATGGCTGATACCTACCCTCCTGCCTGCCCTACTGCCTGCCCTTAGAAACCCTGCTGCCTTCAGATAAAGCTCCAGATAGATGTGTGGTTGGTATTGCAGAAGGCAAGGTCGTCGACAGCAGCCTGGTAGATCAGCAGAATACTTTTCAGGGCTGAGGTAAGGGGAAGCTTCCTTGAAGGCGGCGGCGGCACTAGAAGATATCAACTCGATCTGCACGTCAAAGAAGCGATCTTGATCTCCAGAGGCCTGGGGGTCTTGTCCGCGGGTAGCAAGAAGCCTACGGTGATTCGTCCCAAGCGGCAGCAAGTGCGACTCGAAGGTCCAGAGCCCACAGTGGCGGTCGAAGCAAACTTCGCAACGCGTGTCGCCGGCTTGGAGCCAGGAGTGGCAAGACACACTCTCGTTGAAGTACGATTGCCTCTCGCCCTGCTGCTCACTTGATTTTGGCCGGTCTTGTGTTCGGAAAGTGATGCCAGAAAATCGGTCTAGAATAGGCGGTTTGCTCCCGGCCAGGCAAGAGCTGCGAGGGAAGCTTCTGTGCAGCGTGGGGATCTGTAACAAGCAGCTTCTGCTTGCCTGTAATATCAAGAAATTCACGGATGTCTGTGTGGAGGTAGTCACAGAGTCTCGTGGCGTCGGTCAATGGAACGAGATCCTTCGGGAAGTCATGCAGCGGCTAAAGGCAAGGACCGGCAGGGAGCAGTGGGTTGCTGTCGCTGTGGAGGACGTGGACTGTTCCAAGTGCAGTCGAAGCTGCGACTTCCATCCAATCGCATACTGGCGTCGCCCGGTCACGATAGACTCACTCAGATCAGCGGACATCATCCAAGCGTGGAAGGTGTAGGAGAGGCATACTCCAGAAGGAGCATCACCAACCGTTGCCACTTACCTTCCAAGCCATGCCCCCTTCTTTCCGTTAGTACTGCCGACTGTACCACATAACTTCCACGCCATACCCCCTTCTTTCCATCAGTATCACCGACTAATCCCATATATCTTCCACGCCATACCCCCTTCCTTCCATTTCGAACTGCACATGCCTGTGTTTCCATGATCTCGAAGGAAGTAGAGGTCCAATATCACGGAATCGACGAACGGAAAGCACCTGTCACCGCAGGCTTCGTAGAACTATATAAACCCCTTCGACATCCCTCCTCCATTCCCCATCCTCCATCTCCATCTCCATCTCCAACTCCATCCTCCATTCTTCATTCTCCATTCTCCATTGTCCTTGGACGACTACGATGATGACGGCCACTCGCTTTCAAGTTCTTCGTCAAGCCCACAGGCGAGTGGTCGTCAAAACGACTACGATGATGACGGCCCCTCGCTTTCAAGTTCCTCGTCATGTCCACGAGCGAGTGGCCGTCAACACCGTCCTCATCTCCTTCGCCCTCGTACACGACGTCTTCCTCGCAATACACCCAAGTCCTCCCACTCCGAGTCCACATCGCTCCTCAAATCCCTCCATACGCCAATGCATCATCTCAGACGACATCTTGCACTGCAGATTCATGGCCAGGTTCCAGCAGAGGCCGAAACCCAACGTCAGCAGTTATGTCTCATCACTGATGAGCTTTCCTATTCAAAGGTATGGACTCCTTTGATGAATCTGCGGATCTTCCGTGAAGATACCGCTAATCTACAGAGCGCACGTGCTCAGAGCTTTTCGCGTGTTGCGCGGTGTTGACAAGCGTCATCCTTCTGAGAAGTTGATGTGGAGGAGAAGGAGTCGGGTACCTTTTTTTTCCCTTCGGGGTTTTCCTTGCCACCGCACCTGCTTAGCCGACCCGTGACCTTTCGCGTGGGGCTAACAAAAGGAAAAACTTTTTTTAGGCTCCGATGCTCCGTTGTTCTTCCGCGCCTGCCTCGAAGGTATCAGAGAGATATGGTGGGATGACTGGTTGGACTACAAGGTTGGACTGCAAGGTTGGACTATAAGGTTGGACTACAAGGTTGGACTGCGAGGTTGGACTTCAAGATTGGGCCAAAGGCGTTGTTGATTTGGATTTGTGTGTGGATTGAGGGGAACAGGGCGACGTTGGGCTTTTGGATTGGCGACGTTGGTATTCATTTGTACATGCTGCAATATCAGCATTACCCAACTGCCTCGAAGAGGCTTCGGAAAAAAGGTCACATTCAATTGAGTCTGTCATGATTAGTCTACCTTAAACGCCCGAACACCATGACCATTGAATAGCTCCAGTCGTCCCTAAACATGACATAGGAACGTGTTTCTAACAAGATTAAATCGGCGTTTATTCGAGACCTCTGCTGTATGAGCTGTATATCTATCCCGCCACGTCCCTTGCGCCGCGTTATGCATTCCGTCTATCCGTACTGTACACTTTACATTACACATTTGGTGAAAGGAGATCGTACTTGACGCATCGCTCGACCTGTGCTTTGTCAGTCTGGTTACCTCATCAGTCGTGTAGGGGGTGTTGCTCACATCTTCGATGCTAGCCTGCAAGAACCGTCGCGTCTCCAGGCCCATCCACACCACCAGCATGCTAAAGTCGCCATGCTTCGCCATCTCCGTGCCGCTCTGCGCGCTCAGCTGCCGGAGGATGGGCAGCGAGCTGCTGAGAAGGTCCATATCGGGGTTCAAGCTGCGCCCGATACCCTCGAGAAGGAGAATGCTAATAACGACGTTGACGAAGTCGCCCTCCAGCCGCACGTGGTGCCCGCGGACCATGCCGAGGACCTCCTGCAGGATATCGCCGATCTTGATGTTGCCGAGCGCGAGTGTGCGGCTCTTGACGCCGAGGACGAGGTGCTGCATCTTGAGCGCGAAGATCTCCTTGTCGAGCACGGCGTCGGGCTGGCGGCAGCGCTCGCACATGAGGTTGCCTGCCTTGTAGCCGTCGAACTCGGCGACGGCGCGGAAGAGGTCGAGGAAGTTGCGGCGGTTCGTCTCGTTTAGCTCGGTGACGAGGCCCGTGTCGATGAAGATGAGCTGCGGGCGGAAGCCCTCGCGGTCGATCTTGGCGAGCTCGGCGTCCCAGGCGGCGGGGTCTGCGCGGTGGCGGTAGGGACGCAGGCGCGCGAGGACCTGCTCGGTCACGTCGTTCTGTTCCTGCGGGTGGTGATGCGTTGTTGACCGGCGGAATTTGAGGTCGGGCTCGTCGGATTGGTAGAAGCGCACCATGATGTTGCCCGGGTGCAGGTCCGCGTGGACGAAATTGTCGATGAGGAGCATGCGGAGGAAGGCGTCGAGGCCCTCGGAGGCGATGTCGTGCTGGAAGACGCCGCCGCCGTTCTCCATGAAGTCGGCGAGGGGGATGCCCTGGGCGAACTCCTCGACGAGGACGTTGCGGGTGGTGAACTCGGTGTAGGGGTAGGGGAACCAGGCGGTGCTGCGGTCGGTGAAGTTCTTGCGGAACTTTGCAAGGTTGGCGGCCTCGATGCGCAGGTCGAGCTGGAGCTTCATCATCTCGCCGAACTGGGCGACCTCGTCGGGCAGGGAGAGCCACTCGATGGTGGGAATGGCGTTGAGGGCGGAGGCGAAGAAGTGCATGATGCGCAGGTCGCGGCGGACGATGCGCTCGACGCGCGGGTGGAGGACCTTGACGGCGACGTAGGTCGAGGGAACGCGTTTGGGCGTGCTCTTGAGGGCGGCGTCGACGTTCTTGGCGACCTTTTGACGGAGGGGTTTTGGCTCGTTGGGGAGATCGGCGTTGGGGGCGGCGAGGTCGGCCTTGAGCTTGGCTTTGTATACCTGCGCGATGGCGCCGACGCCGAGGGGCTCCTCGTCGAATTCCTCAAAAATGTCCGCAAAGTCACGGCCGTCGAAGGCGGCGGAGACGATGAGCTTAGTCTGACGGATGGAGTGCGCCGGGGCGTTGGAGTGGAGTTTGGACATGATTTCGCACATTTCGTTCGGGAAGATGTCGGATCGTGATGCCGCCCATTGACCGAGCTGCGCTACGTCAGGAGTTGCGTATGAGATCAGAAGACGAAAAGCTCACCTTGATGAAGGCCGGGCCAGCCCATTCCATGGATTGCACCAAGAAGCCGTACCACCACAGTGTTCCACTCCGCTCATTGTCCCGGTCAGGCTGCCGCCTCCCGATCCATATCGCTGGCACAGCAAGGAGCACAGGGACAAAGATGGCGGCGAGATGGAGGAACCGTACGCCGGTACATATGGGCTCCCAGATGTAGACATCCACCACAAGTTTCAGCGTGTGCCAGACCCTCGATACCCCGTGGTCGTCATCGGCGACCGTCTTCTTGATCTCGGAGCGGCTGGCCGCCAGCATGCGCTTCTCCCCCGTCTGATCGGTGCCCTCGTTATCCTTCTGCGACAGCTCGAAAAAGGCTGCCGTGCCCAGAGCACTCACGCCCGCACCGCCTGCGCGCAACGTATACCGCGTGTACTGCTTATTCCGCCATGGTATGCGTCGCGCCTCGGGGCTGCGAAAGGACCCTCGGAAGGTGGAGTAAAGCCGCGCGCTGCTGCTGTTGCTGCTGGGTGTTCGGAAGCCCGGACGTGGACAGAACCGGCCCAGGACGAAGGCCAGTCTCATCTCGAGGGAGGGATAGGGTTGGAAGACCGGGAGTTTGGTGTCATTCTCAGCGATTAGAGCGGTGGTTGCGAACCGGAGCTATTCGGGGGCGGTCTCACGATGACGGAGAGATGGGAGCTCGTCGCGCGGGATCGCGGGGAGCAGGGGACCGGGAATGGACGCTTTGGGATGGTGGTGACGTAGGGATTTCGCAGGTGGGAATTCTGCGCCCTGCGCCTGCGAAGGTCGGGGAAATGTCGGGGAAACATGTGGCTGCCAATCGATGACACTCCATCTTTTTTTTTTTTTTTTCGATTCCGCCCGCGCGGAAGGAGCAGCGTCGCGGGTCCATCCGATGGCGCGAAACGGGCGACTGGGACCGCTGGAAATTTTGGCGAACCACTGCGGTGCACGTCGATTACGATTACCACCCACTGGCAACTGCAGAACCCGAATCCACCAGCGGCAGAAGCTTCCATTCCACTTCTTTATCCGCGATTATTCCTTATCGACGTCTTTGCGACGCATTTTTTTTTATTTTCCCTCCGATCATCCTCAACGAACACCGTCCACCCCCACCGCGACACCCTGTGGTCCTCCACGATAATACCGAATACCTTCTCTACCTAATCTGTCTATCGCACACCATGGGCTGGTTTTGGGCCGACGCTCCTGCGCACCCTCACGGCGCCCTTCCATCTGGCTCGCCTCCAGTATGTTTCCCTCGCCCATGCCCCTCCATGTCTAGATGCTTACACCAAGCCAGCCCAGCTGCCCGATGCACAAGAAGACTGCGGAGGCCCTGAACACGACACCGAAGCCCTCCGCCTGCCCCATCCCTCACGACCAACGCCACTTCGCGACACCACCACCTCCTCCGCCATCAGCATGCCCCGTACCCCACGACCAGCGCCACGCCGGCCCTCCCCCGTCCTCATGTCCCGTCCCCCATGACCAACCGAAGCCCGAGTCCAAGTCCATCCTCTCCCAGCTGAACCCCCTCAACTACATGTTCAAGGACATCTCCCAGGCGCCCGCCCAGAACCAGGCCATGGCCCTGCCCACCGAGCGCGAGCCCTCGACGATACCCAAGGGCTCTGGCGACGGCAACTGGGAGTACCCCTCGCCCCAGCAGATGTACAATGCGCTCCTGCGCAAGGGCTACACCGACACTGACATCACCGCCGTCGAGTCCATGGTGTCTGTCCACAACTTCCTCAACGAGGGCGCCTGGGCCGAGATCGTCGGCTGGGAGGACCGCTTCAGCCAGGGCCTGTACAGGGGCTGGCAGGTCTGCAAGCGCGGCGAGGAGAACTCGGAGGCGGAGCTCGAGAAGATGAGGACCGGCACTGAGGACATCCCCTCCCTCGTCCGCTTCCAGGGCAGGCCCAAGGACATGACACCCAAGGCTATCATGTGGCAGGTCCTCGGAACCCTGTACCCCTCAAAGTTTGAGTAAGCTGCGCCCATATCGAGGGAGAGAACATCGGTGCTAACGTTCAAAACAGGACCGAGCCCCCCTTTGACCGCCACGACTGGTTCGTCTCCCGCAGGATCGGCGGCACCACCAAGGAGATCCGCTACATCATCGACTACTATTCCGGCGAGGCCGACCCCGACAGCGACGAGCCGGTGTTCTACCTCGACGTCCGCCCGGCCATGACGCCCCTCGGCGCCGCGGAGCGTCTCATCAGGTGGGGCAGCGACGTCTGGTGGAAGGCCTCGGGCGCCGAGGTCCGCGAGCGCGAGCAGCTCGAGCAGCTGCAGCAGAAGAAGTAAACGCACGCGGGGACTGATCAACCACCAACGACGAAAAAACCCTGTGCGACTTGTAACAACTTGTTTTTTTTAGACGCCCAGCATTGCTTTGCGGGGCTGGTTGATGGCGGCGTTATGTTTTCACGAAAGTGTGATATGCCTGGCGGTCTCGGTGCTTGGGATCCAGAATAAGGATTTGCTCTTCCTTCTCCCCTCTTCCTCGTGTCTGTTAATCCACCCATATGGGTTTCCTGTACAGTATTCCATCACCGGCGGTCACGTTTCACGTCCTTTGTATCTTCAACGCCGAGATGAAATGGTCAAATAATGATTCAGATTCCACATTACTTCCACTACTTGACTCGCACTACATCCCCCAAATATTACGTCTTAGGTAGTCTTGGCCGCCAGCGCAGTAACCTGGTCCAGCAGCGCCTTATCCTCCTTGGGCGCGTTCTTCAGCACCTTGTCCCGCAGGTGGTCAACCTGCTGGCCCGCGGCCGTGGGCGGGTTTCCCTGCGCGGTCGCAATACGCTGCACCTGCATGCTCAGAAAGAACTTGGGCACCTTGATCGCCAGGTTGCCGCCAACGCTGCGGATGCCGGCCTCGGTGGCCACGTAGGCGTCGAGCTGGTTCTGGAAGGTGGCCAGGTCGTTGGACGCGAGCGGCTCCGTGGTGGCGAACTTGTCGAGGGCGAAGGCGAGCGGCGTCTGGCCCTTGGCGTCGGCGAAGTTGATGGAGGAGAACTTGACGCTGCCGGCGGAGACGTCGGGGACGCCGGAGAGCGTCTTCTTGGAGGTGTCGCAGGTCACTTTGTTCTGGAGGGAGGTGACGGCGTCGGAGACTTCTTGGGGCAGGACGGTGTTGCCGACGATGAAGCAGGCGTTTTGGCGGGGGGCTAGCTGGGGGGCTGGCAGGTGTTTGTCAATATCGTGCAAGCAAATGATGGATGTGGGAAGAGTGGCTTACCTGCCATGGCAGCACCGGCGCCGGCGGCGAGGACGATAAGAGAGAGCTGCATCTTTACTTGATTAAAACAACTTGAGTGTTTGAAGAAAAGAAGGGAATGTAGTTTTTGCGGAAAGTGGAATTCAGAACCAGAATTGAAACCTTGCCGGAAGGATAGAAAAAAGAACGAATGGAATACTCTTCAAAACATCTCAAGATACACGGCGAGGGAGGAGGGACATGATCGCCTTTTAAGCATCACATCAGTTGCTAGGGGATGGGAGGATGGAGCACGAGCAGGGAGGGCTCTTGGCAAATAAGCATAGGGCGCGGATCGCGGGACCCCCGGTTCGAGTCTAAACATCGCCAAAACCTGCACCAGGTGGTGGAGGTGGGTGGCATCCCATCGTGTGGGCTTTTCGTTTACCGACGTCTCCTGACTCTCTGTCTCTGTTCTGGGATGAGCAGAGAGAGGGAGGAGAGACTGGGATGCTGCGCCTTGTCAGCATTGAGCTGCAAATCTTAACGGATGATGGGTGCCGCGGCAGAGTCTAATTTGGCCATGGTGTGAAGGAGTCCGCGCGAAGCATGGTAGGTGAAGCATGGGCGAGATACGATACTCAGAGAGGCTCACGACAGAAAAAGGCAGAGCTCGCGCTTGCAACAGGAACAGTCTCGAGAGCTTGTCGGCGCGTGCTACTTTCGGTAAGGCTGTCCCTGGGTGGCTGAGCCGCAACATCCACCCTAACCCGTTTTCTCTGTCTTCCTAGAGCCTCTGCCCCCTTCTCCAGGCTGATTCCTGACCATCAGGTTCCTTGCACCTGTCAGGTCTGGGACGGCGTCGTCTGAAGAGAGATGCGACGTGGTGGGGTGTTCGACTCTTCTTTCGCTTCAGATCCGACGAGCCCCGGCCCCCTGCGCAGCTCCACACCGGACGGTTTCAGGGGATGGAGGAGCCAATCAGACACGCGAAGTCAGGGATGGGTGGTGTTGCAGAGTTGGGGGGGGATCTTTGAGCGGCTGCGACGTGCTTCACGGGGTTTCTCGCTTTTTGGCTTGGGAGGTTTTGGGTGGTGAGGACGGAGGTTGAGGCCGCAGAAGGCGAGAGAGTGCTGGACTTGGCTCGGTTGGTCGGCCGAAAGGGGTGTGTGCTATTGAGACGTGAGCGACGTATAGGTGCCGCTTGGATCGTACTTGTTTTCATTTCCCTTTTCTGTGCAGCGTCTGCGGTGAGGAGAAGAAAGTGTTGAATCATAAATAACCCGCGGCACCCATGGTTGATGAGACAGTTTCCTCTGAGCTGGTTTGTGCTCCGCGTGAAGCGTGGTATTGGAAGCTTGGCGTTAGCATGAACAGGTGCTTGACTCTTGGAGATGGGCAGTTGATGCAGATGAGCCGGATCCCGACACGAGTTTCCCTCAGTGTCAATGGGTGACAGCGTGCTTGGCGTGGTATCTCTCGGCGCGGATGTTGAAGATCGCCAAGGTGGTGATGGAGATCTGTTTCTGGCAGTTGATGTACGCGACTAAAATAATCTGATGAATAAGCAGACAACAACACAAATGACATCCAATGCGAATGCCCACGCATCTTGTCCGGCCAGGGCCAATTCGGCCTTTTGCATCTGTGTCGTCGATTTTTGGTTATTACCTCCGCGCCTAGCGCCTTCCTTCGAGCTTGGGACCGGTCGCCACAACTCAAAAGTGCGATAGATTGCATGAGCCAGGATGATATCGTATCTGACCCCACACGCCGATTGGCCTAGGCTCTCGCGCAATATCGATCGGGGATGGCTGCAGTGAGCCCACTTCAACGACGGCGATGGCGATGATATAAATTACGGAACCTACAATCTGGACTGTGGAAAGTCCCATATCATTTTTGAAGTAATCTCATTAAAAGAAATCCAAATAAAAGACAACATGGGCTTCACCGAATTTTCCTACTTCGCCTCCAAATCCGGCGCCCCCTTCCCGGACCCCGACACCCCGGAGGGCAAGGACATCAAGCACATGCTCGAGACCGCCGTCGCTCAGCCCGGCGCGGGGCGGATCTACTGGGGCCACGCGGTCGAGAAGCCGTACCAGCAGTGGCTGTTTTTGGACTGGGATAGCGTCGAGGAGCATCTTGCGTACCGCACAACGCCGTCAGTCGCTTGTCTGTGTTTACAAAATGGTGTACTGATGCGTTCACAGGGAACACGACGTCGTCGCCAAAAGCATGTCATCCTACCTCGACTGGAAGGACGGCTACATCAAGCACATTGTCACCAAGCCCTGGCCGCCTACGATCCTCGCCGAGGCGCCCGTTACTGAGGTGCTGACGCTTTTCTTCCCCGCGGAGCTGGATGAGGCTGCCAAGGAAGAGTTGAGTAAGCAGCTTGAAGTGTTCAAGGTGAAAGCACTTGATACGTCGCCTGATTTCAAGGGTATCGCGTATGGATGGAGCAAGGAGAATGATGTACCCGTCACGGGCGAGGATGGCAAGACGGGGAATTTGTTGGTGGCTTTTATTGGGTGGCCTAGTGTTGAGGCGCATCAGAAGTTCAGGGACACGGAGGCTTTCAAGGTGAATATTGGGCTGTTGAGGGGGATGAAGGGGGTTGTTAAGTTGGGCGTTTTTCATGTAGCTTGCAGGAGTCTATCGTCTACGGAGAAGAAGTAAGAGGGTTGGGTCGTTCTCTCCAGATCTCTCTTCTGATATCATGGCTGTCTCGTCGTTACCTAATGTCAACTTCGCTCGCTGTCACCATGATTGGTATACGGAGATTGGTCGCTTGACATGCGTTGTACACTGGTTGAAAGGGCCAAAGGCTTCACCCAGTAGTGGCAGTATTCCCCCTCAGCTAATCACAGAGATGGCGGGCAACGCCTTGGGGTCGACATTCTCACGATACTGAAAGCGACCAGATAGCCTATGCTTTCCCTTGAGACTGTTTATCCTACAAAACTCTCCGCCTCGTATAAAACCCCAATTCCCCCCATATCAGTATCTCTAGACCCAATCAGTTCGTTACTGGCAATGGCCTGACATTGCTTGCAATGGAGTTGCGCTATTGAGCTGTCAGTCTTTGGGCAGATTTGTGATCTTTGGCCCCTCACGATTACGTTGACGCGCGGGTGGCTTGATCGTCGTTCATCCTCCCCGTCCTTCCAGTATTCCATTCCCAGGACATGCGATAGTCTGAGACCGAGCAAGGTTTTACCCGCCGGAGCCATCTCCGACAAGTTGAGGGCCAAAAGCGATAATGGTTATGATGATGAACAGTAGGCCAGAATGTGTAGCCAATCTCTTTCGCGGAGTCTGATTCTGTTTGGTGGCATAGTCAACCCGTGCTGTCGGAAGCCAAGGCGACACAGCATGCTGGGGCTGGTGAAAGGTGGCGTATTCGTCGCAGTACGGCGGAAACTCAGAGAACGATAAAGATGAAGAAGAGAGCCGTGAGATTGAGAGTGATCGCTCTGTAGGCGTAGGCGGGTTGGAAGATGAGCCTTCGGACCCCAGTATCGAAGCTGCCGAGGGCCCAGCAACAAGAGTAAGCTGCAAGGGTAACGGGGTGCTTTGCCCGATGGAGACTGAATCCAGTTCAACATCAATGTGCCATCCGGCAAGCTGCCCCTCACCACCAGGATCTGCTTCACCGAGATCGCATTCACCATCGCTAGTGTCGGTGCAGCTGATGTCGTCGTCTTCGTCGTCATCGTCGAATGGTTCGCCAAAGTGTGACTGTAGTATTCGGACTGACTTTTCGCAGAGCCACGGGCCCGCTGAGTATCGAGATGACCGGCCGTATGGCTCGAGTGCCTTGTAGAGGATGGTATGCTTTTCTCCGATGTACACGTACGACTTCTTCCGCAACGAGGGGCTTTCGGGACGCCTCCTCAGACGCCGTATGGACGATATGGGGTGGAGGGCGTCATCGATGGGCAGGTAATGGGCGTAGTCCTCCTCGCGGTCTAGGACATAGGCGACGGGTGTGTCCTTAAAAGACGTCAACTGTAGAGATGGTCAGCAAGACATTATCCAGTGGACGGTCAGAGGGGCAAGGGTCGTCATCAACCATGGCTATTGTCACGCGACCAACACCGTCGGGCCGCGAGGATATGATCACCCCTGGATGGTTGTAGCCTGTCCTCTCCAGGTCGGGCTTCAGGCGAGCGGTTGTTCGGTTCTTTGGTGGAACAAATACGATCTTTCCAGCCAGGGGCTCTGTCGTCTCCTCCAGGGACCGTCGCTTCTGTTGAGCTTTGGGAGGCATTGAGGGTTTCGAGAAAGGGGCGGTCGAGTTGGAATCCGGATACTTCGAGGTGTTGCTATGGCAAAGAGGATAAAGGGAAGGTATGTCATACTGCCCCTGCCAGGCGATATGCAAAGAAAATTCACTTGGTAGCATGGTGCTTGGGAGTCGAGAAAACTCTGTACGCTGTCTAATAGGTGGCTCGACAATTCAAATGAGGGCCTGATCGAACTCATCCTCAGCCTTGCTGTTGTGATCTGCCAGCCTTGTCGGATTATACAGTCATCTCTGAATGAATAACTCCATGCATACATGCTTTGATGCCGTTGAAACTCCTTTGATGCCTTTTATCTCTACATTCCTTGCTTTCCTTGTCCTCCTTGCCTACCAAAACCCGAAAGCCAACCAAAAGCCATACCAAAACAGGGCCTCCAAGCAAAGAATAGCCACGAAAATGCCGGTCATCAGACAGAAGAAGCCCTTGTCCAGCTTGGTGTTCACCTTAGCCATATCCCTCTCCTTGACTGCCATCCTTTGAATCTTGATGGCCATCCGCTCGTCGGCCTTCTCCTTCTTGGCCACCTGTCGTTGCTGCCTCTTCTCCTCGACTTTCTGCTTATACTCTGCCTGTCGTTGCCTCTTCCACTCGGCTTTCTGCTTACTCTCTGCCTGTCCCTGGTCCCATAAGGCCCTGCGCTTCTCCTTCTCCGCATCCTTCTCGATCTTCCGCTTCTTTCTCTCAATAACCCGCTGCTCCCTCAAGTAATCTTCTTCCTCGGTGTAGCCCATCTCTGTGACGAGGATACCGAACGACTTCGAACTAAGACTGGTGCCTTGATGCGCTCTTAGCACGTCGCGGTGGATTGTGTAAGGCCCTCCTTGTGTCATCGCGTATGCCGGTCTGTAGGCCTTGTTGCTTGAGCTAGCTCCCGCCAAATGGAGCTGTAGTCCCGAGTCTGTGTGGGGAGGCGTCGGGGCGACGGGTAGATACTTCTCACGGAACTTCCAGTGGAAGGCCATGTCCTCCGTGATGTTTCTGCCGTTGGCCGATGTCATCTGTAGTCATGTTAGCCATATTTGAAGCCATCAGGTGGGAGTCGCATACCGTTAGAGCTCTCACAGTGCCATCGTCGCGAGGTGCATGGGACATGATCAACACAGGGTGATTATAGACCCCGGGTGACAGATCGGTGTCAAGTGAAGGGCTAATCTCCTCCTTCTTGGGCAGCCATAGGATCTTGCCCGCCAACGTTCTGCCGTAGACGGGCTTGGCGCCGCCTGGCTGGCCCTTGGATGCCATCAAGGCGAGGTTTGGAGTTGGAAAAATCGTCGGCGAGGCGGATGAAGCTTGCAAGGCTGATATGAATCAGCAACCCCGGAGGTTGTTAATTTGTGGACGTCTGCCGGCTCGCTTCAATCGGTGATGAGAGCTGTGGGCCGAGATGTGGTCGGCAAGGTGTGACAGTTGAAAGTGGGTTGGCGCAAAAACGTCGGCTGCCAGTTTGACCAACTGGAAACCACCAACCAATCAGATGCGCTCATTTTGCTGGGCTTTTGGCCTCACTGTCAAGGAAGACGACGGCACGTACAAAGGAGTGAATCGTTGCGATGATGGACCAGTGGGTGTGAAGTTGCCTTCGAGTGGCGCAATGTAAGCTTAACCATAAAATAAACATCTCGGGCTCGTAGCACTTGAGCCAACATCTAGGTTCAAAACCTTATTTGAACAATGAATGCAAGGCTTTATGGATATACAAAAGTGATTTTAGATGCTCTGACCAACCACATCAACCTGAATCAGGAGAGCATGGGCCGACCTTTCTCAATGAAGCTCCGTTCGACAGCTCTTGGCCATCATCCAGCCCGATTCCGCAAAGATTGTTGACGTGGACCTTGTAGAGCTGACCACCGCCAGGTCCTGTTGGGTCCTTCATTGCGATGGTAGTGTCGAAGGGAATGCACTTGGTGTCGACGACGGCTTGGTTGACGTTGAGAAGTTCGATCGAGCATGCGTCCTGTCGGGCCAAGGCGAAGCCGGCGAAAAGCGCCGCGGAGGCCGTGACTTGTGCAAGTCTCATGTTGAAAAACCCGAGAATTGAAGATTGATTTCTCAGGTCGTTCGAAGTCCCTTGATCTCAATGAATATGAAAGGCTGATATGGAGGAAACGAGCAGGCCAAACCGTGACACTTGCTGCTCAACCGATCGATTAGATGAAGGTGAAGAGTGGCAGTAATTCTACTGAAAACTTTAGGAAGGGGATGCCGAGCTGCGGTGTATATACACAGGCTTTAAAATAGTGAACTTTTGGTAACATGACTCAAGATACTCAGCTTCCCCATTGATTTTCACGACTCGATCCAGACCGTATCACGGCTTGGCCGAACCATTCCCTCGGAGCTGTGGGTCCATGCGCTGGGATCTAGAGTAATCTGTAGCAGAAACCCTCCGGCTCGCGAGACGCGTGCGTACAGACCAAGCGGAGAATATGTCATCTCCCCGACCGGAACTTGGTGCCGGGCACATGATCCTGGCAAATGAGTGTGAGCGCTGGCGACAGAACGATGGAAGCAATCTACAAGCAGCTTCGGGCGCACTATTGGCTTTATTGAGGTGATGGGAAATATTGACAGCCTTGCGAATGTTCAAGTACCATTCATTTCTGAAGTTGACGCATGACCTTGCGGCCTGATTTCAGGAGTCCTCGGCTTCTTCAGCTTTCACGTCAAACCAGCCTAACGAACTCTATTATAATCATCGTGTCAGTGCCATCCATGTTCATCTGTTGTTCTTCCTAAGTCCCTGTTCATTCAGACGATCGCCAGCCTCCCAGTTTCTGCATTGTGTAGTACTGGGCAAGTGAAATGTTCCTGTTCAATATCGTGCTGAAATTGCTACCCGAGGTGCTGTCACATCTCCAGGACAAGTTAGTTGAATATATCTTGGTGCGATTTCCAACCCAAAATTGACCCATCTCTCTTGAAATATTTTCTGCCGTTATCCGTATAATCTATGCGTGCAAACTATCCGAGCGAAAGATGATGACACATTGCAAATACCACCGAGATAAAAGCGTTCAGAGGTGTTTCCCCAACGCAGCAGAGCAAACGAACAACAATGCCTCCCTGGACGTTCAAACGGCAGAAATATGACACATCATACAGATCAGACGGGAGGCGATGATAGATTTTGAACAGCGCAAGTTGTTCACACTGGCGGGGCTCACATCGCAAGCGGGCGGAGTTCCCAATCGAGAAGTCCGATGGGCAGCACAGAGTCCACCCTCGGAGATGGGCCGCTCAGAGAGACCTCATTCTCAATGTAGATGCTGATTAAGCGGCGAAAAGCAGCCGCACATAGAGTAAGATCAACCTGGAGCCAGGGTAAGTAGAGACACTTCCCTGCCAGCTGGAGATAATGGATCACATTGAGCTTTGGCCAGTCAAGCCGCCCAAGTTTTCCTCTTGTAAACTGTTTAGGAACTCGTGTAAGCGACAGCCCTTTCTGGTCTGAGCCTCTAAGGCTCCTGAATCGCGAGGTTTGATGTGGGAGCCGGAATGAGGCTCCACAGATAGACAACGAGTCCAATGCCTACAAGCCTACATGTAGACTGTCTACAAGATGGTGTTACAACTGGTATCGCCCGTGTGGCCCCTGTCGTGATTATTTGCATAAGAAGTCTTCACATTCCATGTGTGAAGTCAGCATGCTGTTCTCGCGCTTGCCTTGATATCCCGAAAAGCATACGAGCTTCAAAACGACAGTACAGGAAATGACTCAGTTCGCAACGCCAATTCATTACACCGGCATATCGATTCCGCAGCGTCGTTTGCTGGTACTCATTCTCAACGTTGTTACGACAGCTCCGCTACTTTGGGCGTATTTCCCCAGTTGCACTCAACCAAGGGCCGGCCTTCTCGACATTCTCATTCTAATCTGTGCTACGATTTGTGTTCCATGGCCAGTCGTCACGTTCTAGAATACGTTGATCGGACTCTGCATCGTTGCCTTTGGCAAAGCCAGCAAGTCCATCTACCCCTACTTCGAAGCCGACGGCCCCGTCCCAGAACTTGCTTCCAGGACAGCTCTGACCATCTTCATGCGAAATGAGGACCCGGAGCCAGTTTTCAACCACCTTGAGGCTATGCACGAAAGCCTACGCCGGGTCAACCGTCTTCAAAATTTCCGTTTTGTTTTTCTTAGCGACACCACCGTTCCAGATGTTGCGCAAAAAGAAGAAGAGGGTTTCTCTCGCATTCGACAAAGTCTCGGGCTGGGTATGTTTAGCGACCCAATGTACCGCCGCCGAGAAAAGAACATTGGCTTCAAGGCAGGAAACATCAAGGACTATCTCGATAAGCACTCGGAGGGTGACAATTTCTTTGTCCCACTTGATTCCGACAGCGCCATGAGCGGAGAACCCCTCACCCGTTTGGTGTTCAGCATGGGAAAGCACCCCCAGATTGGGCTGTTGCAAACCTTAGTCGTGGGCATGCCGGCTGTTAGTGCTTTTACTCGCATATACCAGTTTGGACTCCGTCATAGCCTGCGTGCATACAATACGGGTTTCAGCTGGTGGGCCGCCGACTGCACGCTGTACTGGGGCCACAATGCCATCATCCGCAAAAAGGCATTTCATGAGAACTGTATGTTGCCAAAATTGCCGGGAGGGCCACCACTGGGCGGCTACATTCTAAGTCACGACCTCATGGAGGCCATGTTCATGCGTCGGGCTGGCTATGAAGCCAGGCTCCTCCCCATCGAGACCGAAAGCTACGAAACCAATTCGCCCACCTTCCTCGACTATCTCCGGCGGGAATTGCGCTGGTGCCAAGGCACAATGTAGTACTGGTTTTCATTGAACGAGCCCGGCCTGAAATCTATCATCCGCTTCCAGCTCTGCCAGACCAGCGCCACTTAAGTGTCTCAGGCTTGCTGGGTTGTCATGAGCTTGGCCCACATTTAAAATGTTGCGTTTGGTGGAATTGAACAGAAACAAATCCATCTTGGCTTCATCTCACAGCCAATTCTCGCCAGAATTGGCTGCTTCCCTAAGATGACCGGCTTTTCAGACACAGCGATGACTTCCTTCAAGCGATACCTCCAGTGTGCTTTGGCCTCAGTTTGCGATTGGTATCATGTGTGCAATGGCAGTTCATGATAGGGCCCACAAAACGCAATCGATAACGTAGGCTCTGCTTTTGATAGTCACCCTCTGTCTAAGTGTGTCATCTCCTCGACCCGACAGTCTCATAATCGGGCTTCGTTTATTTAATTTACGATAGCTGAAGAGTCTAGAATGCCCGCATTTATCTCAGCACTGTTCCTTGGAAGTCCTAATAAAGTTCGCAAGTCGACATGATGGTTGGTCTGCATAGAGCATCGGTGATTCACATGGATCTTGGATAATTAGATAATTGTCAGGCTGCTCAGACATTGGAAGTCGCTTCTCCGCAGGGAATAGACTCATGCAACTTTCATATAGTGAATGAAGGGTGGTGAACTACAAGCCAAGGACAAATGAATTGAAATATTTGGCTACTTACCCAATCTTCCTTATCTGGTGATAAATTTCTCACCCGGAGTTCGTTTTCCTCTGTCAAGAGTGGCCACAAAGGGACTTGCAGCCAAGCTTGTGTACCCGTCTATTCTCCCGGTAACGACCGAACTAGGCACACATCCTATCATGTTGCCTCACGTATGCACACCATACTTGTCATTCAAGCCATCCTTGATAGCCTGCTCTAATTTCTATCTCAGTCTTGGGTCGCGTTAAAGCCAAAACCGGCATTCCCCAAGCATTCAAACAAGTAGGAGACTTAGCCCGCTCTCTACGCATTCTCCTATGAGATGGTCACTAGTTAATCTTCGCTTGAGAAGGTAACTGTTTTGGGGATTCAAACTTACGGTATGGCGTCCCTGCTTCGTGTTGTGGACCGTCACTGGGCCACCAATACCATCTCCTCCCTTCGCCCACATCCCCTTGTGCGGATTGTTGGCTGGTCCGCCTTTCCCCGCGCCACCCCTACCAAAGCCCTCCACGCCTCCGCCAAGACCGTCGCCTCCCCTTACAAACTCAAATGTTGCCTCCCCACCGCCGCCAATCCCGCCCTTAGCCAGCGATTTGTGTTCTTTGGAGCCAAGACCACCCTGGCCGAGGCCGCCGCCACCGGCGAGGACCTTGCTGTCAAATTTGACTGTGAGTGTGTCTTTTTTCTCGATGTACAAGTCGCTGAGACTGAGGCCGGGCTGTTGAAGCTCGCGTTTTCCCTTGAAGAGCTTCACTTCGCCAGGAAGATCGTAATTATTCGTAACCCAGGTTGTGAAGCCCTGAACTGTTTCGTTGGGACTTCTGGAGGCATTGAAGTCGTCCTTGTTCGAATCCTCTAATTATCCCTGCCAGTAAGTATGCGCATTTGCCTTTGCAACAGGAAAAGCCTTACGTACTTCGAATGTCGAAGATGACGCACTTAAACTCCACGAGCTCTTCGTCCATCTTTTTGAGTGCGAGCGACGTGTACTGCGGAAGAGCGGTGGGACCGGCAACTTGAGTGCAAGTTTTCAATGGAGGTGACTATGAGTGGGAATGAGTTCTCCTGGGGCCGAGGGCAACAGTAGAGACAACCAGGACAATTAAACGGACAGTCTTGATCATATCCGTATGATCAGATGCAAATATAGACGGCATATACAGCCGAGACAAGCTACACACACGGTCCGACGAAGGGTCAATTTGTAATGGATGCCTGTGTCAGCCCGAGTGTGGGCAGCCTTGCGAATTGATAAGGAGTTGTAGAAAATCTTACCATATTGAGTACCAACCTCCGGCAGCCACAGTCAGCCTGATGACTGCAATAGATGGACCGAACATATGCAGAACGATCATGTGGTTGATGCCTCTTGGAAGCCTCAGCTAATTGCCAAAGCGGGCTATGCGTGAGCATGCACATAGCTATGAAGCCAAGGAAATCTGGGCCATACACTTTACTGCTTCTCCACCCATGGCGAAAATGTAAGTAGAACAGAACAGCAAGAGGCATGGCTAAATTGCCTCTGAAACCTTACTCATACAAGTAGGGTTGGGGATAGAAAAACCTTTGTGCGCAATATTCACTCGGCTACGTTTTGACTTGGATTGCTCCTCGACGACGATGCTTTTGCTAAAGACCGGCCTCTTTATGAAATCATGCAGAGAGTGCCGCTATCGATGTACGTCTCACGTCAGATTCTGCGCCAGCGTCCTGCATGATCACCTCGTTGGGGATCGCCGATCAAATATGTCAATGGCTACGAGGCTGGGCAAAGTCGCACTAGTGCTTTTGAGTAACGAGTCAACAAGTGATGGGGTGAGAAAGATGCCTTGATCTGATGAATCTGCATCAAGCCGCATGTGGTTTGCTTGGAAGCTCCTCCATGATCAGGTCAGCCTGCTCGTGAAGAGACGACCTTCACAGATAAGCCAGACAACATTGTACCCTTTCCGACTCCTGACTGACCCTCCTTTAGGCCAGGCGACAATGGATGTCTTGATCGATATAACGGCAAAATATGAGGAAGGCTGGCTGCTGTTTATGTTTGCAAGGTCTAGCAGTCTGGGCAATCTACAAATAGCACAGCTTCCTTGCTTTTTCCCTCCTTCATTGGAAGATACGATTCCCAAGCCACCAGTCAATGTACATCCCTCTGCTAAACATAGCTACGCCCCGATCAGTCCAAGAGACTACCCGGCGATTAGGCTCAACCACGGCTACTTTCGGCTTGGCCCGTCACAATAGTGTCGATGGCCTTTCGAATCGAGGCCAAATGCCCTTGACACGAAGGGGGGTTTTCATCGACCATTCGTACCAACAACAATATGTGAAGCGGGCAAGCTCTAGTAACACGAGTGGTGGTGTCATAACGAGTGTCGTACTCTCCATCGCCTTTCTAGCACTGTTAGCTATCCTCTGCCGATATTATGGCCTCTCTAGGATGTCTTGGTGTTTGCATCATCGCTCCAGAACTCCTCGGCCTAGGATGCACCATCAGCAGCAATCCCAACCCAGCAACCACAGACGACGGAGGAAAACAGGCCAGAACATCCGTCACGTCAGGGACAGCCGCTATATCAGGGACAATCGCCATATAAGGGATAGCCGCCGTGTCAACGAGAAAATCATTCTCAACCAGAATTTTGCGAAAGGTCGTGGCCAAGGTCGGCGCGGCCGCTCAGGGACTCGAGGTGGCCATGGAACCCGCGGCGGCAGCGGTCGGGCTTATGAGCATAATAATGTTGACGCTCTTGAGGGCTCCGGCGGGTTGGGCGGAGGGGGACGCGGAGGAGGTGCACAGCTTGGGGTCCAAAACGCCGCAAATGATGAAGGTGCTGCACCTTATCGAGGCAGCTATGGCATAGGTGGGCATGGACAGGGCGGACATGGACAAGGCGGGCGAGGCGGCTCGGGCGGTATAGGCGGGGCAGGAGGTGTCGGTGGTACCGGCGGCAACGGCGGGGATGGGGGGCTAGGAGGAAGCGGTCGGGCCGACGCCCAAGCCCATGCGGCAGTCATTTCTCTCTGTATGTGCTGCACATTTACCTCGCCGAAGACACACAAGCCAGCGAGACCCGACATCTTCCACAGGCCGAGTTCTGATGGATTTGGTCCCGTCCACGTGGTTCACCCGATCATTTCGCAGCCTCAATCCGATCCTCTGCCTCCTCCTCCTCCTCCTCCCCCGCTAGTAGAACCTCTGCGTCCGCCACCTGAGCCTGTGCCTCCCATTATTTACGAAGGTGGCCACGGCGAAGGCGGTGTGGGTTACGGCGGTCGCGGAGGCCGCGGAGGCTCCGGCGGTCTAGGCGGTTATGGGGGAGACGGCGGAACAGGCGGCCGAGGTGGAGAGGGAGGTCGGGGAAATGCTATGGCAAGTGCTGGGGCGCCGATATATCCATCATTAATGTGTTGTGTCTTCATTCCGACTCAGCCTAGACGATCTGAATCGCGCCGGAAACACTGAGACGCAGGCTTTGCAAGGAACGGGACTTAACGCACTCTGCACAATGCATGTGGTTGGATCCAACGGTCATTAATTCCTCCAACTTCGGTGCACATCAAGTACTCGCAGAACTGTGCCACTGGGTCTCTGCGGCCAAATCATAGGTACCCAGTTAACTAAATTGAGTGGGGCTGGGGCAGGTCAGTTACACAAGTGACACCAGGCCAGCGAACGGCATAAGCAGATTGAAGATTTTGCTCCCGCGTCTTCCATCCATCAAGCCTGCTACAGTAGAGCGGGCATCAAAGCCAACAAGCGCATACCCTCACAGACCCGAATCACAACGTAAACTCGTCAGAGGCTCTGTTCCACCACTACTGTTATATGATACGTGACTTCTTTTACTGAATTCACTCTGCTTCGATCATCCTCGGGCACCCAATTCCGAAGATGGGCTTGTCCACGTCCGACATAATCGGCCTTGTCGTTGGCGTCGTCTCGGCTGTCATAGCACTCGCAAGCGCTTTCATTGCTTATTGCACTTGGCAATATCCCAACTCACGCATTGGAAATGTCGGTGCCAACATCTCAAAGAGTCTCTCGATTCGCGGCGGGGAGGGTCGCGGTGGACATGCAACAGGGCCCGGAGCAAGGGGCGGGCCCGGAATGGGTGGATCTGCGGACGCCCACTTTATTCGGTCAAAGTTTCTGCCGGGCAGAGCTCGCCCGGATCGGAGAGAGGGGGATATTGAGGCCCAAGTGCTCCGCGGGGTTAGAGACATCAAAGTTCACGGTGGGACTGGGAGCGGCGGAGATGCTGAGGGAACTGGGGCACAGGGCGGAGCCGGGATTGGCGGTGCCGCTACGATTTCTACATAAAAAGGCCTCTTGTACGCCTTTAGTCGTACTTGAACAGTCCTGAAATTTCAATACGACCGACAGAATCTCGGATGGACAAATTCGGACACCAGAAGGCACTCCGATCAGCCTAGGTGCCAATCATGAAGTTGATGAAGAGGTCTGTTACTTGTAGCCGTGGGGAATACGGGGTGGAGCCTTAAGGATGAGAATGACTCATGATTAAGCATACTTCAGATAAAACGCCAAATCCTACACAAAATACGGAGGGACCGTTGTTTCCTTGGCCCAGCGTTGCATTCATATCAAAATGCGGGGATCCCCGGCGCATTGAGGGGAAATTATCCGTCCTGTGCTTCCGGAAGCCCGGCTAAAAGGGATGAACCGACTATGTCCCCACACTGGACTGCTGAGTCGAGAGGACTCGGAAGAAAGGTTAGGCATGAATCAAGACCACTTGGACTCCTCATGAAGGATCAGACAAACTCGCGTGTGACACCGTGTGCCCGCCGCATCAGTCGAGATAAGATGGCTGTGGACGCATACCTGCTTGTTCATCAAGTGCTTGGGCGACTTGGAACAAACATCGATCGCAAGTTGCTGCTTGTACTCGCATGTCTCATTCTGGTCATTTGCCCAGCCGACGCTCAGGCACCTCCCGATGCCTATCTGCAGACTCCAGTCCAGCGTCAGCTCGACTGGCATCGAATGGAATACTACGCCTTCATCCATTTTGGACCCAACACCTTCACCGACGAAGAATGGGGCAGGAGTCAGCAGCCCCCCGACGTCTTCAACCCGACAGCGCTGGACACGGACCAATGGGCCAAGTCGTTCGCCGACGCGGGCATGTCCGGCATGATCTTGACAGCGAAGCACCATGACGGCATGGCGCTGTGGAACACCTCTACCACAACCTACAAGATTGCAAATGGCGGCTGGGCCAAGAACCGCTCCGCAGCTGGGTTGGAGGCTGACGTGGTCCGTATGGCTGCCGCCTCGGCGAAGAAGTACGGTCTCAAGTTCGGCGTGTACTTGTCACCATGGGACATCCACCGCGACCCATCTATGCCGAAGCCTTTGCTCACTGGCACCATTTACGACGAGCCGCAAATCTTCGGCGATAACAACGATGGGGACTACAATGATCTCTATCGCCGCCAGCTCACAGAGCTGGTGAACATGACTCTGACAGACGGCAGCTCTGTATCGCTCTTCGAGATCTGGCTTGACGGCGCCAGCGGCTCTAGCACCGTCCAGACCTTCGACTGGACAGGCTTCCGCGACATCATCCGTACGCATCAACCCTCAGCGATCATGTGGGGTCACCAAGGTGTGGACGCTCGATGGGTGGGCAATGAGGACGGCGTGACAGTGCCCACTAACTGGCACACCATCAGCCGGACGCAGGACCAAGAGCGCCTCAGCGAGGCAGATCTGCAAACAGGCCTCCGTGATGGATTGTACTGGACCCCGGCTGAGGCTGACGCTCGAGTTCGGACGGGTTGGTTCTGGCATGCCAGCGAACAGCCCAAGTCGGGACAACAGCTCTTGGACATGTACTTCCAGTCCGTGGGGCGAAGCGTAAGCCTTCTTCTTGACGTGCCGCCGGACACCACAGGGCAGATAACTAAGGAGGACAACGATGCCCTAATGGAGTTCAAGCGTCTCAGAGACAGCTTTCTTGGCCGCAACCTAGTCACTCCCGATTCAAAAGTCACGGCCAGCAGTGTCAGAGGCGGGAACAATTCTACATTTGGGCCTGCAAATGTCCTGAGCTCCTCGACTTACACATACTGGAGCATGAATGACGAGGAGCGTACAGGCTGGGTGGAAGTTGATCTTGGTGCCACGGCTCGCGTCGATGCGTTCATTATTCAGGAGCATGTCGCGCTGGGCCAGCGGGTAGGCGGATATGCCATCGATTGCATGATGGATGGAGCATTCGAGAATGTTCTCAACGGCACGTCCCTGGGCTATAAACGCATCGATAAGCTCGGTGGCGCGATGGATACCAGCCGAATTCGACTTCGGATTACACAGGCAAATGCGGTGCCCCTCATACAAAGCATCCAGGTGCTCTGCACCAATTTGTAAGTTGTAGAACGTCTAGGCGAGACATCACAGTGTATATAGTTCTTGTCCCCTCCTGGCTGGCTTTCCATAATTGTTTAATTGTCAGATCTACGTAAAACGACTAACGCGAAGGGAATGCTGGAAGTGCAAATTTGTTACCCACTAGAAACCGGATTGAAGTATCATCAATGATGTCAGATGGACACGAGCGCTAGAACGGAGAAGCTGACATTTAGTATTGACGCTAAAATTGATTCTCCTCTTAAACAGCGGTATCGCAACAATAAAATGCAAAGACGACTTTGGTGCACCTCTCGACAGCTTCGATCCTTAGGAATATTCATCTAAGCTCCGTTCAGCCCCGCTTGCTTGACATGTACGTCCGAGTTGGTGGCATTGAGAACAAGTTTGATGTGAGATATTGAAAACACTTCACCCTTGTCCTTGGCCACGATTCTGGCGCTATTAAGTATGTTTTTGATCTTACGAGATTAGCAAAGGTCAAGGCACACATCATGTTTGCATTTGCATTAGAAATTGATACCTTACCTTTCTTCCATTTACCTCCAGCTTAGATAGCCAGGAAATGTCTTCCTCAGTGACACCGACCGTAGCACCCTTGTACATGTCTTTCAGTCTTCTCAAAAACATTGACCATATCTGTTTTCTCGCAGCCTCATCGAGCTCAGGGTACTCGTGTGAGATGTGAACTCTGCTCTCAAACGCAGTATCAAAATCCGTGATACGATTGGTTGTTAGTATGAGTATCCCCTGGTAGTACTCCAGTTGTCGGAGAAAAATGCTGACGAGTGCATTTCGTTGAATATCATAAGCTTCTCTTTGCTGGAGAAAGACGTCGGCCTCATCAATCAGTAACACTGCATTCCACTTGTGTGACTGCTCAAGGATCTCGCTAAGTCGTTTGTCAACCGTTATGGGATCAATGCCAAGGTCCCCAGCAGAGACACTGTACAGAGGGCGTTTGGTGATCTCAGCCACCGCTTCGGCTGTTAACGTCTTGCCGCTTCCTGGAGGTCCACTGAACAGGCATACGATTCCTTTGCCCTTGCCAGAGATAATGTCGTCGAATCCATCGTCCTGCGAAGAGTGTTGCTTCACCATCGAACGAACTAGAGTTTTCGTTGGCGTATCGAGAACAAGGTCTTTGAACGCCTGATCATCCCAATTGATATCAGAGAGACGAGATGTGGCGAAGCCTCCTGTTTGGATTTGGATTAGCTCAGGTTCAATTCAACTGCCTGTTTCTCATCTCCAAACGATCACATACCCCATTTCTTGTTGCCAAAGCAAAATCCGAATGCGACTGGTGAGCAGGTCATAAGCTGCTCATCCGTCAATTCTTCCCGCGAGAGCCCTCTGTGGACTTCGGGCATGAACTCTAGATTCGGGTTGAATGACCGGAAGCCGGCAGGATCGATCATGGTCCGACCCTGGGAGGCAAACTTGAAAGCGTACGCTTCCCGGCGAGAATCACGTTTCTCAAACATGGCCGGCCCACTCGTCTCCATTACGCGAGGTTCGTTGAGCGCCACGAAACGACGTCCGTAGCGCAAAGCCTCTGCCCGAACTGCTTCCGGGTGGGCGTGGTACTTGAGAGGAAAGATACGCAAATCTACAATCTTGCGGGTCCCGGAAAACTCCTCGATCGCCATGAGAAAAGGCTCGTAGGCCAGACCGAACTTAACACCATCGTCCACTATTATTCGGCAATTGAGCTGCCAGTACGGTGGTCTGTTGAACGTAACCACCTTCTGGATAGATCGCAGCTGAAGAAGCTGATTTTGTTCAATGAGTCGATGATACCGGTACACCAGAATATTGGGCGGGAAGATGGCCCATATGAGCTCCCATGTAATTTCGCCAGATTCAAGTAATTTAAGCAGATTACCTCTAGTCGTGGCGTGTTCTTCCTCGGCGAATTTCACTGTCTCCATCAGGTCTGCTACGAGCTCTTCGTCTGGAGGTAGGGCTTGTCTAGCCTTATCCAACGATTCCTGCAGTCCCTGTTGACTGTGAAATATTGTTTCGGGTGTGACCTGAGTAGATTGTATCAGCGACTCGGTAAAGTTTATACAATTATCGCTTGATGCCACAACTTACAACCGGAGGATTGGTCTTCAGAGATACTTCCTCGACATCTGCATTGATTTCCTGCATGACCTGGGCAACTCTCTTGGATTTGATGTCGATTTTCGTCTCAGTGTGAATTCCCTTATCGTTGATGAGCCTACGGACCATCAAAACAGCCTTCTTTCTGTTTTGCTTTCCGATATTGGACTTCTCTGATTTTATGAGTCGGATCTGTCCCGCTCGGCTACCAGCATGAAGGGTTTCAGCTTTCCTTCGTCTGCCATCGACGCGTGATTTTGCGTTCTATTCATAGCGACAGATTACGTACACATCGAATCTGTGACTGTGTCAGTCGCCTTTGACCAATCAATTTTTTGAAGAATATTTTCAACTTACACTTCATCGTAACGTAGAATTCGGGTCTTCAACCTCGGGGCTGGGTTTGACCCGTCATTCTTGTCGTCTGCGGCAACATCACTCATCTTGCACTCAAAAGAAAAGCAAGACTGAAGTAGTCTGAATGTGTGAGAGATGTTGATTCACACTGGGGCTTAGAACGTCGCAAACTGAACAATAGAGAGCCAGGGTACTGTGGGAAAAGGTTTGCATTTATGACGGCGTCTTGGGATCCTTTACAAGCGGAGAATCAGGAAGCCCAGTAAGCAGGCATAATTTGATTTGGTGGTCGCTCGGCTGCCTCATTCTGCCTGATGTTGCCTAGCGGACCCCATCGGGGCAGGTCCAAGCCTTAATCTGACGGCCGAGAAAGGCCTGGATTCCTGATATTTGCCTGTGATTAAGACCGTGGCATGCTGCGATTGGAATGATTCTCGAAACCACTGGAGGCGTTGTCATGGGCTGCTCAGATGTGGGTTCTATGATTCTCATTCATTGGACACGACATCATGCCGTGGTTGCCTCGTGGCATAACGCCCGTACATGTAGCCTTCGGAGTGGGTGTGCTGCGGTCGGCTGAGACTTACACCCCGCAGGCGTATCGAATGAGGGGGCGGTTCATGACCCTGTAGCCGGGCTCCCTGTTCGCTTGCCTTATCAAAGCTTTTAGCGACTTAAAACTATCTGGTTCGCAAGGCTCCTCTTCGACTCCTCATCTGACACAGAAAACCTCGCCATGAAACATGACCTTTATCTGGAATGATATCCCTCCTTCAAATCGCTGATGTGTAGAGTTGCTGTAGCATCATAACGAACCTTGCAATTCGTCTTCGCCCTGGCCCCTTGGTCTGTGTCAAATGAACGAAAGGTCTGTAGCACGTCATGGACCCTTTCAGTCTCACTGTGGGAGTACTCGGGATACTCTCAGCTGTGACATCATGCCTCAAGATTGTCGGGGATCATGTAGGCCCTTCCACAATGTCGGCAGAAGAGCTTCAAATCACAACCAAAGCCTTGTACGACTTCCACGGAGCTATGAAGAACCTTGAGACGCATTTGGAGCTCAACAGACGTGATAAAGACCGGATCAAATCACTCCAACACCTCAAGCCAATAGTAGCACGATCATACGAGTCCTTGCAAGTAATTGAGGACTACATGGCTGGTTCCCGGTCGAGAAAGGTTTTTGGTGGTGTCAGGTTTGACAAAAAGCTCAAACTTTCACTCAAGTATTTGGACGACGCCGGCAAGATTTTCAATGTCGCAATTCTCATAAATACTGAGTATGTTGTACTTTTGCCACCTAAAATACCCTTTTTGAACAGCGTCTAAATCGCCATCAGAAACATCCAATTAGAAGTCGACGCGCATCTTCGGACAATTGGTGACGATGTCAAGGAGGTTCAGCAAGCTCAAAGTAGCAGTTCCCAAAGTATTTGACCTCAAAGCATGGCATTTCATACAGGTAGAAGTCGGCTAACATGATAAAGATGACGCATATCTCAGTGTCAGGGCGTGGCTCGGTGCGAAGGCCGCCAGCGATAGAAACCGCCAGATTCATGACAACAACCTATCATTACGATACAATTGTAGCGGCGAATGGCTATTCAGCCATGCCGCTTTCCAACATTGGCTTACCACCAAGGATCATAGAACGAAGCCGAAGTTCTGGCTTCGAGGCTCGCCTGGGGCTGGCAAGTCGTTGCTTTGCTCTACAGCGATAGAACATGTCCGCCAGAAGCAAGACGGAATATGCTTGTACTACTTCTACAGCTTTGATGACAATTCTGAAGTTGGTGACGGTTCTGAAACTGACCCGGATAGCAACGTGAAGGTAGTCAAAGTGAAGGCAGTCGCACTTCTTGTCGATCAGCTATTCCGGCACATATGTCGACAGGACCAAGGAGTGGCCAACTACGTGTATGACTATATCAAAACGGAGGAAATGACAATCAAGACACTTGAAGAGGTCGTTAGACTGATTCTCAGAGACGGATATCGATACGCGCAGGGGACAGGAAACCCCTTGAACACAGAGCCAATCATCCTTTACGTCTTCATCGATGGATTGGACGGAGAAAAGCACTCAAGAACAGCTGCTGACATTTTGAAGTTATTCGACAGTGCTGGACAAAGTCATGTGGCTGTGCAAAAGTATTGGGTCAGCAGTCGAGACACCACCATGCTGGATCAACACCTGGAGACATGCCCAGCCATTGTTATAGACAAACACGCGGAAACTGACATCCAGGACTTCCTGACGCAGAGTGTACGAAAGTTCGACAAGAACGCTGACAGGGGGCAAGAGGTGGTGGGCGAGCCACGTAAGGACCCATTGAAACCCATCTTTGCATGAGTGTCTCGCTAACACCGCATGCCAACTCAGTGGACGATTGGGTATTACGACAATTGAAGCGGAACTCACAGGGCAACTTTCTTTATGCAAAGCTCATGGTGGAAGGGCTCAAGAAGATGTTCAACATCGACGACGTAGTGACCTTCATCAAATCAGGAGTTCCTAATGACTTCGAAAACATCTACAGACGCATATTCGGCCAATATCAAGAGCATGAGCATAAATACATCAGGTATTATGATGGTTTCCAATCTGACGTCCGAAGGGTTGTCATATTATGCTAACGATTCATGGTCAATCTAGCCTACTCTTTTCATTCATTGGCTTCGCCAGGCGGCCACTACATCTGCATGAACTTGAGGAAGCCATGACATTGGCACTATCAGATCCTGGCAAGGGCCTTGATCCTCGAAAGGCCCCCTTCAGTTTGCAACAGTGGTTTGGACCTTTGATACAAATTCAGCATGACCCAAACGGGATGAGCAATCCTCTTTGCCGCCTCTGCCACTCTACCGTTCTTGATTTTCTCCTTGAAAATCCTGAGGTGCTTCGTGCTGGAACTTCTAGTCAAACCTCCTTTGATTATGGTATCTCTGCTTCAAGAGTAGGAGATATCTGCCTACGCTATCTCTCACTCGAAAGATACTCGACACCCTTGGAATTGCCGGTAGAGGAATGCCATGCATCACTATCTGTCCTGTTTGATGACGTCAAGAAGCATGCTTTTTTGACGTATAGCGCAAAATATTGGGATCGACACATGGAGGATTTGGAGCCGACGCAGCAAAGACGAAAAGAGCTGCACGACTTCCTCAGGTCTTCCAACTTTCAGACTTTGCTCCAGGTCCAGAGCCTTTCCGTATCGGCTCATTTTACTCAATTCAGAGTGTTTGGTGGCAGGTCCCCCTCCAGACCTATGCATCGAAGAGTGTTTCCGAGCTGGTTTGGATGGGGACTGAAGGATGAAGATCTGGCATACATCGAAGAAGCAATAATTGTGCGTTTAGACTATCGACATTTCGTCAACGAATGGGGATACTTGCTGGACCGTGGCATCTGCGAGAATGCCAATTCAGGAGAATGTCGTTTTGAGCACTTTTTTGGAGAGGTCCACAGGTGTTTGACGGGTCTTCTGGGTCCTACACACTTCATGGCCGGAATGAAGGAGAGATATGCAAGCTTCATGCTAACAACCGAGCCATTCAAGTACCACATGTCAGAGCAGCTTGTCATTGCCGATGCGCTGTCCGCGACAGCATCTCAGTTCATGATTCTGTCCTCGCCCTCAGAGTAAGTATCCGTAGGAGCTACAGCTCGCTTGAAGATGTTACCCGTGCTTACAGTTGGCGACAGGGGCTCAGATCAAGTTTCTCTGGACATGTGGGACCTCAAGCAACAAGGTGCTCCTCGTCCTGTTTCGACCAGCATCGTTTCCCCTGCCGGGATTGACTTGAAGTCAGATGCGACGCGGTCTGTTGCGTTTTCCCATGCTTTCACTCAGTTTTTGTTCGGAAACCGAGACAGGAGTGCCAGACTTATCTCTGAGCAGCAAGCCGCGAACCCCAGTTATGAACCTCTTTCAACAGACATTGACTCGCGTGATGGAATAGTAGTCGTTGCAACTCGCAGTGTGCACAAACACACTCGAAAACAAGCGGCGACGAACAAGAGCATCCCCGAATCTACAAAGTCGTCGGGGGACTCGGAGTCTGATTCGTCAGAAAACGAGAGCGATGATGATTCGGACGATGAATATCTCTCTAGCTCCACCGACGACAATTCAGCCGATGAAACATGCAGCGAAGGGTCCACAGATATTGATTCGGATCAATCTGAAAGCGAGAAGTCTGAGAGTGACTCGGAAGCTGATGACCAGTATTCTGAGTCGTCTGAAGAGGATGATGAAGCCAGCGATGTTGAGTCAGAGAACGAGAACGACACAGCTAAACCCGACGAATCGAAAAGAACCAGGATAGTGCTTAATTACGAGCAACCAGAAGATAACCAACTGAAACTGGATGAGGGCCTTCTAAAGAAGAAGGATGAAATTCGCCCGACATATCCAGGTATGCCAGGTCACTTCAGGGATTCGCAGGACCGAATCACTGCTGGTGTCGTCGTATATAATGTCAGTTCAGGCCAGGCTGTCCGCATGTTTCGATACGAGCATGACGCTCCTGCGATGCTTTACCACTCGCCCCCGGCGCTACATCCGACAAAATCCCTCCTCGTTTGGCCTTTAGGCGGTGGCGAAGTGTTATTCGCCGATTATGAAGAGAGGACGTACTTCACCAGGGCCGCAGTGCCTACGACAAACGATAGTGAGTTTTGTGCCAGCGACTTCCTTTACATCAACGACTGACGACGCAGCGCGGCATATCTGTATGAAGGTCCGTTTCTCGTCTTGCGGAGGACTTCTCCACATCGCCAGCGTGGAGGGCCGCGTGCCGAGGACAAGAGCTGTGACTACAACATCCGGAAATAAGAAGTCGGAGATCGTGCTGTCTCTGTTCTTGACCACCCACCGGCTCTCATTGCGTAAGACCACGCGCAGCCCACCAAAGCTGGTTCATAAGGTAAAGCTCACTCTCGGGCATTTTACTGGCCTCTCGCTTGCGAAGCTGCCTTTCACCTTCACCTGGACACCTGAGCATCTTCACTTCACTGTCAGCGGCACACAACTCAATGTGTTTCGGATCAATCTTTTACGCCCTGCTGCTCCCTCCATCCCCGTGGTTACTGTTCCCAGGCTCCCAATAATGCTTCCGATATCTGCGTCTGCTAGGCAAGTCTATTACATACCTCCAGACGCCGGAGAAGCTGGCGAAGGCTCAGAGGGGCGAGCTATCATCTTGATGGGTAGCTACGGCGCCCGTAAAGAGCCTGTCCAACTGCGGCATCGGTCAGTGTGGGCCACGCTTCGAGGTATAGGTCACGTGCCCCACAAGGAACTGCCAGACTATCCATGCCCGGCCGTGGGAATATTTGTCAAGGAACAAAGTGATCTGGGCGGCTGGGTCGCTCTAGACACGAGCGCATACAAAGATGACGACCTAGGCATAGCGGCGACAGCTGGCGGTGGACAACGTCTTGGAGACGGAAAGTTGACAAGGAAGATTGAGGTATTCAATTGGCGGGATGATATTGACTTGGAAGGGATTTGTGATTGGTGTAATACGCCGCTGTCATTCAAGTCTGGATATGCGTAAAGAGCCAGGATTTCAGAACGTAGAGACATATATCGAACTGATAGCTAGTATTAGATTATTTATAGCACGCCCATATCAATTGAGCATGTGATGGAAGGGATTGAAAGCTTTAGAGGCTCTGCACGTGGTACCGGGAGATATATTAAGTTAAGTTGTCGAAGCTGCGACATAGCAATATAGAGCCACCCGAGTATACGAATAGATTAGTCACACAGAACATGCCAGACTAGGAAGACTGAACACACATACAGCGCGGTGCATCTAGTATAGAGAATTCTACTTCTACTTGGTACTATAACTTTATAAGTTAGACAGTTTTTAGGAGATTTGGGCCGACTGAAATAGAATAAAAGTTAACAATACCACGCATCCAGTACTTAATACCTCCTGGTAATTATAAGATAGAACGTGAAAATTGCAAAAATCAACTACACAGAGGGAGAAAGGCAACTACGGTTTGATGCACAGTACTTCATAAGCCTGCACGCGATAGGATGCGGCATATAGGGGTTGATTAGGCACATCAACTACATTAAACAGAGGCTTTGAGTAAGGCCTACTGCAGTTCTACGCCCGAAGCAGCCAGTGTGACGTAGAACAGTTTCGTCTGCCCAGTAATAATCATACGGCCATTTCCAGCGAATTGGAAGTTTGCAGCAGTGGTGCCAGTGTAAATCTTGCCAATGAGCTTGCCAGAGGGGTTCCAGACATGAACACCATCTCCGCAGCCCGCGTAGACACGGCCAACAGAGTCAGTGTGAACACCTACAACGAGTTAGTGTGCGAAAAAAAATGGGAATGGTAAAGAACGAACCATCAGGAATAAAGGAGGCAGTGTAGGCAAACGTCTTGCGGTTCTCCCAGGTGCCGTCTTCATTCACATCGAAAGAGTAGACCGAAGCGGGAGAAGAGAGATTGCGGCCATAAAATCCCAGAGCGATGCCGGTGTCGGTGACGTAGGCCTTCTTGCCATCAGGAGAGTAGGTGAGGCCTATCAGTTGTTAGGTGGGTCCCCTTCAGCTGCATTAATGAGAACAAACCATTAGGCAAAGTGAAGTCATCAGCCACGACGGCGACGGCGCCGGTCTCGAAGTTGTAGCGGTAGACTTGGTTGCGCAGTCCCGGAGGAGGGCGGAAATCCTGTAGGAAGCCGTACAGGGTATCGGTGAAGTAAAGCTCTCCATTACGGGGGTTGATGACGACGTCGTTGAGTGAGTTGAATTGACGACCGAAGTAGTTGTTCAAGAGAACTAAGGGAATAAGCGAAATGCGTCTTTGCGTTACTAAGGAGACTCACCGGTGGTGTTGAATGGAGCGACTGGGTTCATGAGATACAAGGCAGAGGTGATATCGTCACCTTGGCCTTCTCCAGCGAAGACGATGTTGCCCTTGTAGTTCGTACCACCTAGGCATTCATGTAAGCTGGCTTAATGCCTTCAAGTATCAAGTAACTTACCATTGGGGTTGATGACCTGGGGTTGCGACGGCACAACAGTGACAGTTGCGTTAGCCCGGGAACCTGTTCGCACAGCCTCGGCTTCCGCGAGTGAGATCTTCTGGATGATGGAAGACTTGTTCAGCCCAGTGCCTGCAGCAGGAGCACCGGCATTCTGAACGAAGAAGACCTCTTCGGTGGGAGGGTTCCACACAACAGCCTCGTGGAAAATAGGGTCGGTGTCAGAGGTAGCAATGAGGGTAAGCGAGGGGTTCGGTCCAATAACATCGTAGAACTCGGCATCGTAGATGTGGAATGGTCTAGCCTCAAGTGACTCTTTCGTGACACCAGGCCAAAGGAAGAGCTGCATGAGAGTGAGCAAAAATAGCCGCAAGAGGATGGGAGCGACATACCGTTGAGTCGTTGGCCTCTGCAGGAGGGGGCACATTCTGCAGGACGTTGAAACTCTTCCAGTCAATTATCTGGGCTGTGGCGGGAACTTCGGCAGCGGTACAAAGTCCCATGCCCAGGGGCACTAGAAGACCTGCAGCGACTACAGCCAGCAAAGACGACATTGTTGGTTTCCAGGAGTGTTGTGCTTGGTGGTGTGTGACGAGGGGAACATGTTCCAGAGGTTGGGTACGAGGCGCTTTGTATGCTACCGTGGACGTCCCCGCGTTGATGGACCCTTGCATGTTTAAAATTGCATAGTCGCATCTGCCGGTGCATTAAGATGCTAGACTAGTCCAATAATGACTGCGGTGAAGGGACAAAAAGATGGAGTGCGACTGTGCCAATGAAGCTCCCCCAGAACCCCCACTCCGAATTTTAGCTATTGCGGAGTAGTTCCCCGAGTCTTGGCAATGGTTCGACTTGGTCGAATTTGGGCAAAGGTCCGTCTCCAGGGACGTTAGTGCTATAATGACCACGGCATCTAGAAAGTTAATGTATGTGCCAAGCTGTTGCTTCGCGACATGATCCTGTTGAAGGTCTAGGTCTAAGGTCTTGAGTACTTCCTGCGATGTATCGTTGGGAACACCAAAGGACACACGCTAATCAAGCAAGCTGAAACTCCTGTTTTTTGAGGAATAATGATGTGCTTGTGATTCTTAAATGTCCGACAATGATAGCTCTAGAGTCGAGGACTTTTTGCTCTGCTGGACACATTGCTCTGTTGTGTCATTGTTGACTTCATGGACCGTTGGCAACGATGGCAGAAATCGACATCAACACCAGGATCATCGTTGCGATTGTCATTTGCGTGTTCATCAGCATTGCTTTTTACAACGTTCTTGAGCTTACCGTCTCAATCTTTACATCATTCAAAAGGCGCTCTGGATTGTACTTTTGGAGTATTCTAATCGCAACATGGGGCATCGCATTCAATGGGACTGGCTACCTGCTGAGGCACCTGTCCCTCACGACGAAACCGATCATCTACGCCACGCTCATTCTCATCGGCTGGTGCGCCATGATAACAGGCCAGTCGGTCGTCTTATACTCACGCCTTCATATCGTTGTTCATGACTGGAAACGATTGCGACTGGTCTTATACATGATCATCGCCGACGCCATCTGGCTGCATATTCCCATCATCATTTTAGTCTATGGGGTAAACTCGGCAAACCCGGAACCGTTCCAGAATCCGTACACCATCTTCGAAAAAATCCAACTCACTGTCTTCTTCGTACAAGAGATCATCATTTCTGCGCTGTACGTCTGGGAAACAACCAAACGCCTTCGTCTCATGAACAGCATCGGCGATTTGCGCACCCGCAAGATCATGAACCACCTGATCTGGGTGAACATACTAGTTGTCCTACTAGACGTGACGATTTTGGCCCTCGAGTTCACCAATCTTTACGACATACAGACAGCCTGGAAGCCGTTGGTATACAGTATTAAGCTGAAGCTCGAGTTCAGCATTCTCAATCGCCTCGTCGAGCTCACACGAGGGGCCTCGAACAGCAGCGCCTACGTGCGCAGTCAAGGACATGGACCGGCAAACGACGTGGCTCTGGAAACATTCAACGGCGAGCGATCTAGGCAGTTCACCAAAACCGACGAGCCTGAGTATGAGGTTCGCATTGGGAAAGGAGACAAAAGTCATGTGTCGCCGGCGACAAGTTCCTACCCGACAAAAACAACGGAGATCACGATTCACACCCATTCACGGGCAAACCACGGTAACCGCGACAGCGACAACATCAGCGAAGATCCAGACAAAGAACGAGAAGGAGACGTGTGTTCAACTTCGTCCGAAGTCCAGTTTGCGAGATATTAGCGGTTTCCAACTTTTTGGGTAAAAAGGAACAGATCACAGGCTAAACGATCGATAATTATTAGCGTTTATTATTCCTCATCCCGACTTTCATTTGTTGACGTTTGTTAAACTCCCATAGTTAGACTTCTTAATTGAGTGTTCAGCTATCGTCTAGAATTCTTCGACCAGACTACAGCTCAGTGCAAATCGCCTCTTCGTGAATGGCTGCGCAAGACGAGGCTTGTGGATGCAAAGACCGGCTACCAAGCTAACATCCGTATCTTCCTGATTTGCGTCTCAGATGGCGTGGAGACGATAGCCACATCATAGTCCACCAATCTACCAGCAAGATATCGGCAACGCCCCCCTCCCCCCCCCCCCACTGTATGTTAAGCTTAATTCAAGGCGGGTTTCTTCAAAGGCCGTTCGAGCTCATGTTGGCCACTTGAACGTCTCCCGCTTCCGTTCCTACTTCTCCCGTGCTTCCAAGAACCTATCTGCCTCTTGATTGCTACCCTAATCGTAAATGCACGGACATGACCACAGGGATCACTGCCATGCCCATCGGGCAGACTGTTCCTTGACTACGTCGATTTGTCGCTCTCAGTGTTGCAACTTTGTGGTTCCTTGGCCTCATCTCCGTTGGGCTGCTGCTTTATTTCGCCCTTCCGATTAAGGTTCCATTGAGGATCGGAACCCATGATGCATGGACGTTGTAAGATGAAACCTTGTTTGGGCTTTCTTTAATGATCTCCCCGGGTGCGCTTCCATTGGGCTCAAAAGTGGTGCCACGCGGGACCACACATACTTGGCAGATCGGCTATGGTGGCCGGTTACAAACCTATGCCCACGTGGATACATGTTGATCCATTGACTTTATTTGTATCGTATTCCAAGAGCCTGGCCATCCATATCACAACATGGTACTTAGACAGAGTGAAGCCTTTCATTCGTCTGGCAGACAAGACCATTTGTCTACCCGGTTTGATGCCGTGCGCCCAGTGTAATTTGTCACAATCGCCTCACATACAGCCCCTCCATCGGCTCCGCAAGTCTTGGCTCCGGCGGTTGGTTGCGTTGGTGTAGGCATCGCCCCCCCGTTCGCCCGGGACCTAAGGATCGAGTGCCAAGATCATTGCACAAAGTGCAAGATCTCTTGATGGTGCGACGTTGGCACTACGGGCTTCGTCGAGGAAGACTATTGAAAGGAAAAAATCGATTGATTTGTCACAGCAAGACTATCTCCGAAGCATGAAACCACTAATTGAAATCCCGGTATTTGCAACCTATCATCTATGCCCAAGAATGTCGCGACCGGAGCGAAGACTTTGCCTACAGTTCTTCGACGAATTGGACGATCAAGGTGCCCTTCAGGGTCGCAAGGCGACTGGGAAGAGGGATCTTGGTATTGAAGGAAATCAGGAATACCCAGGAGAATGGGATAGGAGATGCAAGCCAAATCCTTGCTTGGGGATCCTTCGGGGTACTGAAGACAATTCCGGTTGGCTGTGTTCCGGACCCCACGCCGAGTAGCTCCCAGGGAAAATAATAAATAAGTTTGACCCTGCATGACACCCTGAGGCAACACAAGCCGGCGTGCGAAGAAGCTGTTCCATCTTCACGTCGTAAGCGGCCTCAGAAACTGGACTTCGGGGTTTTTGCCTGGCCGAATATGGCATGATAGCTTATGCTTCTTTCTCCAAGCCGCCGAACCCGGGAAGTCTCGCCGTTCATCTTGTTCATGTTACAATGCGGTGTTCCATTTTGGCCCCCAGCCATCCCGGGATAGAGGCCAAAACCAGATGGCCTTTATCACCATCGGAAGCCAAGACACAATAGCCAAGTATCGGGCTGGGAGCAGCCATCTGGTCTCGAGAGTCTCATGCGATGAGATGTTCAGGCATCAGGGGTGAAAGATCGAAGCCGTCCTTGCCAACGTCGGGACTTTTTTCTGCCCGACTAAAGGAAAGCTCCCATTCTCGAAGATTGAGCCGTGCGCCCGGAGCAGGTTCAGGTGCATTCCCACCCTCCCAGCGTCTCCAAGTCAACCCCGCGAACCCCCGGCCCTCGTCATTGAGGAACACAGGATAGGATATCAAGAGCGCATGGAAAAGCCAACCTTGCATTGCGGCAAATTTGGACTTGATATTTTGTGCACTTTGAAGCCCCCGGCGTGAGACGTTCATGGTCAACACAGCCTATCTGCCTATGAGATTGGGAAAAATGAAAAGTAACCATGAGTGTGCCCCTTGCTCTAGGTCATGATGCTGTTGGTGCTAGGTAGCAGGCCTCTTAGCCAACCGTGATGGCGAGATTCGGAAATTGGGAATGTTCTGGTTCGTTTTTACCACATGGTAGTTGGGGACATGGGTTGTGGTGTTGCCAGACTGCAGGAAGAGATGGTATTGACCTGATATGAGCGGCGCAATCTCTTTCGGCGACCAAACTTCAGCCCCATACCCACTACTCATGAGCAACAAAGTATGGCAGGCTGTCTTGACGCCGGCCTTGTTTTCAATCTCCCAGGGGAGCTATATCCCACGGTGGCGCCGGAACCGAAAGAAGCTGACCAAACGCTCGGGGTCGCCCAACATTTCAGGCTGCCACCTGAACTTTGAGCATATTCCATGTTCAGGTCACCAATAGCTCATACCATGGACTGCGCCCCTGCATAGCGTTGTTACTTCCGTGATGGTGGGGACGTTGGATGCAAGAGCCGGCCGGTCTGCCGTCGCTCGAAGCTTGGCAGGAGACAAACCTGCCGGTGGAAGAGCCTAAACACCCGATTAGACGGCAGCCCATACAGCATCACAACAACACCGTGCCACACCGGTTTTGTCTGTTTCTCATACGCACCGCAAGCCACTTTCTTACCAGGGCGGGACGTCAGCATGCTGCGTGACACTTTACTGTCTGTTATGATCGGCAAAGACGTCTTCAGTGTCAACACCAACAGGCTGTCTGATATTCAACCATGGTACTGATCTGACCTCTCGTTGAAGGGCGTCCGTATATAACTAGTCCTACCATCTCCTCGAAAGGAGGATAACATTTCGCTTAGTCACCTAGTTCGGCGGGCAGTCTTGATCCTCCACGGGAAAGTAAGTCAAAATATTTCAGATTGAAAGAGACCTCTGTCAGTGAAATGCGAATGCGAGCCATGCGTATCAACGGCAACTCCCGTGGCTCTAAGTTTGGAGGATGCCAAATTAAAGACATCACTGGGCTTCATTTTGCGCAAGATATTTCGAGGAAATTGCAATTGCGATTCAAACCCAATGCCTGTGAGGTGCTCTATCTGGGACACCCGAACGGTATGTGGTTAAGCGGGAAGCGCGTATTACTCAAACCAATGTCGGCCGTTCCGCCCTACAAACCTTAACGGCGGGCTGGCTGCAGCATCCCAGTGCCGTTCATCCGATGTCAATACAAAGTGTTCGCACTTCAGTTGACTTTGGAACTCAATACGTTGTGTTAACTTTCTCTTTTTCCCGGTCGTTAGTTATTACCAAGACCATCATGAAGCTCGCATTGTTGTCCTTCATTGTAACTTCCGTTTCTGCGTGGTCGGTCACATTCCATGACCATGACCAGTGCGCCGGTGGAACGACTTTCCACTACGGCGGCGGCTCCAACACCGGAACCGAGCACCTCGCTCAGTGCTTCACAATGACTAGCATCAACAAGTCGTACGCCAACTATGATGCCAAAAGTGTCAACATCGTTTTCGGAGGTTGCACTATTGACATATTCACGGATCGTTTGACGTCGCCGGGACTTGCGGGGTTTGTGGCGTCAATCAGCCAGCCATCCAACTGGCAACGTATCAATCAAGTGCAGGATGGATGTATTCAGTACGTTTGATTATGACTTCTGGAGCGTCGTGAAGAGAAGTGCTAACTGGTGTCCTTCAAGGTTGGATAAGTCGAAACTGGGAAAGTGGCAGGCCTGGTCGGTTTCATGCTGAGTATTGCGCTGAGACATATATAATTCAATGACCAAAGTTCTGGTAGTCTTCATCAAAGGCTATTCAATTGACAAATTGAAGGAGAGATACCGGGGGTTGGCGTTGATTGAACCGACAGTGGCTTGAAGCGGACGTGAATAATTCAACAATGGTGAGGCAAGTAAAAAGATTTTTGGATCATCTAAAACAAACTCTCACACTACCTTCACAGTCACGAGACCATCGCCGGTGTCAATTCCGTATTACCACTGCACTTTTGATGAAGAGACTCTCGACTGCAACCTTGACGAGAAATCTTGCCGCACTACCAACACTGACGCTGTCAGTCACGCGCATTCCCGCACCGTCGCTACCCAGTGTCTCCACATCCGGCCTGGTGTTGGTCTGATTCGGCAACTTAGGGTCATCGAATTCGAGTCTTACTGCCCTAACAAGTGTCCACTCCATCTCTGTAGAACGGATCTCCTTGTCCACGAGACCGTGGTCCTCCAGGGCGAACTTGATGTTGGTCCAGCTCATGAATGCCTTCGAAAGCCATGGTATCTTCAGCCAAGAATCACCAACGCCAGCTGTCGACATAACCACAATACGACGGATGCCGGCCTGCTGGAGAATCTCACAAGCACTGGCGCAGGAGTCGGCTAGGAAGCGGGGAGGTGAGAGCTGACGTGCGAAAGGGCTGTCAGACTCGCGGACGGTGTTTAGGGTGATGATGGCGGCGGAAGGAGTTAGAGGAGGCGTAGCCGAAAGAGCTGATGAGATATCAGGCTTTGATAGCGGCGATCCGGTGACGACGGTGAGGCCAGGATTGTCTGGGAGACCGCCAGGAGAGCGGACGAGAGCTACTGCTGTATGTCCTTGAGACAAGAGTTCAGACACAACCTGTTTGCCAGTACGCCCTTTCGCGCCCAGAAGCAAGAAGTGCATGATGACAAGTGAGAAGAAAGTAAGAAGAAGATCAGTTTGGGCTTGTAATCTACTGTCTGAGCGTACAGCCGATTCGAAAATAAAATGAAACTGCTGATATTGGACTTTTCAATGCTGCCTACCAAAACAAATGGGGATGTCCATGTATTTAACGTTGACGGACCAACGGTCAGTCGCACACAGATCCAACCCGCAAGAACTATATTTCTGATGAAAGATGGTCATGAGACCGCAACACCTACGCCTAGAATTGCATTTACGGTGTCTGCCGATTGGCTTGCTCGGTCCGGATACTACAACGGTCTCGGACGACACGGGACCCACCGGGCGGCACGGCCGAAGGATTAAATCGGGGAAGCGGGCGCCGTCAGCACGTAGCCTGCGCCCGCGCTAACTCAATCAAGTAGTGTGAGCGAGCCGGCCAACCATATGTGGTGATGGCGGTTCCGAGTATCATGCGTGGTGTTGTTGCCTGTGAGGCAGAAATTCCGTGCCAAAGATTATAAAATCAGGTTACTTTGTCACGATCTTCCCCAAGTTATCCAAGATGATGTCGAAGTTCATCACCAACAACCGCGGAATTCTGTCGCAAATATTACACTCATCCAAAATGCCAGCATTCACTCTATATGGCGCTCATGGCTCGACCAACACAGACCGTGTTCGTTTGACCCTCGCTGAAGGTGGCTTCACGGACTACGAACTTGTTTTGATCAACCTACAAAAGGGGGAACAAAAGGTGCGTAAACCGACATCTGCTCAGAGTCATGTGCTGACACCAACCCCCACAGTCGGAAGACTATATGAAGAGACACCCTTGGGGTAAAGTCCCAGTCGTCATCTTCCCCGACGGTTTCACTCTCTATGAGAGTAGGGTTATCTGCAAGTACCTCGCCAAGAAATACTGCTTCCCGCTTCTACCGCCCGACTCCGACAGGGAAGCTACTGCACTTTTTGAACAAGCGCAGTCGGAGGAGATGTCTTACTTTGCCGACCCCGCAGGTAAAATCGCGTTTGAGAAGTTTGTGAAGCAGAGATTCATGGGCTTGCCTCCTGATGAGACCGTCGTGTCAGGAGCAACACGGTCCATCGAAGCCTTTTTTGACGTTGCTGAACGTGCATTGCAACACAGCGACTACATGGCTGGGGAGGACTTCACTCTCGTGGACATTTACTATGTACCCCTGATCCACAGGCTCTTCGTATGCGGATATGCAGATCTTATCCTCGGTCGAAAAGCCGTGAGTGCATGGTGGAACCGCGTCATCAACAGGCCAGCCATACAGCAAGTCCTGACCGCTGATAAGGAGGCTGCAAAGGCGACACAGTGATATGGTAGTAAATGAGGCAATTGGAGATCAATTGTGTTATATACAATATTGCAGATGGTTTTCCCCCATTGAAGCTGTTGAAGTCCATTGCATGCCCAAGTTCACTTGTGAGAGTCGACAGAAATCCGTCAACACATGCATCAAGTACTCATCAACATGCTGGATTCGACGCAAGTTCTTTACTATCAGCACCCCTGTAACCTTGATAAGTCTTTAATCCTTCCTCTACATTATTTGCTACAAGACGCAATTGCTCAATCTCGGCCAGTCGCTTCTCGTTATTCTCTATATCGCAGGAGATTGCCCCTAAGAGCACGATCTGCAGGGTCCGATAGAACAAACGTAAGAAAGACACTGACAGAGGCTCCCGTTGCCTAGCTTTTGCGTCCGAATGAACGCGCTCGAACATTGAGTACCACGAGTCCAAACTATTCAGGAGAGATGCCTTTTCGGAAACAAGTAAGAGAGCCATTGCCATCGACTCAACGTTCGAAACCTTATCGAGGAATTCAAGCGTCCTCGAGGCAATCCTGGTAAGAAGCTTGCGCATGTCGGGTGCTATGGATCGAGCAGGGACAGATTCATATTCCCCAGACTGTCGGTGAGACAACACCGGGCATGCACCCGTGGCTGTTTCCTTCATGTCTGCTGATGCCGGAGAATCTGCAAATTTGCATGGTGCAATGAAAAGTTTGAGAACGAAGACGTCGAGTAGAGGAATCTTGCTATGGCTTGCCGGTATCAACTTATCTCTCCCAATCAACAATGGCCGTGCCCGATATTCATGCATGATACTGAGTCCCTGAACAAGATGCTGAGCTACGGCTGAGTAATTGCCGCGCACCTGCTCGATGCTGAGGAATATTTGGCAGCAAAGCAACGCCGACCTTATTTCGTCGGAACCCGGAGACGACAATTTGGACGCCAGGCCCCCTAAAGCCATGCAGTACTGCTGAACTCCATGGTCATAGTCTCGACCCGACTTCTGTCCTAGAGATGAAAAGGCGAAATCTTCGCAAGTCTCGAGATGCTTTCGGAGAATTTTAAGGGATGAAACTGCCAATCGGACTGATGGATCAGTTACACTGGCTTGTAGGATTTGTTGAGCCTCTTTATCGCAGGCAAGGTCCACGTCGAATATGGTCTTGGTTGAGAAGTAACGGCCAAGAAGATGAACGTCTTCACGAGTGATCTCAATCTCAGCCATTTTCGGTCTCGTGGACTGTATCCTCGTCGTATCCCACTGGGCACCTGCCGACTGAGATGCGTGGTTTGTCAAAACGAGTCGAAATGGAGACTCGTAACCGTCACAAGTGCGGCCTGTGCTCGTGCACCTATGGCAAAGGGGCTTTTGCTCGTCACATTTGATCCTCCTTGTTCTGTTACCGAGTTAGTGGGATGACCGCAATGATGAATCCCTTACTGGATCCTGATATCGATGGCTAGCGCCGACGATATAACTCGAGTCTTACCTGCATGTTGCACATCCAGTTTTCACCTTATTTCTACCTTGAATGGTGCGTTTTCGTGACACTGGGCCGCAGATCATTTGTGCGCCGGGTGGTTGAGGCATGCGCTGGGGACAGCTGCGCCGCGCAGATTGGCGACGATGAGACGCAAAAGCTGACTTGGTGCATATCCGTGGCCAGAGGCCAAAAGCGGGCAACTCGCTTAATATAGAGATTCGCTTCATGTGAGCTAAGTTCATTATATAAGCGTATGCAGTCCCGAAGATGGTAGGGGTTTCAAGCCACAAGTAAGCGCTAGTCCACCTGCGTGCGAACATGGTCACAACATCGGCTGCTCGCCCATGAAGGATGGAAGACAACGACCACCTCTTCATGGTAAACTGGAACGTCGTGTTATGAGTCTATTTGCGCCATAACGTCTAGTGTATTGTATGATTTGAATTACGTCGGTAGAAATCCAACTTTGACATGCACAACGATCTCTCTAATTCCTTGCCTCTAAACCGCTTCCCCAGTGCCTCTAAACTTTGTATGAATCTGAAACAAAGAGGCCGAGTCACGTTTTATTTCGTAGAATATGGGATTCGTCTCTTGCCATCTAAGGTCTCTTGGAAGAAGTCTCGGAAGGTGGTCGGCTTGAAATCGGGGTACAGATCTCCAGCCACGATGTAGCCCAAGCGCTTGACACCCTCCGGGCTATTGTCGCCGTCGATGAAAGAGGAGTAGTAATATTCCAGCCACAGCTTGCCGACAAGTAAAAAATAGTTATTCGAATCGCTTTGTAGTTGAGAGGCTGCGCCGACGATCATGGACTTGAGCTCTTCTGCCGAAACCTGTATGAAAGAGATTGTTAGGTTACGGTAGAGCAACGATTGGGAGTTGATAACATACATGCTTTCGGGTAACAGTATCGCCTGTGAGCTTTTCAGCAATGGCAAACATTTCGTTGAAAGACATGCTTGCTCCCGCAGCCATAACCCGCTTATTGACAGTCCTGGAGTCAACAATGATGCGAGCGACAAACCTTCCGACGTCTTCGTTGTCAATTACATAGGTTTTCATTGTTCCGTCTCCAGGGACCAAGTTCCTGAGGAAGTCCGGAAGCGCAATGGCATGATCAGTTTTCCCGGACGGCACCTCAGGTATGAAGCCGTTGTACCACCACCCGACGTCAATGATGGTGTATGGAATTTCGCATGATTCAAGCTCTTTGTAGATCTTCTCTTTCTGCAGGGAAATCAGCGGCCGTGAAAGGCCCGAAGGACATGTAAGACGTAGTGGAGAGATTGATCGAGTGCTGTAGATTGTGGCACATTTTTCAAAGACAGAAAAATAGGATTTGAACGTACCATGGATTGCACAGATGAGATACCTTTTGGGTCGAGAGCCATCGCAAAAGCAGTTGGGATGAACCGTTTGATGTTTGCCAGTTTGGAAGCTCGGATCAGGGGCAGTTGCGAATCGAGCGCATTGGGAGGCACAGACGCAATAACAATATCCTGGCCTTCTAGAACCCTGGCAGCGTCAACTTCTGGTCCTTCCAGATCGATAGCTACGATTTCGACGCCGCGCTGAGCCAGCTTAGCATAGGCCGGCTTCGATATTGAAGAGGGCCGGACCAGAGCTGTAACTTCCTAAGGATCAAAATTAGCTCATATATTGAATACCAATCGGACAATCCTGCGCCACCAATGACATGACAGAAACAAACACGTACAAAGCATGAAGTGGTCGATGCGAGAAGCTGATCTACGATCAGGCCCGCTGACTCGCCAGCGGCGCCGTAAACGGCAACCTTAATGGCGTCGGAGATCATTCTGACAGTTGGTAAGTCGTCGGAGTTGACGCTTGGATTTCAGATTGAGTTTGAGTGCACTGAATTGATAGCTAGGTACTAACTACCTGATTGATCCAAGAATTATATACTATCTTGGCCTATGACCGCGCTTCAGAACACCGCGACAGAGACGGCTCACCTTACCAAGCAAGCAAGATGATCGCGCATGCTCTTGTTCGGAATAACAATAGGATCATTGCGCCTTAGCTGAGAAATTACTGATATCCGTGGCCGGCGCCGATATGACGGGGACGCGGGGACCGGAACATGTGTGGGGCTACCAGCTCGGTACAGAACGGAGAGCCGGAACATCTGCGGGGAACCCAGAAATTCCCAATCAATAGACGTCGGATCCTAGCGGAAACAATTGCAATGGAGAAGTTACCGTCGTTTTCAGTAAAGTCTCGGTGCGTCTTGTATTATTAAGCCAACTCCGGCAGTCTGAGCCTGACAATTGAAAGCTCAGCCATCCGCCTTCCTTCTTTCGCATCTTCCGAGCTTCAGGATCCGCGCCCGCCCGAAGTTCCGAGCATGTCTACCCCGACAGACACACCTATTCCAGAATCATCGGCGGAGCGGTCCAGATGGGCTTGCACGCCGTGCAGACAGCGAAAGGTACGTCATCAGAGCCATGCTTGCCGTTGATAGCGCAGCCGCTAACGGGCCGAGTAGGTGAAATGCGACTCAACCCTGCCTGCATGTTCGACATGCGTGGCGAAGGAGCTGGACTGCGTCTACTCCCACAAACGGCTCCGCGCGCCCACCAGCAGAAAGTATCGTTCGCCCAATGTCAACAGGCATGGACGTGTTTCTGACGCACTGGAACAGGTCAGGTTCTAGCTCCCGTGCTGGTATGATCAGGAGACTACAGCAGGTTGAGCAGATGGTGCAAAGCTTGACACCCGGCAACAAGGTCGAAAACGTTGCTCACCTGCCGAGCTCGAGACAGCTCCACGTCTCTCCACTGGCCCACCTGGGGTTCGATACTCTGTGCGAAGAGTCGTACGTAACGAGTCCCGATGTGTTGTACCGTCTCATATGCCGCGACGCACTGCCGATGGCTAGAATAGGAGCGCCTGATCAGCCAGTTGCTAAGTTCCAATATCAGAGTATGTCGCTGATTAGCCACATAATTCATGACGGCCAGTCGGACTGACAACTGACACAGGCTCATGCTGCATTTTTGATGTTCTTCACATCAAATGCGTAGATTACATGATCGGCAACCAAACGTTTAGCAAGCTGTGCAGCAGATCGCTGCATCCAAATTTCCCAAGTCTTAATCTTTCAGTGGGGCCGATGCATCCTTTACCAATGCTAGACACGGCACTGCAGTGTCTCAGAAGTAGGCCCACTCATCCCTGAACAGCTACTACCATCTCTAACATTATTCAGTCTTCCAAGAGTCGGTGAACAGCGACTTCCAGTTCTTCCGAAATGAGGAGATGGAGGGCGTATTGCAGAACTATGTTCAAGGACAGTCTTGTCCAAGTCAGGGTGTCTACGCAGCCATCAGCATGGTTTGTGCATGCGCCTCGTGGACGTTGCATGGCGCTCAGAATGCGATGACGGAAAGGCTTGTGGAGAACGCCATGCGGGTGCTGCCTGGTATCATGATGGAGGTACCCGACACATTGGCAGTTGGCACGCTGCTCTTGATGGTACGTCTATTGAACCATACGTCATGGTTTGCTGGACTAGAACTAAAAGAAGACCTGTTAGACAGCCTACCTTGAATCCACGTCCAGGAGCTCTGCAGCTGCAACTGTGCTTGGATCAGTAACGCAGATGATGCTGTTGGCTGGATACCATGTGGCCACATCTTCCTCTGGAGCGCTGTCGACCGACCAGCTTCACAAAAACCGGCTTTTTTATCGGGCTTATGTTATGGACCAAAGGCTATCACTGCGACTTTTCAAACCCCCTCTTCTGACTGAAAGGCTAGTTATTGGTTTGCCTGATGAACATCCTGTTGACAGTCATGGAGTCATCAAGCTTTCAGAAGGCCGTAGCCTCAATTATCTACGACAGCAAGTGCTGCTTGCGAAGATACAGGACAGAGTATACGACAACCTCCGATCGCCTCTTCCTTCCGCGAAAGGCAGCCAGAATCATCTGAAAGCCACCTCAAAACTACTTTCAGAGCTTCAAAAGTGGGCAAATAACCTGCCTGCGTCTGCTAGGCCTCCAAATGTAGCAGAAGACTTGCCAATTCCCCATGCGATGCAGATTACCTCTCTGCATCGCACCTACTTCCAAACAATAATCGCCATCCACTCCTCCATATTTTGCCACATCCCATACTTCAGCGACCCCGCCATACGGGAGATAACGATAAAGGTAGTAAATGAGTGCGCGTCTGCCGCGAGAAACATTCTCCGTCTTTCCGTATACACGGAGAAAAACAATCCGTTCATGTTGTAAGTCTCAATTCGAACAACACAGTCGCCCAACACTAATCGTGAGCCTCAAGGGACATGTGCCATGACCTTGGGTGGAGCATTGACGGCTTGCTTCTAAGCATCGTGCTGTACAGGCAAACGCCTGGAGCCCAGCAAGACATGGAGCTTTTGAAGGGGTTTTTGGATTCCTTTGAGACAAACAAGCCACAACATGACGGGAGGGTCATTTATGAGGCTCTGACGATCATTTACAAGAGCGCTCTCGAAGCCCTGGGCCTTACGGATCAAGACCGAGACCAGCCTGAGCATGCATGGCTAAGACTTCCAGCGTCGCCTTCTGATATACAGCTCAATCCACCCACCTTCAATGATCCTTCAGAACTACTGAGCTAGCTAGAGACCTTAAGGACTTCTTGAGGGGTATGGGATTCCTGTGGAAAATGGAGCTAGAGGGAGATTTTCATTAATGGGATTCACGGTCATGGTACTGCGCAAGCGTGAAAACATGATGTAAAAGGAGCAGGTGAAATCGACGATTCCCCAGTGGTAAGTTACTAATGCTGTTGAATAAAACCATTGGTCCCTGTGAAGCTGCTAGACACGCCGTAGGGCGTGTGTTTCAGTCGGCACGGGGTCTGAATGTTGACATTACACTCTTCCGTGTCCTCGGCCAACAGTCAACAATAATACCCATTGATATTGAGCAGGGGAGTTGCCAACTTCCTCATGGAAATGCGCCACTCTGTGCCACAAAATCTACGACGGGCTGAAACGCGCTGCCTCCCCGAGTGACTCAACCCCCGGCAAAACCCGACTCGTGTTCTTGCTGTTAGAAGTACGGAGAAGCACAGCCACAGTTGCTTCTGTATTTGAAGTGAAGATCGGCAGCATCATCTCTACCCCGATTGAACCAGATCCCATTCTGAAGACGAGCATACTTGACGGATTTACATCTCGACCCAGCGCCTTAAAATCTATCGAAACCAACATCGCAACGGCCATCTAGGACGATGACCCATCAAACGCCACACCTTCTCACAAAGGGTGAACTGCGGAGAGTCGAAGAGTGCGCCAAGGAAAACGGGACGTTTGCAGAGTGCTGGAACAGCGATCAAGTCGTCATTGTAGGCTGCGAACCGGTAGGCGCGCATGTATGCGTCACGGAAACGCCGTCCATGGAGCTGGACATCCTCTCGCCAACTGCGAATCCACTCTCGGGCTCCAAGTCCAATAAGCAACACCCCACAAGGCAGTGCTGCAAGAAAAAGTTCATTGTACTGGAAAAGTCCAAGGTCAACAAGAGACTCCGACCGAAGCCATGGTATTACCGCTACGACTCCACCGAGGAGTTTTCACTTTACTACGACGACGCGAAAGCGAAAGTCAAAGAACTATTTTCTCAACTAGCAACTGAGTATGTGTCGATTTGCGTCGTGAGCCACGACATGCAGGACTCTCTCAGCTCGCTACAGAAATTCGAAATCGAGCTGCCATCGACAACTATATTCGTCGACCTTATCAAAGTCCTGGAACACCAAAGTCGACATGATGATCAGGGCATGCCGAAACCTTTGAGAAAATACACAGACGACAACATCGCGATTCGCAACGGGCGATATGATCGACGACCTTGGCCGCTAACAGGCCAATACGGCATGCCAAATTATGCCCTGGTCTCAGTGCTCGGGCCAGCTGCGGAGGGTTGCAAGCGAGATAAGACTGAGAAGGAGGATACTGCCTTGAAGAGAATCGCAAAACGAGCGGCTGTGGACAACCTAAATTTAGGCCACAAAAGACGGCCTTGAGTGTACTCTGTAAACACGTTCAAGGTGTGATGCCTTCGTCAACGATCATGTTACCTCCATGTCCCGCGTATCCCGCGCATCGGCAGGTACCGAATGGCGCTGCATGCTGCACCGCGCACAGCCGACGCGCTTAGATAAACTACTCTGATGAGCAAGGGTCTTAGGGAGGAGATTGTAATACGAGGTAGTAATTGCCAAGGCACCAGGACCCTCTTCAGCGGCTTTAGAATCACATTTAAGGCAGGTTAACCAGCAAAACCTCTTGGCAGCGCATGGCATTTTCCAGCTTTCAATTTGTGATGTTAAAATCGAGCTTTTGAGCTCCGTCCTGTCGCATGACGTCTTGGACGAATCGAGCAGGTAGCTCAACTTCACGAGTCAAATCCCGGGCAAATGCAACCCGATGCCGGCTGTCAAGTTTATCTCCTCCACGAACGCGATGTTCACGAACGCTCAATGGTCTATCCTTTGGCGGAGTGTCCAGAAGAGGGAGTTCGAAGTTGGGAGATGGCGCTTGATTCTATTTTCCCGCCACTTTGTGGAATTCGGCGCCCCGGTGATCGAGATTTATAAAGACTCGTGAAAGACCGCCAGAATCATAACCATTGCTCTCATCATCGGCATCCCAATCCTCTCACTCCGCTCCCATCTTCTCGGCACTCTCTTCATCATGCAGCTCAAGTCTTTCCTGGTCGCCGCCTCCATGGTGGCATCCGCCTTCGCCAAGCGAACTTGCGGAACCGACGAGCCCACCGAGGTCGACCTCCAGGTCGCCCAGGACTTCAAGCTCATGGAGTCTAGCGCCCGCCTTGCCGGCAACGGCTCCCGTGCCGCCGGCCCCATCCAGATCAATGTCTACTGGCACGTCGTGGCCTCCTCGCAGTCCGTGAGCGGCGGCTACCTGACCCAGGCCACCCTGGATGAGCAGCTTGCCGTGCTCAACACCGCCTACGCCCCCCACGACATCTCCTTTGTCGAGGCTGGCGCTGACTGGACTGTCAACTCTAACTGGGCTGCTGACCGTGCTGAGGTCGCGATGAAGACTGCGCTTCGCAAGGGCACGTACGCTGATCTGAACGTGTACTTCGTCACTAGCTCGCGCTACCTTGGCTATGCTCGATTCCCTCAGACCATCACCCCGGGATCTGCTGAGTTCAACCGCGACGGCGTTGTCATTCTCTCTACCACCGTCCCGGGTGGCAGCTACGAGGAGTACAGCCTTGGTCACACTGCCACTCACGAGATCGGTCACTGGCTTGGACGTAAGTTATCACTCAATGGCGAGCACTGCACACATTGAGCATTAGCTAACTCAAGGCAGTCTTCCACACCTTCCAAGGCTACGCCTGCAGCGGTGATGGCGACTCTGTTGATGACACCCCCTACGAGGCCGAGGTAAATATCCCCAGCGCAACACGCCAGAGTGAGATCATCAGCTAACGAATTATAACAGGAGTCCTACGGTTGCCAGATCGGTCGCGACACCTGCCCCAACTCTGCCGGTACCGACTCTGTCACCAACTACATGAACTACTCCGACGAGTAAGTAATCATCATGTTCATTTTTCCACATCAGAGCTAACTTCTCACCAGTGAGTGCTTCACCGGATTCTCCAACGGGCAGCAGAGCCGTATCTACAGCTACTGGGATACCTACCGCGCCCAGTACCAGTAAATGTTGGACATGTGGTTGTGGTGTTTATAACACTACTTACTGTCTTGGTCCTGGCAGTGTTTGGTTTGCTCACGTGCAGTAGTTGGTAATCTAATGGGACGATGAAGATTGGATACTGTGACTTCCCTTGGCTCCATATTAGATCAAGACTAAATCTAATAACATAACCTTTTCAAATATTGGCCACACTTTGACAGAGACTTCGGGTGACCTTGGTAATTGTGACTTTGTATTGGCGAAAGAAAATGGCAGAGTGCAGGTGACGCAAACACAATGGACCCAGGTTGTCATTGCATACTCTACGTTCTAGATTCCTACCAGCCTTGACGTCTTTCTGAAATCCGACCCGTGCAAAGAAAATAAAAAGCATCCACATCCGCGGATCATTGCTGATTCAACTACTCGTTGATGATCAGACTGCCGGAACACAAAGCTTGGGACCCACTCTCGGACCTGGACTCGGGAAAGGTTGTGAAGAGTTCATCCGCCTCCGTGTGACATGGACGCTGAACCGGGCCGGCCGGGTGCTTCGATCGCAACATGCATGTTAGTAACCTTCCCCTCGAAACTTGGCAACAGTAGCACAGAAATGACAAATCAGACCAGTCTCCCTGTGCCTCAACCGCCGTCGTCTTTGCGGTCTCACATCGCCCGGTCTTAGCGTACCTTTATTGAGTCTGCCCCAGTTGGAGTGACGTAACGGGGTTCAGCTGCGGCTACGAACAGCGACGTTACACGGGAGGCAGCTATATAAAGTCAGCGAACCTTCCTAGATGGAATCCACCAATAACTGCTCGGATGCATCCCTTTGCCTCTGCGCCGAATAATCCGCGATGGTCAAATTCCTCACCCTTGCCTCAGTCACTACTGGCGTAGTCGCTGCCTCTAGCAATGGCTCACCAACCACTCCAATTCTCGATTGCGGTCAAAACTGTCAACGACCACCAGTTGGGAGCCTTGAGTACCTGACAGCTGTACATTCCATCCAGCATCTGCTCGCTCGATACCCCGTAGCCATCGATGGAAAGGACTGGGGCCAGCTTGGCAGCATCTTCGCAGCCAACGCCACAGCCAGTTTTCCGCCTCCCTTGGGTGACCTCGCTGGCTCCGACAACATTGCAACGGCCATCTCTCAAGGGCTGGGCTTCTTCGCCAGTACTCACCATAGCTACGGCACTCAGCTCATTGAAGTCTGCTCCGAAGATACCGCTGTCGCAATGACGTATTTGACTGCATCTCATTTCATGGCGGGGACGACAAACCTTTCGGAGACCTTTGGTTTAGACAACGTCTTATATAGTTACGGACGGTACCTCGACAAAGTGGAGCGAGGTGTAGAAGGAAAGTGGAAAATCCTCCACAGAACCCTGGTCATGATGGTGAGTCTTGATTCTGACAAGTGTGGGATACGTTGTTGAAACCACTTTTCATAGGGACCTAGCATCTCCGACATATCTATCTAGTAGTGGACACAAAATAAGCTCAATAACTGTCCTGTTGTATTGGCTTACGATACTGCATATGTCTGTTATACCAAATTCACTGTGTATCTGTGTAATGTTTGTACCTGAACACGACAACGATGGTGGATTTGCTTCCAATTAGATAGACCACTGTGCTCATTGCTGCTAATTGCATATTCAAGTCAGACCGCCGGCTTCCTCACTTACATGCAATTACTGGCGTCGCCGCTATATCCGCTTGTAAGACGCGTCCCCGCCCCAAGCCTTGTCTGAAAAGATGCCATATTTTCACTCTTGTTTGGCTCAAAGCTGAAGCAGATTTGCAACGTCGCATCGATTCAGTCATGCCGTACTGCAGGATCTGCACGAAGTTAACTATCGACGATGTATCGAACACCGATTTCCGGTTTCACCCAACCCTGAAGTCTCTTAAGCAGGGCGCTGATAACAACTGCCCACTATGCGCCCTCTGTTTCACAAGGCTACAAGATGAAAACGAGCCTCAAGTCATTTCTGACCTTCTCGATGGCAAAAGGCCAAGCCAGTCGCGTGAAGGAACCTGGTACCATAGCATCTGGCTGCATGGAGAGTATGTGCCCGTTGAGCACAACACTGGAAGCAGGAGGGGAGAGAGTTCGGGGGGCGGCGTATGGATAAGCGTCGGGCGGTTCCGCGCAGGTTTCAACGATATGGAAGAGACCAACATATCCGGATTTCAGGTGACAGCCAGACTGTCTTGGTATGCGTGAGTACTGCGTCTTTGGGCCGTGTAGTTGCGTCGTGGGATACATCCAAAACCTACACTAACGATCAGAAGCCTCAACAGGACAAGCGCCGCCTTAAGCTATCCTGAACGTTGCATCGGTGCAGACCCGGATGCCAATACCCATATAAGCTTGGCACGTTCCCATTTCGAAGAGTGCCGCAAGTTTCATAAGCTCTGCGCAGTCCAAAGATCCAAGGCAATGCCCACGCGCGTCATTGCAGTAGGAGACACAAGCCGCCCTCCGAGGCTCCTTGTCACAGAAGGCCTTGAAGAGCCATATTTGGCGCTGTCATACTGTTGGGGCCCGTCGCAAACCACTTTCAAGCTTACTAAAGGTACCTTTGACAAAATGATCAAGGGTATCAATGAAGGAAGATTGACGAAGACACACCAGGAAGCCATCAACTTCACTCGAGCTCTAGGCTTGCAGTATATATGGATCGACGCCCTCTGCATCATTCAGGGCGACGAAAATGACTGGTCGTTTGAGTCTAGGCGTATGGAACAGGTCTACGGAAACGCGGCTTTGACCATCGTGGCTGCACGTTCCAGTGACGCTTGCCTTGGGTTTATCAACCCTCCAAGCAGCACTGGAAAGATTGGAAAGGCATGCGCCATTCCTCTCTCTCCTTCCAACAAAGACGTATTGTACCTTGACGTTCCTCGCACGGTGAAACGTGGGCCAGTATGGACGCGTGGTTGGTGTTTCCAGGAGAAGATTCTCTCCAATCGGTCAGTCATCTTTTGCGAGACTCAGCTTTTGTATGAATGCCGGACATGGGAGATCTGGGAGGATGGGAAGTCCAAGCACCTAGGCTCAGTGCCCACATTTCTGGCCCCGGGGTTCGTCTCCTCAGCCAAGAACAGGGAGGCCGACATCGCAAAGACGCTCAGCATGTGGTACCAGAGTCTCTACGACTTTACACAGCGAAAATTGTCCAACCCACATGACGTATTTGCTGCTATCGCGTCAATTGCAAAGCTCGCCAAGGAGGTCCTGCAGTCTCGTTACCTCGCGGGCCTTTGGGAAGCCGACCTCGTAAGAGGGCTGCTGTGGAAGTCCATGCACTCATTTCTCGGGAAACGTTGCGAACCCGTTACCCGCCCCAAGCCGACCGCTTTTGCACCTGCACCTGTTCTTCGTGCGCCCTCCTGGTCGTGGGCATCTGTCGAGGGTCACATTCGAAATGAAACCGACGCTAGAAGGGTCAAAACGCTGTTCGCTGCGGAGTCTATCAAGGTACGTCCGGGAGCTGGCAACAATTGGACGATAGACACAACCTGCGATGTAGAAGTTCTGAAAATGCCGTCTTGCGAGCTGCGTTTGATTGGGCAAGTGGCGAAGGCTGTCGTATCAAAGGTAGCGGTAAGAGACTACATCTCAGCGGTCAAACGGGAGCCAAAGCAATGGAAGGCCAGTATGCCCAATGGTAAATTGCTTATTTCGGCGGACAAGAACACAAGTAAACTCAACCTACAAGGGCAAGTCGTTGCTGTCGGATTCTTCGATGTAATGGAAGAAGCTTGTGATGAGGTATGGTGTCTACTGATGATCGAGGAGGAAGGATTGATGTTAGCCAGACATGGTACGACATGGAAACGAGTAGGCTGGTTCGGTGTAGAAGACAAGGGATGGTTTGCAGGCAGGGCTGCCGTTGACATTACACTTGGATGACCAGGCACTGCGCTCATGTATGGATGGCTTTGAAATTCTCCTCATGTATACTATCGAATTCTACCCTTTCGTCTGTTCTCTTCATTGATCTTGATCCTCTTGGCCCTTGCGGCCAAAAAAGAGCCATAAAGGTTTCTGCAAGCGCTGTTAGGAAGTAATCATGAGGATTGCGGACTGTGTCCGACCGACTGAAGGACTTTTGAAGTGATGCGTTCTAGTCTGACACACACTTAAAGTCCTTGCTTAACATATAAACCAAGTCGAATTGAGGCTCACTGCGTCTGACCTGCACCTGTGTATTTGGATCAGTCAAGTGCAATCCCAGCCGCCACAGGCACAGGTTTAGCGCCCGGCGTCAGCTTTAAGTCGTAGTTCATCAGCAAGAGGCACAACGCAACACACGAGATGAGATGCGTGCGACAAGGTCCAAGAGCGCGGCTTCAATACGAATTCTTTCCATTCTGTTGTGCCAAGTATCGGCTATGATTGTCCAGGCGGCGCTGCAAATGTCATCGTAGATGAAGAGAACCACGTTACCTTGAGAATCACTAAAACCCTGTCGACTAGCCTGATCACACTACTAGCATTGCGTTACGACGTTTAAGCTTATTAATAAGACTAAGGCGAGCTACCGCAAGATCCTCGCGCTGTTCCTCGTGGACCTGAGGGTCCGATTATTGGTACGGCGAATATGCCGCCGCAGCAAAGGGGGTGGTGGAAGGAGGGCGCGGCGCAGGGAGACCGGTTGGGAACGTTGCCGCCCGAGATTACGGATGTGGTGTTTGATAATATGGATTTTCCGATTGGGATCGAGGAGGCCAAGAGGACACGGGCTGATTTGATGGAGGAGAGGACGACGATTGCCGAGCAGGGGATGGGGGTGATGACGACAATGGAGTGGAACGTTTGTGAGCACTGAGTCTGGCGGAACCTGGCCTCGTTGTGTTGTATTCGTATCGAAGGAAGGGGACCGCTCAGTCGTCATGGCGGTGAAGGGAGAGGAACTTGGAAGCTGTGTTGAGACGTTTGCGTGACCGGCCTGGAAGATTGACACCAGATGTGTCAATAGCTGTGCAAATCGTGTCACCCCAGCCTCAGCTCATGACTGCGGTTGTGCTCCGATTGGACGATCTGACGGCATCCTGCGCTCCCGCAATAAGACATGTGGATTGTGTCTCATGCCGTTCGCCAGATACGTTAGTTGCCTGTGAGACAGTAAAGTTGAAGCTAGGGCACAGGATCTTACTCATAAGGATCGTGTTGTTCAGCAGTATGCGTCAATTGTCGCAATTTTCGTATAAATCTTTGTTCCCAAGCAACCTTTCCTATCATCGCCTCTCATTTGCTACGTGGTTTTTGGCCATTGAAATCATCTACTCTCAAAGGCAGCACCTTATCGACATCATCGTCATGCTTTACTATCTCATCAACAGCTTCAAGTCCAAAAAGGACGCCGAACCCAGCCTCGAGCCATCAAACCACCAAAATGCCCCCAATCCTGAAAAATGGCTCGCCAACAAGATCCATCAAACAACAACTGCAACTCCCGCCCTCAACTCAAAGACCGCTAACACAACCGTTGTCGACTACCTAAACCCAAGCCTCATCAACCTCCGCACCGTCGTCCAAAACGATCCCTACCTCGCCGTCCTAGCAGACCAAATGTTCACACAAGCCGCCGCCCTTCAGCCTCGCGACCCAACAGAGCAACCCGCCGTCCAGTCCTTCCGCCAGTTCCTGCAAGTCGTCAACGTCATCATGCGCTCCGGGCCGCAATTCTTCGACAGGCCGGGAAACGAGGACGCCATGGGGTTCGTGGCGGCGCCGATTAATGCCTTGTTGAATTATCCCATGGGCACGGTGGCCGGTTACGAGTTCTTTCGGAGGCCGGAGGTAAATGAGGCGATGGGGAAGGTGTTAAGTGCTTGGGGCAAGTTTCTTGCTTCGGGAGACTCGAGGGGGTGTTTGAGGGCTTGGGTGTCTGCTTCTGGGCAGATTGTGATGGCGGAGAGGGCGAATGGAAGAGTTGGGGAGGGTGGTGGGTTAGGGTTTAGGGAGTTGTTTGTTTGTCCTGACCCTGAGGATACGGAGACTCTTGGGTATGAATCGTGGGATGCGTTTTTTGTGAGGCGTTTTCGGGAGGGTGTGCGGCATGTAGAGTTCCCTGATGATGAGGAACATATTGGCGGAGAGAAGCTGTCTGTCACGGGCAGCAGTGGCACCGTTGACATTCAGGTCGACGACAACACCTCAGTCATCGTCAACGCGTGCGAGTCGGCGCCGCTGCAAGTCGTATCCGATGTCGCCCTACAAGCAGACGTCACGATAAAGGGCCAGCCGTACTCCCTTACCGACATGCTAAACAATAACGCGCTCGCGCCGCAGTTCGTCGGCGGGACGATCTACCAGGCCTACCTGAGCGCCTTCAGCTACCACCGCTGGCATGCGCCCGTGAGCGGACGGATCGTCGAGTTAGAGATGATTCCGGGGACGTACTTCAGCGTGAACCGGTACCAAGGCATAGCTACGCGTCGGAACGATAATGATGATACAGATGGTCCGGACCCGCAGGCGCCGTGTAGGTCGCAGGCGTACACCGCTTCCGTGGCAACGCGGGCGGTGGTATATATCCAGGCGCGGAATCCGAAGATCGGGCTAATGGCGATTGTGTTTGTGGGCATGACGGAGGTGTCTAGCTGCGAGGTGACTGTAAAGCCTGGCGAGGAGGTTTTGAAGGGACAGGAGATTGGGATGTTCCATTTTGGGGGAAGTTCGCATTGCTTGGTGTTCCGGCCGGGTGTCGAGTTGAGATTTGTTGAGAACCGGTCTCCTGCGGGTCTCGAGGGGAACAATAGGGTGAAAAGTGCGCTCGCTTTGGTTGAGTGAGGGCGCCGGCTGGTGCATTTGTATATGCTGGAGTTCAGGGCAAGGGTGAATCCACCATGTCTAGTCTCTGGCTTGGTATTCCTGTTACCAAATACCCCCTGGATGAGAAAATTAGGATTTAATAGAATGTGCTAAAGAGATATACGTACTGCCCCAGATATATTTTGCAACTAGCATACATGATCGAGATCTCGTTCTCCGGCCGATGTGCGTGTTAGAAAGATCAAACAAAGGCGCCGTGTGCCTGGGGTTCATGATGTAGGAACACTGCAAGGGAAACGGGGTGGGTTCTGGGTAGCCATGCAAATTTCATCGTAGTACCAAAAGATTGCGTGATCTTAAGTCTCACAACATCGGTCACTCGAGTGGTCTTCGTTCCCTCTCTAAAAACCTCAAACCCAGGAATCCCTGAGTGGAATTGCTAAACAACAGTCAGCTAGTCAATTCGCAAGAAATGGGTACAGTACGACAAACCCCATTGACAAACGTCATGAAATCGAGGTCAGTATCGTTGCGGATAGCGTCGGCAAGCTCTGGAGGGAGAATGACCATTTCGCCCACATCCGCGATGATGCGGAAGGGTGTGGTGTTGCCAACCTGTTTGGGGCATCTGATGTTAGAGTTTCCTCGAAATACAGCGGCTTTTTCACTACTTGCCTTACCGAAGCCATCTGTGATCAGTCTTGTTGCGTCAGTTACAAACTGCCTCCTAGCTTTTGAGTTGATGAGGTCAAATATGGAAGTTGAGACAGTGACGTCCGGGAATCTTTGAGAGTTTGGATCTATTCAGAATGAGAGGAGAAGCGCAGAGAATAATCAAGAACAGCAGGTATGGCTGGCTTTTAAACAGCGCCTCAATATCTTCCGCTTTTTCAGCAGGATAGTTCGCAGCCAACGAGGCCTCTGAACTATTCGTGACACACATTTCGCGAATGGGAATGATGGCGGTTCGGACAAGTGTATTTCCTTGGTGGTCCTGGTTCGTGGTTCGTCACAACGGCCACAACGTTCGTCTTTAAATATCTCCTTCTCAAAGCGAATCCGAATTTTCTTCATAATTGATCCACAAGGATCTGATTCATCGCAACCTGAATCTAGAGGTCTAGAGTCTCACAAGAACTCCCATCCGTATATCTATGCCGCGCAGAAATGGACTGAAACATCATTCGGGCGTTCTGTCAAGCCCGATACGAAGACGCGCCGGGTTGTGAGTACCGTTTCCAGCCCCGGTGTATCCACTTTTCGGTCAGCTCTATCGTCCGCACTGACTTGATGGATGTATGGCATTTTGACGATTACTGATCCTGCCGTCAACCTCGATGTAGAAGGTCGATGCGACGATGTGGACCAATGAACTAATATGATAGGTGCGCTCCAAAAGATGATTACGACTGATGCAAGTTACTATCTACTATGGTAGATGGCCACGGTCCAAGAGTGGAAGAAGTCTCAACTGGAGATACCTAACCTGGATCATCTTATCCAACATTACCCACCTCGTGAAAACGATGTATTCTCCGAGAGGTAGCCGATCATCTGCTGATAATAACATGCCATCTGATGCCATCGAATAGCACGGAGACTTTGGCATTTCGCCCAAGCTATCATCAGGCAAATCCTGTTTACCGTCTACGGAGTTGAGTGTCGAAGCGGGAATGGGATCTTGGGACAAGTCATAGTGTGTTCCTATATTGGTCATGTGTCTTCGCGTCCATTGCACCGAATGTCATGTCGAGCCCTTGGGCGTGTTCAATTGAACCTAACAGTGATTCTATCCATACTACCAGGGTTTAGTGGCGAATTTTCGGCGATGCGGCTAATAGTATATTTCTTGACGATCTCATGAGCCAGGCATTGAAATTTTGATCACCTGGTGTCCGGCCTGAGAGGCCACTTGTGATACTCGATCGGATACTACAGAGGGCTCCTCACACTGGGCTGCATTGCGTTTCAAATGGCATGATTCTTTCATTAGGAGCTTAAACCTATGAATCCACTTGGTGTTATTGACAAACCCAGCCAATGCCTGGCTAAGCCTATAGTTGTGGATGCAGTAGGATGATCACAGAAGCATGCAGATTAATTCACACTTAGCATTGATCTTTCTCGCAACGTCAACATGATCGGGAATATTATTAAAGAAACTCGCATCTTCGGTTGGTCTTACTTCAAACGGCAGTTTAAATCACTATATTTAAGTGAAAAGGTGTTTTGTGCTGCGAAAAGTTCAATTCATGAGAAATCCTAGTCTTTGACCTGATACTGGCTTTCAAGTGCACACAGCCCACAGCAGCCAACATCCCTCCATGGATCCTCATCCTTTGTAGCATAAGGCGATTGGAGTCATCGCCAGCGGAGGATAATCAACGCCTAAGCCACTTTCACTTCCATGATCCCTCATCTATCCTCTACTCACATTACAGGCTGCAATTCCGACGACACAGTTAAGAATCCAGTATCATCGTCAATAACTAGTATTGAACGATCTGTCAAACTCTTCGATGGCTGCTTTTGCATGACTTTTATGGTTGCGTATTCCGCCAAGCATGGTCATTCTAGCCATAACCCCCATGTCTGAGTGGGAGAATGCCTCCCACCGATTCTGCCTGCCTGAAGACGACGACCCCTCTCTACGACCTGTATTGTTGCTAGAGGAAGTAGCCAGTGAGGGTGGTTGACTTATGTAGTAAGACCACCGTTCTTCTGTACTGTGAATGCTGCGGGCTCGTAGTGTTCCTAAAGGGGACTGAGAGCTGTGAGACCCGCCGACGACTGAACTATGTTTGGCTGCAACGTCGTCGCCCGAAACTGTAGATGCATCGCTTGACCAATTTATAAAATGGATAGCAATGTTGCGCAGATGAAGAGCTATGTGTTGTTCTAGCACTTCGTTTTCACTACTTCCCGTGGGTGTTGTGCTTTCATACCGCATCATACTCGCCGAGCATGCTGATGATGGAAAAGGACATTCGTTCTCATCCTGCACGTCCAGTGATTTACACTGGATGGCTACGTCGGTGAGTTGTATCCAATCACCAATAGAAGGCTGTCCCTGGAAGTGATCTTCCGAAAGATGCATGACGAGAGATCTTTCGGATGAGAACTTTTTCTTCGGCGAACAATAAGGGCACATCCACCTTTGACGATGTATGCGCGAAGGCCAGTTCCAATTGTGTCCTCGCATATGAGATACCCATTCGACGACTGTAGAGAATGTCGGCGACGCGGAGGATGCTCCACATTCCTCGGAAATACAGACATACGGCTGCAGGTCATTATCCACGTGTTCCCTGTATTTTGAAGTTAGCTAAGTATAGATTTAGCGTGAACAACAGGGAGTCATGAAAGTTGAGATCATGGTGCCTACCTCCAGAGGGCTTCACTGCTTCTTACAGAACTCGGCAAAGGCATATGGCAATAGTCGCAGCGGCCATTTTTGAGTTTGTCTAATTTGACTCACTCATCAGCAAGGAAATCATCATCATTCTTCTCATTAGCAATTTTATTCCCAGACGACGGTACAGGAGAGGCTGCTAGGTTATCACAGTCCCCATGTTGGCGTCATACGCGTCGATGCGGAAGGATGCCTCACCTGCCGTGTCCCGCCAATTTTTTGCCACCGGCGGGAGACTCTCATATTGATGGTGGGGCCCCAAACCGACTTGGCTCGAGCTGTCCCCAGAACGTTGATGGTTGTACTCTAATATTTCTCGACGATGAATTATACTTCGCGCCAGTTGTAGTTGGAGTGATCTTTGTGTTTTTGGGAAAAGGCTGGAAACCCGTTGAAGTGTATGCTGACTGAAGGCACTACGCCTTTGATGTGTGATGAAACTTTGTGTCGTCTGTATCACAGGCGATTCGGAACTCTTTCGGATAATCTTTGCGACGCGATGGAGATGTGTAACCGCTCCAATGATCCCATGTACTGCGGAGTCGCCTTCTGACTGTCCTTCTACCAAGAAACGCTGTGGATCAGTAACATGATGTGCGATTGCTGGAGTTGATTAGTTAGCAGGGTCTTTTTCGCATGTTTTTGGGTGTCATCACCGTACCGTACTTCAAATTCTTCTCCAGGACCCTTAACATCAAGACAATCAAGTCCTTGGTGTCTGGTCTGTTGGCAAGCTGTCTGTCGAGGCGATGCTCGTTGTCTTCCAGAACCTTTGAGAAACTCATCCAAGAAGAATACTGATCAAAACATCCCGTGATCCGGCTTCTGTATAGCCTCGGGCCCTCAAGATAATCCTTGAAAAGGGTATCGCACGTCTTGGCAATTTTAGCGATGGCCACCGTCATCGAGAAGAAGCCTTTGACAGCAGTATGAACTGTTGTCCACAGCTCATATCATGCAGACCAAATGTTCTCGAGGATTGTGGTTTCGGAAATGGAGATTTGGTGAGATTACAGCTAGGCAGCCTAGGGGTATGGTCGCCTTGTCAATGCCAAGCCTGAGTGAGTCAGGCGACCACTCACCCTGGCCATGGGAGAAGCGAGCCAATGTTATGTTATCGTTAATGACCAGCCTGCGTCTTTGTTCACAGAGGTAACTTCAGGTATTCGCTTCAAGCACGAGTACCACAAAGATACGTCGGCACTATCATTTTCTGTGCGAACACGATTTTGGAAGCGAAGCCTAATGACGGGCAGTGACCCCGCACGTCTGATTTCTCGCATGACTGGGAGTTGAGGTCCTCACTAAAGTCAACCACCACATCAATGCCAATGACCCGCCGGGTCGCCACCATTGGTACGGCGGCGCGCCACGGATATTGTTCAAAGAAAAACGCCATGCTGACACCTGTGTATTAACGATGTCGCAGCCGATATTTCAAAGGAATACTAGCATTCTTCGAAGGGTTACGGAACTATCGTGGGGTCAACTCAACACCTGGACACAGGCCCACCTATCCAACAATCCAGACGATCTTGACAGCCTAGATGAGTGGAACGATCAACTCTTCAGTGCGTTTGAGGCGGGTTATATGCTGCAAAATGGAGGTCTGGAAAGAGCAAACGAAGCCGCCTGTGGTGTTCTAGGAGAGGTCGAGAGTGACGTTGAGACTCAAAACCATCATTTAGCACGCGTCCGCGAATGCACAGCTAAGCGTCTCGGTTGTTTGGAGTCGCGGGTAAGCAGATCTCATAGTTGAATTCTTGATTTGGGTTTGTCAACTGAATACTCATCACAGCTACGGCAACTTTCCATACAAGAGATTCCCCAGAATCTGCAACTGGGCGGGGCATCCGGAGACGCTACTGGTGATCCCCAGTACTCTCATATTTCTCGGCACCTTCAGGCTGTAAATGACGTTGGCCAACTCACACCCCAACTGGAAGTTGCTCTTCAACCCGTGATTTCAACTTTGAGAAAGGAAGTGAGCAATACCGTGGACCTCAACAATGCATTAGACGAGATCCAAATGCCGTCAATACCACTACTGCCTCGTCAACGGGAAAGGTCCGCCTCTATCACGAGCCAAAGTCAACAATATTTGGGACTTTCGAATCTATCATCTCTATTTGGTCACTTCAGCTATGGCTTTTGCGACCAGGAGGAACACCCGGCGCTGTTAAATCTGCGCGGCGTTGAAGAGGGTCAATCGGAATTCCGAATGCTTCTGAGCTGCGGCTGCCCATTTCAGGATCGTGCACCATTGCATGGTTTCCATCCGACTGTTTGCACTTTTAAGAGGTGAGGCCTTTCGAATCTCTCTGTGCAGTGTTTTAATATAGTACTGACGAAGATTTGGACACGATTCAGCGATGAGCCAAATAATGATACAGCCATGTCCATTAACGTTTGTGTCGAAAAAAAGAAGTCAGAGTTGTATGAGACTCCACTTCGTCTACACTTCAGTCAATCTAGCATTTGGAGCAGCAATGATCTGGATACAATTATGAAGGATCTGGTGCCTAGGACTGCTATGGAACATCTTCCATTGGAGAAACTCCTCCTCAGACAAATGCCTTCCGCAGGCAACGAGGGACGGGAGTTCAATGTTAGGAAGTTTCGTCTCACGAAACGACTAGCATCTTCTTTGCATGAGATATGCTTGGAACCTTGGACGCAAAATATCTGGACTGTCAGCAACGTTCACATTCTCTTCGAACATGGAGCCAATCCATGGCTGCAACTGGATGAACCTCATATATTATCTCACTTTGCATCAGATTACGAAACCAGCAAAACGACAAGCCTAGAATGGTTTTTGGTCGGCAGAGAAACGGACCTGTCATCATTTCTGCTGTCATTTGCCCAACTTCTTATTGATATCGAGAAAGGAGGGGGCCCGATTTCGTCTCGGTCACAACAAACCAGTCTTATCGAGTGGAGTAAGTCTCTAACCGATGTAGCAAGAGACTACATCTCCGGCGAACTCACCAAATCCTTCGGCCTAGCGGTTCTGGGATGTGTGCGTTACTGTTTAGCTTACCGGGCAAACTTGAATTCTGGGGATGATCAAAGACTCTCGACGCGGAAAGCTATCAAAGATCACATCGCTAAACACCTCACTGATCAACTAGACTTGTGGGACACAGCTCCCAACACGAGAAGCCCACTCGTGCAGCCTGAAGGAAGCACTGGTTATAATCTAGAGCGTAACTACGAAGCACAGGCTTTGGAATCGGGTTCAGAAGAAGCCCACACTACCTATACCCTTTTCTCTGATGAGGATGGAAGGTGGCCTGAATGGTGTGTTGACGAAACGTTTTTGTTCATTTCGCAGTATTGATTAAGAGCGTAATAGGGACAACAAAATATCCAAACCAGAAACATTCACGCAACACATGCGACAGTATATCAACGAGTTCATCATCAGAGGATCGAAGAATATTCTGGACAATTCACGTCAGAATGTCCGCATTGCTGTGCTGGATACTGGGTTTTCCTATGATCCCCAGGATTCAGTGTTGAGGGGCGGGAGATCAAGAATAAAAGATAAGAAAGATTTCACAGAGCAAGAGGGGCTCGCTATTGACCGGAATGGCCACGGGACACAGGTAACCCGATTACTACTAAGATTCGCTCCAGAAGCAGACATCTATGTGCTTAAGATTTCCGACTCCAAAATCTTTGACTCGCTCAATATCTCACAGCTCGCAGAGGTAACCATTGGTATTCACCCGTTAAGGCCACTCGAATAAATGCTAACTGTAAGTAAACCAGGCACTACGATGGGCTGGCGACAATGCTGACGTGATAAATTTATCTTTCGGCCTTGGTAAACTGAGCCCAATGGCCACTGAAGCAACGAATCTTCACGAGGAGATGCAACGCCTGGTCATGATGGGTAAGCTGATTTTTGCAGCTGCTTCAAATACAGGAGGGAATGGGTATCGATCCTGGCCAAGCTCCGAAAAGGGCGTATTTTGCATACACGCAGCGAACGAGCAGGCACAAGTCAATCACACGATGAATCCTTTCCCGCTGGGTTCCCCCAACGGAGTCGAGATGGACAACTTCGCAACACTAGGGGATAAAGTCAAGTCGCAGTGGAAAGACAAGGCCACATGCATCTCAGGAACGTCATTTGCAACACCCGTTGCCGCTGCAATTGCCGCAAATGTGCTTGAATTCGCCAGGACACATCTTGACTCAAAGCATGCCGATGCATTCATGAGGTATGGGGTCATGAGGAAGCTGTTCCGTCGTTATATGACCGATAATGGTGATGTTCAAGGCGTATATCATTATTTGAAGCCATGGCGAAGAGGGCTATGGGAACCGGGTGCTAGCGAAGATCATGTTGCGGGAGCTCTAAGAGGCATCGTAATTTACGAATGACATTAGGTTACTCAACACTATGCTATATGAATTCTCTCTTTTGGACGACTACTTCATTCAATCCGGTCATATGTCCGAGCTTGTGTCTTCGCAAAAGTTGCATTGTTATTTGCAGCAGAATATAACGACGACTTAGTGCACGGGTCTTAACAAAGGTTTCTGTTTTCTAGTGGTACCACTCGAAAGGACAATTTACAGCTTGACTCTATGCCACAGATATGTTTGCCCTCGTAAAAGATACGTCATCAGCTGCCGACGATTCCTACCCGAACCGTTCTGATAAAGTACCGTGCATGGCACGAGGCTCTCCACCGATGCAGTTGAACGTGTGTGGCTCTTATTGGCATTTATCACTGTGTAGCTTCCGGCCAAGAATCTCACTAGCGTGCGCCTGCATATACCGCCAACATACAAAAGGGGGGCGTGAGCCCGTCCCGTTTGATGACTCTTCCCATTCAACAAGAACCCTCGGATTGGACATTGTTGACTATTTAACCATTCAAGTCACTATTTCCGCGTCAAGTGAATGTCGAATATGATGGCATCTGTTGCCGGGAGAATCAACACGTATCATGTGGTTCCAAGGTTCGACATCGCAGCTCATGGGGGACCACTCTTCCTCGGCGCGATATTCGAAGACCTCGACTTCGTCTACCCCAGTTTCAATCGTCTTCCGGTACATCGTCCTTCAATTCCCGAAGACCTTCTCTATACTCCAGTTTCACAACAGGGTTTCCAGGAGACCATAGGAAAAATCCGAAGTGGACAATTTGAGGCATGGTTGAAAGCTTTCAGCAGTTTTGTTGGGGGCTCGGCAACCATGTCTGGAGGTAATCACTCTGGGAACACCGTCTCTTGTGACCAGGTGATCACGACTTACTTCGATCCTGACAAGGACTTCCTCTCGAAAGCGCTTGCGATTGAACCGATTCAAGAGTTTCTCGAATCTTCGAGCGCCTGGACTGCGGAACTCTATATGGTCACTGGATTGAAGGTCGCTAGGAATCTCCACTACAACGCAGCGCAATCATCCGAAGGTCAGGCTTCTGCTCAAGCCACAATTTCCGATCCCAATAGCGATGTAACTGCGGGATCCTCCGCAGGTTTTAGTGGAGAGAACAGCCATGAATTAGAGTTCAGTGTCCTAGATGAGATAGTGGTTGGGTACAGGGTGAACAAGTACCGATGTAGTCGGCGTCTTTTCCATTCTTTGAAGGGACGAAAGATCAAGGATGACGGGTTGTTACAAGGGGAGATGATGGGCAGTGGCGACACTTCCAAAGAGCAGATTGAGATCGACTTCCAGGAGGTGGAAGCTTCTTAGCAGTCTTGGTGTTGGTCGATTTAGGAGATTCCCGCCTGCTCGCGGACGGGCACTCTGCTCCGAAGGGATACGTTTCAAAACGAAGTTCAAGTTTGCGAAGCAAGTAACAATGTTATTTTACACACTACTCTATGACTTCATCAGAGTACCTAAACATGTTGTTCGGTGTGTAAAAGCCTGATCCTCTGGAGATGATTGGAAGTCATTCTTCGCGGCTCGCCTCAGTTGCTCATCACCCGTTTTCAAAGTTGCTCCACTACTGCCAGGGCTGGGACAAACACATCTGAGCCGAACATAAGAAAACGATTCTAAGAACTATTGTCGCTGCTGGCGTTCCTGATCAAAGACCGACGTCTTCGCCATGGCAAGTCTGTATCAGAGCCGCTCTCTTCGTCTGTGGGATAGTCGTCATCGGAGTCTCGACCAAAACCGCTTCTCTGTTTTCGCTTCTGAATGGTCGGACATTCGCATCTCCGTGGCGCCTTCTCTATGGCGGCGTCCGCACCATGTCGCAGAAGTAGATCCCGCACCTCCCCTCGAGCCCATGTCAGCGCGGTTCCGACGCTAATGCGTCCTTCCCAACTCTCTGTGTCTAAGTCTGACTCGGCATCCGAAGAATCTGGCGTGTGATCCAACTCACGGCGCCTCCGCTCGCGTTTAGTTGGCAATCTACCGTGTACATGATGCACGATAGGCAAATTCACATCCGCCCCGTGTGCCAGCAAGGTCTTCACGACATCGATATGCCCACGCTCTGCCGCTATCGCTAGAGAGTTAAGCGGTGCGTAACAGGCGTCATGACAAAAACGGTTCCACGCGACGAAAGCGACGCAAGTACACTCTCCTGGCGGGAGATTGTCAAGCTGTGCATTCGGATCGGCTCCTGAGGTAAGAAGCGCTTCGGTGATGGGTTCATTGCCGTTCCGTGCTGCTATCAACAAGGGCCTGCAGCCCCCCTTGCTTGCAAGGTTTGGGTCGGCGCCGTGCTGCAGTAAAAGTTTCACAAAATCCAGTTTACCTTGGCTAACGGCGATGAACAATGGGGTGATGCCTTCCTGACTTGTTGCATTTACGGCGGTACCATTCTGCAGCATGTATTCTGCCAATGCCGCACGACTCTCGTCGGCTGTCTGGTTCTTGTTGATGATGACCTTAAGAAGTGAATCGAGTGCATGATGAGGTTTCGGCAGGAATTCTCCGCCAAAGAGGGTGTCAAATGGGACCATCTCTGCTTTCTTGCTATCGTTTGACGGCGGAGCTCGTTTGATTTCATATTCAGACTGTGCAAGGTCAGCGCCATCTTTATGATCATATATGCGAGGAATATCTCACATCTGAACTCGCTTCGGCATTCTCTCTCGCGCGATGTCTCGCCCAGTGATCCATTTGATGCTTGGCCAAGAACTCCATGGCTGATCGGTGCGTGACTGGGTAATCTGGGTTTGTTGCTGCACCAAACGCACACCCTTCAGCCTGTCCGCCACTGGAGAGCGCCAGCTTACTGTCACCATCCCAAGTGTAGCGGTCATTGCCGCCAACAACCAGATGGAGCGGCGTGATGCCTGATTTATTAACTCTCCATCGGTTCCATTTGGTTCGCTTACGCGTGGGAACCTGGAACTTGACATTCGCTCCGTATGCCAGCAGGATTGCGGTGGTCACGTACGCTTTGGTCCACAATGCGACCAGAACAGGATTCCAGACCAGGTCCTCCAAGTCCGAAGACACGCTCCCGCCGTTTATACTTAATTGGCTTTTCATAGGAACTCCGTGCTTGTCGGGATTCGCTCCTCCTTCCAACAGTGCCCAGCATAGCTCAGCGTTCCCAAGTCTTGCCGCTACCACGAGTGGCATAACTTCCTTGGCTAGCTCCCGTACCATGACGTGTCGCTCAGAGAGGGGGCCGAAGGTGGCTAATGCATGGAAAGCTTTGTTGTAAGAGTTGGTACCGGGGTAAAGGTAAGAAAGCTGTTTGTTGGTAACGCGTCGTGCCCAGTAACTGAGCACCGTTCTTCCGGATGAGTCGGCCGCAAGACTCTCCGATCCTGCTTGCAGAAGATAATTCAAGGTGGAGGTTGCACGGCCATTAAACCCAGACAGGAAATAGTGCATGAGCGCAGTTCGGCCGTTACCATCTCGCTTGTCAGGCTCTGCACCTTCGTCCAAGAGGGTCCTGGTCGCTGTCGGGGATTCTCTTACAGCAAGCATCAGGGGCGTCTTCCCGTCCCCGCACAGTACGTCGATTGCTGATGTGTCGGTTGGAGATGATCGTGCTAGGGACTTTACTGATGTTGAAATCCGAGATTTTCGATGGCGCGGTTGACGCTTTGGGTTCTCTCTCAGTGCCTCATTGAGCTGCTTGAAGGCTTTGTCGGGATGAAGCAGCCAATGCAACGCAGTGTAACCATTGGAAGAGCATACGGTAGGGTCTGCTCCCAAATCTAAAAGGATTCGTATCAAGTCGTGCTCCCAAAGGGTGGCTGCAATCTGCAGGGCGGTCTTGCCGTCATTCCACAATTTACAGTCAACATCTGCTCCGGCCTGGATGAGCCTGATGCACAAACAGGGGACCAAGAACCCCCCTGCTTCCCATAGCTCCTGCGCAAAGACTGCGGCCTTTTCTGAAGACTCTATCCAGTCCGCCAGCGCACCAAACAGGTCGGTGCTTTTCGGTGATGTGTTCTGACCCGCCACATATATCGTCGGGGTAGAAGGGGGCCAGGGTTTTGACCAATTTTTTTGACGGTCCTCTCTCAAATCCTTCCCAGTCCGGGAGCACCATCCGCTCCATCTATATCGGCGGTATAAGATGTGTTCTGGTACGTCGCGCAGCCAATTCAGATCCTTCATGGAAGCCAAAGTCGTGCGAAAAGCGTTGGGTGAAATATCTGTGATACATGTCCAGATCATTGTTGGAATCGGAACATCTGCTGAGAGCATTGATCCTCGCTCCGTATCGCCTTCCTCCAATGCCCGGACTGCTTGATTCGCACTTATCATTTCATATTCCCCGAAAGCCATGTGGAACGCATCGACAAGTTCGTAACCGCCTTCAGCCTCCCAATAAGGACCTTCGGTTTGCGGTCTATCGATATGGGTTAGTGGTGTTTGAGTCTAATATCGTATTCCTTGGTTCTACCTACTTTGGCACCGGGTTTGCATCTTTGAACAGAGCATGGACCTTACTACCCATTGGAAAAAGATTCTGCAGACAGCTTTCTCTCAGAAAGAGTCCATACTGGACGCTGTGCCGACGTTTCTTCTCGTCTGGTGCCCAGACACTGGAGATGACTGCTTTGGGATGAACAGTGCTAGTGTTGATGTACTCATTGAGGGGAAGGAACCAAGCCCAAAATTTGGGCTTGCCAATATCCAGAATTGCGCAATATTTATCGTCCAGCAGAGTCTTTGAAGCGCTGTCACCGCTGAGGATGATGTGTTCATGCCAGTTGAACGCTGCGTACATGAAGAATGGGCGTGGCGAAACGAAATCTTGTATGTCCTGAAACATATCGTTTCCGGCGTTAAGGCTGTCGAATCTGGAACATAGAGACGATTAGTTGAGGTGTCCTACGTTCAGCCTTCGGTCAAAGACTAGAAACTCACATTTCAAGTATTCGTTGGCGGGATATGTCCATGTTCAGGATGTCAAGACAGACATTGGCGCAGACCAGGTTGGCATCTTCCTTCGAAATACAGCCTTTCCACGAAGCTACTTCGTTCGCGTCAAGGCTGCCTGGACTCTGCGCCAATCGATCGAAGGGCGGAGCCATAGCCATGTCATCTGTGGCCATCAAGAACTCCCTCGCTGTCTGATGAAACAAGTAGACCGAGTTCTTGCCGAAGGTTATGAACAGACCACATCGAGCCCGTACCATGCTCTTGAACTCCTCGTCGTCGGCTGTTAGATCGAGCTCGTCATACGACTTCGCCAGACCAAGGTTGCCGCATGACCTCTGTGTGAGAGCATAAATGACTTTGAACTCTGGGATCTTGATTGTTCTTCGCGCTACGAGGATAACGCAGAGAAGCCTCCAAGCGTGTTCCTTGTCTGGGCTGTGGTTCAACATGTTGTTGAACTGGTCCCCAAGTTGTTGGGGGACACCGGCGAGAATTTTGTCAATGACCTCTTCTGTCGCCTCTCGGTTCATTCTCACATCTGAGCGCAGCATCTCAAACGCCATTCGAATGGCCAAGAAGGACCTTGTCCGCACGTTCGTCCTCATAAGCCTTTCCAAAAGCAAAGCTTCAGTGTTTCCGTCGAGATGCTTCTCCTTTGCTATTTCCTTGACTTTCAGTCGAATGACACTGCGAATGTCAGACTGAACCGTGGCATTCTCGCCTACTAGATGACTGGTCCTTGGAGACCTCAATAGTTCGGTGAACAGATGGGTTTCTTCTTCCCACGGACGAGAAGATACGACCACCTTTAATCGAGAAGGTGTTTGAAGAGAAGTGCCAAACACACTTGATAAGTCGGTCAAAAATCGCTTGCGGCCTTCTCCAGCGCACTCATCGAATGCATCAAAAATGCAATAGACGTCGCGTTTCGCTTCAGCAGCCATTCTTGTGATGATCTGCCACATGACCTTGGTCTGTTGATTCATTGCGTCCCCGTGCTCTTTCTGTGGCGCCCGAGCATGTTGCACGAGTGTGTGATCCTGCGACAGCAACTGATAAACCACGGTGCTGAGGGCATCATCGTAGTCGCGGAGGCTGTCATCGTCATCCTTGAAGAAGAAGTACGACACTAGTGGAGGCTCATCGGTCGCTTGAAGAGTATCAATGAGCGTTCGCATGATGGTCGATTTTCCACCTCCTGCCTCTGCGGTGACGAGCAGCAGGTGCGACTCTTTGGAACGTTGAAAGGCTTGATACACCGGATGGTGGAAGAACCACTGGCCAGTGCCTTCTGCACAGGCATCGTTTCTGTCTTTCTGAAGAATGTAGTTGATTTCGGTGTCGAAGGCTTTCAAATACTTTGAATCTTCAGCTGGATTGCTTCGGGCTCTAGCTCGTGAAGCTGTCGTACGTTGAGAGCCATGGGAGGCACCGGCCTCTGTATTTGCGGTCGGTTCAGACATTGCAGGACCAGCTCTTATGAGGCCAATCAGTGAAAATTAATGTACCTAGGAAAGTATCTCAAAGTCTTAGGTATATAGATTGTCAGGTTCAAAGGTTTCAAGCATGTCCGCATGAACGTCGTTGACGCGGACGAGGACGAAGGCAACTAAATTGCTGCCTGCACTTCCCCACATGTAAGCAGCCCAGCTCTTGGATGGCGAAAACCATCGGACGAAGGATGGCCCGGATGGTACTTTTGCAACATGAGACTGAATATTTCATCGCTTGCCACCCCGCAGTCAGATCATTATTAGTGTGGGATCTCCGATGACATATGGTACCAGTAAGGTAGCGAATGGAATGCGGCAGCGACAGCCAGCGCATGCCCACTTCTGCACCACAACCAGTCAACACTATCAGCCTCGTTCTTCCTTTCAAGTCAACTGATTAGCCTCCACTTCTCAGTCAATCAACAAAAGAACAAGACACGTGGAAGACTGCTAGGTGTTTCTTATCCACCCTAAGTGACAACTGAAGACGACAAACCTTTTGGAGCGTCAATTTAGGCAGTATCGCATAAAAAGGTACTAGCCGATCGTTCGCTAAGCTCTATCTGCTTTGACACTTTACCCTTCAAGTTTCAGAGAGCCTCAGCTTCGATCAAAAGAGTGTCTTCTCTGGGGCTTCTGCTGTAAGGGTGATACAAGATTTCTTGTTGCTTTGTGAAAGTCGGCTGCAATCTGCCATTTGTCCTTGCTTTCCAAATGTCCGCCACGCTTCGATTAGTCACAGTCTCTTTCGGGCTCTAGGGAAAGGGCGTTTGCTTAGAAACATGCGGACATCACTTCTTTATCTCGGGAAATTTTGGTGAGGCTGTAACCGCTCTAGGGGGGGGTGGTTACAGAGGCAATTGACGTGGGATTGCTTTGGCATCTTGAAGATAGATGGAGTAATTGGTTGTGAGCTTCGAATGTTTGTAGAGGATTGAATTGGCCACTGCTTATCTTTAAAACACTCATCAACAAAGGCTGAGCCTTTCGGCCGGAGATCAAGGCGGCGCACTTTCCTCCTTGGTGAAACCTAGCTGACGATCGCAACGCCAGAGTTGCCAAGGCTCTTAGTTGACAGAAACCTTTACGACAGGTCGCTTAATTGACAACATTCGCTTTTGGCAGCTTTTTTCTCGGCACCTACGGCTGCTAGCGCAATGCCGACTACAGTGGGCAGATGGCAGCGTCGGATTGGTGCCCTCATGGAGATTGCTTCTTAAAAAGCTTGGCGCTCGGTCTTGCATCTGCCCGAAATTATTCCATGTCGCTTTACGGGGTAGTTCATGACGGGGGCATCAGGTTGCAGACACGGACACCTTGCATTATCTAAAAATGATCTCATGAAAACGAACCCTACAATTCATGGATTCTTCTCCACGAGTATATAAGTCGTCACTGATTTATAGTGAAGTCGCGGGTTGGTGTAACAGTAGGCGGAGTCGTTCAACTCATCCCACAGGTCTGCCGACGCCAACATGAGGGGTTCCCGAACTCTCATCCTCGCCGCTGCGAGCCACGCGGCGGCTCGTCTCACGACCGGAGAGAACTCAACCCACCTAACCCTTGCAAACGACCGCCTCTCCGTTGTCCTCACGAAATCCAGCGGGCACATCACCGACCTCACCCTCGACGGCCAAGACCTCCTGGGTCCTCTGAATGGCAACCGCGGCAAGGGTCCCTACCTCGACTGCTCATGCACGCCCTCAGGTTTCTGGACGCCAGGCGGAACGGCCTCGCTGCAGCTCATCAATGGCACCGACTCAACAGGGAGCCCGTTCGGCGGGCTCATCATGTCCGACAAGTTCGCCGCTACAAATCAGACACTGTCGCAGTACTTCTTCCTCCGCGGCGAAGAGACTGGGTTGCATGCCTTCTCGCGCCTGACGTACTTTAACGAAAGCAAGCCGCTCCTCCGTGATCTGGGCGAGCTGCGCACGCTGTTTAGACCTAACACGCCGCTTTGGACGCATTTCTCCACCAGCGAGGGCAACTTCGGGCCGCTACCAAAGGATGCTACATTCTCCCAGGCCGTGACGGTGCAAGATGCCACGACATATGTCGGCGGTGTGCCCGATGACCCATATACCGAGCAATACTCGGACTACTTCACCAAGTACACACTATCAGAGTCCTGGCGCAACCACGACGTCCACGGACAATTCAGCGACGGCTCTACCAGTGCTGATGGGAGCACGTTCGGCGCGTGGCTGGTTCACAACACGATGGAGACATACTATGGAGGCCCGCTTCACTCGGACTTGGTTGTTGACGGAATTGTGTACAATTACATGGTGTCGGGTCACCACGGCGCGCCGATGCCGAACATCACTCACGGGTTCGATCGTACCTGGGGGCCGCAGTTTTATTATTTCAACAAAGGCGCCCCGGAGACGACAGTGGCCGAGTTGAGAGCTGATGCGGTTCAGTTTGCGGACGCAGAGTGGAACGAGGCGTTTTACGACAGTATTGCGGAGTATGTTCCTAACTTCACTCCGTCGACGCAGCGGACTGTGTTTGAGGGCACTGTACAGCTTCCAGAGGGTGCGAAGCGACCAATTATTGTGTTGTCGGAGAATAAGCAGGACTTCCAGCTCAATGTTTTCAACACAAAGTCTCTTCAATACTGGGCTGAGATCGACGAGAGCGGAAATTTCAGAGTACCCCGCCTTGCTGAAGGAACCTACAGAGTCACCGTCTACGCGGACGGTGTGTTTGGATGGTACATCCAAGACGACGTCGAAATAACCAAAGACACTGCGACGACCAAGCCTACATTCGAATGGAAAGAGGAGAGTGCGGGCGAGGAAGTCTGGCGAATCGGCGTCCCCGACAAGTCTTCGGGAGAATACCTCCACGGATACGCCCCGGACACCTCCAAGCCTCTTCAACCAGAACAATACCGCATTTACTGGGGCAAGTATGATTACGAGAAAGATTTCCCCGAGGGCGTCAACTTCCAAGTTGGCCAGAGCGACGAGGCACAGGACCTGAATTACATCCACTGGGCATTCTTCCCCGCCAAAGGTAACCACCTCCGGGAGGAGAACTACTACGACAACGTGAACAACTGGACCATCACCTTTGACCTCACCAAAGACAAGCTCGACGCCGCCAAAACGGCAACTTTCACCGTGCAGATTGCCGGGACCAAGACGGCGAACGGGAATGCCAAGTGGACTGTGTCGGGCCATCCGTACAGCAACCTGCCGTGGACGGTGAACTTCAACGACCTGTATGAGTCAACGTGGGTCATCCCGTACTGGCGCAGCGGATCGTGTGGCGTGAGGAGTGCTGTCGCGTGCCAGAATATTGAGAATAAGTTCACTTTCTCTACGGAGGCGCTGAAAGAGGGGCGGAACGAGTTGACGTTGAGTCTGCCGTTCAATGCAAGCAGTGTAGAGACTGCGCTTCTGCCGGATGCGTTGTATGTTCAGTATGATGCGCTGAGGCTGGAGCTTGCTTAGACTTTAGCAGCCAGGATGTGAATGTTGAAAAGAAACCGTCGTGGGATCTCACGAATCGAATGATTTACTTCTACGTTATTGCTGAATTGTTTGCTTGCTTGCTTTTTATGGCCTGTTAAGTGAAGGCTAAATGCGGACACTTGTATCTGATGGGAGAAGTGTTCTTCCAAGGAGCATCTCATCGGGAGCTTAGACAGCAGGCCCGGGACACGAGCCAATCACCAGCTAGCGGTGAGGCTGATCGTCCGACTCCCGCCCCGGCATTTCTAGCGTTGCAGTCGGCACGGCAGTCGGGACGCACGCCGGTTGGCACGGTTGTTGCAACCCCTGACGCCGGAGGTAGAGGAGCGTTGAAGATGCTCCGAACGGGATGGGAGATGAAGCTGTGATGATGACCGTGAGGAAGTCACAAGGTCCTCGAGGACGACATATCCCCCGGGCCTTCGACCGAAGCTCTTTTCGTCCCTGCCCTCGCTGAGCATAAGATGGCCATCATCAATCGAATTGTCATGTTGATCCCTAGAGTAACAGATCCATCAAGACCTTACACGAAACCAACTGACCAAACCTCACAATGAATCCCTTCGCCATCTTTCTCACCCTCACAGCCATCTTCACCTCCACCCATGCCAAACCCACCATCCCCTCCACCCCCAGCCTCCCCACCCCTCGCTCCTCACCAGTCTACGAAGCCTACCTCTTCGTCTACTTCGTCCGCAACTCCATAGGCGGCGAAAACATCTTCCTCGCCGCCTCCTCCCCCGGCGACATCCTCACCTACACCCCCCTCAACGCCTCCTCCCCAATCCTCACCTCCTCCAAAGGCACCCTCGGCCTCCGCGACCCGTTCATCACCCGCGCCCCCACCGGCGACAAATTCTTCCTCCTGGCAACGGACCTCTCCATCGGGCGCGGCATGTCCTTCACCGACGCCCAGCGCGTGGGGAGCAGGCACATCGAGGTCTGGGAGTCGCCTGACCTGGTGCACTGGTCGGAGCAGCGGCATGTGCTGGTCGCGCCGCCCGAGGCAGGCAACGCGTGGGCGCCGGAGGCGTATTTTGACAAGGGGTCGGGGATGTGGTTCGTCTTCTGGGCGTCGAGCCTTTATGATGAGGATGATGTGGAGCATACGGGGAAGTCATATAATCGCATCCTCTACGCGACGACGAGCGACTTTGTGGAATTCAGCGAGGCGCGGATGTGGCAGGACGCCGGCGGTTCGCGGTATGATTCTACCGTTGTCGAGGTGGACGGGGTGTACCACCGCTTCACCAAGGACGACTCCGGCAACGCGACAGGGTGCCGGGACATAATCCACGAGAAGTCGAGTAATCTCTCCGCAGGCCTGGGAGGATGGGACGTCGTCGCGAGCTGTATTTCCACCACTGCGGGTGTGGGCGAGATCGAGGGCCCGGCGGTGGTGAAATCGAACCCGGGCGATGTGAATGGGGAGAAGTACTTTTTGTTCGTGGATGAGTTTACGGGGCGGAGGTATATCCCGCTTGTAACGGATGATATTGCGGATCCGGACTGGAAGCTGGCGGGGGAGGGATGGGTGATGCCCCCGAGTGCGAGGCATGGCGGGGTGATGCCGATTACGGCGGCGGAGCGGGAGGCGCTTTTGGAGGCGTATCCGCCTGGAGAGTGATGGTTTTGCTGCTTTGGCGCTTGGTCGTGTTGGTGTGAAATAAATTGTCGAACTTTCCTTCCTTGGTATTGTAATCCGTAGCTGTGTAACAAAAAACACTTTTTCTCTCCAAAATTTGCCTGCAGAGCCAATGTTCGGAGGCGCAGTCCATGAAATCGTCCTGATGGAGTCGAAGAAAATCAGGATTGACGACGTTGAAAGAATGTCAAGATGCTGTTCAACACAACAAAGACTTTCTTCACCGACGAGGCCAACAACACCACCAGAACACCCGCATACCCATCCAAACACAGGTTCTTTGTCCGCCAACCCAGTCTTCCACCTCGACCCGCAAGACCCTGAACAATGATATTCACCGCACAGGAGGAGGGCGATATATCTGCGCCGAAAACCTCCCCATTCCCTTGGCCTCATCACTTCATCCAGTCACCCTCCGCAATTCAACCCATCTCAAATCATCCCATCTCTTCAAATCCCCAAATCAGCCAACCCGCCGCCATGTGCTACAAAGTCCACACGCACACCCTCTCCTGCGACGTCCGGCCCATCATATCATCCACCAAAACACACTACGTCAACCCCTACGAGACACCGGCTTCCTGCGCCTGCCCGCTCCCGCGCTCCTCCTCCTCGCATGCCGGCCGCTGCCCCTCGCACGGCTGCTGCAGCCTCTCAAGCACCCTCCACCGCTGCCGCAGGTCGTGCCGCCGGCCGACGCATTATCACCGCTACGTCTGCGACCACCCGCCCCCTTCATCCTCTTCCTCATCGCGCCGTCATTCCTACAGCTACTCCCGCCCACCAACGCCCATCCCATCGCACAACCCCTGGCGCCGGCTGCCCACCTTCGACCGCGACGCGGACTTCCAGACCGCCGAGTCGGGGGACTTCAAATTCGCCATGTCGGAGCTGCTCGACATCGGCCGGATCCTCCTGCACGCGGAGGCGGAGCTCGAGAAGGGCCGGCAGCGGATCGAGAGGGAGCGGCGGCGGCACGCGGCGTCGCATGGCGGGGCGTGCGGGAAGGTGCTGGATGCGTGGGAGTGCGGGTGGACGCGGCGGATCGCGCTGATGGGCGCCGAGGCGGATGATTTGAAGCTGAGCACGGAGATTTTGGCGGATTGCTGGGTGAAGTATGTGGGTTTGCTGCGGAAGTATGAGAGGATGGGGCAGAGGAGGGTTAGTGGGATCCTCGAGGAGCCGGCGGCGACGGAGGAGAGAACGAGTAAGAGGCCGAGTGATCGGGGTAGTGAGCAGACGACGCGGTATCGAAGTGAGGATCGTCCAAGGACTCAGGGGCGTCACCGGAGTGAGGTGAGGTTTGCGAGCGGGGAATATCGTCATGGTGAGGATCGGATCCAAGTTGAGGAAGAGAGGCCTCGAAGGCATAGTCGGCGGGGAAGCTGGGGTGGCGAGGACCGTAGTCGCGATCGAGCGTGGGATCGTGAGAAGGAAAGCCGGCATGTCGCCCGTGACAATGTCGTGGATGATCGACGATCCCGTCCAAAGACATACGTCGTGGGAGATCGCCGAACCTACCGGGGGCCATCGAGAGATGAGCGACCGCGAAGCTGGTGGAGGCTGTGAGTTGAGTGGATGAAGTGAAACTCTCAGTCATAGCCGAGCGCGGGCGCCGGATGAAGAAATGGGTTTGATTAAATGGATATATCTAAGTCAGTGATATCTAATGCTTATGCTTTTGCCTCCATGCATGATCGATAACTCCGAGCTCGCTGTAATGCTAGGGATAGATAGGATGATTTCACCTCGAGGAGAGGCTTTAGTACACCAGCTTGAAGTCAACGTCCGACTTTCCAACCATGAGGGTATCCGGCAAGGGTAGTTGAGCGTAAAAGGGGTTCGGGCGGAAGGTGACTTCCTTGAGGTTCGGGAGCTTCTCCTTGCTTCCAAAAACGAGCTTCCGCAAGGCGTTCTGAATGCCGCTTTCATACTGTTTGCGGGCCTGGAATCCCAGCTTGTCAATTTCAACGTCGTGCCACAGCTCTGCCAGGTCGAGTATTTCTAAGGATTGCGGCAGGCTTCCCAAGACGTCGAACTTGTCCATCCTCTCCGGCTTGCCAAACAAGATGCCGATGTCGAGTTTGACGTTTCGCAGCGCCTTCATCTTGGGTAAGCAGGTGAGAGTGCCGTCTCCACCGACATGCTGGGAGAAGTTGGCGGCCAAGATGCCCTCAAATGAAAACGTCTCGAGGGTTTCGGCAACAAGACCCAGAGCCGTGTTGAGGTTATGCTCGCCGTCGGCAGCCTGGTCGGAAACGCCAGAAGGACTCATCTCGAGAAGCTTCAGATTGGGGCACAGAGCACAGATGGCGTGCCAGCCTGAACCCCACATGCTGCTGCGGACGAGCCGTACCTCTTCAACATGCTTCCAGCTGCCGTCATCGCCCCATCCGTCACCTGGCGGGAGGGCTGCTGGTCGGAAATGAGCAGATCCCAGCTCCACGGCCTTGAGATTGGGCAGCCTCAGTAGACATGGCAGCTCGCGGCGGGGCCAGAAAGTCGCCCCGGGAAAGTCGGGCATGGGCTCCAGCATGATACGGGTGAGTGAGTTGAGAACTCGGGGGCAGCCTTCGTCGGGTTCGATGTCCGGAGTAAGAATATCCTTGAGCTTCTGGTACTCGCCAGCGGCGAAGGGCATGCGCATGTGGAGGGTGCGCAAATTTGGCGTCGAGTAGAGAACGAGGGCAAAAACGATTTGAACGACTTCGAGATCCGTCTTGGCTTCCCGCATGAAGGCCTTGATGCGGTCCGGGAATCGGGACGACTCTTCCACTAAGTGGCGCCAATGGGTACGCTTGTACGGACATAGTACGTCGGTGGGATAGTGATCGCTGCCCAGACACGAGACGTATGAGAATATGCGCATGTTTGCGCCAAGCTCTGGCCGTTCTAGGAGAGTCTGCAATAGCGATTGAAGACGTGACCGGCCCCATAAGTAGACCGTCTGGTAAAGAGACGGGATGGCGAGATCCGACAAGCGGCGGCAGACGAAGGCGAGTCGGTACAGGGCGACGCGATTGCTCACGACGACTCCATCGGGATCGGTGTAGGCTGTGAAGGGGATGTCCAAGCCGTCAAGAGGTGGTGTCAAGTGTCCGACAATCTGGAGCAGAACCTCGTCGGGGAGGGAGAGCAACGTTTTCGAAGTCATGATGGGCGGGTGTCGGTGGTGAAAACTTGGGGTATCGTCGAAATGGGGCGAAGGCGGGCAGGTGAGATATTAGATCTTGATTAAGCGGTGTCGTATGCGAGAATGAGACAAGTCGAGCCCGGTGACACGTGAGATGAAAAGCCGTATGTACAGACTTTGAAGACGACGTGTGCCCAGGCGTGTCTCAGCCAAAATGGCGATTCGTGGGGTAGAGTGAGCGAGTGAAGAGCGAGGTGGTGACCTTATGTAAAGCGGCGGACTCGCTTGGCGCAGGTCCAGCGACAGCAAAGTCTGCAGATGGCCAGGTAGTTAAAGGGATGCAGGGTTGGACGCAGGAAGCTGGAAAGTGGGCAAGGGAAGAGAAGAGGAGGAGAAGATGAGACGGGCGCGTGGCGTAGCAAGATTCCCCCAGGTTTTGCCCCGTGGCTCTCCACTCTCTGCTTTCCGCACCCAGGCTCAGCAACAACGATGACCCCTTTGACGATCCGAATGCGGCGACAATTTGGCAGCGCTGCGGAAGGGGAAAGGGGGCCAGATTGCGGATTGCAGAATGCGCATGCGAGGAAGAATGTCGGGGTAAATATGGGTGAGTGTGGGTGGGATTTCTATTGTCCCGTCACGGTGTCCAATTGACGTGGAGCAGTCCCTTGATCCCGTCTTCTGCGAGCGTGCCGCCGAGTAATAGCGTAATACGTACTGCTGGAGTTTCCAATGTCGCCGTCACTTGGAAGAAGCGTCGGATTCATGAGAGACAATGTACCTGGCACATCTCAGCCCCAGCAGATAGCGCAGGCCGTTACCCTCGGCATTCCAGGCATACAGCCATGGCGATGCCGGCGTCGAGATGAGACTTTTTTTTTTCTCACGGTGCATTTGTTGCGGCATCGGGTTGCATTTTGGACTTGACGTTGCCGGAGGCGCTCCCGCTCTTCGGCTATCCAGGCTGGGCAGGCATCTCGACACCCTGTTTTGATGCCTGTGACCCTGGGTCTGGGCAGTGCGACGGCGAAGAAAGCATCCATGTGGTTGGTTCAGAGGGTTGCGACGCATGGCCCAGAGCTGATGTCTGCGAACGAGCCGATCGGGAGGTGGCACCCGAAAGGAAGAGTGCCTCCAGGGCTCTACCGGTCGGATGAATCAGAGTCGCATTCGAAGGAAGAGACGGCCGCCGAGGCACACTCATCTCGCACGCTTCAAGGCGGCGTGGCAGCAAGACGTAAAGAAGGGCCGCCAGTGTCGAGTCGAGGTGAGGGGGAGGGGCAGACAGAAAAGAAAAAAGGATAAAATAACGAACAAAGTGGGGGCGGACAGGGCTGGGTGTGAAGCGAACGATTGGCGGGAAGGCGCGCCAACATCGGCGGTCCCCTGCTCCTTTCCCCCCTTAGGTTGAAGGCATCCCTGCCTTACCCGGAAAACCAGGCCTTGCATCGTGACTGGCTGCCAGTTTCAACTTCCTGCCTTTTGAGCAAGTTTGGCCCACCGTTCGTAAACCAGTTGCAGGCGGTTGCAGTTGCAATGTTGGCGGGGAAAGGCGCATTCAAGCAATGCAGGAAGCAGTTATGGCAGTTGCAGGACGAGAAACTCGCAAGTCTGCATTCAGGTACAGCAGCGTTTTATTTACAGCGAGGGAGCCACTGAAGAACACCACCGGAAAAGATGTTCACTGCGAACACTGCGAACACAGAGAATGGCCGACAGGTATCGCTTGCACAGCAGAAACAGCTTGCAACCAATACCCAGCATTGGCCAAGCTTATTATGGGAAATGATCCAATTTATCACGCAATGGCAGTCCGGATCGACGTGTTTGTTTGCAATCTGCCTGGGTTATGCATGCTGCGGTGCTCCTTCTCCTGCTTGAGGTGTTGGTGGCTGCTCCTGATGTGTTCCTGCTGTGCTCCGTGAGGCAAGTGCGACGACGCCCTGTGCCTGCCCTGTCCTTCCCTTTTTTTTCTTCCTTCTTTCCTTCCTCCTATTCTTCGCTGACTGTTGGCCTCCCTCCTTCCTGCTTACCTAACGTTCCGGAGTCTGCACAGACCACATCCTCCTTCACCTGACAGGCCCCACCGCTCGCGTGCCCTTCAGCCTCAGGCATGCACACGTTCTCCAAGCTGCCCCCCCAGGCATCAACTGCCCAAATGGTCCTCGTGCGTCTGGTTCCGGCGTCTCTCTCACATTTTCCCCCAGGGCCTCCCTGCCCCCCGCTGCCAACATGATTCTCCAAACCCGAGAGATCACACCACTTTCCGGGCTCTTACGGATAATTTTCGACAGGGATCCCCACGGAAAGCCCCTCACCGACAGCTTGGGATGCGCCGCAATCGACCTTTCGCCTTGACGACCACGACGACGACACGCCCTCAAACACGATACACTTTCCCACTCTTCGTCTGCCCTCGGATGCGACCCCTTCTAAGCTTGCTGCGACAGTGCCGAAGCGAGTCCGTCCGACCCTTCTGACTTCAAAGTTGCAAGCCCATGTGTCGTCTTTGAAACTTGGGACCAGCTGATTCTAGACAGAAGCTTGTTTCTTCGTCTTCCGTCTCTTTGGTCTAGCCTCCAACGCTTGCCTAGGATGACTCTGTTAGTCGCAAAGGATCAAATCGAGGCCGGTTTCGCTGCCATGTTGACCGTTCGGCCAATTGGCTGTGCAGATTCAGATCTATCGGTTTCCCAGCCCCAGCAGAAATCGGCCGGGGAAACTGTCTTCAACGAGTCAAAGTCCACATGGCCGAGGCACAATCACCTGCATCCGGGGATGTGTTGGGGTCCACGGACATTTCCTTATCAGATTACTGCTCTGTCTCCCGTACTATTGGTACACCGGTATCTGGTCTAGACTCAGCTGGCCCTCCGCATCCTCGGAGCGTCCTCCGGCATTGAGCCGGCGTTGAATCCCCACGCTCACCGAACCCCCGAGATATCCTGTCAGACCTGTCAACGGCTATCATTCCACCCGATTCTGTGCAGCCAAGAGACTCGGCTCAATACAGGTTCTCAGTCTCTAAGTTGGGGCAACTTCGAGATGTCTCGCACCCATCACTCGCCTGCTGAATGACGTCTCGAGTTGATCGGTCCTTTTGACCAGACGTTAGTCCTCCAACGGCTCATAATTATCATCGCATCCTGAGTTCGTTCTGGTCTCATTATTATTGGAAAGTTCCCCAACCTTCAACATCCTGATCCGTTTACGCAGGACGACCGGATTCAATCGCCCGACCTCCAAATCGTCATCGGTTTCCTCCGCCGGACTGCCGTTAGTGTCTTCCGAATCTCCCCTGGCGCGTTCAGTCTCCGACAAGCTGTGGGAGGCTTTGCGCTTCCTCGGCCTCAATCCCTTGCCTGCCCGCTCCTTGCAGAGCCTGCCCATAAGGCCCGGCACGCTTCCTTTGGCAAGGGCTCTCATCACCTCCAGCGCCTCGTCTTCCGTCTTTCCATCCGCCAGCATCTGCTTCATCTTGTCCCAGAATGGCTTGCGCCGAGTGAACCATGACCGGCCATATGTGTCGTTGCGCCACTTGGCTCGATACTTTACTTCCAACTGCTCGACGGGCGCCTGACCATGAAGACCATGCCGGTACTCCGCCCAAAGCTCCTCTACCGTATCAGGTGTCGGTTTGAACTTGAACAAGGGCTTCTGGTTGCCGCATTCGTCTGTGATGGTCAAGGGACTGCAATACTTTGGGTTGTCGTACGGGTTGTGAGGCTCCGTTACGTCTTGCTGTCTCGAGTCTGCGCTTTTACCAATCTTCCTCGCGGCCTGGTTCAGTCGACGAAGTGAAGAAGGAACCTCAGCCCGAGGCGCCTTTTTGCCAGTGCTTCTCGTCCTCTGTGGCTGTGTGGGTACTGCTGTCGCTATCGGCTCCGGCCCTTCATCAATGCTCGCCTCGCTTTCGGTCACCGTCACTTCCGCTCGGGCCGGGCCCTGACCCCATCCCGGAGCAGTGGGGGCCGTCGCCGGCGGCGTCGCAATCGGAGGTGCCGGAATCCTCGCCTCGTTCGTCGCATCCGCTGCTGAAAGAATCCCTTCTCGACCCAGCATCTCTCCGATGCGCATGCCGGTCACTTTCTGTGCATCCCAATCAGTCAGCATCAAACTCTCGCCTTCGTCATACCCAAACCTAACGCACCGGGATGACATCCACCAACAACCTGCGCTGAAGCTCCCACTTCCCTTCAAACCCAACCTGCCACTTGCGTATCTCCTCGCGCCATTCCTCTTGTCTTCTTTGGATCTCCTCGTACTCGCGAATGTACTTTTTCTGCAGCTCGATCACGATCTTGGCGAGCTCGTTCTCGGTCTCGGGTGGCGGTGCGTCTCCCTGCGCGTGCGGTGGCGGTGCAATGCCCTCGTTGTTGTGAATGTCGTCGTCGCCCTCGCTGTCGGAGTAATCCACGAGCCGCACTCGTCCCGCGGTTATCATGTTGTGCCTGGCGCAGTTGTGAGAAGTTGGTTATCTGAGTAACGATTTGACCAGCTGCGGCCGATGGTAAACTCGCGCCTGATGCTAATGGCTGGATGATATCTTAGATGTCCCACGTCTTCCACAGACGACGTGAAATTTGTGGAACTTTCAGCGAAGTCCTAAGAACCGCCCTGTCTCGACTAGGCGTCTTATTATATTGCATGTCTTAACTGGCGTAAGGACCAACAACTCGAGACATTGACTAATGTCGCTTCTCCAAACATCTTTGTTGAAATTGTATCCAAACCGTTTTTGATTTTGTTTGTGTCTACAATCGTCCATTGTTCGCCCATCCCCAATGTTCCTGACATGGTAGTCGAGATTGGTCTATGCGTCAGGAGTGAAAGGGCGATATGCAACGGGAGATGCCCCTTGGCGTGTTTGCTATGTAGGTCCTGAGATCTTCGGCATATCTACCCGCTAGGAGTGTCGCATTTGGTTCGTTAGCTGGTCCCTATTGTCATGCAGTCACGGGATGTGTGCTGGGTAGTTGGTGGTTTATGATCACCGACTACAGGTCGATCAAACATCCAGCCCTCTCTGCGCTGCTGCTGGACAAACAGCCATGTAGACGCAATGCTATCCGAAGGTATTAATACTAGGCTCATTCCAAAGTCGATGTCAAGGCGAATTCGACAGATGAGTCGAAAGGTAGCGTGGCTTCGCTGATGGCTTCGAAAATCGCAGTTGAGAGTTGGCGGCGTTCGGTTGACCACGAAAGCTCTGCGATTCCACAGCGTATCAGCTGCAGCGCAACTTTATTGAGGCCAATGGGCTTCCAGTAGGCAGCAATATGGGAGAAGCAGAGGGCTACGAAATCGGTGTGAGGGGATGTAACATGTTTGCGATGGTATCACAGCTGTGGATGCAATCTCTGTCCAGGGAACTCATGCCCGTTGGATCCTGGTTGAGGGTACTCCTACCAGCGGCAGAATCTACGTTCTGCTCTCAACTTGAGATTTGGGACGAGTTGGTCACACAGGTTTTGCGGTGGAAAACCGCACAGATGTGACTCTTTCTTACCAGAGCGTATTTCAATACCTGACAGAGTTACCTTGAGAGTTAGTTGGTACGATGCCAGAGTAGATGCAACATGAAATCAACAGAAAGTTTAGTTCAAGCCGGCTTTTGTGAAATATCAGTACATTACAGCCTATATACTCCTGATGCTTAGTAGACCGGGAGAAGCTGGATAACAGAACAGCCCCAAAGAGGCCTCTGACCCCACCCAAAGAAACTCAGGATCGCGTCGTCTCCTTCCTGGCAGACCATGAAAGCGCCATTAAAGTCCGGGCCCATCTCTCCGGGATAGTACACGCCCTTGTCATTGAGAGTGAGACCCGGGGTACCGTCTGAGCACCTGAGCTCCACGGGTCTGCCGCTCGGTACCATCGCCGGCCCGCGCCAGGGTACGACCATGCCGGCAAACTGAGGCGAGGTGTTGTCGAAGTAGACACCAATGGTGTTGTTGTTGGCGTAGAATGTGGTCCCTTGGTTCTCGGGGACCAGGACGACGATGGCTTGGCACTCGTCGCCGGAGACGTAGTTGAGCTCGTGGTCGTGAACATTAGGCCCGTTCCCTGGGGAGTCGGGATAGAGCATGTTGGCACGGAGGCGAAAACCGTCGGTGCCGTCGGAGGCTCTCGCGGTGAGGCTGGCTGCTGTGGCGGCGACAGCGAGGAACGCCGTTTGAAGGAGGGTTTGCATAATCATCTTGAAGGTGCGGGGTGGATTATAACAGATCTCAAGGTTGATCCGGGGTACGTGTCTTCGGAACGAACATGAGATAGGGATGAAGCTTCACTGGTGAGAAGACTCAAGACTTTCCGTGGGATTTCGGTGCTATTTATGCTGATCTTGGATCTAATTATGTGACGTTCCTCGATGTGGTAATGTGAAGTCATCTCAATATTGTATCCCCGCACTCATACATCCGCTTTCCTAGCTGCTGCGCGATATCTACAAGATGACGGGCTTACTATGCCCTATTCAACTCGGAACTGCCTATAAAGGACTCGAAAACAGTTCATTTTCGATGAATAGTCTGCGGTCGGGCGCCTGCCAAGGCTGACGTGCCTTAACAGGACGCTGTCTAGCTCGTATCCTCGAAGCCATATTACGTGCATACGCCGTAAGATCAGACATACGTAAGCGAGGGCAACAAAGGGTATAGCGAGCAATCTGCAAAGCAAATACGAAAAGTTTTGCGTAATGAAGCCACGAGTTGTAAGTTGATCGACAATTGTGTAGGTAGCTGGAGCCCAGCAGGCTACTTGTCAATCCAGGTGACAAGCAGTATGCCAGTGTCAATCCCTTCAGCCCAGGACGGAAAACATGGTCTCAGCTGGGAGGTCTCTAGAGCTGAAACCAACTCTGAAGGTGAACTGTCCGCCAGGAATAACCCAGTCCTGTTCAACAACGTCCCATAAGCTCAGATCCCTCCGCAACACCCCAAACTCGACGTCAGCACTAGCACCCGACTCAATCATAACCTTCTCAAACCCCCTAAGCACTTTTTGCGGGGTTCCTTCCGGAGCTCCTATGGGATAAGACAAGTAAAGCTGTGGAACGGCATGCGCAGACCGGTCGCCCGTGTTTGTGACCTTGGCTTTGACGGTGACAAGCTCGTCCCATAACTGTGGGTTTCCACCAGGCTGTGTTTTCAAGGATGCATCTGGCCGAGCCGTCACCGAGCTGTTCCCCTTCACAAGGCTGACGTCGATTTTGTTGGCTTCAATGGCAAAAGTGGTGTATGTCAATCCAAAGCCGAATTCATACAACGGCTGAATATTCTGGGCGTCGTAATGGCGGTAGTCAATGAGCTGGCCCTCTGTGAAGTCGGCCTGCCAGGCCAGGGGGTCGGAAACAGGTCCAGTGATGTTGACGATTGGCGGGCCAGCATCGGCTTCGTTACGCGGAACAGTGTACGGAAGACGTCCCGAGGGAGCAACATCACCCCAAAGAAGATCGACGATTGAATTCCCGCTCTCCTGGCCGGGGTAGTGCGCCAAAAGAATTGCTCCGATCTTGGTGTGGTTTGCCCATGGCATGGTGTTGACTCCGCCCGAGTGTGTAACCACGATAGTGTTCCCGCAGAAGTCAGCGACGTTGTTGATTACAGCGGTGGAGTTTCCGTCGAGTTCGAAGGAGGTGCGGTCGAAGCTTTCGCTGGCAAATGTCTGTTGGAATACGACGCAGATCTCGGGTGGGGGATAGATTCCCCTGAAGTCGTTCTTCGCCAGGAGCTCGTTGTTAGTGGCGTAGAGTACCTCGGCGCCCGTCTCTGCGGCCTTGGCTTGGATGGCTCTGAGTGGTGAGACGATGTATGATGCGCGGCCTGTGCCGGAGCCGCCGCCGATGATCATGGTACCGGTGTTGATGCTATCGGGGACTTCGGACGGGCGGTAGAACCCGTCGGTCATGTCCCCTGCATCGTTCCCGAAGACGCCGATGATTTTGGGGCTGCGCAAGGGTAAAGTGTTGTTGTTCTTGACGAGGACTGTGCCGGCGGCGCCCATCTCGCGGATGACCTTTGCGTGGTCGCCTCTTACATCCCGGCCATGCTCGAAGACAAAGTCATCAGGGAGGAAACCGCCAGCTTTAGCAGCACCGAGACCAACCTCTTGGATGAGGGTCACCCATCTGAGTGCTGGGTCTGCAGTGGGATAGTCTTCGGCATCTTGACCGAGGAAGTAGTACGGTGTCATGATGTTGCGGACCATCTGGCCAATCCTAGCTTCGGAGACGGTTCCGTTGCTGACGGCCTCGAGCACTCTGTCCCCAAAGTAGAGAACGGACCCTTGATAAGACGGAATGATGCCAGGCATCTCCATGTCTAAGCCCGCATTGATGGACTCCGAGGTGGAATGAGTTGCGAACCAATCACTAACGGTGTACCCTTGGAATCCCAGCTCTTCGCGGAGGAGTTTGGTCAAGATGTGGGAGTTTTCGCAGGAGTAGGTCTGGTTGAGGCGGTTATAGGAGCACATAACGGACGTGGTTCCGGCCTTGATAGCGTCGGTAAAAGGCCAGAGGTAGAGTTCATGGATGGTCCTGTCGTCGACGTTGGCGGATATGGCTTCCGCCCGGGTGCCATCTGTCTGATTCGTGTTGGAACGCTGGGTCTCTTGCTCATTGGCGATGTAGTGCTTCGAACAAGTCTGGACTCCTGCATCCTGAACACCGTGGACGGTTTGCGCGATTGATATTCCGGCTAGGTAGGGGTCTGGACCGAAGCCCTCCCAATTCCGCCCACCCAGAGCGTGACGACCCATAGGACCCGTCGAAGGTCTGTTGGCAATTAGCTGCTGCGATTGTCACATTTACAGTGATTGACTTACCCAAGCATTACGTGCCCACCCTTGCCCTTAAATTCCTCACCCAGAGCATACCCCCGACGATAGATGAGATCCCGGTCGAAGGTTGCAGCAGCTGTGATGCCTGAAGGGAAGACGCTGACTAGATCGACACGGTTGATGGCTGCAGGACCGTCAAGAAGACACAGGCCTTGAAATCCGAGCCGGGAAATGGGGGTGATGACGCCGATGCAATTGCCTGCGGATGAGTTGCCTGTAATCATAGACACCTTCTCATCGAGGGTTAGTTTGGAGACGAAGTCCGAAGCCATTGCGGCGGCAGCGTCCCAGTCTCGGGTCCCTGTTGAATTGTGAGCTACTTGATGACTGATGGTGCTCTTGACGTACCATTATTCTCGGAACGGGAGGCATGTCGAACGGCATATGCGCCGTGGACTCCGAGCAGCAGAAGGGAGGCATTCAAGACGCCCAACATGATTGAAGAGGTTTACGAGGAAGGGTTAGGATGGTCCTGTGGGTGTCTCAAGCTTCACATCGCGGGTGAAGAAGATCTTTATATATACTTTCAACTTCCAACATGCGGCAATAGGTGGTTACCTTACCTCGGCTGGATCAATCGTCGTCGTTGCTACAATGGTATTGCCGCTCGCATGACTGACGACAGCCTTGGGATAAACTGTGAGGTTCGTCATTTCGGACCGATTCTCGATAACCAGGCTCAGATCGGAGCTTGGGGATGCGGGGATATTTCCGGGGCTTTTCGAATCCTTGATGGAAGAAGGCATCGGCACGGATTGGGAGTGGAGTCTTTTGACCCCGGCCTACCAACTACCTCCTCTCGAACGCGATGATACCGTAGGTACTGAGCCATTAGTTTCCTGTTTTCTTAAGGGTAAAAAGCTGAGGCCTCCCGTGATCTCGTATCTCATGACGTGGCCGCTGACTATCTAACCTTTGCTTTTCATTCCTGTGCTCCCGATATTAACATCTTGAAGACTCAGGACCAAACGCAAATCTTGTGGCTTTTCGCAGCGACAACGAGTCACGAGGGCATGTTCTCATCGATACTGATGGTGAGCATAGATAGGCGCCCTTCTCTCGGGGCAACACATGGCGAGCATGCAGGTGCAATGGGATACAAGCGCACATTGGACGATTTGCCGACATTGGACCGGAAGTCGGGAAGAATCTCGTGCAAAATGATGTCAAATACGCGTATTTCAATCGACGCTTAGAAACATGTGAGTTCCAAGCGCGTATACGATGGTATAAATGAGTTCGGCCAACGAATGCCGTTAACCCCAATGCAACAGTGTTCATCTTTGCGGGGTCTACCCCGGCTTCCCCGCATGTCAGCCCACCTTCCGTTCGACTTCAACCGGGGTACTTAAGCTTACTTACCACGAAGAGCGGCCATCCTATGTGGTAATGGACCTTTTTCGTATTTGAGGATTAGTTGAGAAACAAAAGGGCCGATGTCCACTTAAACTGGTCACGCACGTCATGTTCAATGGATCCTTTGTCGGGCTGGGAGAGCTGCATGCTCCAATTCATCTCGTACCAGATGGGCCTGTCTTCTAAGACAACCTTGGCCGACAATCCTCGTCATTCACATAGCAGATTTACCAGTAACATCTGGTTTCGATCGTAAATAGCCAGAATTGACCAAGAACGAACACGTTTTCGACTTCCTATCATGTTCGCCCCCTCGTTCAAGTTCATGCTAACGCTTCCGGTCCTCGGGCCAGATATAGTGCTAAGTGAACTCAGTATTGTTGACACCCTTTTGTGAATTAATATGCGCAAGACTTTGTTCACCGCCTTTTGGAATCAGTATCATGCCTCACAACCTTCGGGAAAAACTTTTACCAAGCACGATGCATCGTCCATCTTTTCTACACCTTGGCCGAAGTTTTCTGCAGAATAGGTCGTGGCAATCAATGGTTGGGTTAGGTACATAGACTATGATCTATCACTGAGACGTCACCAGGAATCAGCTTGATATCAAGGAATATCTTGTTTTGCAGTAGATGTACGGACTATGGGAAGTTCACCTTGTTGTTTTCGAGGCTTTGAGTTTGGCGATTACCGCACGTACATTTTCCTACTTTCGGAATGTTCATTTGAACGCCACCTTGATAGAAAGCTCAGCGACAACAAGGTAGTAAGATTAGAATGGGGAAACCTCGAACAGGGTGTCTTTACTGAGCTTGAGAGGCTTGATGGCCCCGATAGGGGGGATATAAATGGGACGTCGATTACACGGACCCCGGCTTGCATCTCCTTACTACCGATTAAAACAAATGCTCAAATCGAATCACTCGCCTCCCGACTTCTTCTGCCTACCAAATCTTTCTTCTACATGAATGATGCTGCTCCTATCTCACAGAGCCTCGAAGCACATCGCCATTCAAGCAGACAAATGCAAGGTCCTCGCTGGACAAGTCTTCCACTGGAGCTCCGGCACATGATTCTGAAATCCTTAGCCAACCTCTCGACTTCTGAAGACCTTCCCATCGCCATCTACGCAACCGTTTCGAAAGAATGGCAGACCTTTCTCGAACCGTTGCTCTGGCAGAAGCTGACCTTCCGACCCTGGATTCCAAAGTCGAACTTTCAAGGGTTTCGCGAGGCTATCCAAAGCCATCAAAGGTCTCTAATTAAGACCATTACCCTTTGCTTGAGAATGGAAGAATACCGTTGTCATCGATGTCTTCGGGAGGTCGGGGGCCAACATACACTTATCGAGAGAGAAAGGGTACCTTTTGAAAATTTGGAAGAGCTCCTCTCTATTCTTGCTCTTTGGACCGAAGATATACCGCAAATTGGCATTTCGCTTGAACTGGTTGGTATCTTAGTTCCGAACGCAGGCGACCGGAAGTTGGTATCTAGCCGTGGTCGCCGTCGTTGTGTACACCGTCGATCACCAGCCGTTTCAGATCCATTCGCTGAAATCAGTAGTATCAACAGCGTCATTGGCAAGCAGGGGCCTGTTAAGATGGTCCCTAGTATCACTGCAATTTCCGTCAGCCCAACAATCTCTTGGAGCTGTTCGTCTATCCTGCTCTTTCACCTCTGCAACAGCTTTCCGTGCCTGCAGCGACTCGACTATGAACAACAGCTGGGAACGACGAAAACACTCCAACAAGCAATCGGAAACAGAGTTGCTTTCTCGATTGCAGATCGAATTCCTTCTCTGCAGAGGCTATTCATATGGGAGTCTCGGTCCAGATTGATATCCGAAGCTCAAAGTCAAAGTGACTCTGAGAAAGCAAATGGGCTAGCAGATGTGCTCCAGACTGCGGTTCTCACCAGCTTTCATCTTAAGGAACTGGCAATTACGTATGTCATCGACGCGAGAGATTTCTTCTCCCACTTCAACTTTCTTCTCTCATCAGGCGAGAGATTGCCTCCTTGCATGCTTGAGCGTCTAGTTCTCAGTTGCCAACTTGGACGGCTGACTAATAGTCCTCAAGATTTAGACTGTCTTCTTGTGGCAGCAAGTCAAGCAGCTACATATATGCCCTATTTGAAGATGCTGGAAGTATGGAGTCCTGGTGTCGGAGAAGGGTTTCTTTTCAGATACGAGGTCAGGGCGAGCGAAGTCAATCTCGCAATGGCTGCGACTTGGCAATTTGATGTCGTGTCTTGGCAGCATGGACGAGGGTATAGGGCTTTACGAGCATGGGAAGAGGTAGCAAGTCGACATACAGACCAGAGGTTCAACTGTGTCATTGAGAGCATCGACACGGTGGCACTACCCAAACTGTACAGTGTCTGTAGTAGACTGAAATCGTTCGAATCGATTGGAAGATGGAGAGGCTCTTGAACGGACAGAAGTAAAATCCGATTCAAGTAGGAACAAAACTATAGCAGAGTACAGTTTTCTTGATCATGTGCCATGGTGGCCGTACATGTGAGCTAATTTCGTTTGGCCATGAAGAGAATAGGTAGGCCCTGCTGCTGGCGCCGCCTAGAAACCGTCGGGCCAGCGAGCCTTGCCTGAGATCTTTAATTGAAGATGACAAGTGAAGAGAACTGGTTCAAGACAGAACACCATCTCTGTATATTGAATGATGGGCGTCAGAGAAGAACTTCCATCAGGTAAGTTAAGAAGATTCTCGCGTTCTGGGTGTTGTGATGGGGATGCACAACTCGATGGCTGCTTGGACCTTTGCTGGCTGCGTAAATCCAGTGCCTTGCCACAGCTCAGGCAATCGGGTCCATCGTTCGCTTTCAGAAACGACGAGCTTCCAGGAATTGCAGCTGAGGTGCAGAAAAAAGTGAGAAAGACGAGAAAGATAACTTTCATGATGCTTCGTAAGTGTAATTGCGAAGATTGGAGCCGTGTGGCACGAGTTGCGGTTAAGTAATACTTGGCCGACTACATCAGGCAGCAAATGATGTTGCGGGGAGAACAATGTGTTCACTTTCATAACTCCACAGAAGGGTAACGCCATTACAAACAATAAACCAGAACCGAAGTTGACTGATGGACATATTTACATGCACTGGCGAAGATGATATGGGCATAATTCAGAGTAATAAGTTATCATTTCCCGCGAGACACATGTGTATTCGCCTGGATAACCACTTTCCTTATCACTCTACCATTTATTATACAATGTGCCACCGGAATCTAGCACACCATAAAACTTCTGATGAGGTAGCAATGTATCCATGATGTTCATATCCCACTGAACAAAAGATCGGATTCGCTACCACAGTTCAATTGAAGCTTGTGTTTATTCACTGGGTTCAGCTAACAAGACAATAATTCATAAATCGGTAGAGACCGGCCATCGTGCCAACTCTCCAACGTCCATGGTCACTCTCAGTACCAACTTAGCTCTCACAGTATCCGGTCGTGAGACACAAGAGAAAACACGTCGCCTAAGTAGGGGCGCAGCTGTTCTTCGGCGGACAGAGGAGATCTCGAAGCCAATTAGCCATGATGTAATTGATAGCTCAGACAGCGAGTCACAGACCATTCCAGCAGAAGTCCTCGCATGCCGAGCAGCTGTCATAAGCGCACGCTCGTTTATCGAGGATAGAATCGGCGCCGGTTTTGGTGACCGGAGACGCAAACACGCCGGAAGCGGCGGAGATGCTGAGAAGTACAGCGATAAGCTTCATGATGTTTGTTAGAACAAGAAGTGTATGGCGGGAAAGGGTTGTGTTGTCAGATAATCTGAAGAATTGTGGTTGATACGAAGGTAAAATGCCACACTGAATATGGTTGCCGCAGGCTCAGCTTTCATACATGAAGATTTGCTGGAATGATAATTAGATTCTTCATAATGAGAGACAACCGACGAAAGTCCTCAAAAATACAGAATACCGTAGGACCAGCCGCTTACGTGCTGCATCTACAGAACCGACAAGGGACTTTGGGAACAGTGCCTAAAACTAGTGAAACAAAGGCAACATATTCCACCAATAAGCCCAGGAAGTTCTAAAGTCACATGATTGAAGAACTTTTGCCTCAACCTCTCTTCGATATGCCCATGGCTTTACAACTGCACGATGCTGACAGGCGAAGATCTCCAGCCCTTTCGGTCGATGTGGCTACTGCAAGTCAAGCTGAAGCCTAGAGTAACTTTGATGCAGCCAGTCACTCACGAACTGTGCCGTATTCTAGCTGCGTAGAGGATTCAATCCTTCACGTCATCACGAATGGCGGTCCAGTAGGGAGAAATCAATGCCGACAAGGATTGGCGAGTTACCACACTACCTACGGGTAGTTGACCGCCGTGCATTGCGAATACGTTGAGCTTGCCGTCCAATCCAGACTTTATGCATCATCTTAAGGTACATATGCTATTTGATCGGGCGTGGACTAAGACATGGCTCATGTTCGAAGGAGCGCATGAGTACCATGCCCTCCGAGAAACGTTTCAACGGGGATAACCAAAATCTTCTGGAGTCTTGCCGCATTGACGTAAGCTCTCACAGCAATTGATGTAGGTTGTTGTGCTAGTCTACATGTCCTAAGACGCGAGTCTCAAAGTCACATACGAATAGACGGACCTGTAGACATTATTTGGCCCAGTACCTATGCAATTGTTCAGGACATCCGGCCACTCAACCCTCCCCTGTAAAAAGTTTTCTTGGCCAAAAGAAGTGGGAAAACCGGGGGTGGATCTCGATCAGGAAGTCCGCAGCTCTCGATGCGACACCGGAACCATTTTGATCGCGTGAGTCGCGCGCGGTCATCAGAGACAAACTCTCCCGCCGGCAAGCGATATTGGACCGGAACTTAGAAAGAAAAGAAAGCAAATGAGAAGAAGCCGAACGCCTCGGACACTTAGACGAGATAAAAAGACATGGTACAAGCAACCTGAGCAGGTCTGCTTTTGGCTGTTCTCACTCTAGATCAAACCAGCTGGTCACCCGTACGCTTGCATATCTTATTTACACGTCAATTTTCGGCATGGGTCGCCTGTATTCTGTTCTTTTTCTGCCGCGGCCAGGGAGCCGACTTCCGGCAAAAATGCCCCATTGACCTTACTCAGGCCCTTGCCAGGGGGTTTGCAGATCCGCCATGCCGACTACGGACTTGCATAATGCCGTTACCCAAAGCAGACGGTCCCATCATGATCCCTTTTTTCTTTTTCCCTATCAATATTTCTTAGGCAAGATTGTTAGGCGCCATTCTCCGAAAAAAACGAATTCTGCGAGCGTTCACCCGATCTGAATAACGGAGATTGACCATGACGAGTCAGGTCGATCGTGGTAGGCGCCATTTGGCTACGCTCAACTTCCCCACGATTTGCTGTCTGGATAAGGTTGCAGAGTTCAGCTACTTGAACTCTAAAACGCAAAGCCACAGGTAGTCAAATATGATGCCACAACTTCATCAAAAATGGTATCATTCTGGACCAGTATATACGATGACGTGGCTCAAAGAAGCGCTAGTGCATCAAACAAAGATTTATGTACATGAACAACAGTACTCCCCCTTGTTTCCCCTTTTCATACGTGTTTGCGTCCTTCAAAGGTCATCAATGAGGGGGCTGAGGCCCTGGGCAGTGCCAATGCGGTCCTCGAACCAGAAGCGAAGTCTCTCGACAGCAGCGCGGTCAGACATCCACTTGCCAAAGGCAGTGGGGTCAGTGCCGGGAGTCTCGAGGATAGGAGTGTAGTTGTTGGGAAGCTTGACGTCGCCGCGGACAGACCATCCACCGCGGGACTCCTGGAACTCGGTGCTGAGCATGTAGCTGTGCAGGAGCTTAGCGCCCTCGGGGTGAGGAGCGTTCTTGAGGATACCGCCGGTCTGGGGCCACGAGACGAAGCGACCCTCGATGGGGTGGCTGGTGTTGATGGGAGCGGTAGGGTTCAGGCTGCCGGAGGAGGTGAAGGTGGCGGCCCAGGTGGTGTCGTTCTTGCCGAGGATGGTGCGGGGAGTCTGGGTGCCGCGGACCCAGCGGGGGTTCTGGGCGACGAGCTTGTCGAACCACTCGGCGCCGTACTGCTTGACACTGTTTGATGCGGTATTAGTCGACTGACATTCTGTTTGGGATTGTGGTGAGTGCTTACATGAGGTCGAAAGCAAAGAGGACGGCATCGTCGTCATTGGGGTAGGTCAGGACGAGCTTGTCCTTGAACTCAGGGCGAAGCCAGTCGTTCCACTCGACGGGGGCCTCGACGCCAGGAAGCTTCTGGCTGTTCCAGGTGTTGAGCCAGGCGATGATGAACATGCCGTAGTAGGTCGCGGTGCCATTGGGCTTGAACTCGGACAGGATCGCGTCGTGGCCAAGAGGCGCGTAGTCGAGGAGGGCATCCTCGGCACTCCAGCGGGGATAGTCGTGCAGGGTCTGGAGGATGATGCTGTCGACGAAGACGTTGTTGGCGGCGATCTGGTCGTCGAGGTTGCCGTCGTGGTACTTGGAGAGGTCGACGGTGACGTTGAGGGTCATGCCGGGGAACTTGGCCTCGAAGGCAGCCTTCAAGCTGTTCTGCTGGGTGAGCTCGTCACCTCCGTGCCAGAGGGTGACGACACCGCCCTCAGCGAGCGCGGCCTTGTAGATCTCGTCGAGCGTACGGGTCTCGACCTCGGTGGCGGCGTTGACCAGAGCTTGGGCGCCCAGGAGGGCGAGAGCGAAGATGGAGCGAACCATAGTGAATGACTGACCAAATGAGTGGCTAAAGATTGACGGTAGCTTGAGAGGGATAGACGGTGATGATCGTTGCAGGCAACTCTACTTATATATGTTCATCTGCTCACGGATTTCGCCATGATACCCTGGTACAATCGCGATGTCAGGTCACTGTGCAACACGCTGTCATTGTTTATTCTTGACCAAGGCGAGATCCGCTAGAACTCTCAATGTTGTAACGTGATAGGTCTTTACGGTTCCTGTACAACTCCTTCCCCATCCGTGATCTGCCATGGCCCTGCAAACAGGGGCTGAGCATATATCGCCTTGACTATTATCCCGCCATACTGCCATGTCCCACTTTGTCCTTCTATGCACTAAAGACTGCAACGTTCTGATCGATAAGACTAACCGCGCGCTTCATGACGAAAGTTACGGGAAGTCCCGCTGAGAGATGAGATGATCCCTCCTTCTTTTGGCCCACTCGTCCCATCTCATGTTAAGCCACTGGGCCTTTACAGTTGTGGATGGTCTGGGGGGGTTTTCGGTGAGGGATAAACACACTTCCCACCGCTGGCGAGTCACGAGTCAGAGTTGCCCGGACCTGACTGCGAATACGGCCGAGTTCCCGTGGGAGATGCCTTTCGGAGTACTCCGGTAAAAGTGGAACCAACGGAGGGCACTGCAGGCACCCCGGGACCAGCCAAGCCGCACCAGCGGCAGGCCCCGTCCATTGGTCATCAGGGGGGAGGGGGAAGTTCTACGGAAGATTTTTGGTTCCGGAAGAGAGAGCCGGCCATGACTTTAACCACCTAAAGACGTCGATCTAGCCATTATTCGGATGGGAGTAAAGAATTCTGGGCCCGATTCGGTCAGCATGCTGCAGGAACAGGGGCGAAAAGTGCCGGGGCTACATTAAAGATGGTGTGATCTGCGGCAAGACCTGGGACGAACTCGTCATCCTTGCAATTTACCGTGGCTGAATGGTTCTCGAACATGGTCGAACAGCTAAGGCAAAGCAACGGCGTCAATGAATGTCACCCATTGCGTGATCTTGTCTATGCATTTGTTTAAGCTTACTGTTCCAGTAGTAATCCCGCGCGCGGAACAGCTGCCCTGTTGAACAGGTGACATTTGCTTTTTCCAACGGGGACCTTCCGCAACACCCCTCGACGCACGGAATCATATGCCGACAGAGCCTCTAGATCTTAGAACCCGAAACATGGCAGATTTCACAGGATCAACGCGAACGTTCGATCATTTCATCGAACAGTTCGCCGTACAATTTTGTGAGAGGCATTTGATTTCATTGCGTGGACACCTTCGCGAGTCATCCCGGCCCCGTTCGGATTATCGGCATTTGGCCCCCACTGGTAAAGAAGTCTGCCTACCGACTGTACGCGTACGGCGTACTGGCAAAAATGGCCCGTTTTCCAGGAAGAATTCTCGTTTTCGGTTTTGATGGAATAGTTTCCGCGTCGTAATAAACCGGGCGTTGGTCATAGCGATGGGTGTTTAATTCAGTACCAACCAACTGTTGGCTCAGGCGGGAAAGTGTCAGCTGAATCAATGCGCCCCTATCTGCATGGATGGACCCCGGGAAATACAGTAGCTCCATACAAATCGGTAAAGCTTTTATTGGGATTGACCCCTTATTACTCGTACAACATTTCTCTACCGTCTCGATTACTGATCATTCAGTAGTCGAGTTTGCTATGGTTGTCTCTGTGAATACTGCACATCAGTGCCTCGTTCCAAAGGAAATCAATTCCAGCAATTGTTGGTCTTCTCCAGACCTCAACCTCTAAGATGAAAGAGACCCCAATCTTTATGTTTACAGCTAGCCATGTGTAACATGATCAAATAATAGCCATTTGCATGGTTGGAAGATAGTCAGAGAGCCGCCTCGTACTCAGCAGGGACAGGGCATGGTCAAGTCGCGATTTGTAATTGCTTTTTTGCCAGTTCTCTAGTACATCGTCTTCCTCGAGTCTTCCTCGAACAAAACCCTACCTGCACTCACGCCGTCTTGATGTATGAGTAGGCACGTGATAATCGAGCAATGATGCTTTCCCTCAAACCCACACCACAGCCTCAGCCGTGGCTCAACTTAATTTGAATTCTAGCCCGCCGAGGGCCCACCTCAGCATTGCGACTATGGCCAAAGTCGTCAACACAAGCTTCACAGGTCTTGGCTGGTCATGGTGCCTCGAGGTTCTGGTTCCAAACTGCACCTATGGAATAGACGCTAAATGCGACGGAGGATGACGAAACTGGCTCTGGCTTGTGGTTTTCTCCGTACCACATTGAAATGATGAACGAGCCACAGTCATGGGCGATTGTTGACCTGAAAGTTAGAATTGGACGGACGATGAAGTCCATGGTTGTGTCAGCGACAATGAAGTCGAGTATCAAGTATTCGAGTTAGCTGAGTCTGAGCGCACTAGAATAGCTGTTTTGGCATAATATTGATGAGATTTAAGCTTTTTCCTTCAGACTGCATTATTTTCCAGTTCAAAGTAAGCCGCTTAGCTGTTCTCGAGCCTGAATATCCTTTCTCTGTTTTCGGGTGCATTCAGTTAGTTGTTACGATACACCCCTCGCCCCTGTAAAAGGACTACGTTGGATTCACTCAGTACGTGGGTAAGAAAGCACCGCCCCGCAACTTTGACCAATGCACTCTACTCGTTGAAACTTGCAGCACAGTAACCCTATTCGATGCCATTTGCCTCCAAGGAAGGTCGTGTCAACTGCAGATCTAATGTTCAAATCTCTTCAACTATAGGTATGTTAAGAATAGTCTTATGACATCGTTGATTGTATGCTTCGGCCTGCTAGTCGGACATATTCTACAGTCCCCGAAGAGCAACAACGGGTCTAAACCTACCTTGTTTAATTGACCGTTCTTGTAATAGTACTAGGCCACAGTTGTGACGCAAGTGTCGATGTCTTGATTGCGACCGGGAATTCGAAACAATCAGTTTTGCTGGTAGATGACGGGCTGAAATTACTTCACACGAACGTTGAAAATGCTTCACCAGGTTATTATTGGAGAGGAAATGCGCTTTACGAAAATTGCACCTAGCGTAAGATGGTCAGTTCAACCCAGTTCGGGCTTGGGTTGATATTGGACCATAGATACTTCGCGTGGCCACTTGAACTCATTTAACATCGCTCCTGTGACCGACGTAACAGCTGTTGAGTTGGTTCACACCATTCCCTACCTAAGTCAGCTCTGAACGAGTTCGATAAGAAAACTGCTGACATAAGCCTGCAATAGGCCGAAACGGGTTACGGTTAAAAGAACTTTTGGGCTTAGTCAAATATCCGCCCCTCTGTAGGTTGATGTTGATTGATGGGATCTTAATACCGCTTGAGATAACTTCCCTCTTACACACAACAATCACTTCCTTACGAGATGGCAGAACCACGCATCCCAGGGTCCAACTTTGGGACCATTGGTACGAGGGAGGAGGACTGGCCTGATGTCGATGGGGATCTCGATACAGAGGAAGGCGTCGAGGCTATGCGACGCGCCGACGCAGCTCTACACGCGACTATTGAGCGCTCCATACAGCAACGAAACGCACAATCAGCCCACGGCGACACCATCCCAAGGGCCCTCTACATCAAAGCCCAGAACCAGCAAAATCAGCTCACAGACGAAGAGCGACAGCTTTTACTGAGCCGCGGTGACGTCGTGGGCAGGGCCCTCGCTCACCCTGACTCCCTCACAACCGATGAGATGCACCAAGCCCTCCTCTGGCCGCCGCCAGACGTTGTACGCGCCAACATTCAGCGAGCTACAGACGGACAGCTCAATACAGCCATCGAGCTCTATGCCAAGGGGAAGGATGCCCTGGATCGCGGCCAATTCAACACGATGATGAACGGCGAGGAGGTTGCGCTGCTAGCGCGCCGCTTCCACGCCGTGGACGATGCAAACTTTTCCGAGGTAGGCATGTCGCAGGCTCTCGGTCAGCCCGGAGCCGCGCAGGCCGCTGAGTTGCTGTCGAGCATGTTGGGACTGGATTTCGCTGTCTTTCGTGCTGCATTGGTGCGTCAAGTGGGCCAGATGTACCCGATGCGACAGACAGCACCATTGTTCCCTGGTCCCGGCCTGGTGCAGTCTTTTCCAATGCCAGGACCAGGAGCTTTCGCACCGCAGGGACAAGTAAGGCAGAGACATGAGCCGGGCGAGATCATCAGCGCCATGACAGCTCTCCATGAGCAGCACCGGCTCGGCAACATCACAGACGAGGAAGTAGCCGCTCGAAACCACGATTACGTTGCTGCTCTCCGATCGTCTTCTCAGGTGCCATCGTTGTTTTCCCCCAACGGATTCCAATCACCGTGGCCCGCGGTAACCCCTCCATCGAACGCTGACCGCTTCGGATCTGGCCCCTGGCCGCCCACAGCCAGGCCGCAGAACCCAATCACTATCTACGCCAACGAAGCGGGTGTCTCAGGCTACGGAGTCGAGCCCGGGTGGTCCGCGCTATCTGAAGACCAAAAGACAGCTTACCGCGCCCGGTCTGAGACGCTGCGTCGCGAGGCTTGGGGTCAGCAGGAGACGACTCTGGCCGAGGGACCGTCACCTTTTGCCTTTCCTGGTCCGGAACCGCGGCAACAGCCTACACGAAACTTGACGGGGCTTTCGAGCCGTGGAGAGAGGCTTCCTGGGGTGCCCGTCCGGCCGGGGATTATCACAGGGCTGAGCGTGTTCCGCGATGAGCAAGAAGCCGAGTGGCAGGAGGTGCTGAGAAGGTGGGAGGCCCTTCCAGAGGAACATAGGCAGGCGTATGAGGCGACCGCTGCGACGGCTAATGCTGCTGCGAGAGTTGCGTTTAGGGAGGGGAGGACTTTGTGAAATACATGATCCCGTACAAAAGTGATTAAGCTGATCCTATTTGGTGAAACTAAATATATACATGAATGGCCTCAATGTAGGTTCAAGATCAGTTCTTGAAGTTCTCCTTTGTTTTTTACTTGGATTCTTCCAGCATGTTTCTTGCCGTCGCGACGTCGACGACAGCACAGAGTGTAGCCCTCGCCCATATGACTTCCTAGGTAGATCCAGAGAATCAGAAGTCCGTGATCAGATCATCAAATATAGCGCTATCAAAAACGATCTTTTGACCCTGGGAAACAGCTTGGAAGTGCTGGGTAATAAGCCATACGGCGGCAGTGCAATAGGCACACATTTCAAAGCCGACACACCCAAGTAACGCCGCGTGCCAGATGCCATAAAGCTGGTCGAGCTTGACCAGCAGCCAGAAGCGCGTGTGCGTGGTGACGCGCAGGAAGTGTGCGGTCATGTATTCCTTCCAACGCTGCTGCCACTCGCCGTAGATGTCAAGGCCGAACTGGGAGTCGTACGAGATCTCGAACATCGCCATCTCGTCCATCACGAGCTGGTACGCCGCCGCGTGCCGGTTTTTGACGTTGACGTCGTCGTAGTAATCGAACACGGCCATGACGGTCTGGATGTAGGAGAGCGCCCGCTCCAGGTACGCGGGCGCGGGCAGCAGGCAGTACGCACTCCACGTCGTCTCGCCGATGGGATTCTGCAGCTTGTAGACCTTAGTCTTCATCAGGTTGAGACTGGAGTCGCACACGACCAGCCCGACACGCTCCTCCATGGAGCCCAGCTTGTTCAGGCACGTGTCGGCGGGGGTGAGGGCCGTGTGCTCGCTCCACTTGGCGAAGTTGTACGCAAACATCCTGACCTCGTGGGTGGTGGCTGAGTTGCCGAAATAAAACCCGGGCAGGTGGCTCGGCGCCCCGAGGCCGCCAAGGCCGCCATCGAGAGAGGCCGTCATGAAGCGGCCGATGCTGTTAAGCTCCAAGATGTGCTCTGTAACCCAGATACCGTTGACCTCGATCTTGGCCGCGCGCGTCTTGAGCTCGTAGTCCTGAGGCCCGCAACCGGTAGACTTGACGACGTACCTGGAACTGTCGCTGTTGAGGAAGATGAGGTCGTCGCCCTGGTTGCCATTGGGGTACTGCGATGACTCGATGTTGTCATTGGTCCAGTCATTGTGCACCGACGATCTGACCGTGTACACTCTCGGCTGGCCCATCTGGTACGATTGTCGTTTGTCCAACGTTCCGTTTTTCCACCGGTTCCGGCGTTCAAGCGCCTCCTCGTAGCGTTTAGGCCCATCGCCAGTTTCGGTACCGGTAAGGTTCAAATAAGAAAGCCTGTCATCCCTTTTGGAGAGATCGAAGCCTAGCATCTTGGCACGGCACCGGAAGCTCTGCTCACAACTAGCAGCATCAAGCCTTTGGGCAAAGGTCTTGTTGGATGTATCTGTTGTGTTGTCCTTCTCCGTCAGATGGAATCGGCGGAGGTTGTTGAGAGCACCCAGCCAGTCTACACTCCTGGGGTTGGACTCGTTGGAGTCCGAAGGACTGTCAAATGGCACTTCGTCTGCACTTTCGTCGTCCTCCTCCTGTTGGACGTTCAAAAGAGGGATATCGGCATCAAGATACTCACGACGACGAAGCTGGATGTGCACACCTTGAACATCTGGCTCGATCGACTCCCAGCCGCCATCGTCCGGGTCGACGCGGATATCGAGATTAGCATCCCAAATCCATTGAACAGGGCAGTGCCATTGGCGTTTTGTGGGTTTTGACTTTTGCTCGTTGAGATTCTTGGCCGAGTTGAGAAGGCCCTCTGCGATGTCTGTCTGCAAGGGTCCCGACGGGGCGGTGCTGAAGGCGTAGCCCTCCGGCTGTGACTGTATCGCAGAAGCTGGGATGCCGTACATCCCGGCTTGGTTGACGGCGAGATTCCAGTCATTGACGTATTTCTGTTGGATGCCAATATCTGGGGACCCCAGCATGTTCATCGTGCCCAACAGGGCGACCTTACAGTCGGCGTCGTAGTCGATGATGGCACGCTTCTTGTCAAGCGAGTCCTTATCATGATCACCCCACTTGCACTTGTCCGGGTTCTGGAGCACGTTCTCGAGGGCAAGAACGTAGCCGTGGTGGACTTCGTCGGCGTTGTTGGCCTCGGTCAAGAAGCGCGGCTCGCAGCAAACGGCATTGGCGCCGCCTTTGCAGTTCTCGTATACCTGAGGCTTCTCCATGGCCAGACGAATGGTCCCATCAGGGCAGGTAGCTTCACAAAAATTACCGTCCTTGCGGGTGGCGAACACCATAGAGCAGCTGCGCCACTGCATGTCGCTGTCGGAGATCTTGCAGCAGAGCGGACGGAACATGTCTTGGCCCTTGTACTTGGGATTGCGGCAATAAGTAGCACCGCTGCCCCAGTAGCTCTCAATCATCCCGTAAGGTCTGGAACTGTCCTTGAGCTTGCATGCCTCGCTGCGTGCGACGTTGGGGTCATTGTCCACTGCGCCCGTGGAATCGCACTGGTCGTTGGTGATGCCATACCATTTGCAGATGTCGTAGCCCATCATGGAGTCGAGCGCCTTGCCCGAGTCAGTCTCGGTTTGGCAACAGGCCACCTGCGCCTTGCCATTGTTGCATGCCACCTGGGTTGATCCAACCTCTCGCTGCTGATCTGAGGGAGCTACAATCTTCTCGCTGCCCGCGGGACAGCCGCCGCGTTTGCCACATTTGCCGTTGAAGAAATCAAACCAGCCACATTTTGGGATGGTCTTGGACTCTGGACAACAGAAGTGACGCAGTGTACCGCCCTGGCAGTACGAGCTGTCTTGCATAACCTCGTTCTTGTGGCTGTCCGTGTCGAGCCGCGGCACCGTCGTGTAGCCCCTGCCGCACCCGGCGCCGCAGTTGGACCAGAAACACTGATTACGGATGATGCTCGGTGACGGCTGGTCAATATCTTCAGTGTCGTGCGTGACCGTCTTTGCCTTCAGCGACTTGTACCGGGTGGCCGACTGCAGCTGTGCCGAGTACCGCGAGTTGAAGAGACCTGAGTCGGCGCGCTTCTTCCCGACGGCGAAGGCCACCTGGGCAGTCTTGTCTGTGTAGTCCTGGCTAACAGCCCAGACCATGACGCCGCCGAGGCACATCTTGCGTGCAGCGTCGACCTTCAGCTTGAACGTGTCCTCGTCGTCGTACGTGATCCACTTGCGCCCGATGACAGCCACCTTGACCATGGCGTCTTTGTCGAGTGTAGTCGTCACGCCGGCCTTGCGTATCTGGTCCGTCAGCTCAGCGTTGGTCAGCGTGCCGCCGATGTCGTCTTTGCTGCACGGCCCAGCCTCTCCCACCGAGTCGAACATGCACTTTGCCTTAGTGCAACCCTTGTCAGCAGCCAAGAAGGTGCGTGAGTAGAAGGCCAAACCCAGCGTCACCTTTTCCGGCTTGATGTCGTTGCGCCAGAAGAGATCCAGATACTCGGTGATCTCGGTCATGTTGGTGTGCGAGTTGAGGAACGCGCCCAGCCACTTGTTTCCCTTGTCCCAGAGGCCGTGTAAGTCGTACGACATGACGTTGAAGAAGTCAACCCACTTCTCGAGCTCAGCAATGTCAAAGTTCTGGAGATACCAGAAGGACACTGGGAGCGTGATGGAGATGCCGTTGCGTCCGCCGCTGCCGGCGTCCAGAGCCGCTTTGAGGTTCTTCATGAACTTGGGGAAGTTGGCAAAGTCGACATCGCTACCGCCGCGGTCCTTGTCGACGGGGTACTCCCAGTCGATATCGACACCGTCAAAGTTGTATGTGTTCATGAAGCTGATGAGCGACGCGAAGAAGACCTTTTGCTTGGACTCGTCGGCCGCCAGCTGAGAAAAGGTGCTAAAGGTTGGACCAGGATCATTGAAAGTCCACCCGCCGATGGCGATGAACACCTTCAGTGCCGAGTCTGACTTCTTCAAGGCAGTGAGGCGTGAGTAAAGTGCGATATCCTCTGCCTGAGCAGGCACAATCTTATACGAGTTGGGGTCAATGCTGGCAAAGGCGAAGTTGAGATGCGTGTACACGCCCAGAGGCACGTCTTCGGGCATGTAGGCCTGGCAGCTGCGGCGAGCGGCCCATCCCTCGTAGTAACCGACGACGCGCTTGACCGACTTGGAGCTGTCGACGGCACACGATGGCCGGTTGACCTTCTTGTCGCCGCAGAACTCCGCCGTGGCGCCGCAGTACCCCCATTTGGAACAGCAGACGTTGAGGGGGCACTTCTTGAGCTCGACGTAGTCGGCCCCGAAGGTGCCCGGATCGCACTGCGACTTGGCATCGCAGCCGGCGACGCAGTTCTCGGGCGAGCAGAAGTCCTTGCCGAAGCCGCAGAAGCCAAACTTGGAGCAGCATGTCCCGTCAGCACACGGGTTGTCCGCGTCGCACCCCAGCTTGAAGTCGCAGGTGCTCAGGCAGCCGTCGCCGCAGTGCTCCTTGTCGGTGCCGCAGAAGCCGAACTTGGAGCAGCAGCCAGTTGCGCACTTTTTAGTAGCGCTGCATTCCTGCGCGGCCACCGGAAGGACGGCCAGGAGAAAGGAAAGAAGAGAGAAAAGGAGAGTGGTGGAACGCATCGTGACTGCGTCGGGTGCCGAGCTTCTAGTGCTGGCGGGACAAAGGTGAACAAAAGAGTAAGTGAGGGACTAGAGGTAAGGTTGTTCTGCCACCCGACGCAGCTCTTGCTGCCACGGGCGGGCATTGAGTGATTATGATGTTTTCCCATCGTGACAGAAACTCGCCTTGGAAGCAGTCTTAGATCAGGGCGTCAGATCAAGAATTGGCAAAGACTACCAAGACGCGGGCCGTCTTCCGTTTCAGTCTTGGCTGCATGGCGGGTAAAGTGTCTCGTGGCCGAAGTGTTCCTACATGCCTTATTTCGCTACGCGGTAATATCACGGCCTGGGCCACTTAGTCCATTTTGGACTGCTGACTGCATGTGAAGAAATGCGGCGTCACGGCGCAGCAGGGGAGGACTTCCACGTTAGGATAGGAACCCGCGCATTGCCCCGCCAGCTCTAAGCTCAAATTGAAGCTTGTTTTGCCACTTCTTCCGAGCCCGATTTTCAGGGTCCAGGGTCTCGTTCCTGCATGCGGGACGCAGGAACATATCGATTCATTGGCGATAGTGCGACTGATCGAAGTCCCTCTCTATTTCTTATGAAAGTCTACAATATGAGAGCCTCATGAAAGACGGGTACAGATGGGACACAATACCGAGTTGTGCTATCCAATGTTGTTACATTGCGTTCCACGTGGATGTTGAGAACTGCACTTTACAACTTAGAGAGAAAGTGGTGGGGAATGATCGCGACTATCGGACCGTATCACGGCTGCTTTCTGGAAAATCAGACAACCGGCAGCCATGACTTGTGGGAAATCGTATCTGCACCAATGGTCAAGCTGTTCACCTTGCATGATGACAGTAAATGCAATTTCCTCAAAAATGTCTCGTGAGATATTTAATCCCATTGCGGCAACTCTTTTAGGCAGACAATAACTAGTCCAGGTACACTGCAGGTGAGACTGGTGGACCCCGGTCGTCATTGAAAGGATCCCTGAACAGTTTCCGTGTCTCTCTCGCGACGACGGCGACAACTCGGACTCGGCTTTATGAGAAGACTCATCACTACTAGTATCTTTCCCCATTCCCGCTCCCTCGTATGAGTAAGGGCCTACTTGTCCCCTTCAACCTTCCGCAGCATCAGCTACGTCCACTCATTTGCCCTTGAGACGCCCACTCACTTGGGACGACTCTCGCCATCATGGCACTCGCTCTCCAGAGACTTTTACTTTTCTTTCTGTTCAACTTTGTATTTGCCTCCTACGCACTGGCAGCCCACTCGCACAGCCACCGCTCCCATGGCAAGATCCACCAACTACTTGAAGAGCATCATGTGAAGCGCAACGCGTCTTTGCTCGCCGGCAACGGAACAGCGGCTGAGAACATCATTGCCCGGTTCCAGGAAGCCATGGCCGTTGCTAATCAAGCCATCCTCGAGTCTCCCAAGCACAATGTTGCTCAGGTTCAAAACTCGACGACACGTCAACGCAAGAGAACAAAGGCGCAGCCACTAGACTACTCGGGGGATTTCGAACAGCACACCAACGGAACCGTCTTCCGGAGAGCCACGAACGGGAGTACCTCCACCAGGGAATCGTACACGGTCCCGTCCGAGGTGGCTGCCGCCGCGCGCGTCTTGGCCGAGGCGAACCCGCTTCCCCCGTCTGACTACGATGCTCTGCTCGCTGATGTTCAGGCTCGCGTGGTGAAGCGTAAGGCGCACCTCAATGACACCAACGTCATGCCGCAAAAAACGAAGCGCGCCTCGGGTCTCGTGGAGTACGTGCCCCCGGCGGAGCTGGCTATCACAGTCCAGAACGGCACCCAGGTAGCAGGCCCGGAGCATCCAGATGATTCTCAAATCGGGGACGCGGACGCCGGACTTGCCAAGCGTGCGGCCACAGCCTTCTGGATGGAGACCATGACACAGCGAGGCACTGCACCTTATGCTCCGGCGGGCTACAAAGTATGGCGCAACGTCAAGGACTACGGGGCTTACGGCGACGGTGTCCATGACGATACTGCTGCCATCAACCTGGCCATCTCGGACGGCGGGCGATGCGGTGCGGGCTGCCCGGCCAGTACACAGTTTCCAGCCACCGTCTACTTCCCTGCCGGCACGTACCTCGTCAGCAGCCCCATCATCCAGTTCTACAACACGGAGATGCTCGGCGACCCGTTCAACCGGCCCGTCATCCTTGCGGCTGAGAGCTTCTCGGGCCTTGGCGTCATCACGTCGGACGTGTACGTGGATGACGACGTGACCTGGTACCTCAACCAGAACAACTTCCTCCGCAGCGTGCGCAACTTTGTCATAGACATCCGTCCGACACCTCAGTGGGCATACGTGTGCGGCATCCATTGGCAGGTGGCCCAGGGCACGTCGCTCGAGAACATCGCCTTCATCTCAACCACGCCGGCCGAGTACGACGGCACAACGCAGCAGGGCATTTACATGGAGAACGGCAGCGGCGGCTTCATGAGCGACCTCGTCTTCGTCGGCGGCAACTTTGGCGCCTACTTTGGCAACCAGCAGTTCACCACCAGCGGCCTGCTCTTCGACAGCTGCCGGACCGGGCTTCAGATCCACTGGGACTGGGGCTGGACCATGCAGGACACCGAGTTCTACAACTGCGCCAAAGGCATCGTCATCGTGGGCGGCGCCGGCGGACCCTTCAGCACCGGCCAGGGTGTCGGTTCCTTATCTCTGGTCGATGTCCACATGTGGGGGGTTCCCGTGGTTATCGAGACATCCCTCTTCGAAGATAACTCGACGGCGCTGCACATCGACAACGGCGGGTTCCAGAACTGCGAGACCATCGTACTCGAGAGCCAGACAAACAGCGTGCTCTACCCGGGCGATGCCGCGGGTCTGACCAACGTGCTGTCGTGGGGATTCGGCAAAGTCGCCGACCCGAGCGGGGAGACAGGCTTCGTGAACGGCGCAAAGATGGCCGCCCCGGAGGCCTACCCGGCGTCGCTGCTCGTGACCGACGACATCCACCCGCGCGCCAAGTTCTTTCACCGCACGCGGCCCAGCTACGCGGACCCGGGCAACAGCCAGATCTTCGACGTCAAGTCGCTCGGCGCCAAGGGCGATGGCGCAACAGACGACACGGCCGTCCTCAACCGCATCCTCGACGTCGCCGCCAACGTGTCGGGCATTGTCTACTTCCCGCACGGTGTCTACGTTATCAAGGACACGCTCGAGGTGCCCGTGGGCTCGCGCATCATCGGACAGGCATGGCCGCAGATCATGGCCACCGGCTCCCGGTTCGAGGACATGGCGAACCCGCGGGCCGCAGTGCGTGTCGGCGCGGTGGGGTCCGTCGGCGTGATGGAGATCCAGTGTATGATGTTCACGGTCCGCGGCCCGACGGCCGGCGCCGTGCTCGTTGAGTGGAACGTCCACGAGTCCTCGCAAGGGTCAGCTGGTCTTTGGGACTCGCATATCCGCGTGGGCGGTGCCAAAGGCAGCGATCTCCAGAATGCGGAATGTCCCAAGACGGCGCAGAACAAGAACTGCATTGCTGCGTCGATGATGATGCACATGACGGAGAAATCTTCTGGGTATCTTGAGAACGTGTGGATGTGGGTGGCCGACCACGACATGGAGGATGCCGACCAGATCCAGATCAACGTGTATGCGGCCCGTGGCATCCTCATCGAGTCACAGGGTCCGACGTGGCTCTGGGGAACCGCTGCTGAGCACGCCGTCTTGTACCAGTATCAGCTCTCAGGGGCCAAGAACGTGGTCATGGGCTTGATCCAGACGGAGGCGCCGTACTTCCAGTCATCGCCCAAGGCACCGGCTCCCTTTGAAAAGGGGCTCGTGTTCAAGGACGACCCAACCTTCGCCGATTGCTCTGCGAGCTCCAAGACCTGTGCCATGGCCTGGTCGCTCCGCATGATCGACTCCACGAATATCTATGTCATCAGCGGTGGTCTCTACACCTGGTTCCAGGACTACTCACAGGACTGCGTGAATAGCGGCGCCAACGACTGCCAGCTGAGCACCTTCTACGTAGAGCAAAGCTTCGATGTCTGGGTCTACAACCTCATCACCATCGGCGCCATACAGATGGTCACGCCGCTCAATGGACAGCCCGTCAGTGCTGTCAACAACCGCAACGGCTTCGCCTCATCGATTGTGACGTGGCTCGGGGGCGCCAACCAGACGGCCGGCGGTAGGAATATCACCGGATACACACTCTACACGCGGGATGACTTGGCTGGCAACAGCTTCTCTGAGCAATGCAAGACGGCGCTGACGGGCACAATAGCCTGCGTGAACCAGACAATGCAGTGGACGTCGCCGGGGTACCGTGGCTCGCTCGACAACGCGACGCTGCAGGACGAAGTGTGCGACGTCGGGTGCCGCTCCTCGCTGGCTTCATGGTATCAAGGCGTCTCATCGAGCTGCGCCGACTACACCTGGAGCTCAGGTGCGCCTCTGGAGATGGCCGGCGGCTATGTCTGGTACGGGTACAACGAAAGCTGCCAGACCGACACCAGCAGCGGTCGTTACTGCAACGACATCATCGACGAGTTCGCCGAGACAGAGACTCTCGACGAGATGCCCGACGCCGAGCTCTGTTCCGACTGCTTCACCGCCCGTGTTCGCATGATGCAGCAGAGCACTTACTCGGTCTTCAACACGGTTCCCTGGTACCAGACGGCGCTCGAGGCGATCCAGGCGAGATGCTCGGTGCAGGGGTCGACCGACGTGCCGCCGCCCCTGATTGTGGTGCCCACGCCCGACCCGTTTTGTGTCTCGGACAAGTACTACACCACCCAGGCCGGAGACACCTGCAACTCCATAGCCCTGGCTAACGACGTCTCGTCGGCGAATGTCTTCTACGCTGCTACAGCCGCCGGCGCCACCCGCGGCTGCAGCGACCTCCCCGCCGACCTGAGCATCTGCTTGCCTCTCACCTGCGAGACCTACCTTCTCAAGTCCACAGATGACTGCTTCTCTGCCTCTGCCACCGCGGGTATTGAGGACATCACCCTGTACAATTCATGGATCGACGACGGCTGCGATAACCTACACGAGGCCAACGCCACGCTGGGCTCCGTCGTCTGCGTCTCCCCATTGGGCGGCACCTACGTTCCCGGCACGGCGACCAACACCTCTGGCATTCCCGGCGGTGGCGCGGCCAACTACAGCTCCATCGCCGTGAACCCTCCCGGCGGCGTCACCGTTGCGCCCAAGACGACCACGGAGTGCGGCGTCTGGTACGTCGCCCAGCAAGACGACACGTGCGCCTTCATCACCATGACCTACTCCATCGGCCTTTCGCTGTTCGCCAAGATGAACCCCTCCGTCGACGTCAAAACCTCGGGCGGCTGTTCTGCTTCCATCGTGCCAGGTTACGCCTACTGCATGTCTCCCGTCTTCAATCCCGACGCAGGCTCCAGCGACGCCAGCTACACCACCAACTCCCACGGGTGCTGGTCGAACCTCGACAACTCTTCACAAGTCCTGCTAGGTCCGCTATGGACTGACGAGGGGTCGATGACTCTCGACGCCTGCGCCAAGACGTGCTTCATGGATGGGTACTCCCTCGCTGGTCTCAAGGGCTCCGACACGTGCCTGTGTGGCGACCAAGTATCTATCAACTCAGTCCAACTCTCAGAATCAGCATGCACTGCCTCCCAAACCCAGGACCTTTCCCTATACACCCTCTCGGACGACACCAAGCTCACCTTCCAGTTCGTCGACATGGGCTGCTTCGCCAACTCGGCCCTCGTCGCCGGCTCCGGACCCAGCGCGGCGTGGGCCACTAACAACACCGTCAGCAACTGCGCGTCGTTCTGTCTGCCGGCATATCCCTACTTTGGCGTGACCAACGGCGACACCTGCCGCTGCGGGACGGGTGTCGATGCGGCGGCAACTGCCCTGGATACTGATGCAAACTGTAACGTGGTGTGCACGGGACGGGCGAACATGAATTGCGGAGGCTCGGCGGCGACGCATATTTACGCTGCTAGGGCGGATCCGTTGCCGAGGCCGGAGGTATCGTCGTCTTTGGCTTCCTTGATTGCTTCCGAGACGGCTGCGCCGACAGCTTGAGTGTGTCTGCGGGAGCAAGTAACACATCAATATCTAATCTGAATGTACCATGAGAGCCTGAGATAAAGAAACCCCTTCTTTCATTCATGTAATAAATTTTGTTCGTAACGTCACTTGCATGTAGAACAGCGTATTTAACCACAACGGAGAACGACGTACCAGGCCAGGTTATAATTTTGAACATTCTTATGTTCACAAACATTCAAGTGCGTCAGCGAGATCACAATTTGGATCCCTTGACTTTTAGGGATATGTAATGCCTTTACCATTGCGCTGCGATATGAAAAAGAAGCTTCGGAGCGGCATCACACCCGTAGAATACCATGTTCTCACAGTTGTCGGAGAAAGCAGAAGCATGACAAGTAGCATGGGAGCATGATTAGGCCTCAGGAAGGTAGTATTGAGTCACTGAAGGCCATGGGAAGAAATATGGGGAGGATGCTAGAATCAGCGTGAAGTCACAGTGAGGGGATGCCTTCTCAGGATCAGTTCACAATTGAACTTCCAAATGGTCTCGAATCATTGATCTGTTTCCCACATCTGCATCGTGGGGTAGAGGAGTTGTCCATCGCATCAGCAGCACTTGCGAACATTTCTAGCAATTGGCTACCCGAAGACTTAACCAACAATCGGTTTCCATGGATCGCTCGGCATCAGTGTTATAGACGCGTTTCTAAGATATTCCTGTGCTACCAGTATGCTTGTGCTTCATGAGAAAGATTCACACTTTCAAATCCAGGCTTCGTTCTTGGTTTCAGTCAGGGAATCGTTCACTTGTCGGCGTTGTCTTTTTGTCTGGCTGATCCAACACTCAATCCTAGGGTCTCATGGAATAAGCTGCTGATAAAATGAATTTGACACCAAACATGTCCGACATGCCTGAAAAGCTGTCTTATTTGGATGCTATGTCGACCTGGTAGGGGCGTTCATGAATGATCTAAACACCATGGGTATTCAGCAGGATACCAGAACACTCTTTCACAACACTCGATCGGAGAAGTCCCATTCAGTTAGGTCATGGCTACCTGAAAGTTCCATGAGGCAAGACCAGGTGCCCTTCCTTCCGCCTGCCAATTCATTCAACGAAAGCAGATCCACCTGCTCCGCCATCCTTTTCTTTCAACTCATCATCGTCTCCGAGACAACCAACACTTCAGTGCTGGGAAAATCTCTACCTGTATCAATCGAGAAATTGAGGACCGGAAATTTCGCAGAGATTCGCCGATATCCCGGATATCTTTCATCGATCCAATCCGAGCCGACCTCGACTTGGCGGCCGCAGCATCGCATTGCCCGCAAACGCGTCTCCCGCCGGAGCTTGTCACCAATTCTCGCATCTACCTACATTCGCGCGCCGCTCGACGCGCCTCCGAGCCACGAATTTGATCCTCAAGACATATCGCACAGCCCCACTCTAAAGCTTTTCAACTCAAGGCAAGTCATCAAATTGAGCTGGTCCGATCGAGTGCATTTGGACTGATTATCAAAAGGCGACCATCCTCATCACCCCCCAATCAAGCGAGTCCTTAACCACCGACATTCCGTCGCCATGCCCATCCACATCACCTCGGAGTGCTGGGCGAAATGGCACCCAGTCTTCGCTGAGCTCTATGCGGACTACGGCTTCTTCGCAGACACGGAACGCAATTTCAACACTTTCATCGCATGGTACCGAGGCGAAGGAAGTTCATTCAGGACCGAGTCTACTCACTGGCGCTTTGTGATCGACACCATCCGCTCAGGTAACGAGATCATTGACGTTACCGCAATCACCATCATCACCAAGACAGAGAATGGTTCCAAGCGCGACGGATGGGTAATCACGCGCTCATGTGACGTCCATGGAAACTTGCATGCAGCCAAAGTTGTTGATGGTCGCAAATTAGCATGGTACAAGGTGTCTTCGGATGGCCGGGTCCTGGGACACTGCTGCCAAGAAGAATGCATCGGACACAATTCTAAGCACATTCCCACTCGCAGCTGGAATGCAACACGCTGGACTGCTTTGCGCCATTCGCATGCCCAAGAGATTATCTCTCTCCGACAAGAGATTCAGCAGCAGCGCGCCGAGGCATCGAACAAGCGAAAGCGACCAGAGGTCATCGTCATCGATGATGAAGTTGAGAGCTCCCCCATTGTCAAGAAGTTGCGCAAAGCCAAGGCGAAGCTGAAGGGTAATGTCAGCAGCAGCGAGAATCAAGTTCACGACCTTAAGAAGAAGTTGAAGAAGATGCGCGCCAGCTTTGACAGTCAAGAAGCTAAAATGCGCTCAGAATTCGAGACGAGGCTTGAAAAGGCCGATCAAGCACTGCAACAGATGACGGTTGACAAGATGAACATCGAAAAGCAAGTTTCTTCCCATGAGCGAGAGATAAGGGAGGTTCGCGAGAAGTATGAGGAGGAAAAGGGAGCCATTCAGGCATATTACGTCGAGGAGATCAGAAAGAAGGACAGCGTGCTTGCGCAAAAGAACAACGTTCTTGCGATGAAGCAAGCCGCCATTGACAAATTGCGCGACACCGATAAAGTCTTTCTGGAACAGGAAAACCAGAGACTACTACAAAAGGAGCAGAATCATCGTTCGGAGATCAAAAAGCTTGAACGCAAAAACATGGATCGAAAAATGCATCAGAAGACTACAGACGTTCATGAAAAGAGGCTTCAAGACGCGATCAGTCACAAGGAAGCAGAGCTCGAGTCTCTCAGACTCCAGCTTGAGCATCGCACAAAAGATGCTCAGCGACTCAAGGAGGACTTGGACAACCAATCCAACAACGTTGTCCCAGGTCTGCTGTCCTCGATCCAGATCAAGACTGAACGGGTAAACGAACTAGAAGGCCAGCTGGACAGTCTCATGAGCGCAAACATGTCGCGCCTGCATACAGAATCGCCTTCTTATGGAAATGGCACTCCCCAAAGCAACCATCGCCGAAGAAGGCGCGGTCACAGACATTCCGAAGCAGAAGTCAAGCAAGAGTGATGGGATAGCCAATTGGTGCTTTCACGAATATTCGTCATGGGACTGCGTCAGCGCAGGGTCAAGCTTGATGGTGACAGATGGAGTCTTTGTGGCAGGTCTGGGAAAGGGATGCTCTGAATGGACCATGCTTGTCGTTGCCTTGACTTTTGGTAGCAATGTCGGTGGCTCTGAGGCAGAGCTGGAAGGGATGAGGATGCGGGTATTGCGGAGGAACATGATTCATGTTGAAGGGCATCACACGAGGCAGCTGGAGAACTCGCAAGCGGGAGATCATTTCTTGCACATGGGAGCCGGCGTAAGAGACAGCATCAACGGATTGGCGATGTTTGATTAATAAGTGTTGACTACGTAGACAAGAAAGAAATATTGTCCATGATGCTGCACTGCTAGGAAAATGCGATTGTTCTGCGAACTGACACCATCAGAACCAATGGTGGATTTTTGCTTTGCTCGGTTGAAGTGCGCTCCTGCATTGTTCTGCTGACTTGCCTGCCTGCCTTTTGCTTCCCCGTCTCGGTCAACCTCACATTCACCTTGCACCTTGGGAAAATCTCCTCAGCAACTACTCGCAGAGCTGCCCGGAAAACGCAACATTTTTTTTCTTTCCCCTGGTGTGAAGCGAATGTTTTCGCGTCTGCCTGGTCTCCTGTCATCTTTGACCCAGCTGCCGACAATTTCGCTTTGCATTCATCCTTGGTTTATGGTCTCGTTCACTTGCCTCCCTTCCCCGTCCAAGCTAATTTCCTTTCGCTCAATTCCAGGCTCCTTCATCCCGAAGTCATCTTCCAGCTTCTACCACTTGATCGCACCTACAAAGAAATAAGTCAGCGTCACTATGCCTCCCAACATCCTTCCCGGCGTTGCAGAGAGATGGGCGCCTGCCATCGCCTACTTGAACGAGGAGGAGAAGTTCCCCATCAGTGGTCCGCAGGCCTTGCAGAAGATTCTCCACAGCACTCCCCATATGGACAACACCATTCAACTCAGACATGGCAGTCGCCTGTTTCACATCGACTTGGTTGAATTTCCCACCGACAATTTCGACGTCGTTGCTATGAGTGTCATCAAGCATTCCACGAACGGAAAGGCGAAGCTACTCGGTGGTACGGTGATCACGGACCGATTTGCCGACCACCCGAACGCTGCCGATCATCGTGAATTGGTCCTTGGAATGGAGGTTTTCGACATTTCACCGGATGGAAACATCTCTGCACAATGCTGCGAAGAGGCTTGGATGGCCTGTCGTGAGATGGGTCTCGCTTCCACAGTAAAGGCACACACTTTGCGACAGCGGATCGTCGCAGTCGCAACAGAGCGAATGCTCAAGGCAAAGAAGGTTGCACAAGCCATATCGAATGCGGAACTCCACGCGCTGTGCAAGAAGCTAGCATCGAAATACAACTACGAAATAGTCGGCGATGACAAGCAAATCAGCACCAACGAGGTCATCACATTGATTGGCAAAGCGGTGGAAGATTTGCAACACTTGGGTTCTCCTGACGCCGCGAACCAGCCTCGACGCGATCACCAGTCGAAGGACGAGGATTCATCAGCTGAGATGGACGATGAGCAACGTTCTCTACTTTCCCAACATGACAAATCTCTCCAGACCAGTCAAAACGAGGTTCACGAGTTGAAGCTGGCTCTCCAAGCCAAAGACGAGGAGATCACAACGACAAAGCAGAGTTACTCGCAGGTGAAGGCACAGCTCGCATCGGAGAATCAGCGATTGATCAAACTCAATCATCAACTTCTGTTAGCCAACGTTGAGCTGAAGGAGAATATTGAAGTCTTCCGGCTCCAGGCCAATGAGGCAGAGGGAAAGGCAAAGCGGCTGACTGGACGACTTTCCAACGCCGAGACAGAGACGGAGTTTGCGAGAGATCGTGTCCTGGAGGTCAGCAACGAGCTTGAAGAGGCTCACAAACAACTCAAGAAGACCAGAGACCAGTCCCGAAATCTTTGTCTTACCTCTGGTCGCAACATCATGGACAAAGACAAGCGAATCCGCAAGCTTGAACAGCAGCTAACCAAAGTCGAAGAACAAACACAACAGAACTCTACAGAAGGAATTCCCGAGCTCGGAAACAAACTGGAGATAACCGAGAAAGCTTCGGCGGCCAAGTCAAAGAAGAGCACCAAGCTGGACGAGCAGCTCGCGGACCAGTTCGAGGACTATTACGCTGAGCTATTCGAAGCCGTGCCCGAATTTCGGTGGTTGAAGAGAAACCCGGAGTCAAGCGAGAAAGCCTCAGCGGGCAAGTCGAAGAAGATCGTCAAGCAAGAGGAGCAGCTCACTGAGCAAATTGAAGAAGAAGTCGGATATCAGGAGTTGAAGAGCGACCTTGACACAACGAAAATGGCTTTGAAAGAGAAGACGGACGAGCTGGCTTCAGCCAAAAAGAAGCACGCCGAGGAGCTTCAGAAAACCGAAGGAAGCAAGGAAAAGTGTCGCTGCAAAGACAAGGAATCCTATCTGGAGAGTGTTGAGGAACATGTTGAGAACCTCAGAGGAACAATGGAGAATGTGCTTAGCAAGGACCGAGGAGCCTACAGTGCCGGCGCCGAGGAGCACGGCGAGAATATGAGAGGAACTATGGAGAAAGCGCTGAAGCATGTCTCGATCTACCAGGGACGCAAGAGACGCCGTACCGAAGGCCCCGACTTTGAGTATTGAGATGGACTGGTATAATAGATGTTACCGGAGTGTGGGATTACCAACAACAAGACTATGAGGAATCGAATTCGGTTGTTATCCTGGCGTTTCCATTGTCCCTTCGTTGGGTTCATGCGTGCTGCTAGTTAGTTTAGATAGATCGTACAAGGATCAGAGGCTTGCAAATTGCACTTCCTGTTTCCACTTGTTTTCTGCCTTCGCTTCCACCTCAGCTCAACTTCACCTTCCGCTCCAGACCTGACCGTCACCAGGCAACCACCGCCTCGTTCGCACCTGCCCTTCCTCCAGCTTTCCAACTTCCAACATATCGGGGCAGCGAATCTCAAAATTCTTCCAGACTGCAAATTTCTCGGGACGTTGGCCTTCTTCTCGACCAGGTTGACTTTCGTTTTGCATCGGCCAACTAGATCTTGCAAGAGGCCTCCCGAGCGGCTCTTATTTCCTCAACTCCTTTTGCAATACCTTCATCCCCTTTTGAACAAGCGCGACGACGTCCTCGGTAGCTTTCCTTTCCAGGCATCCTTCTCAGCCTATCTGTAATTGCTGTCATCGCCATCGACGTCGCCGGCTTCCTATCAACATCACCATCATGAGCGTCAAGCTCACCAGCGACTGCTGGTCCCGCTGGGAGGCAGTCATTCGACACATTGCAGCCAACTACACCTTCCCCGCCTCGACCGAAGATGGCCTCAACGTCTTCCTGCACATGAATCCCGGCAGCGCAAGCACCTTCCGCGCCTCATCCGGGGGTTACAAGTTTGTCATCGACGTCACGCGCCGCGGCAATCGCATCATGGATATTGTCGCCATCACCATCACCGCGAAGCAGAAGCAAGACCCGCGCTGCAATGGCTACGTCATCACGAGAGCATGCGACATCCACCCGAACGAGAGCGAAGAGGAGCTGCCCGGTGCCCCGGAGCTGCGATGGATCCAGGTCACTAGCGGCGGAGAGTGCTATCGACATTGTTGCGACAAGGAGTCCAACGCGCTGGACAGAGCACACGCCAAGCCTCGCCTATCCTGGGAGACCACCCGACTCAGAATCATTCAAAAGGCCTACGAGCAAGAAGTGCTGGCGCTTCAACGCAAGAACAAGAAGAAGACAAAGAAGAATGCAACTCAAGAGGCTGGAATTGACGCCGAGGTACTTCGCCAAAATTCTGAGAAGGAGATTGAGGCCCTCCGTCGGCTGGTCGAGGAGGTGTCTAGTGAGCTCGAGAAGGAGAAGGAATCCAGGAAGAAGTGGAAAGATGTTGCACGCAGGAAGGCCAACGACATTGACGCTATCGATCTAACCTCAGAGGACGAGAGTTCCAGGCCGAAGTTGCAAGAAGAGATCGCCTCGCTGAAAGAAGAAAAGAGATTGCTGAAAGAAGACAAGCAGCGGTCCGCCAAGTTGCTTCAAGCGGTGCAAGACAACAGCCGAAGATCCAATGGAGATTTTGAGAGGCGTCTCCGAGACCTAAGAAAGGCAAACGAGGAACTCCAGGAAGGCCACCTTGCAGACAAGAAGAATCTTCAGGCCCTTCAGAACACCAACATTGCCCTTAGAGACCGGGTCAAGCATTTGGAGAAGAAGAACACGGAGGCCAACAGCGACAATCTTCAGGAGGTCAAGGAAATGTCTGCCGAGGTCAAGATCTTGGAACGCAATATTCAAATCCTGAAGACCAAGAACACGAACGACCAGAAGGAGCTGGTAGCTCAGATTGAACAACTCAAGTTTCAAAACGTAAGGCTTGAGAATGCCAAGAGAAGTGTTGACCAGTACGCTACCAGTCTCACGGAAAAGGCGCTGAATCACGAAGCTCAGTCGAGCCATGCGAAGCAGACCATCAGCAAGCTTGAGTTGGAGATCAGGCTGAAGAATGACAAAAGTCGCCGAGCCGAAGATGAAATAATCGAAATGAGAAGTAAGATTCGCGAAAAGGACGAGCTCATCAATCAGCTCCGGCAAGGCACAATCAGTGACCAGAGCAAAACCAGCTCTCAGCAACATCAACCATTGATGTTCTCCCAGCATGCGCCCAGCTTGACGCTTTCCCAGGATCTTGAAGTCCAGCGCAACATCGCCCGCAGAGCGCAGGACCGGGCAGATGGACTTCAGCGTGAGCTAGATGCCATCAAGAGAGACAGGTGCATGCGACAAGATCGCGAACGCGATGACAGCATGCGAGTTCTGGAGCTGTCTAGAAAGTGCGACGAGTACACGGCCAAGATCTCCAACTTGACTTCCGAATCGGAGGCGGCAAAGTGGAAGATGTTGGAATCGGAGGAGACCTTCTCGGACAAAATTTCCAAGGCCACGCTGGAAGTCGAAAAGATCAAGAGGGAGATGCAAGAAGTGGAAAAGAAGTACGCCGAGAAGGTGGCCGCAACCGCGAACATGGAGAAGCGGTTCCACGACAAGGACGCATACACTGAGAACTTGGAGACGAAGCTCGAGGAGCTGAGGGGCACGATGGAGAATGTGCTCGGCCAGGTCTCGATGCACCAAGGTCGAAAGAGACGTCGGACAGAGGGCCCGGACTTTCAGGTGTGATTTTGCATTGAGGGAAATGTTAGGATACCGAAGTGTGCGTTGGCATAGCAGAGCAACCTCTGATACTGCTGGACTTTGGCCGAAGATCCTCTTGGAAGAATGGCGTAGCCTTCCAAAAGCGTTAATATCATGGATCTTCCAGCAAGAGGAATTGGGCTGGCAAAATTGGCGGGTGGAATTAATTGGACAAGATGATTTGTCTTGAGTTCAGACAGCTTGGAAGACTTTCGCTTTGTTACTTAGATAGATGAGCCAGACTTTTCACGAAGCTTCGATGGGCGATCCCTTGCTTTGCCAGTGATGCTTTCAAACCAAGGACCATATTCACTCTCAACTGCGTCGTTTGCGTTGTCTTCGTACCACTTCTTTGTATACTGTTTCGCCCTGATGTTAGACACATCCTTCAGTAGACATGCTGGCAGGCATCATGGCCTAAGACGTATCAATACCAGGCACATGAAATGAACCATGAAATCATTATTCTATCCCAAACCCTAGCCCAATGCATATCCCTAAAACGCCATATCATGCCTTCATCTACGCCGAAGCCTCAACCCTCTCCTCCTTCTCCCCATCCACCTTCAACCCCTCAACCCCCTTCGCAATCCCCGTAAACGGACACACGCCCTCGGTCCTGGGTATCCTCGACGGGCTCCTCGGCCCCGCCGCGACCGTCTCCTCATCGCTCTCGCTCTCCAAAATCTTCCGTCCATGAAGATACCCCTCCTCCTCAATCACCGGCTCCTCCCCGCCCTCCCGCTCAAACTCCGCGCCATCCTTGACATGCCACTTCGCCATCAGATCATTCTGTATCCAAATCACCTTCCCCAGCGCCTTCACTAACGCAATCTTGCGCTGCATATGCAACCTCGGATGAGACAGAATCGCCTCCGTCATCACATCTTGAATAAACGACAAACACGCGCCGAGGTGGATGTACTCCACATGCAGCGGGTGCGCGCGGCCGAGCCCGACGTGCATCATGCCGACCTTGTCGAGGTACTCCCAGAACTCCATCTTGCTCGGGTCGGAGCACAGCTTGGCGAGGTACGCGCGCAGGAACATCTTGCGGTGCAGGATCTGCGGGGAGTTGTCGTCGGGGACCTCGTCCATGGGGCCCTCGAAGGAGGTGGAGCGCGTGGTGAAGGCGCGCGCGGTGATGTCGTACTGGAGCAGCTTGTGGTAGACGATGTTGACGACGGCGGGGATGAGGGCTTTGACGTATTTGGCGCCGGAGATCAGGGCTTCGATGTCTTCTGCGGCGGGGTGTTAGTGGAGGCTTCGGAGGAGGGGGGAAAGGGGTTATGGCGGACTTGAGGAGAAGTCGAGGAAGCTGTGGAGGTAGCGGATGCGGGCCTCGAGGTCTGTGTAGAGCTCCTCGCGGTCGACGTGGTTCATGTGGCGCATGAGACCCATTTTGGCGGTGTTGCTTTACTTTCTCTTTGATCGTATTCGATTGACGTTCTTGGGGTCGTGGTGTTGTTGGCGATGGTTCGTGTAAGTCACGGCGACGGTCTTATCTCCGAAAAAGCCAAATTGCTGCGTCTCCTGCTGTTGTTTTCGATTTCTGGAACTTCTTCACCCAAACTCGACGTCAGGGACCACACGATATTTGAACATCGCGAAAACCACTCTCACAACTCCCTACGCTTTGTCGCGCTGGCGTCATAATGCGCCGATGAGCTGATGGCACCAGGGAGGAAATGGGAAGGGAAGCGGGACCGAATGATGGTGGTCTGATTTGCAACTGGCGCCACCTTTCGGGCTGAGTTGGAAGCAGTCGTCCAGCACACATTGAAAGTTGGCGGCGTTGGACCCACCGCGCAGGTACAAAGTTTTGGCGGGGTGCACGCGACCCTTCAAAAAAATGGCAGCATCCATCCAACACAAGCAGCGTCAGATCGGAATGGGGCGGGCTGGCTGTGCTGGTGCTGACCCTGTCGCCGCGGGTTCCCGATTGTCGAATGATCCGACCGGGGGGGAAAACGTACATTTTTCAATGGGCGAATGGGCGCGAGGTGTTGGTCAGTAGCACCCGAATTCGCGCCAAAATTGGCGGTGGACCCCGCGATGGGTGTGCATTCCAGGGGTCCAGCATGATTCCATCTTTTGGACGCGGAACATGTCACCGTCTTTCTAGAACGCGGTCGGGAAGTGTTTGAAGTTGAAATTCTGCAATCTGCTCATCAGCCCTCCTGGCAATTACTTCTCCCCCTGCCCGTCCGCATCCCGATCCTTCCCACGCTCCCGCCGTGCCTCGTCCGTATCCAACGTCCGCTGCGCATCCGCGCGCTGCTCAGCCGTCGACGCCTCGCTTGTCGCGATGTTCTTCAGCACGTAGGCGGGCACGAAGCCGCTGCGCGTAAACTCCTCCGTGCGAATCTCCTTTGCGGCGGGGTTGGTGCCGGGTGTCTTTGCGGCCTCCGTCGCGGATGTGGATGCGTTCTTGCTTTCGGCGATGGCCGTGCGGATGTGCGGGGGCACGATGCCGCCCCCGTCGTACGGCTTGCGCTGCGGCATTGTGGTCGGCCTGGTGGGTGTATGTGTTGGCGCTTCTTTGTCTCCGTCTTTGCTGCCCTCGTCTGCTTCCTTTTCCTCCTCGTCGGGGGTGAGGATAGTGTTCGATGTCTCTGCTGCGACAGGCGAGCGGGAGACACGGATAACGATGAACGGCGGGGCAGAACGGGCGATGTAATCGGAGAGGAGATTGTCCTCAGTTTGAGCTTCTGCCGGTCGGGGCGCAGGCCACCGATCCTCCTGGGCGTAGTAAGAGCTCTCGCGAACGGCGTTGCTGCCAATCGACGACGCAGTGGTTGTAGTAATGTACGGGGCAACGGGTCTGAACGTGCCTAGAGCACCGGTGTTGTGGTTTGCAGGAGGCATATTTGCTTCTGATATCGTGAGGGGTCGTCCCTTTTTTGTTTGCGCTGATGTCATCTGATGGTTTGCAGTGAAACCAGCGGGAGAAGCCTTTTAATAGCTCCAAACTTCCATCCCACCCACAAGGTTGTTTCCATTCGCTCTTAGATGAGCACCGTCAAGGTTCATCGAAAATGAGGTGCGATTAAGCTCTTTCTGTCTCTCTGCTCGCCCCACGCGGGAGGGGTAGCATCAGAACCGGCACCTTGCTGCACGACAGCTCCGCCGATGACACGCATCTCAATGTCTGAGATCCCAGGGGAGGGCCGGACGCAGATACAGACGTGGGGGCTCCTCTTCTCTTGGGCATAGGCAAAATTGAAAATACTTTATTTCTGGACGCTGCCACCAAAACGACACTAGATGCTTTCAAAAAAGTTCGCTTCCCTGTATGCTACGCCACCCCATCTCAAGCGCTAACCTGCACCGTACCATCCGTCCCGGGCCTCGGCGCCCCCGTTGAGCTCTTCCCCATGAACCCGCCCGACACGAGGTTCAGCGCCGCCGCGAACGGGTCCCCGCCCGTCTTCACCGCCGCCGGCAGCCCGGCCGCCGCGAAAGCCTGCTCAAAGTCCTTCTTGATGTCCTCGAAGCCCTCGATGCCGACCGACACGCGGATGAGGTCCGGCGTCACGCCGCCCTTGATCTTTTCCTCGTCGGGCAGCTGCTGGTGCGTCGTCACCCACGGGTGAATGATGAGCGTTTTGGCGTCGCCAACGTTGGCGAGGTGCGAGCACAGCTTGAGGTTATCGACGACGGCGCGCACTTGGTCGATGTTGCCGGCCTGGCGGGGTGGTAAGCTGAGGCCCAGGAATATAGATGCGGAAGTAAACCTACGACGCCAAAGGTCAAGACACCGCCTGCACCGTTGGTGAAGACCTTCTTGGTGTACTCGTAATCGGGATGCGACTTGAGGCCGGGGTAGAGCACCCAGTTGACGCTGGGATGCGCCTCAAGCCACTCGGCCAGCTTTTGTGTGTTCTCTGCGTGCCGTTGTCCTCGAAGGGCGAGAGTCTCGAGTCCTTGCAGGAAGAGCCACGCGTTGAAGGGACTCATGCAGGGTCCCAAGTCGCGCATGCTGTCCATGCGAACCTTGGCTGAGAGAGCCTTGTATCCATATGTGTCCCAGAACTTCAGCCCGTGGTATCCGTCCGCCGGCTCCGTAAATCCTGGGAACTTACCCGAGGCGCTCCAGTCAAAGTGGCCGCCGTCAATGACGATGCCTCCCATGGACGTGCCGTGGCCGCCGATCCACTTGGTGCAGGAGTGCGTGACAATGTCAGCGCCCTGCCTGATGGGCTGGCACAGGTAGCCGCCCATGCCGAACGTGTTGTCGACGATGAGCGGGATGCCATGCTTGTGTGCGACGTCCGCAATCGCCTTGATATCGGGCACGCTGTGCTTCGGGTTGCTGATAGTCTCGATGTAGACGCACCGCGTGTTCTCGTCGATGGCCGCGTCAATGTCAGCAGGCTCGTTGCCCACAACCCACTTGACGTCGATATGGAACTTCTTCATGTATACTCGGAACTGGTTGTAGGTGCCGCCGTACAGCCAGCTGGTGCTCACAAAGTTCTGGCCTGGCTCACAGCAATTCGTGAGGGCCATGAACTGCGCGGCGTGGCCCGAGGCGGCGGCCACGGCACCGACGCCGCCCTCGAGCATCGCCATGCGTGACTCGAAGACGCTGTTGGTCGGGTTGCCCATGCGCGTGTAGACGTACCCATCTTTGCTCCATGCAAACTTGCTGGCGCCATCTGCTACTCGTTAGCCGTGCCTTGTGTCACCGTGACACACCAAGTCCTCACCGGCAGCATCGGAAAAGTTGTAGGCGGCTGTCTGATACAGAGGGACCGCTCTTGAACCGTTGACGGGATCCGGCTCTTGGCCACCGTGGACGGCGAGCGTGGCGAAATCCGGCTCCCTGTTCGGCCAATGTGTCAGTTTTTGAAGGCCCAAAAGCCGGCCGGGATCCTCACCAATCGACGTTACTCAGAGAGCCAGAGACAGGCATCTTGAACGGACGAGAAAAAAGTAAGGAATGATTGAGAGGGGTAATAATAGTCTAAGTCGTCGCTTTGAGTCCCGGTTCAACTCCTAAATCGTTGAAACTTTTGCTCCAATACAGGCAAACGTCTCAGGCAAAGCCCAATATCTTAAATGCTCCCAAAACGCCCTTGAAGCAACTCCATCATTTCGTTTCAATCGTTCGATACCCCTCCAGCATGATACCCAGATCGCATAGCATTGCATTGCGTCGTCGTGCAACGGGGGGTTGATCGATCGCCGGCCTTTGCTGATAAACGAGCAAACCCCGCGATGCCCCCCTTTTCGTACAGATATTCCCGAGACCCACTCAGAGCCCGCGCCCAGATCCCATTGAGATGCCGTGGGATGCCGTCACGCGTGGACGCGAGATGCAGGCGATATGCAGGCTCCCTGCAAGGAGACCGGAAGCGAATGGGCGACCGCAGGTCAGGTCGTTTCGGCCGTTTCCTAGACCGTGGGATCGAACATCATGGTGGGTTCGATAACACTGCGAATTTGGTCTGCAGGAGGAAATTAGCATGTGCAGGTTACCGATAGATAGATTGCAAGGGGTTTGTCTCACCGCGCATCCCGCCGAGGGCCTCAAAGGCCGTAGCATAGTTTTCAAGCGTCGCGGAGATGGAGGCCAAGCCCGTCTGCAGGCGCAAAAGCAAGCTCTCCACCATCGGGGTTGTCAGGGCATTCTCGGGATACATGGCCTTTGTTTTGTGATTGACCATCAGCAATGCATACGCGCACTGCATGGCGCAGCAAGCGAAGGAAGGCATGGTCCTAGGGCACACAATCGTCGACGTGGGCGCCAGATAACACGGCGCAGGGCAGAGCTGGCCAAAGGGGTTCGGGTATGGCAAGTCGTCGAACGAATTAGCAATGTTGATAGCCGCTTTGAGGCAAATCTTAGCCGACTGGTGGCTGCTGAAAGGAAAAGTCGCCAGCGGGCTCCCATTGGGTGAGTGGTCCGACTGAGGAGATCTCTTTCCCGAGTATGGTGGCGAGGCCGTTCCATTTGAGCTAGTCACTGGCGGCGAAGGTAGGGTCATCATCGTGCTACAGGAGCACGAAGGCCACGACTTGGGCTCGATACCGTTGTCATTGTCGGCCTTGGACTTCAAGTCGCAGTGCTTTCCTGAAAACACGGGCATGTCAAAGAAGGCACAGTAACGGTGGATCTTGATCCGCGCGCTGTTGGTGGTCAGCAGTTGCTCGGAGTTTGATAGGAGATACTCGCCTGTTCAGCTTGATCCGAGCCATGCACCTGAGAGACCGGGAAAGGATCTCCTCAGTGGGATCGAGTGGCGTCGTCGTGGTGGATTGCAGTATCCACGAATCTGCAACCGTGTTGAGGGGCTCCAAGTATTGCTCCATCTCCTTCATCCTCGCGTAGATGCGCGTCATGTCGCCACCACTCTTGACCGTCTTGTTCAATTCAATCACGAACTGTGTTGCCGACAGGATGGCCTGCTGGGCCTGAATATACACGGCAAAGGCCTGCCAAATGGTGAGTTTTGGTCCCAAAGAGGCACGTTGACTACATACCTCAGGGTCTGATTGGATGGTCGGGTACTTGGTCGTGTAGCTCGGCGTAAACACTGAAAAGGTCGGCTCCTCCACAGCGTCAGTAAGTGCTTCAAGTGGGATGAAGGGGGATTACACACAGTATTACTGACGATGGACCCTTGACATACACAGATATACTGCCAGATGCCGCGTTAGCAAAATACACAAGATCTAGATCAGCAAAACGCACCGTCATCCACCAGACTCTTCGTCGAGCCTCGGCGAAAATGTCGTCCTCGGTGCAGGCGTGGATTCCTAGGGACATGGCGGATACCAGTGCCTGGCCCGCCCTCGCTTGCATCTTCTTCAAGTTGCCTCTCTGTGCATACTCGTAGACGCTCAGAATGTCCAACGCGATGACGCTTTCCAGCTCCAATGGCACACCAGGGTGGAATTGCTGCCGGGGAAAATCATCTGGCGATTCGTTCAGGGCCTTTGGTGGCTCGATGGATGAGTCGGGGATTTCGGACTCGATTTCGATGCTCTCGACTGCGCATTGTGCCAGGTACTGGGCGTATCGACGTCTGAAAACGACCGACTCCTTGCTTAAGTGGTTGGTGTCGTTGGCGCATGGAATCAGAGCCAAGATGGCGGATATAGCCAAGCTGACCGGGGTTGAGGGCTGGTACTCGTCCTGGAATGTCTCCGTGTCATTCTGGAAATGCGGCACAGCCTGGTCGATGGGCAGACCGCTGGGCGGAGGGAGAATCGGAAAGAATGGATGAATGAAGATGTAGTAGGCATCCAGACTGTGAGATTGTGAGCTGCTGGTATTTTCAAGTCATTCAACAGGACTTACATGGCTTGGTCGCTCTTGTATGTCCTAGCGACAGGAACCGGGGGAGTGGGAAAGTTGAAAGAGGCTTCCGATGCGCTTTCGCCGCTGGTGCTTCCCGGGACGCCAGACATGAACAAGGTGTCAAAGATGAAATCGCTGTCCTGGAAAAAGTCTTGAAGCTGCTTCAGGCCTGCTCCAGGGTCGATGTAGTTCTGGAGGGATATGGCTACGGCTACAGTCAGAGGTCTACTCGGTCACAATTACAAGCATGACGACTCACGGTCTTGAGGAGTGGCTTCATCGACGGGCATGTCGCCATTGAAGCCCGGGTTCTGCTGGGCCAGTTCATCAACCGGCCGCGGTTTCCGCCTCACACGAGCGCCTCCTCTTCTGCTCGGTTTGTAGACGCAGTCGCGCCCTCGGCTCTTACACTGCTTCATGTTAACAAGACGGTTTTCATTTACAGCAAATCCTGAGACTGGGAACAGCAAATGCTTACACTGGCACAAGGGCTTGCTCCATCGCATCGTGTTCGTGAAGCTCGGCTGTTCCTATGTGAGCCACGGTTGCTTGACCATCGCAAAGACCGCCATGCCCGTTGGCAACGGCAGCATGCTCTGCTGCGCCGCATACTCATCCGGAAGGGACAGTTGGCGCTTGGCTTGGGAGAGGGCGACTTACCAGGAGAGGCAAGCAATCTTAACAGGAGGGGTCGCAAACTTCTTCTTTGCCGCGGCAGCGGGAATTGGCGGTACTACAGCTTCGGTCATTGTGGTCATGGCCAGGTGAGAGGTTTCGACATGTAAGATGAACAGGTCAATGAATGAAGGCCAACGACGGTGAGGCGCGGCTACGAAGAGCAGGCGCAGCAAGAATCCTTCCGGGCCGATCGGGGTCTGTCACGGAGCGGGCAGCGGCGATGTCCAAGTTGGTTGATCGGGGTGTGCGGGATGGTTGGATGGGGCTCGTGGTCTGCCAACAGCGGGGAAAGCAAACGTAATAAATTCGATGGAGAGAGGACGTGGAGCCAGGTACGGCGAGGTCAGCAACGGCCGAGCCGGGAGACGAGTAGCGAACGTTGGACGGGGAAAGGAGGCGAGAGACGGAGGAGGGCCAGTGGTGCCGTTCACGTTTGTCTCTGTCTGTTTGGCTTGTCTGTGCCTGGGACTGTTACTGAAGGGCGACCGACAGCTGTTGGGAGACGCAGCGGCTGGTGTCGTCAGCTGGTGCAGCAGGAGGAGCGGTTGGTGCGGGTGCTTGGTGCTTGGTGCTTGCTGGGAGCGTGGTGCGGGTAGCGGGCGCGGGTGAAGTTCAAGGGCAGTTGCAGATGGTGGTGCTTCAGATCGACTCGCTTCGGCAGGCGGAGGGGCAAAATGCGGCGACCCGGCCAGATTTGTAATGAGAAGGCGAGTCGCAGGGCGGCCAGTGAGTGCACCGAGTGCAGGTGCAGCAGCAGGGTGAGGTGGGCAAAGAAAAGAAGACCGACCCAACGCCGGCAGGAGGAGACCTGGAGTGGAGTGGAGTGGAGGGGGGAAAAAGAGATGTACCTGCCGCCATAGAGATGGGCGAGGCAGGGACCAAGGTACCTTCAGGGTAGGGTAGGCACCTAGGCTAGGTAGGGACGAAGAGGCAATGACGGATGGGTGGTTCGATCGTCGTCGTGGCAGTAGCCAGAGCTTGCAGCGCATGAGCAGGGGTTGGGAGAGAGAATTTCGAGGGAATTTTTTTTTTTTTTTTCTTTTGTTGGCCCTGTCCTTTTTTTTGCGTCCCTCTCCTCACTGCTGCCTCCTCCCGCAGGCCAGGCCGGGCCAGGTCCTGCTTTTTCTGACGCGCCTGCTGGCTGCGACCACGACTCCATGCTCGGGAGTTGAGATGGAGAAGGTACAAAGGTACGTACAGCCTGTGGACGTGGAAATGGAAGCAGCTTCCCCCGGGATAACGGTGGGCTAGTGTGGGGCAGATCGTGGTTAGCCGAGAAAGTTGTCCAATCGCAACGGTGGTGCCGTCGTTCTGGCACGTCTGGTCTTCCCCAGTGAGAAAACTTGCGCACAGTGTTGCCAGTGCCCGCCTCGGCCTTTGACAGGGATGCAGCACAGCAAAGTTTCCGAACTGGCACGGCCTAGAAACCGAGGGCTTCAACGGGGCGGGTGTTTTGGTGTGTCCCAATGGGATGATGTTCCAGGAACTTGCTCGTTGGAACTCAGGTGCAGTCGCCGCTGCCCTGTGGGTTACCTCGACTGCTACTGCCGCCCGGCGGAAGGTCCGCCTGCCCTGACCGTGCCGGCCCGTACCTGCCTCTGGCTGCCGTTGTGTCTTGCCTAGCTGCTTCCGACCCCTAAGGTAAGGTAAGTCGCACCTTCAATTTGGTGCTTTCTTAGAAATCGCGACTCCCAATTTGGCAGTCAAAGTGACCATTGCCATCTGGCCTCTCTCTTGCCTCTTGCCCAAACATTCGCAAACTTTCACGATGCCAAGCAGAGTCAGGCCACCCGGCACCAGTTGTGCTTGCATAAACAGCAGCTACTACGGACGGCAAGACACAGGAAGCAGGAGCTAGGATCGGAATCAACATCCCGAGCCATCACCTCCATGGATGCTTCGATGCTGGGGCGGACGATTCATCTACACGCAGCATCGCAGGGCCACCGTCTTTGATGACTGGTTTCTTCTCTGTCAGCACCGAGGCCTGCATTTAAGATTTCCCAGCCATGTCTGCTTCACGAACACGTTGGCCACCCAAAGTTTGCTTCTGGAGAAAAAAGTCATATGCTCGACCTGCAAGTGCCATCCCATCTCTCGACTCAACAACGAGTCGATGGTCCTCGGTTCCTCGACACGGACAGCAGGTTCTCTCTGCCTGACACCATCAGACCAAGAAGACGGATTCGAGAAGCCACCCGAGAAACACCACGAGGCTTCCACGCACAGGCGCAGACACAGGCTCTCCTACGCCATGCACGACACACCGGCCACCGAACGTTGTGCATCACAACTCGTCGGGCCAAGCTCGCATGGACGTCGTGCAAAGCTTCTCGAACCTCGATGCCACCAAGCCATTCCGATCCCACGCGACTCCGCCAACCTCCGAAGCTCGACGCCGCCGCCAGACATGCCCAGACATGCGACCTCCGAGTCAGGTCCCATAAATCTCCAGCCCAAACCATCCCGGTCTCTCCGCACAAAACCCCGCCTCCAGCGCAAACAAAAACACCCCCCACGCATACTTCTCAGCGCCCGCAGCCACGCTCGGGACGCCGCCTCAGCTGCTAAATGCCACGTTGATTCCAGCCTTGGTGTTGACCGTCAACGAACTAGACCGCCTGTCAGCTTTTGATCGACGCACATCCAGACCGTCCTCCGGCCCTGTCGTCCCCTGCGTCGGGTGTGATTGACTCACAATACATCTGGCCGAGAATAACTGCCGACCGGGTCAAAGTCAAGCTGTCAAACGCTGTTAGCACATGGCATGCGACCGACTGACTAGGAGCGACACCAAGCTCCTAATGGACGGCATACCCTGGACTCTGTGATATCTGCCATTCTCAAGTCGGCATAGACTATTTCCTCCTTGTCCCACACAGGCTCGGCAAGCATCGTTCCAAGCGGCCCGACGATGCAGGACCCTCCGTGGTTGACAATGTCTTCCGGTTCCCACTGCCCTCCGTCCGGCCGCCGGTCGGGGTGCTCGGCCGTAAACGGCGGATAGTCGGACGGAAAGTCTGAAACCTTGCACACAGAGTTGACTGACACAACAAAACAACGTCCTTCTTTGGCAATGTGCTGCATCGATGCTGTCCATGCGGGCAAATCATCGGCATTGGGCGCGACGTAAATCCTGAGTCGCGTTCGTCAGTGACAATGTTCCGAACAAGTCGTTATCTCGGCTCCTCAAACCGCCACTCACTCGATGCCCTGTTGGTACAACGCCATACGCGCAGCCGGCATGTAGTTCTCCCAACTGCTTCTGCATCAGCTTGTTTGTCACTGAGCTTGTCACTTGATCGACCAACCAGATCAGGCTTCCGACCTTGCCGATATCAGTTTGCTGGACCTGCAAGCCATCGCCAGAACCTCGCCCCCAGACCAGCCGCTCGGCAGCCGTTGGGATCAGCTGCAGTGATCAGTAGAGTCGCACAACAGGGGCTGAATATGAGTACCTTGCGATGCTTGTACACCAACTTGCCTTCCCGGTCAAGAAGAACCGCGGTGCAGTAAAGCGTGCCACCTGCCTTTTCGATAACGCCAACATGCAGTAGGACATTGTGCTTCCGAGCTGTCTCGGACAATATGTCGAATGCAGGCGAAGGAACTTCAATGGCCGAATCAAAGTACCTTGCAAACCATTGGCGCCCTACTCGAGATCAACATCGGACTTCAGAGACCAAGGGCGGCGTCAAGATTACCTCGAGGCTCCCGTGCGCCAATCGTGGCATCGAAAGCATATCTCCAAGGATAAGCGGACAAGAATCCTTCACTACACACACGCACAACCGATCTTGTTACCCAAACCGAAGCTCTTGCATAGGTACTGTGTACTTACGGAAACACCACGAGGTCGGCACCAGCCGCTGCGGCTTCCGCCGTAAGCTTACTCAGCTTCTCGAGGCTCTTTTCGAGATCGAAGGAAACGGGAGCAGCCTGGACGGCTGCGACTTTGACAATTGGACGAGTGGATGCCATGGTCAGGTGTGAGGCAAAAGCTTGGATGGCTACCGATCGCACAGTCAAAGTGCAACCAGTGGCGGTTTTTCAAGCTCTTCCCCACGCGAGTCTTTTGTTGAGTCATGACAACCTGCTCAAAGCGATCGATTGCATCCATGGTCCTCATAGGATGGCCTCACAATCATTCGAGATGAGCGGAGAATCCATCTAATTGCGGCGTACGCCGGCAGGATGCGATTCCCGAAGACACACGGTCTGGGGCGTCGGTGTTGTGGCTCAAATCCCGGGATGCCTTCAAACCCCGGCGATAACGGGGCTGATGCAGACGCGACATCTTGTGTTCTACTGACAAAGAGAAGATACCAGTACGCGAGGTTGGTCCATATGCAAACGATCGTCACCAAAGGAGATGATGAAACTTTGCGGGGGAGTGAGGCGGGATTATTTCGATATCTCGGGGAGTCCTCATACATGACGGTGTTCGCTATTTTGGTTCCTCATCAAGACTCTTGGGCTGGTATTGTTCCATAACACCGTTCTTTTCAATCAGCTGGTGTCTACACTGATCCTATCCACCAACAAGAGCTGGTCTGGACACTCCCGTCAGCTCGATACATTCAGCAAGTGATCGAAGCCGTCGGCACTTTCAGCAATCTCGCGTGGTCTTTCCTTCTTGCTCACCGGAGTGATTTCCTGACACTACACCAAATCTACGATATGGCTCTGCGTAAGTTGTTCGGCGTTCGGCCTGTGGACTCTGTTCGACTAATACCCCGGAAATAGTCGTTAATGCAAGTCCAAACTCGGATAACTTCTACACTCGCCTCATCCGCAATCAGAACTTCGCCATCATCCCGAGCTTCCCGCTAGACTCAGGCGAGATCCTCTACGAATGCCCCGTGGCGTACAAGACTTGGGGAAAGCTGAACAAAGAGCGAGATAATGTTCTAGTCATTTGCCATGCTCTGACGGGGAGCAGCGACGTCAGCGACTGGTGGAGTTCTCTCATCGGCCCAGGGAAGGCTTTCGATCCCCGCCACTTCTTCATTTTCTGCGGCAATGTATTTGGTTCCCCATATGGAAGCGCATCGCCTTTGACCAAAAATCCGAACGGAGAGCGATACGCAAGCGACTTCCCCCAGACGACAGTCCGCGACGATGTCCGAGCCCACAAACTCGTTCTTGATGCTCTTGGTGTCAAGTCGGTTGCTGCCGTAATAGGCGGCTCGATGGGGGGCATGACGACACTTGAGTGGCCGCTCTGTACACCACCTGGCTTTGTCAAACACATCATTCCTATAGCCACGGCTGCCGACCATTCTGCTTGGGGTATATCTTGGGCCGAAACGCAGCGACAGTGCATATATGCGGACCCCAAGTTCAATGACGGTTACTATGAACCAACTCCCGAGGGGCAACCCTCGGCCGGACTGGCAGCAGCACGCATGATCGCAATGTTGACTTATCGCTCCTCTGCGAGCTTTGACAACCGTTTTGGAAGAAAGCCTCCTCGCCAATCCAAATCCACAGAGCCACCACTGGACTTGCCACGGACTGATGGACCGGCAATTAGTCCTTTGTCTGCAGACGGAAAGCGGTACAGTACACGTAACAAAGATCTGTCATTCTCAGCCCAAGGCTATTTGCACTACCAAGGCGAGAAGTTTATCGGTAGATTCGATGCCAATTGTTACCTGCATATCACAAACAAGATGGACTCTCACGATGTGGCTTTTGGACGAACAGAAGAAACTGGGGACAGAGCTCTGATGGAGGTTTTGTCGAAGGTTCCACCCAGAGCTATGGTCATTGGGGTTGAAACGGACGCTTTGTTCTTGCCCGAGCAGCAAGAAAGGCTCGCAGCATGCTTGCCTGACGCGTCGCTCTCTGTGCTCAAGTCGTCAGATGGTCATGACGGCTTTCTACTCGAGTTCGACCAGCTTGATGACTTGATCCAGACTAAGTTGAGGGCAGAGCTACCGCACTTGTACGCCGCAGTGGGGCAGGTAGAGGACGGCCTCAAACAAGAGAGTTTCGATCCACTGGCAGTGAGCTTGACTGGGGAAGTTGACGATTGGTAGATGATCAAACGGGGTGTCATTGCTGCCTAGGTCTTTCATCGCAGCGCAGAAACAGGCAATACCAGCGAATGACACAGCTCGGGAGTCCATGCGGATACTGCCTCGCATTGGTTGATTTCTGTGGAAACTTTTCAGAGACATAACATCTATCACACTATTCCTAATTCGATCGCCGTTGTCAAGAGTGGAAGTATGTATAATCGAAATTCCGAAGAAAGGCATCGTTGGCGCGGTTCAAATCCCGACAAGTCCGACGACCGACGGGATAAAACATTGGGGGCATTGGACGCCATCGCCGCCGCCGCAGAATTCGCGTGTTGACTGAAACAAGCCATTCTTTTCTGAACGACCCATAGGCGGAATCGGGTAGTCTGGTCCAATGCTGCGCTCAATCTGCGCCCGGCGGATGCCCAACCTCCGCATCATGGAGGGTATCTTCACCAAAAGACAACCTATGTCATCGGCACTGAGCCGAATCTCGCTTACGGCGATTGACACTCTGTGTCGCACCTGTCAACGGCCGTGCATGAGAATGCAACCGTATTACGACAGATGTCGCAGTGTTATCTTGATCGCTTCGCTGAGCCTGGAACGAGCTGTCTCTGCACCTGGCAACAGTGCTGTAGATTCGGAACCCAGCCTGAAGAACCTTGGAGACACCTGCAAGTTCCCCTGTCAATCCTCGGGACGAACCGAGAATATTGGAGACAGGGAAATTGGGCACCATGCTGTGATTGGCAGAGTTTCGGACTTTGAGCGTTGACGGGCGAGATATTTGCGCCAGCAAATCAAAGCTTCCGCACTGGACATGGCGGCCGCATGATACCATGGCCAACCCCGATTTCACACGCCGTCATCCCCACTACACTTTGATGTTGCGTCAGATTCGATGGAGCCCTTTTCCAAAATAGTTGAAAGTGGAAAACCTATTGTTTTGCGCATTCGCCGAGTGGGAGACCCGGACCGTTCTGAATGGGGGCTTTTGTCTTCAAATCCCGAAGCCGGGATTTGGCCCACGGCCAGCGCGCAGTCGCCGGCAACCAACTCCACAACTCGGAGACGACCATCGCCAATGACAGCTGTCAGTCGGCCAAAGGGTGCGATGGGAATGCCGGGAGAAGCAGAGCCTGCCGTCCGCCGTGGACATTGACCGAAGGCACGCCTTTCTTTGACGCCTTCAACAACAGACGACGAGTCTTGCTGTTGACCATGGCCGTGGTGGACGTTCGTTGAAAGTTTGCGACTGATAAGTTTCCCGGGGAAAAGTCGACGATATATGCTCTCCCGGCCAAGTTACTGCGTGCCGTCAAGTTCGAGCGGAGGCCCACCGGAAAACTCCCTCATCCAGCTGCCCGCCCTCCCAAGCAAGATCACCACTCCCCAGTCCCCGCCCAGCATGGCAACCGGCAGAGAAAACAGGCCATGGCTGGTGCAGAAGTACGGCGGAACCAGTCTTGGAAAACTTCTCGAGTCGATCTGCAGCAAAATCATCCCATCCTACCTGCAAGACCATAACCTGGTGGTCGTCTGCTCGGCCCTCTCCGGTTCCACAAAGGCCAGTGGCACCACGAGCCTCCTGCTCGAGTGCATTTCCCACGCCGAGGCCGGACTGCCTGCCCAAGCCCAGCTCAACAAGGCCCTTGAACTCGTCCGCGATAACCATGTCAGACTACTCGAGAAGCACCTCGTCAACTCAAATGGTACGAGGAGTGATCTTTGCAGCGACATATTTGATACCACCAAGAATGTCATCATCAAGGAGTGCGAAAGCTTGAGAGGCTTCCTTCTCGCAGCTCAAATTATCGGGGAATTGTCGCCTCGGGCGAGGGACCGGGTGATAGCACTGGGAGAGAAGCTCGCTTGCAGAGTCGTTGCTGCATACCTAAGCAGCAAAGGCGTCCCGGCCGAGCCGGTCATTCTCGAGGACGTCGTCGAGTCAGTGTTTGGCGGAAGCATCTTTGAGCAAAAGACCGCGCTCGACAATCTCGGTCCTAGGTTCTACCACCTTCTTGGCGACGAGATTACCAGGAGAATACGAGAGTGCGGCGACCATGTGCCAATAGTCACTGGCTTCTTTGGCATCATGCCGGACTCCCTGCTGAAGAACTTGGGAAGGGGGTACTCTGATCTATGTGCTGCGATGTGTGCAGTCGGTACCAAGGCGACGGAGCTTCAGATCTGGAAGGAGGTTGATGGCATCTTCACAGCAGACCCAAGGAAGGTTCCTTCGGCGAGACTACTGTCGACAGTCACGGCAGAAGAGGCGACGGAGCTGACGTACTACGGTAGCGAGGTTATACATCCGCTGACCATGGACCAAATAAGATGCGCCAATATACCCCTAAGACTAAAGAATGTCTTCAATCCCACGGGCGCGGGAACGATCATCTATCCCTCACGAACACCTTCGCCGCCTCTTACACCCCCAACACCGACGGACGAAAAGGTGGATGTCAAGGTCCCGCTTCCTTCGATCGACTTCATGCTGGGCAACGGATATCACGGTGACCAGAAGGAGAGGCGTCGACCAACAGCTGTGACCGTCAAGGACTCAATACTGCTTGTCAACGTCGTTTGCAATAGGAACACGAAGTCCCAAGGGTTCTTGTCTGGTGTGTTTGATAGACTAGAAGAGGCTGGAATCAAGACTGATCTCGTCACAACGAGCGAGCGCAACGTCAGCCTTGCATTCCAGCACTCGGAGGAAGGGTCCTGTCAACATCAGAGGCTGAGGGTTGAGCTCGAGAAGTTTGGAAAGGTAAGAAAGGCCGCGACCCATCCAAAGACCTTTTTGCTAACAAACTACTTGCTTGCAGGTCGTTATCACAGAGAACATGTCCATAGTCACCGTCATCGGCCACAAGATGAGAAACATGGTTGGAATATCGGCGGAAATCATGTCTGCCTTGGCCGCAGCGAAGATCAACATCTTTCTCGTCAGCCAGGGGGCGAGCGAGATCAACGTTTCGTACGTCAACCCCACGCGATGCACCACAGCACCAAATTACATTCCTCCAGAGATCCCCGTCCCTTTCCTGTTGCCTTCCGCGAAGTCCTCCAGCTAACAGAATATGCTAGACTCGTCGTCAGAGCCGAAGACTCCGTGCTGGCAATGAATGTGATCCATAGCAAAGTCCTCCGCATCCCCACACATTGGGAGCAGGAGAACAACTTCATCAAAGGTGCGGCCGAGCCTCCTCGTCCGAGACATGCCACTGCCGAGTCCTACCGACCGCTTACACCTCCCAGGTCCGTGGCTGTACTGATGCGCCGGCCTGGGCGATCGTTTCGCATCGCGCCGGGCGAGGGAGAGCAGGCTGCGTACGAGTACATTGTCAGGCGGTGGTTAAAAAAGCGGAGAGACGTCAGGGTGGTGTCGGGGAGGGAGAATGGGGCGGGGCGCAGGTGAGGCGATGCCCTCTGCTGTGTGCCGCGGGAGGATGTTTTTGGTTGAATCTGCATAATACCATATATCATTGTCTTTACATAGCATTCAGACTGGAAGTACAGCATGGGACAGCATCGTCCGGCATATGGTCGGAGCTTCTGCAGCTTTTTTGTTCTCGACTCGGTCATTTGGCTCAACTCATACAATTTATACCAATCTTCATATCGTATGCAATTTTATCGCACCCCACTGGCCGAGCAACCGCTCGGAGATTCAACTACATGCAATATCACCACGAAGGGTATTGGCGAGATTAACATAGCTTTTCTGCCCGAGACCAGTTTCGAACGGCGTGGCACCTCATAGTGCAGCTTGACCAGGATGGGGGCACCGACATAAAGCCACTTTCTCATGGCTAGTGTTCTGAGAACAAAGAAAGTTGACTAGGGAGGCTGAAACAGGCGGAAGTACTAGCAACGGCGACACCAATACATCAACCAGACAACTGGTCTTTGTCCCTGCCGATCCCCTTGCAGTTGCGGTACGAATGCGTCTCTCTCCAGGCCCCAGGATCTCAAGATGGGTTCGGGGATATTCAGACGAAGGCTTTGCCAAGGATTACAAACACTTAAGCTTGTCGCGAAGAGTGATGCATTTCCCCGGATTCGCGGGGCTATTGCTAAGGAAGTCGGCTGGTCTAACGCTGGTCAGGACATGGCTTTCGGCAGTGTAGCCTGGGGATATCTTGCAAGGGAGCTGAGATGTATCAATCGAGTTTTCTTTCATCTGGAGAAGATGCTCGAAAGGTCTGGTTTACTCTGACGTTGATGAAAGTTGGCAAGAAGACGTTTTCAAGGTGAACTTCTATCAAAGAAAGACAGCGAATGGTTGATGGAATACTCTTTCTGGGCTCTATGTGAAAGTTGATATTGCGAAAGAACAGTGGCAAAGACTTCCCTGGCAACAATAGCATTGTCCTGGAATAGTCTTCGTCCAAAGCACCATTCACCTTGGCAACCTCACCCACGACCTACAAATACCTATGAGCCCTCCCCGCTTCCCACTGAATCTGCATCATATCACACTCCCTTCACATTGCAGCTGGTCTCAACAAATTCGATTTCGCGTACATATCTCCAACTATTCACTCACACTCCCTTCATACCTAGATAGAACACACAACACACACAGTCATTTCATAACCATGTCTTCTCTCCTACTCACCTCCCTCCTCCTCTCCCTCACATCCGCCCACGTCGTCCTCGAGAACCCGAAACCCTTCAAATTCGTCGCCGACGGCCCCACCAACCCCATCTCCGCCACCGGCGACGACTTCCCCTGCAAAGTGCCCCCGGGCGCCTCCTACATCGTCGACGGCGAACGCACCGTCTACGCCGTCGGCGAGCCGCAGACCGCCACCTTCGCCGGGCAGGCCGTCCACGGCGGCGGCAGCTGCCAGTTCGCGCTCTCCACCGACACGGAGCCGACCAAGCAGTCCACGTGGATGGTCATCCACTCCATCGAGGGCGGCTGCCCCGCGCGCAACCAGAAGGGCAACCTCGAAGGGCCTAATAAAGATGAGTACACCTTTTCCATTCCGCAGGGCATCGCGCCGGGGGAGTATACTTTTGCGTGGACGTGGCAGGCGCGCGTTGGCGGGCAGCCCGAGTATTACATGAATTGCGCGCCGATCACGGTCGTGGCGTCGAAGAAGAGGCGCGGGCATTCCCGCGGGGGGTGGGGTGTGTCGAAGAGGCAGACGCAGCAGTTTCCGGAGCTGTTCATGGCGAATATGGGTGAGGTCTCGGGCGGGTGCACGACTAACGAGGCGTTGACGGCGCAGGTGCCGATTAAGTACCCCAACGCGGGGACGAGTGTTGATCATCCTGAGGGCGAGGCTAATTTGTTCGTGCAGCCGTGTGATGGGAACCCCCGGGCCGGCGCCGGTTCCGGGGGTGGCGGGTCAGTCGAGCCGCCTGCCGCTTCCGCTTCCTCCGCCGCGCCCGGGGAGGAGCAGCCCGAGCCGACTACGTCTTACATGGACACTCCCTCAGCCGAGCCGACATCATCCGCGATCGACACGCCCGCCGTCACCTCGCCGCCGGTGGTGAGCACCACCGCCCCCGAGCGCCCGGCTCCGTCTTGCGCTGTGCCTGCGGTTTCTACTGTTGAGGTGACAGTAACCGTCACCGCTACGATTACGGCGCAGGTCCCCGTGGCGTCGGGGGCGCCGGACGCGCCGGCGGATGAGGATGATGATGACGATGAGGGTGAGGCGTGCACGGAGGGGTATCTTACGTGCCTGGAGGACGAGACGCACTTTGCGACGTGTACCGGGGGTGAGCTGACGGCGCCGCAGCCCATTGCGCCTGGGTTCAAGTGTGCGGCTGGGGAGGGGGAGGGGTTGGATATTTCGCCTATCGGGGGGTATTGAGATGCTGGTTCATCGATGACGGTCTTTACAGCGTGAAAAGTGAGAGGAAGGGGGAATACAGTCTTTACATAACATCAAAAGTCAGAAGAAGGGAGGAAGCGTACAGTCTCTACAGCACATGAAAAGTCAGGAGAAAGAAGACATCTTACAGTCTTTACAGGAATTAGTGACCGGAGAAAAGGTATCACGAGACGATTCTGAAATGAAGCAAAATTTCAACTATGCGCATAATGGAAATTTCCCTTGATATTCGTTCAGCTAGCTGCGGGAATGGGAACCGGTCCGACAGGTCCAACGCTTGCTCCGACGTTGGCCTGATGCATCGTCCTCGGTCCCAGCTTCGAGTGATAGTCTATCGCAGTATGGAACATCTGAAAGTTGGCCCACGTGATGATGTCCCCTTCCTCCGCCTTGGGGAGCAAGATGTACTCCGGCTTCAGCACCCGTTCCTGAATCACCTTCAGCCACTCTCGGATCTTCACCACATCATCCACTACAGTCGGCTTCTCATCCACACTCGACCGTAGGAACATACGCCGTACGCAAATCCCATGTACCATAAACGCCTTCTCTCCAGTGACGGGGTTCACCCACACCATCGGATACCGCTTCACAGCCTGCTCATCCCACTCCCCCAGCTCCTCGACCCTCATCTCCTTCCCCTGACTCACCAGCCCCAGCCCATTCGCATTTCCCTTGCAGTTCCCCATCCACTGGTACGGGTGCGGCGCATACTCCACCCACGAGTGATCCGCGACCTTCTTCTCGTCGTCGCTCATCAGCTCGTACATCTGCACATTGCTGAAAAACGCAGTCAGCCCCGGCTCGACGGTCATGCTGCGCCCGCTGCCGTCGTCCCAGTGGACCGTGACCTCGGGCCCCGTCGGGCGCGTGATGCACCGCAGCGTCGTGAACCACGCGGGCTCGCGGTCGTAGAGCGCGGCGTCGATGTGCCAGCGCTGGAAGCGCGTGTGGCCCGCCTCGAAGTCTGCTTCTGAGAGGGGCAGGGCGTGGAAGTCGTGCGAGGGAGTGCGGGTGAGGGTCTTGTTGAGGAGGCCGTAGTGGTTATCGCCCTGGAAGCCTTTGCCGATTACGCGGACGTTTTCTGCGCCGGGGATGGCGAGGACTTCGCGGCCTCTCTTATTGCACGGTGAGTTTAGGTACTGGTGTCGGGAGATGGGAGAAGGAGGGCTTACGGAGAGGAGGCCGCCTTTTTCGTTGAAGGTCTTCATGTCGCCGTGGCCGTGGACGAGCGGCGCGTCCGGGTCGAGTCTGGTGACGAGGTCCCACTGCTTGATGGGGTGGATGTGCTTCTGCCCCTTGACGACGAGGACTTTGTGTGTCCAGATGGCGTCGTGCAAGGCTTTGACGTCGGCATCTTGCGGGTGGTGTAAGTGGCTTGTGATGAGAGACAACATATATGAGACTTACCGCTGATGTCATCCAAATCGAGTCCGGTGACGACGGCTCCGAAATTGTGTTTGTCCTTCGGCGTCTTCTCCATCTCCGTGAGAGTGAAGGTGGGACTCGCAGTGAGTATTCCTGGAGACATCTTTTCACGCTTTGCAGAGCAGATACAAGTGATTCAGAAAAGCTGGTGAGATAGTGCTTAATCACGGATTTGTACTTCCCAATTAGATACTCACAGTCTTGCAAACAGTCTGAGCAGGGCCTCATCTGATATATCTGAGGCATACCATGAAAGCCTGTAAAGCGGTATAATTGTCCCGTTCCGAGAGTATCTACCATGCCCAAACTCCCAGTGCACGGCTGCACGTCTGACCTCTCGACTTACACTCAGTCTGCGAATGCTATCGTCCAATGACAGAAAGTC